>NC_142542.1:17365000-18801250 GCF_056151865.1 Erythranthe guttata
ATTTAATTTCAAAATTAATTTTGAAAATTTCAATTTATTTTCAAAAACATATGCCAACAATATGGGTGGCGATAAATGCAGGACTTTTAATTTTCATTCAAAAAGTGATTGAAATTAATAATTCAATTTCAATTTATATTGAAAAAGTTATTGAAATTATTATTAACCTTCTACAAATAATTTAATTAACTAAGATTTTACTTGATTTCTTTATTAACTAAGAATTTTCAGTTTCTGCCGGTTTAGGTTCAAAAAGTTTCGATTTTTCATTAAGATTTTCAATATTTTTTGAATTTTTTTTATTGGTATTGGAATTATATAAAAATAATTGGAATTCTCAATATCCGATTTAATTTCAAAATTAATTTTGAAAATTTCAATTTATTTTCAAAAACATATGCCAACAATATGGGTGGTGATAAATGCAGGACATGTTTTAGTAAATATAGGATATTTTATTTACAAAAATCAAATGCTAATTAATTAATATCCATCTTATTTTGTCAAATCCTTTCTTTTAGAAGTTTTTAACGACATGGAGAATATCACATGAAGAGTTTTGATTAATGTAGACACTTTATTTAAAAATTCAAAACCTAATATATCTCATCTTATTCTTTTAAATCATTAACCACCAAGAGCAAGGATTTTACTGGTTTTGGAGGATGATGCGGCTGAAAGTGAAGTAAAAAAATCATTTCGATGCGGAAAATTAAAAGTTTCTTGTTTTATGTGCGAAATTTTCATTTTCTTTTTGTGCCAAATTTTATAATATATATTAATTTTGTCACTAATTTGGACCGAAATCATGTCACGACATTTAAAGGCGATTCTAGTATAAACGAATAATATAGAATTTATAGAGTTTATTCAGATGTGTTTGAGATTGAAAGTTGTAGAGAATAAATGTAGTTTTGTAAACCGTTAATAGAAAATAATGAATGATAATTAATTTTTATAGTAAAATGTCTGTAGCTACTAAAATACGTTCTAAAATATGGATAAAAATAAAAATTAAAAAACAATATCCTACATTTACTAAAAGCCGTTCTGTATTCATCATTTTCCCAACAATATACATATGTATTTTATTTTACTCATTGTAAAATAAATTAAATATTTAATATGTTGTCAATTGACCCAAGTTCGAATCCCCTTGTCAACGGTCGCTAGGTCGAGCTTGTCACACATGGTTAGCCCAGTGTGGTTTACATCTCTCGTATGGTTTGCAAGCTATTATACGAGAGTGTAGGTTTACCCAGTTCACCTATATGGTTGGCTGCGGGTTCCTGCATTACCAAAAAAAAAAAAAAAAAAAATATTTAATATGTTTACATTATGGGCCATGTTGTAGAACAAAAACATTTCTTGCTATTTTTCACGTAAATAAAGAAAAAGAAAAACCTTATCAGAAGAGGGTTCAGAATTTTGTGGTATTTAAAAATAGGTGGCTTCAAACGAAAGAAAATAGATGTCTAGTGCAATTGGAATCATTATAGTTAATTTTAAAATATTTCAGTTTATCATATGTGATTTTTGAAATTTCCATAGCTTTTGGAATTTGAACGATTTCTAAATTTTGATTTTTTTGGAATTCAAATTGGAATTAGTTTTGTTCCTGAAGTAGTTTCTTTTCTCTAGTTACTAGTGTAAATTTGTATGAAATGAAAGATCGACCGGTTATTACACACTTACATTTGTAGAGATTTTTTTGATGTTATACTTGATGAAATACATTGGGTGATTATTCATTGACGGTACTACTAAGGGGCGGGGGACTGTTGACCCCCCAAGAATAATTCTTTTTTTAGGTATTTATGCATTATATTTTTGGAATATTACTTTTGGGACCTTCAAAGGTTTTGTAAATATGTGTCTTAACCCTTAATTTTTTTGTTTATTCTCCATAATGTTATATAAATTATAGATATATATATATATATATATATATATATATATATATATATATATATATATATATATATATATATATATATCATATTTAATATAAAAATATAAAATAAAATGGTTAAAACTTGTATTATTTTAAATAAAATTTATGAATATTTACTTATTTTTGATTTTTTTTTTATCAATGTCTCTAAAAAATAATATGAGACGGTACCATGAATCCCATTAAGTATATTATTAGAATAATTTAAATTTTTTTGTCATGCTTGAAATATGATTAAATTTTATTTATATATATATTATTTTAATTAAAAATTAGCAATATAAACCATTTTCGCAATGTCTTGTGAACCTAAATTTTTTTGCTACAGGGCCCAACCCGAACTCCAAAATTTTAGTTGGCCCCCTAATTTTCTAATCCTGGTTCCGCCCCTGTGATTATTAATTGTTGATCTGCACAACAATCGTCACGTATATGTATGAGATTTTAGTGGAGAATTATTTCACCGTACCAATGGTTAAATATCAGCCGTTGTATATCATTAGGTACAACTAAAAACACATTAAACAACATTTGGTTGTTTTAATAAAAATGGCCCTACTATTAATCAGATATTATAAGACAATGTGCTATTAAATAGAAGTTGTGTCCACAAGTAATTGAAGGCTATTAAATGATATAAGTTAGTTTTTCTTAACCAAATAACAATAATAAGAAAGCATCCAAAACCATACTATTAACCAATTTCCTAAATTTTAATGAGTTTGGTAAAATTAAACATTTTCTCGAATAAAATAAAAATAATAAGAAAAATCCAAAGCCGTGCTCTCAACCAACCTCCAAACTTTAAATGAGTTTGGTATAATAATTCATTTAAAATAAATCAAATCTACTACAATGGAAAATACGAGATTAGCGCAATTTAAACATTGTACATTGACTTCAATAATAAAGGACATGTACTAATTTCTATAACATTGATCTTATTTTCAGTTTTCTTATGTTATAATTTAGTGAATAGAATTATTTTTTTATTTTTATAAAGCTTAATTATTTATTTCAATTTCAGAAAAAAGGAAAAATATAAAAGAAAATCTCATAGATTTTTTGAAACAAAAAAATGAAATTAAAAAACAAATAAATCTACCAAAACTATCCATAATGAAATCATCACTCAAAAGGAATTTAATTTGCAGCAACTTTTTAATGTCACGACGCAATGTAATAAAAATTAAAAACACTCAACCACCTTTTGAACTATAGCAAATGTATAGGGAAATTTTCAATTTTAGTCTCTTAATTTTTGAACCGATTCTACATTTGGTTCCTTATGTTCACAAAAAACACATTTAGTCCTTTATATTTAAAAAAAATCAACACTTTTGGTCATATATGTCATTTTATGTTAGTACCCAACGGAATTAAGCATATGATCATCACTATCTTAACTGACGGGCTAACTATAAATTATCGAAAATAACAAAAAGTGTTAAATTCTTGAAACACATTGGATCAAATGTGTCTTTTGTGAAATCGGTACGAACGTAAGGGACGAAACTGTAACTTCCCCTAGTGATTTGTAGTTCAAAATGAAAATGGAGATATATCATATATAATATTGAAAAATGCAAAATATTTGCAACAAATAAACCCTGTCAACTTGCTTGTGAAAAATTAAAAAAAAAATAAATTAAAATTAAAATATTTCAAGAAGCATTAAAATATTATAATTATGAACTCCTTCTAACATCCATTTGACCGACACAATGGGGTTTTGGGTGTTGTGATACATGTGAAGTTGTAGTATCACTCACCAACCAGATTAAAGACACCATCTCCAAGTGGACACACAACTCACATATTTTGCCTGCATACATACACTTTAAAAAAAGTTATATAATAATATATAAATTTATTTATTTTTTATAGTGACTGTCATAATATCATAAAGTATAGATTGAAATAATATTTAAAAATAATTTAAAAAATTCCAGTGTATGTTTTCCTGTAACAATTAAGACGAAGGAATCGATGTACTGTTTATATAATTTAAGGGTAAATTACAAACACCCCCTATGGTATGGTCAAATTACAGAAACTTCCCTCTTGTTTGGATAATTACAACCACCCCCTCAACTCCTCAAATTTAGTGGAATTTTCGAGATTATATGGAATATTATCACTTTTGTACCTGTTTTATCTCATTCAAACTCTACATTATGAAGCAAGACGATCATAATATGTGATTTTTAGCTTGTATATATCAGTTTGTGGTGCATCGAAAACTGTATTTTCTACATAAAACGAGTACAAACTAGAGCACATTCCATGGAATCTAGATGATTATGTTGAATTTGGCACCATAAGGGTGGATGTGTAAGAAAAAATCATAGTTGAGGGGGCTAGATGTAATTATCCAAACAAGAGGGGGGATTTTGTAATTTGACCATACCTCAGGGGTGTTTGTAATTTACACTATAATTTAATTAGGACAAGTGTAGTAGACAAAAGCAAGCCTGCAAAGATAACATAATTTACAACATAACTTATTTATTTATGTATGTTCCCTCCACCCTGGAACACATTCATCCAATAAGAAAACGACACGTATCTAATTCCTTTGCCCAATTTGAAATAAATAAAATAAATAAAAAATGATGATAATTAATTCGAAGTACAGTTGGCATAAGTTTAATTCTGCATCTAGAGCTTATAAGTTATAATAACTACTAACTGAACCCTACATGCTTGATACTTCACTCAGAAATCAGAGAGAATATCGTCCACAAAATTATAACAAAGGGCATTTGTGTCCATTTACTGCTGTAAATTTATAATGGAGTTTGACAATTATTTTACGGTAGAACCTCTTTACTCTTTAACGGTGGAAATTGGAATATAATTTCTCATTTCCACTTATTTCAATTAGACCCCTTTTTTTAATCAATTTTGGAACATTTTCATTCCAACTTTTTGAAAATATGATGTTGAAAAATGTTAGAAAAATATATTGTAGAAGAAAATTTTGGAAAATAAAATAATATTTGTTTGTTTTGTAACGAAGACAATATTTACTGTAACACTCAATTTTTTTTATCGTAACTATCAAACCGTATCTCAAGGAGAAATAAACTTTAAAATTTATTTTGAAAAATTATTTTAAAAATCTTAACATACACGAATTCGTTGTTGTTGTTAAATAATATTTTTTTCGCCATGAATAAGAAGTCAAAATCTATGACCATTCCACAGCAAGTAAAACAATTGACCCAAACAAGGTACAAAATCATGGCTACGTCAAGTCAACGGCAACAATCGACTTCCAATTTTCAATTTTGGCTATTTGCAATTCTCACCTTCCCTATTATCCGTCTCATTAATAAGGCGATTTCCCATGCCTTATGATTTATTACAATAATATTAAACAAAGTCAAATGTTTATTTATATGTTAAAAACATAAAATAACAACAAAATCATGTTAACAAATTGTGTGTAGTTTAAAGAAAATTTAGTAATTGTTCCTCCACAACGATGTTACATTATTTAAATTGAATTATCGGCTTAACTAAATTAACAATCCTAAAACGAAATTATCTTTGTTACCAAAAATTATTCAAAGACTTATCTTTTCTTTAAACACGATTTTGATTTGACTTATAATTAAAAATTATTTTCAATAAAATACAAAACAATTTTTTTTTTAATATTTTTCTTACAAAACGCTTTTTTTTTTTCTAGAATTTTTTTAGAAAATGATGAAATAGTATTTACTTTTCAAATTCTTGCAATAAAGCATTTTTCACTTTGTTCTTCTTTTTATAATATTCAATTTTGGCAAAATATAATATAAATAAATAATGGCGATTTAATTTAATATTTTCCCCATTCTGGCATTCGCCTTGAAGATTCCTTACCCGCGTTGCGCGTCCATGTATTTTCCTTCTTCTCTCTCCTCACCCCCTTTTTCAAGTGCGCCATACAGTTATCACTGAATATATATATATAGAGAGAGAGAGAGAGGAGAGAGAAAGCGCTATTTAAACCGTTGAGCACGTGTGGCATTTCCGTAATTCCCACCCACCCCAAAAAAAAAAAACTTCTCCTTTTTCCGACGGCGAAGGGTAGAATCGTAAATTCAACCAGTTCCGATGGACCCGAGCGGCACGCCGAGAGGAAGTTCCACTTCGGGCCGGTCCTCCCTGCTCGACTCCCTGCGCGGCTTCACTCTCTCCGGCGTGCGTATTCAGAAGGAGGAGCTCCGGAAGAAAATCACTTTGCCGGAGTACCTCCGGCTCGCCATGAGGGAGGCGATCCGGGGAAAAGACGCCTCCGCCTCCGCCGTGGTTCGGTTCCACGAGGCGGCTCGCGCCGCCGACGGAGCCGAGCCGGCTGAGTGGCCGATTGTGGTGTTTGTCAATTCGAAGAGCGGCGGGCGCCACGGGCCCGAGCTCAAGGCCCGGCTCGAAGAACTCATGGCCGAAGAACAGGTAAAATCTATTAGACTGACTGTTACGGCTTATTTTTTGGCACGTGTAAGCGTACGTGCGAACAAGTACATTATACTCTCGTGTGTGTGGATGTGCAGTCTGTTCTGTTCAGTATATATGTTGTCATCTCCTGCGATTAATTAATTAGTGATTTTTTTTTTTAAATTTTGATTTTATGATAAATCAATTATTTTATTTATCCCTTGTTTTTTCTTTGGGAATTTTTTTTTTCACTCGTGAAAATAGGTTTCAACATTACTGCTAATTAGAATTACATCATATAAACACTAATTAACATACACACACACACATATGTGTGTATATATGTAGGGCAAATTACGGCCACCTCCTTGAGGTAAGATCAAACGAAAAAATCCATCTTGTTTGGGTAATTACGACCGCTCCTCCTTGAATATGTAAATTTGACACTGTAAGGGTGGACGTGTAAGACAATATATAGTTGAGGGGATGATTGTAATTACCCAAACAGTAGGGGTTTCTTTGTAATTTAATCTTAACTCAGGGAGGTGACCATAATTTGCCCTATATATGTTTTACATCCATCATATGGGACACGATGAAAAGTTCATTATTCTTGTCAATTATTAGTTAATTAATGTTTGGCAACTTGTGTGCAATAATGAACAGCCTGGATATGGAGGTGTATGTTTCAACTCTTTCTTTCTAAGGACTAAAATGCAATTTCTTTTTTGAATTTACGAGGTTCGAAAGTTGTACCGATCAATAATTCAGACAATACGTGCTAAACACGATAATCGAGTGTTATAATCTGAAGCAGTATCGTCCAACATTGTTTACATTCGCACGTAATTGTGGTCGACAGTTCATTACAAACAAAATATATTCGTCGTAAATTCGTCTTTCTTATTCCCAGTTAAACTGTTAAACAGGTTTTCGACCTCTCGACCGTGAAACCTCACGAATTCGTTCAGTACGGATTGTCTTGCCTTGAGAACTTCGCCAGTCTTGGAGACACCTGCGCGAAACAGACTCTTGAAAAACTTAGGATTGTGGTACATATACATACATATACTATTGTAATTGTTATGGTTACGACAAATTTAATTGGAAAACTATAATATATCTATTTTTTTTTTTGACAGGTGGCGGGCGGTGATGGCACGGTAGGCTGGGTCCTAGGTTGTCTGGGAGAACTAAACAAACAGGGTACAGGCTCGACAGTTCCTCCAACTGGAATTATACCACTTGGTACTGGAAATGATTTGTCGAGAAGTTTTGGTTGGGTAAGCTTTCATCAAGTTCTAGAAGGTTCCAATGTGCGTATTTCTTTCACATTCTAGAAGGTTCTTATAGATATTTTGAATGGCCGTTTTGCAGGGTGGCTCGTTCCCTTTTAACTGGAAATCATCGATTAAAAGAACACTTGACAAGGTCGCTCGTGGCCCTGTTGTTCGTCTCGATAGGTGAAAGTCTTTAATTTTTCTATGACTTTGCCTTCTTTAGTTAATCATCGTATTTTGGTTTTTATATTGTTTTCACTGCGTTTGCAGTTTTACTAAACATGAGGCTTAATGTGCAGTTGGCAGGTTTTAATATCAATGCCAGCTGGCAAGAAATTGGATACACCGTATTCTTTGAAGGAAACAGAAGAGACACCTCTCGATCAGGTTTTTGGCTGAATTTATTTCTTGTTTTTTTACAAAAAGTATCGATTTTAATTCTGAATGTTTGTTGATTTTAATTTTAGCTGCTTGCGCATTTTGGTAGTAGATTTTGATAAATAATGCACGAGTTAAATTTCGTGATGGACGAGTGAACAGCTCCGTAAATTATCTATTACATATACTTGTTACTCCAAGATTTTTGTGCTAATTCCAAAGAGTATATCTATTTTTTACTTTCGTGTTTTGCGTATTTAAGTTTTATTTTTAATTTTGCAGGAGCTAGAAGTTGAAGGGGAGCTTCCGGAGAAGGTTTCATGCTATCAAGGAGTCTTTTATAATTATTTCAGCATAGGTCTGCATTTTAATTTCAATATGATCCCCCCCCCCCCTCTCTCTCTCTCTCTCTCTCTCTCTATATATATATATATATATGTTTGTATATTATGTTGTATTATGTTGCTCTGGTTGACGAAGGAGAAATAACTTTGCTATGTGGATGAAGGAATGGATGCTCAAGTGGCTCACGGATTCCACCATTTACGCAATGAACGACCTTACCTCGCTCGTGGTCCCATCTCAAACAAGGTGTAAATTACTCTTCCAATTTCTAAAATTAATATATTATTTTTTTAAAATTATTTATATAGATAATTTCCTCTCCCGTGGCGTTTTTAAATTGTGCATTTTGAATTCAGATAATATATTCCGGATACAGTTGCAAGCAAGGATGGTTCTTCACGCCATGCAGCAGCAATCCCGGTTTGAGGTACGGTTTCACGTGTAACGAATTTTCTCCAGACGTGTCGTAATTTAAAATTCTGCATTTCAATTAGTTCAATATGTTGCAATACTCGTTATTTCAGTGTCGATTTTTTCTTAATATTGTTGTGTAGGTCTTTGAAGAACATCTTGAGAATATTCATTAAAAAGGTCAATAGTTCTAAGTGGGAGCAAATCTCTGTGGCGTCGAGGTTAGTTCTTTTCTGCAAGAATACATTTTGCTGTCTGAATTATCATTTTTATACCCACAAATCAACTTCAATAAATTAATACTCGATAAATTAATAACCTCGCTTAAATAATAGTTTTTTCTGGTCCCGACTCGGTAAAAACCTTCTAAATTATTAGTTCAATAATTTAATATTTCGCTAAATTAATAGAATTTTGCTAGTCCCGTCTATATTAATTTACAGAGGTTTAATGTGTATACTTAACTAATTTACAACTTTTTTTCTAAATTCGATTTTCGATACAATTTCTGCTTAATCGACTTTGTACTATTATATGGATACTTCCAGTGTACGATCTATCGTTGTTCTTAATCTTCCTAGCTATGGAAGTGGAAGAAATCCATGGGGCAATTTAAAGCCAGATTATCTTGAAAAGGTATTTAGCTCGTTTTTATTTTTCGTTTTGTTATTCGTTTATTTTATTTTATTTATTTATTTATTCATTGTCACAGAGAGGATTCGTTGAGGCTCGTGCGGATGATGGATATCTGGAAATCTTCGGTTTAAAACAAGGATGGCATGCTTCAATGGTGATGGCTGAACTCATATCTGCAAAACACATAGCCCAGGTATATATTGTGATTTTGGTTTAAACTATTAGGCTTAGTCTCACTTTGCACTCTTGAAATAGAGCCTTTTGGCACTTTGCACCCTTGAAAAATTATAATAGCACTTTGCACCCTCACAATGCACCCTGAATTGAATAATAAAGATAATTTCATTTTTATTGTTTTTTTTTCCGGGGTTCAAAATAAAAAGTTATTTTTTTCAACCTCCAACCTAATTTCGAGCGCACAAAGTGCGAAAAAATAAAAATCACACCGAATTATTGAAAAAACTATATTTTCTTACAAAATAAAATAAAATAAATTTTTATCACTAAATTATTAGATTGATGGATCTTTTACTGTAATTGGTAGAAATATTATATAGAAATATTTGGAAGAAAATATGATTTTCAGGTAACTTGATAACAAAATACCTGAATGATTTTTGTTTAGTAAAATATTCTTTTTGTGATAAATTTTTTTTTTTAAATATGTTGATGAAATTTATTTTAATTTTTGCACTTTATAGTTTCAAAATGATCGATGAATAAAAAAAAATTATTTGACATTTGGAATCCTAAAAGAATACCACTAAAAATATTAAATCGACTTTATTAGCTTTAGAAATTCATTTGGGGTGCATTATGGATGATATATTGTGTTTCTAGGGTGCAAAGTGCTATTAATTTGTTTCAAGGGTGCAAAGTGTCAAAATGGTATATTTCGAGAGTGCAAAGTGGGATTAAACCAAACTATTATAGATAAAATTATAAAATTATCCTCCGAGATTTGTCTAAATTACGAAAATATCCTTCTTGTTTAAACTAAACAAACTATACTGCTCCAGGCTTCAGCGATCCGATTTGAGCTTAGAGGAGGAGAGTGGAAAAAATCATATATGCAAATGGATGGGGAGCCATGGAAACAACCGATTAGCAAGGAGTTCTCGACATTTGTGGAGATTAAGAGAGTGCCACATCATTCGAATATGGTAAGGGGAGATTAATTAGTTTCGACTAATTTATTAATGTAAAAACATTTTTCTCGTATATATATTCCTATTTTTAGTTTTGTATCTAATCTATTATTTAGGGGGAAAAAAGAAATTATCTAGTGCTGAATCTCCAAACTTGTGCTAGATTCTGTAATGTTGGTGTTCTTCGTTTTGTGTTTTTAATTTATTTATTAGGAAATGTATTCTCGGAAGCGAGAGGAACGATTTTTCGATGTACGTGTGTACTGAATGTCGTGGGCGCTTATGTGTACTGAATGCACTATAATGCTAGGATTTGCGTCTTTCCTAACACCAATTTATTTTATGAGCAATAAAATAAACCATGATATCGACATTACACATGATTGATCACGAGAGGTCGAGAGCTTTATTTAACGAAGACCGAATTTATGGGTGACTGGTCAGCGTTACACGTGATTCACTCCTCTATCTTATTGAGCATGAATTATCTCATTATGTTAGCCTGCTACATCAATTATTACCGCACCTTGTCGGGCCGGTTCTCCGGGAGCTGGAGGAGAATGTTGTGGTGAATGAGGCTGCGGTGTATCACCAGTGTCTTGATGAGTTCCGTTCCTTTCACCATTTGTTGCGCCTCCGTTATCACGTGGAACCTCTACCTCGCCGGGACGTGGATCGAAGCAAAATGGGAAAAAACATCTCATCGTATTAGTGAGTTTACGCGTAATTATTTCTCTCTCCGAGTAGATTAGAGCAAACGCAACCAGTGACCCGGTAATAATGAATAGACCACCAAATTCAAATAGAGTAAGGCCGGATGTCCCTTGAGTTATTGCGGATGATAGAGGGTCTTGTGAAGAAAATCCCGGCCCGAAATTCTTCTGTTCGAAAAAAACCATGTTCGGGCCTTGGGTGACATTCAAGATCGCCCTTGAAAAGTGCGCAACTAAGGGCGACCCAATCGGGAAAGCCTGATATAAAACGTTAGCATTTCATCACAAGATACAAATTTATTTTAATTAATAAAATTAATTCGAAGGGGGGAAGAAAACTTACGAAGCCCATTCCACCCGTACGATAAGTGGGTCCCACCATTTTGTATTGGGATTTATAGCGGTTGAGCAAAAGCTTCATGTAAGGAAGCTCATCGAACACGGCGTCGACGCCTCCGTTTTGGCTGCCTTTCGACAAAGCATCGTGGTATTCTTCGGTCGATAAGTAGTCCCTCATTCTCGATTCTCTAATATGTAGATGTTCTATCAAGAATTCTTTCATGAAGGAACCCTTATGGTAGCCCACATAGTAATCGTCAGAAAACGCGAATTCTAATTGATCAACCGTCAGAATGGCGGATAAATTTGCAGTGAAACTCTGCATTAGTACGAATGCCATAAACAACCAACAAACGAGCACGAAAACCGACCACTTGTTTTTGAGCATATTAACTGTCAGCAACAATAGAATTTTTTTTATAGGCCGATGTAAAAAACACAAACATTAGTATGAATGCTATAAACAACCAACAAACGAGCACGAAAAAAAACTATTAAGGATATAGTGTAAAAACGGCAAATTCAACGAAGCAATAATATTTACTTTCCGGGAAAGCAAGAAATGATAGTGGAAAGCAATAAATCCTTCCGCGTCGTTGCTCAGTGCGGGGGCTATCTGATTCTTCGTCATTGTTAGTTACGCGGCGACGGCGTTGCTCGGTGCGTGGGCTATTTGATTCTTCGATATTGTTAGTTACTTGGCGACGGCGTTCCAATACGCGAAGAGTTACTCCGAGCAAAATGCATGCCGCAATGATTGCTAGCCACAAATCCCATCTTAGGGGTTTCACAAAAATCCACATACTGAAAGGTTTCTTGTTTTTTACGACTAGAACAACTCCCGAGTCGACGTACGGGTGCGTAAAATCAACGTAAGATAACCGTGGAGCCCAAATTGTTGCATCCGCCACCACCATATCATATTCCTATTTATGATAATTACGGAAAAATCAAACGGAATAAGAAAATGCGACACTATAACTTTTTGTTTAAGCGAAATTCTTGTTAAGTGATCGATCTTAAGGCTTTGTTTGGTTAATGGATTTTGAAATGAAAAAAATGAAAAATCTCTAATATGTTTGGTTGGTTCCTAAAGCAAAAAATTGGTGATGAAATTGAATCAACATTTTTCTTGATCCAAACAGAGCCTAAGTAAAACATAAAAAAAAAAATTAAAAAACCGAATTACCTTAGGTATCTTCTGAAGCATAGCATCATAACTCCAATTACTATATAAGCTATCATTATAGATATGAAATTGGTAGTTGACAGAGAATGGCAACACCTTCAATGTAGCTAAGAAAATATCGATGCAAAATCCTTTTGCATACGTACGGTTTGTCTTGGGATCAACTACCACATTAACGAATTCTCGGAATCCCGGTTTCCAAGGTATTCCGACTCTGAGGTGTTCAGTTGCACCGGATTCCCATCCTTTAGGCCGCACTACACAATCTCCGTCCGGTGGTTGCATTTGTTGTGCGTCTGCTCGAGCACGTAAAAGGTAGCAGACAAGAATAACACGACAGAGAGAGAAACGAGAGCATTTGCCATCGTTTACTACCATGGTTAATTACATTTCGTAACAATATTATTAGTGATCATGCATCTCT
This sequence comes from Erythranthe guttata, assembly GCF_056151865.1. Lineage (NCBI taxonomy): Eukaryota > Viridiplantae > Streptophyta > Magnoliopsida > Lamiales > Phrymaceae > Erythranthe > Erythranthe guttata. Next base: position 17,378,246 of record NC_142542.1, read on the forward strand.
TTAATTGAAGCCATGAGTTAATTTATAGACAATCATTTGATGCATAATAAGGTACAATTCATAGTTTTTAAGTTGTCTTTGAAATCTCATTCTCAGATTATAGTATGCGGTTGTCTATAGCTTGAATAAGTGATTCTTCTACGGCAATGGCATATATGATATATAGAAGGATAAATAGCACTTTAACCCCTTAGGTTTGAGCTTTGTGCACATGACATCCTTGTACTTTCAATATAAACACATAACTCTCCTGTAGTTTGAACTTTGTGGACATGAACCCCTTGTACTTTTAAAATAAGCACATAACCCTCATATGATATTTCACTTGGTAAATAATCATGCTCATTAAGAAGATAAAATTATTGAAAGTACAAGGATTTTATGTGCTTATATTAAAATACAAAGAGGTTATGTGCAATATTAAAAGTACAAGGGGGTCATGTGCACAAAACTCAAACCACAAAAGGGGTTAATTGTTACTTACCCTAAATATAAATTAAAAAGTAAAATATAGGGTAAATAACATTTGAGACCCATGTGGTTACAAACTTTTTTAGATGACCATCTTATACTCTGTACATAGCCCCCTTGTAGTTTGTAAGGGGTAGTTTGTGTTAGTTTTTCCGTCAAAATTAAATACTGGTGTCAAATATCAAAATATTATATTTTGCAGATGACCCCTTGTGCTTACATTTTCCCCTTTAATTTTGTATATAACCCTATTGAAGTTTGACAGAAAACCTAACGGACGCTACCTCTATCAACCACAAGGGAGTTTTATGTGCTTATATTTAGAGGCGAGTCCGCCCTTAGGCAAGGGTGGACTCAAGCCCACCCTCAATTTACAATTTCCCACCAATATACTATATATCTATTTAGCCCACCCAAAATTTCAATTATGCAAAAGAAGCCCCATTTTTTTTTTATTAAATAGCCTTCTCAAAATCCAAATTAATACAAAAAAATCCAAAATTTTATTAATTAGCCCACCCAAAATCCAAATTAATGCAAAAAAAATACCTAAAATTTGTTTTTTTTTTTTCGTTTCTTCTTTTCATATTTTCAAAAAGAATCCTTAAAAAATCCTAAACTTTTTTTTGGGGGCGCTGCCCCCAAACCCTCGAAAATTTAAGCTCACCATATACCAAATTTATGGACTCGCCACTGCTGATATTGCAAGTACAAAGAGACCATCCGCAAAAACTTGTAACCATAGGGGGCTTAAGTGGTATTTACCTAAAATAAATAGGGATGTCCGTAAATGAAAAACAAAATTAAATGAATCTTTTTCATCTTTAAATGTCTTGATCTCTATAACAATTAGTCCAAGTGGAGAAATCAAGGATTCAATTTAATTTATTTAAGGCGACCAGAACTATGGGGCTCGAACGTTTAGACGGGGAAAACTAAAAATTCTACTTTTTAAAATTGACATGGGCCTTAATAAATTATTAATAACAATTAAATACACAATTAAGGAGTAATTGAATGTAATTAAGAAAACTTACGTCCCACATCGGAAGATTAAGATACAATGAAACCGTTTATATTAGCGTTGTTTAGCATTAAAGGACACGACCTTACTTGAACAGGATCTGTTCTATAGGCTCGTACCTCTGTATCCTTGATTTCTAAGGAGACAGGAAACCATGTCTGGTGGATGAACCATGGCTGCTCGACCAGAACGTGATTAACGGACTCACTGGCCCTGCCCAGTTGACTCGGTAGAGGATCGTTCTCGGCTAGCTTTGGCTGGCTGGGGTGGTCGTGCAGCTGTCTGACAGACTAATCAAAATTTTTTTTCTCCTTTTCCCCTGTTTTTGCATTTTTTTTTAATATTGCTGTTTAAACCACAAATTTTCCAGCAAATTCACTTATTGCCCTCCCAATTTCTTCCAGAAAACTTTTAGTTGCCCAAGGCTTAATCCCACTGTACAATTTTCGTACTTTACACCCTCGAAAAAAGTTAATGGCATTTTGCACCCTAGAAAGATAATATATCATGCATAATGCAAGTTTTTAAAGCTAATAAATATAATTTAATATTTTTAGCGGTATTTAAAAATTATATTTTTAATCACAAAATATTTTTTATGTGATTATCATATTTTCTTCCAAATATTTCTACCTAATATTTCCACCAATTACAATAAAAGATCTATCATTCAAATAATTTAGTGATATTAGTTTATTTGATTTTATTTTGTAAGCAAATATATTTTTTTCAATTATTCGGTGTAATTTTTATTTTTCTCGCACTTTATGCGCTCGAAATTAGGTTGGAGGTTGAAGAAAATAACAATTTAATTTGTTATTTTGCACTCCGGAAAAAAAATCAATAAAAAATGAATTATCCTTTATTATTCAATTAAGGGTGCATTGTGAATGATTTATTGTGTTTTGAGGGTGCAAAGTGCTATTATTGTTTTTCAAGGGTGCAAAGTGGGATTAAGCTGTTGCCCAATAAATATTTTCCGCTCATAATAATAATCCATACATACATATACATACATACATAGATATACATAAATATGATTCTTTCGACCCTACACCTTGTGATAAATACCGGGTAGGTCTTCTGCTCACACGTGTCATATTTAATTATTTATTATATATTCCCCAGGGATAACCTGTAGGGGTTTTAGAAAAATTCAAAAGTACACGTTCAACATGAGACCCACCCGATATTTATCACTAGGTGTAGGGTCAAAGGAAGCGTAATTGGCACTTTGCACCCTCGAATTACATGCTTAGGTCACTTTTCCAACCAAAGATGTAGCAGAGTGCAAAATGCAAAACAAATTGTAATTGGAGGGTGCAATTTAAGGGTGCAAAGTGCCAAAAGCATGTAATTCGACGGTGCAAAGTGCCAATTACCCGTCAAAGGAGCCACATACATATACATACATACATACATACATATATGAGTAAACTGCAAAATGTACCCCCATATAATCTCCAAATAGCAAAAATCCTCGTGTGATAAATAAACTAGCAAAAACCCCCCTGTGAAATTTAGTCAAAGGCAGAAACCCCCCTGGTTGACTTTGATGTGGCTCACTCACTGGATGTGCGGCTGGTAGCTGATATTTGGACGTGAAATGACGAAATTGTCCTTAAAAAAAGAATATATATATATATATATATATATATATATATATATATATATATATATATATATATATATATATATATATATATATATATATATATATATAAACACTTAAATTGAAAAATTATTAAAAATTTGGTGTTCAAATGAAGTATATGTTTTTTTAAGTACAAAATAAAGAAATACATAATAATGGAATTTAAGTTTTCTTTTTATGTATGGATAATTTAAAATATATACATAAATTATCTGATAATAAAATAGAAATAAAATACCCCATTGTACTTTTTTAATTAAGATATAACAAAAATAAAATAATTAAAATATTTATAAAATATAAGAATTTATTAATTGCAAAACGGCAGGGGTATTTATGTCTTTTTATATCAAGTCAGCACTCAAATGAATAATGGGTCGAGTGTGCTTTATAAATAATTTCATGGGGAGTTTTTGCTAGTTTTTTTATCACAGAGGAGTTTTTGCTATCTGGAGATTACACATGAATAGTTTTTGTAGTTTACTCTCATTATTATATTATTAGGGAGGCAAGACTGAAAATCGAACTAAGCTACTCGATGCGAGATTGTTCGTGTTAAAAAACTGTTTCAGCTCAGTTTGTTAGCAAAACGAACCAAACTTGAAATCCTGCAATAAACTTCAAGCACATACATCCCTTTATTCAATTGGGTCCTATGAACCATCATCCATGATTTTGAGCAGCATTAGCAATAATCTCGAGTTCTTCCGGCTCTCTGATGAGTCGAGCATCTTCTCCAGGAGGAGGAATATTCCCAACATCTTCTGCGACTTCAATAACACGTGCACCGACCTCTACCGGAGGAATATGTGGGGTCCAAAAACTCGAGAAATAATTTTGGATAAAATGGCCAATCGCTTCGCTCTCGGAGTAGACTAAAGCAAATGCAATAAGTGACCCGGTAATAATGAAGAGCCCTCCAAATTCACGCAACGAAAGGCTCGATGTTCCTTGAGAGATTACCGAAGATAGTGGATCTTGTGAAGAATATCCCGGTCCGAAATTCTTTTGTTCGAGAGAACTCATTTCCGAACCTTGCGTAACATTCAAGATCACCCTCGAGAAATACGCAACTAATGGAGAGCCAATTGGAAAAGCCTAAACAAAAACAAAAAAAATGAAAAAGTCTGATTGTAAAAGTTTATTCAAAAACAAAAGTTAGTGATTATGAGTTAAGTTGGTACAAAGTGTTCATTTCTAAAAGTTGTAGGTGTTTGCAAATACGCTGGAAATCAACTTTAAATAGAAAAAGCATGTCCAAAGATGCTTTTCAAATTACAGCTGATTTTTACAAACACCTAAAAAAAGATTATAAGCGGAAAAAAGAAGCTTAAAGGTTGTTTGTAAAAGCTTTTGCAAGCACCACCTAAGAAGTAAACTTTATATGCCGTAATCAACTTATAAGTTTACGAAGAGGATAACTTACGAATCCCATGCCACCTGTCGTGTAAGTGGGTCCCACTATTTTGTACTCGGATTTATACCGGATGAGGAAGAGTTTCATGTAAGGGATTTCATCGAACACCGCATCTACGCCTCCCTTTTTGCTTCCCCTAGACATAGCATCGTGGAACGCTTCGATTGACGAATACGCCCTCAGCCTCGATTCCCTAATATGCCTCTGCTCCGTCAAAAACTTCTTCATGAAGGAACCCTCGTGGTACCCCACATAGTAATCATCAGAAAAATCGAACTCCAATTGGTCAACGGTCAAAATGGCGGATAAATTGGCAGTGAAGCTCTGCATTAGTACGAACGCCATCAACAACCAACAAACCAGCACGAAAACCGACCAGTTATTCGATAACCTATTTCCTGTTCAACAACAATTAGAAAAACGATAATTGTTTTACGAACTCGCATGTAATGAACAGAAAAAAAGAGTTAAGGATTCTTAACGAGCACGAATATTTTACTTTCCGGGAACACGAGAAATGCTATCGGAAACCAATAAGTCATTCCATTCGGCTCGATTGCTCGGCGTTCCAATATGCAAAGAACTAATCCAAGCAAAATGCTGGCCACAGCAATTGCAAGCCAAAGATCCCATCTCAAGGGCTTGATAAAAATCCACATGTTTAACGGTTTCTTGTTTTTGACCACTAAAACAGCTCCCGATTCGGAATACGGTAGCGAAAAATCGACGTACTCTGCTCGTGGGGCCCATATTGTTGTATCCGCCACTACCATATCGTATTCCTACATCATGTTCAAGGGAAAAAAAAAACATAACTCCAATGTTAGTGGAGACACGAATTAAAAAAAAAAAAAAGAACACCGAATTACCTCGGGTATCTTGTGAAGCATGGAATCGTAACTCCAGTTACTACTTTTGCTGTCATTGTAGATACGAAACTCGTAATTTATCGGTAGTGGCAGAACCTTTAATGCAGCTAAGAAGATATCTACATGATGATGCTAAAAAGTAGATCACCTGGGGTAGTGTAGTAAATGTATTGGGAGAGCAAAGCGGATCGGTAGCTTGACAACTTGATGATCCTGAGGTACCTGCGAAATGAACACACGTGAACTACGCCGGGGGTTGATCCGGCGGAAACCCCTCCGACGCTCAAGTCAGACGTGCTGATCATAGAATTAGTCCAGAGAATACGTATTGTAGTATTGCTCAGTTAATAGGACGTACCTTAATAAAATGAGTAAAACCTCTATTTATATGTCGTTTATTGGGTTGGGTTTGCTTTGTTGGGCCCAAACCTTACTTGAAGGTGTTTGGGCCTCGGTGATATTAGTCTTCGATATTGGGCTCGTAGCCCAGTAGGTAAAGAAATTGTAGGCCCATTGAGTTGGCCCAATTAGGCGCCCAATTAGGCATATCATTAAGCCCCCCACTCTCGAGTCGATGTGGGGGCCATGTTGTGATGGGTCTCAAATCGTGTCGAGGGTAAAAATTGTAGAAGTCGATCGTTGGCGGATGGCCTAATGGTATGCGGAAACGCGTTGGAGCGTGTGTCGGAGGGGCGTGAATGCGCGTTGGCGCATAGCGCGACAAGGTCGTCGCGATGTAACTTAATTGAGTCGTCGGTTTTGTCCCGCGACGATGTAGTAGCGAATTATCTCTTCGTGGGAGTTGTCTTGTCGCGGGGTAATAGTGCTGATCGAGTTATCTCCTCGTGGGAGTTGTCTCGTGATAATGTAGTAGCACGGATCAAGTAATCTCCTCGTGGGAGTTGTCTATGGGGTAATCGAGTTGATCGAGTTACGTCCTTGTGGAAGTTGTCTCTAGGGTAATCGAGTTGATTGAGTTACGTCCTCGTGGATATTGTCTCACGATAATGTAGTAGCACGGAGCTAGTATTCTCCTCGTGGGAGTTGTTATTTTTCGACATTGTCAATGTTTTGACGCGTTGCTTATATGTGTTTACATATAGCCTTGTGCGTGATGTACTTGAGGAGGGGATCAGACTCTCAAGATTTTTTTTTTTTTTTATGGGGGTCGTGCCCCTTGTTAGACCTCGTGGGTCTTAAGTATGTTTGGACCGTGGCCACGTTTTAATGAATGACCCATCGAAAACAAGTAGATAAATTTGAGTAATCAAGCTGGCCAGGCTATATAGATTCTCATAATGTCTCTAAGTGCTTCTAGGGTTGTAATCGTGCTAACTTGAGCTTGTGATTATATAGTGAATTTCGGGCGAGTTGTCTCCTCATGGGAGTTGTCTCGCGGTGAGTAATATTTATCGAGTGAGGTGGTTGCACGTGGGAGTTGCCTTGCAACGGATTTGTAGTATCGAGCGAGTTGGCTCCTCGTGGGAGTTGTCTCGCTGCGGGTTGTGGTACCGAGCGAGTTGGCTCCTCGTGGGATTTGTCTCGCTGCGGGTTCGTAGTACCGAGCGTGTTGGCTCCTCGTGGGAGTTGCCTCGCTGCGGGTCGTAGGATGGAGCGAATGGTCTCCTCGTAGGAGTTATCTCGTTGTGGGTTCGTAGACCCGAGGGAGTTGACTCCACGTGGGAGTTGCCTCGCAACGGGTTATATGACTGAGCGAGTTATCTCCTCGTGGGAGTTTCCTTGTAAGGGGTTGTAGGATCGAGCGAGTTGTCTTCTCGTGGGAGTTGCCTCGCTGCGGGTTGTATAACTGCGCGAGTTGGCTCCTCGTGGGAGTTGTCTCGCAAGGGAGTTGTAGGAGCATCGGATGGCGCGCGACTGAGGAGCGCGCGAACTGAGGTCGCTCTGAGCGAATTGTCTCCTCGTGGGAGTTATCTCGAAACGGGTTGTATAGCCGAGCGAGTTGTCTCCTCGTGGGAGTTGTCTCGCTGCGGGTTGCAGTACCGAGCGAGTTGGCTCCTCGTGGGAGTTGTCTCGCTGCAAATTGTGGGACGGAGCGAGTGGTCTCCTCGTGGGAGTTATCTCGCTACGGTTATGAGACCCGAGGGAGTTGGCTCCTCGTGGGAGTTACCTCGCAACGGGTTATAGGACGGAGCGAGTAGTCTCCTCGTGGGAGTTATCTCGCTATGGTTTCGTAGACCCGAGGGAATTGGCTCCTCGTGGGAGTTATCTCGCAAGCCCCCCACTCTCGATACGATGTAGGAGCCAAGTGGAAAGGGGTACCGGATCGTATTGAGAGTAGATCGGTGATGTAGTCTTGCGTTAATCGTTGGCATGGCGTGGAGAAATAATTTTTTTTTTTTGAGAGTGCACACGATTTGTTAGAGCGCGTTGAAATTCTCGCACGATTTGGTGAAGCAAGGTGAAATCGGCATGCGATTTGGTGGAGGGTGTTGAAATTAGCGCGCAATTTCGATGAAGCGCGTCAAAATATATGCCCGCTTTGATGGAGAGTAGTAAAATTTACGCGCGATTAGGTGACTGAAGGAGAGGCACGCGCGAATTAATGTGGTATGAGAAAGCGCGCGCGCACGATTTGACGATGTATAGGGGGGGCGCGCGGTGTGATTTGAGCTGACTCAAAGTGATAAAAAGTAGAGGGTGATGTGATGGATAGTGCAGACTTTGGCAGGTGCGTGCCAAACGCCCACCTGCTGCACTGCCACTTAAATTTTTTTTTTTTTTTTTTTTTTTTTTTTTTATTATTATTATTGCTGAAGCGCGCGGATCGAGGCGTGGCTTTTGCAGATGTGTGCTGCCCCAAGAGCGTGTGTTGTGCACGCGCTGCAACCATTTTTTTTTTTTGTTTTTTTTTTATTTCTTCTTCCAGCGCGCGCGCGTACCGAGGACGGCGCGCGTCGCGTGTGCTGCACGCCCGCGTGCTTTGTCAGCACTTTTGGACTCTTTTTTTTTTTTTTTTTTTTCTTTTACTCTCTTTTTTCTTCTTCCTTTTCTTTCTTCTTTCTTTCTTCTTCTTTCTTCTTCTCTTTTTTCTTCTATTTTTTCATCTTCTTTTTTTTTTTTTTTTTTTTTCTTTTTCTTTTTTCTTCATCTTCTTCTGGGTCTCGCGTGCGCGATTTTACCCCCTTTTTTTTATTTGGTTGATATTCACCCCCTTAGGGATGTTCTATTTTTTGAGTTGGGAGATTATCCTCGTTCCTTGAGATGGGATGTGCACCCCCTTGGGGATGTTCTATTTTTTGAGTAGGGAGATTATCCTTGTTCCTTGAGATGGGATGTGCACCCCCTTGGGGATGTTCTATTTTTTGAGTAGGGAAATTATCCTCGTTCCTTGCGATGAGATGTGCACCCCCTTGGGGATGTTCTATTTTTTGAGTAGGGAGATTCTACTCGTCTCTTGAGATGTGATGTGAACCCACTTAGGGTTGAAAGGTAAGGGTCATGCCCAACCTTAGGATGGGGATAACTGTCCACTGTAGGATGAGGCGCTCGAGACCTATGGTCTGAGGTGGATGCGCACGGTTGTGCCATTGGTTCGCGCGTGCGCGTCAGACCCTTTTTTCAGTTTTTGAAGTAGGGACGTGAAACACTTGATGGGATGTGAAACCCCTTGGGGTTGAAAGGTAAGTGGATGTACCACCCTTGAGATGAGATGCCCAACTTTAGGGTGGGATAGCCCCCCATTTAGGATGAGGCGATCACGAACCACTGGGGTGAGATGCCCAACCTTGGCGATTTATGGTGCCACGATTTCCGTGATCATAAGCTGAAGGTCTTCTTCGGTTATCTGAACCGTTCGAGAAGTAAATAGAAATTGATCATGTTGAGGACCCCGTGGGGCCTCACGAGGAGGAGCGTTGGCTCCTGCTATGACGATGTATGGTGCCACTGCTTCGGTGGTAGCACAAGTTGAAGCTTCCGCGATTATACGCTGAAGGTCCTTATCGGTTATCTGAACCGTTAGAGGAGCAAGTAGAAGTTGATCTTGTTGAACGTTCGGCGATCATATGCTGAAGGTCCTTTTCGGTTATCTGAACCGTTCGAGGGGGCGAAAGTAGACCCCCAGAGAGTCAATGACCCATGGCGAATGAAATATTTTGGGGGCAGTTGTAAGCCCCAAGGGAGTCGATAACCCTTGGCGAACGAAATATTTTGGGGGCGATGTAAACCCCAAGGAGTCGATAACCCTTGGCGAGCAAAATATTTTGGGGGCGATGTAAACCCCCAGGGAGTCGATAACCCTTGGCGAGCGAGATATTTTGGGGGCGATGTAAACCCCCAGGGAGTCGATAACCCTTGGCGAGCGAGATATTTTGGGGGCAGAGGTAAGCCCCCATGGAGTCGACGGCGGTGGTGCCATAGGTGGCTCCACATGTGGAGCAGGTGCTGGTATCGCGTTGGGAGCATTTGCTCCCATCGTGGCGATATATTAGATCACGGCCTCTGTGGCAGCGCGAGTTGAAGCTTCTGCTATCATGCGTTGAAGCGCATCCTCGGTTATTTGAACCATTCGAGGAGCAGGGAGTGATGGATCGGCGAGTGGTGGGTCCTGAGGGGGGATCACCTGAACCTCGCGAGGCGGATCCATGGGATGGGGAGGAGGTGGCAAGCCAGAGCCTCCACGAGGTGGGAGGTCGTTAGCTGTGTCGTTTTCTCTCCGAGCAGACGCCTCAGGAGGATCTTGTTGGCTACGTGATCTGGTTTGCATCGTTCCCACAGACGGCGCCAAAATGATGATGCTAAAAAGTAGATCACCTGGGGTAGTGTAGTAAATGTATTGGGAGAGCAAAGCGGATCGGTAGCTTGACAACTTGATGATCCTGAGGTACCTGCGAAATGAACACACGTGAACTACGCCGGGGGTTGATCCGGCGGAAACCCCTCCGACGCTCAAGTCAGACGTGCTGATCATAGAATTAGTCCAGAGAATACGTATTGTAGTATTGCTCAGTTAATAGGACGTACCTTAATAAAATGAGTAAAACCTCTATTTATATGTCGTTTATTGGGTTGGGTTTGCTTTGTTGGGCCCAAACCTTACTTGAAGGTGTTTGGGCCTCGGTGATATTAGTCTTCGATATTGGGCTCGTAGCCCAGTAGGTAAAGAAATTGTAGGCCCATTGAGTTGGCCCAATTAGGCGCCCAATTAGGCATATCATTACTACACAAAATCCATTTACATTTGTTTGATTTGTGGTGGGATCAATTACAACGTTAACAAATTCTATGAATCCCGGTTTCCATGGAATTCCGATTCTGAGGTCTTCAGTTTCAAGGATCGCCCGACCCTTTGGCCGCACTACGGAATTTCCGGGCCATAACACGTTTTTGAGTTCGTTTGTCGAAATTGAATTTGTTGGTTCGACGAACGACGAATTCAACTCTCTAATTATTCCTCTTTCTATAGTCCAAAATCCGAGTTTCCTCTCCCCATTTCCGATAATATTGAATATTTCAAACGCCGAAACCTTTAATTTGCCGTCGACGAGTTCGAAATCTCCGGCCAAGCCTCTGAATTTTGTGTTCGACAGCTCCCTCAGAAGCATTGGACCTAGAACTGAGATTCTTAAGCCTCTGTTATCCGTTCTGTTTTTATCCCCGTTTAGGTCTAATAAGCTCGAATTTACTCGTCGAATATTTTCTATTGCAATTGCTAATGCGGTTACTGCGTCGTACACCCATAAACCATTAATATTCACCTCGGTAATCGAACCCGAAGTATTATTGTTCAAGAGCATATTCCTTTTCCACCTTTCTTGGAAACTTTTGAGCTTTTTCGAGGCAAATAGATAAGGCCTTATGCCAAGAACTCCATCCATCGAATCACGAGCACTAAAATCGACAGAATCAAGAAAGATGGATAAGCTATCGGTTACGACCCACGCGTACCCTTCCTTCATCATCCCTGCATTACTGGCAATAGCAAACAAACGCGAACCGAGCCCGGGGCCCGCGTGCACCAAAAACACCCTCGTTTTTTTCTTCTTCAACATTTTGAGTTCTTTCAAGATATGACTATCGCTGGCTGACGTGGCGATTGAAGTCTTGCACGGCACTTCAATGCCAGCATCATGGAGAACGTTGATCGTACGAGAAACGAAATTATTACCGTATTCAGTGTCGTCTTCGTATAAGATCACAACTTCGGGCCATTCAAATTTTTGACAAATGGATGCAAGAGCATGCGATTGAACTGCATCGTCCGATGCTGTCCTAACAATGTAGCGGTTTTCTTCGTACGATACGGATGAGCTTCTTGCGGTGAAAGAAATAATCGGCAAGCGAACGGTCTCACCGATTGCGGCTGCGAATGCTTCTTGCTTTGATCCGTGAGGCGCGAATATACCACACACTTCTTCATTTTTCACTAACTCTAGAACTGCACCAAACATATTTTCACTAATCCAAGCTCACAAGTAGATTTTTTCTGCATTTCTTTTGAAAGATTTTATAAATTTTACTCATTGCTTATGAAGATTTATACTCCCGAGTAGTTAAATGTAACTATTTCATTAAATTAATAGGGCAAATTACAGCTACGCCTACGCCTGATATAAGGTCAAATTACAAAAAAAAACCCTCTTGTTTAATTTGCATAATTACAACGACCCCCTTCAACTAATTATGTATTGTCTTACGAATAAACCCTTCCAGTTGGTAAACTTAGAGGTGTCCATTCGGTATACAAAAAATTCATACCGTTTATCGTACGATTCGGTAAATAACCGAATTATCGAAATTTTATTACAAATATCTAAAAAATGTTTATTTTAATTAAGTTTAGTTTAAATACTAATATTTCATATAAAAATAAAAAAACTGATATTGAACCGAATTACCAGTTCAGTAATCGGCATGAACCGAATTTTCGTTCAGTTTGGGAACACCCCTATGTAAATTTGACAATGTAAAGGTGAATGTGTAAGGAAATCATAATTGAGGGAGTGTGTAAGGAAATCATAATTACGCAGACAAGAAGAGTTTTTCGTAATTTGACCTTACCTCAAAGATGTCCGTAATTTGCCCAAATTAATAACACCTGTTTCACGTGGTATACCTTAAGCCCTTGTTTGGTTGGGGAGATCAGTCATTATTAACTTAATAATCGGACTTTGTTTGATATTTGATATCTTGCTTTTTAGGTTGTTTTTTTGTTGGACATCCCGAATTCAGATAAAATAATTGGATTTTTATTAAATTATTTTATCTTATCTCGATAACCAAATAAGGCCTAAGAGTAGAAAACATTGGGGACACTTCAAATTTCCAAAAAAAAAAAAATAAAAAAAAAAGATTCAACGGCCTAAAGTAAAGAACAGAGAAACACACAGACGAAAAAGAAAAAAGACGAAAAAGAAAAAGAAGAGAAAAACGAAAAGAAAAGTAAACGCACCGGCAACATTAACATCGAGCACGCTTTTAGCATCTTTCTTGTGCAGTTGCAATCTCGTTATGTGATTTGGATGTGCTTTGTAAAAATCAGAAACTGCCATATCCATGCACATGTTCACCATCGTGCCGAAAGTCGAATTCATGTCGAGAACTAAACCGATCCCGACCGTTGATCGCATTTCTTCCGAGATTGTGTTTTCAACGTGAACATGAAAAAGGTAGAGAAGAATTAATAGGACATGTGAAGAAAAGAAACGAGAGCATTTGGGCATTTTTTCTTTCTTTCTTTTTTGTAATGATAATCAACAATTCAATTAGTGCATGTTAGAACTAATTAATTAAACCTGAATTTTTATTTATCTTTTTAAGTGTCAGCTTGTGTGTGTATATATATATGTATATGATTGGTGCATGTTCTTCATTATTTAAAAAAATAAAAAAATGTCAAACACCGTTTTAAAAAAGAAAATTAAAAGAAAAAAAAATGAAAGGAATGTCAAACAACATTAATTAATGTATTAGTATGATTATCCAATGTCAACTGCATCAAGCAAACAAGAAAGTCAAATCACTGCCAGCTAGGAATAATTTGATATGTAATTATGTTTATTAGTTTTGGTTTTTTCTTGTGACAATCATGGATATAATGGTGTCATGTTGTCAATATTTTTCATCTTTATGTTTTTTTTTTCTATGTAAAATTATACAATTAGAAGAGGTGAGCGTGTATATATATATTTTTATTAACATATTTAGAATAATTCGCGAAAAATAAACAATTGGGTATAAGTAGGGGTAAAAATCGGACGGAATAAATCGGAAATGATTTTTTTCAGAAAATTTCAAATTTTGTTCAGAAGAAAAAAAATGGGTTCCAATTTTCGTACCCTATAAAATCGGAATGCAAAAATTCATCATGCCGACTTCGGAATGCCTCAAATTGGTGAAATTTCGAAAATTTCGAAAACTACATGAGTTTATAATCTCTTGTTACAAATTCGGATATAATGAGAATTTCCACAGTATTTTTCTATATTTATCGATGAAATTGAGAGTAAAATGAGGTAAAATGATATCGAACCAAAATACAAGGGGAAAAGTGGAATTTGCCCTTTCTATTATTAAAATTTTAATTATAAATAATATAATTTAAATTTCTAATTACTTTCCAGTCACAAAAAAAATATAATTTAAATTTTGGCCCCAAAATAGTATTTTTCGTTACTTGCTAATGGGCGTGTGATGGCGGTGACCAAAAGTGTTAAAAAAATGAACTTGGAGGTGAACTTTGTTCATTTTCGAACAACAGAGACAAAAAGTGGAATATAACCAAACTTAAGGGACCAAAAGTGTAATTCTCCCAAACCTTATACCATTAATTTGAAAATATAAAGGGAAGACCAAATTTTTTGAGGAAAAATATTAATTTTATTAGGTATAAGAAGCCAAATCTTGAGGAAGATGAGTTCCTTCCCAAAAGTTCAAACCAACATTAGTAGCAAGCAAGTGTGCCAATTGGTTACCGATACGCTTAACAAAGGAAAAATAGCAAGAAACAAAAGAGCTACCAACTGCTAAGCATTCGTCGTCAACGTAAGCACCAAAAGACGACAGTGAAGTCTCGCCGGCTCGGAGATTATTAATTTTGCAATTAACTCCTTTTATTTTATTAATTTTGCTTTTCCTTCTTGCACATTTATTTGTATTTCTTTCTTGCTTTATATCTTCTGGACTTTGTAGTTGGTTTCAATTTTCCAGTTCCATTACTTGGCACGACAGTCAATCTGTATTCAATTATCCATATAACAATCCCTGTAAATATATTAGCCACAAAAATTGTCAGCCATAGATTAAAATTCAATGGCTTATAATTTGTCCAGCTGGCATTAATATATGTAAATCCTTCCCTCATAATCGTAGTCATGTGAACATGTTGGAATTGTCCTAACAAAAGAAGACGAACAAGAATGTTAAATTACATTTTTGGCCACTATATCATACAAATAATTTACAGTCATCCCATGAGGTAAGGTCAAATTACGAAAAACCCTTCATGTTTGGATAATTACAGTAACCCCTCGACTCTGAATTTTCTTACACGTTCACCTTTGCGGTGTCTAATTCAACCGAATCTTCGAGATTATGTGGAATATTCTCCTATATGTACCCGTTTTTACCCAATTTCAGCTCCACATTTTGAAACAAGATGACCATAAGATGTGTCTCTTAGCTTATAAATATATCTAAAACTGTCTTTCTGCATAAAACGAGTACAAATTAGAGAACAATTTACGGAATCAGGAAAATTCGGTTGAATTTGACATCATAAGAGTTTACGTGTAAGAAGATTCATAGTTGATGGGTGACTGTAATTATCCAAACAAGAAGGATTTTTTCGTAATTTGACCTTATCTCAAGAGTTAACCGTAATTTACCCAATATAAATAAGTTGGAGGTGTTTTTACCAATATCGATATATATAATATAGGGGTGTCGAATGCAATTAACTATTATAGTTCACGGAGAGAGGGAGTTTACCTGCAAGATAAAGATCAAGCACCGGTTCTGCATCCTTGATGAGAGGGAACAACAACGTAACGTTGTCGAATTTAGGTGCGCACTCTTTTTCTCAACTCCATCAATGGAAGAATAGCAATCAAAACCAGAAAATAAGAAAATAATAAGAATAAGATGAGAACTAAACAAACAAATGAAATTCTGTTAACCATGAAATTGTTTGTCATAAATCAAATGAACTTAGTTTGGCTTTGTCTGCCCAGCGCTTATAATTGAAATGCTTGCTTGTTTTTCACGGTATATATTGAATTATTCAATTGAAAAAAACATATTTCCTTTTAGGCTAAATTACACCCACACCCGTGAGGTATGCTAAAAGATTTTTGTAGTACTGGTCATTACAATCACCTCTGAAACATCGTTAGAAACTCTAATGAGATAATGCATTGGATACGTTATTTCGATAAAGTTCTAACGGGCTATTAGTTTTAGAAAGTGGTGGTGACAACATAGAGTTATGGGTGATTTAAAAAATATTGGGGGAGCCATATCACCCCCTAGCTCTATGTTGTCTAGACCACTTACTGAAACTAATACTCTGTTATAATTCTATCGGAATAACGTATCCAATGCATTTATATATCCCTTAGAGTTTCTAACAATGTTTCAGGGATGTGATTGTAATTACCGATATCACATGGACTTTAAAGTTATTTTAGGATACCTCAGAGGTGTAGGTGTAATTTACCCTTCTTTTAAGAGAAAGTTGACTAACTCCCCAAAAAATATCTTTTATAGCTTCCTCAATGAAAGACCTCGTAACTTTCATTGAAAAAAAGCTTATCGAAGTATCTGGAATTTGCTAGGGCATTATGTGGAGCAATATTGTGCCATTGTTGTTGCTGCCGCGACACATATAGCTCTGTTATAAAGATCTCAGGAGAGGTCATCTGACATCTGAAGCGCGGACAGAGAAGTTGTGTGAAGAAACAAGACATTCGAGAGTTGTACAAGAACGACATAGGATTTAAAGAGAGTTTTTAATATTTTAATAAAGTCTTATTGATATACATTGTAAATCTAAACTAGTGGAATCTTGTTTGCAAGTCATTGTGGATGTAGGTCACATTTGTACCGAACTACATTAATTTCTTGTGTTAATTATTCTGTTTTAGTAGTTATAAATCGTGTCTACACAAGAACTAGAGGCATCTCCGAAAATGAACAAGAAAATTAAATGATCTTTTCATCTTTAAATGTCTTAATTCCTCTAACAATTAGTCCAAGTAGTATGAAGACTTTTCTCCTTGTGGGGAGAAATCCAGGATTCAAATTCGAGACAATGTTTAAGGTGGGGCGAGCTTTTTTCGAAATAAAACGGGTAGCTTAAAATTTTGGGGCCAGGTTCCAAGGCATTGCCCCCGATTGTTTTTAGAGGTATTCATTAAAAAAAGCAAAAAAAAAAATGATATATATATATATATATATATATATATATATATATATATATATATATATATATATATATATATATATGCAAAAAGAATTATTAAGAGTATAGACAAAAAAAAAATTGAAAGGGCCCAAAATCTATGTTCTTGAATCTAGCATCTTAAACAAAACTAATGGAAAAAAATAGATGGAGAGAGTGTGGTTGCTTTATTAGTATAGTACAAGGGAGGCAAGACTGAACATTGAACTAAGCTACTTGATTCGAGATCGTCCGTTAAAAGCTCGCCTGAGCTCGGTTTTGTTAGCATAACGAACCAAACTTGAACACATATAATATTTATCCTGTAAAAAACAGCAACAACAACCATTCATAAATTTCAATCAACTTAAACAATTTAGTCTTCCTACAATTATATACAAGATGGCCCCATATATATATATATATATATATATATATATATATATATATATATATATATAGTTGTCCACAAAAAAATCCATGACTTTGAGCAGCAGCAGCAGTAATCTTGATTTATGCCGACTCTCCGATAAGTCGAGCATGTAAAGGAGGAATATTCCCAGCATCTTCTCCGACTTCAGTGACACGTGCACCAGCCTCCGCCGGAGGAATATACGGGGTCCTAAAACTCGAGCAATAATAATGGATAAAATCTCCAATCGCTTCTCTCTAACGAATTAATTAACCAATAGAAAACCAATCCAATCCAATTATATATATACATTGCTCATTTGCTCGTCACGGAAAAATAAACCGCAACGGACTCAATCATATAAATAAACACCTCTTACAGAGATGTCGCGCAGATCACTTAATTCTACACGATGATCGTGTCGAACGGGCTCTATGGTATTATTTGGTATATCCGCGGCATCGTCTTCAACGACGAGTGCATGCGTCGAGTCTCCATTAGAAGGTGGGCCCCACAACGGACAAACATTTGGAGGCCAAAATGCGGCTCGCTTCGAGTAGATCAGAGCAACTGCGATAAGTGTACCTGTAATAATGAAGAGGCCTCCAAATTCATGAAAAGTAAGGCCCGATGCCCCTTGAGAGATTACGGAGGATAATGGATCTTGCGAAGAATATCCCGGCCCGAAACTTTCGAGCTCTAGGCTATTCATATTCGGGCCTTGCGTAACATTCAAGATAGCCTTTGAGAAGTGTGAAACTAACGGAGAGCCAATTGGAAAAGCCTGATAAATATAAGATAATCGCGATTATTTTGAATTAATTCATTCACGTGCGTAAAGATTGGGCGAAGGGAAACATACATATATATACTTACAAAGCCCATGCCGCCTGTCCTGTAAGTGGGTCCGACAATTTTGTACCGGGATTTATAACGGTTGAGAAAGAGTTTCATGTAAGGAATCTCGTCGAATATGGCGTCGATGCCTCCGTTTTTGCTTCCTTTAGACATAGCGTCGTTGAATTCTTCATTTGACTTGTAGGGCCTCAGCTTCGATTCACTAATACGTAGCTGCTCCATCAAAAACTTTTTCATGAACGAACCCGTGTGATAACCGACGTAGTAATCGTCCGAAAAATCGAAATGCAACTGATCGACAGTTAGAATGGCCGATAAGTTGGCAGTGAAGCTCTGCATCAGTATAAATGCCATACAGCCCCAACAAACAAGTATGAAAACCGACCAGTTATTCGATACCCTATTTCCTGCATGTCGAACGACAATCGGAAACGAAAGTTAAAAAAAAAAGAAAAAAAAAACGCAATTTCTTATATAAAAAAGTAAGAAATAGCAAGAAAATTTTACTTTCCGGGAAAACAAGAAATTCAATCGGATAGAAATGATTCATTCCAGGTGTTTCGACGCGTGGCCCAACGGCTAGTTCTTCACTAGTGTCGGCTATTTGGAGTTCCGACGCGTAAAGAGCGAATCTCAGTAAAACGCATGCCCCGATAATGGCCACCCATAGATCCCACGAGAAGGGCGTAATGAAAGTCCACATGCTGAACGGTTTCTTGTTTTTCACAACAAGAACGACTCCCGATTCGGAGTACGGTAACGCAAAATCGACGTATTCTGCTCTTGGAGCCCAAATTGTCATATCCGCCACTACCATGTCATATTCCTACACGAAAGGAGAAAAAAATTCAAACCGAATGAAAGAGATGCTTAAGTAAAACGTAAGTCGAGAAAAAAATGAATCCAAAACCAAATTACCTGAGGTATCTTCTGAAGCATGGAATCGTAACTCCAGTTACTAAATAAGCTATCGTTGTAGATATAATAATCGTAGTCGATAGAGAAAGGCAGCACCTTCAATGCAGCTAAGAAGATACCTATGCAAAATCCAGTTGCGTTTACACGCTTCGTCCCTGGATAATATTCCGCATCAACGAATTCTATGTATCCGGGTTTCCAAGGAATCCCGACTCGGAGATATTCGGTTGTAAGGATCGACCGACCCTTGGGTCGCGTAAAAGAATTTCCAGGCCACAAGACATTTTTGAGTTCTTTTGTCGAAGTCGAGTTTTTCGGTTCACCGTATGCACTCAATTCTCTTACCACTCCTCTTTCTAAAGTCCAAAATCCCACTTTCCTCTCCCCATTTCCGATAACATTGAATATCTCGAATGCCGAAGCCTTTAATTTGCCCTCGACCAGTTCGAAATCTCCGGCCAAGCCTCTGAATTTTGTGTTCGACAGCTCCCTCAGAAGCCTCGGACCTAAAGATGAGATTTCGAAGTCCGTATTTTCCGTCTTGTTTTTTCTCGTTTTCACGTCTGATAAGCTAGAATTTACAGGGTGAATATTTTCCACTGCAATTGCTAATGCAGTTACTGCATCGTAGGCCCATAAACCATGAATATTCAGCTCCGTAATCGGACCTGTAGCCTTATCCAAAAGCATATTCCTTTTCCACCTTTCTTGGAAACTTTTTAGGTTTTCCGAGGCAAATAGGTAAGGTCTTATGCCGAGAACTCCCTCCATCAAATCACGAGCATCGGAATCGACAAAATCAAGAAAGATTGATAAGCTATCAGTGACAACCCACGCGTACCCTTCCTTCATCATCCCTGCTGTATTGGCAATAGCAAATAACCGGGAACCAAGCACGGGCCCCACGTGCACCAAAAACACCCTCGTCGGCTTATTCTTTAACTTATTTAGTTCTTTCAAGATACGACTATCGTCGGCTGATGTGGAGATGGAAATCTTGTACGCTAGTTCGATGCCTACATCATCGAATGCCTTGGCCGCATGAGAGAGAAAAATATGACCGTATTCAGTGTCTTCGTACAATATCACAACTTCAGGCCATTCGAATCTCTTGCAAACGGCTGCAAGAGCCTCTGCTTGAACTGCATCATCCAATGTTGTCCTAACGAAGTAGCGGTTTTCTTCGTATGACAGGGCCGAGCTTCTTGCAGTGAAGGAGACGATCGGTACACGAACGGTTTCTCCAATTGCTGCTGCAAATATTTCTTGTTTTGATCCATGTTGAGGACCTAAGATTAATCCAGAGACTTTTTCATGTTTCACTAACTCCAGAACTGCAAAGACACACACTTGATATAATTTTTACAGTGGCAAAGCATTTCTTGGGCATTCCCCCCTAAGCGGCATTTTCACAAACACCATGCAGGCATCAAACAAATAAAATAATTAATAAATTTTCTGTTATAACGAAAACCATATTTTTGTAATTCACCACCCCTACTCCGTGTTCTCCAAAATTTCAACCAGAGAGACAACTCTCTACTACCTCGTTCACTTTCTCACTCATGGAACTAAGAGAGCGCGTCTCTATTGCTACGAGCAGTGGCTGAGTCCAGGAATTTGTTACAGGATAGGCTTAAATTTTCCGGAGTTCAGGGCCAGCGCACCCGAAATTTTTTTGCGACAAAACCAGAAATTGAAAAAGAAAAAAAAAGAAATGTAAAAAATTTATAGTTTTTTTTTTTTTGCATTAATTTGAATTTTGAATGGACTAACTAATAAAATTTGAGGTTTTTTTTACATTAATTTAAATTTAAGGTAGGCTAATTAATAAAAATTGGGCTTTTCTTGAATTAAATTGAATTTTAAATAAGATAAATAGATATATAAGTATAAAATATAGGGTAAAAAATATAAATTGAGGGGAGCTTGAGTTAGACACGGCCACGGGCCGGTTCGGGCCGGTTCCGGGCCGCTTCAAACCGGTTCACGGTTCACATTTTCCGGAACCGGAACCGGCCCGTAGTATGGGCGGTTCAGCGGGCCGGGTCGGCCCGGAAATTTTGAATTTTTTTTTTTTTTTTGAAATATTTTATGAATAAGTAAATTAAAAGAAGTACTTTTAAATAGAAAAAGGAAAAGGAAAAATTGGGGGGGGGGGGGGATTCAAAAAAAAATAAATAATGGCCGGTTCACTAGCCGTTATTTGCTTTTTTTTTTTTTTTTTTTTTGATTTTTTTTGATTTTTTTTTTTAAATCCGGGTGAACCACCGGGCCGGCCCGGCGGTTCACGGTTCACCATTTCTCAGAACCGGGCCCGTCCCGGGTAGGACGGGCCGGTTCACGGGTCCGGGCCGGTTCACTCGGTCAACGGGCCGGTTTGGGCCGTCAACGGGCCGGTTCGGGCCGGTTCGGGGCCCAAAACCGGCCCGTGGCCGTGTCTAGCTTGAGTCTCCCTTGACCAAGGGTAGACACGGCTATGGGCCGGTTTTCGGCCCGTGACCGGTTCGAACCGGCTCGTTGACGAAGCAGACCGGTCCCGGAACCGTGAACCGGCCCGTGTCCCTCGGGCCGGGTCGGGTTCTTGAAATAGGTGAACCGTGAACCGCCGGACCGGCCCGGCAGTTCACCCGAAATTAAAAAAAAAAAGCTTAAAAAACTTGAACCGGCCGTTATTTGAATTTTTCCCCCCATTTTTTTCCGATAAATACCCTCACACCCCATTTTTTCCTATAAAATTAAGTTCAAGTCATTTTTTTATTTTTTTTTGTTTTTTTCATATTTAAAAGTAATTCTTTTAATTTATTTATCCATCAAATATTTTCAATATATATATATATATATATATATATATATATATATATATATATATATATATATATATATATATATATATATATATATATATATATATATATATATATATATATATATATATATATATATATATATATATATATATATATATATATAAATCTAAATTTTCGGGCCGACTCGGAACCGGCCCGGATAGGTCCGGAACCGGAGTGAACCGGCGGGCCGACCCGGCTCGCCGAACCGTGTGTAGTACGGGCCGGTTCCAATTCCGGAAAAAAATGAACTGTGAACCAGAGTGAACCGGCCCGGAACCGGCCCATAGCCGTGTCTAACCAAAGGATGGACTCGCCCCTCGTAGCCTAAGGGGGGATTGTTCCTAGTTCCCCATGTATGGGTATATATATATATATATATATATATATATATATATATATATATATATATATATATATTTATATTGTTTAATGGCTTAATTCCACTTTGCACTCTTGAAATACATTTTTGACAGTTTGCATCATCAAAACAAATTAATTGCAATTTATACCTTCAAAACACAATAAATCATGCATACTGCACCTAAATGAATTTTTAAAGCTAATAAATGTACTTTAACATTTTTAGTGGTATTTTTTAAGATGACAAATGTCAAATCAATTTTTTTATTCATGAATGATTTTGAAACTATAAAGTGCAAAAATTATAAATACATCTCATCAACATATTTACAAAATTATACTTTTTTATCACAAAAGGATATTTTACGAAAAACAATCGTTCAACTATTTCGTTATCAAGTTATCTGAAAAAATCACATCTTCTTCCAAATATTTTTACCTAATATTTCCACCAGTTACAATAAAAATCCATCAATCGAATAACTTAGTGATAAAGTTTATTTTATTTTATTTTGTAAGAAAAAATAGTTTTTTTTTCAATAATCCAGTGTGATTTTTATTTTTTCGCACTTTGAGCGCTCGGAATTAGGTTAAAGTTTGAAAAAAATAACAATTTAATTTGTTCTTTTTCATCCCGAAAAAGAAAAAACCAATAAAAATGAAATTGCTTTTATTATTCAATTCAAGGTGCATTGTGAATGATTTATTGTGTTTTGATGATGCAAAGTTCTAATATTATTTTTCAAGGATGCAAAGTGCCAAAAGACTCCATTTCGATGACGCAAAGTGGGATTAAGCCATTAATTGTTTAATATTCCACGTCTATGATTCCATCATGATATAAATTTAGTTATAATACTTTAATTAATCGGATGATATTCTAAATTTAATTCACATGTAAGAATTTAAGATAAATAATACTCCATTTGCTGCAATTTTATTGTATTTTCTTGTTACATTTATTTTAATAAATATTTTATTTGTCTTTACAAAAATACACATCCACATAAAAAACAGGAGACTTTAATAAATAAATAAAACCCATTTCACATCCTAAAAATGTAATATTTTCACATTTTGAACACTTAAAAAAAAAAATTAATAGCATTTTTTTATTTTACTCTCGAAATGATATAATTTGTTCACAATTTTTTTTTTAATTGAAAGTCAATGAGGTCATTGTCTTATATATTTTTTTTAATAGAATTTCTCATCAAGAAGCAATGTGCCAAATTCATTCAACCGTTTACTCACTTGAAAACTATATTTTCTCTATCATATACACACAAATAATTCTTATTGGTTTCGATAAAAAGAATCTATCTCAAATAATTTGTCAATCTATTTTGAAGAAAAAATAGTTTTGAATTAATTAAGCTAGTGATAAACATTTGGATACTTCGAAATTCGGTTGAAGGATGGCCGAAAATTGAAATTTTAATATACGATAATGCCACCACTGCTTTTCCGATCCAAAACTCAGTTTGTGGTGTAGTGTGATTTATTTAGTGTGTTTCAAGGATGCAAAATACTATTAATTTTTTCTCAAGTGTACAAAATAGAAAATTATTACATTGAAGAGTGCAAAATGAGATTAAACCCTTAAAATTTTTGTAGTAAAATAAAAGGGAGAAGTGTTGACATTTATAAAACATAAAAATATGACACAAGTGGTGATGTAACTTTGAGAGAGTTGAAATTTCAAATAGTGTAAAATGAGAGATATTTTGTAGTGCATTTGAATTGACAATAGATTATATATCCCATAAATTAGAGGACATCTTAATTACACTTAGTACCCTTAAAATGTAGCATTTTGACATTTTGCACTTCTGAAAAAATTAATAGCTAATAAATCATTCATATCTCACCCCAATTAAAATGTGAAGGCCAATGAATATAATTTCATCTTTTCTTTTTTGCTATTAACTATAATTCCAATAGATCATAAACAAAACACGAAATTATTTGATGGTGTATGTCTCTTATTGGAATTAGTAAAAAGATGGTTGATGATTTATTTTTTGTGGGAAAATAATTTTTTTTAATGTAATTTGATGAAAAAATAGTTGAATGGTGAAAAGATTAAAATTTTAATACTGAGCATCAAGAAAATAAATATTTCGTATGGGTACATTCATAGAAGATATTTCCATCTTTGCAATAGTATTTATTTTCGTGGTTGAAAGAGTCAATCTCCCCATCATTCAACTATTTTTCTCATTAAATTACTTGTAAATTAATAGTTTCTTATATGAAAAAAAAATCCTTAATTTTTTTTTATCACTTAGATTTTATTAAAATATCATTTGGAATGCAATGTAAATGATTTATCACTTTTAGAGGGTGCAAAGTGCTATTATTAACTTTTTCGGGTGTAATGTGTCGGAATTTTATGTTTCAAGGGTGCAAAGTAGAATTAAGCCATTAAAGAACAATACTATAACATTTGTTCCGATAATCAAATAAGCTGAATTTATTTTCACTCTGGATTTTCTAAAAAATATAGCTCTAATTAAATAATAATTACCTGCAAAATTAGCATCAAGAAGAGTGTGTGCATTCTTGGTGTGCAAATTCAACCTCGTAGTATAGTTCGGATGTGCTGCATAAAAATCTGAAACCGCCATTCTCATGCACAAATCCACCATCGAACCCATACTCGAGTTCGTGTCAAGAACTACGCCAACACCGACAACATTCTTGTTCGCGTCAGAGGGACAACAATTATAAATTAAAAATAGGAGAATTATTATAAATTTATGTATTATTACAAAGAAACGGGAGCACTCGATGCGTTTAAGCATGGCTGATAATTTTTTTTGTGATTTGTTTTTTTTAAAGAGTGTTCTTCTAATTTGTTTCTTGTCTTAAACAACTTGTGATTTTATAGACAGAGAATTGCCTGTTCAATTTATATGTTTGATAGCAACATAAGCATGTTATATAATTTAATTAATTAATAGAGATAAGATTAATGTACTATTCAAAAATTCAACAAAGCAGAATAATCAATAAAGTTGGACAATTTCTGGGAAGAGTTGCAAGCCGTTAACTGAACGATACGACGAGACGGAGAATGAGAATTTCGTCGTTTCATTTTTCGTATATGGAATTAATCCATTGCTAACGAACGAGATATTGACATAAATGATATTATTATAAATAAACTAATTGTATAAAGTAAAATAAATATAGTTCGAATTTCCTGTCAATCATACGACGACGATTATAATTATATATTATACTTATAATTTGTTCCAGATTGATTGGGGGCGTGCCTATTTAGTCACGATGTTAACTTAATTATTTATGCCAAAATTTGAATGACCTATTTTTTTTTTTTTTTTTTCACAAAATTTGAATGACCTATTGGTCTACGTTAAGTTGTCATATTTCAGTTTTATATTCAAACTACGCAGTCTCAGTCAGCGCAAGGCCTCTTTCGCAGCAAAAGTATATTTATATATATATATATATATATATATATATATATATATATATATAAATTATGGGTAATGGCAAATAGGCTCATGATAAGAGCACTTAATTAAAAGAGGGACATCCAACTTTTTCGTCTTTCAAATAAATCTAACCTATTCAAACTTATTTGCAAATAAGGAAAATCCTTTTATATATACCAAAATTACCTCCAATTCATTGAAACACAATTTAACTCAAATTTCATGATTTACACCCCAATTTAGCCCAATTTCATCAATTAACCAATTTAAACCCTAATTCCAATTTTGACCCGCCACCACCGGAGACCGCCGGTCGCCGCCGTTGACCGGCGTTGATTTTTTTTTTTTTTTTTTTTTTTTAAATCCTGAAATTTTTTTCCGGCCGGTCAACTGCCGTTGACTGCCGGGTCTCCGGCGTTGACTTTTTTTTTTTTTATAATTTTGTTTTTTCTTAAATTTTTTTTTTAATTAATATTACTGTCTTGGCTGCTAAATTACTGTCTCCGGCAGTTATTTAACTGTCGGAGACAGTAATTTAACAATTAATTGACTCTTTTTTTTTTTTTTTTTTTTTCTTCAAAAGTATTTTCATTAATATTACTGTATTCGTTGCTAAATTACTGTCTCCAGCAGTTATTTAACTGTTAATTGAATTTTTTATTCTTAAAAAAAATATTTTTAATTAATATTACTGTATTCGTTGCTAAATTACTGTCTCCGGCAGTTATTTAACTATCGGAGACAGTAATTTAACTATTAATTGATTTTTTTTTTTAATTAATATTACTGCCTTGGATGTTAAATTACTGTCTCCAACAGTAATTTAACTGTCTTAGACAATAATATTAATAATATTACTATTCGGAAAAATAATATTCATAATATTACTGTCCCAAACAGTAATATTACTGTCTGAGACAGTAATTTAGTAGCCAAGACAGTAATATTAATTAAATTTTTTTTTTCTAAGAAAAACAATTCAAAAAAAAAAAAAAAAAAGTCAACGCCGGAGACCGGCGGTCAACGGTGGTTGACCGGCCGAAAAAAAATTTCAGGAAAAAAAAAAGTTTCAAAAAAAAAATAAAAGTCAACGCCGGAATCTGGCCGGAAAAAAACATTTCAAAAAAAATTATTTTCTGAAAAAAAAAAAATTTGGGGGTTAATGTGATATATTTGTTTAAATTCGGGGTCAATGTGTATTATTAAGGAAGTTAGAGTATAATGGGTGGAATTGATAAGAATTATATTATTGAGGGTATTTTAGACTATAGACATGGGGATGGGCTTAATTGAGATACTGTTTTTTTTGTAGACCAAAATGCAGTTAAGTCCCATGTGATGGGCCTTTTTGCGATTTGCCCTATAAATTACGGCACTTTCCTGAGATAATGTATAATTAGAAAAAGAACTTTCATGTTTGCATAATTACAATCACCCCTCAACTATATCTTGTCTTACACATCCACTTTTATGATGTCAAATTACCTTGGGGTGTTCATTCGGGCAGTAAACCGATCGAGTCGAGCCGAAAGAAAGTTCGTACATGCCGATTACAGAATCGTTCATTCGGTATATATGTGTGTGTGTGTGTGTGTGTAATATTAGTATTTAAACTAAAATTAATTACAAAAATGAAAATCAAAATTTTAGATATTTTTATTAAAATTTTGGTACTTTGTTATTTATCGAACCAAATGCTAAATTGTATGAAATTTCGGCGTACCCCGCAAGTTTTGTACAATTTTACCAATAAACGCCCTTAAATTTATCAACAAGAAGGATTTTTTCATAATTTGACCTTACTTCAAAGGGTGGTCGTAATTTGCCCTCTCTATATATAATGATGTAACTTATTCTTAAGTAAAAGGGTAATTACGAAAAAAATCTCATGTTTCGGTAATTTACAATCACGCTCAACCAGTGGCGAGTCCAGGAATTTGGTGTAGGATGGGTTTAAATTTTCGGGGGCTGCCCCCAAAAACAACGTAGTTTTTTTAAGGATTATTTGAAAATAGAAAAGAATAAACGAAAAAAAAAGACAGAAAAACTAATTTTAGAGTGTTTTTTGATTAATTTGGATTTTGAGTGGGCTAATTAATAAAACGTGTGATTTTTTTTTGCATTAATTTGGATTTTGAGTGGGCTAAATAATAAAAAAAATGGGACTTCTTTTGCATTATTTGAAATTTTGGGTGGACTAATTAATAAAATATGGGTGGGCTAAATAAACTATAATATAGCGGGGACATTGTAAATTGAGGATGAGCTTTAGTCCACCTTTGCCTAAGGGTGGATTCCCCCTACCCTCAACTATGAATCTTCTTACTCGTCCATCTTTTTGCTGTCATATTCAACAACATCTTCTAGATTCCATTGATTGTATTCTACTTTGTACTCGTTTTGTGCAAAAATGCAGTTTCTGATGCACCACAATCTGATATTTACAAGTCAGGAGACATATATTATGATCATCTTGTTTCAAAATATAAAACTCTAATGGGAAAAAATGGGTACAAACTGCAGAATATTCCACATAATCTAGAAGATTCGACTTAATTTGACATTGCAAGGGTGGATATGTAAAAAGATTTATAATTATATTAGTAATTACTCAAATATGATGAGTTTTTTCATAATTTGACATTTTCATAGAATCCGTAATTTATTCATAGGTATAATAGTTACACCGAAACCATATGAAGTAACAAAATAAAGATTTCCAAGTACAAATAAATATAAGAAAATAAAAACTTTATGAGCTTATATAGACTAACTGCACAATTATGAGCTTATTACTGCAGCTCAATCAATAACAATAGAACAAATAAATAAACTATATATACACACACATATACATACATGCACCATCGGTCTCGGTAGTAAAAACTATTGTTGATTATCTTCGGTTATGTTATCGATAATCTCGCCATTTTCGGATCCCGCTTCAATAACACGTGTCGATGTATCCGTGCCGTCCCGAACAGAAACATCGCTGACATCATCGTCATTCGCCACCGGTTCGTCAGTATCTCCGTCAACCTCCATCGACATAACTCTCGAACTCTTGAAATGGAATAGAATGTGGATAAAGTTCGCGGTCTTGTCGGTCAATTTCCGACCAATTGCCGTCTCGGAGCAAAACAGAGAGAATAGAGTCACCGATCCTATGATAAGGAAAAGGCCGGCAAAATCGTAAAACGTGAGACTCGATCTCTGTTGTGAGATTCTCGAGGAAAGAGGATCTTGAGAGGAATATCCCGGCCCGAAATTCTTTTGTTCAATAGCTGTCATATTCGGACCTTGTGTCACGTCCAATATCGCCTTCGAGAAATGAGCAACTAAAGGGACCCCACCGGAAATGCCTAAACAAAATTGCGTCGATTTACGATCATCAAAACTATATGTAAGAAAGGACCAATGATCTATCTGAAATGATAAATGTCGTTTCAATTTTATTAAATACCGTTTCTGACTTCAGACGTGATTTTGACTTTTTTTCGAGTCTGATTTTGGCAAAATTCAAAGCACGGAAGATGTAGTCCTTGGATTTCGCTATCTAATCCAAATTGAATCAGTTAGATTCGATGTTGGGTGACAAAGTTATGCATGAATGAGTTACGTTTTGAATTTTTAAATGACTCAAAGCATCAAGTTCATTCATTCATGCATATCTTTCTCACCTGACATCCAATCTAGCTGATTCAAGTTGGATTAGAAAGCTAACTCAAAGAACTGCAGATTTCGTGTTTTGAGTTTTGCCAAATCCCTACTCGAAAATGGTCAAAATCACGTTTTAAATCAAAAAAACGATAAATGTAAAATTGAAACGACATTTATCACATTCCATAATCTTGAAAATTAAAGGAAAAAAAAAAAACTTACGAAGCCAAAGCCACCGGTCCTGTACGTGGGCCCGACCATTCTGTACTGGGGGTCGTATTTGTTGAGAAAGAGTTTCATGTAAGGTATCTCGTCGAATATAGCATCTATGCCACCGTTTTTGCTTCCCTTCGACATAGCTGTATGGTATTCGTCCGACGAATTGTAGCTCCTCAGCCTCGACGGACTAATATGCAATTGATTTATCAAAAAATCTTTCATGAAAGAACCCTCGTGGCAACCGATGTAATAACTGTCCGAAAACGCAAACTTCAACTGATCAACCGTCAAAATCGCCGACAAATTAGCCGTGTAACTCTGCATTAGTATAAACGCCATGAAAAGCCAAAGCACCAGCACGAAAAACGACCAGTTGTTCGACACCATATTCCCTGCCGAAACAAATTACGAAAACGCCATCAACGTAGAAACATAACATACTTCTTCAATTAATTATAGAATTATAACATAAGTAAGAAATATTATTTACTTTCGGGGAAAGCAAGAATGGTAACGGGGGACCAATAAATCGCTCGACGCCTCTCCTTGTTTTCGATTATCGAATCCGCGTCGTTGCTAGTGACTCGGTTTTCCAATATACGAAGAACTACCCCCATCAAAACGCAGGCGACAACTATCGCTAACCACAGATCCCACCTCAACGGCTTCACAAATATCCACATGTCGAGCGGCTTCTTGTTTTTGACGACTAGAATGACTCCTGATTCAGAATACGGGAGCGAAAAGTCAACATGCGCAGCTCTCGGAGCCCAAACCGTTATGTCTCCCACTACCATATCATAGTCCTAATTTAAGAAAAAAAAAAAGGCAAATCGATCGAAAAATACGCATTTTCAAGAAACGAAGAAAACTTTGACACAAAAAAAAAATTTACCTCGGGAATCCCACGTAGCATGTCGTCGTAGCTCCAATCGGAATTACGGATGTCGTCGTAATGAATAAATTGATACTTGGCGGGAAAAGGAAGCACTTCCAATGCAGCCAAGAATATATCTACAGAAAATCCCGTTGCATTCGTACGCCTCATTTTCTTGTCGATAATCACGTTAGCGAATTCTGTGAATCCGTGTTTCCAAGGAACTCCGACTCTGAGGTTGCCGGTTGTCGGAATAGCCCAACCATTTGGCCGTGTGACGGAATCTCCGGGCCATGTTATAGTTTTGAGCTCTTTCGCTGACGTGGCGTACGTTTTTTCACCGGTGGAACTCAAATCTCTTGTTATTCCTCTCTCCGGTGTCCAAAATCCGACGGTTTTCTCTCCGGTACCTATCATGTTGAATATCTCGAATGCTAACGGCTTCATTTTCCCGTTAAATAATTCGAAATCTCCGGTCAACCCTCGGAATTTTGTGGTCAACAGTTCGTTGAGGAGACGGGGGCCGAGTGAGGTGGAATTTAAAGGTGCGATCTTTTCCAATGCGATTGCTAATGCAGTTACTGCATCGTAAGCCCACAAACCGTAAACATTTAGTTCGGTAATCGGACTTGTCGTAGTAGTGTTGCTCATTGTCATATTTCGTCTCAATCGCTCTTTGAAACTTTCGAGGGCTTTCGAGTTCGACACGTAAGGCCTAACGCCAACAACTCCTTCCATCGAATCGCGTACTGTGGAATCGATCGAGTTCAAGAAAATGGACAAACTATTAGTGACGATCCACGCATACTCTTCGCTCATAACCTCCGCATTTTTAGCGAGAGTGAATAACCGAAAACCGAGGGAAGGGTTCGTGTGTACGAGGAAAACCCTCGTCTGCTTTGTCGACAACTTGTTCAGTTCTTTCGAGATGTCGCTATCCTCGGCTGAAGTTTGAATCGGGACCATGTAGGCTAGCCCGATGTCGACTTCCTGGAATGCTTTATTCAGATGGGAGATAAATTGATTTCCGGAATTTGTTTCTTCGTAAAGAACGGCGATTTCGGGCCATTCGAAAGCCCGACAAATGGCTGCGAGGGCCCGCGCTTGAACCGAGTCGTCTGGTGTTGTCCTGACGGAATAGGTGGAGGGAAGAGACGAAGTTCTTGCATTGAAGGAGATAATCGGCACGTGTGATTTTTGTCCGAGTTCTGCGAAGAATGTTTCTTCGGTTGATGTTTGTGGCCTTATGATTC
The DNA here is from genome assembly GCF_056151865.1 of Erythranthe guttata. NCBI lineage: Eukaryota > Viridiplantae > Streptophyta > Magnoliopsida > Lamiales > Phrymaceae > Erythranthe > Erythranthe guttata. The sequence goes on from NC_142542.1 coordinate 17,409,952, forward strand.
CATGCACTTGCTCTTGCTTCAGTAAATCAACAGCTGCATAGAAAGAAAAAGAAATCATACGAGTGTAAATTGAGTGAGGCATTTTAACAAACAGAATGCGTGCATGCATGATAACCAATTCGGTTTCTCTTGTATTACCTTGACAATTCTTTCTAATATAAATAAAAAAAAATGTTTTTTCTTTTTATAATTAAATTCGATTTGACTTTTCTAATTGTTTTTTGTTATCTTAGTTAATGAACCAAATATCAATAGACCGTATCCACCTACCCTCTGTCAATTGTTTTTCTAATGTTGAAAATTCAACTTTAATTTAGTAATTTTCTTATATTCTAATTAGAATATTCAAGCTAAAATATATATATATCGTTCACACTATCACCCAATTTAATTTTTTAATGCTCAATAATAATAATAATTAATTACATTTCTTTAGGGTTGTTGAGATTTTCTTCCTTCCGCCTTTTAATTAGGAACCAGCTTAATCAACATGTTGAAAGTATGCTTAAAAATAGTCAAATCTCCTATTTAATTTTATATACAGTTGACGTTGACATAAGGTAATAATTAATTTTTTTTTATGTAGAACATGAAAAATATATTATCCTAAATATACTCATAAATAATTAATCATACCCATAATTAATTAATATATATGTGTAAGATTTAATTTAATATATTAACTACATAAACACATATAAGATATAGATATATATTATCTAAGAAACTTGGAACTTAATAATCGAAACAAAATTAAAAGAGTCCGATCTATTTATATATATTAAAATAAATAATTACCTGCAAAATTAGCATCAAGAACAGTGTCTGCATTCTTGGTGTGAAGCTGCAACCTTGTAGTAAAATTCGGATGCGCTTCGTAAAAATCCGAGACCGCCATTTTCATGCATAAATCCACCGTTAAACCTAAAGGCGAGTTCTGGTCAAGAACTACACCGATTGGGACCACCGTTAAGGTTTTCGATTCGGTCGAGGTTTCTCTCTCTACATCACTACTTGCAACTGCAGAATAGTTGATGACGAAGAAGAAGAAGAAGAAGAAGCGAATAAGAAAATGGGATTTTACTAACAAACGGGAGCTTTCGGTACTTTTCGGCATTGTTTTTTAAAAATTAATTTTTTTTTATAAAATTAATATTTGTTTCTGCTTGATAACTGTCTTGTTTTTATAGACTAACTGTACAAAACGGATTGTAATTATATGTTGAATTATTCAATATACGTAGATTTAAAAAAAAAATTATTTTTAATTGGTTATAGACATTTACACGTAAGTGTATAGTTGGTTGAATCTTTTACATCTAAGTTGGGTTTTAATGTAACTTTCGTCGTAGCTAGGTGCATCTAAGAAGTTGTATACTTATTACATATACGGACAATATTTGACCAAGTCATGTAAGAGAGATGGAAATTTCTGGGAAATTTGGAAACGATTTTTTTTTTATATGTTATTTTTAAAGTTAAAAAATATTTATTTATTTTATATTAATACTTTTATGAACAACAAAAAAATTATTAAAGGGGAATATAATAGGAGATTAACCCAATTGATTATACATTTGTTTCAACATAATAAGAAATAAAAGGCAGCGTTAATATTAATTTCTCGTTGAATTGATTTCTTTCTTTTCTCTCTCTAAAGTAACGCGTATTGACTGCGTAAATGCAATTGAGGAGAATCGTATTAATTTTTGAATTAATCAAACTTTAATTTAGTTTCATTTTTCATTGCTTGAAAATCCATTTTTTTGACTTTCCAGTTTAGTTTTTAATTTGATTCGTTCGTATCATTGTAATAACGAAATTTGATTTTTTTTTTAATAAAACAAATACAAGGATAGTTCCAAATTAGGTGTAACACGTCAAAGGAATATCAATAAATTTAAGTATTTGGCTTCAATAAATTAGGTGTCAATACATATATCGTTGTCTGTCGATGTAGTCTGATTACGAATAACAGATTCCTTTATTCTTGTCCACATAATTTCTTAGGAAATTTCTTGGAACGTTGTCATCTACACCTTATTGTAGGGGTAAATTAAACTGAGTCGAGTTTGTGGCGAGTCTCGCCAGAATTTTCAGGTTTGAGCTCAAGCTCGTTTCGGATTATGCGAGTTTGAGCTTTCATTTTCTAGTCTCTAGCTTGGCTGGAGTCTATCGAGCTCGAGCTTGAGCTCAGCGATGATTTGCACTCTATTTCATTACTTCCGATATGGATTATTACTCGTTTCATAGTCATTTTTATTTATTTTTGGTGTTAGTATTTTCGTAGGTAAATATGTGCAAAACAAAAGAATAATGGTTGAAATATACAAATTCGGAGGCAAAACCAACATTTGGAGAAGAAATTTAGGTACTTAGAAGTAGAAAAATAAATTGCTCCCATGTGTGTATGATATCCCATCTCCCACGAGTCCATGTTATTACTTGTTAATGAACATGCGAAAAATCACCAACACTCAACTTATTTTGTTCTTTTATTATTATTTTTTTATATTAATAATATTTTATTTTATCGGTATAAATTACTTATATGACTATATAAAATAAAAATAAATAATATAAATATATTTTTTTGCAATTTTTATATGTATTCATTTAATATTATTATGTATATTATCTCATCGATCTGATCAGTCTTCCTTTTTAATTTAAAATGTCTATTTTCAGTCCATATTTTCCAACTAAGCTGTCTAGTTTCAGTCTTGAGTGTTTATTTCAATCTAAGTTCTTCAACTAAACTGTCTATTTTGAGTCGAAACTATCCATCTAAGATGTTTGAGAGACTTTTAGCGAATTCAAAAAAAAGATACAAATGACTATGTCAAGAAAAGAAAAAAATGTTCTATAATGCACATTAGCATGGCTATAAATTAAATATATCCAAATGTTTTGCAAGCTATTATACGAGAGTATAGTTTTACTGAGTGCACCTATATGGTTGGCTGCATGTTCCTTCATTACCAATGCGAAAAATGGGAACAACTTAATCATTCCTAACAGGTTCTCCGTTTAATTCTCCAGGAGGATGTATATCGGCATTGTCTTTAATAACTCGATGATCCATCACGTGTCGCATCTCCATTGGCACAAAAATCCGAAGCCCAATATCGGAGAGATGTTCTCGTCACATCTCATTGAATTTTTGTTTAACTGCTGTTATCGAAAATATTACAACAACGAAAACAAGTGATCCTGTAATAATGAAGAGGCCTCCGAATTCGTACAGAGTAAGTCCGGAGGCACCTTGAGGGATCACAAAGGATAATGGATCTTGCGAAGAATATAATATTCCGGCCCGAAATTTTCGAGCTCTAGACTATTCATATTCGGGCCTTGCGTAACATTCAAGATACCCTTTGAGAAGTGTGAAACTAATGGAGAGCCAATTGGAAAAGCCTCACGAACAAAATATAAGACAATCAAAATTATTTTCGAACAAAAGTAATTAATTCATTCACTATTCTCAAAAAAAAAAAAAAAAAAAAACAAATCGTTCACATGCGTAAAGAATACTTACAAAGCCCGTGCCATCAGTCCTGGAAGTGGGTCTGACGATTTCGTAACGGGGTTTACAGCCGTTGATGCCTCTGTTTTTGCTTCCTTTAATTTAGACATAGCATCGTTGAATTTTTCCAGTGAACCATAGGCAATAAGCCTCGATTTAATTCATAGCTGCTCCGTCAAGAATAGCTTTATGAAGGAACCCTTGTGATATATAGCCCACATAGTAATCATCGGAAAATTCGAATGCTAATTGATCAACGGTTAGGATCGCAGATAAGTTGGCGGAGAAGTTCTGCATTAATGTGAATGCCATACAACCCCAACAAACTAGTATGGAAACTGAATAGTTATTCGATACCCTATTTTCTGCATTTCAACGACAATAGAAAACGATTCGATACGAGTGAAAAAAAAATGCAATTTTTTATTTATATGAAAAGTAAGAAAGAAATTTTATTTACTTTCTGGGAAAACAAGAAATTCTATTGGATACAAATGAATCATTCGTCCACGTGGCCTATCCACGGGCTCTTCTTCACCGGTGTCATTTTTTCGGGTTTCCGTCACATAAAGAGCTAATCCGAGAAACGACCAAGCAAACAATAATTTCCAGCCAAAGATGCCATGCGAAGGGCGTTATAAAAGTCCACATGCTAAATGGTTTCTTGTTTTTCACAACAAGAACGACTCCCGATTCGGAATACGGTAGCGAAAAATCAACATATATATTCTAATTTTGGAGCCCAAATTGTTGCACGAGAAAGGAAAAAAAAAAAAAGAAAGAAAGAAATCACACTTTCTTTTTAAGCAAAACGACAATAGAAATATGATAATTTAAAAAACCGAATGCGAGTTCTCTAACCTTTTTACTTAACCATTTCTACTTTAACGAACACTTTAGCCTACCTCGGTTCTCATCGTTCGCTGGAACTTGGCCCATCGGGTATGTGGTTCATCTTGGTCTTGGGCTTGGCTTTAATAATTCATTAGGCCAAGGTCCACTAATTTTGAATATGGGGAGCTCGGCTTAAAGGTGCCGAACTGATATTTTTTATCAAAGGGACTTTTCCTACAATTCAACATTATACAAGGGCATTTTTTGAAAAAACAACCCAAAACAGGACAAGAATGTAAATAACATAATAAAAATCTACAAAATTTCTAGATGAATCACTCTTAATATATATATACATATATATATATATACATATATATATACATATATATATATATATATATATATAAACGCACTAGTAAAAAGTCAAAATATGGAAGAATGATGATGAAATTTGTCGAGAATACAGTATATTTGGTGAAGCAATCTCTTATTGATTCTTTTTTGTATTGAGCGTGAGAAAGATATTTTGTTTCCTTGTTTTATTTTAGTATTTTTCCTTATTATTAAAATTATAATCAGTATATATACACTCCTTTTTGGAGAAGAAGAAATACAATGAAATATATTATGTATTACCGTGTTGACATGGTATCAGAGCGGTTCGATCTCTCATAAAACCAACGTTCAATATATTGTTCTGAATATACCTAGAAACATCAACCCCATATTTTTTGTTCTTCTCATTTAATCTGAAAGATTAAATATAACCAAGCCAACGCAAAATATAACCAATATAACCAAGCCAACGCAAAATATTGTTATCCAGCAAGACAATTCTACGTTTCTCACCAGCGTAATATTAGATGAAACGAATTACGCCTTATGGTCTCAACTCATGGAGATGCGTATTGGCGCTCGAAATAAAGCCGGTTATCTCACCGGAGAAGCGAAAAAACCCGTCCATGGAGATCCTACTCTGGCTACATGGATTACTGAAATCAAAGAGTGAAAAGTTGGCTAGTTGATTCGATGAGTTCATCGCTCATGCAGCGTTTCATTCGTCTTCCGACGGCAAAGGAGATATGGGAAGCTGTATCAAAAACCTTTTATGATGGATCTGATGAAACTTGTCTTTTTGAACTCAACCAAAGATCATTCTCTACAATACAAGATGGCCGACCCCTTCCAGTATACTATAACGAACTCGTCTCCATCTTCTAGGAAATTGATCACAGGACCATCTCTCACGAAGAAACAATTGAAGGAGTGGTCCAGTTGCATTCCATGATGGCTAGGCTTCGAGTTCATAATTTTCTAAGTGGACTTGATTCTCAATTTGATCAAGTTCTAGGAGAAATTTTGCGAAAAGATCTGAAACTTGATTTGGAGAGCACATATGCATATGTTAGAAGAGAGTATCAACAAAGGCAGACAATGGGAAGTTCTCGACAAATCTTGGAAAGTTCAGCCATGTTAGCAAATCAAACTCAAAAATGATCATCATCGGGCTCCTTTAAGAATCGAAAGGAACAATCTACAGGAAAAGCTAATAACTTCGTATGTGCTCACTGCGGTGAAACAGGGCACTCAAAACAACGATGTTACGAAGTAATTGGCTATCCCGAGTGGTGGGACTTCACAAAGAAACCAAGGAAGAAGGTTGCTGGAAAAGGTATGACGACGTCTACAGATGGTGAACAAGCGCAACCTACAGCAAATGTTGTTCACCCAGGTATTGTCGGTAAGTCCACTGCTTTCTCGACCACTTCTAAGAATAATACTTGGATTATTGATACAGGTGCATTCGATCATATGACTAGGGACCCTAATCAGTTGAAATACATTCGTTCTTCTTGCAAATCAGTTATATCTACAGCTAATGGTACTACTTCTCCGATTATTGGAGAAGGATATGTTATGTTGTCTAGTACTCTCACATTAGATTCTGTTCTTATTGTTCCATCCCTTGAATATAGTCTTTTATCTGTCAGTCAAATCACTTTGGCTCTTGCCTGCACTGTTACTTTTTGGCCCTCATTTTGTGTTTTTCAGGACATTCTAACTCGGAAGATTCTTGGTTATGGTGTTAAATGAGGAAAACACTATTAATTGGAATTGACAGAAAAAAATGGACAGAAATGTGGACATGCATATCAGACTAGTAGCGAAGATAAAGCTCGAACAACTATTTGGTTATGGCACCGAAGATTAGGACACCTTTCTTTTGGATATCTTAAGAAATTATACCCAAATTTGTTTTCATCCTTGAAAGATGTAGAATTTCATTGTGATATTTGTGAACTGGCTAAGAGCCATCGTATTTCTTACTTACCAAGTTTTAATAAAAGTTCGGTGCCATTTATGGTTATACACTCTGATGTTTGGGGTCCAACAAAAATTACTTCTCTCTAAAGCTCGTTACTTTGTTACATTTATTGATGAATGCACTAGAATGACTTGGGTCTCGTTGCTTCGGAAAAAAAAATGATGTTTTTTTAGCATTTAAGGAGTTTTATAACCTGGTGAAAACTCAATATCAAAAGCAAATTCGAGTTTTACAGTCTGACAATGGGTTGGAATACGTAGATGGGTCATTTGGAAATTTCTTGAGCGAACTTGGGATTCGCCATCAAACATCTTGTACCTATACCCCACAACAAAATGGCTTGGCAGAAAGAAAAAATAGGCAGTTAATGGAGGTAGTTCGTGCCTCCCTTTTCGGCATGAACATGCCTCGGTTCTACTGGGGAGAAGCTGTAAAATCTGCTGCATACCTAATTAATAGAACTCCTTCTCGGGTCATAGACTTTCAAACCCCCCAACAAAAGATGGAGTCCTTATTTTCAATTCCTCATCTCCCGAATCTTGAACCACGGGTCTTCGGCTGTATAGCATATGTCCATATCCCAAAAACTTTACGAAATAAATTGGATCCATGCGCGAGGCGATGTGTTTTCGTTGGATATTCCGATTTTCAGAAAGGATATAGGTTTTATGACCCTTAAACTCAAAAATTACATGTGACATTAGAAGCTTCGTTTCGTGAATCAGAACCTTATTATTCAAATGAAACTTCTAGATCTTTTCATCAGGAAGATGAACTGATATATGAAGGTGGCGAATTTTTAGAGTTAGAAAAGGTGAACGAGAAATTTGGGAATACTGTTGAGCATACCTTTGATAGTGCTGCTGAAACTGAGAATGAGGTATTAATTCCTTATGACAGTGAGATACAAGAACCACCACCAGAAGTCCTGGAGTTACCAAGTTTACCACCATTGGCCGAAGAATCAACCCAGGATGTCCAAAATGCTTCACCCGAGGTAATTTCAACTCCCTTTTCTAATGACGCTAATAGTCCAACCACGAGTATTCTTGAAAATGTTGCACTAAGACGGTCCGAAAGACCAAACAAAGGTATCTCAAAGAAACAATATGAACCCGATTCCAAAGCTCGTGCTAAATATCCCATTAGTAATTATGTCTCGAACCATAGGTTGTCTAAGTTGTATGCACTTACTATTAATGAATTATCCAATGTATCTATTCCTAGTAGTGTGCAGGAAGCTTTGGCAGATCCAAAATGGAAAAATGCAATGAATGAAGAGATGGATGCATTGCAAAAGAATTTTACCTGGGAGCTTGTTTCGTTACTGAATGGTAAAAAATCTATTGGTTGTAGATGGGTGTTCACAGTGAAACTCAAAGCGAATGGAAGAATCGATAGATATAAAGCGAGACTAGTAGCAAAGGGATATACACAAAAGTATGGGGTAGACTACCAAGAGACTTTTGCACCGGTAGCTAAACTCAATACAATCCGTATACTTATATCAATAGCAGCTAACAGAGGGTGGCCTCTACAACAGTTTGATGTTAAAAATGCATTCCTCAATGGGAAGTTAGAGGAAGAGGTCTATATGGATCTTCCACTAGAAGTAAATGGAGGTTCTAAATGTGAAAATGTTGTTTGTAGACTGAAAAAGGCTTTGTATGGGCTTAAACAATCACCAAGAGCTTGGTTCGGGAGGTTCTCTTCTGCAATGAAGGCATTTGGTTATAAACAAAGTAATTCCGACCACACTTTGTTTATAAAACATAAAAAAGGAAAGGTAACTGCTTTAATTGTGTATGTTGATGATATGGTGTTGACTGGAGATGACTTGTGTGAAATGAAGTTACTACAAAGATATTTGGCGGCGGAGTTCGAGATGAAGGATCTTGGACAGCTGAAATATTTTCTAGGAATTGAAATTGCAAGATCATAGAAAGGAATTTTTCTATCGCAGCGAAAATATGTGCTCGATCTTTTGTCTGAAACTGGACTGTTGGCGTGCAAACCAGTAGAAACACCGGTAGAAGTAAATCATACGCTTGAAATATCTCCTACGCAAGCTCCAACTGACATTGGTCGTTACCAAAGGCTAGTTGGGAAATTAATCTATCTAGCACATACAAGGTCGGACATAGCTTATGCTGTAAGCGTAATTAGTCGTTTCATGCATGCTCCAAGTGAAGAACATATGAATGCAGTGTATCGAATATTGAGATACTGAAAGGAACTCCAGGCAAAGGACTATTATTCTCGAAAAATAATCTTCCTACCATTGAAGGATTCACGGACTCTGATTGGGCAGGTGATCAGACAACAAGAAAGTCTACGTCGGGTTATTTTACTTTTGTAGAAGGTAATCTTGTAACTTGGAAAAGTAAAAAGCAAAAGGTTGTCGCAAGGTCAAGTGCGGAAGCTGAATTTCGAGGTATGGCTCATGGTATATGTGAATTGTTATGGATCAAGAATGTTTTAAATGAGTTGGGGATCACATATACAACACCTATGAATCTTTACTGTGATAACAAAGCCGCTATTCAGATTGCGCAAAATCCTGTCCAACATGATCGCAGCACTAAACATGTTGAAGTGGATCGTAACTTTATCAAAGAAAAAATCGATAAAAAGGTTATTCAGACTCCTTTTGTCAAGTCTGAAGATCAACTCGCTGATATTCTCACAAAAGCGGTTTCGGTAAAGGCGTCCAACGGTATCATTGACAAGTTGGGTATGACAGATATTCATACTCCACCTTGAGGGGGAGTGTCGAGAATACAGTATATTTGGTGAAGCAATCTCTTATTGATTCTTTTTTGTATTGAGCGTGAGAAAGATATTTTGTTTCCTTGTTTTATTTTAGTATTTTTCCTTAATATTAAAATTGTAATCAGTATATATACACTCCTTTTTGAAGAAGAAGAAATACAATGAAATATATTCTGTATTACCGTGTTGACAAAATTAAAGGTTTGATTGGTACAAACGAGTAATTATAATCCGATCCAGGGTGTAGGAAGATGGTGATTGTCAGAAAGTGAATTTTCTGGGTGGATTTAATTATTTATTTTGGTGGGTCTCTCATTATATTTTTCATCTTATTGCCTACTTTTTTTTTTTTATATTTATTTATATTTCCCAAGTTGTAGGCTAAAAATTGTACAAATTCCCCAGTGCCCAGGCCCTGGGAAGCAACTGTTTTTGGCTTCTTTCACTTGTTTTCTATTCTCTGAGTAAATGATTTCATCTCATAATTTGTACCGTGGTAAATACTGAAGTAACCATTTCGCTCAATTTCAAATAGAATTATTGCGAAAATAAATGTGTGTGTGTCACACAGTGTGTGTGTATATATATATATTATTATATATATATATGATAATAAATGAAATAATTACGTTATGAGATGTTTTCTGCAGAACACGCGCTCTCTCTTTCCATGAGAGCATTATGAAATGTTTTTTGTCTATACATAATTATATATATATATGGAATATGAAATTAGAATATAAGTCCAAGATAGAAAAAACTCAAATGCTTTATGGTTGGATGCTTGACTTGTCTGCTTTGCTGTTTCTTATCTTTTCATGCATATCATCTTTGTCTAACTAACTGCCGAGAGAGAGAGAGAGAGAGAGAGAGAGAGAGAGAGAGAGAGAGAGAGAGAGAGAGAGAGAGAGAGAGAGAGAGAGTGAGTGAGTGTTTCAATAATAATAGAAATGGATTTTATCTTTCTTCATTGCATAAAGCTAGACAATAATTCTGTTAGGCACGCGCTTCTTGTTTGTGATTTTCGATTTTCGATTTTCCCATTCTTTGCAAAAAGCTAGTGTTTTATTTGACAGCATGGTTAGGCCCATAATTTAATTGTTTAATTAGTTTGTAGGACCTCACACACTATCAGTTGTCATAAAATTAATTGATGTCACAAAATGCGAAACTTTAACATTTATAGTACATTCAGCATACACAAAACGCCAACAACGTTCGATTGCGGGCTGTCCATACAAGGACCTCCGTAACTAGGACAATTACCGCCAAACTCAGACTAACAAAGCTAACCTTTGTTATAATTAATACAAAGATACTAACCCTTTGGTGCATGTACAATACATTTGACAAAATATAAATTTACAACTTCTAATACATGTTATTAGACATAACTATAGAAAACAAAAAACCACTTTTTAAAGATGATGACATATTTCACATAAACTATGAGCCCTTAACACATTTTTCCCATCTCTCATATAGTTTATGGATTATTAACAAGAGTGAATTTATCCAATATACATAAGTAATTACTGCAGATTCCTATGAAAAAATAATAATAATAATAATAATAATAATAATAATTAGTATTAATTAGTTGTGAAGTATAGAATAATTAAAAGCCAAGCTACATTCACCACTTTAATTTATCCCCTTTATAGGGATATATTATATTATAACAATCCTCCCTTTGCTTATTGCTCTTGTGCCTACATATTCCAACATTATCCCATGGAATAATTATATATGTGTACTAGGAACATTCATCACTTTGCTAATTAATTGCACTAATTAATGGAGTACTAATTAGGATTAAGCTTTTGGCACATAACTATTAATTATTCCAATTAAAGCCAAACCATACTGTAATACAATGCTCCATCCACTACGAAACTTCTATTTTTTCTTTCTATTTGAGCTCGTTTGGTTGGTATAATTAAGTCCTTATTAATTAATTAATTAATTTTATCGAACTTTATTTGATGTTTGTTAGTTCAATAACTTTTTAGATCGAATGGTAATTGTGGAAAAATAAAATTGTCTTTGTTTCTTGGAGAATTGTATATGCAATTAAATTAATTATCATACAATTGTATAATTTATTGATAAAATCTTATATCTTGGACAGCAAATTAAATATGTGTTACTAATTAATTGAATAACTATTCGTGACAGATGGAAGAAGATCCTATATTCTCTTGAGTGCTTATTAGGGTCCCTAAAAATATATCTTAAAATTATTTTAGAAAATATTTTAGGTAAAGTTGCTTAGAAGCTTCCGAAACTCAATATGATTTAATTTCAAAAAATTAAGAGATAAAAATATAATTACAAATATGCCATTAGGGTTTACTATGGTTCGTCTAACGTTTATTACTTTTATATATAAGATATGCCATTAGGGTGTTCTAGGGTTCCTTTAACGTTTATTATTTTTATATATAAGATGTTTCTATACAAAAATAAAATCCTGGCCTATTTCTAATTCTAACTTTAAACATACGCTATAAGCTCTAATTTACGCTTACGATGAGATTAGCAACTAATTAAACTAACTGCAAAATATTTTCTAAAACATTTGGATCAATATATAGATCCTTAAAAAGATTATGAAATGACTAACACAATAGTATTATAAGGCCTCGTTTGATTGCTTCGTTTGATTGCTAAGATAAGATTAGCCATGATAAAATTAAATAATATTATAATGAAATCCAATTGTATTATTAGACCTTGAAAGATCCAATAAAAAACATGCTTAAAATGCAAGATAAGACATGATAATATAATATTTGCAGTTGACACTACAAGTTATTGAAGATAACCAAACATTAAACAAGTCCCATTATTTAATTAATCATGATTAATCTTTTCAACCAGAGTGAGGCCCGAACGAATTATAGTTAACGCTTAGTGTAATCTTGTAAAATAAGTCATAACTAATTATCTTTGTTTTTGTAGACAATGCAATTATAAAATCCTTACTATAATAAATGATAGTGCTTACAATAATTTTCATAAGGCAAATTAATGCTGCTAGGGAAAATGAGAGCAGCCAAAAAACCATAATTATTGGTGGTAACCCACTTAATTTTCAATTGGTTGATAGTGGAAAACCCACTCCCAATCGATGCTTTCAATATGATTAATTAATTACTCTATAAAGATGGTTATTATAGTATCTTATCCATTCAATTAATCATTTAAATACATAGTTGATATGATAATTACGTTAGTTAATCTTTTTCACTAAGTTGCTTCTTAATCATCTTCTTTAATTTCGTGATGTGATTGATTAATTTTATAATAAATCACGAAGTGGGATTCGGTTTTAATTTGATTTGTGTGTCAATTCGCCTGTGGTATTCTTTTTTTAATTTTAATCTTGATTAAGAAAGGTGATTATGTGCAAAAAAGCTTGTTTAATGGTTTTTATAAGATAATTAAAGATGTATGTATAGTGGTGGGGATTTAATAAATTAATTAAAAAAAAGAAAGTTGTTAAATAATAAAATGGGGTACGAAAATTGGATGTATCGTTTGGGAAAGGAATATGTAAAATTGTCCTTAGCGTGTACGACGGATTAGGTGGTGGTGGAGTGGTGGAGCCACCCGAATACGGCAAACCATTAACCTAAGACGATTCATAATACGCACCTTAATAATCTTATTAAAATATACTATCTTTGTTTCTTTGTAAGTGTCTCTTTAGTCGATTTTCCTTTTCCAATGTTAAGCGTCAGTTTAGAATTTCAATGTAGGACAATTTTTTTTTCTCGCTTTACCCCAAGGGTATATTTGGATGGAGGGATTTGGGGGAGGGATTTCAAATCCATAATAACAAATCTCTCGGACTTGTTTGGATTGAGGGATTTGGAGATGAATTTCAAATCCCCACCCCTCATTTTTAGTTGATTTTGGAGCAATAGTGATGGATTTCAAATGACTCCAAAATTGGAGTCATTTCAAATCCATTCCCCAAATCAAATCCCTCCCCAAATCCCTCCATTCAAATGGACCCCAACATTAATAACGCAAAGGGGTAGTTTTGTCAAATAATTTTATTTTCTTCTAAAATCAAGGTTGTTTAATATTTTTCACATTTGCACAAATCTTAAGAATTAAACTCAATACATATATCTTGATTTTAGGAAATATATATTGTTAGACCAAAATACCCTTATTTATTAATTAATGCAAATAGAGTGTTGAAGAGTTAATAAGAGCATTATTGAAAAATATGTAATTAAAGTGTTGGAATTCTAAATTGTCAGACAATATGGAACAACCAAAATTCTTAAAAGTGACAAATATTGTGGAACGGATCGAGTAACTTTTTTACTTTATTACGCATTAATCTTAAACGACACTTTAAAACAACTGTAGGGAGTATGATATATGGAATATATCCTTAGGCCACGAAATAGCTAGAGATTGTCACGTGCCACTGAATCTCATACACATTTGGGTGGTGTTTGCAAAAGCTTTTAAAAACAATTACGAGCTTTTTTCGCAAATAATAAGTTTTTAGGTATTTACAAAACAAACTTTTGCTTTCGTTTGTCTTAAAATAAGTTGTTGTAAGCTATAATCCTAGAAGCACCATCGACTTGCCTTTTCAATTCAAGTTGATTTTCCAGTTAATTTACTAATTAACACCCTCAACTTTTAAAAATAAACTTAATTTTGTAAACTTAACTCAAAATCACTAACTTCTGCTTTTGCAAATACCACCTCAGTCCTTATCTTTCGTAGATCCCAATCATCAGATGACGGTTAGCCGTTTTCATATTACTATAAATATGTCGATATTGATATTATAATAATTCTCTATCATTAATATGGAATTAAATTAAAGATTCTCAAATTAAATTTTGAAACAAATATATTGAAGTCACAATTTGAAGAATAAAAGAAGATTGTGACTTAGTTGGAATTGAAGAAGACTGATTTTACATGAGAGATAAGAAGAAGAAAAACCAGAAGAAGAAGACAAAAAAAAACGAAAGAAGCCAATTAATTAAAATAAAAGGGAGGCTAAAAAATTGAAAGAAAGAAACGTAAAGTTGTTGATAAACTTAGCATGCATATGACACATATACATATTATTTGCATCACCTTCGAAACCGTTTGGTGCCGTTTTATACATTAATAATTCGTTACGTTTTATGTCATAAAACAACATCCAAACTTTTTCTGTTTTTTTTTTTTTTTTTTTTTTTTGATTTTTTTGATTTTAAGAACTTTATTTTAAATTAATCGCTTCTTTTAAACAAAACGATTTAATAAATGCATGATGAAGAGAACTAATAAACGACGACCCTTTGTTTAGAACTATTTTTATGTACTTTCACCGATATTATTTTGTCAAAGTTTTGCATCATTAACCATCGAAGAACATGAGTTTATCGGATTTCGAGGATAACAGGATTGGAAGTGAGGAGATTTGTAATTGTTTTTCGTCTTAGAGGGTGTTTGGCTAAGCTTATTTTAAACAGCTGATAAGCTCTTACGTCTGATAAGATGTTTTTAGAGCTGATAAGCTGTTACATCTTATTTTTAGGATTAATTTTTAGAGTGTTTGGATAATGAGCTTATTTCATATGTTTACTCATTATAAGATCTTAAATAAAAAGGTGGGGTAGAGTTACTTATTTAAAAAGATCTTATTTGGTCTCCAACAGCTTATTTTAAAAAAAATTAAGATCTTTTTTTTAAAATTTACCAAACACTTTGGAAGAGCTTAAAAGCTCTAAAACATCTTATAAGCTCATTTTAACATCTTATAAGCTTAGCCAAACACCCTCTTAATCAAACTTTACATGTATTGCAAACGACCTTTTCTTGGGTCGAAATAGAACAAAGGAAAAGACGATTAATGGTCGGGGTAATGAGTTTATATTAGAAACTATAATAGTTAATTATTTCATCCGACCCCTTTTAGATAGTGTGAAATTATCCAAACGTTTTCATCATAATTGGTTTCTCCTCTTAGATGGTGTGTGCAAAAGATTTTATAAATGGATTATGAACTTTTTTTGTCACATAATCTATTTTTTAGTGTTTGTAAAATGAATTTTTGTTTTTTTAAAATAAGCAATTTTAAGGCATAATTTTTTAAACACCCGTGATCCTGTTTTTTTTGTTTAAGTTGATTTGCCAGTATATATTTGCAAACATTCACAACTTTTAAAAATCAACACTTAAAATCAATTTAACTCACAATCTATAACTTGTGCTTTTAAATAAGCTTTTACAAACACCGCAATCGATGGTTCCGTCGATAACCCCAAATGAAATACGAGTTTTACCTTAAATTAATTTCACTTGGTCACTTTCTTAGATAGTAGAATTACACTTGGTTGGGAGAAAAAAAAATTCAATTTCATTCCATAAAAAATCATAAAATTAGGAATCGGAATTTAGAAAATTAAAATGAAGAAACTTATTTCATTTTCTTTTTAGAGGAACCGATTTGAATTTATTTATTAATTCATCTATAGACAAGTCACATAAAAATTTAATATTCCAATTCAGTCCCTAAATAAATCGTCATTAATAAAAATGACACACCACCCAAGTGCATTTACATCGTGAGTACACGCATAATTAAATAGACGTATTGAAAGCAAAAAAGAAAATGTGGGACCAACTTTTTTTGCTTTCTATGACAATGACGTCATAATTCCTAAAAACAAAAATAACATTAAAAAAAAAAGTAATCCACCTTCTCAAAATCCAATCCACCCTCTCTCTCTCTCTCTCTCTATAAAATGCCCCCACCTCAACACATCTATCCACCACCACCACCACCACCGCTACAACCACCGTCGCCACCGCAAACTCTCACTTCACACCAAATACACACACTCAAAGATCTCACATTTATATTAAAAAAAAAAAAGGAAAATATATCAAACAATTTAAAAAACGATCATCGACGATGGCAATTTACGGGGCGGCAGTAGCGGAGCAACCATCGCAGCCGCAGCGATCGCCGTGGCACTCGCCGGTGCCGTACCTATTCGGAGGACTGGCGGCCATGCTGGGCCTCATTGCTTTCGCTCTCTTGATCCTGGCCTGCTCCTACTGGAAGCTCTCCGGCTACCTCGAGAACCGCGGCGGCGACGCCGCCGAGAGGGACCTCGAGGCGGGGGAGACAGAAGACGGCGGATCCAAGACGGCGGCGCCGGTGATGGAAGAGAAGTTCCTGGTGATCATGGCCGGACAAGAAAAGCCGACTTTCTTGGCAACTCCGATGTCAAGTAGGGCATCTTCGTTTGGTAGTAAGAGCACGTGCAGCACGTGCAGCAGTGAGAATAATAGTACTTTGTTGTCGGAACAAGATTGTCATGAAGAGAAGAACATTGAAATTGGAAACATGGCGGCTGCCCATGAATCTGTTGTATCTTCATCTGCAGATCAGGTCCATTGATTTTTTTTTTTTTTTTTTTTTTTGGGTAATTTAATTTTCTTGATTCAATTACCCCCTTGTGGGAATTAAATTTGAGAATTTGGAAAATGATTTGCATGTAGAATTAATTTGGTAGGAGTAATTATTTTTGTTTATTGTGTTAGCAATTTTACATTGAGTGTAAATAATATTTGGAGGAGCAATTTAATGGGAAAGTATATATTTATTATATATAATAATGACTACAGAATCATTTGTTTTAATCTAGTTGTTATTTTTATATTTACTCTAATTATTAAAAGAAATATATCATTTATGTATTGTTCTAATATACGTAGCACATAAACTTTAATTTTGTTATGTTTCTGCATTTCGGACACGTTTCATGTCCAACGCTTGAGGACACATGTCGGATACCTTGTGGGTCATTTTGTTATTTCTAAAAAAATTATATTTGAATAGTAAATTTTCAAATATTTTTGTTACTTTCCTAATTATTTACATGGTTTAATGATCAATTGCAAAACTGATAGTTGATAGTAAATTTATTTTAAATATATTTATTTGTATGTAATTATATATAAATAAAAACTTATATTATATTCATATAACATATTTATAAATATACCCCTATATTTTTAATATTACACGTTTCCTCCAAATTTGCGTTGTATTTCTTATATTCAATGTTTTGTAGCATACTACACCTGAAAAAATTCATTTTTTTAAGGAATTGCATTATAAAAACATAACACACAGTGCTGCTGCATCAAAAGTAGTTGTTGTGCCTGAGACGTTGGTCACGTGACACATGGATAAACACGTGGTTCGTCCCAACTACAGTAGCACCTCTCTCCAGCCGCGGCGAGCTGAAAGTTGCATATTTCAATGACCGCTAATAAATAATAAATAATAAATAATAAAATAGATATATATATTGCACTGCATCTTGTTGAAAAATATGTCTAGGTTCGATAAAGTTTTAAAATTAAGAACCGTGACAAAAAAGATTAATCAAGGGTTATAAAATTAAGTGGAATTATGGTAATTAATTCTAACTATTTTAAATTAATAGGTATTTATGAACTTTTATTAATTAAGATGATATAATTGAAATACAATTCCTCCGTTTCTAATTAATTGTCGTTTTACATCTTTACAATATTTTGAATAGAATAGGTAATCTTGTAATCATAGAAGGACCTCCGAAGGCAAGGCGAACCACAATTACGACATTTAAGATATTTTTACAAAAATAAGCTATAAATTGAATTTAAGTTTGATTGTCATTTTGAGAAAAAAATATTTATTTTATATATTTATTGGAGATATTCGAAATTGAAATATCAAATCAATATATCACATATAAATATTTTTCAAAAATCTGAATAAAAATCATTTGATGTTGCACTAATAAAGTTAACCAAGTTCATTCTATAGAAATTAAACCATAATAATAAGTAATTAAATGTTAAATAACTAGTTATAATTATCAAATCAAATCTTTCCAAAAATTCAGATATTTGTAATAATAACCACACTGGGCTAACCATGTGTGACAACCTAGCGGCTGTTGGTAAGGAAATTCCAACATGTGTCAATTGACACAGACTCATTTGTTCCAACCGCTAGATCATTCCTTGCAGTACATCTTATAATAATTTAATTGCACAAACTCGGGAGCTAGATATAATACACAATCCCTTAAGTACTCAATATTTTTTTTTTCTTTTTTATTATAATAATTGAGTGTTGACCCAAAAATTGTTGAAGTAATCAAATATTAAATAAAAAGCAATAATATAATTAATCATGGTTTCATGAAATTAAGATATTGTAAAAAACAAACAATGAAAATTTAATAAAGATAGGGGAAACATCATCAAGCATAATAAATAAAGAGTGATGGAAATGGGGGGAAAGTAGTGTTAGTGTAGTACACAACTGCATGCATTGTCTTCTTTGAGTGGACTACAATTCTTTTGGGCTCTCCCACCTTAAAATTCATTATTAATTGTTGGGAAGAAGAAAAAAAAAAACCTATGTTTGAATGCAAGTTGTCTCATTTGTGGGGTGTGATTATGAATCTATCATGATGATTATGATGAGAATTATATATATGTGGGGATGGAATTACCTTTCTCAATAATTAGTATTTAGGGTTAAATACAGTTTGCACCCCTAAAGTATACCCTATGTAACACTTACCCCCTTAAAGTATCATTTGTAACACTTACCCCCCTCAAGCACACTTTAATTTGTATTTTAAATTTTAATACCTTAAAAAATTATTTTATTGAACGAAATAATTAAATTATACAACAAAAAATATCTGTTGAAAAATACAATATTTTAAAATTTAAAAATATTATCTTGCGTTGGATATTTATTCAATAAATAACATCTAATTGTTGTTGGACCAATTAATGAAAACTACTCTATCGATAATTTTTTTTAAGAAATCAATACATAACTAATAGAAATCTTAAGTATTTAAATTTATTTTAGTTCACTAATTTTTTTATATATATTTTCCTTCATTGTTACCCAATATAGATTACTTTTTAATCTTTTTTCAATAATTAATTTTAGTTACTTTTCAATTTTCTATGAACCGTTAATTATTAGATTGTTATGTTTATTATTTTTTAAATTTTAAAATATAAAATAATTGATGTTGAGGGGGGTAAGTGTTACAAATGATAGTTTAAGGGGGTAAGTGTTACATGAGCTATACTTCAGGGGTGCAAAGTGTATTTAGCCCTAGTATTTACAACTAGTTAATAATTTGCTGACATCAATATAAATTAAAGATATTTTTTCTACATTAATGAGAGTAAAAAAAAATGTTCTTGCACATATCTGATTTTGTAGAACCTACATCCGGTAAAATTTATCATGTAATTTTTCACTATTAATTTATACATATTAATACGTATCTACGTGTATGTGTGTTTAGTGATTAGTTATTTATGTAGATTTGCGATTTAAAACCACATAATGTATTTCATCAGGCGTAGGATCTCATAAGCCATCTTATTATTACATCTTTCATCCTACTTCCTTCGTTTCTTTTTAAATTGCATTCAAGGTACATGCACGGCAAACTTAATTAAAAATAGGGTAAATTACTAATGCCATGCCGAGGTAAAGTCTATTTATGAATAAAAAAATCCCTTATTTTTTCATAATTCCATCCAAGAAATTTACAAACAGTAAGGAGCTGGATGTAATTTCTCAAAAAATGGGTCTTTTTGTAATTTCACCTTACATCAAGGAGGTGGTTTCAATTTACCCTTGAAAAATAATAAATTTTGAATAAAACCTTTTTTTTCTTTTTTGGGAGAGAGTATATATTTACGTTGATCACTTACTTGCGGTTTTGTAGATGCTACAGACGAAACGGTGAAATACTGTGGCATATAAAAGTTGATTGTATGAAACTTAGATGTGAACAATTGAATGACGCAATTATCCATTATTGTTAATTATTGGAAATGTCCACTCACGCATTGCTGAAACTTTTCCCTTTTTCTTATTTTTTTTTTTTTTTTTGGCCAGACAAGAATATGTGAATTATATTTTGTAATTAATTTGCCAGACAAATGAATTCATTTCATCGAAATAGTTTCTGAAGGATTTGCGATCGAGTCAATTCGCCAGTGAAAAATAATCATTAATTCCGTTTGATGTAAACATTAGTGATCACAAAATAAAATTTTCGGACGTAAATATTTATTTTTTCAAAGGATTTTATGACGAAAGTCCGTCAAAAAAATAAAAAATCGAGAGAGAGATGCGGCAGCATGGAAATTGATGATTTTGTACAATCAGCTTCTGTTTAGGTTCTGTCATGTGTGTTAAGGTTGTGGCCCAATGTGTTTGAGCCTGTAGCCTAAATCCCTATGTTACTTACACACACATATTACTAGAGAACGGCCCATCAGATACTTAAGCCCAATTGTGGGAAGCCACTAGAAGGATGAATCTAAACCGTTGGATTCATCCATCTCATCTTGGCCATTGACTCTTTCTAACTCTCCCTTTCTCCTTGTACTCCTTCTTTCCCGTTTTGTGCCCTAGACAACATATGTTCCTCCCTTGTCCCCTTCTGTTCTTTCCTCATTTTGCTCCAGCAACCATGGCCAAACGCCGCCGTCCTTGGCCGTGCATGTCCCAGTGGTGGTCCCTTCAACGGCTACCTTTGACCGGAGCACCTATTTAATGTAGGGGTTGAAGTGGCAGAAGGTAAGACCTAGAGAAAAACCCTAATTCAAAAGCCTTACCCCCTTCTTCTGTGAGTTGGGTCTGTGGTGATGATAGGTACCGATTAAGGAAATAGAGATAAACACTCAAACAATAAATAAAAAATAAAACAAAGGTAGATTTAATGCAAGAATCTTAAACATAATCCATCAAGTAGGTTGTCCGTATGGAGAGGACAATGCTCCAGAATTTCACACAGAATACTAATTCAATATCCCCTAAAAACTAACAAGGAAGAACTATTTATATAAAACTAACATTAACTTGCTAATAATTAAATACAAACTTATAATAACTAAATAGAAACGGCTCCTCTGGAGCAGTTATGGATATGGCTTATCCTTATCCATGTTATTCAAATCTCCTGAAATTGTATCAGTACACCCCCCTAAAAATTCGCCTTGTCCTCAAGGCGGAAAGGAAATTTCGGCCAATCTTGCCATAGAAGAATCTTCAGTATATAAATTGATGGCTTCTTTATCTCATACAAATGGAGTTTCACCATCCATAAATTCCATGAGTGAAAGGTTTGATATTTTGCAACGGTGTCCCGGTCCAAAATTTTCATTGCATCGAAAACAAAGGCCTTTCGCCATTCGTAATTGTCGCTCCTCCATTGTAAGTGCTTGTCTAGCTTACGTTGTTGTCGGAAGTTTAACTGAATCTGGTTGAAGTATGGATCTAGGAATAGATGAATGGGGTTGTGGGTTTGGTTTATTTGGTGTAGACAAATGGTGTCCGCTACGAAGACAACTTGAATCTGAATTAGATGTAAGTTTGGATTCAAATTCTAGTGCCAAACTCATAGCTTTATACATCGTTCGGGGCTTATGAATTCTTACATCTGCTCGTAATTCTTCCTTCAACCCATTGAGGAAAACACCCAAGAGGCAGTGTTCTGGCCAATTAGAAACTCGTGCAGATCGTCTAGCGAATTCTTGTCGATATTCTTGAACAGATTTAGTTTCTTGGATGCCACAAAGAAATTCATCTGGATTTTGGAATTCTGCAGGGCCATAGTTTTCTTGGAAAGCCTTCACGAGTTCATCCCAATACAAGATAGTGCGCTCTTTATTGATCCACGCGAACAAATCCAAGGCATCTCCTTCTAAGTACATTGAAGCGATATCTTCCTTCAAGTCTTCGGGAGTTTGATTGTAACGGAAATACTTTTCCGCCTTAAGAATCCATCCTCGAGGATCTCCGCCTTCAAACCTAGGAAAATCCATTTTCGTGTAAGGTTGTCGGGGATAGTAATGCGGCTTACTGTGGCTGTTTATTCCAGTATCTTCATCATCTGCCCAAATTGGTTTTTCACGTTGTCGGTTGCCAAGCCTCGTTTCTGCCCCTTTTCCTTTGTTGGTTTGCCGTGTTCGGTTGGCTTGGGCTTTGAGGACAGCCACATCGGCAGCCAGAGCATCAATTGTTTCGAGTTTGGAAGCGATGGACGCCAACTGTTGACTAATATGGTCGGTGGGTGGGATTGTGGATTCGTTTTGGGAAGCAGTGGATCTGGTATTAACCGTTATGGATCGAAACCTTGCTCTGATACCAAACTGATAGGTACCGATTAAGGAAATAGAGATAAACACTCAAACAATAATAAAAAAATAAAACAAAGGTAGATTTAATGCAAGAATCTTAAACATAAAATCCACTAAGTAGGTTGTCCGTATGGAGAGGACAGTGCTCCAGAATTTCACACAGAATACTAATTCAAAATTCCCCTAAAAACTAACAAGGAAGAACTATTTATATAAAACTAACATTAACTTCCTAATAATTAAATACAAACTTCTAATAACTAAATAGAAACAGCTCCTCTGGAGCAGTTATGAATATGGCTTGTCCTTATCCATGTTATTCAAATCTCCTGGAATTGTATCAGGTGAGTGGGTGAGTTGCTGAGTGCATCGTTTTCTTGGTCTTACCTCTGATCTAGGTGGTTTTAGGGTTAGAGTGGAGAGAGAGGGATTTGTTCTATGTTGGTGCAATCTTAGACAGTGTGTGTGTGTAAGGTTTGAGACCTTAGTGAATCTCTGGTGTGAATCAGTTTGGAAGACTGAGCTGTTTCAATTCCAACATTTCCTATACTCATATCTGTTTATTCTTTTTGCTTGATTACTAACATATCTTCTGAGTTTTCTCTGTAAGCTTCTTTGGGTGGAAATATAACAGTGGTATAAAGAGCTAGGTTGCTCGAAGATCTGCTTGAAGAAGGCTTACAGAACCTAACTTGGTTCTGACAAGGTAAATTTCCCTAAAACCCTAGTTTTTTCGTTTCCTGCTTAATTCATGTGGAGGTTGGGAGCCCTATGTGACATTGAGTTGGCCCTGTGTGGCGTGGAGGCTCTGTGTGGCACTACTTGGCCCTGTGTGGCAGATGTGCTCATATGTGATTTCTTTTTCAGCTCCCTATTTGGTTTATTTTTTCCACAATTATTCCTACTCTTAGAAAGTCTAGACTGCCTCTACTCCAAACCTCCTTTATCTGGACCATTTATTGAAAGGAATCTGGGGAGGGGGGTTTGTCCAGGACTTAGGATTCCTCCATCTATAACTTTGTGTGTGTTTTTTGAATCTGTTTGTTCTGATCTGTGTGTAAAATTATTTGCTTATACTATATGTGCATCTGTGTAAATTATGAATGCATATCATGTTGCTCCTTTTGATGGGAAAGGTGATTTTTCTATATGGCAACAAAACGTGAAAGGGGTTTTGGTTCAGCAAAAATGTTTTAAAGCTATTACTCTAAACTATGAAGATACCACACCTGCTGCTAAGAAAGCTGAATTTGATGAACTTGCATATTCCTTGATTATCTTGAATTTGAGTGATTCTGTGATTAGGAAATTAGGAAAGCAAGATAATGCTAAAGCTTTATGGGATAAACTGCAAGATCTGTACACTGAAACCTCTTTGCCCTAAAAAATGTTTTTACTTGAAAAGTTTTTCAGATTTAAACTGGATTTAAGTAAAGATATAGATGAGAATCTGGATATTTTTACAAAACTAGTTTAGGACATTAAATTAACTGGAGATAAAAACATTGATGATTATACTCCCATTGTGCTTTTAAATGCAATTCCTGACACTTATAGTGATGTAAAATCTGCTATTAAGTATGGTAGAGATCAGGTTACTCTTGACACTGTCATAAATGGTTTGAAGAGCAAAGAACTGGATTTAAAAACCAATAAGGGTAACAAATCTTTTGGTGATGTTAACTTTGTGAAAGGAAAGCCAAAATTCAAATTTCAAAACAAGGCCTCTTCCAGTAATAACAACCAAAACCAGTCTTTTCAAAAACCTAAAAAGGGCAAAGAGTGGAGTAAGAACAAGGTCAAAGGCATAAAATGCTATAATTGTGGTAAACCTGGTCATTATGCAAATGAGTGCACTGAACCTAAGAAAGATAAGAATAATGAACAGGC
Organism: Erythranthe guttata; assembly: GCF_056151865.1. Taxonomy (NCBI): domain Eukaryota; kingdom Viridiplantae; phylum Streptophyta; class Magnoliopsida; order Lamiales; family Phrymaceae; genus Erythranthe; species Erythranthe guttata. The sequence goes on from NC_142542.1 coordinate 17,434,530, forward strand.
TAATGTTGTTGTTGATAATCTTGGTGATGTTTTCATGATTGGTGAGTTTGTGTATGATTGTGTCAACTCTATGATTTCATCTCCATGTGCTAATGATTGGATCTTTGATTCTGCATGCACACACCACATGACACCTAATAGACACTTATTTACATCCTATGTGAAACTAAAAAATGGCAATGTGTCTATGGCTGGTAGCAGTGGTATAAATGTGGTTGGTTTAGGAACTATTATTCTTAAGTTTGAATCTGGTTTTGAACTTATGCTTAAAAATGTGAGACATGTTCCTAATTTGAGTAGTAATTTGCTTTCTGTGGCTATACTTGAGGATAGTGGTTTGCATGGAAGTTGGGGAAATGGTTGCCAAAATATTATGAAAAATGACCAGTTTGTGTTCAAAGCTATTAGAATGCAAAATTTGTATGTGTGTTCTGCTGAACCCTTGTTGCATGCTAATTTTGTTAAACATGATCATTATAGTCTTTGGCATAGGAGGTTAGGTCACATAAGTGCTAAAGGGCTTGAGTTATTGCATAAAAACAATTATCTTGATAATGACTGTGTGTCTGATCTGCCCATATGTGACTCATGCATTTTAGGAAAACAGACTAAAGTCCAATTTCATGTGTCTCCTTACCATAATTCTTCTAAATGCGCTGATATCCTTGAATACATACATGCTGATGTGTGGGGCCCTGCCCCAGTTCCTAGTCATGGTGGTAATAGATATTTCCTCTCTGTGGTTGATGATTTTTCCAGAATAGTGTTTGTATTCTTGCTGAAAAATAAATTTGATGTGTTTCAAAGATTTAAAGCATGGAAAGTTTTAATTGAAAATCAAACTGGAATGAAAATTAAAACCTTGAGAACAGACAATGGAATTGAATTATGTAATGCTGAATTTGATGCTCTGTGTGTTGAGTCTGGCATAAAGAGGCATAAAACTGTAGCTTACACCCCTCAGCAAAATGGTGCTGCTGAGAGGATGAATAGGACATTACTTAATAGAGTTAGGCCCATGTTAGATTCATCTGGCTCATCTAAAATGTTTTGGAGTGAAGCTGTTTTAACTGCTGCATATGTGATCAATAAGATCACCTTCTGTGCCTCTATGTGGTGAATTACCTGAAACTAAGTGGGCTGGTATTCCTGTTAGTTTGTCTAATCTTAGAGTATTTGGTTGCTCTGCCTTTGTGCACCAAAAACATGATAAACTTGATCCCATGTCTGTTAGATGTGTTTTTTTTGGGTTATCCAGAGGGGATTATGGGTTATAGGTGCTGGCTTAAGGGGGAACAAGGATATAAAACTGTGATTAGTAGAAATGTGATATTCAAAGAGAATGAATTTCCTTTTCTATCTGTTGTTTCTTCTGAATCTACCTCCACTGAGGTGGAGACTTCCCCTATTATTCCTGCTCAACATGAAACTGTGTCTGATTCTGATAGTGAAACTGATAACAATGTGCCTGAAAATGATATTTTTGATCAAAATGTTAATACTTATGTGCCTTATGTGGACAATCTTGGTGATTACCAACTTGCTAGGGACAGAGGTAGAAGGAACATCATTAGTCCTCATCATTTAGATGAATATCAGCTTGCTTCTTATGTGTTTCATGTTTTTGAGTCTCTGGATGGTAATGAACCTAAGTCTTATAGGGAAGCTCTTAAATTTAATGAATCTGTCTCTTGGTTAAATGCTATGAATAAAGAAATTGAATCTTTGCATGTTAACCATACTTGGATTCTTGTGCCAAAACCTGCTGAATGTTCATTAGTTGATTGTAAGTGGCTGTTTAAAGTAAAGCATGAATCTGATTCAATTAGATATAAGGCTAGGCTAGTGGCTAAGGGGTTCACCAAAAAAGAAGGAATTGATTACATAGAAATATTTGCTCCTGTTGTGAAATTTACTACTGTGAGAATATTGCTTGCTCTAATTGCTCAATTTGATTGGGAATTAAAACAAATAGATGTGAAAACTGCATTTCTCCATGGTGAATTAGATAAGCAAATGTACATGAAACAGCCTGAAGGTTTTCTTGATAAGAAACATCCTGATTATGTGTGTTTATTGAAAAAATCCGTGTATGGCCTTAAGCAGTCCCCTAGACAGTGGAATAAAAGATTTGATGCATGCATGAAGTCCTTGGAATTTTTTAGAAGTTCTTATGATCCATGCTTGTATTTCAAACAATTTGCCCATATTCCTGTTTTCTTGCTCCTCTATGTGGATGATATGCTTTTGACTAGTCCTTGTATTAAAACAATCAATTATGTCATTAAATGTCTTAGTGATGAATTTGACATGAAATTGCTTGGTAATACTAAAAGGATACTTGGCATGGATATAATCAGAGATAGAAAAAGTTGTTCATTGTTTCTGAATCAATCTTCTTATACTGAAAAGATCCTTGAGAAATTTTCTATGCAATCTGCAAAACCTGTATCTGTTCCTCTTGCTGCCCACTTTATGTTAAGTAAGGAACAGTCTCCCAAGACTGAACCTGAAATGTATGAAATGAAGAATGTGCCTTATGCTAATGCTATAGGGTCTGTTATGTATTTAATGGTCAGCATCAGCCCAGATATTGCTTATTATGTGAGTTATCTGAGTCGGTACATGTCTAATCCAGGTTTGCCTCATTGGGAGGCTCTTAAGTGGTTGCTTAGATATTTAAAAGGATCTGTTAAACTTGATTTGCTGTTTTCTAAGTGTAAAACTGAAAGTGAACTCTTTGGGTATGTGGATTCTAATTTTGCCAATTGTAGGGATAGCATAAAATCCTCCACTTCTTATGTGTTTACTTTAAATGGTTCCTGTGTAAGCTGGAAATCTCAGCTTCAAAGCATTATTGCTCTGTCTACTACTGAGGCAGAGTATGTTGCTACAACTGAAGCTTTCAAAGAAGCTATCTGGCTGAAAGGTCTTTTACTTGAAATTGGTTTCTTTAGGAACAAAGTGGTAGTTTTTTCTGACAGTCAATCTGGAATTCAATTGTGCAAAAACCCTGTCTTCCATGATAGAACTAAACATATTGAGATCAAATTTCATTTTATTAGGAGAATTGTGGAAGAAGGGATTATTGATCTTGAAAAAATCCCCTCAGAGTTCAACCCTGCTGATATGGGTACTAAATGCTTACCAGTTGAGAAATTTCGTTCTTGTTTGAAAAACTTTAACCTAATTTCACAAGATTAAACTGCTGAGTGCTTTTGTTACAGTCTGTGTGACTGATTTTCTATGTGTTTTCTATGTAATTGCTTGTATGCATGCTTTTCTTTATGAACTGCAATGTGTCTATCTGTGTGAAAGCAGAAAGATGTACAAATAGTACTTTGTGTTTTACATGTATATCAAAAACAGCAATGATGACTTCCAACAAACTATAAATTCACTAATGATACACTTTGGTCCAAGGTGGAGATTTGTTAAGGTTGTGGCGTGTAGCTCAAATCCCTATGTTACTTAAACACATACATTACTAGAGAACGGTCCATCTGATACTTAAGCCCAATTGTGGGAAGCCACTGGAAGGATGAATCTGAACCGTTGGATTCATCCATCTCATCCTGGCCATTGACTCTTTCTGACTCTCCCTCTCCCCTTGTACTCCCTCTTTCCCGTTTTGTGCCCTAGACAACATCTGTTCTTCCCCCTTGTCCCCTTCTGCTCTTTACTCCTTTTGCTCCAGCAACCATGGCCCAAACGCCGCCGTCCTAGGCCGTGCTTGTCCCAGTGGTGGTCCCTTCAACGGCAACCTTTGACTGGAGCACCTATTTAATGTGGGGGTTGAAGTGGCAGAAGGTAAGACCTAGAGAAAAACCCTAATTCAAAAGCTTTACCCCCTTCTTCTGTGAGTTGGGTCTGTGGCGAGTGGGTGAGTTACTGAGTGCATCGTTTTCTTGGTCTTACCTCCGATCTGGGTGGTTTTAGGGTTAGAGTGGATAGAGAGGGATTTGTTCTATGTTGGTGCAATCTTAGACAGTGTGTGTGTGTAAGGTTTGAGACCTGATTGAATCTCTGGTGTGAATCGGTTTGGAAGACTGAGCTGTTTCAATTCCAACCTTTCCTATACTCATATATGTTTATTCTTTTTGTTTGATTACTAACATCTCTTCTGAATTTTCTCTGTAAGCTTCTTTGGGTGGAAATATAACAATGTGTTTCTGGATTCAACGCACATTCTCCATCTAATAATTCAGACGAGAGCAGAACATTTCTATTTTTGCCGGGAAAATGTTTATATTAATTAATAATATGAGTTAATTGCACATGACCCCCTGTGTAATTTTGAATTCTTGATAAAACCCTTGTCTTAAAAAAAATAGCAAGAACCCTCTAATGTTATATTTTCAAAGCACACTGCCACTTTTTTCGTTTTTTCCTCTTGACTTAGATAAAATGATAGAAATACCCTGAATTCAAAATAACACAAAATAAAATTATTCAACCCAAAGAATAAAAAATTTAGTCCCTCAAAAAAAATGTTGAAAACAAAATCCCAAAAGAAAAAAAAAAGAAAAAGAGAGAGAGAGGGGGGATCGGAGAGCTACTGTCTACCAGCAATTTAAAAGGTCTGCGGCAACGACGGTGGTGGATATGGACGTCGTGAGGGAGGTGGTTATGGAGGCGGGTACGATGGTGACCGTGGCTCTTTTTCTGTGATGTTTTCTAGTGAGAAAGACACCGGAGATGGTGTGAAGATGGTTGCCGGCTGGAGTGACGTTTGTGGTTTGATTTGGGAAGATGGCCTTTCTGGAAATGTAAAGGATTGAATTGCAAATTTTGAAAACTTCATTTTGGAGCATACAAAATTTTGGGGTATATTTGTAATTTTAAAATTTTATAATTTAAAGAGTATTTTGATCTTTCTGGGTCAAAATGCACTCTCAGCCGCACAATTCTCGCGTGCAGTACACAATAAGTTGTTAGGGACTTTATTGCCTTGATAAATTTTCATAAGGGATTTCTTGCCATTTCTTTTAACATGAGTGCTTTTTCAGCAACTCGAGATTACACAGGGGTGGTTTCTTAATAATATCTACATCTGAAAGGAAATTGCAGTCAATTCTAGAGTTGAAAGAAAAATAAAAGAAAGAAAATAAAGAGTGGTGTAGTCATGATCATCAAACTTTTGTTAGCTAAAAAACAGCTTACGTACATACACATGAACAGGTCCAAGCACGACATAATTAATAAGTGCCATTATTATAAAGTCAAAACATATATATTTATTCCCTGCAATAATGCACACCTGAGAGCTACATTTCAAACCTTACCAATTCACCATTAATCCCTTCTTCTATCGTTTATCAAAACGTCGGTTCCATAACCAAACATTGAATTAGTCGAATTTGTCATCTTGTGCTCCACATCACATTGGATCTCCGAATTCAGCAGATCGATCGTCTTCGTTGGAATCGTCAGCTGTCGCCTCGGACTTGCACCACCGGGGTTTTTTCCGGTGTAGACACTCCGACACTCAAGTTAGAGAAAATATCTATAAATAGGGGGTTCAGTACTCGAACTTTTACTCGCTAATATAATGTTTTTTTACTAGAATTCAGTATATACAAATTAAATACAAACTAACTTGATAGTCGGAACTTATACGCCGGGAAACCACTCCCGATGTTGCAAGAATAAAGCGAAGCAAAATTCAAGTAACAAAATATTTAATGGCATTCTTGATTTCCTTAATTTGGGATCTCTAGATGTGCTAATTGGGTTGGGCCTGAATTGTGAATATTTTATTTACATGGAAAAATCAGTTGGACCTATTGGGCCAATAGCACACATATCACTAACATTTGGGGCATATTACCAAAATAGAAAAAAGAAAGTTATTGTGAACGTAAATAAGTGTAAAAAGTGGGGCATAACCGATAATTCATATCGTGTTTAAGTATGAATCTTGTCAACCGAACGTCTTATTATAGTACATGTTATTTAGTCAGTAGAACCTTACAATAGTAACTGAACGAGCCCTTAGTTTTAAAAAAGTTTGAAGAATAGATAGACTAAAGTCTCAACTATTCAATTTTTTTTCTTGTTCATTTTGAATTCAATCATATTTATAATCTGAACCCTAAATTTGACTCTAATAACCAAAGTAGATACGAATTCTTTGAAGATGGTTGGTAAAATTTAATTTTGAATGCATAAATAATTACTTAAAAAAATATAGTAATCAATTACATCATTACATAAAAAAAATATCATCACACTATGAAAATTACAAATCAGCACTCAATGCTATTAGCAACTTATAGTTAACTAACATTTATTTAATAAAAATATATTTACTCGAATTTAATTATTGCTCGTTACTCTTTTTTTAATCCAAGCAGCTGGATTATATTGACAATCCTGAGACGATGCCAAATGGCATCGTATGTTCATACTCCCAAAGCTCCTTCTCATTTTAGTTGTTGTACTGAATTCTTGCGCATATATTAAGAAAATCAATAAGTATGCATTAATTATTAAAAATAATTTTACTAAAATACCCTTATCATTATTTTTTTTCTCTAACTAATTACTATTTTCATGAATTAATATACACTTCCACATATTAATTAATGATATTGCAATAAAAGATATAATATCAGTTTCAATATGCTTAAAATATGCATAAAATAGCTTGTAAATATTTTTATTGATGATTAATTAAATATGCTTAAAATAGCAGCGTTGACCAGGCCAAATAATTACTTGTAAATATTTTTATCGATGATTAATTAAATATTATTGGTTATTATAATTTATAGATACACAATATATATATAATATAATGATAAGTTGTATAATAATGAGAAAAAAAAAGTAAAATGTTGACAACTAGTTACATTAAAAGATCAGCCGGCTGAGGACGGCAGCGCCACCATTGAAGAAAGAGACAAATTCTTTTTCACTTGCAATCATTTAATTCATACAACCCTTCGTCTAATTATTGATCAAGAAAATTCAAAAGAGAGAGAGAGAGAGAGAGAGAGAATTAATCCCACTTTCTTAAAAAAAACAATGGGGTCTTCATTCAGTTGCTGCAGCTCTGAAAAAGTTGAACAAGGGTAATCTTGGAATTAAACACATATTTTATTTTTTTTGGTTATTTTGGTAATTAATAATTTGTATTGTGGGTACGTAGGTTGAGTGTAGGAGGAGGAGGAGGAGGAGAGAATAGCAGCAGCAGCAGCAAATCATGGAGAATATTCACGTACAAGGAACTGCATGCTGCTACCAATGGATTCTGTGATGATTACAAGCTTGGTGAAGGTGGCTTTGGCAGTGTTTATTGGGGCAAAACTTCCGACGGCCTCCAGGTAGTCGAACCTCGATAAATTAATAACCTTGCTTAAATAATAGTTTTTCTCGGTCTTGATTCGGTGAAAATATGTTAAATTATTAACTAGATAATCATCTAATAATTCGCTAAATTAATAGAATTTCCCTAGTCCCGACTGTATTAATTTAATTTATAGAGGTTCGACTTGTATATGCTAATTTTTTATCATTCATTTACACACAAAAGAATATATACACACGACACATCCATCAGGGTTATTTCTGAGAAATTGGGGGCGCTAGGCGAGTTTTAAGACATTTTAAAAAAATATAGGCTCATATTTGTATTGTATAATGAACACATTAATTCCTTAAGGAGCACTACTGGACAAGAATTTTTTTGTATTAACAGATAAGAATTTTGTAGAAAATATGACGAAAATATTGACAAAATTAAGATAATTAAATCAAAAGTTTACGGGGTCAGAACCGGCCCTGACATCCAATGCTGGTGTCTGGTTCGAAGCCGTATTATTTTAATAGAAGAAGGTTGTTGATAATCCGAAATTCCAACTCGATCATCTAGTTGATTTTAAATAACTCTTTTTTTTCAATTTTTTGAGGTTTAATTAATTTGATTTAAACCATGAAATTCCGATTTGGTAAGTGACTTTTTAAATAAACTTTATTTTATTTTCTAGCAAAATCTCAAATATAACAAAAATTAAAGTCCCTCAAACTAATTAAGTATTTTTTGTTATACTGCGCCCAAATGCCCAATACCCTTAGCTTGCACCAGTTGCGAATCTAGGATTCTTCCGTCAAGAGCGTGTTCAGATCTGAATTATATATGTATATAAATAACGTAGTTAAAAATATGTAGATTTTAAATGAAGTTGCATAGGATAAATCAAAACGTAGACAAGAAAGATAAACTAATTAAGATTTTTTTTTTCCTTCTAAAAACATTAAATTTACCCTCTAGATTTTCAATCATAAAAAACATAATTAAACTTTTTTATTTTTTTATTTTTTTGTGTTCATATTAGATAGCAGTGAAGAAATTGAAGTCGATGAACTCGAAGGCAGAAATGGAGTTTGCGGTGGAAGTAGAAGTACTCGGTAGGGTGAAGCACAAGAATCTGTTAGGGCTGAGAGGCTATTGTGCCGGAAACGACCAACGCCTCATAGTCTACGATTACATGCCCAATCTCAGCTTGCTTTCTCATTTACACGGCCAATTCGCCGGCCAAGTTCATCTTGATTGGACCAAACGGATGAATATTGCACTCGGCTCCGCACAAGGCTTATTGTAAGACTACTCACCCACTTACTATTCATTCAGATGCTACATTCGGTGAAATATACTCGGTGATTTTTAATCGTTGATGTGGTGAAATTACTTCTGATCAGTAAACACATATACATACATAGGTATGTGTGTGTGATATATAATGTGCAGATCAACGATTAATAATCACGCGATGTGTTAAACCGAGTGTAGCATCAAATAAACTTTCACTCTCTCTATTTTCATGAGTCATATCTTAATTACATATTGTTTAGGGCAAATTGCACATCACTCCCTCAAAATTTTAGAAAGTGACTGTCCCCTCAAAATATTATTCTTGTTGCGCATTGCCCCGATAACAAAATTTTGATGGATTAATCATTCATCGGCATATGAGTATTTATGTTGCACGTTGCCCTTTTATATGTTATTTTTGTTGCACGTTACCTCTGAAAAATATTATCTTTTTACACATTGCCCCTTTAAATGTTATTTTTGTCGTACAATTCCCATCAGAAATTGGTTTATGGGGCAAAGTGCAACCAAAATAATATTTTGAAAAGAGGATTATCCAGTTTTTGAATTTTTAGGGGGATAGTATGAAAATGGGAAATTTGTAGAGGGCGAATTGCATTTTGTCCTATTGTTTTTAATAATTTAATTTGATGAAATACATATATACTAATTAGGTACTTGCACCATGAAGTGACACCCCACATAATACATAGAGACATCAAAGCAAGCAATGTCCTTCTAGACTCGAATTTCGAGCCATTGGTAGCCGATTTCGGTTTCGCAAAGCTAATACCCGAAGGCGTTAGCCACATGACCACACGGGTCAAGGGCACTTTAGGGTATTTAGCACCCGAATACGCAATGTGGGGGAAAGTCTCCGAGAGCTGCGACGTGTACAGCTTTGGGATCCTCCTTCTAGAGATCGTCACGGGCCGAAAACCCATCGAGAAACTCCCGGGCGGGCTAAAACGGACCATCACCGAATGGGCGGAGCCCCACATAACGCGCGGGCGGGTCAAGGATCTAGCGGACCCGAAGCTCCGGGGGAATTTCGACGAGAGGCAGTTGATGGAGGCGGTCAATGTGGCGGCATTGTGCGTGCAGAGCGAGGCGGAGAAACGGCCGACTATGAGGGAAGTGGTGGGGCTTCTTAAGGGGGGAGATAATACGATTATCGGTGGTGCTAAATCGGGATTAAGTATGAGGATTAAGAGTGTTAAGTATGGTGAGGATTTAATGGCACTTGATCAAGAAAGTGATGATGATGAGGATGATGGAAAGAGTGTTTATGGTGTGTTTGGTGCTTTGGAGACACAAAAAATGCAAGATTCTTACAGGGGTTATGGGGATAGGAGATGAGTGTGTGAAAAATGTGTTTTGTGAGTTTTTATTTTTTGTGTTTTTTTTTTTAATTATTATGATTATTAATAATATTATTAATGTATTATACTAGTTTGGTTTGATGCAAAAATGCTGAGATGGTCTAAAAAACACAGCAAATTTGAAGTGTGAGAACATTGAGTTAGTTGTTTGATTCTTTTATTCCCCATTTTGTTGTATGTAACAAGTTGTCACTATTTATCCAAAATTTCCCGCCAATATTTAATAGTGGGTTCATTCTCAGTTTCGTTTTAAAGTCGATTTTCAAAAGTTTACCATCAAATTTTCAGCCACTTTCAGAAGTTCAATACCAAATCTCAATCGATTTTCAGAAATTCAAGACCATTTCCTGTAAGAGTTTAACTGATGTTCACTATTAAAGATTATAGCATAGTCTTCACTGGCTTATAGAAAAAACATAAATACATCCAATTAAAATTAGGGTAAATTACGGTTACCCTCTAAGATAAGGTTAAATTATAAAAGAATCTCTCATATTTGGGTAATTACAACCACCCCTCACCTATGTATTATCTTACACGTCTACTCTTACGATGTCAAATTTACCTACTGAAAAAATGATTTTTTTGTAAGAGAATACATATGTGAAGGGTGTAACTGTAATTACCAAAACATAAGGGTTTTTTTTCGTAAATTAATTTTTACCTCAGGGATTGACTGTAATTTGCCCATAAAATTGTAACTATAATAAGGTAAGACGTTTCACCCAAAATAAAATAGAAGGCAAATCAAATTCAAAGAGAAATCAATTTTTTTTTGTTACTTAGAGAAGGAGATGGATTATATAGTTTGTAGTTTGTACCGTGGAATTATTCTTACATCCTTTTCGAATACGACAAAAAATGTATGGGGAAATAACAAGTGGGATTTAGGAAAGTTGACTGGGCTGGGCCCACATAAAAGTTAAACGAGATAAAAGGTTCCCCGAGTTTGCAATACAGTTGGGCCACTCCGCACGTGAACTTCACGTGGCCCGGGACCATTGTTTGTTGAGGAGTCCCACTGTATTTATTCGCATTGCTTCTTAAAATTCCAATTTCCGTCAGATTCATAAAGTTTCTATTTTGGAACAATGTTTTTTATTTCAATTTCTGATTATTTCAGTTTTTTTTAATTGGAATTGGAACTATATCAAAAATATTTGGAATTTTCAATCTTTGCTCCCATTTAAATTCCGAAATTTATAATTCTAAAAATTCCAAAAAAAGAAATAAAAAAAAAATCCGTTTATTTCATTTGCAAATTTTCACGTACAAAAAGACATGGTTTCTTCCATAGTTTTGATTTTTATCACTTTGAGGATTACTTTTATCATTTGAGGATTTAGAATTTTAATGTGGTATTTAAAAATAGGTGTCTACAGACAAAATAAATAGATGCTTAGTGCAACTGGAATCATTATAGTTATTTTTTAAATAAAGCAAATAGTAAAATTTGTCATATGAGTAGTTATAGTTTTATGATTTTATTAATGAGGGGTTCCTATTATTGAAAATTTATGAAAGTTTTTGTAACTTTTTAAAAATGTTATGACTCATGTAATTTTCGAAGTTATTGAATATGAATGAACAAAAACTTTGAAATTGAAATTGGAATAAATTGTGTTATTCCAAAAAATATTACATAATTCTCATAAAAAGTGATTTCCGTTCCGTTCAATCCGACTTTCAAACAACAACAATCTCTATGTTTGCGGAAACTCTTGCAAATACCACTTAAGAATTCATTTTTCAGTAGAGATATGTTTTTGAAAGTTGAGCGAGTTCTTCTACCTTTCAAAAATATTGACTAGGTCAAAATCAAATCAATATTCATTTTTTTTTTCTTTTAACACATTTTGCTTGTTACAGTATGTTTGGGGCCGAATGCATTAAAAAGATTTTAAGAGGGGCCGTTAATACATTGTACTATTATACACATTTTTTTCAATTTTGCTATACTAAAATAATATAGGTTTAAAAAATACTGGAAGGGCAACACCCCTGATTCTATGCTAGTTCCTCTACTGTAACAACTAATGCATGAGAGAGTAAATTAACTTAAAAAAAGCTATTTTGAATGAGTTTGGAAGCTGGATTTTAGATAATCTCCAATAAGAGAATTAGGTATTAGATATTTGTAAAGACAATATTAACCACACGTTAGTTTAGTTTACTTTAAATATGCCAAATTGAGTTGATCTAAACCAGGTATAATTGCATGGACACCATTGGATGGTTTTGGTGATGTATGATTGGTGCAGATGTATTCTCAATTAATTTCAAAATTTCATGTACCAAACACTCTAACTTGTTCCTCTCCACGTACCGAAATTAAAGGGTAAAATTATTTGTTTAAATCCTTAAAAAAAAAAAATGATACTCTTAAAATGATGGAATTTCATGCTGATACTCTTTTCAAATCCTTAAAAAGTTATTTAAATGGTGGAATTGAATGTTTAATTTGTTTCTTTGATTAAAATTATTGAAATGATCGAATAGTATAGGCAATTAAATGAATTTTAAACTACATTAAAAGCCAAAAAAATAAAAAAAAACTCCAATTTTGGATTGAAAAATACCCCTCGCCACCCATAATTCAGGTTTAGATTTACTGCTCAATATCGAGTGGTGGAGCTAACAAAAAGCAGGGGGCATGTCCTCTCCAATATTTCTCATATTCCTATTATTTTATAGGATAAATTACAATTTACCCTTGAGGTATGGTCAAATTACGAAAATTTTCCTTCTGTTTGGGTAATTACAACCATCCCTTCAACTATAAAATTTAGTGGAATCTTCTGGATTATATGGAATATTATCACTTTTGTACCCGTTTTATCCCATTCGAACTCCACATTTTGAAGCAAAATGATTATAATATGTGTTTTTTGGCTTGTACATATCAGATTGTGATGCAACTGAAACTGCATTTTTACACATTTACAAACTAGAGCACATTCCACGAAATCTAAATGATTATGTAGAATTTGACACCATAAGAGTGGAGGTGTAAGAAAAAATCATAGTTGAGGGGATAGATGTAATTATCCAAACAAATGGGATTTTTTCGTAAATTGACCATACCTCAGGAGTGGTTGTAATTTACCCTATTTTATATATAAAAAAAAAAAAAAGTAGTTTATAAGAGCATCATTAGCAACTTCCTCATAATCTCGTAAACACATTCGACTCTCGGATCCGACTTAAAATCGTGGCTCGGCTAATGTCAATCCAAAAGACAAATCTTTGAACCAATCCGCAAAATGGGACCACCGATCATAATCACTTCACAACAAAGTTAAACTTTTTTTCGCCCTGCCAAAATAATATCATTAAAATTCAACTTCTTCATGCTTCCAATAATTCACTACTCTACCCTTTTTTGTGTTTATATTATATTTAATTAATTAAAATGATGTGAAATTAAATAACTTTAAAAATTCAATAAATATAGTAATGTGAAATAAAAGTTGACTTAATTAAATAACTTACAGATAAAAAAAAGCCCGTCAACAAAAAAAGTAGCAGGGCTTTCCAGATTCAAGATAGATAGATACACATACATTGATCAGCAGTAATATTTCAACAGTCAGATAATTAAATTAAAAAACAAAAAAGAAAAAGAAAAAAAAAGTACATTTCTTTTAATAATTACTAATTACTAATATTACGGTATTACCCCCCTTCAATTATTACTGCCACATGTAGAAAGAAATCCAACTATCTGAAAATTACTGACACAAATCTTTCCCCATCAGAAAGACGGAACGATGCCGTATCGAGCGTCGGCGATAAAATTCGCAGCTCCGGCTCCGAAGATCCGGTCCAGATCGGACTCGGATTCGGTTCTCTTGGCGAACCGGCCTTTGATTCTGGGCCGGGTTTCCGCGTAGGCCTTTCGAGAAGCGTAGCGAATCGTCTTCTCGAATTTACGGTTCTTCCTCTTCTCCTTGTACCTCAAAACCCTAGCTTCTCTGTCCATTCCGACAACCTGCGAGCCATCGCCGCTCGAATTGATGGTCCGCCCCAACGAGTAGGATATTTCCGACATGGAATTTCCTTCCGGCACCACCCCCACGTCCATCGACGACGACGATACCTGAAATTTTTAATATATATTTTTTTTATTATAATTCCTGCAATTTTAATGGTGGAGAGATGAATTGAGTTTGGTATTTGGTACTTACACTGTGGCTGAGTGAATGGGTGGTGTAGCTGTTGTATGAATTGATGTTGGATCTCGCGAAATCGATATCGAACCGGTTTTCCGGCGAGTGGTCGTGGCCCAGTGGAGCTTGAACCGGCGGTTCGATGGTTGCTGTCTGTATTGGGACAACGCTGTCGGTGAAAGGCTGTGAAGAAATCTGGTAGTTGTCGAAATCCAGGAACTGGTCGGAATCCTGGAACAACAATTCCATGGATTTCAAATCAGGATTTTCCGCTGGAATTAGCTTCGCCGCCGTAATAATCGGGTTCATGGAAATCCACGAATCTGGTATGTAGGCATTCTGCTGCTCCATGTGAGGAGGAGGAGGAGGAGGAGGAGCGGCGGCGGCGAATATGCTGCTGTGGTTGCAGTCGCCGACGGGCGGCAGCAGAAGAGCGGCCGCCGCCGTGGACTTCATCATGACGGACTCCGCCGTGTCGTAGAAGGGAACCACCTGGACGCGCTCGTGGCGGCTGGCCAGAGGGTTGGCGGCGTGGATGTCACGGTCGCAGGTGACGCAGAGGGCGGCGGCGTCGGCCTTGCAGGTGACGACGGCGGGCGCCTGCTCGCAGACCTCGCACATCCACACACGCTCGTGTTTCAGGCCGCCGGCGGAGGAGCGGTGCACCTTAGCGTCGCAAGGTATGCACATGAAGGCGGAGTCCACGCGGCAGAAGAGAAGCGCCGCCGCCGACTTGCAGTAGTCGCATGGCTTCGCCACCACGTTCAACCCCGCCGGAAAGAACTTACCGGCGCCTTGTAAAATTCCCATTCCTTTAAATTTTATTTTCTCTCTCTAGAAAAAAATAATAGTAGTGGTGACTAGGCTTAAAAACTAGTGGTGTGGGTTGGGAATAAGCAGAGAGAGGTGTGAAGCTCTATCTATCCAACATGTCAAGGAGAGAGAAGGGAAGGGAAGGGAAGGGAAATCTAGCTGCTGACGAGTTGTGGGACGACACGTGGCGAACTCTCAGCCACGAAAGAGATTTGATGGCACAAGTGATATTTTTTGTGTTTAGTAGTTGTCTGTGCCGACTTGGGCCTACTGTTTTTGGGTGGGGGTACGTTTGGGGTAGTAAATGGATATGACAGAGTGTTTGGTGTAAGAGAAATTGAGATGCGGCAACTTGTTCCAACTTGTAAAGGGTAAAAATCCAGTTAATGATACATCACGAGATTTACTACTTTGAGACCAGAAAAAAAAAAAAAAAAAAACTCTTCTTTCTCAATATTTGATGATTAAATTTTAGGGTAAATTATAACAGCCCCTTAATTACTATTAAATTATAAAAAAATTCTTCATATTTGGATAATTGTAATTATCATTCTTAATTATGAATGTTCTTACTTGTTCATACTTATGGAGTCAAATTCAACATAATCTTCTAGATTCCGTCGAATGTTGTTTATAGTTTGTACTCGTTTTGTAAATGTAGTTTCTGATACACCACAATCTGATGTATACAAGCCAAAAAACACATCTTATGATCATCTTGTTTAAAAAATGTGGAGCTCGAATGGGATCGAACGAGTACAAAATTGAAATTATTCTACAAGATTTCACTAAATTTGATACCGCAATAGTAGACGTGTAAGAAAATTTATAGTTTAAGGGTGATTGTAATTACCCAAACATAAGGGAATTTTTCGTAATTTAACCATACTTCATGGTGTTTATAATTTTACCCTAAATTTTTAGATTGAAAATGAGTTTTATTTTTTATTTTTTATCTCATCGCATCTATAAATAGTTTATTTTATTTTAGGGTAAATAGCACTTAACCCCCTTGTGGTTTGAACATTTTGCACATGACCCCCTTATGGTATGAATTTAGGCACATAACCCCCTTATGGTTTTGACATTTTGCACATGACCCCCTTATGGTATGAAATTAGGCACTTAACTCCCTTGTGGTTTTGAAATTAGCACATAACCCCCTTGAATAGAGAACTGGAAAAGACTAAATTACCCCTATCAAGTCAAAAATTCTTGTTTTAATTTAAATAATTATTCTATAAAATGAAAAGTTTAATGTATTTTTTTGTAAAATGAGAAATATAATATATTATTGTGTTTTTTGTAATTTTGAAGCACAAAAGGTATAAAATACTAGTTATTGTACGATTGACAATTTATTCGATTTTAAAAATCAATTTGAAATTTTTTAACATTATCATTAATTATGATTATTATATCACTATTTTCTATACAATATATTATACTATAGCTATTATCGAACATTAATTTTTTTAAGAAGCAAAGTCTTTATTTTTTTTTATTCTTTTGAAAAAATCTAAAAAAAATATTTCTCTAAAGTTGAAATGAAAATTAAATTTAAAAAAAAAATATATGTGCGGTAAAATAGAAAAAACACAATAATATATTATATTTCTCATTTTACAAAAAAACGTACATTAAGCTTTTCATTTTATAGAATAATTATTTTTAAATTAAAACAAGAACTTTTGACTTGATAGGGGTAATTTAGTCTTTTCCAGTTTTCTATTCAAGGGGGTTATGTGCTAATTTTATACCATAAGGGGGTCATGTGCAAAATTTCAAAACCACAAGGGAGTTAAGTGCCTAATTTCATACCATAAGGGGGTCATATGCAAAATGTCAAAACCACAAGGAGGTTATGTGCTTAAATTCATACCATAAGGGGGTCATGTGCAAAATATTCAAACCACAAGGGGGTTAAGTGCTATTTACCCTTTATTTTATTTAGGTAACTATACAAT
The DNA here is from genome assembly GCF_056151865.1 of Erythranthe guttata. Lineage (NCBI taxonomy): Eukaryota > Viridiplantae > Streptophyta > Magnoliopsida > Lamiales > Phrymaceae > Erythranthe > Erythranthe guttata. The sequence continues at coordinate 17,451,457 of NC_142542.1, forward strand.
TTTATGTTTTAATTTGGAACAATCACTTGTGTAGCGTGTTAAGACCTTGTTTAGTTGTCAAAATATGATAAGTCAAAGATAAGTTTAAATAATTAAATGAAATTTAATTATTTTTTCACCCAAAAAGGTATAATAAATAGGGATCATTACAAATAAGTCCATCAATGGGTATTTATTCATAAAAAGATCCAGATAAAAAACTCATTTACCAATAAGTCCACACATGGTCCAGATTTTTGTAAAGGTATAAAATAACCCCTCATACTTTAATATGCTACAATTTCATCCTTAACTTTATTTAACCTCAATTTGACCCCAAATTTCACAAATTATTCAATTTTGACACAAAACATTTTTTTTTCAAAAAAAACAAAAAATTCAAAATTGTTTTTCCCCGCCGGTCTCCGGCGTTGACTTTTAAAAAAAAAAATTATTTTTTTGTTTTTCTTCCAGATTTTTTCGCCGGTCTCCGGCGTTGACTTTTTCGATTTTTTTTTTCTTTTTTTTCTTTTCTTTCTTTCTGTAACTTTTTTTTTCTTCGTTTAAACAGCAATATTGCTGTGATTGACAGTAATATTAACTATATTACTATTAAGCACAATAAAATTAACTAAACTACAGTTTAACACAGTAATATTGCTATATTAATCTCTAGCACAATAATACTAACACAACAAAACTCATTATTATTGTGCAATAGAGTAATATTACTATGTTGAACGTTCAACAAATGTAAACATAATAAAAAACCAAAAGAATTAATATTACTGTAAGTGACAGTAATATTACTATAACAACAGTAATATTACCGTCAATCACCGTAATATTACACTAATAGAAAGTAATATTATTACGTTACTCCGTGAATAACTCAAACAAACAAAAAAATCCAAACAAAATATTACTATTGATGTGGTTGACAGCAATATTACTATAACAACAGTAATATTACCGTCAACCACAGTGATATTATTGTGTTTACAGTAATATTACAATAATAGACAGCAATATTATTACGTTACTCCGTGAATAACTCAAACAAAACAAAAAACTAAAAAAAAAGTAATATTGATATTGTTGACAGTAATATTATTGTGTTTATAGTTATTTTACTGTCAACGACAATAATATAATTACGTTGACTTGTCAACAAATCAAAAAAATTTAAAAAAATAACAAAAAAAAAAAAAAATATTACGTTAATTTACTTTCAGCGGTATGACAATTACGTAAATGTATTGTCAACGGCAGTACAATTACGTTAATTAACTGTCATTGACAGTATAATTACGTTAATTTACTGTCAGTGACAGCACAATTACGGTCAACGTTTAGCGGCAGACGTAAAAAAAAAAAAAAAAAAAAAAAAAAAAAAACTTAAAAAAACACTAAAAAAATCAACGCCGGAAACCGGCGAAAAAATCCGGAAGAAAAAAAAACGAAAAGTTAACACCGGAATCCGGCGACAAAAAAAAAATTTGAAAAATAAAAAAAATTTGAAAAAAAAAAGTCAAAATTTGATTTTTGTGGTCAAAATTGGATTTTTGTGGACAAAATTGATTAAATTAGGGTTACAATTAAGAATTGGGTATAAAGGGTTGGGGGTAATATTGGCATATACATGAATATTTCCTTTATTTATAATAAATATTAAAGAGATGAGTTTATTGGTGAAAGAGATATAGCCCCTAAACCTAGAATAATAAAAATACTTGGTTGGGGACTTATACACAAAAACCCCGAAAAAATACCCATAAACAGTATGATAAAGCATACAATATAATATTTTTGAATCCACCCAAAAAATTAGGGATTTGCTTTTTACCGTTTGAAAAAGGCTATTTACCGTTCAAAAAAACTCTCTCTCTCTCTCTCTAAAAAAAATTGCTCTCAAGACAATTTCTTCACAAATCATTCTTATTGGTGTGATATACGAACATAAATGAATTTATCGAATGAAGATCGGGATAGCGAACACAGCGAGGTAAAAATTCCGTCTTTTCGATCGAAAAAACTGGGCTAAACATTCAAAAGCCCAACTTGGGCGCCCGACAGTGCAGTGCACGCCCATGTTGGGCGTGCAGTTGGCTGTTACACGCCCATTTTGGGCGTTTGTAGGCCAACTGCACGCCCAACATGGGCGTGCACTGCACTGCCGGGCGCCCGACTTGGGCTTTTGAATTTTAAACCTTTTTTTTTTTTTTTTTTTTTTAAATCAATTTTTTTATGTTTTTTTCAGGACGATACGACTACATTTGAAGTTGATCATACCGATTATTTTACCACTACTCAGTTGTTTGACTCAAAGGATGAGGTAGTGGTTTGGGTGAGGTTCGTTGCAAGAGGTCTTTTTGTGAAAATAGTAAAAAGAAGCAGTCCTAAAAAAAAGATTTTTTTGACTTGTGACCTATTCGGGGAAAAACGAGAATGTCCATCAACTAATCCAGAAGCGCGCCCGAGAAGGACCGGTAGCAAAAAGATAGGCTGTGGTTTTTATATTGTCGGAGAGCTACGATGGGATGATAAATGGGAGGTCAGAGTAATATACGGGAAGCATAATCATGTTCCGATATACAAGTCCGGGCATGGGATGAGTGCATTGTCTCAGGAGGAGGCGAAGATCATTAGTGATCTGTCACAAAGTCATGTGCCGCCCAAGAAGATTTTGGCTAACTTGAGACAAAATGGTTTGGGCCTCGATGCTTATTCAAAACAAATATACAATCAGAAGGCGAAATTGAAAAGACTATCTAGGGGTGACCGTACAGTGATGCAACATTTGATTGGGTTGCTTGAGGAGCATAACTATTACAAGTGGTTCCGCACTGATGAAACTACACATGCAGTTACTGATTTGATGTGGGCTCACCCTCAATCTGTGGAATTGTTAAGTAAGTTTCCGTACGTATTACTACTTGACAGTACTTACAAAACAAATCAGTACAAATTGCCTTTGTTGGAGATTGTTGGTGTTACTCCTGTCGGGAAAAATTTTACTGTTGCAGTCGCATTTTTGCGCCATGAAAATGAAGACCATTACACATGGGTGTTGCAAAAGCTGAAGAGACTTTTCCCCCCTCAGACTCTACCTAGTGCCATCGTGACGGATCGAGAGTTAGGGCTCATAAAGGCGCTAGAGAATGTATTTCCGACCGTACCTCATCTCTTATGTCTTTGGCACATTAACATGAATGTGGGGCGTCGTGCTTCAAGATGTCTCGGCAATAGTAGGCGTCGCGGCACGGCTTTTGTAGTTGGCGTGTGGCAAACTTTGGTAAAATCAGTGTCTGAAGAAGATTTCGCCAGGAATTACACAGCTTTGACGGACGAGTACGCGAATTATCCAGATTTGATTGAGTATCTCCAATACACTTGGCTCGTATACAAAGAGAAATTTGTAAAAGCATGGACGGATCTAATTTTCCATTTGGGTAATACATCGACAAGCAGGTATTTATTTATAAGTGGTTAAATACATATACTTAACTTACTGTCATGTAGTTTATTGAAACATAGCATATTCTCAATCTGCGCCGCCTCAGCTCGCGTAGCCATGCCCAACTGTCGGTACAGATAGGCCAATGTAGCCGAACCCCAAGAATACTCGCGAATCAGATTGATTTCCTCTAACAGTGGGAAAAAATCTGCTCTGACCCTCGATCCACTCTTATCCACGAACAACAACTTTCCGAGCAAGTATGCAATATATGCTCGTACTCGATACGCGGAAGGAAAGGTAGAATTGTCGCCATATTTCACCTCCAAATCATCTAACCGGGGTCCGCCACCATACCACCAATGCTCCATAAGTGCGGGGTCGACTCCGAAAGCTCTCGCACCAAGCTGGATCGCGTCGGCCTTATCCATCCAGACGTTAGGGCGAGTTCCACTAACTCGCAAACCCATGATGAAATGCACGTCGTGCAGGGTAATTGTCATCTCACCGAATGGCATGTGAAAACTGTTGGTGTCCGGCTGCCACCTCTCAATAAAAGCCTCTATTAATGGGTTATTGTGCTGAGGCAGCGAACAATCACGCAAGTGATACAAGCCGGTACTCTCAAGTAGTGAGACACAATCATCGTCGTCGGGGCCCGGCCAAGTACACTTCGCGTGCGACCGTAATTTAACCATATGTCGTCCCTGTTCAAGATATATTCATATATAAGTATACCACAAACAAGTGTAAATATTATAAACAAAATTTATTAATATTAATAAGTATTACCTTTCCCTCCCAAATGTCGTAGGCAATATGTGCTCCAAAACTTGGAATCAAGTGAGCGTATTTAGGTCCACCGGGTGTCTCACCGGTCAACATCCAAGGTCGAGAAGGAAGTTTTTTTCTCGGAGCGGTGCGGGACCTCGAGGCAGGATTAGAACCACCGAAAGTACCACCCATCGGGACAGGAGGCGGAGTCGGAGTCGGAACATCCTCGTAATCGTCATCGGATGGAAAATCCGGCACCGGAAACTGATACTTCTGCTGAAAGCGTAGTTGTGGATCGTACTCGTACTCCTGCGGCTGCATATATGCATCCATGGGTGCATCCATCTCCTGCTCGGCCTCTGTCTCTGTCTCCTCCTGAATCATCGTACGTGGGGGTACAAAAGCACCAGTGCGTTCCCCACGACGTTTAGAACTAGTCACATTTCTATTATGTGTCCTTCCCTCCCGTTCCGCAGTAGTCTCCACCACCGGATCTGCAGGTGGACGAATCAGGGGTCCTTTCCCTTTTCCGAGTCCGAATTTTTTCGCCCAATTAGACATCCTGTAAACATAAAATTATATTAAATTTACTAACTTATTTTAATTCAGAAAAAAAATATTTCTTTTAAATCAAAAAAAAAAAAAAAAAAAAAAAAAAAAAAAAAAATTTAAATCGAACGCCCGGTTTGGGCGTTTCCCGGCCGAACCGACGCCTGGACCGGGCGCCGGTTCGCCCGGGAAACGCCCAAACCGGGCGTTGAAACACTCATTTCACGCCCAAACCGGGCGCTGGCAGCATGAACGGACGCCCACTTTGGGCGTCGGTTCATGCAGCCAGCGCCCGGTTTGGGCGTTTGGCTCTAACATCCGAAAAATTCAAAAGCCCTACAAATCGATTTGTAGGGCTTTTAAACATGAAATTGGTTGCAAAATCGAGTTACCCATTGCATATAACACATGTAGGTGTTGAAATTACCTGAAAAAATCGAAGCCCAAGCTCGATTTTGGTTGATTTCGAAATTTTTCGAAAAAAATAAAATTTTCTGAAATTTTTGGAATGGGGGGTAATTGGAGAGAATTTCGAATTTTAGGGGTTTTAGAGAGATAAACTGTTTTTTACTTTGAACGGTAAATAGCACTTATTAGCCCGTAAAGAGCATTTTCTAAAAATTATTATGTTTACCTAATATCAAACAAAATTAAATTACTCAATTAATCAAGGTTAATCTTTCCAATCAGTCTACATAGATGAGATATCTGACTGAATCAAGGTTAATCTTCCCAATCAGTCTACATAGATTAGATGTCTAACTGAGTTTCATGGAGCACGAAACAAACTACTATAGAAATAACTGCACTCATTAACCAAATTTATAATGTTAAGTAATCACTTTTCAATTTAATTAAATCAACTTTTGTACTTGAGTCAACTCACTACTTTTCAATCCGCTTGCAGAATTAGTCGACACTTAACAAAATATATTGAAACTGACATTTCATTAGTTTAATTTATCACATTTTCGTGAGCTGTCTCCTCTTTTGTTTTTAGTGAAATTGTTTTTTTTTTCTTCTTACTTTTGAAGTTAAAAAAAGTCTAAACTTTTGTTTGATTAATTTAAATTAAATTGGGAATATTTCGGTACACGGCCGCATATGATTGGAACACGCATCTCCCCTAATATTTATTAAATACTTTCTTTGATCCTATTTAATTAATTTTAAGATAAACTTTTTTTTTTTTCATACACTTGGCAAACAGTGAATCAACCGGATGTATTTTTAATGAATTATTATAATATTTTTAATCAATTTAATTTTGCCATTAGTGGAAAGTGCTTTCTGATCTCATCTTAAGATATTACTCTTTGGGTTTCAGAGCCAACGACTAATTTAAAATTAAAATATTACTTACTACAAATCTCCAAATATATTAACTATATGGTTATTAATTTTTCTATCATTCTGAAACTAGGTGTTATAAGCTAGGTGAATAGGGTTTTGTAAATCATACAGCCGTGACGTACACTGAGAAATCTGGACCATTGATCTAGACATAATAACACGTATAGTCATGTGTATTTATGCTTAGTAGATAGTTATTCGTATAAATTTATGGTGCAAAATCACCTGGTGCTTTTGATCACCAGTTATTGCATCGTATTGAAGATATTAATAATAAATGATACATTTCATTCACCCCTTCAAATTTATGCCATTCAACATGTATAAGATTCGACAAAATGAAAGGGGTCATGAGTTTGATCCCACCGCCACCTACTAAAATAGTTCAAATACAAGGCTTCAAATGTAATTCGTCTACATTTAAGAGTATGTATTGAAGATATTGATATTAATATTAAATGATACATTTCAACAACATAAACTTTTGGTTGAAGTAATCATTTAACAGATAAAAGGAAGTTTTGAAACCTCATAAATTTTACATGATGATGTTTTCTTCAAAAGAAATCATTCATTTTTTTCAGTTTGTTTTTTTTTTCTTTGCAATATAAAGTTACGAGTTCGATGGGTGAAAAAAAAAAATCAGAATCTCTGAAATTGGTACGTGTTTTAATTTTCCAAAATCTACGATAACAATTTTTGCAAAAGAAATAAGTTTTATGAAATAACACTTTTCAATACGATCCGTCCGATTTCCAATGAGTTGCCAATTTATTTGTTATTATACTTTAAAAAATGAAATTAATCAAATCAATCTCAATTCTTGAGCATTTACCAAAATAGAATCATCTTGAGGGAAGTAGTATGCAGGGTGTATACGTCATGCCATGCGTGAGCAAGAGCGTAGTGAATGACGATTATACCCTTGACTCGGGAATGTGATGAAAGTCAGAAATCAGGGCATGTTAGTTACAGGTGTGGGCGCGTGGGGGCGGGCGCACTAATTCCCGCGTTGACAGATCCATTTCCAAACAAGAGACTAGAGTCTTCTGTCTGGTGGGAAGGATATTTTGGGTAATGTGGAGGAAATTATGGGTCCCACACTGCATCATGATATACGGCAAACGGATTATTATATCACGTGCTTCGATAGATATATATCCATTTCCTTTTCTCTTTTATTTTTTTTTTCTTTTTCTAATAATTATTTAGGGCTATTTGAGGAGATCCCCTCGTTACTTTTTTTTATGGATAGAGGTCCAAAAAATTTCAGTCTATTTGAGAAAAGCCCATACCCATTTTGAGCCATTATGTTTTCCATTTTTTTCCCCGCCCGCCACATCATCACAGCTGGCTCACGCGTTCAGCGAATTTTTTTTTTTTTTTTTTTCGTTTTTTCCCCTTATTTTTTGTATCAGTTTCCTTAATCGACTATGAAGCATAGTCAATTAGCCTCATAGTCGATTAAGGAAAATCTTTAATTTTTAAATTTTTTTTTTGTTTTTAAATTTTTTTTTCTATATCAGGTATATTAACCGACTATGATGAAGCATAGTCGATTAAGAATCTGCTACTAAACATAACAAATCACAATTGAGAAAAAATACAAAATCAACTATATTTTACAAAAAAACAAAAAAAAATACAAACATTATAATTGATTTATACACTTGGAATCAATAAACAAAAAATCCAAAAAAAAATAAAAAAAAATGGAGTCGATCAACCTTAATCGACTGCCATAACATAGTCGATTAGCTTAATCGACTATTGAACATGTACATAGTCGATTAAGGTTTCAACATGCGCGAAATTCTCTACACGCGCCGTCCTCCGTCCGATCCACAAAAAAACTCAAAATCAGCCTCCCCCATCGTCACCACACCGGCCACCGCCGGACTTGGTGGGAGTTTTCTTTTCCCCTTGGCTGAAAATTTAAATGCGATAATTACAGTAAGGAAGAGAGAAGGGAGAGCATATATCCAGATTTGTTTATGAATTACTTGTTCTTAGTGAAGAACTCCTTGGCGGCGGCGGCGGAGCAGACCACCACCCGCAGGCCACCACCGACGACTTCAAGCACACCAGCTGCGAGAACGTCTCCAGTCCCCGTATAGTTCCCCATGGGATTTCTACGGTCAGAACGGCGGCGACGACGGTGGAGGGAATGTCGAGCGTGTACGACTTGTTGGCGTCATGTGCAGGCGCGGCGGTGTTGTCCGCGACTGTGATTGTGACAGTTTTGAGCGGCGAAGACGAAGTGAGGTTGAGTGGTTGAACGACGAGGGGACGATGGTGGTCGGTGAGGATTTGGCGGCGATAGCGGTGGACGGCGGGGGAGAGGCAGTGGCGGTGGTGAAAGGCAGAGATGGTGAATTTGGGAAAGAGAAATTAGGGTTTCAAAATAGTATATTGAAAATTAAGGGTAGATTTGGAATTATAAAAATAATATTTGGTGGAATACTAACCAATGGGGTTTTCTCTAATTATTTTTGGAATGGGGGTTTTGCTTAACTACATTTCCTAGATGAGGGGGGTCTTGCTAATAATCCCAATTATTTAATTAATTGATATTTACTCTTGAACACATGTGGCAAGTATCAGTAGTTTTGTTCGATAGATAATTTTTATTTGGATAAATTACGACCAATCTCTGCACGTGAATTTAATTTACGAAAAAAAAATTCATGTTTCCATAATTACAGTTACTATTCAATTATGAATTTTTTCATCGTTCATTTTTTATAGTATCAAATTCAATAAAATCTTCTGGAATGTAAAATGTTCTCTAGTTTGTACTTGTTTTCTGCAAAAATGTTGTTTCTGATGCACCATAATATGATATATTTGCAAGTATATTCAATTTACTTCGAGTAACAAGTATAAACCAAATGCCGACAAGCTGTTTATAGATTATTATAAAAATGTATTGTGAATCATTATAATTTTATTTAAACCCCGTACAAATTATTTATTTTGAATTTTACTTTTTGCACGACGTTACAACCGTCATAACAGAACTCAGAAATCGACATTCTTTCTCTTCGAATAATTTTTTTAAATAATTTTTATTACAAATTAATCAAGCTTAGAGTATCCTTTCCTTCACTCACCAATGACAAAACAGTAGCTGCAATATGGTTAGGGCTAAGACCAGCTTCTTCAATCTGCCCATTTTGATCTCCATGCTCAATATACCTATCTGGTAGCACCATTGCCCTCCACTACAACATATATAAAAAAAATTAAAAAATTAAAAAAAAAATTAAAGTTAGAAAATTAGGTGGTGTTTGAATTTAAAATAAAAATAAAAATTAAGGTTGTCTAAGAAAAAAAACACAAGTACAAATGTTTTTGTTTACCTTAAGATTTCCGTCGAGCAATCCATTCAAGCACAAGAAATGTGAAACATGTGCGCTAAATCCACCAATGGAACCTTCTTCGACGGTTATAAGAACCTCATGCTCATTCACCAACTGCTTAATCAAGTCACCATCAAGAGGCTTGCAGAATCTCGCATCGGCCACACTTACGAATATTCCGCATACCTCTTGTAGAATATCCGCTGCTGCCAAACAGTTCTGCACTATCGTTCCGAACCCTAAAATCGCCACTCGATTTCCCTTCCTTAAGATCCTTCCTTTACCAATCTATGCGCAAAATATGTTTTTAGCAAGGATGAAAACATAAATTTTCGATATGAAAAAATCAACTAAGGAGTTTATTGCATTCAGCACCCCTGTGTTCACTCTTTATTATGAAGAACGTCCTTTTGTTATAAATATTAGCAAATTAAGATCCATGCAACGCATTTATTCAAAGCAAACCACCCCTTAAAATATCATAATTTAGGAGGATGTGTGCTAAAAAAATGCATTCTAGAGAGATGTTTGCTAATATGAATAATACAAGGTTTTTTTTTTTTTGCAATTCGATATAATACAGGGCAGGGTACTAAATGTAATAAATTGGGAGAAGTGGCATTTTTGTAATTTTAGAGCTTAGATCAAGCAGCGTTAAAGTCAAATGTCTGACAACTAGCATGGAGGGTCACATTGAGACAATTTTTCAAGTAGGAGGGGGCAACTCGATACAATCGAGAGTAGAAGGGGTAAAGTGATACCGAGTTAAAGTCCAAGGGGGCAAAGTGAAATTTACCCTAAACTTTATTTATATGTGTACCTCCAAAGGAGTTCCTTTGTTGTTTAATGGAAGAGTGACACCCGCGCCGTTCCCTCTAGGGTAACGGAGGCAACTGGGGCGGTCGTCGATGGCTACAGAAGTGGCGATCATGTGCATAAGCTCCGCCTCATCGGATGGAGCCATGACAATCATATTCGGCAAACAAGCCATGAATGTTGTGTCGAAGGCCCCACAATGGGTCGGCCCGTCTGCACCCACGAGCCCGGCCCGGTCCATCATGAACCTCACCGGTAGTTTTTGGAGATCCACATCATGAACCACCTGCGTAATTTTGTACCATCACCAATTAGATTTTCACAAAAAATTCCAGTCAGTACTATACAATCAGGCCTTGTTTGGTTGGTAAGATTATACAGATTAATTAACTAATTAAATTGGACCTTAAGGCTATGTTTGGATAAAGGTAAATACTAAGTAAAAATATATAAAATGACTATAAAAAAATTAGGCTGTGGGAAAAATAAGTTATAATCTTGATTTATTGGAGGAATGTCTATTTTACCCTCCCATACGACCATGTTTATCTTATCATGGCAACTAAACGAGACCTTAATTAATCCAAAATACTTTCAAAATAATTAAAATTAAATACCTGATCATAACCTCTCTGCAGAAAAGAAGAGTAAATAGCACAAAATGGCTTGAGCCCCTCAGTTGCCAAACCAGCAGCAAAGGTAACCGCATGTTGCTCCGCTATCCCAACATCGAAACATCTATTCGGAAAATGTTTCTGAAATACGTTAAGCCCCGTGCCTCCACCCATAGCCGCATGTATAGCCACAATCTTCTCGTCTTTTTCCGCTTCAGCTATTAAAGAATCCGCAAAGTATTGAGTGTACGAAAGCGTCTTCGGTTTCGACTTGCTCTGCTTTCCAGTTTTCGGGTCAAACTTCACCACCCCTTTTAATAAACCGAAAAAAGCCCGTCGTAAAAAACGGTTGTCAAATTGTATAGAAATAATTATAAAATATATATATATATATATATATATATATATATACCGTGCATTTTATCTGTAGCGGCTTCGGCTGGAGGGTATCCTTTGCCCTTTTCGGTAATAATGTGGATCAAAACAGGGCCCGGTGCTGGCATTTCCTTGACTTTCTTGAAAATGTGGACAAGATCTTCTATGTTGTGGCCGTCGACCGGGCCAATGTAATAGATTCCGAGTTCCTCGAAGAGAGAAGAACCGGGTTTTCCGGACATCCCTCTTACGTAAGTGTCTACTTTAGCTGCTATTTCATGGGTTTTGTTTCCCATTTGCTTTGTTATGCCCTGTTTTATGGAAATGAAAAAGACCATTTTTTCGTTACATCATACCCGTTTTCGATTAGAGAGTTGTAAAGTCTGCAGTAAGAGTGGAAATCGGAGGGATCGTATCAGAATTAGTACTTTCGGAAAAATTCTGATTTTTTTCGGAAGTGTTTAAACTCATTCCAATTTTGTTCCAAAAACATCGGGAAAAACGGAAATTGGAATTTTGAAGATAGTAATAAAATAAAAACTTGTTCCAGAATCGAAAATTTTCGGATGGGAATCGGCGGAATTTGAAATTTTCCAAATTTTAGGTCTTCTAAAATATAAATTACATAATAATATTGATACTATAAGTGTAATTTCCGGGATAAAAATCTTGACATTCGAAAATTAAAATCAGAATATCTTATATACTCCAATTTCGATTATTTAAAAAAACAAATCGGAATCTGAATCTAAATTCAGAATGAAAAGCATTGTTTCAAAATCGAAAAGTTCGGATTAGAACAGACGAAAATCGGAAATTCCATTCAAATTTCCACCCCTAGTCAGCAGTAAATTACACGCATTCTTGATTCAAAAAAAGGTTTATGTCTTCGTTCACAAGAGGGTTTATGCTAAAATAAGTTATACAGATGCGTATATTGTCGAAAAATTGGAATTATAAATTGGGACGACAAATGCAAATATAGTCCTACGAAAATGTAAAATAAAAATGATGAGAATAAATAAATAAAAATGGTTTAATTTAATTTACCTTAGCTGCTTCACGGAGTATGCGAAATTTGGTGCTGGCTTGTAACCTAGTAAGGGTTTTGCTTAAAGCTCCGACGGGTGGTGCCGGGCCGTCGACGGTGGCAGTGGGCAAAGATACTTGTTTATTATCGTTCAAAACAATTATGAGATTCGAATCAAGAAAGCCCGCATTGTTCATTGCTTCGTATGCTTGTCCAGCTGTCATCGCTCCGTCTCCTATCACCGATATCACGTGGTTTTTCTTCCCTAACAAGTCTCTCGCTACAGCCATTCCTAATATTCATTGAATAAAAAAAAAGAGGGTCAATATTTTACAAGTAGAATTACAAGATCGAATATCGTAAAATTGCTCGTGTTATTAATATTAGTATAAATATTCATATCGATGCTAGTAAAAATATTACGATTTTATTTTCACAATTAAAGTAAACACAACGGTTATCGGACGATACGATAAACTCGGAGTATACCTAGAGCGGCTGAAATACTTGTAGAACTGTGACCAACTCCGAAAGCATCGTGGGCACTTTCTTCCCTTTTGGGGAAACCGGCTAGCCCGAAAGTCTTTCGTATAGTATGCATTCTTGACCGTCTCCCTGTCAGAATCTTGTGCGGATATGCCTGCAGTTTCGTGTTAGTTTTTTCAGTTATGCCATTTAAGTTTAATTACAAATTAACCCCAGGAATTTGACCTATTTATACAATTTAGTCATCCGTTAACACATCTTGATAGCTTATAAGCTCTTAAACATCTTATAAGATGTTTTTAAGAACTTATAAATTAACCAAACATGCCTTTATTTGTTCTTTGTTCAGATTGGAAAATAAAATTAATAGAGAAAAATAAATTAATTAAGGGAAGTGTAGAAAAAAAAAAAAGGAATTGGTTAAATTTAATATAAATTAATTACCTGGTGACCGACATCCCAAATAATCTTATCATGGGGTGTGCTGAACACGTGATGAAGTGCAACAGTTAGCTCCGACACACCCAAACTTGAACTCAAATGCCCTCCCGTTTGAGACACTGTATACACTATTTCTTCCCTTATTTCATCACTCAATTTTTCTAGTTCCTGCATTAAATTAAACCATTTTTTAATGTTAATTTTTGGAGAATTCAAAAGTAGTTCTTTACAATTAAAATCCATTCTTCAATAGTTTATTTTTTGAATGTTGATTATTTTTTATTTTTTTTTTTAAATTGCCGAACACTTTTGAAATGCTTATAGTAAACATCTTATAATTTTTTTAACTTATAGTGTAGAATACTATTGTGTTTTATTTTACTGAAATGTTAAATACCATCTTAGTTTTACTAATACGGTTTTGATTTCGAACATAGTTCAACAAATATCTAGTCTGATTTTGATAAAATTCAAAACACAAAAATTGTATTCTTTTGAATTAGTTTTCTATTCCAACTTGAATCAGATTGACTATATGTTGTACGATAAAATTATGCATGAAAGAATTAAGGAGCTTTTAGCACCAACCACCCATGTTAATCTCTAATTGCCAAAAAAAAAAAAAAAAAAAAAACGTTATGTTAAAAAAAATTAGCAATAACTCTCCTACGTTGTGTTTTGCAAGTCACACCACCCCTTACTTCAAAATTGTCTTTTGACTTTCGTGAAATGACAAAACTATATATCCTAATAAATATAAACAATATTTCAATCCTAAATAAAAAAATGAAGAAAGAAAAAAATTAATTATTAAAGGAAAGAAAAGAAAAAAATATCATCTCCAGCCCCATGCACTCTCCCCGACCACCAAACATCCAAATCAAATTCTTACCCACCCTCAGCCGCACCACCACCACCACCACCACCACCACCACCACATCTGTCTTCAACCTGCTCTCAATTTGGTGTGATGAAAAAGCTCGAATATGTAGGTGGAAAAGGGTGCGGGGAAGCTCTAAACCGAACTGAATTTCGTCGGAGAAAATGTTGGAGCGGTGGGCGGAAGGGGGATATGGTTGAACTGGAGGCTGAGGGTATGGAGGGAGATGATGCCGGAGAGGTTGTTCGCCGGAAGGAGAGCGGGGACTCAGCTATGGTCAATATTTCTTGAAAATTTCAAATCAGTCCCCGACTTAAGGAAGAAGTGGACATTTCTGAAAATAAAAGGGACTGAATTGAAAATACTGAAAACTTCATTTTGGGGCTTATTTATAAAAAAATTAACTTAAAGGGTTTCCAGTATTTTCAAATCAAAAAACCAACCCCAGTCTCATTTGTGGCGTGTATCGCACGACCAACTAACATGGACCTTGTTGGCTTTGACTATTTTTATAGGGGGGGTCATCGCTAATTTTTTTTAATAAGGGACTTTTGTGAATTAGAGATTACACGGGTGGTTAGTGCTAAAAGCTCAAGAATTAAGTACTGGATTTTAGATATCTCAAAACATTAAAGTTGTGACCATTGGTCATTTGTTCATTTATATATTTCTCATCCAACATTAATCAATTTTGATTATTCAAGTTGCATAAGAAAGCTAACTTAAAGAACTACAGATCCGTGTGTTTTAAATTTTGTCAAATTCAGCCTTCAAAATGGTAAAAACTCATGTTTGAAGTCGAAACAGTTATTCCTCAAACAGAAACGACATTTATCACATCCTTTCTTATTTTTTTTTTATGTTACATAAAATTCCCTATTTAGATAAATTTTTAGCACCATTTTTTTGGTAACACTACGAGTTTTAGTGCATGTTTTCTACATATAAGGCGGTTTATGCAAAAATGATTTATTTCTAAATTTAGCTTATTATATAAAAAAATTCCTTATAAAGTGAATTAGAAAGAATTTTAATACCACAAATGACAATTTGATAACCATGTTGACTTGACTGCGTCAAAGGGCTGACTAGCTATGTGTACATCAGAGAAATTATATGCTACACCCGATTATTGACATCAGGTGACCGTAAATTTACACATAATTACACACGCCTATGTGTATGTGGTTTAGTGGATGGTTATTTAATCCCATCTACAGTTAACAAATATCGGGTGTAAATAACCCGATGTAGCATATAACTTTCATGTACACAATATACATTCATGAAAAAAAGAAAAAAAGAAAAAAGAATTTACCTTGAGAGAGAGATTTTTCATGTGAATGGGATAGTTAATAGTATCCAATATTGGGGTGGACGGCTTTTCTCCAGTAAATTGAAGAGTACGTGGCGGCGTCTTCACAACGGCGTCGTTTGTCTCTTTCGTGTGACTTTCCCCTTGAGCAGCTGATATCCCACAATACTGGAAACAGAGGAAAATTGGCAAAACAAATTATTAAAAAAAGGAAGGATTTATTATTGCATTTGGCTCCCTGTATTTTCTCTATTTCTTAAAAAACTCCCCATCCTATTTTATTAGCAGAGACGATCTAAGGTTTGTTTGATGCTATGTGATTCAATTTTTTTGACCAAACTACCCCCTCAAAACTTACTTTTTAGGGGGTCGTGTGCTAAAACAAATGCATTATAAGGGGGTTTTTTGCAATTATGTATAACACGGGGAGTTTTATAGAAATTCGATGCAATACAGGGGTACTAAATGCAATGAATTCCAAAAAAAAAAATGAATCAATCTGTCTCTGCTGTTCATAAGAATACATGACGAAGATCATTTAATAGAAATTCCACCACCACCACCACCACCACCACATCTGTCTTCAACCTGCTCTCAATTTGGTGTGATGAAAAAGCTCGAATATGTAGGTGGAAAAGGGTGCGGGGAAGCTCTAAACCGAACTGAATTTCGTCGGAGAAAATGTTGGAGCGGTGGGCGGAAGGGGGATATGGTTGAACTGGAGGCTGAGGGTATGGAGGGAGATGATGCCGGAGAGGTTGTTCGCCGGAAGGAGAGCGGGGACTCAGCTATGGTCAATATTTCTTGAAAATTTCAAATCAGTCCCCGACTTAAGGAAGAAGTGGACATTTCTGAAAATAAAAGGGACTGAATTGAAAATACTGAAAACTTCATTTTGGGGCTTATTTATAAAAAAATTAACTTAAAGGGTTTCCAGTATTTTCAAATCAAAAAACCAACCCCAGTCTCATTTGTGGCGTGTATCGCACGACCAACTAACATGGACCTTGTTGGCTTTGACTATTTTTATAGGGGGGGTCATCGCTAATTTTTTTTAATAAGGGACTTTTGTGAATTAGAGATTACACGGGTGGTTAGTGCTAAAAGCTCAAGAATTAAGTACTGGATTTTAGATATCTCAAAACATTAAAGTTGTGACCATTGGTCATTTGTTCATTTATATATTTCTCATCCAACATTAATCAATTTTGATTATTCAAGTTGCATAAGAAAGCTAACTTAAAGAACTACAGATCCGTGTGTTTTAAATTTTGTCAAATTCAGCCTTCAAAATGGTAAAAACTCATGTTTGAAGTCGAAACAGTTATTCCTCAAACAGAAACGACATTTATCACATCCTTTCTTATTTTTTTTTTATGTTACATAAAATTCCCTATTTAGATAAATTTTTAGCACCATTTTTTTGGTAACACTACGAGTTTTAGTGCATGTTTTCTACATATAAGGCGGTTTATGCAAAAATGATTTATTTCTAAATTTAGCTTATTATATAAAAAAATTCCTTATAAAGTGAATTAGAAAGAATTTTAATACCACAAATGACAATTTGATAACCATGTTGACTTGACTGCGTCAAAGGGCTGACTAGCTATGTGTACATCAGAGAAATTATATGCTACACCCGATTATTGACATCAGGTGACCGTAAATTTACACATAATTACACACGCCTATGTGTATGTGGTTTAGTGGATGGTTATTTAATCCCATCTACAGTTAACAAATATCGGGTGTAAATAACCCGATGTAGCATATAACTTTCATGTACACAATATACATTCATGAAAAAAAGAAAAAAAGAAAAAAGAATTTACCTTGAGAGAGAGATTTTTCATGTGAATGGGATAGTTAATAGTATCCAATATTGGGGTGGACGGCTTTTCTCCAGTAAATTGAAGAGTACGTGGCGGCGTCTTCACAACGGCGTCGTTTGTCTCTTTCGTGTGACTTTCCCCTTGAGCAGCTGATATCCCACAATACTGGAAACAGAGGAAAATTGGCAAAACAAATTATTAAAAAAAGGAAGGATTTATTATTGCATTTGGCTCCCTGTATTTTCTCTATTTCTTAAAAAACTCCCCATCCTATTTTATTAGCAGAGACGATCTAAGGTTTGTTTGATGCTATGTGATTCAATTTTTTTGACCAAACTACCCCCTCAAAACTTACTTTTTAGGGGGTCGTGTGCTAAAACAAATGCATTATAAGGGGGTTTTTTGCAATTATGTATAACACGGGGAGTTTTATAGAAATTCGATGCAATACAGGGGTACTAAATGCAATGAATTCCAAAAAAAAAAATGAATCAATCTGTCTCTGCTGTTCATAAGAATACATGACGAAGATCATTTAATAGAAATTCCACCACCACCACCACCACCACCACATCTGTCTTCAACCTGCTCTCAATTTGGTGTGATGAAAAAGCTCGAATATGTAGGTGGAAAAGGGTGCGGGGAAGCTCTAAACCGAACTGAATTTCGTCGGAGAAAATGTTGGAGCGGTGGGCGGAAGGGGGATATGGTTGAACTGGAGGCTGAGGGTATGGAGGGAGATGATGCCGGAGAGGTTGTTCGCCGGAAGGAGAGCGGGGACTCAGCTATGGTCAATATTTCTTGAAAATTTCAAATCAGTCCCCGACTTAAGGAAGAAGTGGACATTTCTGAAAATAAAAGGGACTGAATTGAAAATACTGAAAACTTCATTTTGGGGCTTATTTATAAAAAAATTAACTTAAAGGGTTTCCAGTATTTTCAAATCAAAAAACCAACCCCAGTCTCATTTGTGGCGTGTATCGCACGACCAACTAACATGGACCTTGTTGGCTTTGACTATTTTTATAGGGGGGGTCATCGCTAATTTTTTTTAATAAGGGACTTTTGTGAATTAGAGATTACACGGGTGGTTAGTGCTAAAAGCTCAAGAATTAAGTACTGGATTTTAGATATCTCAAAACATTAAAGTTGTGACCATTGGTCATTTGTTCATTTATATATTTCTCATCCAACATTAATCAATTTTGATTATTCAAGTTGCATAAGAAAGCTAACTTAAAGAACTACAGATCCGTGTGTTTTAAATTTTGTCAAATTCAGCCTTCAAAATGGTAAAAACTCATGTTTGAAGTCGAAACAGTTATTCCTCAAACAGAAACGACATTTATCACATCCTTTCTTATTTTTTTTTTATGTTACATAAAATTCCCTATTTAGATAAATTTTTAGCACCATTTTTTTGGTAACACTACGAGTTTTAGTGCATGTTTTCTACATATAAGGCGGTTTATGCAAAAATGATTTATTTCTAAATTTAGCTTATTATATAAAAAAATTCCTTATAAAGTGAATTAGAAAGAATTTTAATACCACAAATGACAATTTGATAACCATGTTGACTTGACTGCGTCAAAGGGCTGACTAGCTATGTGTACATCAGAGAAATTATATGCTACACCCGATTATTGACATCAGGTGACCGTAAATTTACACATAATTACACACGCCTATGTGTATGTGGTTTAGTGGATGGTTATTTAATCCCATCTACAGTTAACAAATATCGGGTGTAAATAACCCGATGTAGCATATAACTTTCATGTACACAATATACATTCATGAAAAAAAGAAAAAAAGAAAAAAGAATTTACCTTGAGAGAGAGATTTTTCATGTGAATGGGATAGTTAATAGTATCCAATATTGGGGTGGACGGCTTTTCTCCAGTAAATTGAAGAGTACGTGGCGGCGTCTTCACAACGGCGTCGTTTGTCTCTTTCGTGTGACTTTCCCCTTGAGCAGCTGATATCCCACAATACTGGAAACAGAGGAAAATTGGCAAAACAAATTATTAAAAAAAGGAAGGATTTATTATTGCATTTGGCTCCCTGTATTTTCTCTATTTCTTAAAAAACTCCCCATCCTATTTTATTAGCAGAGACGATCTAAGGTTTGTTTGATGCTATGTGATTCAATTTTTTTGACCAAACTACCCCCTCAAAACTTACTTTTTAGGGGGTCGTGTGCTAAAACAAATGCATTATAAGGGGGTTTTTTGCAATTATGTATAACACGGGGAGTTTTATAGAAATTCGATGCAATACAGGGGTACTAAATGCAATGAATTCCAAAAAAAAAAATGAATCAATCTGTCTCTGCTGTTCATAAGAATACATGACGAAGATCATTTAATAGAAATTATATTGAGAAAATAATAAATAAATAAATATATAATATAAAAAAAACACACTGTGAACGTGAACCTTTTGCCTTTTGACAGGAAGAGTGGTACCGGAAGAAGACAACAAGCTTGAGCTGTAATGGGAGTAGAGCGATGATTGGAACAAACTGTTGTTCATAACTCCACAAGATCCCATCTCTCTCTCTCTCTCTCTCTCTCTCTCTCTCTGAAGCAAGTCCTGTGATATGGGAAAGAAGGTTGGGAGAGAGAGGGATGAAGTTTTTTGAATGGAGAAAAAAAATTATTCTTGATGTTTGAAAAGTTAGCTTGTTTGTCCATTTTATAGCCAACATTCACCATAAGATATAAATGGATAGATGTGACACGTTGTATCTAACGATCGAGAGTTTGGTAAGTCGTTTCAATTTTTTATTTCTTTAATTGAGCTCGTCACACAAGAGTTTTTTTTATATATATAATAATAAAAAATAAAAATAAAAAAAAAAATAAAAATAAAAAGAATGTGGCATGTTATACAAGAAATAACAATCAACAATCTAACATTTTCTTTTTTCCTTTTTTGCCAACTAGTTAGAGAACGTAATTTATAATGGTTTCACTTGGATTAGAGGATCTAGCTTTTACTCCCTCCGTTTTTTATTAACAATCGTTTTTAGCTTTGCACAAGTATTAAAAATCTTAATAAATATGTCTTGATTTTAGGAAAAATACATTCGAAAGATTAAAATAACCTTAATTATTTAATGATATTACAAGGTTATTGAATTAGTAAGGTTAAAACTGGAAAAGATGCATTTAATGCAGTATTGGAAATCTAAAGTGACATATAATATGAAACAAAATATTTTAAAAAAGAGACAGTTATAACGGAACAAAATGAGTAATAAATATAATTAATACTCCATCCGTTTCTTTTTAAGTGTCGTTTTAGCCATAGTTTTATTTTTCAAATTAAGTGTCACTTTAGAATTTCAAGATAGGACAATATTTTTTGTTCAATTTTATCCTACGATTAATGAGGGATTAATGAACTAATAAAGATAGATTTAAAGGCACAAAAGGGTTAATTTTGTAAAATATGAATTATTTTCCCAAAAGTCAAGAGTATTTATTAACTTTCTTAATTGATGTGCATTAATCTTAAATAACACTTATTTAAAAAAAAAAAGTACTCTAATTTTTGATAATTTCCAAGGATTGAAAATCCCAAATACTCAGTAATTAATTATTTGTTTTAGATCTTTGTTATTCGGTGAGAGAATGGGATCCACATATGAGTGAGGGAAGCACGAGAAGTTTAAAACCAATGAAATGGGGGATTGGGTTGAGAGCATTGACCAAAATGGAGTAGTGCCGGTCAAATCTAGGATTCCGGTAATTGTGCTTTGTGTTGGATTGTTGGTGTCATTGCCAGTAGATTTAGACGAGAAAAAAGTGACATTGAAAATTTGAAACTGAGCCGTGGATGAAAAAAAAACTTAAGTTTTGCCATATGTAGCTTTTCTTTTTAAGTTATTTCCTTTCTTTTTCTTAGTTAATCTGTAATCCCGAAACTCCTTCCCACAGGTGTTCTATGCAATATCATAGAATATTGTATTATGTATTGTTTGTTTCGAGTTCAAATGGGTGCCTAACACATAGTTTTATCTACATATATATAAATGTGTGTGTAATGAGTATAGGCACTCGGTGAATTTCACCGTATGTAAAACCGACTTCTTCCCATTCGTTTAGTCACGATAAATAATGGAATTAAATTCAAAACGGATGCTCCATCAAGAAGCAAAAACCGGATGCCATTTATTAGAAGACACGTCGATAAGTTAGATATTAGATTGCTATGCTTATTTCCTCTCCACTCTAATTGACACGGTTGAAGAATTGTTTTATTCATCTCTTTCACTTTTTTGTTTCCCTTACAACATATCATCTTACATTAGTGTTACATAAATTAACCAAATAATAGTTAGAATGCATGAATACAATATTGTTGTTCTATATTCGATTTTTCTTTTTTTTTCCTTTTTTTTTTTTTTTTTTTTTTTTTTACTTTTGTATTTTTTCGATAATATTTGTTTACATACTAGGGCGAATGGCAAATATGCCCATGACATGAGACTTAAACGCACATTGGTCCACAAAAAAAATAGTTTTTCAAATAAACTCATCCCCATGTTTTTAGTCTAAAATACCCTCCATGATATAATTCTTATCAATTCCATCCATTATGCTCTAACTTTCTTAATATTATACATTGACCCCGAATTTAAACAAATATATCACATTAACCCTCATTTTAATAATTTTTTGAAAAAATATTTTTTTTTCAGAAAATAATTTTTTTTTCCGGCCAGATTCCGGCGTTGATTTTTTTTTTCTGAATTTTTTTTTCGGCCGGTCTCCGGCATTGACTTCTTTTTTCGAATTTTTTTTTTCTTAGAAAAAAATATTTTAATTAATATTAATGTCTTGGGTGCTAAATTACTGTCTCAGACAGTAATATTATTGTTTGGGACAGTAATATTATGAATATTATTTTTCCGAACAGTAATATTACTAATATTACTGTCCCAAACAGTAATATTATTGCATAAGACAGTAATATTACGATCGGAGACTGTAATATTACGGTCGGAGACAGTAATATTACAGTCGAAAATAGCAAAAATGCAGGTCAAAACGATAAAACTAATTAATACAATAATATTACTGTTTCAAGCAATTAAATTACTGTTGAAGACAGTTTTTTAGCAGCCAAGACAGTAATATTAATTAAAATATTTTTTTAATAAAAAACAAAATTTATTGAAAAAAAAAATTCAATTAA
The DNA here is from genome assembly GCF_056151865.1 of Erythranthe guttata. Lineage (NCBI taxonomy): Eukaryota > Viridiplantae > Streptophyta > Magnoliopsida > Lamiales > Phrymaceae > Erythranthe > Erythranthe guttata. The sequence continues at coordinate 17,473,931 of NC_142542.1, forward strand.
CAGTTAAATAACTGCTGGAGACAGTAATTTAGCAACGAAGACAGTAATATTAATTAAAAGGTCAATTAACAGTTAAATTACTGTATCCGACAGTTAAATAACTACTTGAGACAGTAATTTATCAGCCAAGACAGTAAGTAATATTAGTTAAAATATTTTTTTTAACAAAACAAAAAATAAAAAAAAAATTCAAAAAAAGAAAAGTCATCGTCGGAGTCTGGCGGCTGACCGGCGGTCTCCGGTGGTGGCAGGTCAAAATTGGGGTCAAAATTAAAATTAGTGTCAAAATTGGTTAATTGGTGAAATTTGGCTAAATTGTGGTGTAAATCATAAAATTAGAGTTGAATTGGTTTCAATCAATTGGGGGTAATTTTGGTATATATAAAAAGATTTTTTTTATTTGCAAATAAGTTTGAATGAGCTCGAAATATTTACATGACAAAAAAAGTTGAATATCCTTTTTTGAATTAAATGCTGCCCCTATATATTATGTCTCAGGAATTGGTAATTATTTCCGACCCTAGTAATAAGTAATAACCATCCACTTGGCAACACCAGGTCACTAAATTAATATTCGTTTGCATTAATTGTCAATATTTGACTCCAATAAAATTGGACTTAGAGACCGTAATAGTAGGAATTATTGACCTATCAATAATCTTTTTCAGAAAAAAAAAAAAAAAAAAACTATTCAATAATCAAGACTGCATATTTTATTTTCATTTGTTCCTCTAACTATATATACAGCACTCTGGCGTATTGATTAATGATTTTTAATTCATTGTTATCACTGATCAAGTATATTGAATTTGTCTAATTTTATAATAAATTATTAAATTTAAAATCTTATTTTGAACTATTTTTTTTTTCTAAATTTTATTAGCAAATTTAGAATCTAATTTAATTATAATTTTTCTCTCAATTTATTTTTTAAATACAATTTTTTTTTAAAAATTGGGTCCAATATTTACCAATTTAGATATATTTGTTACCCAAAAAAGAAAAACAAATTCTAGTCAAATCTCAGTATGAGTTGATCATAAATTTGTTTGGTAGGAAGATATAAATAATATATTATCACCTAAAACCAATGGTTCGTTAAAAGTAGGTGGTGTTTGGAAAAGCTTCTTAATTTATCTAAATTAAAATAAGTATGACATATTTTCTTAATTTTATAAAATATCAGATGTTATATTAAAAATTATTTTGAAGATAAGGGCAGGGAATTTAACACTGGTTATGACAATTTTACATTGACTATTAGTCTATTACGTTTATATATATATATATATATATATATATATATATATATATATATATATTCTTATGATGTTACCTGCCTCTGAAAATTCTTCTTTCTACAAGTGTGCATTGAAAAATATTTATTATTCATTTACATACGAATATATGTGTATTTGATTTTGTGTTTCAATAATTGATGATTATATATATATATATATATATATATATATATATATATATATATATATATATATATATATATATATATATATATATATATATATATATTCGATAAAATTTTTGGCGTTTTTGGCATAAAATTTGATATCAACCATTCAAACTAACCTAAAAGGTATCTCTACTAATTAGGGTCGTGCGTTGGTTGGTTTGGTTAAAAACCAGCCATAAAACCAACTCAATCCATCCAACCAACTTTGGTAAATATTGGAAACCGTTATCTACCCAACTTACATGGGTTGGGTGATGGTTGAAAACCAATTTAATGGGTTGGTTGGTGGTTTGGTTGATGGGTCATCCATCTAAATATTTTTTAATTTTTTATTAATATTTTATTACTTGTTTCAACGTTATAACTTTTATAAATTAAATGCGACTAGTTCAATAATATTCAAATAAAAAATTCAAAACATTACGGGCATATATATTGCAATTAAACATAAATAGTTCAACAAATAATAATCGTCCAAATATTTAGACTATATATCTTAAAATTAAAATAGTTCAAATTAGGTAATTATGTTAGATTTATTGATTTTAGGATTTTGGTAAATATTAAACAATTTAATAGATGTGATATAAAATAGAAATTTAAAATTAAAAATATTAAATATTTTAATTAAAATCTATAAATAATAAATTAATGAATAAAGTTGGTTGGCGGATATTAACTGACTAACCAACTTTTTAGCATATTAGAAACCATTATCGACCCAACTATACATGGGTTGGTTGACATTATCGACCCAACTTAAATGGGTCGGTTGATGGTTGATTAACCATCACAAATTGTGGGTCGAGAATGGGTTGGTTGGTGGTTAAAACCGATCCATGCACAGCCCTAATCTACAAGGACCATGCACTAATTATCTACATTTTCATCAATTAATTAACTATTAATTAAGAACCTAAAAAGAGGGATAATAAGTCGTTAATTTGATTCAAAACGGAGGGGGTAATTAATTACTTTAGAAGAATTGAATATTTCAGCCTACAAATCTATGCAAAAAAATCAAAGAGATGTGGTCCTTTGTGTTTCAGAGTTGGCAATGGGTTGATTATAGATATAATGGGTTTGCCTATACTCGAGAATCTGATCGCTGAAAAATATATAAAACCGAAACCCCTCCCCAACATGTATAAATATAAATTACCGATCTCAAAATGGTTTAACTTACTCGTCCCCAATGAGTTAGTTTCAGGTCAAAAAAACCACCCGAAAACCCGAAACCCGAAACCCGAAACTCGAAACCCGAAACCCGAAAACCCGAAACCCGAAAACCAAAACCCGAAATCCCTACCCGATAACTTTTCCATATTGTAATTATTCTATCAGTCAAATCCTTCGTTTTCATTTATGTCAATGAATACTTTGACTGGACGATTCATGCATTATCTAAATTGTTTATTATGGAATTTTTTTGTCCTTTAGTTTCGCACCGTTCTTAGACTTCTACTTCTCCTAATCGAAATAGTAGAATTTAATTTTCTTTTTTTTTTTGTTTACAGTTTTTCTCTTCTTCTTTTTTTCTAAATAATATTTTCGATAATCCATTTATTTTTTTCTTTTGAAACTTTTCAAAGTAATTTTGTTGGGTAAATTACAACACCCCTGAGGTATGGTCAAATTACGAAAGAATCCCTCATGTTTGGGTTAATTACAACTACCCTCAGGCCTCAATTATAAATCTTCTTACACGTCCAACATTGAGGTGTCTAATTTAGTGGAATCTTCTAGATTATATGGAATATTCTTAATTTTGTACTTGTTTTATCCCATTCGAGCTCCACATTTTGAAGCAAGATGATCTTAAGATGTGCGTTTTGGCTTGTAAAATATCAGACTATGGTGCATCAGAAACTGCATTTTTGCACAAAAAAATATAAACTAGAGAACATTCCACGTAATCTAGAAGATTATGTTGAATTTGACAGAATAAGGGTGGACGTGTAAGAAGATTCATAGTTAAAGGGGTAATCATAATTATCCAAACATAAGGATTTTTTTTCGTAATTTGACCATACCTCAGGGGTGGTTGTAATTTACTCTAATTTGACCATATAAATTGTCCTTATAAACTATATTTATTAAGAAAATAAGGCAAAAATGGCCAACACAACTTTAAGCTCCAAGAATTTGCTGCAGCAGATATACTTTTAAAACTATAACTTGAAATAGCTTATTTTTCGAGCAAATTACGGCCACCCCTGATGTAAGCCCAAATTATAAAAATGCCCCTCTTGTGACGATAATTATTTATCGTCTTACAAAAAATCCCCTCATTCAGAAGGTAAATTTGACACCGTAAAGGTTGAACGTGTAAGACAATACATAGTTGAAAGGGTGTCTGTAATTACCCAAATATGAGGGGTTTTTTCATAATTTGAGCATATCTCAGGTGGTGGCCGTTATTTGCCACTTATTTTAGGATAAGCAAAACCAAAGCTGCATTCGCAAACACTCGGGAAAATAAATTGTTGACAATAAAAATAAAGAGAAAAATGTACGAAAAAGTAATCTACAAATGAAACGGAAACGAAACAACGTTGTAAAGTAATAGAATAATGACGCGACAAAAGAAGGAGCTAGGCTATATTAGTTGTGCCTGTAAAACTTCGAAATATGATTCTATATCAACTATTTGAAAAATGCAAGCTAGACAATCTACTAATGAAATCTCAGTACAAAACAATACCGGTAATTGTCAAACTTCCCTTGGTTCAGTATCGACACAAATCACGAAAATTGCCTGTGAAATTTCTTGTCCGAAAAATTTAGCCACCGCCTGATTTAAGTGTATTACTCAACCTATCCAAATAGAAAATACAGACAAAGCGCGTAAGGCAATAGAACAACAATGAGACGATTAAGTTCAATAATGGGATCAAAAAACAATGTTCACATTCCTTATTAATATATAGCAACACTTGCTACGAAATTCGACGTAAAAAAAATAAAAAATAAATAAAAAAGATAATGATAAAATCTGATAACAAATTGATGATCTAAATATAACTACTTGCAATTATATTTTACAAGAAATCGAGATACCAGGGTATTAGGGGTATAAGGTTTAATTCAGCAAAGACAAATGACAAGTTCTTTCACTCTTGTAGTGTCAAATTCGACAGAATCTTCTAGATTCGATGGAATGTTCTCTAGTTTGTACTCGTTGTGCAAAAATAAACGAACAAAAATGCAATTTCTGATGCACAACTATCTGATATATACAAGCCAAGAGACACGTCTTATGATCGTTTTGTTTCAAAATGTGGAGCTGGAATGGGATAAAACGGGTACAAACTGGAGAATATTCCACATAATCTAGAAGATTCTACTAAATTTGACACCGCAAGAGTGGAGATGTAAGAAGATTCATAGTTGAGGGGTTGTTGTAATTACCCAAACATGAGGGGGTTTTTCGTAATTTAATGGGATGAATAAAATTTAAGGACATATGGAGAGGGATTAATGTAAGAAACGGATTACGCAAACACCATTAGGCAAAATAGTTCGTAGTGCTTACCAGTCTAAGCCCTCGAAAAGGCCTTCTCCTTTAATAGCAGAAGTTTTAAAGATAGACCATTGTCGGTTCTTTATCTTGTGTAACTCTAATGCCTCCGTTACTGCAGCATCATCAAGTGCACCCGGAAGATCCTGTTTTAACCAGTCACCATCTCAGAAAACAGGGTTCGTCTACGTAGACGAATAATACCCTCGCACTACTTTTGAAGAAAATTAAATCAAAAAATCAAGAAAATAATAATATCCCGTTATTGTACAAACCTGTTTGTTCGCAAATAAGAGAACCACAGCACCTTTTAGCTCTTCCTCCTGAAGAAAAAAAAGGCCATTATGTCTTAAGCAGCTTTCTGTTCGATAAGGTCAAAAAGGTAAATAAACATGTACTGAATAAACAAGTTCCAAGCTTTTGTACATGTACGAATAATCATAGCTAGAGGGCATATGCGCAATTTTAGTTAATTATTAAAGTTGACTAGTTCTCCTACAGTGACCATGCACAAAAAACAGTTTCAACGGATTCATGTCTGTATCTTGCAAAAAACTATCTACGAAAATGAAGAAAGTCTAACGAGCTCCACTAGTCAAAAAATTTAGCATATTTTATTTATCGATAATCTTTTATTGACAATGCATTGCATTGTGGGTGAGTAAAAGCAGTTTGAGAACTACATAGCATTGAGGGTCGGTAAAAAGAGTTAACTTCGTGAAAATGCATCAGATCGGAGAATGTATACATATACTCATTCTTTACGATAAAGTCAAAAGGAATTCCGTTTTCTTACTTTCATCCTAGCTTAACCAGTACCTCAAAATGGAAGTTTTTATTTCTTCTCTAGTAATGGATATGTTTTTTGGCAGGAAATCGTAAAATTAAATTACTTAATACTTTTACTACATTATATGGGGAGTCGTTTTATATGGATGGGTGTTTTTTGAAGATGAAGGAAAAGGAAACTTATATACCCGGAAAGATGAGATAAAGTGAACAAAAGAAAGAGTACCTCCAATATTGCATGAAATTCTTCTTTAGCAACAACCAGCCTATCAGTATCACTCGAATCAACAACATATATTATAGCTTGCGTGTTTGGAAAATAGCACCTCCAGTATGGCCTAAATACATATATAAAAAGATAAACCAAGCATACAGTGAGTGATAGCTACAGAAAACAAAATGACAACTACTACGAACAAAATTTAATTTTCTCCGTTTGAATTGGATTAACAAATTCATCTTCTATATGCCATAGTACCGCATTAATATTCTCAACCAATCCTTACTGCAGTATGACAAGTTAACATTATGCGTTACAAGACAGAAAAACGAGAATCATCAAAAAAATATATGTCCATCATTATCTTATATATGAAACGCAACAAAAAACTGTTACATCGGACAAATAAGCACTAAACTCTGAAGAACAGAGAATAGAAAATAAGTTACCTGATACTCGTCTGTCCACCTGCCATGAGCAAATGAAATGTCTATGTTAAACGAAAACATTGGCAATAATAAACGAAAAAATGAAAAGAAAAAAAAAAATCACGCAGATAAGCAGACGCGCACAAGCGAGGCTGACAAATAATTTTGCGCCACAATTTGCTCGGCTAGCAACTATTTCACATTCATCCCCACTTAATAAAAAATGATTGGGTCAATATACCGAGTCGTAACCAAAACAAACTTACCCCGAAAGCCCACATGAGACATTTCACATAATAAAACAAGAGCAGTGTAAAACCTATTTCAATACTTCTTGGATTAGAAATAACGATGCAATCTTTACGGACATTAATAAGGCCTCGTTTGGTTGGGGATATTAGCTATGATTAACTAAATAGCTGTACTTTGTCTGATGTTTGGTATACCCAATAACTTCCTGGGTCGACCCGGCAATATTATGTTATCATGACTTATCTTACCTTTTAGGGAGCTTTTTTATTGGATCTTTCATGGTCCAATAAAACAATTGGGTTTTATTAGATTATTTAGGTGATGTTTGTAACAGCTTATTTAAAAGCAGAAGTTAGTGATTATGAGTTAAGTTGAAATTAAGTGCTTATTTCTAAAAGTTGGGGGTGTTTGCAAATTAGGCGGAAAATCAACTAATATAGAAAAAGCAGGTACATGGGTGCTTTTAAAATTATACCTTAAACCAGCTTATTTTAAGAGAAGCAAAAGCAAAAGCTTGTTTTGCAAACACATAAAAAGAGATTACGTGCAGAAAAAAACTCATAATCTATTTCTAAAAGCTTTTGCAAACTCATGGACTCCCATGTCAGAGAAAAAAACGAGAAGCTTCAGCTAATATTTTATTCGAAAGAGATGCTTTAAAATTCAAGTTAACGAACACAATATTCACATCAAAACAAGTTAGACGTGAAAGAATGTACCTAGATCCCAAACTTGAAACTTTATATTGTTATATTGCACAGTTTCCACATTGAACCCGATTGCTGCAAAGAAAAAAAAAACGTTGACATGTTAACTAATACACAATTTTACGCATCATGAATTCCACTCTACATAGATCAACCATCTTCGAAGTCGATAAAGCATAAAGTATCGGGTCAAGACACACATTAACCATCATTAACATAAAATTAAGAGCATAGAATCATGATAGATACATAATTCGGAAAGAGAATATTTACTTGGAATTGTGGAGACTACTTCACCCATCTGAAGTCGATCTGCAATAACAAAAAATCACAAATTATATACATACATCTATATATATATATAGAGACGTGAATCAGGCACAAATGGAAAGGAGTTGAAAGGAATAATTCATACAGAGAATGGTGGTTTTTCCGGCATTGTCAAGCCCCAGAACGAGGATCCGAGCTTCCTTGTTACCGAACAAGGACGAAAACAGCCGCGTAAAAACTATTCCCATTTTATCCCTCTCTTTTCCTAGTTCAGTACGATGAATCCAACACTAAACCGGGAATCAAACGATAATTGAAAACCCAGATCCGATCCAGCCACAAAAAAAAAAAAAAGTACCCCTTTTTTTTTCCTCCTGCAGAGAATTGAAAGCAAATTATCGTAATTATAGTTGCACAAAAAAAAAAAAAAAAAAAAAAGGAGGAGGAGGATTGTAGTTGAGTACCGGAGGAGAATGGGAGGATCTACCTGAGAGGGTGGGTACAATTCTTGGGGTGATTTGATAATAAGCGAGAATTGGTGGCGAATTTTCTGCCGCTCGACGGATTTTTTGATAATCGGGAATGAATATTTAATATCAATTGATATGGAATATGGGAAAAAGTTTATAAGGAATTTATACAGGCTGTAGAACAACGATGAGGAAAGGTGAAGGAAAGAGAGAACGAAACATGTGTTTTACCCGACCCGGAAATAAACGGCCTTCTCTTTTTATATATTTTTTTTTTTTTATATTTATACTTTTATATATTTTGTTTCTTATTGAAAAACTATTTTTTTTAAAAACAAAATACTAATTAAAGGGTGTTTTAGGAATTGACTCAAATGAAAGATTAACAAATAGGGGTGTTCATCACTTCGGTGAACCAATCGAACCATGTTGAAACCGAAATATTTTTGTTTGCACCTAATTCGTTCGTTGAACACGATTAACGTTGTGGGATCCCTTTGAGAGGTCTGCAAAGGAGTTTCAGAGAGCTCATGCCGATCTGTAAAACGAGAGAAGGACTGATGCTGGAGTTAACACTCTGACGGTCAGGTTAGTAGGTGTCGAAAAGTGTTTGTCGGAGGATGTATGCTATTTTAGGAAGAAAGTAAAATTGTGAATTGATGATTAAATAAACTCTCCTTCCATAGTAGGGGGTAGACTCCTACTTATATTTACCTTCATCGGGCTCCAAGAGTTCCTAAAAAACTGGCCTAGAAGCATATCGTCTTGCCGTTTATGTCAACTCGCCGCACGCCCCATGATAATCCGGCCCACAATCATCATTACCTTACCTAGTCGCCCCTTAGCCATGCTCTTAGGTGAGGCTTGTTAGTACGACATTAGGGTTGTTTCCAGTTTTCAGGCTTACGCTGAACATCTCGACATTTAATACTAGTGTCAGATGCATTATATATCATTGATCAGTCATTAATTGTGTTCGTCAGGACGAGTGGACGAGTATCCGAGCGCAACACGCTCGACAACTAATGATGACATATTTCTTGTCGAGGCCCGCTAGGCTGAAGCGCTCGCCTCGTTGGGCACTCATAACCTTGTTGAGCTATCACGGCTTGAGCCTTTCGTCTTATTGACCTATTTAATAGGAGGTACTTTAGTTCAATATGGTATACCGAACATTTGGTGTTCGATTTTTCGTTTCCAAAATTTCATTTTTTGGAGAATGTGGAGAACATATTTCAATAACCCATCTGTCCCAAATTGACTGTCACTTTGGGATTTTTTTTATTCCATATTATCTGTCACTTTATAATTCCAATGATGCATTAACTATTCTTTTCTCAATTATGCCCTTAGCAGTTATTACTCTTAATTAGTTGAGATATAATTAATAACATGGATATTTTACTCATATTATATGTTTTTTTTTTCCTAAAATCCACACATTTATTAATTTTCTTAAAGTGTGCACAACAACCTAAAAGGTCAATTATTTTGTAATGGATGGAGTAATTCGATATATATATATTTTTGTTTCAAAAATCTCAGTAATTCGGTACGAAATCCAATTTGTTCGGTAAATCCATCTCGAAGTTTGGATAAAAGATTCTCCACGTTCTTCATCGATATATCGAATTGGATTTTTTCTCCCTTAGTTTTCTTCATATTTAAATTCTTCTTTTTTAAGTACTTTTTATAGTAGTAGTTTATTATTCGATCTTAAATTTCATTGGAACCCTATGCAAGTTGTGATTCCACTTATTTCTTCGACTCGGTTTATGCTGCACTACACTTGATCAAAATAAAATCATAAAATCGATTCCCTACAAAAGTTTTAGCAGGGCGCGAGCACGCGCGCACACACACACACGTAATTTTCATATAAATAGTCTCGGGTAAAAACAATATATTGCATAATCTCCAATAAATTTACATCACATTAAGTAATTCTAACTTTTAAGAGGTGAAAAAAAGGGGCTTGGAATTAAATCCCCCACCATCTATAGTGCAGATTGGAATATCATTTCAGCCAACTCCTGCAACAATGAAAATTAAACGAAATTAGATTTTACTTAGTGTTCGGTTAAGGTCGCAATAATCTTATCTTGATTAATCTCAATATCTTGACAACCAAACGAAGGTTCTTATAATTAATTACCTGCTTAGCAGAGGCAACTTTGGGTTCACCCCATTCGATAGCCTTCTTCTCGAGCACGTCGAAATCCGTCTTGCCAGCCTGTAAACATGTAATATTACGTCATCCACTAAAAATCAAACGAAACGGTTTCTTCTTTTTTATAAAGAAAATTAATAAAAACTAACCTCTATTTGGGCCCCTAATTCCGTGTCGAAACTCTGATACCTCTTGCGTACAAGCTCATCCAACGAACCATCCTGCTTCAAAACAGCGTTAATTTTACCTTATATATATATATATATATATATATATATATATTTACTTATTATTATATTAATTTTTATAAATTTATGAAACGGAGAAAAAGTATTGACCTCGATAAGCTTAGCAGCATTTCGGAGACCACGTGCTAGAGTATCCATACCAGCAATGTGAGCAATAAATAAGTCTTCAACATCTGTGCTTTCTCTTCGCCTATTAATTAAATACCGACATAAGTCATGCATATAAATATAGAGCTAAATTATTGAGTCGTTTCAGAATAATTTGAAATATACAAATAACGTTTCGTAAAATTAAATTAAGACACCAAAAATGAAAAGAAAAACCTACAGTTTTGCGTCAAAATTGAATCCACCTGGAGCCAATCCTCCCTGTAATGCATAAGACACGTACCTCGGTTTATGAATTTAATTTTAAATTTTTTTTTTCTGAAATTTAAAGAAACGTACATTTTTAATAACGGAGAGCATAACTAATGTCGCCTCTCCTACATCCATCATAAACTGGTCCGTATCCCAACCTGCAACAGGGCCGAAAATAAATTGTGAAAAATGTTCGACTTTAGTAGGAAATTTTGAAAAAATAAATAATTTATGGTTGAAAATACCAATTTGAGGGTCGCCGGTATTTGCGTCAATGTTCCCCAATAGACCATTAATTCTTGCAGTCTCGATTTCGTGATGGCAGCTACAGGGTGGAATTAATTCGTTAAAGCCTAATTAATATAACGGTATAAAGTATAATATTTTATTGAATTAATTAATAATTTGAATGAGGAAAAATGACAAACCTGTGACCGGATAGAGTTGCGTGGTTGCACTCGATATTCAATTTGAATTCATCTGTACGAAAGACGATGAAAAAAATGATTAAAATCAAAATTGCCTCTTACAATTAATTGGAAATTAAAAATAAAAATAAAAACATGTGAAATTAAAGAATCGTGCGACAATTACCTATTAATCCATATTTACGGAGGAAGTTAGCAGATGTTGCAGCATCCCAGTCGTACCTGGCATGATGGAGATAATATGTCACATAGTGAGAATTAAATTAATTAATTGATTGATTAATAATTGACGGAATCGTACTGGTGCTTTGTTGGCTCCTGGGGCTTAGGTTCGATTAGCAATGTTCCTGAAAAATTAAATGTCGATTATCAATAGAACAAAAATAAAAACGAAACGGATTAAAAATACGAAGAAAAAATAATTACATATACAAAATAGCATTATTGAATTAACAAATAAAAAATACAAAGAAAAGAAAATACCGTTGAACCCAATTTTCTTCTTATGAGCAACTGCAGCTTCGAAAAACCTTGCCTACGAGAATACGACAGCCACACAATAAGTGCTTCAAATTTCACGAATACAAAATGCCAAATACTTGAACATATTATAAGAAGCTCCGTAACGAAATATTTATCATTAACTTTTATATTCATATAATAGGGAAAATGAATATTAAAAACCGACAACCCGTCTCACCATGTGATTGAGCTCTCGTTCCATATCGGTGTTCAAAAGCGACTGATAACCCTCTCGACCACCCCAAAAAACATAGTTTTCTCCACCTAGATAATGTGTAACCTACAATAAGTCGAACATTAAACACACATACACATATATATATGTGTGTGTATATATATATATATATATATATATATATATATATATATATATATATATATATATATATATGTATATATATATATATATATATATATGTATATATATATATATATATATATATATAAATATATATATATATATAGGGTAACGGCCACCCCTGAAATAAGATCAAATTACGAAAACCCCCCTTCTGTTTGTGTAATTACAACAACCCCTCAATTATGAATCTTTCTAAACGTCCACACTCTTATGGTGTCAAATCCAACAGAATCTTCTAGATTATGTGGAATGTTAACTCATTTTGTGCAAGAATGCAGTTTATGGTGCACCACAATCTGATATTTACATGCCAAGAGACACATCTTAGGATCATCTTGTTTCAAAAAGTGGAGCTCAAATAAGGTAAAACGGGTACAAACTGGAGAATATTCCACATAATCTAGAAGATTCCACTAAATTTGACACCGCAAGGGTGAACGTGTAAGAAGATTTGTAGTTGAAGGATTGTTGTAATTACCCAAACTGGAGGGACTTTTTCGTAATTTGACCTTATCTCAGGAGGTGAGGTGGCCGTAATTTACCCTTTGTTTTTTCTTGTATAAATGGAAAATGACCACTAACCTCCATAGCTTTCTTGACCTGTGCTGCAGAATATACATATACTCCTAGTTCAGGGCTGTATTGGAAAAAAAAGAGGTAAGAATATCGGTTATGAAGTAACGAAATAAACGGGACGTAAAATTTAACCAAATATATGAAATCGTTTTACCTAGTTGCAGCTCCATGCATATATCTAGGATGGTAGAACAACTGAGCTGTGCCCCACAAAGGACGAATCTTCGTCCCCTAATTTTCACACGTAGAAATAGAGTACGAAAAGAATCACATGAGTGTCTATTGTTTCTAGGGCAAAATTACCTCAACTCTTGAGGTAAGATCAAATTACAAAAATACCCCTCTTGTTTGCATAATTACAACCATCCCCTCAACTATGTATTGTGTAATTATGTAAACAAGAGGGGTGTTTTCGTAATTCGACCTTACCTCAGGGGTGGCCGTAATTTGCCCTTGTTTTTATATAGTAACTTCTCAAAATTAAATTAAAAAATTGAAAACGCACAAATTGCAATGATATTCGCAAAAGTAAAAACGGAAAGCGTTCGATTTTCAATACGCGTAAAAGTTACCTGAAGGTTTTTGGCAAGAGCCACCACTTCATCCAAGTTAGCATTTGATTCCTACAAAACATTACAAACAAATATCAGCCAAGTTTCGTATATTTAACTTCTTAACATATTTAAAGATTTTTGTTTTTTTACTAACCTCGATCGTTTCACCATCGGGAGCAATATCCCGATCATGGAAGCACCATTTATCAACTCCGAGCTTCTCTATGAACTCGAAATTCGCCCTCACTAAATCACAAAAAAAATCGATAAGCAAACTTTAGTTTCCCGGATAATAAAAATCAAGAACTGAAAAAATTACGGAGCTAGCAAATATGTATGTATATATATATATATACACATACTTCTTCGTTTTGCCATTGCCAAGGAATTAGTGCCGTCTTCCCATGGCCAATTCTTTGTCGGCGAACCAAATGGATCGGCCCCTGTTCCTCGAAACGTATGCCAAAATGCAATACTGAACCTCATCCAATCCTACAGCAAATCGGGATTTTTACAATACGTACACACATCCACATAATAATATTTCTAAATTGCTGAAAAAAAGAAAAAAAATCCCACCTTCATTTTTTTACCAAGAATCTCCTCTTCGGCATTATACCACTTAAACGATAGATGATTCTTACTCGAAGGTCCCTGCATTAATTAGGGAACGAATGCGACTTCAAATCATAAACTATTTGACATTTTTTGTAGCCAAATAAAAAAATAAATGAAAAAAGCGATACGAAATATTTTACCTCATATTTAATATTTGGAATGCCCGGAAAAAATTCCCCTTCCCATTCACTACCACCACCACAATTACTTTCGATATCGGCAGGACATGTCGGCGGCCCCACAGAAGTCTGCATTTCATTTTAGGATTAAATTAAAAAATTTCCTTAAAATCAAACATCAATATTATTGTTTGTAATCAAACCCTTCAATTTTTTTTTATTGAATTGAATTTGACAATTAAACATCAAATCAACAGAAAGATAGCATCTTTACCACTAAATTAGAGACGGTATTTAGAGAAAGAAGAAACAACAAGAACTTGGCGATCTTCATTTCAGTCTTCTCTTGCAAAACTGAAGCTCTGCAAATAAGTACGAGGATGAATCATCAATTTCTCTGATAAATGATAATTGTCGGGAAAAAAACAGCAAAAATTCGAAACACAAATATATATGCAATTTTTTTTCAAAGATCCCAAATTAACCTAAAGTATATCGATACAATCAAGTCCTAATTACCATATTACTATCAAAAATTCAAGAACAGAAAAAACTACTCTTCGATCGTAATTCGTAAACCCAGCAGCACAAACAAGAAAACACAAAAAACCCATATTTGTGTGTGAAGATTTATGCCTATATATATATATATGTATATATATATATATATATATATATATATATATATATATATATTTGAAGAGTGAGAAACTACTTACAGAGAGATGGGATTTTGATTCGTCAGACGAGACGAAAACAGCTGAGCGTATAATTATATATAGCAGGAAAAAAGAAAACTCTTCGGGCTTCTGGATTAATAATTTGGATCACGGAATTATTTTTTCACAGAAGATATATTGATTTGAGGATAATTTTATTTGATAACGATTATTTATGAAAATGTTTTAGTATTTATGTTTAGCTAAAATAATAGTAATCCATACCTCGCGTGTTTTCCCTATTTTGCCCCTCAGTTGGACAGAAATTGCGGTTAGTATGCTGACCAGTGCGAGGGTAGAATTGTCATCCGTGACCATGAGTGCGGTTAGTGTTGTGCACGCAATGCTGATCTAGCTTATGATTGCCCTTATCCACATAGTTTATTGTCAAATAATTAAGTTCTGAGTCAGGATGACGTGGCAGCCTAGTCATCAAGTTTATCCGTACTCTCTTGTTGACCTTTTAGAACTAAATAAATAGAGGCAGTTGATTATCGACCAATCAGTTGACTCGACTCGACCCGACCATTCGACCCTATAAATTAAAAAAATATTACTTGACTCGAATCTTGTAGATCGAATAATAGGTGACAACCTACTTCATTGGTCAGCACAACGTGTCACGTGGTGGTTATATAGTTACAAGTTATAACACCATGTCGCAATTTGCTTATAACACCATATCGCAATTTGCAACGCCTCATCAATTTTACTAAATGAATTAAAAATTTCATAGATTGATAGTCTAGTTCAATAATTTGATGACACAAACTAAGAATCGAACATATTACAAGCCATGTTCTTGAAATATTTGGTTGAATGGATCAGTTTTTGGGGTAAATCAACCCGTTCACACTTGTAATTAGGGTTATGGCAAAAGAACACGACAATTGAAATGTGTGTGATTTATGGCTATGGTTCGATAATGGATTTCGAAATGAAGAAATGAAAAGTGTAAATAGAAATGGAATCAAATAATTTTTGAAATCACAAAGTATATGATACGCGTAAAACCTACGTATAAATAACCGCAAGTGTACAGTATCGCGTTTTGCAGAATAGTGAATTCCGGATATCGATCCACAGGGAATTAAGTTCCTAAATCTACCAAGTACCGTAATTATACTATCCTAAACTTTATCTAGACGATCGTAAGGGATGGGAAAAATGAAACCAAAAAGAAACAATAAATAAAAACAACGGTCCGCCAGTATAAGCGAGGAATTCCGACGTGTGATGGCTTCTAGGGTAAAATCCACCAATGTACTATCGATAAAGATCTACAAATCCGAATCTATTGTCAATTCTATGTTCGCTAACCCAGACACTAAAATACCCTAACCCCCGTCTCCAGTGTAGTTAGAGTCTACCCACAGGTCCGACATCTCCGTTCAGAACCTGATATTAAGAGAGCATTTAGGTCAAGTCCTTAAGGGCTACCCGAGGTGCATCACGTCTCCGTTTCCACAACCCGAGCTATGTTTTCCTAAAATCAAACGAGAAATCCTCTCTCGAGTTCATCCCCATTTATAATCAATTCAACTGTTGGCCAAACAATCGAAAGCATTTAATACAGGAAAACATAAACATAATCAAAGAACGACAAATAGATCACAGATCTGGAAATCAAAATCAATATATACAAGGTTTCATTTCCCTAAAAGAAAATGCTTAGTTCATTACAAACATAACATCAAAATGAAGAACACGAGAAATTATAAACTAAACGTAAAGAAAAGCTTATGAAAAACCCGAGTCGAAACCCTCGTCGAAGCTTCCCGCGAAGAACTGGCGAGAACCGAAGAGAAAACCGAAGCAAAAGTTGAAGCCGGAAGTGTTAGGCGTCTAAATGGAGAGGAAGCTTGTTCTATTTATAGGGGGCTTGCAAAAACACAAATATCTTGCCTCGAAAATTGTGCACCGCCATGCCAGATCGCGATCCATGAATGTGGATCGCGATCTGGATCTTGACCCATTTCAGCTCTGTCGGACCCCCCAGATCGCGATCCGGATTTCTGGATCGCGATCTGGATTTGACCCCTATTTCTTCTCTGTCAGCACCCCCAGATCGCGATCCGGAATGCTGGATCGCGATCTGGGCTTCTGCGCCATCTTCAAACACTGTTTTGACCCTTTTTTAGCCCGAATTTGACAATTTTGCATTTCACAAAAGTTGTAGATATTGAAGTTAGCTTTCTAAGGCCACTTGAATCAGCTCAATCGGAGGTCGTATGAAAGAGTTATGCTCGAAATACGAAACAGTGCCACAACCCGCGATAGGGCACTTTTGCACGTGTTTGGTTTGATTTTCGGCTTCGCTTCCAAAATCGTTTCGAATCGGCAAAAATAGCTTCTCTTTACCTAAAATACAAATAAAACAAAAACAACAAAATATATACAAATAAAGCCGAAAACTCGAACGAACGAAGACCAAAACTCGAAGAATTGATAGGTGAAAATCATGCAAAATGAACACTTATCAGTATACCTGGTTTCGAAGGAAAATCGAAATGAAAATCTTGATTTAATAACGTCCGACTGTGAGGAAGATGTCCGAATAGCGGAACCAACATAGGAGGGAGGGGGCTATGGTCGCCCTAACATTTAACAAATCTCTATTATTTTATATAGAAATACAAAATAATATATATATAAATACAAAAGTTTAATGCTTTTGGTCTTCACGGACTTAAAATTTTGGTTCCGCCTGTGGATCTGACCACCACGATGTTCGACGCCTATTTTGTTTGCCAATTGGCATTATCTATTACTAATGGGCCTTTATTGGCGTATATAAGAATTGATTACCCAGAAAAAACTGTTAAGATAGAAAATGAGCTTATACATATTAAAAAAATTATAAACATATGTACAAAATATATTGGGCAACTAAAAGTTTTCTCAAAGAAATAGGGAGGGCAATAATCGAAATTGCTGGAAAATTTGTGGTTAAATAGCAATATTAACAAAACAAAATCATTAAAAGAAACTGCAAACTTATATAACTTAATAAATTGCGGAAAGGAGCAAAAAATATTTAGTTGTCTGTCAGACAGCTGCACAACCACCCCAACCAACCGAAGCTAGCTGAGAACGATCCTCTACCGAGTCAACTGGGCAGAGCCAGTGAGTCAGTTAATCACGTTCTAGTCGAGCAGCCATGGTTCATCCACCAGACATGATTTCCTGTCTCCTTAGAAATCAAGGAAACAGAGGTACGAGCCTATAGAACAGATCCTGTTCAAGTAAGGTCGTGCCCTCTATTCCTCAACAACGGTAATATAAACTGTTTCACTGCATCTTAATTCTCCGATGTGGGAGAAGTTTTATTAATTGCATTCGATTACTCCTTAATTGTGTATTTAATTGTTATTAATAATTTATTAAGGCCCATGTAAATTCGGTGGCTCACTGGACCAGCCTTTCTTCTGTGTTTAAGTTAATTGGACAAAAGCGTGTTTCTTGTTTTTGCAACAATGATTCATTGTGTGGCATTTTGAGTCTTACGTTTACTTCTGCAATTTGAAATGCTTTGAAGCTGTTCGAGGAAATGTCTAGTAGGGAGATTTTGTTTCTTACACACCAATTTGTTTCATGGCTTGTATTATATTTTCTGAAGAGAGCAAGTCATATTTTGACACAGAATCAAGAATAAAATTGTTTCAATTGCATTAAAGAATTTTATTTTTTGTAATATAAATATATAACTTAGCCATAAACAATCTCTAAATTAAGCTTGTTGTGTTGGTACAAGTACAACCACACTGCAAGAAAGAATTAAACATCTTATAATGATAAAAATTAGTATAATCACCTAAGATATATGATACAATTTGGAGGGTTTCAAATCCCGGGTGACATTGAAATAATTCAGCGTCCGAATCCATTTCTCCTGCGTCTTCAAAAGATGAACGGCTATAGTATCCGGCCAAAGCTCATGCGTGCATCTCGTGGGCGGCTCCGGATAGTTGTACATCGCCCATTTCGCGTTGTACCTATTCTTTCCGCGACGCCCCTCTCTAAGCCAATCGCCGAAAATCTTATCCTCCGGACCTTCTAGATGCTTCTTCGGAATATCCGATTCCATAAGCCACTCGACAATATCCCAAGAAACCAAATAACCCATACCCGACATGTAATGCACGAACGGGTCCATACTAGGGCACGGGATAACGTACCCGTAGTACAAGTCTTGCCTAGGCAAAGGTACAAGCGAGTCCACTAGATTTTGCAACCTAAAGTACACGTCATCGTCGCCTTTCACCACATAATGGTAAGGTGGATATTGCGAATTCGATTCGTTACTTAGGAACATTTCGGGGAGGCTAGAGAAGTAGGTGTAGGTCTTACCATTGTTCATGTTCTCGCGGCAATCGAGGATGATGATGTCATCGTAACGCATGATCTCGAGCGCCACTAGGACTTTTTGGTCCTCCTTTGTGAGGTTGCAGAATACGAATTTTACGTCCACGCGGGCCCCGGTTGGGGATTGGGTGCCGTAGATCATGCGGAGGAAGTGCCTCTTGTGGTAGTGATCGGGGAGCGTTAGAATCCCGATTAGTATTCTAATTTCGCTCGAAGACGGTGGTGGTGAAATTGTGTTCGGCTCAATTAAATGTGTTGCGGATGAATTGTAGGGTCCGGGAGAAAAGGCGCATTGGCTGAATTTAAGGAGACTGTCGAATCGAACTTCGTTGATTGATGCTAAAATGCAGAGGAAGATAATGAAGAAGAAACACGATAGGATGAACCGTTGGCCGTCGAGTACTCTATTATTAGGCTTCATTATATTATTGTTCTAGCAACATGGATTTTTTTGGAGAAGATGAGGAAGTAATGAAAATGGAAAATATGTAATGAAAATGGAAAATATGAACATTTTGTAGTAATAAAAGTGGTAATTGTGTTACTTGAAATTGAAGGATTTTTGGTTGGCAATAATATCGTGTTATGGGAGTCCGAGGAAATTGACTTTTGAACCTTAAAGAAAGTGAAAAAGAGCACGAAAATTGAGTGGAGTTGAGTCTAACGTTGGCCATTTTGCTTGGCGGAATTCATGGGCATTTTAGTCAAACCATGTTCAATTTGAACTTGCTGTGTATTCTTTTCTTCTTCTTCATAGGCTTTTTTTTTTTTTTTTTTTTAAATTTAATTTATTTAATTTGTATTTTCTTAAATTTGAAGCCATTGACTGTCAGAAATTAAAATGGGTCTCTTGGCGATCCAATAAGCAAAGGTGATAGCTAGTGATAATAATGAATAAATCTATTATTAAGGTGTTGATTGGAAAAGCTTATTTAAAAATAGAAGTTAATGGGCGTGAGATAAGTTTAGATTCAGTGTTTATTTTATGGGTTGGACTTTGGAGGTGTTTGTAAATTAGCTGAAAAATCAATTAAATTAGAAAAAAACAGAACTCTCATGTTTGGCCGTATACCATTTTTGTTCCCGTTGTTCCAAAATGAACAAAGTAACGGACATATAAATTTCTTTATTTTCCAACCCCGAAAAAAATTTAAAATTTCAATTTTCACCGCAAAATGGTGTTTTCCGTTACTTGCTAACGGACATGTAACGGTGGGGACCAAAAGTGCTGAAAATAGAATATTGGAGGTGAACTTTGTTCACTTTGGAACAACGGGGACCAAAAGTGGAATCGGGCCAAACATAAAGGACAAAAAATGTAATTCTCCCGAAAAAACAGGTACATCATCGGAGCTTTTACAATTAGAGCTTAATGGAACTTACCTTAAGTAAAGCAAAAGTAAAAAAATGTTTTACAAACACCTAAAGCCAAATTATTTACCGAAAAAAACTAATGATCTATTTATAATAGCTTTTGCAAACACAACCTAATTAGAAGTCTATTGTCTAACTTCTCTCATTTATATTTGTGTGTTTAAATTTTATCTGACTTCATCTCTTTCCGTTCGACTTCCTATTCCAAGTATTTTGTCGAGGTTCGATTGGATTAAGATATTAAGTCCATCTATAAAAAAATGGACTTATAAGTTATAACGTGGATTTACATCGTACTCACAATGTCGACTAAAACAATGTCGAAGATTCAATCAAATTTTCTGAGTAGTCTTAAAATAATTTGAGAGTGCTGCCCCTAACCGGCCAAACTTTTAGTTATCATGGTAGCAAATGTTAACTTAGCTATGAGTGTGAATACAAGATTTATATATACATATATACACATATATATATAGTTTGATATGAGATTTATATATATTTCATCCTTCCAAAAGAACAAAAAGTCCACCTAGACTCTAAGTGGATTAGTTTAGAAGTTTTGTCTTTTGTTATTTGGTTTAGTGAAGAATCTCGAACTTGCAAAATAAAAAAAAAAAAAAAAAAAAAAAACTTTACCGATAACAAATTCGTAGGGGGATCTTAATCAAATGAAATCAAATTCGGTGTGCTTATCGACACCAACAAGGCCAGGATCTTAAGATCGGGGAGTCAAATGCATTAAACAACTTTTAAGGACAAGCCAGTAATGCGATTGTACACGACCTCTTTTTATATTTTTATATAAATTAATAGAGATTTGAGAAATGTTGGGAGGGGTCATGGCCCCTCCTGACCATGAATACATTTTTGAGATATATTGTTAAAATCCACGCTCTAAAACATTTTTTCTCTTATCTACTATGTATTATAAATAGTAACAATGAAACAACCATTTTCTAATAAACTATTGTCATAAGTCATAAGTTATTCATTAATAAATCGTGGTCACATTGAATCTTTTAAATTTGTTGCCTTAGACTTAGTCACCAAGTTAATAAGATTACAATACAAGTTTTCTTCACGTGGAGGATTATTGCGTTCACGAAGAAATTATAAGAGATAAAATTATTGATCATTTCTAAAAATTTAAATCATCAAATATTTAACGTGTAATATTTGTAGCGGTGTGTGATAAACGTCGTCTTAATTTTAGTAATATCGTTTCGACTTCACACGTAATTTGGTCATTTAGAGTCTAAATATAGTTCTTTCAGTTAATTTTTTAATCCAACTTGAATCACCAAGACTATATGTACGGTGAGAAAGTTATGCATGAATCAATGAATGTTATTCATAATTAAAATGTAACTCATTCATGCATAAATTTGACACCCGACATCCAATCTAGCTGATTCAAGTTGGATTAAGCTAACTTAAAAAGCGACAATTTTTTTATTGAATTTTGCCATAATCAAATTAGAAAAGGGTCAAACTCACTTTCGAAGCCAAACCAGTATTAATTATAAAATTGAAACGACGTTCAACATTTCAGATTTTCTAACACATTTAAACAACGAAGGAATGGAAATTAACTTTTAAGATCTCTTGGATTAATTCAAATTCATTGCCCTACCTGTATTAGGCTGTGAAAATCCCATTGCCATATTTTTGTGAGGTTATTTTGGATGTTCTAGTAAGTACTCTAGGGAACTTTTGTTAACAGAACATAGGTTAAAATAATCAAACAATGTTTCGATTTAGAATCATACAATTTAAATTAGATGTCCTGTGAAAAAACTATGCATAAATTAATAAACACGGTCCATAATTTTGATACTTTGACTTATTTAAAATTTAGGGTAAATTATACACACACCCCTGAGGTATGCTTAAATAACTGTAAGGTCCCTGTGGTATTAATAATTACACTCACCCCTCTGAAAGTAGTTAAAAACTCTAACAGGATAATGCATTGGATACATTAATCCGATAGGGTTCTAATGGACTATTACTTTTAGCTAGTTGTGGAGACAACAAAGAGTTATGGGTGATTTAAAAAATATTGGGGGAGCCATGTCACCCCATAACTCCCCATAACTCTATGTTATCTCCACAACTAGCTAAAAGTAATAGTCCATTAGAACCCTATCGGAATAATGTATCCAATGCATTATCCCGTTAGAGTTTTTAACTACCTTTCAGTGGGGTGAGTGTAATTATTAATACCACAGGAACCTTACAGTTATTTAAGCATACCTCAGGGGTGTGGGTGTAATTTACCATATTAAAAATATAATGCCATAATAATAAATAAGAATAAACATACCAATTTATGGTCTTTCCTCTTGAACTTCCAATTGCATATGGTCCAAACTATATTATATTGTGCAAAATAAAGATATAAAATTATGAGCACGTGGGCAGCTAATCAATTAAATAAAAATAAAGGAGTAGTTGTTCTTGACTTGGTCTAATATGTGGATATAGTCTTGGTCTTGCTGTCGAAACCCTCGTTGATTTTCTTTTTCTTTCTAGAGCTTAGTGACGTTTTATACTTTTTTCTAATTTTTTTTTTCAATTAAATTATTATTAAATGAAATTATGAAGTATGAACCGAGGAATTATAAAAAAAAATATATGGTCTAAACTAAAACTTAGAAATGGTTACTACATTGTATGTCAGTCGGAATTTTTTCCAAAATTATTAAATATAATTAATTTTCCAAGAACAACTCTAATTTAATAATATATCCTATATAATTTGTATCTATAGTTTTCTTTACTAAGAACACATGAGTTAGGTTAATTTTATCAAATAATTGTATTTGATTGTTGACTTCAGTTGGTACTCCGTGTTTTCGTTGGCGACTAATTTTACTAACAATGCTTTCTATAAGGAAGTTTTTCAGCGAATAATGAAAGTGCATTGGATGAGATAGTTGCAATATTGGATCAGATGATGCATCTTATTTTTTATATCACAATTTTCGTAATTTATATTTTATTTTATCATTTATTTTATTTAATTTGGTACTCAAATCAAATGAAATGGATATTATTCTTTTAAGTTTTTTGAATTATACTGCATTATATATCAACTATTCAAAGCTACAACTTGAATTTACAATAAATAAAGGAAAATAAATCATTAACACCATGACATGATCATGAATCATTTCTTAAAAAAATATATACATTTAACTACTATAAAATACAAGTTAGATAATTTTGCACTATACATGTACAAATACATGTGAATGTGTTTAAATCTGTTGCATAGACACTTCTAAAAGATGAAGAGTCCATGTATCCGATATCTGGACACTTAGATATACTCGGACACAGCTCGGACACCCATGTCGAATCGTATTGTAATTGCACTAAAAGTAGGACATCCATGTCGGGCAGTGTCCGCAATTTTTAGAAAGTTGGGACACAGTTCTTATGTTTTACGAGAAAGCCCTAATAAAAAATATGTATTTTCTTTTCTCTGTAATACACATTTCTTCTGTCTTTTTTGAGATGCCATCCAAAAGTCCAAAACTCTAGCGGCAACGGCGACCAAGAACACGAGCAGCAAAGGCGAGCGGTTCTCTTATGCGATTTGGCGACTTATAATAATTTTTTTATAATTTATAAATGTACCCCTATAATTTAGTAATATATAAATACACCCCTATATTTTTTTATATTTATACGTATCTCCGCGTGTCCGTATTCTAATTTTTTAAAAATATTGTATCACCGTGTCCGTATCGGCGTATCGCCGTATCCGCGTGTCCGTATCCTAATTAGATCTTGAGTTCACAAATGTATTATTATCTAACAAAACCGTCAACGCGGTTACCAATTTCTTAAACCAAAAACCACCATCCTATATTTTCTCTCTCTAACTTACATACAAAAAACCAAAAGAAAAAAAAAAAAATACACGGTAACTAACAACCATCATTTGATCTATATAATTTCCAAATACCTACTCAATCATACAATTCAACTTCTCTCTCTCTCTCTCTCTCTCTCTCTCTCACACACACACACACACACACACACAAACACACACAAAGAGACGCACAACCTTGCACATGGCGGCGAACCGGTGGGTACTGATCGGGCGGCTGAAAAGGGCGGTGAAAAAGATAAAATTCCTGCTCGATTACAACGTGAACAGATTGAAGCTGGCATCAATGATCGGGGGCTCACCCAGTAAGAGAAGATTAAGCTTCAACGAGAAACCCGGATTAATAGGGTGTGTGGAAGATCCGGACCCGTACGAGGAACCCGGATCCGCGAGGAGTCTTCACCGGACCGTTAGCTATCCGTCGGAAGATGACGTGGACAACAGAGCCGATGCTTTTATTACCAACTTCTACAAGCAGCTTCAGTTTGAGAGGCAAATCTCTTTGGAGCTCAGATATTACAATAGGGATAACAGCTTTGGCTCTGCAATATCTCCATGATTATTTTTATTAGTTTTTGAATTTTATTATTCAATTTTTTTTTTCGGGATTAATGATTTTTTGAGTGTGTTTTTTTTTTTTCTTGGAAGAAATTAAAGATAGATGGACGGATTGTTTTATTTTTTTTTTTATTTTGTAATATAGCAGCCATTGGAGACTTGGTGGTGGAGACTTGAGTTTTTATGAAAAGGGTCTTCATCGTCACAAAAAGAAGTATACAAATTTTTATGTGTATGCAATTTTTGTTTTGCTTAGTTGTTTTATTCTTTTTAAATTATTGATCTGTATGTAGTTGTTCTTGTTGTTGATGATGATGATGTTGATGATTGATGAATATATATTGTGAGGATTTTGATGGTCTTTTTAATTTTTTTTTTTTTTATGTTCATTGTATTTTGAATATATATCCCTATCATTAATTCATTCAATTGTTTATTCTCGGGGAAAATTGTAGTTTTGGTCCTCTGTTGGCCTATGTAGGAATTTAATCCTCTAACTTGTTATGTTTTAGTTTTGTATGCAATAACTTTGCAAATATAGTATTTTTAGTCTTATTTTAGTATTTTCCGCACTTGAAATTAGCTTAGAGGTAGAAGAAAACAACTATTTAATTTATTATTTTGCATCGCAGAAATATAAAAACCAAGAAAAAAAAATGAGATTTGTCTTATTAAGTTTTAAATATTCAATTCAGCGTGCATTGTAAATGATCTATTGTGTTTCGAGGGTGTAAAGTGCTATTAATATTTTTCAATGGTGTAAAATTCCTACAAGTTAAATTTCGAGGGTGCAAAATGAAATTAAATCTAGGGGAAAGTACAGTTTGCACCCCTGAACTACAAGGGTTGTCGCAAACACCCCCGTGAACTACAAAACGTAACAAAATGATCCCTCCGTCTCCATTCCGTTTGTGGTATGCTGATGTGGCATGTTGACTTTCTCCAGTTAAAGTGTTTCGACAATTTTGCCCCTCAGTTTGCTATATAAATATAAGGGGATATATATATATATATATATATATATATATATATATATATATATATATATATATATATATTCCAAATTTATTTTATACTTAACCTAAAATATTATTTATAAGTTATTCCATTTTTAACAACTCTTTAATTTCATTGTAATAATATTATTTTTTTGGTTTACCTATTAACGTAGTAACAAATTTAATTTTAATTGAAGTTATCTCAAAAAGAAAAAGGGAAAAAAGACTGATCATCATCTCCAGCACTTTCCTTGAACTCCCCCAGTATCCGTCCCTGCCCATCGACAATTAAAATCAACGATTTCTCTAAAGTTTTACAAACCCACTGCTCTATCTAGATCCAGGAGGAAAAACTAAGTCGAGAATGGAGGCGGACAAAACTCCGGCGAGCAGTGACGAGACGCGAAGGGTAGCAAGCACACGTAACAGAGGTCGTCGGAGGTAACGAAGCAACAGAGGTTCATAATTCTATTTGAAATTAAAATATTCTGTTTTGGATGAAGAAAGATATCCGATTATATTGAAATTCTAAAATACCAATTTTTTTATTTATTTTTTATTTGAAATGTTACTTTGGGGTGTAGATATTCAATGGGTTGAATTAGACGATGATGATGGCAATAGATAAACATAAGAATTGAATTCTTTAACATCTCTTATTATTAACGAGTCGCTTGAAAAGGAATACCCAGAAGAAAAAAAAATCGGATGAAGAAGAAAGAACAAGAGAGAGTGGTGATTTGGCTGATTTTTAAGGGTAAATTAGTATATGCACATGAAAGTTGACGGTGTCAGTTTTCTTAACGTTGACCAGAAATGACATGGGTCATTTTGGTACGTTTTGTAGTTCAGGGAGGTGTTTGAGACACACCCTATAGTTCAGGGGTGCAAACTGTACTTTCCCCTTAAATCTATTGTTATCAGAAAAAAAAGGTATATAAATTTATAACTTGATTGGGCCGGTATCTACATTTTAATGGGCTTACATGGATTTGGGATTTCATATGTTTAAAATACCACAAAATATGATCGGATTATTTTTAAATTATGAACATATATGATCGGATTAAGGCTCACAAGTGCTCATTCCTTTGTAATTCTGAATCTAGAGAGAGAGAGATATACAATTGGAGAGATTGAGATAAAACACTACATGAGAATTGAGAGATCATCTTTAATTCTGATACGGGCCACTTTGACCGAGACGAATAAATATGAACTAAGAAGAACCAATCCACTATTGTAAGAAGAGATACCAAGCTACGATCTCCGAATAACGACTCAAGATTTCGGAACACCATAGCTCGCAGCCCAGTGTAAAGACGACCTAAAGCAGACCCAAATAATAAAGACCCAAAACACGTGACTTGAAGGAAAAGCAAACCCTAAAAAAGGAAACATTGGCCTCCAAGGTTTCATCACCTATAAATAGAGGAAACATCATCCATTCACACACACAATTTTTATACTTTTACTGCAATAATATTTTAAATCAATAACTGACTTGATCGTCGGAGCTTTCCCGCCGGCATCTCTCCCCGGCATTGCAGGTATCTTCATCGGAGGGCAAACTAAGTATCTTGGAGAAGAAGGAAGCCCCACGGACCAAATCAAATTCTTAGTTCTTAGCGCACTTAGAGTTTTCTGATTTTCATCAATCATATTGTACGTAATCGAAATCTCTGTTGTTCTTCGATCAATATTAAAAATTGTTCTAAGTTGCTTGGTGGATGTAGGTTCAAACAGAATCGAACCACGTTAATTCTTGAGTCCATTGTTCGATCTCTGTGAAGATCAATTGCACACACAAATACTTTTTCACAAGACACCTGTTATATTATCATTGTCGAAACTGAAATGCTAATTGTAGCGGAACTTTTACTGAAATTGGCTTATTTGCAGCGGTAGTCTCATTTGTCAATTTTCTAACTTTCTAAAAAAACCGAAACGCTCTCAACTAAAAAAAATCGAAAACTTAGAATTTGAAGCTCGTTCGACAAATTCAAAAACGAACAACGATTTCTTCAATGGCTGGTCCGAATAACTTTTATATGGTAAAAAGAAAGAAAAAAAAAAAATTAAAAGTTGGTTTAATCGTGCTATACAGCACGAGAAGTATCAAAAAAGGGGAAAAGATTGAGTTACCCGTGCTGTACAGCACGGGAACTTGGGTTTCAATTTTCTTTTTTTTTTTTTTTTTTTTTGTATTATTAATTTTTATATTCCTTTATATTATTAATTTTTATAATTTGGTAGGGTGATGATGGTGATTTTGACGAAAAATTTGATGATGAATGTACAAACGAGTACAATAATCCGAATATGTGTTATCATGGTCCTCAAATAATTAGAAAATTCGATATTTAGAAAAAAATATTAAAAAAAAATAAAAAAAATAAAAAAAATATTAAAACTTTAAGTTCCCGTTCTGTAGAACACGGGAACTTGAATAATCTTCAAGTTCCCGTGTTCTGCAGAACGGGAACCTCATGTTTTTTGAGTCCTCCGTCCTGTAGAACACGGGAACATGAAGATTATTCAAGTTCCCGTGTTCTACAACATGGGAGATTCATATCTAAATTTTTTTTATTTTTTTTCCGAAAATAAAAATTCAAAAAACAGTTTGAAGGTCCCGTTTTCTGGAGCACGAAAATTTGAATCTCCCGTTTTCTGGAGCACGGAAACTCGAAGAAAATTCAAGTTCTCGTGCTCTGCAGAACGGAGGATTCAAGCCGTTTGAATCTCCCGTTCTGCAGAGCACGAAAACTTGAATTTTCTTCGAGTTTCCGTGCTCCAGAAAACGGGAGATTCAATTTTTTTTACGAAATTCGAATTTCTAGAGAGTGTTTGGAATAGGAGAGAGAAATTGAAAAAAAAAATTAAATGAAAAAGGTACCGCTGCAAATAAGCCAATTTCAGTAAAAGTCCCGCTGCAAATAGCAAAACCCTTGTCGAAATTCATTATGATAAAATTCATTATGATAAAATTCATCAGCACTACTTTAATACCAAAATCGGATACTGTACAGTATAGTGATAGCCATAGGTATAAGTTATAACTAATTTATGTTGGAATACTGTTTTGGTAATAATTGAATATTACTTTTTAAAAAGCAGTTCAAAACGTAAATATATGTTTCTTAAAAAAAGACGTTAAGTTTATAAAATCAGCGGCGGAGCCAGTATCGGGGCATGGTAACCCAGAAAATTTCTCAAGTTTCTATTATTTTATATATAAACCATTAAAAATTTGTGTCTAAAAAAAAATTATAGGCTCCCTCGCATAATTCTTTTTAATGCATTTGGTTTCCTCGAACTTAAAATTCTGGCTCCGTTACATTGACAATCACCCCATACGATTAGGGCTCGTGTTCGTACATAGCTGCAGATATTTAGACCACTAACTAACAATAAGGTCGAGTTGATCATATAATTACAAAAACAACACCTAACAAACAATTAGATCACTAATTATTAATTAGGAAAATACCACTATCTAAAAATAAATTCCTAACAAAACAGAGTGTGCATTTTATCAACTCTTTACTTCATTTACTCACTTGTTTGAAACCAGAACTGCACAAATCATATAATCTTCTGCAAAACGAATCAACCTGAAAATCACCAATTAGCCTGAAATGGAGCCAAAATCAGAGAAGGAGCATATCTTCCGTTCTAAACTTCCAGATATTTACATACCAAATCATCTCCCAACGCACATTTATTGCTTCCAGAACCTGCCGAACCACCGCTCGCGGCCAGCTTTAATCGACGGCGCCACCGGTAATGTCTTCACCCACGCCGAAGTTGAGCTCACCGCCCGCAGAGCCGCCGTCGGATTTCGCAAACTAGGTATCCGGAAAAACGACGTCGTTATGCTCCTGCTCCACAACTCGCCGGACTTCGCCTTCGCGTTCCTCGCCGCCTTCTTCGCTGGCGCAGTCGCCACCACCGCGAATCCGCTCTACACGGCGGCGGAAATCACGGCGCAGGCGAGGGTATCGAAGCCGAAACTCATCGTCACCCACGCCTGCTACGTCGAGAAGGTGAAGCGCTTCGCCGTGGAGGAGGAGGAACGCGGCGGCGGCGCGGTGGTAATAATAGCCACGATCGACCCCCCGCCGTCGCCGGAGATCGTCCGCTTCGCGGATCTGAAAAATTCCGACGAGAGACTGCTGCCGGAGGTCGAAATCGACGCGGACGACACGGCGGCGCTGCCGTTCTCCTCCGGCACAACCGGTCTCCCCAAGGGGGTGATGCTGAGCCACAAAAACATAGTCACGTGCATCTCACAGAAAGTCGACGGCGAAAACCCCGCCTACCACATCGATTCTCGAGATCTGATGCTGTGCTTGTTGCCGTTGTTCCACGTTTACTGTTTGGTGTCGGTGCTGCTCACCAGCCTGCGTGTAGGTGCGGCAATTCTGATTGTGCCGAAATTCGAAATCAATCAATTAATGGAGCTGATACAGAAACACAGGGTCACAATCGCCCCCCTTGTGCCGCCGATACTGCTCGCCATCTCGAAGAGTCCGGCGGCGGCGGTTAGGTTTGACCTCTCGTCGGTGAGGAGAGTAACTTGTGGTGCGGCGCCGATGGATAGTCAACTTGAATGTTCGGTCAAAGCCAAGCTCCCTAATGCAACGATTGGCCAGGTAATTTTTTAATTAGTTACATAATCACTAATCACTAATCACTAACACAATAATTAGTTTATAATCTTCAATTATTGGGGAATTTTACTTAAAGTATACTTGTACTAGATATTGATAAATTCTTTTGTTTTTTTTGGGGTGTGGTTTGAAAAGACACGTTTTTAAAAAAAAGTTGTTGCTTTGTTGTGATTTAATTACGAAAATATCCATGTCAGTGATTTCACTGTTAGCACTCATTGGCGGTAGGTGCGATTGGGACCCAGCACCTGATTTAAAAATGCTTTTCAATTGAATAAAAAAACTAGTGGATGAAAAAAGTAAACAAAAGGTTTTGGCGGGAAAGAAAGAAAGCGGGTTCCCCCAAATCTCGATTCGGTGTAACGCTTTTAAAACTGGTATTTTCTGAGGTCACTCATCCCCACCTCAAGGGCCCACCCGTCTTGTTCTTGTCGTACTATCAGTAAAATAAAAAAAAAGTTTAAATTACGGTCACCCTTTGAGTAAAGTCAAATGATAAATTTTTTTCCTCATATTTAGGTAATTACAACTATTACACTTTCATTCGTATGATGCTAGATTCCGTGAAATATTCTCTAATTTGTACTCGTATTGTGCAAAAATGCATTTTCTGATACACCATAATCTGATATTTACAAGTAAGAAACACATCTTATGATCATCTTGTTTCAAAATTTGGAGCTCAAATGAGATAAAACGAGTACAAATTGGAGAATATTTCACATATTCTAAAAGATTTCACTAAGTTTGACACTACAAGGGTCGATATGTAAGAAGATTCATAGTTGAAGGATGGTTGTAATTACTCAAACATGAGGAGTTTTTTCGTAATTTGACCGTACCTCAGGGAATGGCCGTAATTTACGCTAAAAATTAAGTACATTATTATTGGTGCTTTAATCTATGTATATATTCTCATCTCTCCGGTGCTATTTTCGTAGCTAGTGAATGAACTAATTTTAATTTGGACTTAATATGAATGTATTGATATTTGAGTGAGAATTATTGGTCACATTTCTAATTTCTAGTTTTTAATGTGAAATACTAAAAATAACTGTGTTTTTTCACAGGGTTATGGTATGACAGAAGCTGGAGTACTATCAATGTGTTTAGGATTTGCCAAAAAACCATTCAAATTCAAACCAGGTTCATGCGGAAACGTCATTCGAAACTCCGAGATGAAAATTGTCAACCCTTTGACCGGCGCATCTCTTCCGCGGAATCAGACTGGAGAGATTTGCATCAGAGGAGACTCTGTTATGAAAGGTAATCACTTTCCTTGAGTTTATTGCAAATAGTACCCCTATGTTATATTGAATTGCTAAAAGACCACCCTATGTTATTTTATTGACAAAAGCCCACCTCTGCTTTAACTTTTTTAACAATTAGTACCCTGTTTAGGGGGTTGTGTGCTAAAACAAATTGAATCATAAGACGTTTTCGCAAATAAAATAACATATGGTAGTTTTTTTGCAATTCGATATAACACAAGAGTTATTAATTGCAATAAACTACCCCACTTCCTTTGGATATTAAAATTTGAAATAAAATAGAAGTTTGTGTAAATGTTTAATTTATGAATATTTAAAAAGGTTATTATAATGATCCGGAGGCGACCAAGAGGACAATAGACAAGGACGGGTGGCTGCACACGGGCGATATCGGTTACGTGGACAGTGATGATGAGGTGTTCATTTTGGATAGGTTGAAGGAATTGATTAAGTACAAAGGTCTCCAAATCGCTCCTGCTGAACTTGAAGCTTTGCTAATAGCCCATCCATCTGTTTCCGAGGCTGCTGTTGTGCCGTAAGTCGAAATTTTCAACTTTTATGGGGTCTCTTTCGTAATTAATCAAAAAGCTCGATATGTGGAAGATTATACATGCTTCCTTCTTCTATAATGTCTATTGGCTTGCAGTTTGGTGTTAGTGTCGCGTCACGGAATATTAGATGCTACACCTGGTTATTTACTTTGGGTGGATTTGAACCGTAAATCTACACATAATCACTTACATACTCATGTGTATGTAGGGGATTTGATGCTACACCTGGTGATATGCACCGGGTGCTTTTTAACCCTTGATTTGCACATAAATCACACACACGCCAATCTGTTATGTGCTTAGTGGGCAGTTATTTAACCTCATCAACGGTTAAAAAACACCGCGTGTATATGATCACCCGGTGTGGCATCTAAACCACCATGTATGTGTGCTTAGTGGGTAGTTATTTAATCAAATTTATTGTTCAAATCCACCCGAAGTAAATAATCATGTAACATCTAACTCCCCATCAAATCACTATCGATTAAATTGAATGTGATTGTACTATTTATAATAGTGTGATCTTAGATTATATCTCTGTTTTAGTTTTATGATTATAAAATGTAGTATTATGTAATATATATGTTTAGCAAAGTGTGAATATACAGTATTTCTCTATGCTTAGTTTCACTAATTGAAGATGTGGCTATGTCACACGTACAGTATGAAAGATGAAGTAGCAGGAGAAGTTCCAGTTGCATTTGTAGTGCGAGTAAACGGTTCAAATATCTCCGAGCAAGAAATCAAGCAATATATCTCCGAGCAGGTACCGCTTTTTTTTAATTATAGTTTTCCTGCTATAAATGAGTTCAAATCAAGATCTTCTCATCTTGAAAGTGAAATTATTAAGTCCGCTTAAATAATTTTTTATGTCGAGAAACTATTCATGAAGATATGAATCTACATTACAAAAAAATTGCCACATTTTTTAAGATGGAACGCTCGTAGTTTATTTTAATCAGGCTGAAATTTAGTTACAAATTTATTCAAATTGTATTTGTACGTTTCAAAGTCTGCACTTGCTTTAAAATAATATTTGAACTTTGTAAAATAAAAAAAACTTTAAAATTTCCAAACAAAACATAAAGAAAAAATTAAAATTGGTAAAAATCAGATCTCAATGCATATATATCTTGCTTTGATTATGAAAGTATAGTAGTTTCTGAAAGAAATTTTAGTTGATGGTTCATATGTTTGTTATACAGGTGGTGTCGTACAAGCGGATTAATCGAGTGTTTTTCACGAATGAAATTCCCAAAGCTCCATCTGGTAAAATTTTGAGGAAAATTCTGCGAGCAAAGATATAATAATCTCCAGTATATTTCAATCTAATCATGCACAAAAGTACGTAATAGTACGATAGTTGCAACACCAACATATTATAGGTCCGACGCCCTAAGTTGGCTAATGCAAATGCATCTTCTACGATATTGCCCTCCCGATGAATGTGAGTGATTGGTAACTCAAACGTGTAAACCATATATTTCATATAGACGTGAAATAACTCCGAATACTTCATTGGCCAAATCTCGAAGCCATGAATTTGTACATTCGGAAAAAGATTCATGATTATGTTTATTTATTGTTTACACATCGATAAGATTGGATTTTGCGTTGGGCACTTACCTAAGCCGAATGTGATGAGTACTTTCAGATGGACTGTGGCAACCCGTTTACTTCGGACCTTTGAGATCTCGACCCAGACGGAAGAAAATCTAAGTAATCATATATAGAAGAAAAACCCAGATCTTAGGTGCCGAATCGGGAAATTAGATTCTACAACGGATTATATACAACGGGTGCTTGTTATCCAACTAAAATCTAAGTAATACAACTAAAATTGATAATACATGTTTAAAATAACAAATATTGATAAAGCTTATTTAATATTTTTTAATGGTAATAACAAGTATTCAATAATGGCTTAATTCCACTTTGCACCCTTGAAATATATCATTTTGATATTTTGCATTATCGAAACAAATTAATAGCACTTTGCACCCTCGAAAGTCGAAACACAATATATGATGTGTAATGCACCCCACATGACTTTTTAAAGCTAATAAATGTAATTTAATATTTTTACTGGTATTTAAAAATTATATTTTTTATCACAAAAATATTTTACGAAAAAAAAAAATCCTTCAGCTATTCCCGTTATCAAGTTATTTGAAAAATCATATTTTCTTCCAAATATTTCTACCTAATATTTCCACCAATTACAATAAAAGATCTATCAATTGAATAATTTAGTGATAAAAGTTTATTTGATTTTTTTTAAGAATACATATATATATATATATATATATATATATATATATATATTCAATTATTCGGTGTGATTTCTATGTTTTCGCACTTTGTGTGCTCGAAATTAGGTCAGAGACAATTTAATTTATTATTTTGCGTCCTTGAAAATAAAAATCAATAAAACATGAAATTGTATTTATTATTTAGTTAAGGGTGGATGGTGAATAATTTAATGTGTTTTAATGGTACAAGGTACTATTATTATTTTTAAGAGTACAAAGTGGGATTAAGCCCTCAATAATTATCCAGGTGTTGGCAAGAAAGAGAAGCAAGAGAAAGTGGTCTCGCCCTGGGGCACTTTCATAATATGACCCATAAATTAAATTAAAATATTTGTAATTGATAATTATAATATTATACCCGACAAAAATAAAACATCATGTTACACTGCAAGAAATTAAATCCCATAATAATGCAAAAAACCATAGGCTTCATTACTCATGCACTGCCTGATTACTGCTCCTACCTAAACCCTCACATTTTCCCAAGTCAAGATTTCTACATTCTCATTACATTATTTTCTTTCGTATTC
This sequence comes from Erythranthe guttata, assembly GCF_056151865.1. Taxonomy (NCBI): domain Eukaryota; kingdom Viridiplantae; phylum Streptophyta; class Magnoliopsida; order Lamiales; family Phrymaceae; genus Erythranthe; species Erythranthe guttata. Next base: position 17,509,266 of record NC_142542.1, read on the forward strand.
ACGAATACATCAAATATAAATTACGTTCAGTAAGGGATGATTTAACGGTTCAAGCAAGTGAGTTTGTGTTAATTGACTCAGGTTCGAATTCTATTGTCAACGGTCGCTAGGTCGATCTTGTCAGTGTGGTATACATGTCCCGTTTGATTTACAAGTTATTATACGAGAGTGTAGGTTTACACAATGCACCTATACGGTTGGCTGCGGGTTCCTTCATTACCAAAAAGAAATATTAAGAAATAAATTACATATTTCAACTTTATATTAAAACTAAATTTCGAAAAACAAACAATCCAAAATCTCCCGCAGAAGGACTTCGGGTTTAGGTCAAGTTTATGTTATTTATTTGTATCTCTACGGCCTCCACTCTCATCTCCTAGTACAAATAGGATTCAAGTCAGTAGTAACTGGTGAACGTACCGTCAAAAGGGTCAACGTCAGATGTGTATGACGACATTTGAAACACATTTGCCAGTGAGTCACAGAGCAGTACAAAAGAAGGAGACATAAAAAATATGGAGAAAGAGAATATTTAGAGATGAAAATAGTATCTATACGAGTGGACATGATTACACAACCTTGATCTAACGGACGAGATCGGTTACAAATCATTTCACTAACTTGGAGTAAATAAGCTTCACTGGTCTATCAATTCATTTAGACCACAAAAACATAACACATTATTTATTTTGTGATCCTTAATTAAATCATGCTAGTAATTGATGTTAGAGTATGATTAAAATCTAATCTGATTCTTTCATTATATATAATTAATTAAACATAATTTTCCTATCAAAAGAGACATTCATAAACATATATATTGTCCCAACTCCCCAAGCACAAGACATGCTAAAGAACCATTGAACTATGATGCAATTTTCAAAGGGAATTCAAATCCTAATTTGTTTGGAATCTTATAAGGAATATTACTAATAAGTAATAAGTTATACATTCCAACAAATTATAATATTTCTGCACAAGATTGTGTGTCTGTAAATCACATGACAGTAATCACCGCAATTATAGCAGACAATCATGATTTTTGTTGATTCTTCATAATTTTTTAGGTAATTTACAACTAATCCTATGAGGTTTGCTATAATAACTTTAAGGTCCTTGTAATATCGAAATTACAATTACCCCTGAAACTAATGGAATGTTAGAAATCCTAACGTCAGTGGTGGTTGTAATTACGAAAACTGAAAGGACCTTAAAGTTATTAGGGAAAAATACAGTTTTCATTCCTCAAATTTGCACCAATTTCACATTTGGTCCCTCATGCTCACATAAAACACATTTGATCCATCATGTTTAAAAAAATCAACATTTTTAGTCCCTTTTGTCAATTTTCTGTTAAAACTAACAGAATCAAGCGTGGACCCATCACCTACTTAGCTGACAGACTAATGGTAAATTGAGGGAAATGATAAAAAATGTTAGATTATTGAAACATGAAGGACCAAATGTGTATTTTGTGAACATGCGGGACCAAATGTGAAATCAGTGTAAACTTGAGTGGTGAAAAATATAATTATCCCAAAGTTGTTATATCATACCTCAAGATATAATATAATAATTTTAACTGAAATGCTAATTGTAGCGGGACTTTTACTGAAATTGACTTATTTGCAGCGATAGTCTCATTTGTCAATTTTCTAACTTTCTAAAAAAATCGAAACTCTCTCAACTAAAAAAAATCGAAAACTTAGAATTTGAAGCTCGTTCGACAAATTCGAAAACGAACAACAACTTCTTCGATGACCGATCCTGTAAACTTTTATGAGATAAAAAGAAAGAAAAAAAATTAAGGGTTAATCGTGCTGTACAACACGAGAAGTATAAAAAAAAAAGTAAAAATTTAAGTTACACGTGCTGTGCAGCACGGGAATCTGATACTAGTTTTCTTTTTTTTTTTCTGTTTTTTTTTTTTTTTGTTTTACTGTATTTTTTAGTATTATTAATATATTAATTATTAATTTTATAATTTGATACGGTGATGATAGGGAATCGGATGAAGAATTTAACAAAGATAATGTTCCTTAAATAATCTAAAAATTCGATATTAAAGGAAAAAAAATAAAAAAATAAAAAAATAATCTTTTGAAGCTCCCGTTCTCTGCAGAATGGGAGTTTAAAAAAAATTTGAACTCCCCATTCTGTAGAGGACGAAACCCAAAAAAAAGAAAAAAAAAATATTTTTTTTGAAGCCACCGTTCTGCAGAGAACGAAAACTTGAAGATCTTCAAGTTTTCGTTCTCTGTAGAACGGGAGCTTCAAAAAAATTTGAATCCCGTTGTAGCAGACTAAATTTCAAAAAAATTCAAAAAAAATAAAATAAAAAATTTGAATGTCCCGTCCTCTAGGGCACGAAAACTTGAAGATTCTTCAAGCAATCGTGCTCCAGAGCACGATTGCTTGAAAAATCTTCAAGTTTTCGTGCCCTAGAGAATGGGAAGTTCAAAAGAAAAAATTTTTCGAAATTTACCTAGATCTAATCCTAAACATGCGTTTGAATCGGAATCGAGGCTCGTTTGCTACGGATTCAAAGTCGAAATTTTTTCCAAAATTCGAATATCTTGAGAGAGTTTGGGAGTAAGAGAGAGAATTTCAAAAAAAAAAATTAAATGAAAAAGGTTCCACTGCAAATAAGCTCATTTCAATAAAAGACCCGCTGCAAATAGTAACACCCTAATTTTAAAGTACATGTGGTATTCGTTGTAATAACTACAACCCTCTAGCATTAGCGTTTCTAACTTTCTGTTAGTTTTAGGGGAGTTTTAGGGGCGGTTGTTACATTAATACTATAGGGACCTAAAAGTTATTATAACAAGTATCAAGGGTTGATTGTAATTTATCATAATTTTAGTTACATCTCAAAATATGTAGGAGTTTTTATGCACAAGTCCCCAATCAAGCATCTTTATTATTCTAGGTTTAGGGCTATATTTCTTTCACCAATAAGTGCATCCCTTTAATATTTATTATAAATAAAGGAAACATTCATGTATATCACAATATTATTCTCAACCATTTATACTCAATTCTTAATTGTAACCCCAATTTAATCAATTTTGTCCACAAAATCCAATTTTGACCACAAAAATTCAATTTTGACTTTTTTTGGAGCATACTTTAGTATGCTCCAATTTCATCCTTAACTTAATTTAATCTCAATTTAACTCCAAATTTCACAAATTATTCAATTTTGACCCAAATTTCACAAATTATTCAATTTTGACCCAAAACTTTTTTTTTCAAAAAAAAAAAAAAAAGTGCCACCGGATTCCGGTGTTGACTTTTCATTTTTCTTTTCTTTTCTTTTCTTTTCTTCCGGATTTTTTAGCCGGTTTCCGGCTTTGACTTTTTTAGTGTTTTTTTAAGTTTTTTTTTTTTTTTTTTTTTTACGTCCGCCGCTAAACGTTGACCGTAATTGTGCTGTCACTGACAGTAAATTAAGGTAATTATACTGTCAATGACAGTTAATTAACGTAATTGTATTGCCGTTGACAATACATTTATGTAATTGTTCTGCCGTTGACAGTAAATTAACGTAATATTATTATTTTTTATTTTTTGTTATTTTTTTAATTTTTTTTTTGATTTGTTGACAAGTCAACGTAATTATATTACTGTCTATTATTGTAATATTACTGTAGTTGACGGTAATATTACTGTTGTTATAGCAATATTACTTTATTACACAATAATAATGAGTTTTGTTGTGTTAATATTACTGTGCTAGAGATTAATATAGCAATATTACTGTGTTAAACTATAGTTTAGTTAATTCTACTGTGTTTAACAGTAATATAGTTAATATTACTGTCAATCACAACAATTTTGTTTTTTAAACGGAAAAAAAAAGTTACTGAAAGAAAGAAAAGAAGAAAAAAAATTAAAAAAAGTCAATGCCGGAGACCGGTGTTGACAGCCGCCAGAATCCGGCGAAAAAATCCGGAAGAAAAAAAATCCGCCGGTCGACACCGGAATCCGGCGGGGAATTTGTTTTTTGAAAAAAAAAAGTTTGGGTCAAAATTGAATAATTTGTGAAATTTGGGGTCAAATTGAAGTTAAATTAAGTTAATGATGAAATTGGAGCATATTAAAATATGAGGGGTTATTTTAATTCTTTACAAAAATTTGGATCACGTGTGAACTTATTGGTAAAAGAGTTTTTTGTCTGGATCTATTTATGAATAAATATCCATTGATGGGGCTTATTTGTAAAGACCCCAAATATGTATAGTGAAAAATGCCAAGTTATGCTGCTGATTCAGTGAAGCCCATTTCTTGTGAATATATTAAGTGCCACTTCTTCTGTAACATGTAATGGGCTTTTAGTACTCTGTTTTTCCATGTGCTCTTGTTTTTATTTCTTTTTTGCCCTTTTAATAAATTCAAGAGAGCTATTTAAGAAATAATAAACTGTGCCACTTGAAATTATATATATTTTCTCTAAATATTTTCAAGGACAAATTCGTGGATGTGACGTCATTAACTTGGGGGGCTTAGGCTCGTAATCGTTTTGTAGAACCGACACTTGCATAATAATACAATGTATGTATGCTTAGTTGGTAGTTATTTATGTAAATTTACGATTTAAAGGCGCATGTTGTATTTCATCAGGTGTAGAATTTCATAAGCCGTTGGTAATTGGCATGTTCTATCAATTTGGGATTGAGCCCAATGTAACAATAATTCATATTTAAACATTAAAAATAAAATAAAATAAATAAAACAGAAATGTCTCTTGGAGATAATACAAGAGATCAAATTGTCAGAAAATGTCTGTTGGGCAAAGCTGAATCTTCGAATCAATGCCTAGGAATTCTTGGATCCAGGAGCATCCTAGTATACTATTACAACACACCATGCTCTTTTGTTGCCTCAAATTTACATAGTTGATATTATAACTATTGAAATATATATAAATATCAAAGTATTCACCTTACTAATAACTTCATCTTTTAGATAAAGTGATCATTCAATGTCGTATCAGAGCGGACCAAATGAGAAGTTTGGTGTTTAAATTCCATCGCCACACGATAGGTACTGTGGAAATCAAACTAATCGGAGTTAACACTTCCGGAAAAATTCGGATATTCTTTTTTCTGAAGTAAAAACCAACTCTGAATATGTTCCACAAAGAATCGGAAATCGGAAATCAGAATTTTAAAATTGGAATGTAAAATAAAAAAAAAATATATTACAAAATTGGAAATTTTCTGATTGGAATCAGCGGGATTTGAATTGTTTTAAATTTTAATCACCTCAAATATAAAACACCTAATAATATTGATATTATAAGTGTAGTATTCGAAAAAAATGAATTGTTGGAAATTAAATTCAGGCGGGAAATCGGAATCTCATCTATATTCCAATTTCAATAAAAAACCAAAAGAATCCAAAATCGAAATTTCGGAGTGAAAAATATTGTTCCAAAATCGGAAAAATTCGAATTGAAATCGACGAAAATCGAAAATCGAAATTTTAATTCCAAATACCGTCCCTAGCCACACATCAAAAAAGAAAATCACTGCAATTATCTCACTAACATCTTAAACTATTAGATGATATATGTACATCATTCGATCATAACACATCCACTTAATTTCCTAATGAAATGCACACATTTGTATGTATATATATATATAAAATGAAGGAACTCGCTCATATAAGTGCACTGGGGGTAAATTTACAGTACTCTTGTATAATAGGTTACAAGCCATATAAGAGAAATATACTACACTGCGCTAACCAATGTGTACTGATAAACATCGATCTAGCAACCATTGGCAAGATGATTCGAACTTGAGTCAATTGACACAAGCTCACTTGCTCCAACCGATAGATCGTCCCTTACGAGACTCTATGAAATGATTTGAGTTAAAGAATTAGTGGGTAATGGATGTTTGTTTTAATTGGAGGAAAGAGTGTGTATTATTATTACATTACGTAATTTGATATAGTCAAGAAGGCTTATCTTCAATCCACATCTCATACTTTAATTGGTAAATGAGTACAATATTTCCCACTCCCATCTGTTCAACTTCATTAAACAAAGTGTAAAGCTTAAACCATTCTTAATTATGTGATTGGACTTATGATTAGATGCCCCATCCTCAATTTCTAAACTCCCATTATATTAATTAATTAATTAATTAATTAAAATCTTTAGCATTTTTATTTAATTGATATGAAATTATTAAATGTTTATAAAATGCACTGAATAATTCTTTTTTTATTTATGAACCGACAAGGTGCTCTTCTGCTGCCTTTAATGGAGGCGACACCCCTTTGATTCCTCTCTCTCTCTTACACACACACACACTCTCTCTCACACACACGAAGGATAATTATTTACACTTCACATTTTACACAACAACTTTTCTTTTAATTCTTTTTATTTACTGAAATAATAAATACTGGACGACTTTTAGTAAACGATGAATATATTTTTTTTTTACTAAACAATCAAAAAATTATATTCGATGCAAAATATTTACTATAATCGACTTTTAGAAATGTATCGAAATAATATTGCTCCATATATAGAATTAGTAATAAAATTATAAGATGTTTTAAAATAAATATAAATAAAAATGTAAAAGGAGAAATAAGAGAGGGTGGGTATTAAATTCCAATTTGTTTTTTTCGTTTTAATTAAAGTGTCCTATATATATTTACAAGCTAGAAGTCATCCCTCACTTTGATTTAACCCTCAATAATCACCTCTCCTTAGCTTGCTATATATATGGGCAAATTACGGCTAACCCTATGAGGTAATGTCAAATTATGAAAACATCTTTTATGTTTGGATAATTACAATTATTCCATCAACTATGATTTTTCTTCTTACATGTCAACTCTTGTAGTGTCAAATTTAGTGGAATCTTTTAAATTATGTAGAATATTCTCCGGTTTGTACCCATTTTACCCCTCCACATTTTGAAACAAGATGATCATAAGATGTGTTTATTGACTTGTAAATATCAGATTGTGGTATATCAGAAACTGCATTTTTGCACAAAACGAGTACAAATTAGAGAACATTTCACTTAACCTCCGTTGAATTTGACACGATAAGGATGAACGTGTAAAAAGATTCATAGTTGATAGTGTAATCGTAATTACTCAAACACAAGGGGTCTTTTCGTAATTTACCACCTCCCTTACTGTGTGTACTGCGTGTATTCCATACTATATATACAACTTACTCTCCAGCACAATAGACTCAATAATCAAGCCCACATACAGCAAACTCATTTCCCATAAGCAAAACTCCTCTTTCTTCGGTTATCGATCTTTCTTCGGTTATCGAATCTTTCTTCGAACCGATAATTAATTAATCTTCGATATGAATAATAATTACGAGGGCAACAACACTTCCCTTAACCTAAACCCAAGAAAGAGAAGCAAAGTGATAAACCTAGACCTAGTACTCGACCCCAACAATTTGTCTCCAGTTTCTTCCCCTACAATTCTTTCTCCTCCTTTGAGCCCCATGGCAGCCGCAGACCAACGTGTCTTTTCTTGCAACTTCTGCAGAAGGAAGTTTTACAGCTCACAAGCACTCGGCGGCCATCAAAACGCCCACAAACTCGAGAGAACGCTTGCCAAGAAAAGCCGGGAACTCAGCTCGCCCGTCGTTAGGCCCCACTCGGGCTCCAACCGGCCCGGATCCAGCTACGACCCGTTTTACGGGTTCAATACGGGTCGGGTTGGAAGAAACGATCCTAATTATGGATGGATTAATGGTGGCGATGAATACAATATGAGTAGTAGTACTCATCAAGAAGAACACGGCCAGCTTGATTTGTCTTTAAGGCTTTGATGCGGTTTGTTAATTTTTCTTTTTTTAATTATTATTATTAGCTGATTAAAGATTAATATTAATTAGTTAATAAGTAGATATATATTAATTAATTGTGAAGCACTTTCTTGCATGTTGGTGAAGTATTGAATTAATTTTTGCGTGATTTCAATTGATTTTGTAATGTTTGGATCAGAACCGATCCATATAAAGTACAGGCTTCTGTAGATGGTGTAATTGATCAACTTTGCTTCATATAAATATATTGAATTATATATGTCAAAGACTATATATATTCTCATTTATATATAATTGTAAATAGGTATTGCATAAATGTTGGATCTTGAATAAACAAAAATAAAAGTTGACAATTGAATATACATGTATGTTCAACCTATTTTAGAAACATGGTTTACTATTTATTTGACATAAAGTAGTTACGGAGAATGCAGAATACCTTTGTTTGACTATATTCAATATATTAAGGGTGCACAATATAAAATTCTCCACGTTAAGAAAAAAAAGGGTAAATTACGAGAAACCCCTGAGGTAAGGTATAATTATGGAAACCTCCCTCATGTTTGTGTAATTACAAAAATCCACCTGAGATATGTTGCCGTTTTACACAATCACTCTATGGTGTTACTTTTGATGGAATCATTTTGATTCCATTTAATATTAATCTGGAAATGGTCATTTTTGCCCTTAAGGTGATTGTAAGCATATTAATTACTTAGGAGGTAAATTATAATATACTTAAGTAACCATAATTATTTTTAATTTTAAAACTATGATGTATTTCTTCATTTTATAATTAAAAAAATAGAAAATATAAATAAAAAAGAATTAAACATATCTTGTAACATTCCAAAGTTTGTTTTTTATATATATATATTTATAATTTTGTGTTCAATAAACTGATTTAGATATTTTGGAAATATTTTCGTATTTCTTATTTTAGGTTACAAATATTTTTATTATTTTTTAATATTCTTTTTTATAAATTTCAATTTTAAACAAATGAAAGGAAATATTTATAAATTAAATATAAATAATAATAAATAAATCAAAATTGCAACTCAATGTGATCAAAGATGTCATCGTTTTTTTACTTCTTTCGTCTTAGGTATGTCAGGGTAATCGTCAATATATTATTTTTCTCGTGAAATATATCACCATAGGAGGCCTATGTAAGACGGTGACATACCTCGGGGGGGTTTTGTAATTAAGCAAATAGGGGTGGTGGGATTTTTGTGATTAGACATTATCTCATGGAGTTCTTGTAACATACCATTTATTTATTTTGTTCAAATAACATAAGAGTAAAACGGACTTATATTTAGTTTGCCATTCCTAGATTTTGAGTAGGCTAGGCCACCCTAGTTTAAATAAAAATATGGTAGTGGTATTGGTAATATGGAAAATGAAGGGATTTTATATAAGATTGGACATACATTCTCTACATCTAATTAATTAGTTAGATCTAAATTGAAAATATTTCCTTTCAAGTGCAATCCAAAGTTGGTGTAATGTTTAAAGTCTAGTTACAAGTTACAATTATATAGGCTATGTTTGGATGCTGTAAACTCACTTTCAACATCTAATTTGGGCATGCCGTGACGACATCTCTCTTAACAAGTGTCTCACTTCTCAACATCCAATTATAGAGTTGCGATTAATATTAACAAAGGTGATTGCACTAGTAAATTAGGTTCGATCAGGGGTGGACGTCGTATGGAACAGATCGGAATTAGTTTTTTCGAAAATTTTCAAAAAAATTCGGAAGTACAAAATCAATTCCAATTTTAAAATTTTCGAAATCTAAAAATTCATTCCTATTTCAAAAGACCCGGACATTTTGGAATTTCGGAAATCACATAAGATTTAAAATTTCAAAACATAGAGGAAATTTTCTGAAATTTATAATTTTCAAAAAATAAGAACATCCACGTCGATAAAAACTAGTACCTACTACGTTTCAGTTCAAAAAAATAACTATAAATAAACACATCAGAATGTCCAATAAAACTTCTAACAACAATTCAATATATCAAATCCTAAAACAAAACTCAATCAAATCACTGTTTCAGAAAACAAAACAAAAAACTTAAAATAAGAATTATATAATATATATATTATATATTTATAAGTGTATTTTTCGGAAAGAAAATCGGATTTTTTTCGAAATTAAATCGGATTTGAAATCGGAAATTCCATATTTCTTTTACATAATTCCAATTTCAATCCAAACAAATCGGGAAAATTCGGAAATCGGAATTTCGTAAGTCGAATCAAAAAATTTGTTTCAAAATCGAAACTTTTCAGATCGAAATTAGCGGAATTAAAATTCCCGTTCCAACTTGCACCACCGCTAGGTCAAATTGTTTAATATTAGTAGACCATTTTGAGATAAATTCAGTTATTTAATATTTTAATATATAATTATTTGATAAACGACACCTCTAACGTTCTTTGTGAGTCACATCACATTGGAGAGATCCCATCAACGGTGCTCGCACCCCTGGAACTCTCGTCGAAGGGGCTTGCATCAACGGTGCTCTCACCATAAGTGCCCGCACCCTATAATAGCTTACATCAAAGGAGCTCGAATCAACCGCGTGCACTCGCACCAACAGTGTCAAAAGGGTTTGGCTATCTCTCATAATTTCACATTTCACATTTTTTTATATTATAACACATTCAAATTTATTTTAACAATAACTTCTTACAAAATTTGATAATAATTAGATCACGGAGTTTTTGCATTAACATTGATAGAAATTAGAATTAAAGAAATATTAATAAAATTTTATTCATTCGAAACCTTTGGTCTGTTCTTTTATATAACTTATTGCTTCCTTTATTAAGATTTTAACCTCTTCTTTGGGGAGCTTATTTAGTATTTTTTTAATCATACAAAAACATTTTTGTGTGATTTAATGCTTATTTGAATATTATTTTATTGAATTACAAGATAGTTTAGCTAATTTCCGAAATTAGATGCTACCTTTTATAACTTTATTTTTTTTTCTACACACTTTTGTTGAATGTGCGACTTATAAAACGTGAAAGGCGGGGTTCACGTTTACTTTACGACATTTGCCGCTATGAATGTTTTTGTAACATCGACAATTTTCAATGATAAACTTTATAATTACCTAGATTTGTTAGACCAAACTTTGGAACACTTTCATTAGAGATAGGAAATTTTATTGTCAAAAATGTTATATGTATAGAGAGATAAACCATATAGTGTAAGTTTGAGTAGGACTAATTTGATTTTATGTTTGAAAACTTGAGAGAGTTTAGTACACTTTAACTAGTATAATTTGGCACGGAACGGCTCTCGTGGACCCAACGTTGTACTATTAAAGTAGAAGAATATGCAACAATTATTTGTTGCAAAACTTATGTGCATGCATTCACATAGGTATATAATTAAGCATGTATTATTAGGGCTGGGCATGAGTTGGTTTTATCGACCAACTGGCTCGACCCGCTTCTTTTGGTCGATAATTTTATTGTCAGACCGGTAATTAATCGACCCATAAATAAATGAGACGATCGGTGGTTTTCAGTTTGCTCAAAAGTTGGTTGGTCAGGTAATATCGGTCACTGATTCTTTTTAATAGTTTTTTTTATTATAAATACTAGCATTTTCCCCGTGCGATGCACGGGATATTATTTCAAAAGTGAAAAAAATATCAATTTAATTATCTCTTAAGATTTGAGATATATTGATGAAGAATAAGAGATTAATAATCGTTGAAAATTATTGTTAGAAAATTAGTAGAGAAAAATATTAAAAATAAATAATTACAGAAGTACCATTATGATAGGATTTTTCGCGGTTTAGTTTCAATTTTGATAATTGTTAAAAACTATATTTAAAAATTAGTAGTATTAAAAAAATTAAAAATAAATAATTAAAAAAATACCATTAGGATTTTTCTAGAGTTGCCCCGCGTTTCTTTCTTTTATATATAAGATTTAATTGTAATTCTTATTTTTCTAATGTTGAAATAACATATAAAAGAAGTTCAAACTCAAAAACCCAATATAGAAATTTATAAACCTCTTCGTATAATTTCTCTGTTATAATTCTTATTTCATATTCTTCATTATATATTTACTTATTGTAGAAGTTTAATAAAAAAATACTCTTAATTTTAAAGTTAAAATGATTAAAACATAAGTTTTCCGAAATTTTTGAATAACTTTTAAAAATATTTTATTTATTGTAAAAAAAACAAATAATAAAAAAAAGTCAATAAATAGATGGTCTATCATACCAACCAACCACTCATTGTTTATCCAAAAAAGTCGATTGTCAACTGTTGATTTTAAATGCCTATGAATATCTACTCATCTGTTGAGACAGATTACGTGTTACGACATTAGGTGTGGTAACAGTATTCTTGTGTTGTCACGGTAATTAACCTACTAAAAGCAAAATAAAAAACACAAGAATTTAATGTGGTTCGGATACAAACGTACCCTACATCCACGAGGACTTGCAAAACTAGTTCAGATTTAAGTGTACATTAATAGGACTTAATAAAAACAATAAAGACTCCCTCTTTATGTAATATGTCGTTCTTGCACACGACTCGAACTTGTTGATAATTAAAGCAATTCCTCATCCGCACTCTTGGACTTCCTCCATTGTTGAACTTCCTTCAAACGGCGGATCGACCTCTCCCGAGATCTTTTAAGCACTTCTCCCGAAACGCCGATCTTCTTTATGGCCTGGTAGAAGAAACCTGTTCTGTTGCCACACTTGATGTGCCGACAGGGCTGCAGCACGGGCTGCACCCTTGAAAGTTTTTATGCTGGGATTTTTCTTATTAAAGCTCCATAGGACTCATATGAGGTTGAAGGCCTTATATAGGCACGGAATCCACCACCCTAAACCTAACTTGAGCCCTAAGAAATCGATTAACTAGGTAACAGAATCCTAGTCGATTTCTACTTCTATTCTAGATAAATACAAAAGATACCTAACTATAATACAATACATGGAAATAAATCTAAGTCCTAATAAAAATATTACAAGAATAGGACTCTAATTAATTTTAAAATAAACATGGAAAACAAATCTTTGCCAATCTTTAATTTTCACGTATGGCGGATTTCTTCAATCTTCACTAACAGAAATCTGGTGCCAACAACAACCATTGTCCGATCCATAAGTGTCGGACCGATAATAGTTTTCAACTTTGAGCAAAAATCGGGTGGTAGGATTGAATACATAATTGACCGATAATTGGCCGACCCAACCCATCCCAGTCCTATGATAATCTAAAAAAGGCAATTCAAATAAATGGTGAAGCGAGTTAAATTGATTAGTATGACTCTATTTCATGAACCTAATATGCAAAGACAATTAGGGTCATTTCTGATATGTTAGAAACCGAAATCGAAATTCAGACCCGAAATCTAGAAATTCGAGAACCGAAACCTAAAAATCTGAAACCCAAAAATCCGAGATCCGAAACCCAAAACTAGAAATCAAAAAAATCCAGAAACCCGAAAACCAGAGATCCGAAACACGAAAACTCAAAACCCATAAACACAAAATCCAAAAACCCGGAACCCAAAACTTTAGCATGGAGACACATTGAAGTCTGCAGATATAAATATCAAATAATTCACCTCCCTAATAATAATTTAACGTTTCGGATGAAGTGGTCGTTCAACAATATTTCCAAACAAAAACTACCGTTCCCCACATAATAATCACTTACATCAATAAATTATACATATATAATTAAGGAATCGAGGAGAGATTAATATTTTTCAAACAATCTTAACTTACAACCAACTTGATAAGTAGCACAAAAAACAGGTCATAAAAAATTAAAACATTATTTTTTTTTTTTTTTTTTTTTTTTTTTTTTTTTTTTTTTTTTTTTTTTTTTTTGGTAATGCAGGAACCCGCAGCCAACCATATAGGTGCACTGGAAAATTAAAACATTATTGTACAATACTAACGTTGTCAATGACAATAATAAATAAAAAAACATTAATTATCTGCCCTTGAGCAGAAGGAACTGCTTAGGTGAATAAAGTCTGAACAGAGCATATGCAGACATGGTAGAAATAATGGCCATTAAAATAGCTGCAATATAACTACATACAAGGGCCCCACCAATTTGAAAACAAAACCTTGTGTACCTATTGCATAATTTCATCCACTGGAAACTTTCCTCGCCGGTAACCGCCAGCGCCGATGCTTGGATTGCCGCCGTGTTGGCGGCAAAAACCACGTACGCTGCTGCCTGTGTTAGTTATTGGTAGAGTTGTATTTCAAGTACTGGTCAGTTGGTTATTTACATCGGTTGGATTTCAAGTATTGATCTGATTAAATAATCACTCACTAAACACGCTTACGCTGTATAAATAATGAGGTGTAACATCTAAGTAATCTATGTAAAATTGTATAAGAAATGAATTAATTAATTTCCCCATGCCTCGTGATAAAATATAATTCACTAGCCATTTGTGAATATACAAAGAAAAGGTTGTACACTTTCCTAGTAAATAAAAAACTTAACATTAGAGTGAATTGCAAAAAAAAAAAAAAAAGTGTGTTATTTCGAATTGTTAAAAAACTCTTCGTGTTATTAATTAATACAAGCAAAACGTTTCTTACGATGATCGTTTTTATAACACAACCTCTACACGAGAGTTTATAGTGGTAATTTGCTAAAATGTCGAAATTGAATTATATGAGATTTTTTTCTAATAAAAGTAATAGAAATTTTATTTTTTAATAAACACTTGGAGCAAAAACATAGATATGTCAAAATAGTAAAATACAATAAACTCATAATAAATATATAGTATTAGTAGCATTTACTTCCATAAATTGTTCCAACCGTATGCTAGTGACATATAGCGACGCCGTGTTGCACATCTTTGCACCACATCAAATGTGAATATGCATTATTCTTTTTTTTTTTTTTTCTTTTTTCTTTTTTCTTTTTTATAATGATAAGATTGTATTCGGATTTCAAAACATTACTAAACACCTCAATTTTAACTATAAACAATTATAATATTACTCCACATGCAATCACTAATTACTATTTTAGTACAGAAGTTTTGCAAACACCATCTTTCAATTAGTAAACTTAATATATATATTTTCTTAGCAACTTTCTGTAGGAGAGTTAGAATCTTCTTACACATCCACGCGGTGTCAAATTTAGTATAATCTTCTAACTTATATGGAATATTCTTCAGTTTGTACCCGTTTTACCTCATTTGGGTTTACATTTTGAAATAAGATGATCATAAAATGAGTTTCTTGGCTTATAAATATCAGATTGTGGTGCATCAGAAATTGCATTTTGCACAAAACGAGTACAAGCTATATACAACATTCCACGGAATCTAGAAGATTATGTTGGATTTGACACCATAAGGATGAATGTATTAGAAGAGTCATAGTTAAGAAGGTGATTGTAATTACACAAACATGAGGAGATTTTTTTTTTTTTTTTGTTATTTAACATCACGTAGTAGTGACCGTAATTTACACACACATATATAGATACTGCCATATATTCGATAGATGAAATTGATGAAAATTACCTGGTCAAGAAAGTAAACTCCCCAAGCAAGATTCTTGTAAGGAGCTGTAATAAGATTCTTTCTGAAACTTCTGAAGAGTTGGAGAAGATTATACACAGCTGCTCCACTATCAATCCATACTAACAAACTAACAAGAGAAGCAAAAAAACATCAAAAAATAAAAAAATTGGAAAATAAAATAAAATAGAATTAATAGAAATGAAATGAAACTTACTATAAGGCATCCAAGTCTCTGAAAGTTGCTTTTCTGGTGAATGTATAAAAGATAACTTTTGTTTGAGTGTCCAAACCCACAAGACAAGCACTCAGTACCAATAGAACAGTTGAAATAATCCTCAGAAAAACTCCCATTTTCCTAGTATCCATGTTCACTAATCACTTATTTCTAATAACCAATTGTTTCTGTATCTATTTATATATATATATATAGAGAGAGAGAGAGGAGAGAGAAACCATGTGCTTCCTGTGCGAGTCTCCCTTGAAGCATTAATGGGGGTAATTTTTTAGATGTAAGTTTAATTTATCCTGCGGTCATAGAAAATGTTCACTCTGAAATATATCATTTAATATTAATATTTTTAATTCTAATTTTTTTTTTTGTTGTATTTTCGGATTGACTATATGACAGTTGTCACAAATATCTTACTTTCAATTCATGAAGATACGTCGAATCAAGTCCCGTAAAAGATTGCCTAACGGTTGGATAAATGAATTTGTGTTAATTTATCCAAATTTGAATCTTATTATCAATAGTCGCTAGGTGGATACGAGATTGCATTGTAAGTTTAATCAGTGCATTTACATGATTGACTGCAGGTTATTTCATTACGAAAAAAAAAAAAAATCGGTGAAGTTTGTCGTGCATGATTAGCTTAGTGTAGTTTAAGTCGTTTGTATGGTTTGTAAGCTATTATACGAGAGTGTAAGTTTATCCACTGTACCTACATTGTTGGCAGCAAGTTTCTTCGTTACAAAAAAAAAAGTCAGAATCGAACAATCTAAGCTATAGCAACCTCTTTAGTCTTTGCAATATTAACTGATCAGTACAAAAACTAGTTGTAACTTAGGTTTGCATAAAGTCCAAATCAAAGTGTGATGCCCAACTGCACAAACATACATCATTTTCCAATTTCTTGCAAAGAATTAAATTTTTGGGACTTGTTTGGTGGTGGGTGATTATCCACTTGATTGATTGCCCATCCATACAGCTTCACCACTTGTGTATGTCACGTTGATCGACATCTACAAAAACAAAAAAAAATATTAAAATTATCTATCAATAATTTTTATTCCGTATTCTAAAGTTCCAATTTCCGATTTTACAGATTTTCTTTGGATCAAAGATGAAATATATACCAGATTATGATTTTCGGTCATTTTGGAAAAAATCAGAAATAAGAATTTCGAACAATGGTTTTCTGTTCAGTATTTTGAATGTACGAGTTTCGTATTTTTATTCCATCAAAAGTGAAATGCGTATGCAATTCATTTTGAGAAAAATCGAAAATCGGAATTCGAACTAATATCCGTCAAACGACAGTTGAGGCCCAAATAGTGAGCCCATCACTCACTAATTTGTTGGACCACAATTATGAATTTATGATGTAGCCCACTAACTACTTTTGAATTATGATGGAAATTGAAACGAAATTTTCAAAATGGAATTGCTTTTTGCAGTTTGAAAATTGCTATTTGCGGTTTATAACAAAAAACACTTTATTTATTTAAAACCCCAAAATTTCTCAAAAAAATTCAAAAACCCCCCCAAAACGCGTAAAAGCCCAACTTGGGCGCGCATTCATGCACTGCACGTCCAAGTTGGGCGTGCAAGCTGCATTTGAGCGCCCGAGTTGGGCGTCCAGTGCAAATTTTATTTATTTTTATTTTTTTTAAATGTTCGAACGCACAAGATGGGCACCCAAGGCGTGTACGGGCGTTCGTACACGCCTTGGGCGCCCATCTTGGGCGTTCGAACATTTTTTTGCGAAAAAAAAAGCCCTACAAATTGATTTGTAGGGCTTTTTAACATGAAATTGGTTCCGTAATCGAACTACCCAATGCATATTACACATAAAAGAATCGAAATTACATCAAAAAATCGAAGCCCCTTGATTTTGAATTTTCGATTTCTTTTTCTTTTTTTCCCCTATTTGAAGTTTGGGTGGTTTTTTGATTTTCTTAGAAAGTTTTGGGGGTTTTGTGAAAAAACCGCAAATAACAATTTCATAACCGTAAATAGCATTTCATTTTCAAATATCACTTAAAAAAAGAAATAAATGTATCGATTAAAAAGACAATAATAAATACTTTATTATAATATACAAGAGTCGAACATAAAATCAACATTAGACACTCAAAAGTAACCACGGCTTCATACTAAATTACATATCTACAAGAAGGAAGGACTAAAAAGTTAAAAACACAAAAACAAAGGGACCAAACAGCAAATCCTAATTATTATAGCATTCCACCGGAAAACCCTGCGGGAAGCGTTTGGCATCGGTGCAATAGTTATAAATCATGTAATTCCTCTGAACCCATCTCAGCTTCGCTTCATATCTGGGACCCAGTTTCTCCGACAGCCACCACGGGCTGCTCCTCCTCTTAGTCGCCGCCGCAGAAGCACAGTACGCCGCCGCATCGCCGCCGCTGGCGACGCAGGCATCGTCGGCGTTGAAGTTTCTGTAGGAAGCGATGAATGGGGCTTGAGTCCAGTCGGTCTTGATCAGGCCGCCTCTCGTGGCCCATTGATCGGCGTTCCAAATGCTGGAGTAGAGCTTCATTGGCTGGTCTTTGGGGAATGGGACTCCTTTGTTTTCTAGGTTCTTGAATTCTCTTAGGGGTGTGTTGTCCACTGAGAATCTATTGCAGGGATAAATTTGTAATTTTCATCACTAATTCAAGACATGTTTTTGCAGTGTATTAAGCAGCTAGATTAATACTTCCTCCTCATTCTATTTGTAGTAACTTTTTTATTTCGAATTTCAATAAATTATTGATTTTTTTTTTTAATTTCCCCTAAAATTTGCCATTACTCCTAGGAAATTAATGGTGAAATAATTAACTAGATGGGATTTTTTTAATAATTTTATTAAAAATTTACTAAAATTCATGTACATTATGTTTGTCTTTTTTTTAATATTGTGTACATCAGCCCAAAACCGCAAATAAAATGAAAACCAGCAAATAAAATGAGAAGTAGACAGCCCACGTAAGAAAATCAATGAATATGCATGGATTATATTAAAAAAAAATTGCTATTCGATAAAAGGAATATTTTTTTGACTAAAATACCCTTGTCAGTAAAACAATTTTGATTAGTTCTTTCCACAAGAAGTTAATAGTAAGAAAAGAGCAAATATGGGAGAAACAACGTATATCATTGAATTTGAACTTACTAGTGATAAATTTGTTTTAAAGTGATGTGAGTTGGGGGGTAAAAGGGTAAACTTACAGAATAGTTTGAGGGGTCCAAAGAAGAGAGTAAGTATGAAAATCAGTAGTAGGATCAAACCACAAGTGAAACTGCTGCTCTCTATCACCTTTCCCTTGTGTGTACACATTTGTATGCACAGTGTACGGCTCCCCACTCACATTCCCCAAGAACTCAAAATCTATTTCATCGTGCTTCAATCCTCCCCCAGAAGACAACTGCAATTTATTTAATGTTCATATAATACATAATAATCACTTTTAAAAACACACATGTACAGGTTGTATTTGCAAATGATTATTTAAAACCAGAATTAAGTTAGTGATTGTGAGTTAGATCAGTTTTAAGTTCTTATTTCTAAGAGTTGGGGTGTTTGCAATTATTCCGAAAAAAGCACGGTTAGGGGTACTTTTACAAAAAATAGCCTAAAACAGATTATTTTAATAAAAACAAAAACAAAAATTAATATTGCAAACACTTGTAAACAGATGATGAGCCAAAATAAATTCATAATCACTTTCAAAGAGCTTTTGCAAACCATAAAGATTAATTAATAATGAGAGAAACAGATTAATTACGTAGAAAGCGGTGACGGTTCCGGCGGAGTTTCCGGGCACGAGCTTGAGCTGCATGTCGATCTTCCCGAACAAATACTCCTTCTTCGATTGAAAACCCGACCCGGAATAGTTGTCGAGCGACAGCGTTAGAAAATCCCCGTTTTCGAGGATTTTACCGCGCCCTTCGCCCCAGCTTATGTCGAAATCTTCGAAATAGTTGCCGCCCGAAACTACGTAATTATTCGAAGTGATTATTAGTGAGAATGTAAGTAGTAAAAGTGCAGCATTTGTTGATGAACATGAAAACAATGCCATTTTATCTTTTTACCCTTGAGTAATTTCTTACTTAGTTAATTATTGGTTATGGAGATAGTGTGTATGTACATGTATATATATAGGAGGTGAGGGTGCATGTAGATACAAAAAGGGATAAAAGATATACGTGGGTTTTGTGTTGGTGTGAGAAGATGACATCTGGAATATTCTTTGGGGGAGTGGCAAAATTGGTAAATAAGAGAAGCATGCATTCACAGTTGTGAACAGCTAGCTGTGGAGTAGATAAGTATTAAGGTATTTTAATTCATTTAATTTCATAGTCATGATACTTTGGTTTAAAAGCAATTCAGAATGCAGAGGTGTGCTGTTAAGAGAAGGAGAAGTGAGAGAAAGAGGTAGAGAGAGAAAGGGGGTCTCGAAATTGAGAATTAATGTTGTATGTTTCTACCGATTAATTTTATTGGTTCAATTTGTTGGACCAATTTGTTATTACAATAATGTATCCTGTCTGCATTATTAATAGTGTCCTTTACAATTCATGTGACCAGCTTTGGAGATGCCACTTTAATAGAAAATCAAAATTGTGCCAATATTGCAGTGTTTAGTATAACTTTCCTATAATTAAATAACAAAAAACTTTAAAAACAACAAGGAATTAAGTTTTTTTTTTCCTTGAACTACAGCCATACGGGCTAGTTTGCCCAGTTCAATATTGGGCTTCATTAGTATCGGTCCAAAAATCTTAAGATATAGAAAGTCCACAAACATAAGGCCCAAATGAGTAGTTATAAGAGCTCTCCAACGAGTTGAAGACTTAAAGAACTCACTAACGAGTAGTGCTCTCTCACGAGTTGAGTCTTCTGACGAGCTATGCTCTTTCGCAAGTTGGACTCTCCGATGAGCTGAAGACCTAAAAAAATTTCTAACGAGTTGAAGATCTAGAGAGCTCTTTGACGAGTTGGTACTCTGACGAGTTGTGCCCTCTGACGAGTTGAAGATCTAGAGAGCTCTTTGACGAGTTGGTACTCTGACGAGTTGTGCCCTCTAACGAGCTGCAGACCTAAAGAGCTCTTTGACGAGTTGGTATCTCTGACGAGCTGTTCTCTCTAACAAGCTGAAGATCTAGAGAGCTCTCTAACAAGTTGGGCTCTCTAACTCTTTGAAGACCTATAAAGCTATCTGACGAATTGTGCTTTCTGACAAGCCGAGTTTTCCAATGAGCTGAAGATCTAGAGAGCTCTCCGACGAGTTGTTCCCTCTGACGAGCTAAAGGCGTAGAGAGCTATCTGACGAGCTGAAAACCTAGAGAGTTTTTGACGAACGCTGCTTTCCGACAAACTGGAGACCTAGAATGTGTAATTTCAAGTGTTGTAAAGTTAACTCGGTTTTAGTAATTGAAGTTGCGAGTTGGAAGAAAGACCCCCGACACTTGTTAGATTTTGGTTTTTTTTTTATGACGGGACAATTTTCGTATAACAATAACTACTATGTATACACAACATTTGTACTTTATGTATTCAATTCAATGTTCCCAAATGTTCCTATTTCAAAACACTGCAATTTGGATTTGGAGTTTCGATTGTACTAGACTTGACCATCCCATAAAAGTCAACGCGACAGCAAGACATATTCTCTAGTTGCAGACATCTCAAGATAGTATGGTCTCTGCCGTGGTAGGACTGTTATTATGATTTATGATTATTTAGTAATAAACTCCAATTTTTCATATACTACGTACGGTGAATATGGGACCATTATCTTTCTTTCAATTCTTTTGTTTTTTTAATAATCAAAATGATATATAATAAACTGAAAATTGTAATTAGAAGTTTAAAATAGATGGCTAGTTATACCACAATAATTAAAAAAAAAATTAACTTATTAAATTGATTAATTAGTATCTACTAAGGTGGTGTTTGCGGAAGCTTTTTGAAAGTGATTATGAGTTTTTTTTTGCTCATAATCTATTTTCAGGTATTTGCAAAATTAACTTTTGCTTTTGCCTCTTTTAAAATAATCTGCTTTAAACTATTTTTTTAAAAGTACCCATAACCCTGTTTTTTCTATTTAAGTTCATTTTCTGAAATAATTGCAAACACCCCCAACTTTTAGAAATAAGCACTTAAACCTGACTTAACTCACAATCACTAACTTCTGTTTTTAAATAATTATTTGCAAACACAGGCTAAATCGTGAAACGTGTTGGATATTGCATTTAAGTCCTTTCAGTTTTTTATTATTATTTTATGTATTTTAACTTAAGTTGTCATATAGCTTGTAGCGTTTTTATTATTAGAGAAGTGAATAGCACTTGTACAGTGGTTTGTTGTGGGCTCTTTTGGTTATTAATTACTATTATGTTATGTTGATTAAATGGCAGGGGTTAATAGCATGTTCCGTTGACAATATTTGTATTTACTCAAAATTCGGTACAAACAATATTAAAGCCTGCAATTAGCCGTTACTAAACTGCAGCTTACTAAGCGATGGTTCTATCCGACCAAGCAACATAGGTGGGAATAGTGAAAGAAAGAGAAGGGGAAGAAGCGGGGTCGAGGAATTGGTCAACTCGTCAGGCTCATGACCCGAAGATTGCAGGTTTAAATTCTACCTCCGCCTTAAGATGCTGTTGAAACCGCCGTTGTAGTTTGTTGGGCTTTCGAATTATTGTCAGGCAAGCCCACACCCGAAGCTGACTAGGAATTTCATAATTGTTAAGAAGACGTATATATAGTCAGTCTGTCTTCTGGCAAGAAAAGCCGTATCAAGAAAGTTCCGCCCAACGAGCTTAGCCAAGTGTGGACTTGGCCTGATGGCGGTCCTGCAAAATCGACATTAAATTAGTAGCATCCCCTAAAATTAATTTTATAGACGGTGACTAAATAAGAAAAAGTCTAATTTTCCTTCAAAGTTACATGTTAAATAAATTTTTTTATAATTAAATTATATTCAATATCGAAATTTAACATATTTTATTCAAGCATCATACATATATAAATGTGATTTAATATATAGGATTAAACCACCAAATCAATTTAAGCATCTTACATTTCAAGCCTGATCTAATTCACTCAGTCTTGATCTCATATTTTCCCACCAAATTCAAACTCAGCATACAAAAATCCAACACAGTAAAAAAAAAAAAAATATATATATATATATATATATATATATATATTTAAAATTTAATTAACTAATTAATTAATTAATTGTGCATTCAGGGGCAGGACCCTGAGGGAACCTTCGAACATCGGTGCAATAATCATACACCATTCTCTCCCTCTGCAGCCTCTTCATATTCTCCCTGCTTCTCTCATCCAACTCCATTTTCAGGAAAGGTTTGGTGGAGTAATCAGCTGCATCGCAGGAAGAAGTTCTTGTTCTGAAGGAATAAACGCAGCCGTCGGATGAGAAGTTTCTGTACGAAGCGACGAATGGGGCTAGATCCCAATTGGTCTTGACACGGCCGCCCTGTGTGGCCCACTCGTCGGCGTTCCACAGGCTCGAATATATTCTCATGGGCTGCTCGTTAGGGTATGGAACACCTAAATGCTCTCCGTTCCTGAATTCTCTTATTGGTATGTTGTCCACGTAGAAACTGAAATACATGAATCGAAATCGACGAAATTCAAAAAAATTGCACTATAAAAATATATTTTCCGAGTGGCCCTATCTATATATCACCCGCGACGATATTAAAATTTTGGCGCCAATCAAGTTTAGTGACAAGCTAAGGGTGAAAACTCGAAATATTTTAATTTATGGCAAATTACGGCCACCTCCTGAGGTACGGCCAAATTACGAAAAAAAAAATCCTCTTGTTTTGGTAATTACAACCACCCTCTCCTTTTAAATATTTTTACATAAAATTTATGTAGTTCGGTTATTTACCGAACTAAATCGTATATTCAGTTCTATAAACGGTATGAAATGTTGACATACCAAAATTCCGGTTCGGTTTTACCTATTTAACACCCTAAATTTACCTCTATAAGATTTTTTTCGTAAGATAATACATAATTAAGGGGGTGGCTGTAATTACCCAAACATGAAGGGGGTTTCCGTTATTTGATCATAACTCAGGAATGACAGTAATTTGCCATTTAAGTTAACATAAGCATTTAATGACATCTGATATATCATCATGATAATTATACACCTCGCTCCATTTTTAATTAAGTGTCGTTTTTCGGCTTTGCACAAATATTAGAATATCAATAAATGTGTTTTAATTTTATAAATAAAATGCATTAAAAAGACTAAAATAACCGTGATGTGTTATAAGAGAGAGCTTATACTAGAGTTGCATTAACAAGGTTAAAACAGAAAAAAGTACATTTAATACAGTATTGAAAATTTAAAGTGACCGATAATATGAAACAAAATAAATTTAAAAAAAAAAAGACAGTTTGGTATAGAAATTGCTCCAATACGACTTATAATTTAAAATACATGATATAATTTAAAATTAATAATAAACTAATATAGATACTTTTTTTTTCGAAGAAAAAAACTATACTTTCAAAAATTGTATTAAAAAATTAAAATAGGATTGAAAATCAGGATTCATATAAATTCGGGAAAAAATGAAAAATTCAAAAATATAAATAAGTTTTAATGAATTAAATTCTCTTAGCAAAATGACAAAAGAAAAAAAAAATTGATAGAAAAGTTGATAATTTACTTACATAATGGACTTGGGATTCCAAAGAATGGAATAGGTGTGGAAATCTTGTGTTGGGTCAAACCAAAGATAGAATTGTTGCTCTCTATCACCTTTGCCTTGGCTGAACACATTTGTATGTACAGTGTATGGATCACCACTTGTGTTCCCCAAGAACTCAAAATCTACTTCATCATGGTGGTCACCATCTGATGCCAGCTGTCACACACATCATTTTTCTTCATTACACTATCAAATTAATATTAAACTCCATTAATTAGTTATTGTGTTTAACCATGTGATACTAATTAGCTTATTTGTGGCACACATTAAAATGTTTTTAATTCAAAAAGATCAATTTCAGAATTAATTGACAAGAACCACTCCCTCTGTCCTATATTATTTGTTTTTCTGGAGTGTGTTTTTTTCCCCTCGAATTATTTGTCATTTTGGAGTTTCAATAAAATATTAGTTGCATATTTATTAATTTTGTCCATTATCACTCATAATTAGTTAATTGAAAAATAATTAACAATAAGAGTATTTTGGTATTTACTATGTTATTTTTGGTATAATTTGTGCATATTTATTGAGTTTCTTAATATAAGGACAACCATCCAAAACGACATATAATATGAGACAGAAGGAGTAATTAATAATGTAAGATAAAAATCTTACATAATATGTTGTGACTGTGCCAGCAGAATTTCCAGGGACGAGTTTGATTTGCATGTCGATTCTTACGAATAAGTACACTTTCTTGGACTCAAAACCGCCGCCGGACAATTTGTCGAGTGTAAGGGTAAGCATTTCGCCGTTCTCGACCCTATTGATTTTGTTCTCACCCCACGACGCAATGAAGTGCCGGTAAAACGTACCATTTCCGAACCTCAAGTTTGGGCTGTAAAACAGAAAAGAAAAATAATAATAATAAATAAATAAATAAAATGAATTATTTTGAATTTTAGATCGAAATTAATTTCATATGAATTTTAAATTCAATTCGGGGTGATTAATTATCGTAAAATTTAAAATTGAAGCTGTCAGTGTCGATTGAATTGGTCCCAGTATTTTTTGTGGTCTTCATTGAATCATATAAGATAAGTATTTATCCTATGCATGTGTATTATTTTTGTCCTTTTATTCTATCCATTTTGTTCCTTCATTTCTTTCGTGCATTATTTATTTATTTTATTTTATTTTATTTTATTTATTTATTTTATTTTATTTATTTATTTTTATTTATCTTTTCCAACTTTTGAGATCTCTTCATTATGAAGGATGCAATTACCTATAGGATACGATACCCACTGAATAAAGTTATTATCTTACATATATGTTTATAGTTTGGTATCATGTGTTACAAAATAAAAATATTATTTTTATTTGTTCTATTAAATCGATACACAATAAGTAAAATTAGATGATTTTAATTATTTATCATTCTATTAATTGTAATACAAGAAGCATTATTCATTCAATATATAATCAAGCAAACTGCCACACAACCAAATAAAAAGATCTGTAGTGGTTAATTAGTAAATTAGTCAACACTAACCATATCTATCAAACTATATATAGAGTAAATCAACATCTAATAACTTCTGTTGTAACATTATTATTATATTACAGTAAACATTAAACTAAGATGTAATGAAAACAGTTGCTAGCTTTTAGCACAAGAAAATTCCATTTACATATACATACATATATACAAATACATATACATATATACGAACTTTGATGAAGTATTTATATTACCTTGTTAGGCTGTCCAGGTAATTATTATAACTTGGAGCACCGGAGATCGTTTGCGATATAATGATATCCACCTATGAACGAAACGCGCGCGCGTTGAATTAATCAACATTATATTATATATATTAATGCATGAAATATATATAATGTAGGGCAAAAAGGATATTGTTGGGATGAGTTTAATTAATAATAATGAAATAAATTAAAATATATATATATATATATATATATATATATATATATATATATATATATATATATATATATATATATATATATATATATATATACCTTGAAAACAAAGATGGCGGAAAAGAGTATAAAAGCTAAGTAAGGTAGGAATTTGTGGGAACGAGAAGAAGAGTGTGATGAATTCCTTTGATTCATTATACCCATTCTTGGTTTCTTGATTTCTTGATTTCTTACACTACTTGGAGAGACAATTGTTTATAGCTTTCCTTTTGTCTTTTTAAATATATGCATGATTCACAATAATTGTGTGTGTGTGTGTGTGTGTGTGTGTGTGTGTGTGTGTGTGTGTGTGTGTGTGTGTGTGTGTTTTGTGGGTGCACACACCTTCAATAATCAATATATACATAATAACAAGTCATTTTCAATTCATCAATTGCTCTTTTGTTGCAGTTGGTGGAAGGCCAATTGCAGCCATTCCTTTTTCCTCTCTAATTATATAGCCTATGTCTCTTTTTTTATTTTCGAGATAATTTTATCTAGGACAAATTACGGTCACCGCCCCCTAATGTTAGGTCAAATCACGAAGAAAACTGCTCTTGTTTGGATGATTAGAACTATCTCCATCAACTATGTATTGTCGTATGAAATAAATACGCTTTCAGTAGATAAATTTAACACAATAAGGATACAATACGTGTAAGACAATATATAATTGAGGGGCGGTTATAATTATAAAAACAGAAGAGGGTTTTTTGGTAATAAAATTTTATCTCAGAAGGTCGCCGTAATTTGCCATTTTATCTATTTGCATCACTCCCACCTATCTATTTATATTTATTGCTGTTTTTTCCCCAAGTAAAACTAGACAACATTTTTTGTAAGAATGTCTGTGTGTTTTTTTTTTTTTTTCATTTTTAGGGGACATTGTTAACTAAATTTAATTGAGAGAAAACAAAATTTAATTAAAGAAAAAAATAATATCTAGTTCGCCGCTTGATTCTTGATTCTTGGTTCGTCGGTTCGCGGTGAATCGATTTTACAGTCGAATAAATTAGATAAATAATATAAGTTATAATATTGAAAGGGTATAAAAGGGAGAAATATAAGTAAAAATGGTGGATGTGAAAATTAAAGTTGCAATGCAAGTTGTTGCAAGATAAAATGCTCACATGCAAATATCAAAGTTGCGTCACAATCACATACAGTGGTGCTTTCAAGGTACAATATAATTGAGCGAAAAAGAAATTGTTTATAATTAGAAATAATTTCAATAGAATAATTAATGAATTTAGAAATAATACAGTTAAACCTCGATAAATTAATAGAGTTGGGATTAGAAAAATTCTATTAATTTATCGAATTATTAATTTATCGAATTATTAATTTATCGAGTTAATAATTTAACACGTTTTCATCGAGTCAGGATCGAGAGAAATTATTGCTTAATCGAGATTATTAATTTTATGGAGTATTAATTTATCGAGGTTCTACTGTAATTGTAACTACAAATCATTAACCCAAAAATTAACTTATTTGTCTAAAGAATGACTTATGTTAACTTTCATTTATAGAAGCCAACTCTCTCCCATTAAATGTATGTTAGAATCGGTGAAATACATCGAGTAGGTCATTACTTGTTAAAAGATTTTTCTTTCCTTCATTATATTTGCAGTTGTTATTTCACTTATTACAATTAAAAAAACGCATTTTTATTTGTACAAAAAGCTTGTATCATATTAAGAAGAGTAAATTTCACTTTCCCCTTATACTTTGGGTCCATGTCACTTTATTCTCTTTTACTCTCGATTGCATCAATTTGCCCTTATGTACTTGAAAAATTGTCTCAATGTGACCCTCACTGTTAGTTTCCAGACATTTAACCTTAACACCGTTTAATCTAAGTTTGAAAATTACTAAAAAGTCACCCCTCTCAGTTTAAATAAAAGTTAAGTTTGAAAATTACTAAAAAGTCACCCCTCTCAGTTTAAATAAAAGTTAAAATAAATTGTGGCTGGCGTCGTGGACTGTGTTTTTTCGTTGTCTTGAATTTTTTTTATTGTGTTCTTTGTTTTTTATTTATTTATTTTTTAATAATTATTTAAATTGGGACATGTGACGTTTTTGTAATTTCAGAGGTTAGATCAAACGGTGTTAAGGTCAAATGTATGACAACTAACAACGAGGGTCACATTGAGACAATTTTTCAAGTGCAGGGGAGCAAATCGATGCAATCGAAAGTAGAAGAGAGTAAAGTGACACCATGCCAAAATATAGGGAGAAATTGAAATTTACCCTAATAAGAATTATGTTTCTCTCTCTCCTTCCTCTCTCTTCAAGTTTTCCTGCGTTTTAATGGAGTTTTTCCTATAAACTCGATCGATTAACATTACCATTTCCTTTACACACAAATATATTGGTGTGTAGACTTGATCGGGTATTCAAGTGTAGCATATATTTGACCTTCTATGCAAATTTAATATTCCGGTGAGAATGTGGCCGGTGATTCACCGGAATTTCAGGCGGTATCTTTTTGGCCTTGAAGTGACCTTTTTTTTCACTTTAATATAATGACTCTCTACCTTTTATTTATTTTGATTTATTAAGCACTTTCAGTTAGGCATATGGTAGTCGGTGCAATAAATATTTAAAACACAACATACACGAGACATTAACTAGATTTAAAAAAGACAAAGAAGAAAAAAAAACTAATAGATACTATTATTATGATTTTATAAATCACGAAATAATAGAAAGAAAAAGAAAATGAGGCCTACACAATGTAGATCGCAAAAAATCAATGTGCGTGCTTATATCTTTACAACTCAGTGGTGTTTGCAAATGATTATTTAAAAGCAGAAGTTATTGATTGTGATTTAAGTTAGTTTTAAGTGCTTATTTCTAAAAGTTGGGGGTGTTTGCAAATATTTCGGAAAATGAACTAAAATTGAAAAAGCATGGTTAGGGGTGCTTTTAAAAAAATATATTAAAGCAGATTATTTTAAGAGAAGCAAAAGCAAAAGTTGATTTTGCAAACACCTAAAAACAGATTATGAGCAAAAAAAAACTGCATAATCACTTTCAAAAAGCATTTGCAAACACCACCTCATTGTTTTGCTTCGACTTTTTTTTTGGTTTGCATAAGTATAAGAGATTGATGTCTCTTATACTTGACTTCCAAATTTTTTTCCATACTTCCAATATATTTAAACATGTCACAACATGATTAAAAGACTAGTCAGGCACTTAGCAAGTATAAAATTGAATTGATAAACTTTAGCATATATAAATCAAACAAGAGATGTAAACTATACTAGATTAACCATGTGTGACGAGTTCGATCTATAAAGCATTGACAAAGAAATCTGAACTTAAGTCAAATAACACAACGCCCTCTTGCTAGCTTCGCCTATTATTAGGTGTGGCAATTTCTCAACTTGGACCGGATCCGATCCGGATCCATGTGGATCGGATGCAAAAGGAACCGGATCCAATATCAACCTACATGAATGGATTTAATGTGGATCGAGTTTAGACCGATCCGGATTGGATCCACATGGATTCATTGCATCTTTAATTCAACTTATGAGGTTGAATATCTCAACTTTTAGGGTTTAATATCTCAACTTATGTGGTTTAATATCTCAAGTTTCACAATTACACATATTCACACACACACTTTTCACACACACACACACACACACATATACACATACACATACACATACACATACATATACACACTTTTTACACACACACACTTTTTTACACACACGCACACACACTTACATGCACATACACACTATCTGTTTATATATATATATATATATATATATATATATATATATATATATATATATATATATATATATATATATATATATATATATATATATATATGTTTACATTTATATACATGTTTATATATACACACACATACACTCACACACACACACACACACTCTCTGTTTACACACACACACACTCACATACACACACACACACACTCGTATACACACACACAAACACTCTGTTTACACACACACACACACTCACATACAGACACACACACTCATATACACACACACACACAGACTCTGTTTACACACACACAGATACATGTGTATATATATATATATATATATATATATATATATATATATATATATATATATATATATATATATATATATATATATATATATATATATATATATATATATATATATATATATATATATATATATATATATATATATATATATATATATATGTTTATATATACACACACACACACACACACTCACATACACACAATTTCTACACACACTCTCTGTTTTACACGCACACACACACTCGCATACACACACAGTTTCTACACACACATTGTTTTACACACACACACACACTCACATACACACACAATTTTTATTAATATACTCATTGATAATTTTTTATCAATTAAATTTTTAATTAAAATAATATTTGACTTTTTCTGTGAGAATTGTTTTGGTATTTGATTGGGTTTTCGTTGGATCCAATATGACCCACTTTATTTTGTGGTTAAACTTTCAATGGATCTAAAGTGGATCCACATGGATCCAGTTTTAAAAAAAAATCAACTTGATCCGATCTGGTTTGTTTCAACTAAACTTAATCTAAACTGAATCCTTATGGACCGAACCGGATCTAATCGGATCCGTGGAACCGGATCCAAATTGCCACCCCTACCTATTATGAATATTTGATTAGCTTAATTTAGGAGTTCGGTTCATATGCAATGAGTGGATCTTTTCTGATTATTTTGAATATGATCACAAAATATAGATAGTTTGAGAGAAAAATATGCATCAAACTAAATTGGATGCATGATGACAAAGTTACGCATATGTGAATTATACTTTGAATTTTAGATATTTTAAAATATTAAAATTGTGGGCAACCAGTCTCATTGATTCATGCATATTTTTCTCAACCGATATCCAATCTCGGTGATTCAAGTTGGATTAGAACAAGAAAGCAAAACGAAATAGTAATGCGCCAAATAATCGAATCCACATATCCAAAAAAAGAAAAGAAAAAAGTAAAACAAAGAACAAATACCATTGAAACATCAAGTATCAAATTCAACACGGTTAAAAATGTAACGAGTGTCTCCTAATCTAACTTTTTGAACTACTTTTACAAACGCAAAGCACTTCTAATGTCATCGAATCACATAACAACGAAGTAAATAACAAGTGTTCGTAAGCAAAACCACTCACTGTACAAGAAATAAAAAATAAAAAAACTACAACAGAATCATCAATTTCCGATACAGAAAAATATTTTGTTTTTCTTTTTTCCGATTCGGGAAAGAAAAAAAAAATTCTAGTCATCATCTAATTCGACAATCTGGGCGCGCCTTTCAGCAGCTTTCTTCCTAATAAAAATTCCCCATCTCATAGCAGCTTTAATCTTGAGCCACCCGACAACAGCCTTCCCTGAGCGGGCCCCCCTGTAGTCCGGTGAAGGGGCAGTCATGTAAGAAGACGAGGAAGAAGGGAAACTAAAGGAATCCTCAACAGGGGGGACGTTGCCCCCCATGCTGAAGAGGCGGAGCAAGTGCTGCATGTCTTCGTTCTCGAGTATTTCGTGGCTTCTCAGACGAATATCTTCTTCAGACAAGAAATCGATTCCCCCCTTGTTGTTGTCGTCTCGATTTGTGGGCCATTCCTCGGACAAGAACGGGTTGACATTATTGGATTGATGATGGAGAGAGGAAACGGAGGATGAAGAAGAGTTGCCGTGTTGGAATGATGATTGGGGTGATGATTGAGGTGGGGCCAGGGCGAGGTTGACTTTTTCGCTGTACGTTTGACTTTGGAATTGGTTGTGTGGGTTGACTTCGTGGTGAGTAAACGAGACTGTGTCGAACTGGGAGTGGGACTGTGTGGGATATCTTGCAGATATATTGTCTGTATAACCTCCTGAATCTGAGTTCATACCATTAAAAAAATCATGAGGTAAAAATACACACACACACAATAATCATAAAAATATATTATTTTTCTCACCTCCACTTAGAACACTTTGATCCATTGACGGCTCGGAGGGAATTGAAACGGACAATCTGTGCGGGATCTGAATATCTAAAGAATTCGGATAATTGATGGTGGGGCCCACAGGAATATCTTCTCGGGACTTCTTGATTTGCTTGGAATTCAAAAGTGATTTCCCGTCGTACTCGACAACTTGGTTCCAATTATCATAAGCTGTTTTCACCAACTTATCCACATATACCTACAGACAGGTACATAACATTTTTCACATATTATTTACTATTAAAAAATATTCGTCTTTATAGGATTACATTTAATTAAAGCAAAAAAGAATAATATAATATATATATATATATATATATATATATATATATATATATATATATATATATATATATATATATATATAAATCGGGCAAACCTTTTGGCTGTCTGAAAGTGAGTCTGCTGGATAGAATTGATCGTTTGCGATGAGACCACTCAGCTCATAGACATTATTAAAAGCAACACCTATATGTCTCGTTTCGTCTTGGTAATATATATAAAGCTTGCCACTCAAAACGCAGGTCTTCGAATGTTCTATCAGTGCATCCCACATCTTGTTCGACATACCACTGCCCAGTATCTGTCGAAACAAGATCAAAACCAAAAAAAAAAAAAATAATAAATATATTAAAAAAATGATAATAAAACAACCCACAAATTAAAAATACTTACACTCCTCAACTTCGGAGAGTCCCTGACCACAAGGCGAAGAAAGTCCTCTACAGTAAATATCCCGGCATTATTAAGCCTTCTGTGGAATGATCCATCTTTCCCGATTTTCTCCAATCTCCATACTTCGTCGCTCAAAGCAGGTGGATAATGTTTCTTGTACACTGTGGGGAGAAAAAAAAACACACTTCACTAAATATAGCGACACGAGAAAAGACTATTATGGCCTTAAGGGATTCCAGAAGTACCACATATAACATAAACAATCAAAGCATATACAGTTAAACCTCTATAAATTAATAGAGCTGGGACTAGCAAAATTCTAGTAATTTAGCGAAATATTAAATTACCAAACTAATAATTTAATACGTTTTCACCGAGTCGGGACCGGGAAAAATTATAATTTAAGCGAGGTTATTAATTTATCGTTGCTCTTCATCATGTGCATTTCTTAGCTCCTCCATTCTAAAAAACAATGAATTTTATTCAATATTGTATCTCTCTATCTATCTATCCTGGCTATTCTATTCTAGCATGATATCAAGAGAAAGTTCAATTTTTCATATAGACGATTTATTTTTATTCGCTCCACAAATCCAATTTTTCGATTTTTTTTCCTCTCCATAAACCCTATTTATGAAATAAAAAATAAATAAACAAACTAGCAAGTATATGCATACATTCCCCACGATGATCTTTGACAGTAAAAGCTTCAGTCTTTGCCTCACGAATGCGTACCCCTTCACAGAACCCCGACGAAACTTTCAAACCAAGTCGAAACTTTCTGCTCCTTATCCAGCTCGAATTATCCGTAAACGTAAGATCCCCGACAGTTCCAACACCTTCCTTGAGCGCCACCTGTAAATCCCCCGTCAAAAGAGGTCTCTTTCCCTCTCTCTCTTTCACAACATGGCTATCGAACTCTTCTTGGTTCCACCCTTCGTCATCTTCGTTATTGAAGTCACCTTCTAGAACAACAATGTCCAACTTCACGGAAGATTCCGGGCCGGAAGTTACCGCGTGGCCCGTGTTGGCATCGATCAGTACAACGTGAATTGCGGCACCTTGTTCGCCCTCTACTTTGCCACCGGTGAACAGAGGAAGAGAAAGCCTCGACTTGAAGTGAAGCTGCAGGTTTCTTCCGTCTGGCCCTCCGATCCGTTTAGGTGATGACCTGGACTTTCAAAACATGAGTAAGGTACAGTTTTTTATATTTTTTGGTTGATGAAATAACAGACATTTTCTAAAAGAATTTCTATCTGAATTGTCATTTCATAATTTACGAAGACGAAATACCCTACCTCCCGTTCAGCATAGCAGGACCCAACTTAGCCAAAGCTCGTTCGACTTCTTCACTAACCTGTTCAAGATGATTTGTGCTGATTAGGCAAGTGGCAAAAAATAAAAAAGCACACACACATACACACACAAAAATATCACATTGGAATGGAAAGGTTAATCTTTACCACTCTGCGAAGAATTGGTTCCAACGATGAGCAGAGCTTTTGGAGACTATCCAACTTTAGAGCTTCCACAATAACGCTGCACAAAAAACACACATTTTTTAATGATTACTGTCTTTTTTTTTCATTTACTTGCCATGTGTATTCAAGTTTAACACTGAAAAAATATTGAAGACAGATAAATCGGAAAATCTAAAAAAGGAAATTCATGATCAACAGATGCACAGTTGCACACTTGAGTTAAACTTAGTAGCCCCCATATACATCTACTAGACGGATTAAAAACTCGAGATATTGCATAAGAGAGTACAACAAACTATCATGTCTTATTCTTCTCAACATTTTAATTCACAATTCTATACTCGAGGGAGAAAAACGAAAAGTTATATACGCTGACTAAAAAATCTAAAATCCGAAACTGTAAATGCGTTACGAGAGGCCCTATTTCACTTTTCTGAGTAGTGGAACTGACCAGAGAGTTTTTATTTATTTATTTACTTTTGTCGTAAATAAAGGTTAAGAAGCAAGCCATATTCATCTAACGAAAACCTACAAAACTTGGGAGGACGCACTAGAAACATTGTTAAGGAAAGTTAAACCGAAAGAACATCTATTGTAACCTTGTTTACAGTTTCAAAGATATCTATGAAGAATCAAAAAAATTTAACCTAATAATTTTAATGTGAGACAGGCTACGTATAACCGAACACTGCAGTAGAAAATAAATTCTAACAATACTGCGGGTAATACACAAGGAGAAATTAGTTCAAGAATTTGGTTAATAATACTTTCTGATAATGAAACAATCGAGAACCAACGGGCAACGTTCAAACTTCAATCATTGAATTTAGTACATGAATTGCCATGTCACATACCAATAAATAAATTCCAATTTCCACTTTTCGACAAAATCAAAACAGGTTTATTGCAATAATTCAACCCAAAATAAGTAAGAAAAAGATACACAAACTGTAATAAAAAAAATGATGAGAAATAAATAATTAATCTTGTTTGTCACCTAGCTAAAGCAGGTCGTTTCCTCTCTGGCTCTTGTTGTTCTTCATCAGCACCACCTTCTTCTAAGCTTCTTTTCCCTCTCCCTTTCATCGAGTTTGTTCTTTCCATATACCTAGTCTGCATTTACACTTCAATTAACAAATAATTTAATCAATTTTTCAAAAATTAAAAACCAAAAATCGAAGTCCATTAAAATCTATAAAACGAATCAAACAGTTCTCAGTCCCCCCCATATACCCTAAAAAAACCCTAGATCCCAGGAAAAATGTAAAAACCCCATCGCCCACAAACAAATAAAACCAATTACACACACATATAATAATAATTAATTAATTAATTGATTAATTAATTAATTACCCCATACGCAGAGGAAATCGGAGAGTGGGCTGAGATTACAATACGAGCGCGTCAAGTGGTGAACAAGTGTGAGAGATAAGACTCTGGATTAGTGATGGTGACTCGAGATACAGACAGTGGTGAAGAAATACGATGTTGTAGTAAAGAAGATGACTAGATTTGTAATTAGGAAGCAGCCATAATCGTTTCTGTGTTTTATGTGTGTAACTGTTTTTTTCTGCTGCTTTCTCTAAATTCTGGGCATCTGTGATTTTGGCAGGGTGTACTGGATCTGGGAAATGTGACGGTAACGGTGACGGTAACGGTAGCGGGCCCCTGAATTCAACGTTGCCGGCATATAATAAACCCCCTTTTTTTATTTATTTTAATTAATTAATTAATATTCTTGTTCTTATCATTTGATTTCTTTATTACAAATACAATAACTACTCCCGGTCCCGACAAGTTGACCAATCTACAACTTTTTTCTATTCCATTTTTAAGAAATATGGATATTTTGTTTTTGTGTAATGATTTTAAATACAACTACCGAATACTGAATTTTTAGTTTTACTATACTATTTTATATAATATATTAATATAAAATAGTAACATATCGAGAAATCGTGACGTAAGTTTCCAATTTTTTTTAAGTAAAAACCCATTTTTTATTCCGAAGAATGGAATGAGAATTTTCTTTTTTTTTTTGTCAAAATGAGAAATTCTTTTCAGTTCTGGAGTTTTGAATTTTTTTAAAATCATGCTAGAATTTTGGCAAAACTAGTGCATATATATATCGCCCAAACTGGGAGCAACCCAAGTGCACTGGGTTGAATTAAGACTAATTACAGTGGAACCTAGATAAATTAATAACCTCGATTAAATAATAATTTCGCTCGGTCCCGACGCGGTGAAATTTTTTTAAATTATTAACACGATAATTTAATAATTCGCTAAATTAATAGAATTTCCCTAGTACCGACTGTGTTAATTTATTGAGGTTCAACTGTAATCATAATACTATAGTACCGAGTCACTATTTGAGTCTGAAATGAAGTCCATCTCAAGCGAAATGGCACAACGATCAATACTCACTAAGTGTAGCTTATGATGAAGGTCACACTTCGGCAATCCGAAAAATCGGATTGAAAATCTGTCAATTGAGTTCTCTTCATAATTAAGAATTCTATTAGAATTAGGAGTTATCTCATTTTGTTTTATTTTCCTCTTTGTTATTTTCCTCGTTTAATTAGGATTTTCAGTTTATTAGTATAAACACTTTGTTTATGTCTTTCGTAAAGCAGAATTTTCGAATTTAATTAAAAAAATTTGAGAGTTTTTCAATTTCCTGGTTAATTTAGAGTTCTTTTTTTTTTTCTAAAGAGTTAATTTGTAGAAATAAATTTATTTTCACGCTTTCGTCCTGCATCGGTACTACATAACTTATAAGTTCAACTACCTACTTGTGACATCTAATTTGAAGACGACGATTTCTTTGTTCTCTAGAATCCAAAAGGAGGTGAGGTGCTGTTCGAATATGTTCAATAATTCTTGAACTCAGAAATATACTTGGAGTGAAGAAACCTCATGCTTGACTAGACATGACCAGGGTTCAGTTCCGGTTCCGGTTCCGGTTTGGAGGAACCGGAACCGAACCGAACCGAATATTTCTGGTTCTTTACGGTTCTGTTCCAAACGGCTCCAGATTCGGTTCCAGTTCGGTTCCCGGTTCTAACTGTAGAACCGGCCGGTTCTTAATAATATATTTTTTTTTTATTATTATTATTATATTTAACTTTAAAAAATACGTTAAAAAATAGTTAGAAGAAAAAAACATGGAAAGAATACTAGAAAAACGTTTTTTTTAAATACTTATAAACATATTTTTGTACTTCAAAAAAATTGAAGAAATTAGTTGTAGTTTTAAAAATTAAAAAAGGATAAGTAAAGAAATTGAAAGGGCTTAAAAAATGGAAAATGAAATAATTAGTTGTAGTTATAATTAATATTTAAGTTTTTTTATTTTTTTTTTTTTGAAAACCAGATCTAACCGGCGGTTACAAAAATGGGGAACCGGAACCGAACCGATTTTTCCGGTTCGGTTAAAAACCGTTGACCCCGGTTCGGTTCCGGTTCTAACCGAACCGGTGGTCATTTCTATGCCCGACTCATTCGTCAAAAAAAGAGAGAAGAGGATTGAACATAAATATATATAAAGGTATATATATTCTGCCCATAGCCCTCTTCTATTGCAA
Source organism: Erythranthe guttata (assembly GCF_056151865.1). Classification (NCBI taxonomy): domain Eukaryota; kingdom Viridiplantae; phylum Streptophyta; class Magnoliopsida; order Lamiales; family Phrymaceae; genus Erythranthe; species Erythranthe guttata. Next base: position 17,547,380 of record NC_142542.1, read on the forward strand.
TGTAAACACACAGTTTTTAGATGAGTTAGAGTTGCTTATAGAAGTCGGTTTCGAATTCAATCTAATGTCCAAAAAAGTTGGGAAACTAGACCTGACTATTTTCCGAAACTTATCAATGACATAAAAAGAAGAAAAAATGAAGGTTGAGAAGTTCGGTTCAAACCTGACCGTTTAAGATCACAATAGGAGCTTTGTTAATTCATTCACGTACCGAATTTCAAGTAAACAGAATCAAACATCTTGTCGGCCAAACTCTTGGATTCTTGCATAAACTTTCTCCAGAAGGACACGGCAGATGTCTGGAGAAGTGCAGGGCCCGCACATTAGATAAATGACGTTGCCCAATGGCCTCATATATATGCCATCTTCACGAAGCTTCTCTACGAGAGAAGTTGCATACGTTGAAGCGTACCTGAAAAATAAAATGCACATCCTTTTAAAGACTCTTTATAGTAGCAGAATAAGGTATTAAAAAAACGAGAAAATATGAAACCAGAAACTGGATTTTTTTGTTAATTAGTAGCACCGACCGAAAGAAATTTAGGAACCCTTACATTTCAAACATGTTATTAATCTAGGAAACTATGAAGAAGTATACAATGTAAGATCATTAGAAATTATCGAGACCTAGTTCCTTTGTCAAAAAATTGCAAGGAAACAACCGAGTAGTAACCTTTTCTAACTCATTTGAAAAGGCAACGACTTGAGAAAACTTGGTAAGAACTATGAAACAGAGTAGTGAAAGTTGAGAGATTATTACCCAGCATTAGAGCCTTCGGCTACAAGTTCGATGGCACAAACAGTTCCTAGAGCCAACACCCTATGGACTGCCGGAAGTAATGAAATCTGGAGAACTATCTCTTCATTCCACAACTGCAAAACAACAGAAACGAAAAAAAAAAAAAAAAAAAAAAATTAGATTACTCATAATTGCTAAAATTTGGGAATAATTAAGCATTAGTACAAGGTGCTATAATTGCTAATATTACAGACGTATATATTGGCGTGCAATAACCTCCGTTTTCTTCATTAGCATAGAGAATAAAGCATCTTAGTGTACCATTGCAAACTAATCATTTAAAGATTTGAACATAAGACGCACTTCTCTTGTTTCTATAGTCTATCAATATATCAGAAAGGTCCTGTTAGTTCGACCATAGTGCAAATCTGTAGCTACTATACCAAATGAATTTCTAGAACTCCGGAAATCATGAAAATTAAAGTTTTCAAGTTTAAATAGTGGTTAAAAGAAACTCGTGAAGAATATGAAATTGCGGTATTGTGACAAAATGATTACAAACTTTAATAGCAATAACTGACTTTTTCTTGATATAATTTTTTAGTATGGAAATTGGAATAGAGAGACTGTGAATGCAGACAAAATTACTGTTACCATTAATAATGAATATAATGATGGAAATACAATTACAAAGACAAGAGGTGGTAATATTTTTTTACTAGGGATCAACCAAGGAATTTGGAATACTGTGTAAACTAGATGAAATTGAAATTCAGAAATGTGCAATTTCTTATTCTTATAGAATAAAGCACAAAATAAACCATGCTATCATATTAGATCCAAAAGGGAGGGAAAAAAAAAAACAATAAATAGAAGAAAAACTCTCTTGTTGGATCAACAAATATATATATATATATATATATATATATATATATATATGCCAATGAGTATACAGAAACCAAGTACCATCAAATAGAAGCTGCTATTTTCCCACTACTCGTAACAAATTTACCGATCCATAAAACGAGGCATAATTATTATAAGGTTGCTTCAAAAAATATTTACCTCCTGAAGCAATCTTGATTCAGATATCATATTCATGTTTGTCTTGGAGTCCTTAAACCATTTGATGGACTTAACAGCAGCTGCGCATCCCATGGCGTGGGCAGAATACGAGTGCCCATGCAAAAGAGCCTTAAGCTGAAATTACAAGATATTATATCAGTTTAGCATTTGAACGGCTCGTATCTTAAAATGGTTCTTTACAAGGCACAAATTCTTTCATTGTGCCGATATTCTGATTTATAAACCAATTTAGCCTACATGGTCATGTATATGTACTTTGATTAAACCAATTCAATCACCTTAGATTCTCCTGTAAATGCTTCAAAAACAGCATCTGACGCCAATGTAGCAGCCAATGGTATGATGCCACCTGTCATCAGCTTTGAAAAACAGGAAATATCCGGCTGACAGTGGAGCATTTCTGCTGCAGACTGAAGAAGGAATGTCATGATTACTAATCTAACTGGATGAAGGAAAGGGAAATATGATAAGTGCAATTGAAAATATTGTGACTAACTAACCTCTCTACCAAGTCGCCAAAATCCTGTAAAAACCTCATCAAATATAACAGGAATTTTTCGACGTTTGCATTCGCTAACAAGTATACGCTGATACAGTGGATCAATCAATTGCATTCCACCAGCACCCTGTACTACTGTAATTCATTGCAAGTAAAGACAGTATTTTTCCTCAGTCGGATTAATCGTTGCAACATCAGCTAAATGCTAACTTATTAAAATAAAAATAAAAATAAAATATTGCTCTCTGACAGGAGAACTCTGGTTATTCTATATATAGAACTTATAGCTTAAGCAACATAATAGATCCAAATCTCATACAAATCGCATTGTGTAGTTTTCATGAGAAACCATATTATTGAGTCTAGGATATTGATTGAAAGAGAAATTGAAAAAGTAAAAAAACCTTATCATACTCTCTAAGATATAAAAAATTAAATAACAAAATTAGAAAGGCTTTCTTGCCTGGCTCGATAATCAATGCTCCAACATGGGAAATTTCATTAGTATCTGAAAGCAACTGCAACTCTTGTAATATGAAGGAAGTGTAAAGGTCTGCAAGAGCTGAGCCATCTCGGCTCCTCTTAAAAACTTCATCACGCGAACAAAAAGCTATAAAAAAAGTCCATACATTTAGCTAGAAGGAAAAAACATAATAAGACAGAACTGATAGAAAATAAGTAATATAGTGACAAATACTTCACTTACACAGGCGTTCATGATTAGATTTGTCGGATTGCATCTTCTCAGGGAGAGAAACTTCCCAAATACCACCACCATACATTGAAACTGTTGGTGGATCTAGAAAGATACCTCTTCCGCTATACCTGTAGAATTTCATGATCAACTAAGGCAAACAATTCCACCAGATATCTTTAAAAGTTGTTCCTTCATCACGGAACATAACCCGCATTGACGGGGATCTATATGTTGTAAAATAAATAATGTTGCAATAAAAATTGGAATAGAAATATATCTCCATAATATAGGGGCAAGTTTTACTAAATAAACACAACATCAAATCAATCACAACATAATCACGTATGGAAGCAACAAAGTCTAGATATAGCGACAAAATATAACAGTGTAATTTATAAATGATTGGCAATGTGTGGGTTAAAAATATATAAACATGCAAGGGAACTGTTTGCTTATACATCGACTACCACGAGAAGAAAAATATGACAGAAATCACTTAACAAGGAAAAGATTAGAACATTAACTATTAAAAAAACAAAAAGACAGTAGATCAAAACAAAATCTTAAATTTATTGGGATATAGTTCCTACCCCACCCCAATACTATCTCTGTACCTTCTACTCATTCGTAAATCGTAAGCAACAAAAAACAGAGGGAGCTGCCACATTCTGTTACATGGACAATTTTGGCCAATCAAGGACTCAGAAGTGGAAGACAATTTTGGCCAATGAAATCCGGACAATTTTCATATTTCTAATTAATTGGTCTAAAAGTTTGAAATTTGAAGAATACATTCTCATTGAATAGGAGAAAGTGGAACACTGTATGTAATAAGAGTTAGTAAGTTATAATCAGGAAATGTCTTTCGGTGTCAACTTACAGATCCAAGGGAATACGTGGGCAGAAACTAAAAGAAATGAGATAGAGAAGTACCGTTGCAGATTTTATATATATATATATATTCTTTTCTTTATTTATTTTTTTAAATATAAAAAAAATTGGCCTTATAAATGGCCTACAACCCGACCCCAAAAGGGAATACTACCCTACCCACCCACCCCAATACCAGTCAGGTAAGGCCTTCGCAATATTTAAGGTTTCATGGACTGAAATATTTAGGGGAAACAATATGACAGTAAGACGGAAAAATGCTATTACAAACAAGAAGGGAATCATTAACCATAAAGAGAACACCATGTACATGTTCTATTTAGAAACATCGTACCAGGGTTGCTGGAGGAAGCCAGTATAAGGTGAAGGCGCCTGGGCTTCCATTGCACCTAATGTATCACCATGGTAAGATCCTTTCAATGCTAAAACCTAATTCAAAGAAAACATAAACCCGAGAATTGACTCCAAAATAAAGATAATGAAAATTGTTGAAAATAGTGGTTCCAGTATTTGCTTCATGTCATCAAGCACAGAAGTTCGTAAAAACAGAGGATAAATAAATGCATATCCAAAGAGAAATATAGCAGTAATAGAGGTATTTCGTGAGTTGCTAGTACCTTGAGATCCATGAATCTTCCGTCCGGATTAGCATTCACAAGGTCCAAGAGCACTTTATTATCAGACAAGAACTTGCGAAATGCCATTTTGAGAGCAATTTCTACTGATGTAGATCCATTATCGGAGAAGTACACTCGAGAAGCCCATCCTGGAACACAACAGTTATAGCAGAAACGAACATGCAATTGGTTCAGCAGATCCACAAGTCCAAAATAAATAAAAATAATTATATTTTTGTAAAATATATCGGATATAGGTATATATATATATATATATATATATATATATATATATATATATATATATATATATATATATATATATATATATACGTATATTGAATAGAAATAATTCGTGTAATTTTATCCAAGAGATTCCTAACCTAAATGTGTATTGAATATTTTGAACATAAATTAATTTCTTTAGTTATAGAGTAATAACATATTGCACAATCCCTAGAAGAAGACAACAGGGAAATAAAAGGCAAAATGACACTCGAGAAAAATATTGAAGATTCACTTACGTTCAAATTTTTAATCATCGACATTTTGACGGTGAATATCATAGCTAATGAGAAATTATAAATAAATATTAAACAAATGAAAAATTTATATCAGCCATCATCGTGATCAACCAAGAGAAGAATTATTGTGGTTATTTCTTAAAAAAGAGTGGCATTACCAAATGCATCGCCAACGTTTAAAGGAGAATCCAAAAGCAAACCTTTACTATTCTAATAAACATAGAAAAATAAATAAAAAGATGGCTTTTCTGTACTCTTATCCAAGAGAAAATTAAAAAATCAAAATTAGTAAAGTTACCTTTTCCCACGGCTTCAAGCAAAATTTCAGCTAATTCTAGAGCTGGCTCGTATACATTCTCCGGGAACATCACATGCCCATATCTTGCAGCAGTATAGCCCATATCTCTAGCAAGTTCAATCTGTAAGCGCCTAAAAGAAGAGTGTAATGTAACTCATGGGAATATCAATGAAAATACAGCACTCAGTGTTTCAGAGATAAATACTATGAGATTTTTCCAATAATTTTCAGAAGATAAATATGTACTTCATGAAATGAGATTTTTTAGAATACTAAGTCATGAGTAGAATTGGTTTCAAATGCAAGTTTATGCGTGTAATGCATGAAGGGTTATTAACTGGAGTTATACACGTAAAAAAAGAAAACTGACCTGCAACTTAGCATCAGGGCCTTGTGTCCACCAACTTGCACAAGCATCAAATTGTTGAGAAATCCAATCGAAACTCTGAAACTAAACCATGCATTGGGCGGTGTAAGCCTAATTTTTGTAATCAATTGTACGATGAACATGTTAACGAACTAACATAATGTTACAAATGAAGACAAGAATGCTTTCAATGATAAGATACATGAAACTTTGCACAAGCTCTTTAGAATAAGCAAGAATATATATCAACAAAGAAAACATAACTTCTTCGAAACTGATTATCAAAATGCCAACCTTGTGAACAGCAAAGTTCTCTCCACAGCGTGAATCTATAATTGTAACCTTTTCTTCTGGTACAAGCTTATGCTGAGTGAATGGCCACCATAATACATCACATGCTTTCTTTCGCATGTCATGTAATCTCTGAGTTCTTTCCAGAAAATTTGAAAGCATTATCTCCTTGAGCGAACTGAAAACTGTCTGAGACTCGTCGAACCATGCTATCAGATCATCGGACGTGTCTTTTGGAATAGATGGAAGCACGAGTACAGGCACCCTAGGAATGGCCAAAAAATACTTATATTGGTTATTAAACTGTCAAGTCGAAGAAATATTTTTGGCACAGGACGGTGGAGAAAATAACATTTCCAGTGCAAAGAAAATAGACAATAGATGAAAACCTAACACACTCATACACAACTTCAGGGTATACAAGCTTAGTATACTGATTGAGCATGCAACTTCTCAATGACTTGACTCAAGAATTTTGAAGGAAAAGCAGGTAAACAGAAACCTCTTTACCTATTTCGGAAATATGATAATAGGGGCACCTCGTTCATGAGACTGTGATCCTCAAAAATAACTGCAGCAACATCATATCCTCGAATCTTTAGACTTTCATAAGCAGATATGGTTCCTGATATACCACCTAATCGTCCATCCCCCACAAGAATAGCTGGCAGACGGAAAGGGCTGCCACATAAATAACAAAGTTGAAGGTGCAGTAAGATAAATGTTGTATATGTGCCTCATATTTTCCCGAACAAGCAACGAATCACAATCATGGTCTATTTTTTAGAAGAAAGGCTTAGACTACCATTATTCCAGATCAATGCAAATGAGCCCTCAAAGACCAGACAACTTCAACAAAAACTTATAAACGAGACTACTAGTGACTAAGATTGTTCAGTGTTTTGTGACACATAATACGCCTCTCCATATTTAGATATATACTCAAGGTTTTACGTCTTTCATTCCTCATCTATTCACATTGCAGTGGGAAGCTTCTTTATAGTTCTGAGGTAACATTGTGCGGCATAAATAAACCAATTCCGTGTCAAACATAATTACGGTATCTACTATCTACAATCGTAATTATATCACATGCTAAAAGTGCAAAAATAAAAATAAATGCGCACCGATATAGGTCGCACTGAAGAGTACCAGATGGGCCAGGACTGGCTACGCCGCCAGCTGTCTCGATCACACACATAACTTCCAACTCCTCCGAAGCACCCGATTTTCCAGCCAATCCATTTATTAAACATCTCTTCAACATGTCCAATACCTCTGAATCCTCGACTGCGGCTTCCTCCCTAGCAGCGGCTAAATGAGGCGACACAGCCTCTTTCCACCCGTACATCGTCTTGCAGACAACCTCAGACACTGGAAATAGTTCTGCCTCGTTACTCTCGCTCCCCTGCAACTTCCTCTCCTCGTAACAATTCAAATTCTTCCATCCACAATCGAAACCCCCACCTTTTTCGACACCCTCAACCCCGAAATTATGGTTCCCTACACTTCCAGCCACAACCCCGTGCCCTAGGACTTCATTTGCAGCCGGAATAGAAGCTTTGAGAACACAATTCGAAGCAAAAACAGAGTACGGCAGGGGCTTACTAGCAAAGAAGTCGGAGAATTTTCTGTAGACAAAGCGCGAATCTGAGTCATCGGGAAACCCGGTCTGAACTGGTTTAAGGTACACAAATCTCTTCTTAGGAAGCGGAGCTGCGGAGGAGGGGGAGGGGGAGGGGGAGATGAAAGACATGGTGAGGCCGGCGGAGACCAGAGTTTTGCCGAGAGAGGTGTTGGAAGCCCAAATTGTGTAAATTGGGTGGGTCAGGGGGTACTCTGTCACCGAATGGAGGCGGCGGAGGCCGCGCTGTTGAATAATGTAGGATTGTTTGATTAAGAGGCGGCGGATTGAACCGGAGAAGAGAGCGGTGGTCGTCGGCATTGTGTGTGTGTGTGTGAGAGAGGGAGAGAGAAGCCCTAGCAATTGAGGTGGTTGAGGGTGAGGGAGAAGGGTTTTAACGGCTACAAGAAAAAGAGCACGAAATTCAAACGTTTAATGCGTGCGCTGCTGTGTGACACGTGGCAGATGGTGAAACTTGACATGATTGTAATCTTTTCACTGTTTATATAAAGAAATAAAAAAGAAGTATATAGTAATATACTATTGTAAAGAGTTGGAAATATAATTCATTTTTATTTTCATGTTTTACTAATAGTCAACATAAAAAATATTACTAATCAATTTGGACTTCCAAGTAATACAATACAATCATCATTTATAAAAGATGACCAAAAAAGGTTACATCCAAGGAGAACAAGTACCCAACACTATTTAGCATAATCTATGAAAAAAGAAATTTGAATTGTCATTGTTGGCATACAAAAAATTTAGGTAACATTGTTGATCCGAATCAATTCATTTCCACTTGCCCGTTAAGCAGATGTGGCCCAATAGTTCCGCAAGGAATGGTCTAATGGTTGGAGCAAGTGAGCATGTGTTAATTGATTCAGGTTCGAATTCATTTGCCAACAATTGCGAGGGCAAGCTTGCCGCACATAGTTAGCATAGTGTAGTTCAGATCTCTCGTATGGTTCGCAAGCTATTATACGAGAGTATAGATTTACCCAATGCACTTATATGGTCGCATAAACTGATCGCCAAAAAGAATCTTCCAATGAAGTCCTTGCAAGCAACTCCTGCAAACAAGTCAATAGAGGGATAGAATAGCCTCATTAGAGAGGTGGTCGGCTACCATTAGGCGACACACTCAGAAGCAGAGCCACCCTCTGGCAAGGGTGGGCTCCAGCCCACTGTGGAATTTTTCTTTTTACCTATATATACCCACCCATGTATATTCAGCCCACCCAATTATTTTAATTAACACACTCAGCACAAAGTCCAGTTTCTTTTTTTAAGAATTAATATTCTGCAATCAGTAATTCTTACTCATCGTTTGTCTCTATTTTTCGTTCAATTTTTCTGTTTTTTGTTCAATTTTTCTTCTACAATATCCTACTACGGAATAACACACAACACGCCACAACTCTATCTTCTGCAATTTTTCTTCTGTAATACGAAACGGAACAAATTTCCAAATTCCAACTAAGGTAAAAAAAAAAATTGGGATTAGGGTTTAATTGATAATATTTGATTAAGAATGAATTTAATAGTAATTCATTACATGTGGAGTAGCAGATGGTATTAATTTTAGGATTTTGAATATTTTCTTTACCAATTTCAATGGAAGTTGTCTTTTGGTACTGCATATTTTATTTTTTTTTCTGTTTTTCACATATATAATTGTTCGAAATATGAGATATTTTAATTTGATTGCTTGTCCTTTGACCAATTTTTTTAGCATAAAAAAAGAAAAATCGAAAAACAGGGAGAGAGAAGTCTATGTAAGAAGTGATTTTAATAGTGATGGGTTTCATAAAAGCAATTCTAATTATTTGTATAGTAGTGTGTGAAGAACATGAAAACTCAATTCCGTTATTTTGTTTCCTCTCTTACTTTGTTTTTTTAGTTGCTGACTTGTTGTGCTTGCCATATCTGATAACATGTGTTCATATTATATTCAGTATAGTGTTGTTTATGAGGGTTAACTTTTTTATATGAAAATAAGAAAAAAAAATAAAAAAAATAATATGTACAATTTTTTATTGTCTATGTAAGAAGCAGTAGCTTAGAGTAGTTTTGAGTTTCAACTTTTAAAATAATATTTTTTTCATTGCAAATGATTATTGGATTAATTTATTTGCTTAGTAAATTTTACGTCTTCAATTTTGTATGATTAAACAGTTATGAGGAGATATTTGAAGAGAAAATCACCTTCTCCCCAAATAAGTGATGATTCTTCATCCGGTAATGCATTCCAAGAGGTTAACTTGGGAGATCTTCTTGCAGATCATGGACAAAGACCTAGTATTTTGCATTATAACATTAACGTTCGAGATCAAGTTCGGAGAGCATATTTGCAAAAGGGCCCTTGCCAACCTCATAACCACGACTTCCCTCCTACAATCTTTGGCAACCAAAATAGACGGTTTAATAAAGTTTGGTTTAGCGGACATAGTAACTGGTTGGAGTATAGTGTATCAAAAGATGATGTATATTGTTTATGTTGTTATCTTTTCAAACCAGATATTGGAGGTCAATCGGGTGGTGATCATTTTGTTACTGAAGGGTTTAAAAATTGGAAGAGAAATAATAAATTATCTATTCATGTAGGGGGGCCCAACAGTGCACATAATATGGCTTGGGGAAAATGTCAAGATTTGATGAATCAAAAGCAACATATTGAGACGGTTGTTTGTAAACAGTCAAATCAAGAAAAAGCTAGATATAAAATCCGCTTAAATACGTCAATTGAGGTGGTCCGATATCTCTCAACACAAGATTGGCATTTCGTGGACACGATGAAAGTGACAGTTCGAATAATCCAGGAAATTTTATTCAACTTGTAAAAACTTTTGGGCGAATTAATCCCGATATCAAGGCACTTACTTTGAATAATGCTCCGCTAAACCAAAAGATGACAAGTCCGGATATTCAAAAAGAGATTGTAAATGCTTTTGCAATGGAAATTATGAAAGTAATTATAAGTGATCTTGGTGATTCGCCGTTTTGTCTGATGGTCGATGAAGCACGTGATATATCAATGAAGGAGCAAATGGCTTTAGTGATAAGATATGTCGATAAATGTGGTAGTGTGATTGAGCGTTTTCTAGGAGTTGAACATGTTACCGATACTAGTGCTTTGACTCTTAAAGCAACTATTGATAATGTTTTTTCTAGATATGGATTGAGTATCTCGAAATTAAGAGGCCAAGGTTATGGTGGAGCTAGTAACATGAGAGGTCAATTTAATGGCCTAAAATCACTTATCTTGAATGAGAACCCTTCGGCACATTATATTCATTGTTTTGCTCATCAGTTACAACTCGCTTTAGTAGCAGTTGCAAGAAAACACGATCATATTTCTTCACTTTTTGATTTTACTACAAGAGTGTTAAATGTTGTTGGATCATCGTGTAAACGTCGTGATTTGCTTAGAGAGAAGCAATCTAAAAAAAATACTTGAAGCACTCGATATGGGAGAAATTTCAACTGGGCGAGGTTTAAATCAAGAAACGAATCTTAAGCGAGCAGGTTAGATTATTTTTAAGCTTCAAGATTTTCTTTTTTTATTTTAAGAATGTCTTGCCATTTTCATTTTTTAATACTCTTGAATGTCCAGGTGATACACGTTGGAGCTCTCACTACAACACTTTATTGAGCTTGATCAATATGTTTGGTGCGGTGATTGATGTACTTGAACTTATTGGTCGTGATGCTTCAAGTACAAGTCATCGTACCGAAGCACAGGATATTGTAGATAGACTTTTGTCATTTGATTTTTTATTGAGCCTCTTTTTGATGAAAAAAGTACTAGCGATCACAAATGAGCTATCTCAAGCACTTCAAAGAAAAGATCAAGACATTGTGAATGCAATGACATTAGTTCAAGTGTCAAAGATTCAAATTCAATCCTTGAGAGAAAGTGGGTGGAGTTCTTTACTTGATGGTGTTACAACTTTTTGTGAGAAACACAGAGTTGATATTCCTGAAATGGATGCTAAATATGTTGCTCGAGGGCGAAGAAGACGGAATGAAGAAGAAATGACAAACCTACATCATTATAAGATTGAGACATTTTACACTGTCTTGGATATGCAACTTGGAGAATTAAATGCTCGATTTTCTGATTCGACCATGGAACTGCTTATGTGTGTTTCTTGCCTTGATCCATCGAACTCATTCTCCGATTATAACAAGGAAAAACTACTTTGTCTTGTTAATTTTTATCCAGAAGACTTTACCGAGTTTGACAAATGTAAGCTCAGTGATCAATTGGATAATTATATTGTTGATATGCGCCTAAGCAAGGATTTTTTTGGATTGAATAGTATAAGTGATCTTGCTCGCATAATGGTAGAAACTAGGAGAAATAAGGTGTATCCTTTGGTTTACTTGCTTTTGACATTGGCATTAACATTACACCCTTTGGTTTACTTGCTTTTGACAATGGCATTAACATTTCCAGTTGCTACCAGAAATTGATAATGAAACAATCATGGAGAGTTTTCAGAAAATGAAAACACGAAAGGGTCTACTTTAAAGGATTGAATTTATGTTATATTAGTTAAATTTTATAAATTTGTAGTTATTTTGTGCAACTTTATGTATTAATCGGAAAAAAAAAAAATTGGGGATGCTGCCCATGAACCCCGTAAAGCCCACCCTAGTTCGAATTCCTGGCTCCGCCACTGGACACACTTGCTCGCCCGAGCCATGTGACATCATCTAATGCACGTCCCGTCAGCTGACAAGTTCAGAGAATGTTTGCTACTAACAGTTTGTGCGGCTATTCTAGTATTCACCTGAAATGACAATGACAGAGTTAAGCCGTCCGAGTACTAACCTCCAGATTTCTTCTCTTTTGCAAATTCTGTTTAAGACCAAGGCACAGTCCAAAATCCCATCAAGAATATGACTTGGTCAATTGTAAACATGCATAATCGATAAATGTATAGTATACAAATAAATGGGGCCAAGAGAAATTAGATAAAATGAATAAACATTTGTCAAACTGTATCCAGGAAAATTTCACTGATAAAATACCATTTTCACTCAAATGTCTGAAAAATAAAAATTTGTCCACATAAGCAACAAAACAAAATTTCAAAACATAGCAAAATTTGATCCCATAGCATTAAATTCATCCTATTATCTCTCCTCAAGTAGCGGCATCTATGAATGCTCTTCCAGGTTGTCTTCGAGCCAAAGGTCCGTGACATCCAAGAAGCTGCAACGTTTAAACAATGGTCAAAACTTATACATACAAATAAACGGAAACAAATAAATCACTCTTAGCTAAAATTCTAATTGATTGAAGTTTCTGGTTTTCACATGCACCCAAACGCAACTTAAAGTTGTTCAAGACAAAGACAAACCTTGGCATTCACACCGTCATTAAGAATTCTATTCTCAGACTTCCATCTCACATAGTCAGTGCGGCTGAATTTGGTGAATCCCCTGAAAAATAAATGTACAGCAAATCAGCAACCACTCTCAAAACATCAATCGAGTCTTCATTTTCATTTTTATTTTTCACACACTTTCAAAGGCAAGCAGCAATATTGCAATAATACCCGATTACAATTTCCAAACAAGAACACATTCAAAAATAACTAAAGTAATCAACAACATGCTCAAGAATTCCATCCCCACAAAACCAAACGAAACGAAATAAGCAGAACGGTGAAAAAACAATTATCAGAAAACAAATGGCTCACATGAAAGGAAAAACGCAGAGAGAAAATAAAATAAAAGCAAGAAATAGATATATGCATAATTCTTAATCCAAAAAATACCATTTCCTGCTGACGATGATCTTTTGACGACCAGGGAACTTGAACTTAGCACGGCGAAGAGCCTCCTGGGCATGATGACTGTTCCCATCCTTGCAGCGCACAGACAAGAGCACCTGTCCAATCGCCACGCGGGCGCACACACCCTGTGGTTTACCGAAAGCGCCCCTCATGCCGGTCTGGAGCCTATCAGCACCAGCGCACGAAAGCATCTTGTTGATACGCAGCACATGGAAAGGGTGCACCCTCACCCTCAAATGGAAAGCATCTTTGCCAGCAAACTTGGTCATGTACTTGTTGCACGCAATACGAGCAGCTTCGAGCGCCTCGCTGGAGACATTCTCCTTCTCCCAACTGACCAAGTGGACGCAGAACGGGAATTCATCGACTCCCTTCTTCTTCATCCCGACATCGTAGATACGGATTTTTGGGTCCGGCACACCACGGCAGTAGCGGGACTTCGGGTAGGGTTTGTTCTTGATCTGACGGTAACACCTTGCAGGTCCTGAAATTAAAGAATAAGACATTATAGATCAAAAAAATATTCAAAAGTAGAAGCTTTATTTATATACTTCCGAATTTTCTTTTGGATACGATATTGGTTACAATAAAAATCAAAATTTGTAATCTTGATACACATTGATCCACTGTGTAGCATCAAAAAACCCTATTTTCTCAATATATAAGGAATTATCCAGAAACCAGCTACATTGCACAAGAATACATTGATAAATTTATTCAATCAACAAATCATAACACAGCTTTAATCGAGGATCGGTGAATTTTCAGATAAGAACAACAATGTATCAATCAATTTTATTTCCCCAAGCTCTTGGTAATAAAAAAAAATTAATATAATGCAGCAGCATATAATTAAAAAAAAATCAGCGGGAAAACGTAGTAACATGATTTCACCAATTGGAAGAATTAACATTTACGCGAAAACCAGAGAAAATCAACGATAAACAAATGAAACTAACAGCGATTACAGATCGAATAAATGCTATAAATCAAAACCAATTGGAGACTAATAAGAATCAAAATTAACTTTTTTTGCGTACCCAGATCCGTTTATTGATTCCAAATGATACGCAGAAAAAAGAATACATACGATAAATTCAAGAACAGAGGAAAGAGGGCTTACTTCTCCCCATCGCGAGCTGCTGTAATTGGTCCCGACCAAAGTGTGAAAGAGAAAACCTAACCCTAATTTGTTGATGTGAATGTGTTGGATTATATATCTCATGCTTGACCTTTCAGATGGATTGTTGTATTGGCCCAATATGTTAAAAGCCTATCTCGGCCTTTTTCCGGCCCAATATTTTGATTGCTGGTTTTTCTTTTCATTTTTATTAATTATTATTATTATTATTATTATTATTATTATTATTATTATTATTATTATTATTATTATTATTATTATTATTATTATTATTATTATTATTATTATTATTATTATTATTATTATGTGTAATTGACACTTTGCACCATTGAATTACATACTTTTGACACTTTTGCACCCATAAATTGAAAAAAAAATAGTACTTTGAACCCCCAATTACATATTACTTGGTACTTTGCACATTGCTACACATTTTGTTAAAAAAACTAACATGCAACCGGTTCCGTTTTAACCCAAAATCTGTTTAACCCGAACTCGATCCATAAACGGTAACCTACGATGTACAAAAACTTCTACTCACATGCGTTTCCACGTCTGGAATCATTTCGGGAATCGAAACTCCATGACACCTGTCAGAAACGTTTTGGGGTCGTATTCATAAATATTTAAAATTTTCGGGCACGTTTATGGTAACAGTGAAAAAATGAAAACGTGTTTCCACCCAAAGGAAAATCAAAAATTCATTTTACATAAAAACTAAGAAATGCATACGGTTTAAAAAAAAACTTAAATATTATGTCTCTTTTTCACTTATAAAGGTGATTTAATATTTTCTATAGATACTAATTCCATAATAAAATAAATTTATATGGTCCGAATGTAATTTATGGAATGGTAATTTGGACTGAAACTTGTAAATTATATATAATTTGTAGATACAAATATGTAATTAACAACAAGTATACAAGTTAAATATAATATATTTTAGAAATTATAGATGCACCCCTATATTTTTAATATTTACACACTTACCCACATTACGGTATCCAACTTTATGAAAAACGAAGTTTCTCCGACCCGTTTTCCCATTTCGACGTGTCCCCATTTTCCATGCCCGTGCTACATAATAGACGGTAACATTTTGATGGGGGCTATTCTGGTCTCATTCATGGTGAACCAAGCCCAATTACGGCGATCCCAATCCGATGGCGTGATTTGAGAGCATCTATGTTGGATGAGAAGGCCATGGCCACATAAAAGCAAGAAGTAAGCCTCATCTAAAGCAGTCCAGGATAGAAGCCATTAGGTAAATTCGCAGTAATCAGACGAGCATTACAGGGTTGCAGCCGACGAGGCCCGCTCGCCGGGCGGCCCAATCTTAGGTACCCAATTACTTTCATACTTTCTTCTAAACTCCGTCTCATATTTACTGTTCTGATCTGCTTGTCATTTCACCATCTTCGGTCTTAAATCCGACATCCCGTAAAAAGAGTAGGGTTTGGAGTGAGGTATGGAAGTCACATTTAAATTAAACATACCATTTTGTTGCAAGTAAACTGCTTCATTCAGATGTAGCCACGACGACTACAAAGATCAAAACCAAACGGACGGCTGAGATTCTCCCTTCTCCACCACGCCAATATTTCATCATTTTATTTACAACTGCCCACTGCCACTGCCACTGCATAAAATCAGAATACGGAATACACGCAGAACCAAACCCTCGTCTGACCGGAAAAAGAAAAGCAACCGGCGATGGTGTACGAAGCAATAAGAATCCACTCCCCAAACCCCTCCAAGTAAGAGAACTACACCCTCATATGCGACTCCCACACCGTCTTCACCGTCGTCACCGCCACGCTTGCCTTGATGTTTTTCTTGTTTTCTTAATGGCCAAGGTTCTCAAACTTTGGAATTGGGATTAATTAATCAATCATTGGATATCCTACGTTTTCTTTTTGACACTGATTAATATAATCATGGGATGTTTTGGCATTTTTCCCTGCTTTTTCTGATCACATTTTGTAGATGGTTTTTGTTAATGGGTTTTCATGAAATGTACTGAATCTTGTTAATTTCTTCATATGATTTCCATGAACAAGGAAAATGATTTTGCTCTCTCTC
The DNA here is from genome assembly GCF_056151865.1 of Erythranthe guttata. Classification (NCBI taxonomy): domain Eukaryota; kingdom Viridiplantae; phylum Streptophyta; class Magnoliopsida; order Lamiales; family Phrymaceae; genus Erythranthe; species Erythranthe guttata. The sequence goes on from NC_142542.1 coordinate 17,564,052, forward strand.
TCTCTCTCTCTCTCTCTCTCTCTCTCTCTCTCTCTCTCTCTCTCTCTCTCTCTCTCTCTCTCTCTCTCTCTCTCGTGAATTCATAATGTATGTTAATTGTTTTTGGTGTCATAATCATTTCTGGATCATATATTAATCATAAATTTTTGTTCGACTTCAATTGTTTCAATGTCTTAAAAATACTCGAACAAAGTTTAACCAAACTGAATACGAATCAAATTCGGGTAGGTTGAATTTTGTATATGTACTTTATCATTTTTGTTGCAACTGAATCGAGTTTCATATCTTAACGAGTGGAATATGTATTTAAGTGGGTTTGGTAAGTTAGGCTCTGGATTCTGAATTTTAAAATGTAGAAAATGTAAATGAAAAGGAAAACGAAAAGAAAATCAAAGAATTTCGAAATCTCAATTATGTTTGGTTCCAAGGAGAATTGGTGGTGGAAAATGAATATGTGGAAACCTACTTTCTTTAATCTTGTTTGGTAACTAGAAGAAATCAAGAAAATATTGAAATAAAAACCATTAAATTCTCTTTTTTCTTTTTTTTCTTTTGAACATAAACCAAAGTCTAAAGATCATTTGGTTTACAAATAGGGACAAAGATTTATGGGGCAAAAAAACTTAATTTTAGCTATTTTATTTAATATTGTATAGTTTAACTAATTCAAACTTTAATTCATCTAATTAAACACAACTCAAACAACAAAGGTCAAATTAATTTGTTACTTCTGTACCCATTTGTTTTTTACTTGTTCACTAGAGCTCGAACCACAGTTGAGCTCATATCAAATATGAAAAATATTATAAAATAATTCAAGCGCCAAGGTCAAATTTGCAATCAAATTCAATTATAGTCTATGCATCACGAACATGTTGACGGTGATACTGGAAAACGAGGAAACGGTATATCTCAAAAAATGTGGATACGGGAGCTTGGGGAAATGTGTAAATATTAAAATCATAAGGGCATATTTATAAATATGCTATATAAATATATATAAGTTTTTATTTATAGATAAATTCTCTTTATATATTTTGATACAAAACATATTCAAAATAAATTTTACTATCAACTATCAGTTTGCAATTGATCATCAAATCGTGTAAATAACTAGGTAAATAACAAAAAAAAAAATATTTCATTTGACGTTCAAACATGTTTCTAACTTTTTAGAAATTGCAAAATGACCCATGAGGTATCCGGTAGATTTCCGACACAAAAACGCATCCGAAACGCGGAAACATAAAAAACTTATTTGAAATATAGGCTATAGAGATAGATAAGCTGTCCAAATATGAAATTATAGTCTTGTTACACCACAAGTTGCACCAAAATTTCTTCCTCAAGAGTGAGGCAATCATCAACTAGGTAGCCATATCTGGGATCCCTCAGTGCAGCAAGACTAATGAATTTATGCTTTCCCCAATCCTTAAACCGAGGATGTAAACCATACAGAAACTGCCACGTGGAAATTTCAACATTATTATAGAATATAATATCATTAGAAATAATTCAAAAATTAAAATCAAAAATCTAATTCACAACTCACATTTTTCGGGAGTTAATTGCATACAACCCCCTGTGAAAAGTCTAATTGCCGGAAAAACCCCTATGTTAAAACAATTAGCATTTACCCCCCTATGATGGATTTTATTTAGCCCACCACCCCCTATTCGAATTTTTTTTTTTACTATAACGAAATGACTATATTACCCTTATAAAAATATGCTACATTACCCTTTATTTTAGTAATTATTAAAAAAAAAATAAAAAGAAAATATATATATATATATAATATATATATATTAAAAAATATTTAAAATAAAAAAATATATAAAAAAATAACAAAATAATTATTTTTATAAATTTATAAACAAAAGATAATGCAAAATGTATATATACTAAATATAAAATAATAAAAAGAAAAAAGAAATTAAATAAGTCATCTTCTTCAACAGCACCACCGTGCACCCACCTCCAATAGCAACCACCAACACATCCTGCTCCTCCTCCACAATCCACCATCTTCGTTGCCTCTGACCTATCTCCGCAACGGTTTGATTCGGTTCCTCTCCGAGCCACATCAATTTCCTCAATTTATCTCTCCCCCACCAAGAATTGAAGTCTGGAGATGGAAATTAGAGACGATACATTTGTCGTCGGCGGCGCGGCTACGGCTTCGGAGATGTCCTCTCGACATCCACCTCAAAACCAATGCTAAATTCAAACAAAAATCTCCCCAAATCGGCAGCCCATTGTCGGTGTTATGGGCACCATCTCCTCCCCACCCAATCCAACACCCCTTACGGTCGTATAAGGCGGCGGTGGCGGCGCCCCCACCTCGAATGAATGGCCGACGAGAAGAAAACAATCTGACAACCCGGATTCTTGAAACCCGAAGCCCCGATGGGATTCTCCTTCTCAATCTCACGGGCTCGCCGGAAATGGGAAGATAAAGATGACTTGTGGTAACGGATGGTTGGTTTGGAGAAGAGGGCTTTTTGAAAATGTTAAGGACTAAATTGAAAGATGGGTCTTTTACTGGGTGAATCTGTAATTTAAAAAATAAAATAATTGAAAGGGTATTTTGGTATTTTCAAGTCAAAAAAACGCTCCCAGTCGCATAATCGGCGAGTGTAACACACGATCAGCTCACAGGGGGTTTATTGGCTCTGACTTCTGATCATAGGGGGGTATATGTTAATTTTTTTAACACGGGGACTTTTCCGGCAATTAGACATATCACAGGGGTGCCGCTTGCTAAAAACTCCATTTTTCGGAGTGGTGGAAATCACCCCTGCATTTTAGGCGTATGTAGAACTCTGTCTTTACTTTTTTACGAGCATCAAATCTATCGGAATCAACACATGCCAAAAATATTGACAAATGACTACCACCCTTTGAACTGGGATCGGCTCCATTTGGGTATAACTTCATCTCCCTAAATATGCAAAAAAAAATTTTGATGAGTTTTTTGACATTAAAAAAAAAAGAGTAGCTTTTTTAGCAATATATTTCAAGAGAGTTATGGTTTTTTTGGAAATTCAAAAGAAAGTAAAATGGATATATAAGAAAAGGAATGAGAGAACAAACTACCAGTTGATATCTCCTATGATGAAATTTTCAGAAAACAAAATATCTGCTTTCAATTTGGAGAATTCATGAATCTTCCATTCGCGTTTTTGCGGATATTCTACCGGTTTGAACAAAGTCACACGCTCGATCACCCTTGGTGTTTTGAGGACAAAAACTTCAGCTCCAAGAACAATGTTGTCGTTAATAATGTATCCACTTGATTCATCTCCCAAAATTTTCTTAGAGATGAATTTGAGAAATCCCCATATAGATTTTGTATTGTTGAAGCGTCGCCTGTTTGTTCCGTTTACTGGCAAAATTTAGAGAACAAGAATAAGGAAATAACAAAACAAGAAAAAAGATGACTTGTTCTTGTTGATAAAAGTTACCTCGCACACAAAGATAATTATCTAGGATATGATTATAGAGGAAGATGGTGAAGATGGCATTAAACTCCCAGTTTACGGGCAAAGAACTAGTATCCACCGTTTTATTCTGACCCAGGATAAACAAAAGAACATTTCGACAGTTTAATAGCTTCAATTGCCAATTAAAGAAACTGCACTATCTGTTGTACAGTGCATGAGGACAACTCACTACAACGAATCACCCACAAAGGTCGGATTTCCTTAGGAATGTACTAACGATTTTAATATGCAGTGAGTGACCGAAATCAAAGGGATTTTCAAGATTACAAGACTACAAAAATGGAAATAACATAATGTGAAAAGCCTAGCACCATAAATAAGCTATAATGGATTGGCAAGGATGTGAATGTCATTTGTCAAAGCAACAAGCAATGGGAAACTTCATTCTCGCCTAGCTGATTTCAGCATCCCATTAAGTTCGAATAATAAAATACCTCGTACAAACAAAAAGATACAGAAGATTTTAGAGATAGAAATGATCACGTACCCAGAGATATTAATGTATCGAATTCGAGTTTAAGATATCTCACTTCGTGGAGCAGCTTCATTAGCCAGGCGTGGAGAAGCCAATACCAAGACACCTTAATTTGTCACGCCTTGTATTAACGGATAGACGTACGAACAAGATTATTCAAATAACCAAGAAACACTCACTGGACACTTGAAGACTGATATACAGAACACCGATATAAGACAGTCGTGAGAAACATGGCTCTCCACGGACTATTTCATCATCTCAATCACGTGGTATATTTAAGACTCATCATGCATATATATTGAGTTACAATTACGAGTTACCACTCACCCCGATGAGGCCAATCGTATATACATCACATCCACAAAATCAGCATTGGGAAAATAATTTAAGACTACAGGTTTTCGAAAGAGTTCCCATCTTATCACTTACTGAGAAGGCACTCTCCAAAATTACACAGCATGCTTTAAGTATACCAGATGTCGGTGGAAGATTGTTGTATAAAATAAAATCATCTGTAATTTATGAAGGATATTGAGATCTTACTTGTGGGCTTCCGGTGCCAACCTAAACGCCTAGCAACACGGAGGTGGCAGATGTACCGTTGTAGTCATTTCGTACTCTATTTTTTTACATTTTTTTTCAAGGTTTCTTATGAATTTAGTTAGGATTTTTTCTATCTCAGATCTCGGTCCAGATTTAAGCAAGATATGAGTATTATCTTTATTTTTTATTTTTCCACAATTGTTTGCAGACGATAGAAATTCAATTCCGATAACAGTTTATCAAATTTGGAAGGAGATACGTCAAAGTGAAATCAGAATACGGTATAGAAATTCAACGGAACACCAACTCCAAAATCTTCGATATATTGTTTGTTCCTAATCTGCGTCTCACCAACTAAACATCAATTATTACTTACAAATGAATGAAATCGATGTATGAAACATAATACACCTCAATCAAACGTGTGTGTGGCCTCCAGGAGAGGTAGATGAGTCGTGGCTTCCAGAAGAGGTAGATGAGTCGTGGCCTCCAGAAGTGGTAAATGACTCGGCGAGTCAAGTGGATGAACCGGTGGTGGTGGTGGACGAACCGGTGGTGGTCGACAAGGATGTAAGCCTGGTCGAGGACAGTGAAGTACGGGTGGTCGACAAGCATGGAAGGTTGGTCAAGGACAGTGAAGGACAGGTGGTTGACAAGGGTGGAAGGCTGATCGAGAACGGGGAAGTACGGGTGGTCAAAATGGACCGATTCCTGGTATAAAAGTAATAACGGCTGGTCGACAAGGGTGGAAGGCTGGTCGAGTACAGTGAAGGCACGAACGTCGAGGTGGATGCACCGACATTCGAGGTGGATGAAAGGGGAGGAAATGTGTGTGGATCCAGAGGCGTAAGGGTCCAGGTGGATGGGTGGTGCAAAACGGGGATGGACGGATTAAGTACGTCGGCCGGATTCAGAGCAGCGATGATGGACGAAGTCTGAGCATCGGTGTTGGACGGAGTCCGACGATTGGTACTGGGCGGAGTCTGAACGGCAAATCGCAGATCCCGAACCGGTGGTGGTCTACAAGGATGGAAGCCTGGTCGAGGACAGTGAAGTACGGCTGGTCGACCAGGATGGAATGCTTGTCAATGATACTGAAGGACGGGTGGTTGACAAGGGTGGAAGGCTGATCGAGAACGGTGAAGTACGGGTGGTCAAAATGGACCGATTCCTGGTATAAAAATAATGACAGCTGATCGACAAGGGTGGAAGTAGACACGGCCATGGGCCGGTTTTGGGCCCGAAACCGTCCCGAACTGGCCCGTTGACGAACCGGCCCGAAACGTTGACCGGTGAACCGGCCCGAAACCCGTGAACCGGCCCGTCGTCCCCGGGACGGGCCCGGTTCTATGAATTGGTTCACCCGGATTAAAAAAAACAAAAATCAAAAAAATTCAAAAAAAAGCAAAAACCGGCCGGTGAACCGTTCCCAGTGAACCAGCCCGGTGAACGGGCCGTTATTTGCTATTTTTTGAATTTTTCCCCTCCATTTTTTCTTATAAATACCCTCACACCCCATTTTTTCCTATAAAATTAAGTTAAAGTCATTTTATTTATTTTCTTTTGTTTTTTTCCTATTTAAAAGTAATTATTTTAATTTATTTATCCATTAAGTATTTTTTTTTTAAATATATATATAAATATAAATTTTCGGGCCGACCCGGAACCGGCCCGGATAAGCCCGGAACCGGATTGAACCGGCGGGCCGACCCGGCCCGCCGAATCGTACATATTACGGGCCGGTTCCGGTTCCGGAAAAAGTGAACCGTGAACCGGTATGAACCGGCCCGGAACCGGCCCATGGTCGTGTCTAGGTGGAAGGCTAGTCGAGTACAGTGAAGGCACGAACATCGAGGTGGATGCACCGACATTCGAGGTGGATGAAATGGGAGGAAATATGTGTGGATCCAGAGGCGTAAGGGTCCAGGTGGATGGGTAGGGATGGCCATGGGGCGGGTACAGGGCGGGTATTGCAATCCATGCACCTGCCCCGTTTAGAAAATCAAGCAACCCGCACCCGCCCCATACCCGTTACGAGTTGGAATTGTAGAACCCGCCCCCGCTCCATTTTGCACCCGCGGGTACGCGCCCCGTTTGACGACCCGTTTTTCCTTTTCTCTTCCATTTTAACTTTTCCTTCTTGTTTTGAATATAAAAATCAATTCTAATTATGTTCCTTAAAAAAAAAAACATCCGCTTTTTTTTTCTAACGCAAATATATATATATATATATATATATATATATACCTGCTAATTATTAAATACAATTAAAATATAAATGCAAATCCACAATCATTTTATAAAATAACATATTACATAAAAAATTAAAAGCAAACATTCTTTGAACAAGTCACCCAGTCACATATGTTCAACATTACTTAATACAAAATAAATATAAAGAAAACGGGGCGGGGTGGGGTGGGTACCCACCGGGTCGGGTAATATTGCCATCCCTATGGATGGGTGATGCAAAATGGGGATAGACGGATTATGTACGTTGGCCGGATTCAGAGCAGCGATGATGGGCGAAATCTAATGAGCATTGGTGTTGGGCGGAGTCTGGCGATTGGTGTTAGGCGGAGTCCGACAATTGGTGCTGGGCAGAGTCTGAACGGCAAATCGCAGATCCTGAACCGGTGGTGGTCGACAAGGGTGGAAGGCTGGTCGAGTACACTGAAGGCACGAACGTCGAGGTGGATGCACCGACATTCGAGGTGGATGAAAGGGGAGGAAATGTGTGTGGATCCAGAGGCGTAAGGGTCCAGGTGGATGGGTGGTGCAAAACGGGGATGGACGGATTAAGTACGTCGGCCGGATTCAGAGCAGCGATGATGGACGAAGTCTGAGCATCGGTGTTGGACGGAGTCCGACGATTGGTACTGGGCGGAGTCTGAACGGCAAATCGCAGATCCCGAACCGGTGGTGGTCTACAAGGATGGAAGCCTGGTCGAGGACAGTGAAGTACGGGTGGTCGACCAGGATGGAAGGCTTGTCAATGATACTGAAGGACGGGTAGTTGACAAGGGTGGAAGGCTGATCGAGAACGGTGAAGTACGGGTGGTCAAAATGGACCGATTCCGGTATAAAAATAATGACGGCTGATCGATAAGGGTGGAAGTAGACACGGTCATGGGCCGGTTTTGGGCCCGAAACCGTCCCGAACTGGCCCGTTGACGAACCGGCCCGAACCGTTGACCGGTGAACCGGCCCGAAACCCGTGAACCAGCCCGTCGTCCCCGGGACGGGCCCGGTTCTATGAATTGGTTCACCCGGATTAAAAAAAAAAATCAAAAAAATTCAAAAAAAAGCAAAAATCGGCCGGTGAACCGTTCCCAGTGAACCAGCCCGGTGAACCGACCCGGTGAACCGGCCGTTATTTGCTATTTTTTGAATTTTTCCCCTCCATTTTTTCTTATAAATACCCTCACACCCCATTTTTTCCTATAAAATTAAGTTAAAGTCATTTTATTTATTTTCTTTTGTTTTTTTCCTATTTAAAAGTAATTATTTTAATTTATTTATCCATTAAGTATTTTTTTTTAAATATATATAAAAATATAAATTTTCGGGCCGACCCGGAACCGGCCCGGATAGGCCCTGAACCGGATTGAACCGGCGGGCCGACCCGGCCCGCCGAATCGTTCATATTACGGGCCGGTTCCGGTTCCGAAAAAAGTGAACCGTGAACCGGTATGAACCGTCCCGGAACCGGCCCATGGTCGTGTCTAGGTGGAATGCTGGTCGAGTATAGTGAAGGCACGAACGTCGAGGTTGATGCACCGACATTCGATGTGGATGAAATGGGAGGAAATATGTGTGGATCCAGAGGCGTAAAAGTCCAGGTGGATGGGTGATGCAAAATGGGGATGGACGGATTATATACGTCGGCCGGATTCAGAGCAGCGATGATGGGCGAAATCTGATGAGCATTGGTGTTGGGCGGAGTCTGGCGATTGGTGTTGGGCGGAGTCCGTCGATTGGTGCTGGGCAGAGTCTGAACGGCAAATCGCAGATCTCGAACCGGTGGTGGTCGACAAGGGTGGAAGGCTGGTCGAGTACAGTGAAGGCACGAACGTCGATGTGGATGCACCGACATTCGAGGTGGATGAAAGGCGAGGAAATGTGTGTGGATCCAGAGGCGTAAGGATCCAGGTGGATGGGTGGTGCAAAACGGGGATGGACGGATTAAGTACGTCGGCCGGATTCAGAGCAGCGATGATGGACGAAGTCTGAGCATCGGTGTTGGACGGAGTCCGACGATTGGTACTGGGCGGAGTCTGAACGGCAAATCGCAGATCCCGAACCGGTGGTGGTCTACAAGGATGGAAGCCTGGTCGAGGACAGTGAAGTACGGGTGGTCGACCAGGATGGAAGGCTTGTCAATGATACTGAAGGACGGGTAGTTGACAAGGGTGGAAGGCTGATCGAGAACGGTGAAGTACGGGTGGTCAAAATGGACCGATTCCGGTATAAAAATAATGACGGCTGATCGATAAGGGTGGAAGTAGACACGGTCATGGGCCGGTTTTGGGCCCGAAACCGTCCCGAACTGGCCCGTTGACGAACCGGCCCGAACCGTTGACCGGTGAACCGGCCCGAAACCCGTGAACCAGCCCGTCGTCCCCGGGACGGGCCCGGTTCTATGAATTGGTTCACCCGGATTAAAAAAAAAAAATCAAAAAAATTCAAAAAAAAGCAAAAATCGGCCGGTGAACCGTTCCCAGTGAACCAGCCCGGTGAACCGACCCGGTGAACCGGCCGTTATTTGCTATTTTTTGAATTTTTCCCCTCCATTTTTTCTTATAAATACCCTCACACCCCATTTTTTCCTATAAAATTAAGTTAAAGTCATTTTATTTATTTTCTTTTGTTTTTTTCCTATTTAAAAGTAATTATTTTAATTTATTTATCCATTAAGTATTTTTTTTTAAATATATATAAAAATATAAATTTTCGGGCCGACCCGGAACCGGCCCGGATAGGCCCTGAACCGGATTGAACCGGCGGGCCGACCCGGCCCGCCGAATCGTTCATATTACGGGCCGGTTCCGGTTCCGAAAAAAGTGAACCGTGAACCGGTATGAACCGGCCCGGAACCGGCCCATGGTCGTGTCTAGGTGGAATGCTGGTCGAGTATAGTGAAGGCACGAATGTCGAGGTTGATGCACCGACATTCGATGTGGATGAAATGGGAGGAAATATGTGTGGATCCAGAGGCGTAAAAGTCCAGGTGGATGGGTGATGCAAAATGGGGATGGACGGATTATATACGTCGGCCGGATTCAGAGCAGCGATGATGGGCGAAATCTGATGAGCATTGGTGTTGGGCGGAGTCTGGCGATTGGTGTTGGGCGGAGTCCGGCGATTGGTGCTGGGCAGAGTCTGAACGGCAAATCGCAGATCTCGAACCGGTGGTGGTCGACAAGGGTGGAAGGCTGGTCGAGTACAGTGAAGGCACGAACGTCAATGTGGATGCACCGACATTCGAGGTGGATGAAAGGCGAGGAAATGTGTGTGGATCCAGAGGCGTAAGGGTCCAGGTGGATGGGTGGTGCAAAACGGGGATGGACGGATTAAGTACGTCGGCCGGATTCAGAGCAGCGATGATGGAGGAAGTCTGAGCATCGGTGTTGGACGGAGTCCGACGATTGGTACTGGGCGGAGTCTGAACGGCAAATCGCAGATCCCGAACCGGTGGTGGTCTACAAGGATGGAAGCCTGGTCGAGGACAGTGAAGTACGGGTGGTCGACCAGGATGGAAGGCTTGTCAATGATACTGAAGGACGGGTAGTTGACAAGGGTGGAAGGCTGATCGAGAACGGTGAAGTACGGGTGGTCAAAATGGACCGATTCCGGTATAAAAATAATGACGGCTGATCGATAAGGGTGGAAGTAGACACGGTCATGGGCCGGTTTTGGGCCCGAAACCGTCCCGAACTGGCCCGTTGACGAACCGGCCCGAACCGTTGACCGGTGAACCGGCCCGAAACCCGTGAACCAGCCCGTCGTCCCCGGGACGGGCCCGGTTCTATGAATTGGTTCACCCGGATTAAAAAAAAAATCAAAAAAATTCAAAAAAAAGCAAAAATCGGCCGGTGAACCGTTCCCAGTGAACCAGCCCGGTGAACCGACCCGGTGAACCGGCCGTTATTTGCTATTTTTTGATTTTTTCCCCTCCATTTTTTCTTATAAATACCCTCACACCCCATTTTTTCCTATAAAATTAAGTTAAAGTCATTTTATTTATTTTCTTTTGTTTTTTTCCTATTTAAAAGTAATTATTTTAATTTATTTATCCATTAAGTATTTTTTTTTAAATATATATAAAAATATAAATTTTCGGGCCGACCCGGAACCGGCCCGGATAGGCCCTGAACCGGATTGAACCGGCGGGCCGACCCGGCCCGCCGAATCGTTCATATTACGGGCCGGTTCCGGTTCCGAAAAAAGTGAACCGTGAACCGGTATGAACCGTCCCGGAACCGGCCCATGGTCGTGTCTAGGTGGAATGCTGGTCGAGTATAGTGAAGGCACGAACGTCGAGGTTGATGCACCGACATTCGATGTGGATGAAATGGGAGGAAATATGTGTGGATCCAGAGGCGTAAAAGTCCAGGTGGATGGGTGATGCAAAATGGGGATGGACGGATTATATACGTCGGCCGGATTCAGAGCAGCGATGATGGGCGAAATCTGATGAGCATTGGTGTTGGGCGGAGTCTGGCGATTGGTGTTGGGCGGAGTCCGGCGATTGGTGCTGGGCAAAGTCTGAACGGCAAATCGCAGATCTCGAACCGGTGGTGGTCGACAAGGGTGGAAGGCTGGTCGAGTACAGTGAAGGCACGAACGTCGATGTGGATGCACCGACATTCGAGGTGGATGAAAGGCGAGGAAATGTGTGTGGATCCAGAGGCGTAAGGGTCCAGGTGGATGGGTGGTGCAAAACGGGGATGGACGGATTAAGTACGTCGGCCGGATTCAGAGCAGCGATGATGGACGAAGTCTGAGCATCGGTGTTGGACGGAGTCCGACGATTGGTACTGGGCGGAGTCTGAACGGCAAATCGCAGATCCCGAACCGGTGGTGGTCTACAAGGATGGAAGCCTGGTCGAGGACAGTGAAGTACGGGTGGTCGACCAGGATGGAAGGCTTGTCAATGATACTGAAGGACGGGTAGTTGACAAGGGTGGAAGGCTGATCGAGAACGGTGAAGTACGGGTGGTCAAAATGGACCGATTCCGGTATAAAAATAATGACGGCTGATCGATAAGGGTGGAAGTAGACACGGTCATGGGCCGGTTTTGGGCCCGAAACCGTCCCGAACTGGCCCGTTGACGAACCGGCCCGAACCGTTGACCGGTGAACCGGCCCGAAACCCGTGAACCAGCCCGTCGTCCCCGGGACGGGCCCGGTTCTATGAATTGGTTCACCCGGATTAAAAAAAAAAAATCAAAAAAATTCAAAAAAAAGCAAAAATCGGCCGGTGAACCGTTCCCAGTGAACCAGCCCGGTGAACCGACCCGGTGAACCGGCCGTTATTTGCTATTTTTTGAATTTTTCCCCTCCATTTTTTCTTATAAATACCCTCACACCCCATTTTTTCCTATAAAATTAAGTTAAAGTCATTTTATTTATTTTCTTTTGTTTTTTTCCTATTTAAAAGTAATTATTTTAATTTATTTATCCATTAAGTATTTTTTTTTAAATATATATAAAAATATAAATTTTCGGGCCGACCCGGAACCGGCCCGGATAGGCCCTGAACCGGATTGAACCGGCGGGCCGACCCGGCCCGCCGAATCGTTCATATTACGGGCCGGTTCCGGTTCCGAAAAAAGTGAACCGTGAACCGGTATGAACCGGCCCGGAACCGGCCCATGGTCGTGTCTAGGTGGAATGCTGGTCGAGTATAGTGAAGGCACGAACGTCGAGGTTGATGCACCGACATTCGATGTGGATGAAATGGGAGGAAATATGTGTGGATCCAGAGGCGTAAAAGTCCAGGTGGATGGGTGATGCAAAATGGGGATGGACGGATTATATACGTCGGCCGGATTCAGAGCAGCGATGATGGGCGAAATCTGATGAGCATTGGTGTTGGGCGGAGTCTGGCGATTGGTGTTGGGCGGAGTCCGGCGATTGGTGCTGGGCAGAGTCTGAACGGCAAATCGCAGATCTCGAACCGGTGGTGGTCGACAAGGGTGGAAGGCTGGTCGAGTACAGTGAAGGCACGAACGTCGATGTGGATGCACCGACATTCGAGGTGGATGAAAGGCGAGGAAATGTGTGTGGATCCAGAGGCGTAAGGGTCCAGGTGGATGGGTGGTGCAAAACGGGGATGGACGGATTAAGTACGTCGGCCGGATTCAGAGCAGCGATGATGGACGAAGTCTGAGCATCGGTGTTGGACGGAGTCCGACGATTGGTACTGGGCGGAGTCTGAACGGCAAATCGCAGATCCCGAACCGGTGGTGGTCTACAAGGATGGAGCCTGGTCGAGGACAGTGAAGTACGGGTGGTCGACCAGGATGGAAGGCTTGTCAATGATATTGAAGGACGGGTAGTTGACAAGGGTGGAAGGCTGATCGAGAACGGTGAAGTACGGGTGGTCAAAATGGACCGATTCCGGTATAAAAATAATGACGGCTGATCGATAAGGGTGGAAGTAGACACGGTCATGGGCCGGTTTTGGGCCCGAAACCGTCCCGAACTGGCCCGTTGACGAACCGGCCCGAACCGTTGACCGGTGAACCGGCCCGAAACCCGTGAACCAGCCCGTCGTCCCCGGGACGGGCCCGGTTCTATGAATTGGTTCACCCGGATTAAAAAAAAAAATCAAAAAAATTCAAAGCAAAAACCGGCCGGTGAAACGTTCCCAGTGAACCAGCCCGGTGAACCGGCCGTTATTTGCTATTTTTTGCATTTTTCCCCTCCATTTTTTCTTATAAATACCCTCACACCCCATTTTTTCCTATAAAATTTAGTTAAAGTCATTTTATTTATTTTCTTTTGTTTTTTCCTATTTAAAAGTAATTGTTTTAATTTATTTATCCATTAAATATTTTTTTTTAAATATATATAAAAATATAAATTTTCGGGCCGACCCGGAACCGGCTCGGATAGGCCCGGAACCGGATTGAACCGGCGGGCCGACCCGGCCCGTCGAATCGTACATATTACGGGCCGGTTCCGGTTCCGGAAAAAGTGAACCGTGAACCGGTATGAACCGGCCCATGGTCGTGTCTAGGTGGAAGGCTGGTCGAGTACAGTGAAGGCACGAACGTCGAGGTGGATGCACGAACGTCGAGGTGGATGCACCGACATTCGAGGTGGATGAAATGGGAGGAAATATGTGTGGATCCAGAGGCGTAAGGGTCCAGGTGGATGGGTGATGCAAAATGGGGATGGACGGATTATGTACGTCGGCCGGATTCAGAGCAGCGATGATGTGCGAAATCTGATGAGCATTGGTGTTGGGCGGAGTCTGGCGATTGGTGTTGGGCGGAGTCCGGCTATTGGTGCTGGGCAGAGTCTGAACGGCAAATCGCAGATCCCGAACCGGTGGTGGTCGACAAGGGTGGAAGGCTGGTCGAGTACAGTGAAGGCACGAACGTCGAGGTGGATGCACCGACATTCGAGGTAGATGAAAGGGGAGGAAAGGTGTGTGGATCCAGAGGCGTAAGGGTCCAGGTGGATGGGTGGTGCAAAATGGGGATGGACGGATTAAGTACGTCGACCGGATTTAGAGCAGCGATGATGGACGAAGTCTTAGCATCAGTGTTGGGCGAAGTCTGACGATTGGTGCTGGGCGGAGTCCGAACGGCAAATCGCGGATCCTGAACGATGGCGATTAAAACTGCTGCGGCGATGGACAAGGAATCTGTCGCTTCAACCAGTGAAGCAATGGCAACCGTTATAGCACTGGTATCTGGCGGCGCCCCATTGACTATGTTGGTGTTGGTGTTGTTGGTGTTGTTGTTGTTGGTCGGCGATGGTGGTGGTTGTGGTGGTGGTGGTGGTGGCGGCGGCGGCTGCAGAAAACACCTGTTGAACAGAATTGACATCAAAATAATGCCGGCCGCCAACACTGCTTGGGGTTTCGGAGAACTTTTTCCCTTGCGGTGTTTTTCCTGGTGCTCTTCCTGTGCATCGTACGGAAAAGCAGCTAGTAAACCCGATGTGATATCCTTTATTATTTCAAGTATAAATAAGAAACCCATTTTGTAATTTGAGAAATTGAATTGGATGCCTATTTATAGTAAATTGAGCGTGTGTCTGGCAAAGCAAAAGAAAACTATGTTTACTTATAGGTAGCCAATATTTGCAAACTATGTCCTTTTAATTGCTAAAAATCGACATATTGATGTCGAATTTTGAACAAAATATCGACACACAAGTGTCGAAAAAAGTGTAAATAATCGACAATAACTTATTTTCGAAATTTAGTGAAAAATTCGACAGCAGTGTATCAAAATTTTACAAAAAAATCGACAAGTACAGATCGATATGTTTAAAACCACAACTCCTTCAACAATGGTGGTGAATCTAACCATAAAATCATCCACTATGTTCTAAATGGACTTGCATTCATTATTCTAACAACAAAATGATGTTTCTCACATTTTGTTTCTAAAAAAAAAAATTAATTCAAAAAATAATTCCTTACTTGTTTTTCGTGATTGTGTGTGTGGGGGGGGGGGGGGGGGGGGGGGTTGTGGCGGCAGCAGTTGCAGGTGGCATGAGTTGTGGCGGCTGCTGCAACGACGACCGCGGCGGTGGTCCACTTCATAGGCCACGGCGCGGAGGCGAATCTGCAAGTGGTCCTTTTTTTTTTTTTTTTTTTTTTTTTTTAATTTGGTCTTGCAAGAGTAATTGATAGAATTAGGTTTTATTCTGTTTGTATTTTACCAAGGTCATTATAGTCTTTTTACACTTAATTTGATATAAAATTTAATTTGGTCTTGCCCTAAGTAAATTTTACGATTGCATATAGTCGCCGCATTATTTATATACATATATTTTGTTTTTGTGTATATATAATACGTATTTATAAGAGGGGAATTTTGCATTATAACTGGAGGTGTGAATCGGAGTGGAACTTTCAAGTTTCATCAATTCCACTGAAAATATATGAATTTTAATCTATATTTTTTTAATTTTGATTTCTGATTTTGGCGGTTCCAATAGGCGGATTATCAACCAAAGACCGCATGATTCGTGTCACTTTGTCGTCAAGACCTGCTATCACAACATTATGGAACGACTGGAGTCGGGTAGAATTTCGAGTGGTGCAAATAAAGGGGGAACGAGTGGCGTCCCTATGAGGAATTGGAAAAGGTGTGGAATCTTGTCAATGCGCCAAAGATTCAGAATTTTTTTATGGAGAGCTTGAGCTAAATATTTTACCTTCAAGATTAGTACTATTTCAAGAGGAAGATAGCCCGAAATTCTTTTTGTTATAATTGTGGTATTGTTGTGAAATCGACAGCTCGTGCTATTTGTAATTGTACAGGAGTGCAAGAAATTTGGGAGCAAGAACCATTTCGTACTACTTGCCCAGCCGATAGGCTGCATTTTCTGGCATGGCTGGACCTTCTCGAGAATAAACTATCCGGTGACCTCTATCTCTTGTCGGTAGTAGTTTGCTAGAAAGTATATGGGATCGAAGGAATCGAATCTTGCATGGGGAGGAAAACCTCAATTTGAGTGAAGTTATGGGCTGGTGAAGGGCCTACACCTCCAAACTCAAACGAATGCCCAATTCAACACTTCAAGACCACTGTACCTGCTCACCAAGACTCCTGGTCACCTCCATTGCCAGGAACTACATATAAATGTTGCTTTTCCGGCGAAACAAGACCACTATAACATATTGTTTGTTGCTCGGGACTCGTTTGCAAGTGTGTGGTGGAAGTCGAAGATTATTTTTGGTCAGGTTTGTCCCCCGGAACGCGAAGCACTAACGGTTCTCTATGCTCTTACAACTGAGCTCGATGCAATGTGATTCAATAATGGTCGAAGATGATGCTTACAAGTAATAGATATCTTACGGCCAAATGAACAATCACTCAAGTCATTTATTGCGATTTTAGAAGAATATCTTTCGTTGGTTAATAGTTTCTCTTTGTTCCTCTTCTTTCGTTACGTGGCAATAGTCTAGCTCATAACTTAGCTTCTATGATTGTTCTCTACTATTTGGAAGGCCTAACCTCCCCCCTGTTGGGATGTTAAGCCCAGGATTCAATGGAAATTCGCAAGAGGTTCTAGATTAGCCGGTTTTAATTTTATTAACATGCTTTGATTAGATTCGTTTAAAGCGGAATAAATCTAATCTAGCAACTTACGGTTTTCGCGAGCAGATTCGTTTCTATCTTCGGCGCCGAAGATCCACGTCAAGCCTTCAACCTTCGTAAAAGCTGTTGTCCAGAAATTTCCAGTCCTGTTCCTTCAACGATATCTCCGTGACCGTTGATCCGATCAAGAAACCCTTCGGACGGATTGTAGATCTAAGGGTTAGGAAACTACTGTATAAATTTCGAGTCTATCCGACTAACGGTTGATTTATGGTGATTTTCTTCCCAGGACTGCTCAGAAAATTCGGGAATAAATGTTGCTCTAAAAAACCTATAGTCTTCTATTGTATATCCCGGATTAATAATTCTTCTACAAGGATGGACTTGTACTTGAAGAAATCTAAATCTATAATCGAGAAACTTAGAGAGAGAAAAGAAGAAGAAGAAAAATTCTTCTCTTCCAACGTAAATAGGCGTGTAGCCAAAAAAAACTTATTTCTCATCAACCTAATCTCTATTATATATATCACAAGGAATTAGAGTCACACTTAGAGAGGATTACATGGAAACAAATCCCACTCCTTCTATAACTCTGTATAGTCGAAAATTGTTGTCCAATGTGGACTTAATTTTCGTCTATATTAATTCCAATATATAATATTGGTTGAACTTTATTTTCTCGATTAATTAGAACATCCAACGGGCTACAATAGGGACTAAAGGAGAAAATATAAATCGGGCAACTAATAATTAATTAAATCCAAACTCTCAAAAGAATTCATTTAATTAATCATTAAATAATTATTTATTTTCCACTACCAAATAATTATTGAACTCCCGTTTATATTCTCAAATATTACATTCGAGCTCCGGTCGATCATTACTTAGATTCTCCCCACATTAAGATATCTTATAACCACCAAATAATTTATTCACTGCTAAATAAGTTAAATGGTTTCTTTTCATGAGTCTTACCCGCTTAACTTATTTGAGTATGCCGGATACGAAATCCACCTGGCCAGGACTTGGCATAAACAAATCTTATAAGCTACTCAAGGGTTATTATCAATCTCATATTTCAGAGATGTGGATTCCTTTCGATAATTAATTTCCACCTATTAATTCTTAATGTTTCTACCCAACGCACCGGGGGCCATTTGACTCAATATAGGAATCTCTTTCATTGTGACATCAAAGTAGAGATCATCAATTAAATATGTACGTTAATTATCTAGGGATTAAGAGAGTAAGTAATTTACTGTCAACTAGAAATAATACAGTTTCATTTATGAACAGTGATGAAACAATTATTTCACTTTGTCCGGTTCAACACATGCCGGGTGTGCTAGCACAATAAGTCAAAACAATAACTACAAAAGTTATTCTCTGTTTACTGTGATCAAGACCAATCACTTAAATATTGTGCTACAATCTTTTACCAATGGTTAGTCCATTTCCATCTAGATTGTGAACGTTTATCTTTATATTCTAAACGAACTTTCAAAATGATCTTTTTGTGCGCCGTAGCACACCATTTCGAATACTATTAGAATATTAGACTTATACTTTTAATTAATTGACAAACAATCAATTAAATGCATTGAATACCCTAGTGCAGATTCTCATAAAACGATAATAAATTATTTTATTAATTCAATAATAAAATTATGAAGCTAAAAGCGAGACTTTTAGTCTACTATCCTAACACCCCCCTCCCCGCTGGCCGGTAGTGTATAATAATATTTTCTTCTTTTCCTAAAAAAAAAAGTGCTAATACGATCATGGTAATATAAAAACCTTGAAACATGTAAAATAAATAATTAAAAACTAGATAGCGGGAAATAGGTAAATGACTATTATCGGCGTCCCTGTCCAGAACAATTCGTACTAGAGTTGTGAACGAGTCTAATTCGCCTTTTTTGGTATGCTCGAACTCGAGTTCGAGCTCGAGTCTATTTTGTCGAGTTCGAGCTCGAGCTCGTCTAATTCCTTCTTTTTTGGCTCGAGCTCGAGTTCGTGTCCATTTTGTCGAGCTCGAGCCCAAGCTCATTTTGTTGTTTTTTTAAAATATTTTTTTAATTATTATCAAAAATTATTTAAAAAAAATTTACAATAAACAATAAATTTGAATTATATATACTAGCAGTTCTCCATGTGCAATGCATGGAGTAGCATTGAAGAAAAATAAACATATGATAATTAAATTGTATTAAAAAAATATATTACACAATATTAAATAATTAGTTGTGAAATTTAAAGGGCACTTTACAAATAAGCCCATCATCGGGTACTTATTCATAAAAAATCCAGACAATAAACTCCTTTACAAAAAAGTCCACACATGGTCCAGATTTTTGTAAAAGACTAAAATAGTCCCTCATACTTTAATATGCTCCAATTTCATCCTTAATTTAATTTAACCTCAATTTGACCCAAAAAACATTTTATGGACAAATTCGTCCGTCACCGCCGTTGACCGCCGGTCTCTGCCGTTGACTTTTTTATTTTTTATTTTTTCTCCTGATTTTTCCGCCACCGGTTTCCGGCGTTGACTTTTTCGATTTTTTTTTTCTTTCTTTCTGTAACATCTTTTTTTTTCGTTTAAACAACAATATTGTTGTGATTGACAGTAATATTAACTATATTACTGTTAAACACAGTAAAATTAACTATACTACAGTTTAATACAATAATATTTCTATATCAATCTCTAGCCCATTAATATTAACACAACAAAACTAATTATTATTGTGTAATAGAGTAATATTACTATGTTGACCGTTCACAAATGTAAACATAATAAAAAAGCCAAAAGAATTAATATTACTGTGAGTGACAGTAATATTACTATAACAACAGTAATATTACCGTCAACCACAGTAATATTAAAATAATAGACAGTAATATTATCACGTTTCTCAATGAATAACTCAAAAAAAAAAAAAACACAAACAAAATAATAATATTGATGTGGTTGACAGCAATATTACTATAACAACAGTAATATTACCGTCAACCACAGTAATATTATTTTGTTTACACTAATATTACAATAATAGACAGTAATATTATTACGTTACTCCGTGAATAACTCAAACAAAACAAAAAACCCAAAAAAATAAAAATATTGATGTGGTTGAGAGTAATATTATTGTGTTTACAGTTATTTTATTGTCAACGACAGTAATATAATTACGTTGACTTGTCAACAAATCAAACAAAATTAAAAAAAATAACAAAAATAATAATAATAATATTACGTTAATTTACTGTCAACGGCAGAACAATTACATAAATATATTGTCAACGACAGTACAATTACGTTAATGTACTGTCATTGACAGTATAATTACGTTAATTTACTGTCAGTGACAGCACAATTACGGTTAACGTTAAGCGCCGGACGTAAAAAAAAAAAAAAAAAGTCAACGACGAACTCCGACGGCGGAAAAAAAAGACCAGAAAAAAAAAAAAAAAAAAAGGTCAACGCCGGAAACCGGGGAAAAAATCTGGAATGAAAAAAAAAATAAAACGAAAAGTCAACGCCGGAATCCGGCGGCAAAAAAAAAAATTTGAAAAAAAAAAGTTTTTGAAAAAAAAAGTCAAAATTGGATTTTTGTGGTCAAAATTAGATTTTTTGTGGACAAAATTGATTAAATTGGGGTTATAATTAAGATTGGGTATAAAGGGTTGGGGGTAATATTGTCATATGCATGAATGTTTCCTTTATTTTTAATAAATATTAAGGTTTATTAGTGAAAGAGATATAGCCCCTACACCTAGAATAATAAAGGGGGTTATTTTACATACCCCCTAGCCACCAAATAAACTAGGGATAAACCCAAGCCCAAATGATCCTTTGACATACACCCCTGGGGAAGCGAAAGTACTATACTACCCTTATGTGCAATTTTCGGCCAAACTGCATTCAGCATTTATGGTCCTGCATTTATCATTTTCGCTGATTTATTTATTATTATTATTATTATTTTTTTTTATAAATCTGTTTGTTAAATATATATATATATATATATATATATATATATATATATATATATATATATATATATATATATATATATATATATATTTTTTTTTTTTTTTTTAAATTAAAAAAAAATTATTTTTTTTTTAATTTTTTTTTAATTTTATTTTTTTAATTTTCAAAACAATATGTTTACAGTACTGAAAATAACTACATGTAACTATAATACCTATAGTAATTCATAGTTATGTTCGTTTTTTCCCCATATTTTTAGTCGATCAATTGTATACACACACGAATACTGACTTATACAAAATAAATTCATAAAACCCCAACAAAAATTTACAAATTTAAATATTTTTATTATAAATCACATCAGAACTAATAAAATACAAATCGAAAATACATAAATATACGCATATGTAACTACATGTTACTATAGTAATGTATACAGTCTGTTGAACAGATCTGATGTAACTTAAAAAAACAAAAAATTGACACCTTCAAGGAAATGATTAATGGCCTTCATTAAGCTGCAATTGCAAAATCAAAACAAAAAGAAATTACTTTAGTGCAAATCAACAAATTTGAAGAAAAACATCAAAACACTCAAAAATCACCAAACATTAAGAGATCGAGAGATAGAGAGAGAGAGATTATTGCTGGGAAATGCTACAGATTTTAAATCAAACAGACAGTGACTCCTCACCCCCCTCGCCTCCTACCAAAACCCTAGACGCCGCTAATAACCACCAATGGTTCCGCGCGGCCACAAATGCAAAAAATATAGAAATAAATCTGAAAACATAAAAATAAACGAAATTACCATCAAAATATAGATCCCGACGAGAGGAATCCAACGGTAGGTGACCCGTCAAATTTCGACGGGTGGAACACAAAATAAAACTCCGGCAAGACCACCGTTCTCGAATGAAAAAAAATTGCAGAAACAGATCGGCGTTCGAAACTGAATGAAATCACCACCAAAAGAAAGAGCTCGACGAGAGGAATCCACCGGTAGTTAAACCATCGAATTCCGACCACCGGAGAGAGAGTTATGGCTCCGGGAAGCAATTTCGCCGGTGGGAGGTTTGTGGAGGCGGGATTTTGAATTTGGGAGAGAAGAAGAGAGAGACCGTGAGTGGCTAGGGTTTAAAACTGATTTTAGAAGGGTATTATAGGAACTTCAGGGTAGCCCGGGGGGTATGTCAAAATATTTTCGAAATGAGGGGGGTTTCCCCTAGAGTGTAATCCACTTGGTAGTTAGTTATATATAATTTGGAAATGAGGGGGGTCTACAAAATAATCCCATAATAAAGATGTTTGGTTAGGGACCTCTGCACAAAAACCCCAAATTTAAATTACCAAAATAAAATATTTTTTTTAAAATATTGCTTGCCCTGTTGGCAATCTAATTTGCTACGATAGTAAAAAAAATGCTGGAAAATAGGAGATGAAAATAATAATTATAATTATAATAATAATAGTAATTAATTTTAAAATTATAAAAATATCATTAGGATTTCTTAAGTTGCCTATCGTTTCTTACTTTTATATAAAATATTTTTTAATATTTATTTTTTATTTTTGTTTATTTCTATAATATTTTATATTATTATACACTATTTAAATAAAAATAATATATAAAAAAAATAAAAATAATAAATAAGGCTCGCGAGGCAGCTCGTGAGCTCATGAACAACTAAAAACTGGCTCGAGCTCGGTTCGTCAGAAAGTCCGAGCTCGAAAAATTCAAGTCCGGAGTTCGAACTTTTTTCGAGCCGACTCATCGAACCACGAATCGGCTCGGCTAGATTCTACACCATCAGTCGTGGTCCCATTATAGCCTTATCAAATGTGTGGACTTTTCTATTTTATTGAACTAGGATAATAATACCTTCTCTGATTAACGGACTAATATTTATAGGTTCTGATCTATTTAGAAAGCATGAAATAGATAGAGAACAATTTGAATTGATTAAATGCTCCGGTGGCTAGATTGATCGGGATATAATAATTATAAGATGAGAGTATATGTACTTATGTAGTTATATATATGTTTTTCTTTACAATTGATCAGCCTCCCTTCATACGTTATCTGAGGCAGTATTTATACTAACACTATATCAGCCTTCTAGGCCCGTCCCGCCATGTGGAAGATTTGTATTGGCCTGTCCTGCGGCCATTTACCTGTCCTATGTTGCCACGGGGAAGATCTATAATGTTTTTACCTATCGGTCGCTGCTTATTCTAGTTTGTCAAATGTCCCCTCACATCAGACTCTTTCCTATTTTTTACCTTTAAGCGAGATATAAATTGCTATGGGCGAGGTTACTTTGTCCCTTAGGCGAGGTTAATCTGCATTGGGGCGAGGCTGCCTTGTTTTAAGTTGGACTGACCAGTTCGTTCATTGTCCACAGGCTTTCCGTTTTATTCCTGACACCCTTTATCCAAACTGTCTTATTTGTCCCCCTAGGGTCCACCATGTGGATGCGTGCAAATGGGCTCTTTACTGTTGGGCCTTTACTTTTCTACATGGGACTATATAGCTTTAAAGGCCCAACAACTGAAGGGGTTCGAGACTCCTTTATATTATTAGGGGTGTGTTTGGTAGGCCAATCGTACCAAACTCCTCGAATCACTATTACTACCGAAATTTCGGTATTACGAAATTCATTACCATTGTCCTATCATAAATTTCGGTATACCAAAAGTTGGGTACGAATTACCAATTTATGTTATCTACTATTTACGTCTAAATTAAATTCCATTTTTCAAAGCAATTAAAGGTATATACAAATTTAAAATGTAAAAAACTAGTATTTAAAATACAAGTATTCTAAATAAATGTTCTTAATTTACTTAATATAGTAAAAATATTTCTTAAGTAATTATAACATAAAAGCTTTTAGCATCAATTAGATCATCATTAATAAAAACAATTTAAAATATTTTTAACATACTCAAGGAGTATAATTAATTTTAACTAATGATAGTAAACTACGTTTACTTTTTATATATAATAAATTAATTATTAAAATTTTATTTTATATATTAATAATATTTCGGAACGGAACGGTAGGATAATACTATTTTAATAATATTGAGTGCCGTTGCCCTATCAAAACATTTCGGTACGATAATAATTCGGTAGAAATATTTCGGTAAAAACTCGGTAGGGTTCGATAGGGCCATGGGTTGGTAGGACAATTTGGTAAAAAAAAAACCCACCCCTGTATATTATGTTGTAGGCAAACTAGTCCAGATCAGTTTGGATTTGTATTGCAAGGAGGTAAAATTTGTACTGCATCTAGCATTTCAGTTCAAAAAACTTCCATCCAAATTTATAAATTAAAAAAATTAAAAAAATTAATTTAAGATCTGCATTATCCCGAATGAAAATTGGCGACAAAATCTGGGGGCAATTTTTTTTTTGGGGTTGTTTTGTTTTGGAGTTTTTAAAATGGGGTTATTTTTGAAGTAGTAATTAAATTGGTGTTGGCCGCCACCGGGAACGGCGGCATCGGACGGAGACGCCACCGCCGGTGGCGGCACCTGGAGGAGACGCCGCCACCAGTGGCGTCTTCTACTTTTTAAATTAATATTTTAATATTTTAATATTTTAATATTTTAATATTTTTTAATATTTTATTATTTTAATATTTTCTTATTTTATAATATTTTTATTATTTTTTAATATTTTAATATTTTCTGATTTTTAATTTTTTTTACAAATAAAACAATTCTAACTACATTTTATTAAATTTATTACATTTTATCAGTTAGATTTATTACATTTTATCAATTAGTGTTAAATTAATCAGTGCATATATTTATCTAATCAACACAAAAAAATATGTAGACAAAAACAAAAGGAATTTCTAGAAAATAAAAGAGTTATATAAAATAAATAGGTCCAATTAAAGAGTTATATAAAATAAATAGGTCCAAAATGAGTAAAAACACAAAATGAGTACAAGAAAATAAAATTGACACTATGAAGTCAGTGCCTATGTGAACCAGTGCCACATGCAGGTGCCCGTCTTCTGGTATTTATTTTATATAACTCTTTTATTTTCTAGAAACTCCTTTTGTTTTTGTCTACATATTTTTTTTTGTTGATTAGATAAATATATGCACTGATTAATTTAACACTAATTGATAAAATGTAATAAATATAATTGATAAAATGTAATAAATTTAATAAAATGTAGTTAGAATTGTTTTATTTGTAAAAAAAAATTAAAAATCATAAAATATTAAAAAAATCAGAAAATATTAAAATATTAAAAAATAATAAAAATATTAAAAAATAAGAAAATATTAAAATAATAAAATATTAAAAAATATTAAAATATTAAAATAATAAAATATTAAAAAAATATTAAAATATTAAAATATTAAAATATTAAAATATTAAAATATTAAAATATTAAAATAATAATTTAAAAAGTAGAAGACGCCACTGGTGGCGGCGTCTCCTCCTGGTGCCGCCACCGGCGGTGGCGTCTCCGTCCAATGCCGCCGTTCCCGTGGCGGCCAACACCAATTTAATAACTACTTCAAAAATAACCCTATTTTAAAAACTCCAAAACAAAACAACCCCAAAAAAAAGATTGCCCCGAGTTATTGGCCACCTTTAAAAGCTGCAAATGACAGAGGGGCAATTTTTTTTTTGGGGTTGTTTTGTTTTGGAGTTTTTAAAATGGGGTTATTTTTGAAGTAGTAATTAAATTGGTGTTGGCCGCCACTGGGAACGGCGGCATCGGACGGAGACGCCACCGCCGGTGGCGGCACCGCGAGGAGACGCCGCCACCAGTGGCGTCTTCTACTTTTTAAATTATTATTTTAACATTTAATATTTTAATATTTTAATATTTTAATATTTTTTAATATTTTATTATTTTAATATTTTAATATTTTTTAATATTTTATTATTTTAATATTTTCTTATTTTTTAATATTTTTATTAATTTTTAATATTTTAATATTTTCTGATTTTTAATTTTTTTTTACAAATAAAACAATTCTAACTACAATTTATTAAATTTATTACATTTTATCAATTAGATTTATTACATTTTATCAATTAGTGTTAAATTAATCGGTGCATATATTTATCTAATCAACACAAAAAAATATGTAGACAAAAACAAAAGGAGTTTCTAGAAATAAAAGAGTTATATAAAATAAATAGGTCCAATAAAAGAGTTATATAAAATAAATAGGTCCAATAAAAGAGTTATATAAAATAAATAGTTCTACTACACAGGGATTTATGGATATGTTCGGTGCGTCTACATCTCAGGTACCCATATTTACAGATTTAGTTGGTCTATCTACGATTCTCTAGCTATTTTGGACTTATTTATTTTATATAACTCTTTTATTAGACCTATTTATTTTATATAACTCTTTTATTTTCTAGAAACTCCTTTTGTTTTTGTCTACATATTTTTTTGTGTTGATTAGATAAATATATGCACTGATTAATTTAACACTAATTGATAAAATGTAATAAATTTAATAAAATGTAGTTAGAATTGTTTTATTTGTAAAAAAAATTAAAAATCAGAAAATATTAAAAAAATCAGAAAATATTAAAATATTAAGAAATAATAAAAATACTAAAAAATAAGAAAATATTAAAATATTAAAAAATATTAAAATAATAAAATAATAAAATATTAAAAAATATTAAAATATTAAAATATTAAAATATTAAAATAATAATTTAAAAAGTAGAAGACGCCACTGGTGGCGGCGTCTCCTCCCGGTGCCGCCACCAGCGGTGGCGTCTCCGTCCGATGCCGCCGTTCCCGGTGGCGGCCAACACCAATTTAATTACTACTTCAAAAATAACCCCATTTTAAAAACTCCAAAACAAAACAACCCCAAAAAAAAAATTGCCCCCAAAATCTGAAATTCAGAAATCTAAAAAAAGAGCGTACATACATATTTAGTATATATATTAAGAAAATGTTTGGCGCACATCAAAGAGCAGATAAAACATCATCGTTTCTACCTCACCGCTCCATCTCCTCCGCTATCGAGATGACCACAGCCGCATCTCCGCCGCCGCGCCGCCGCTCCGTTTCCCTCGGCGTTGACGTTGGCACTGGAAGCGCACGCGCAGGTCTCCTTTACAGATTAATATACATTTTTTACGGTGTAAATTGTATCCGTTGATTATGATTTTTCCTGTGTTTTTTTTTAATCGGTGTTTGCTGTTGCATTGGTGTAATTCTCCTATTTGGTCAATTAATTGATTATTCTGATTTCTGATGTAGTGTTTATTTTCACACTAATTATTTTTCGGTAATTATTAATCACCTTCTAGGAAACTATGGATCTTATTGAAATAATCAATTTACTGAAGCTGTGGGAATTTTTCTATGAGCTGATTGATTCATTACGAAAAATAGTCTTCGTTTGCAGTTTATTTGTTCAGAATGAAGGGGCTGCAGATAATTGTTTAATCGTAATTATGGGTTCGGAAGCGCTTACTTCATTTTATTTCGCTTTGCTGTTTTATTGCAGGGCTGTTTGATAATGACGGACGCCTTTTAGGTTCTTCGAGTAGTCCGATACAAATTTGGAAAGATGGCGATTGTGCTGAGGTGACAATCCTTTATTTATTTATTTATTTATTCGGGAAATTCGAAAACATACTTTGGGCGTAGAAGTATCACTACGGAAAACTTCACATTTTTGCTCATTACTCGATTTTGTTCTATCCAGCAATCGTCCACCGATATATGGCTTGCAATTTGCACAGCTGTCAAAGCAGCTTGCTCTCTAGCAAATATTTCCGGGGAAGAAGTGACCAGTTTGGGGTTTGCCGCTACTTGTTCGCTCGGTATGTGAACTCTAGCAAGTGCATTTCATACTATCACCTAAAATAATGGTATAAAATATAAATCCATTTTTCACTCGTTTTATTTTTTTGGGACAATGTGGCTTATGGCCTAACTATTTACCAGGGGATATTGGTCTTGTTTGTTGCAGTTGCTGTTGATTATGATGGTGAGCCTGTTACAGTTTCTTGGAGCGGCGACACGAGAAGAAATATTATTTTGTGGATGGACCACAGAGCTGTAAACCAAGCGGAGAGAATTAATTCTTCTAAGTCGCCGGTATTGGAATACTGTGGTGGGGCTGTATCCCCTGAGATGCAGCCACCTAAGGTATTGGTTCAAAGTTTCAGTGTCCGCTCGTTTTGGAATATTTGAACTATGCTTCTGTCAATGAATTATAAGTCTTAATTTGAGATGTTTTGCATCATATGTTTTTTTAACGTATCTATCCAGCATAGCTATATGTTAGATGGTGCAATTTAAGAAACTTAATTTGCTTTAACTTTACGAATTTTAGGCATCATGAAGGATCTCCAAATTGTGCATGATTACAAAAGAGACATGATTCACTGCATTAATTACAAAAGAACCTCGATAAATTAATAACATCGATTAAATAATAGTTTCTCTCGGTCCCGACTCAGCGAAAACGTGTTAAATTATTAACTCGATAATTTAATAATTCGCTAAATTAATAGAATTTCCCTAGTCCCGACTGTATTAATTTATAGAGGTTTAACTGTATTAAAATTCTTGGAGTACTTTCACTTTGATCCTCAGAAAAGCCGACGTTTGAGGTTATCTCGTTGTTTTGAGTTTCTCTCTACTGTACTACAAAAAGTGCAGCGTCTTTAATTGGCAGGTGAAGCTATTGAACTGTTGAAAATCTTCTTCTTAGTGGAACTGGAATTTTTAGAATGACCTCACAGTTATGAATGTTGTTATAATATTTAATTATGTAATGGTATTATTCTATTTATTGAAGTGTACATTAAAAACGAAATGGCATTGATATCAAGTGGGGTTATACAGATGATTAGTGGGGTTATATCTGTTGAAGAGTAGACTTCTTATGGCTGGGAAACCATGTGATATGCTAGTCTAGAATCCCTTAAAAAAAAAAAACTAAGGCTGCAAAAAGAACTTTGATTAAATGAAAATCCGAGACTCAATTTTCGTTTGATCGCAAACATGCAAAACTACCAAAGATACCGAAGCCAAAGTTCTTCATTAGAAACCTAACATTTTTCCATCTTGTTATTTTCTTGAGGGTGTTGCTTTAGTTACACACGCTCATATTAATTTGGTTGCTATTGTTAAGGTGCTCTTCTAGTGATTATCATTATTTTTCAATAGCTTGGCTCAAGAAGTAAAAATGTACCAGTGTGGACTGTATTTTGATTTTCTACTGGATTGTCTAATATTCAGCTTCTGTGGGTGAAAGAGAATTTGCCAGAGTCTTGGTCAATGGCATCTAGGTGGATGGATCTGAGTGATTGGTTATCATATAGGTACGATGGTAAACCTCTCAAACGCTATCTCAGTTACTTTAGCGTCTCTAAAATTAAAACATATGCCCTTCGTATTGGTCTTTTCTTTAGAGCAACTGGAGATGATACTCGGAGTCTATGCACAACAGTCTGCAAATGGACGTATTTAGGTCATGCGCACATGCAACAGATGAATGAGAATGATTCCCGTGATATGGAAGCGCTTGGATGGGATGATGACTTTTGGGAGGAGATTGGTTTAGGTGACCTTGTGGATGGCCATCATTCCAAGATTGGTACGCCTCTAATTGTTCATACAATCACTGATATATTTTAACCTAATGAATTTGAGGGTAAATTAGGGCCACCCCGTGAGGTAAGATCAAATTGCAAAAAAACCCCACATGTTTGCGTAATTACAACCAATCCCCTCAACTATGCATCTTCTTACACGTCCACTCTTATGGTGTCAAAATTCAATATAATCTTCTAGATTCCGTTGATTGTTCTATAGTTTGCATTCGTTTTGTGGAAAAATACAGTTTCTGATGCACCACAATCTGATATTTACAAGCCAAGAGACACATCTTATGATCATATTGTTTCAAAATGTGGAGCAAATGGGGTAAAACGGTACAAATTGGAGAATATTTCACATAATCCAGAAGATTCCACTAAATTTGATATCATAAGGGTGGACGTGTAAGAATATTCATAGTTCAGGGGTGGTTGTAATTACCCAAACATGAGGGGGTTTTCCGTAATTTGACCTTACCTCAGGGGGTTGGCCGTAGTTTACCCTAAATTTTATATTACTCTGATGTTACTAGAATTATGCAACTATATAACTGAAGAAAATATCTGGATAAGAAAGTGATTTATGTGTATTCTTAAGTGAAATCTTTTAGCAGTCCAAATTATTAAGTCCCGTAACTCTTTTATTATCTTATTCACGTAGTTCTTTCGGTTTGCTCATAAAGCAGGCAGAATATAAAATTGCTACAGCTAAATACATTTATGAGTTTCTTAGTCCAAATGATCATTGCTTCGAGTTTCTTTCTTTCCGTTATCTTGGATGATTATACTTAACACTTACAGTAAATGAACACTTTGCAGGACGAAGTGTAGCTTTTCCTGGTCATGCTTTGGGCTCTGGTCTGACACCTGAAGCTGCAAAGGCAAGAAAACTATTGATATTTTCACGTTTAATGATTTTTGACATCCAGGATTAACATAGTTATCATGTCTTAAATCATTCCTCGTGCATATTTATTTTCAGGAATTAGGTCTAGTGGCTGGGACACCAGTTGGTACATCCTTAATAGATGCTCATGCTGGTGGCGTTGGAGTTATGGAAAGTGTGCCTGTGTCGGTAGATTCCGAATCAAAAGGTTAATTATTCTTTAATTGTCACGTAAATAGTATAGCATTTTCGTGTGGGATATTACGTTAAAACTGTTTGTTATGAACCCGCAGAGGTTGATGAGGAAGCAATATCTCGTCGAATGGTGCTAGTATGCGGAACTTCCACTTGCCACATGGTTATTTCCAAGACCAAATTGTTCATTCCAGGGGTCTGGGGACCATATTGGTCAGGTATATATTGACCAAAAGATTTATTTGCTGTCGTTTTTTTTTCGTCACACATTCAAATTCTCCATGGGACCACTTCCAGGGGGTTTATTGGTGTCATAAAAACAAAAAAAAAAAAAAAAACAAAATTCGAGCATGTTTTTCATTGCCAAATTTAGTCTAACCTGTTTGTCTTTCCCTCGATGGAAGGAGCGATAAATTAATTAATTTTTTTTTTTTTAAATTTCACAAATTCGTTTAGCTATGGTGCCTCAGTATTGGCTCACAGAAGGAGGCCAGAGTGCCACTGGGGCATTACTTGATTACATCGTCGAGAACCACGTTGCTTCTCCACACCTGGCAAATAGAGCCGCTTCTCGAAGTGAGACATCTTGAACTTCACACGATCACGCCTCTATTGTTCTTTCCCTCCTAATTTCGTATTTTTATTTTTTGAATTGTTTTTCAGGTATTTCGATATTTGAAATTCTGAACGAGATACTGGAATCAGCGAGGGAAGAATTAGGTTCTCCATTTGTTGCTGCTTTAACATATGACATTCACGTCCTTCCCGATTTTCATGGAAACAGGTGAGAGCTCGAGACATTGTCAGCAATTTTTTTTTTCATTTATATCGAAATCGTTAAGTTTTGTACTTTCTAAGATTTTAGTTTAGATCTCCCATTGCAGATCCGATATCGAAAGGGATGATTTGTGGCTTAACTCTCGATACAAGTGAAAAGCAGCTTGCTCTTTTATATCTTGCCACTGTACAGGGTATAGCGTACGGGACCCGGCATATCGTAGAGCACTGCAATGCCCAGGGACACAAAGTAAGCAAATTTCCACCTAATGTCTTGTAATAGATGAAAAAAAGAAACGAATTAATTTAGAATGACATTTTCTTTAGAACTCTGGTCAGTTCGGACATACTTGAAGAAATTTATGACTTTTATGTAGTTGAGGAAGTGAGGGTTCCTCTTGTTGATCTTGAAAATATATACGTTATTGTTAGCTTGGTGTGGACGCTTTCTCATTGATTTTTTTGTGACAGATTGACACTTTACTTGCATGTGGTGGGCTTACAAAGAATTCCTTGTTCATTCAAGAGCATGCTGATATTACAGGTCTCTCTCTCTCTCTCTCTCTCTCTCTCTCTCTCTCTCTCTCTCTCTCTCTCTCTCTCTCTCTCTCTCTCTCTCTCTCACACACACACACACGACACATAAATGTATGTTCTTTTTAATCCAAAAAAATATATGGTTATCTCCGGAAGGCATGTCATAATAATGCATGGTGGTCTATTCTTTTAGCAGTAGTAATTGAATGTGTTTCTCTCCAATGTCATCCTGGGAAAACTAGTGAACGTAGTTATTTATTTTATATCTTAATTAGTTTATGGATTAAAATCCTAAATTTCTAGATACTAATAAAGTACTCTAATACAAACCAGTTCCAGTACTCTGATAAAGCCACGTTAGATTTGATCAATTAACAAGCCATGACATGTGAGTTTTAATACCAACTTCTAGACTCAAGATGATGTTTGCACACACTTCTACGTACGAGAATCACGTGTGATTCAAAACTAAGTCAACGCCAAAGTAATGTTTCTGCTGCTTACTGAAGATGGGGAAAACTTATGTACTTAGGAAAGTGTTGCAGTTGAAAGTTGTCGATAAGTAGCACCAGTATGGCTCTGATTGGTTCAT
Organism: Erythranthe guttata; assembly: GCF_056151865.1. NCBI lineage: Eukaryota > Viridiplantae > Streptophyta > Magnoliopsida > Lamiales > Phrymaceae > Erythranthe > Erythranthe guttata. The sequence continues at coordinate 17,596,488 of NC_142542.1, forward strand.
GGATTTTAAAATAAGGAAAATGAAAATGCAAAGGAAAAGGAAATCAATGACTTTTGAAATCCAATTGTGTTTGGTTCCTACGAAAAATGGTGATGAAAATTATTTTGAGGAAAGTCACTTTCTTTAAGTTTTGTTTGGTAATTTGAAGTAAACATTAAAATAAAACATATTAAATTATTGAACAGTTTTTTTCCATACAAAAGATTTAACCAAAATTATATTCTCTTCCTTTTCATTTGTCCAATAAACCAAAATTAATTTTCTACCAGAAAAAGATTATAAAAATAAATAAATAAATAAAATTATTTACCACAAACCACCTTCCCCGTGCCCACCCCCCATCCCCCATCCTAATATCAGCCCGTCACCCACCCACCCACCCACCCACTCACTCACAAACCAAAGCGAAATTGATATGGATACGGAAGAAGAAAGAGATGCAGTAATGGGGAGAGAAACTTGGTGGCGTGGCGGCTTGACGCGGTGGCTGACTTTGACGACGTCGATCAAGGGAAGGTGTGAGGGGAAGCGGCGGCGTAGTGAGGGTGGAAGGTGAAGTGGTGCGGGGGTGGTGGTTAGCGAAAGTATATGCTTATTACCGTCTTGTTTACTTTCTCTGGTGGATTGACCTGTGGCAGTGGCTGGGATGGTGGTTGCGGCGGCGCCGGAGAGGTGGTGGAGGCGGCGGTTGTCGGCGTTCGGAATGAAGTTGGTGAAGGGGGGCCAGGAATTGAACACATGGAGAAGAAAGGACTAATTGCTTTTCCCCGTTTTTCTCACTTTTTTTTTGAGGAAAATGCATTTTCCTTATTTTTAGTTAAAAAAGTTTTCCATTTTTCTTGATTTTACTTTACTTACTAATATACATTTTAACCAAACAAGAAAAATAGATTACTTAGACTTTTCACCTTTTTACTTTGCATTTTACTGGAACCAATCAGAGCCTATTCGATTCAATTAGAAGATGAAAATAACTCTGCTCATTAAGCTTTTGAGTTTTGATTTAACTTTTTTTAGGGATACATTTTCTTTGTTTGTTAACATATTCCGGGGCTTTGGTATATTGAACAGGTTGTCCTATTATTCTTCCACGAGAAAATGAATCAGTGCTTTTAGGTGCTGCTATTCTCGGTGCAGTTGCTTCGAAGAAATATTCCACTGTGCGAGAGGCCATGAGAGCACTAAATGCAGCTGGGCAGGTAGGCCCCACATAATCCACACCTCCACACCGAATATTTTTATTTTATTTTAATACAGATAAATATTTAAGTTTCTATTTATTTTCTGATCCTATCTAATCCTTTTGTTATTGTGTTTAGTTTAAACATTATTTCGATTAATTTTTTCTGGCGTACAACCTTTGGCAGGTTGTTTATCCCTCTAAGGACATAAAAGTAAGAAGGTACCACGATGCTAAGTATCGTGTCTTTCGCGGTCTGTACGAGCAGCAGTTGTCTCACCGTTCGATGATGAAGGAAGCTCTTTCGTAGGTTTGAGCATTGGTTTTCTGAACATTATACTGTTTCCTTAGTTTTTTGAGCTACATTAGTTGTACATCTATTTTCGTTGTGTAGCTATTTAATATTTTCTTTTATTCATTAAAAAAAAATGTATACGGGATAATCGTCTGTGAATTGTCATCATCTTCATCTACACTCGAATAATAAAGCTTCATTTTGTGGTTTGACATGTGTTGTGTGGTACACGTGCCAATTTTACGACATTTACGCGGAACGAACATTAATATTTATTTATTTTAATTGTCAAAATAAAGTTAAAAAAAAAAGAGAGAAAAAAACCGCCTTGTCCACCAAATTTAACGTTGGAAGGCAACATTAATGTTTATTTTTTCACACATTAAAGACGTAGACAGGTGTCCTTGACATAGTAGCCGATGAAACAAAGTTGTCTAAGTTTTTGTCCATGTTTCACGTTCAGACATCATCTACTTGTCAACTAGTTTGACTGGATTTTTTTTTTTAGAACATTGTAGTAAGCTTCTGTATTTCTTCATTTCTGTGTACTGGCTTTAACATGGAGATTCTCTACATTCTTTCTCTAATACTACTACTCTTCACAGAGGGATTTATTATGGTTGCCTTTTCTGATGATCAATTAGCTCTGTTAGATTTCAAGAATCAGATAACCAACAGAGACACTGTGCTGGCTAATAACTGGACCACCAATACTTCTTTCTGCAGCTGGGTAGGAATCACCTGCAGCGCACCACACAGGCGAAGTGTGATCGTATCCCTCAACCTCTCCACCTTGAATCTTCATGGCAAAATATCTCCGTCAATAGCAAACCTATCTTCTCTCATGACACTTGATCTTGGCAACAATCAACTCACAGGTTCGATCCCGCCGTCCATTTTCGACATACCGTCTTTACGTAGATTGCGTCTCTCGAACAATAGCTTATCTGGTTCGTTCTTCTTGCTCAACAACAATGGAGATGGTAGTAGTAATGGTAGTTTTCTGAACACGATCGATCTCTCTTCGAATAAACTCACCGGGGGATTCCCTTCCGGCTTATGCCGCTTCACGGAGCTGACGTCGTTAGACCTCTCTCACAACAACCTGACCGGACGTATTCCTCGAAACATCGGCTGTTTGTCGAGGCTCGAGCGCTTGTACATGACGGAAAACGGCATGACCGGCACAATTCCTCCGTCGCTCGGAAATATTTCCAGTCTGCGTTTTCTGGGATGCGTGGGGAACAATTTAGGAGGAAAGATTCCTCATGAACTGGGGAAACTGTCGAACTTGCAGATGTTGGGATTCGATTTCAACAAACTCACCGGCGAAATCCCTCCGGCGGTCTTCAACTTGTCGTCTTTGGTGTACATTGCTTTCACCGACAACAGACTATCGGGGAATATTCCTGCGGATCTCGGCCTGAACCTCCCGAATCTCGAAGGGATTTACCTCGCAGACAATCAGCTACAGGGAGAAATACCAAGAGCCATTACTAATGCTTCTAAGCTCAAGGAGATCGAATTATCACACAACTCGTTTGTCGGAAGCGTGCCTAATGATTTCGGTAATCTCAGAGAACTCGTTTTCTTGAATCTTGCAGCTAATCATCTGACAACACGAAATCAAGAACTCGGGTTCCTTAATTCTCTGTCAGAATGCAGAATGCTTCAGTTTCTTATCGTAGGTAATAACCCTCTCGACGGAATATTCCCTCCCGATTCCGTTCAGAACCTCTCGAGCTCTATCGAGATGTTTAATGTCGAGAACGCCCTTGTGTACGGAGAAATCCCGCCAGGAATCGGGAACATGAGCAGCATGCTGTCATTGGTCTTGAATGGGAACAATTTGACAGGAAATATACCTTCAGAGATTGGCTATCTGAATAAGCTTCAGAGGCTATATCTGAGTAAAAACATGCTACAAGGGAATATACCGGTCGAGTTATGCAACCTAGTTAACCTAGGTGAGATAATTCTCTTCGAAAACAAACTTTCGGGTTCCATACCGAGCTGTATAGGGAATCTTGTAAGAGTGCAAAGACTCATGTTGGGTTACAATATGTTGACTTCTGGCCTACCTTTGGGACTGTGGGGAATCAAGAATCTGTTGTTTCTGAATTTGTCCAACAATTTGATTCAAGGAGGGATTTCTTCGGAGATTGGAATTCTCCGGAACATTCAAGGGATAGATATATCGAGTAACCGTTTGTCGAGTGTTGTTCCGAGTTCGTTAGGCGAACTCCAAAACTTGAGATATCTTTCCCTCTCGAACAACTCAATGGAGGGTTCTATTCCAACTACATTCGGCAATTTGATAAGCTTGGAATTCTTGGACTTGTCCTCGAATAATTTATCGGGCACAATACCCTCGTCCTTGGAGAAACTATTGCAACTTAGAGAAATCAACTTGTCGTACAACCAGCTACACGGCGAAATACCAAAAAACGGCATTTTTTCGAATTCTTCTCCCGAATCTTTTATCGGGAACAAAGATTTATGTGTGATGCCACCCTGTTCTGCTACCACAAATAATAATAAGGGTTCACTCAATATTCTCAAGATTATCATTCCATTGACGGCCTCGGTTGCATTTGTAATAATTATCTCGTTGTTGTCAATCTGGATGCTGCTGCGTAGGCGTAGAATGGTGAAATTGGAAAATCCCGAGCCAACGTTTCGAATTGCGGCTTGGAAAAAGATATCCTACCGCGAGATTCTGCGAGCCACGGATGGTTTTAGCGAAGCCAATCTACTCGGAGTGGGGGGTTCCGGTTCCGTATTCATGGGAACTTTGTCCGATTCGACAAAGGTTGCAATAAAAGTTCTCGACTTCAAGGACAACAAAGAAGCGCAGAAGAAGAGATTCGACGCGGAATGCGAAGCGTTGAAACAGTTGAGGCATAGGAATCTTGTTACGGTGATCACATGCTGCTCTAACAATGACTCCATCAGAGCCATTGTTCTCGCATACATGTGTAACGGAAGTCTCGAGAGTTGGTTGTACAGTAGACAGGATTATGTTGTCATGGATCTCAAACGAAGGATAGATGTTATGATTGATGTGGCAATGGCGGTCGAATATCTTCACCACGGATGTGAGTTTCCGGTGGTTCATTGTGATCTGAAGCCTGGTAACGTTCTACTCGATGCTGACATGGTCGCTTGTGTCAGCGATTTCGGCATTTCGAAGATATTAGCGGAAAATAAGTCGGATGCGAAAACGAAGACTCTCGGAACTATCGGCTACATTGCTCCAGGTATATACCGTGATTATCGAGCTAATTAATTTCATAATCCCTTTTATTTATTTTGCGTTCGACATGTCTGTGTACATTCTAATTGTTAAAAAAATTCCCATATTTATGAAATCGGAACTCAAAGGTCAAAAGCAAACAGAGACCAGTTGGAGCTTATTGTGTGATTCCTTCGCGAAATTTACGACTCTTTCTGCGATTTTGTAGGTTAAAATGACACAAATACCCTTTTGAGCAATAAAATGAAATATCTTTTGGAGGTTTTTATTTGTTTATTTTTTAATTTGAAAGGTATTTGTATTGTATTTCTGTTGGTCAACTAGCATAATGGATTAAGAGAAAATGATCAAAACAAAATTGTAACATTGGGGGGTTTTATGCTAATAAAAATAATATGGAGGCGTTTTTAGGTTTACTGCGTTTGGCATCCTTGTATTTCTCTAATTGTTAAAACCACCCATGATTTTTTTTTAGCAAACTACCCCCTAAAAACTCACTTTTAAGGGGATTATAAGCTAAAAAAAACACTATAAGGTTTTTTTTGCTAATATTTACAACACATGGAGTTTTTTAACAATTCGATGTAACACATAAGTAATAAACACAATAAACTCTTCTTTTGAGTCGCTATGGTGGATTTCAATTATTTTTTCGACCGAAACGAAACCCTAATAATAGTTTATTTTGGTGGTGATGATGTCTTTGTATAGAGTACGGTTCGGATGGCACGGTATCCACAAAAGGGGATGTTTACAGTTACGGAATTATGTTGATGGAAGTACTGACACGGCGAAAGCCAACGGACGAATTATTCGGAGAAAATCGAAGCCTGAGGCACTGGGTGAAAGCAGCTTATAATACCAACTCTTTGATAGAGGTTATTGATGCCAATCTTTTTCAGGAGGAGGAAAATGGATTATTATTATTAAAAATAAACAGTCACCATAATATTATTACATGCTTATCCTCTGTGATAGAATTATCCCTTGATTGCTCAAAGAAAGCACCTCAAGACAGGATTAACATGAAGGATGCTGTGGTCAGGCTTATCAAGATCAAACAGAGGTTCTTGCAAACAAAGGGATATCATGCATGCTAGTTTCTGAGTTTTGTTTAATTTTTTATTTTTTATTTTATTTTTTGTTTTTAGGTTTGAAATATATGCAATATTGAATTAAGACTTGATTACATTAGTTTTCCTATGTTTTTAGCAATTATCTAATTACATTAATTTTATTTTATTTTTTGTTTTTACATTAATTTTATTTTTTGTTTTTAATTGTTCTTTTTTGTCTAAAGAAAGGGGCAATTATCTATAGAGTTAGTTATTAACAAATAAGTCTCGACAAAAAACTTCGCACAACTGCATTCACAAAAACGATGGTGAAAACACGAACTACACTACAGTACTAGGAAATGAATACGCATCGGTAAAGATGCACAAAAACACTCACATAAAAAAAACATGCACAAAAACACACGTTCAAAACCATGTACAAAAATATTCGTGCAAAAGTGCATTCGCAAAAACGGTCATGAAAATAGGAACTACAATAATATGACATGAATACGCATCGACAAAGATGCACAAAAACAGTCACACACAAAAACATGCATAACAATACACGTTCAAAACCATGCACAAAAATACTCGTGCAAAAGTGCATTCACAAAAACGCTCATGAAAAAAGGAATTACAATGATAGGATATGAATACGCATTGACAAACATGCACGATCATGTTCTACATAAGGATTAAAAACTTTCTACCCAAGGGATTTTCATACTATCGTATGCCAGTAAAATGATTCCAGTAAATAGCAGAATCGTGGATAGGAAACTATACTAGCGACCAACCCAATTTATTGTAGAAATTTTCGAATCAATGATTAGACCATGCAATACTTTTTTCTTGGATAAAGGAACAAATGTAACTAAAATGATAGACAAAATTCTCCTTTGCCTATAAATTCATAACCGAACTGTCAAATTCTTATTTACTCCAATTTCATTACTCAAACTCTAATTTAATCTCAATTTCATTTATTAACCAATTTTGACTGCCATCGTCGTTGATCGCAGGTCAACGGCGTTGAATTTAATAATTTTCTTTTCTTTACCGGCTTGTATTTCACACTGTATGACATTATGAATCCAAATAAAACCTTATGAATATTTTTTTGCAAAAAAATATTGTTGAATAAAATAGAAATTATGAGAATTATTATTTCCAATTTTAGGTGATAAGGGGCAAAGTCAGTTTCTTGGATGCCAATGAAGAGATGGATTTGTTAAAAGAAGGGGGTTGACTTTTGGCAAAAGCTATCTTGTTAGTTTTCTGGGATTAGTGCTCTAGCATAAGCAACTACGTCGTTTTGTGACCTTCCTTTATGGATTATTTTACAAAAAGTGGATTTTAGATAAATGAAACCTCCATTATTATATTAATTAATCTTTGATTAATTGAACACTAAAAAGTCATTAGGGTCTGCTTCAAATAATAATAATAATAATAATATAATTTTAATTTGTTGCAGGTACATGATTGTGCTAGTGTATCTTTGTCAACTCCTCCCGTTGGAAGAGTGGGGCTCTTAATTAGAACTGCAATTTTTTTAATTTTCTTTTTCCTTTTTTTAAGCTAGGTTGTAGTGAGGTTTTTACTAGTATATTTAATTTTATCAATACTTGAAAAATAATAAATATTAATATATATATAAAATACTACTATACTTTAGAGAAATGGTGGGGCCCCCAATTGCTCCATGAATTCCATTTTCAACTGAACTGAAATCCGAAATCGAAAACCCGAAACCTTGCCCATTGTTTCTATGGATATTTAATTCATAAAAATATGTTCAATGTTTTTTTTCCCTATTTAATATTAAAAGTACAATGTCTCTTAAACTAATGATTGACAAATATTCTTATGTAGTGAGGACACAATTAATTAATTGTATTTAGTTTAAATATGCATGCATGGCCATGGAAATTGAAAAGGATATCATTATTGGTGTACTTCCAACTCCACTTATTATGAAGATTGAAATGGAATAGAAAATGGAGCAGAGATGATAGACAGATCGATATATGTATGTATAGATTTTGTTGTATATATAATATATATAGAAAATATTCAACTGCTCGTCATCAAATTTAAGTCAAAATTGCTCTAATTACACTACATACGACTTTATTCTCTTAGTCCTCGTTTGGTTACGGAAATTAGCTATGATTAATTAAATAATAGGACTTTGTTTGATGTTTGACATTCTCAATTATTTGTCGGATCGATCCGTAAATATTGTGTTATCATGATTTATCTTATTTTTTTAGGGAGTTTTTTTTATTGAATGTCCCGGAATCCGATAAAATAACGAGATTCTAATTAGATTATTTTATATTATCTTGGCTAATCTTATCCTGACAACTAAACAGACTTGAACACTTTCAGAGTCCGAACATAATTATAGGGCTAAAAGTAATGGTTAATATGTTGGGTAATTCGGAATTTATCCTTTAAGTTTAGCCTAATTACATAAAATTTGGATTGAAACCTCGTTGGGGTATTAAGAAAATCTTTAAATATTTATTAGTTGCTAACATCCCTTCAACTAGCTAGTATAATTTTCAGCAATAAACATAACACAAAATATATAGTAGCTATTGATGTAATGGTCCGTGTTTGTTGGTGTCTCCCAAGTCAACAATAATTAATTGGAATCAATTGGTATCCTAATTCGTCTAGGAGTCGGCCATCGAAGGAAACTTCATTGTCAAACAAAGAGTCATTCTTTGGGCACAAAATAGGAGGTTCATTTGCTTATAAAAAGGGATCCGAGACAAATGAATTAGGTGGGACGAGAAAACAAGAGCGACAAGAGCGAGAGCATGCAAAGCTCGAAAAAGGGATCGAGATCGTGAGATAATCAAGAGACGTTAGATCAAGAGAGAGAGAGAGAGAGAGAGAGAGAGAGAGAGAATTGTAGAACAAAATAAAGATACACTAGAAAGAAGATAGTGTACGAGAAATCTTTTGTTGTTTGTAATTCTCGAATATTATTGGTGTTTGACTAATAAATATGGTGAACCCTTTTCTAGTGGATGTGAGCCTTGTTCTTGGACGAACTACGTTAATTTCTGCGTTCTCTATCTTGTAATTTGTTGATGTTCATCATACAAACATAATTAATGTTTGCATGGTTCTATGAGTTACATGTCTCGACAATTGGCTTGTCGTAATAGTTAGTTTGTTGCAACAATTGCCTGATAATTCTCTAACAGTGCTACACCATCCGCTTCCCAGTTCATTTTCAACATTAGTTATCCTAATCATAGATGTTACTTCATACTTGTACTAATTAAGACAGCTGACTGATGTTTCACCAAAGCAAACAAACCATCCGTAGACTATATTTATGGAATCTAATTAACCACCCTACTAATTGAACGGTTGTACTTTGAAACAGTAAATTAATATATATATATATATATATATATATATATATATATATATATATATATATATATATATATATATATATATGTATGTATATATATATATTATTTTCCCTGAAACAAATAACATGAATAATTCGGGCACGTTTAACTACTGATTTTGGACTCGTTCTTGCTTTTTCAATGCACATACTAGAAAATAAAATAAAATAAAAATAAAAATAAAATAGAAGAGAATATATGAAAGTCATATCTGATTAATTGTTCTACCACACCAATGGGATGGATATATGTGTTTCAGATCAGTCAATATATACTTTTGGACCTTGAAATGACATAAATTTGGTCGTTGAGAATGTCAATATGGAGGGCCATATATATATATATATATATATATATATATATATATATGAAAAAATAAGAATTGATTGACACTTGACATGCAGTATAGTTCCAAACAAATTCTTATGGAAGGAGGTGAACGATTTTTCTTTTTCTTTTTTATGGCTTGGATATATATCAATAGTTTCTTCAGTCGATCAATTTTTATATTATTTATCAATATTATAATTAGTCAATTATGTAATTAATATTTATTATGAAGCTATATTAATTTTTTTTTGAGTTATATATTAATTAATTGATGACCCAATAATTAATTATGTTTATCTTGTTATATATATATATGAAGAAATTAAATTATTTCACCAGCTCTCCTAACAAAGAAAAGTCATACCCTAAATAAGGTTATTGGTCTTCTTTGCTGATGCATGCAATTTCAGTGTCAATGAGAGAGAGAGAGAGAGAGAGAGAGAGAGAGAGAGAGAGAGAGAGAGAGAGAGAGAGAGAGAGAGAGAGAGATTCTGGGATTGAGAGAAAGACAAACAGAAGCAAGTATTTTTCCCTCCTAAAGATCTGAGTCATATATAATTAATTAATGGCATAAACCATCTTTTGACATTTTTCCTCTTGTAATTTCTGCCTAAGTGCGGTTCCGGACCATCTTGTTTTTCTTATTATATTTATATACAAATATTTTATTTAAAATAAAATAATTATAAAATGTAGGTAGGGAACCAAGGTCAACCAATGGGGCTCCCCCTCAAATAAAGGTTTTGGATATATATATTTAAATGTTTTAATAAACAATTCTTTTTTGCCCTAACTCTTGTGTTTGTTCAAATTCTTGATATAATTAAAAAAAAACATTAAAACCTTAGCCACTTGTTAACTTTTAGGGTGTCTTAAAGCAACAATAGTAATTACTAATTATGCCAGCAGGATTAATGCTTAGCCATAATCAACAACAATTTTCTGTATTTATTTATTTATTTATTTGTATTGTTTAAATTAATAGAAGGTTGCATACTCTTTTTCTTTTGCATGCAAATATACCAATGTGACAAAATTCTCAGTTAAAACTTAATTAGCTAAATCCAATTATGCCTATACTTTAATTAATTAGCTTAATTTAATTGTGAATACACACTTTAATTTGATTAGTTTTTAATTCAGCCATGATGAGTAATTGCATATGATATGGAATTGTCAGTGACTAGTAAAAAGTAAAAAAAAAATTGTAGCAAAAAGAAATATCAAGTGCTTTATTTTGAATTTAATTTATATTTTGATATAAGATTACATATTACTACTCACTTTTACCAACTTACCACCCCGGAACCAGTTGAGCTATACCAATGTGGGCTACATATTACTAACTTGTTATTATATTAGTTTAATAACTAGCAATTCTCCTCGTGCGATGCACGAATAACATTTTGCAAAAATAAAGAAAAATTAAATATATGATAATTAAGTTGTATTAATAAATTAATTACACGATATTAAAATAATTAGTTGTAAAATTGAAATTATCAAAATAACGTCAAAAAAAGTTAAATTAGGCAGCGCAAAACAATTAAAAAAAAAATCAAACTAGTGTGTGAAAAAGAGAGAGATTTATAAAGAAATTATAAAATTAAAAAAAAAACAAAAGACTATCCGAGGGGATAATGATTTTGCTAGGGAATTTGCAAATTCGAGAGGATATGAGAAAAGTGGACCACACTAAGTTAATCATATGTGACAAGTTCGACCTAGGGACCATTAGCAATATAATTCGAATTTAGGTCAATTGACACAATCGCACTAATTGCTCAAACCGGCAGACAAATTATCATATAATTATTGTAGGTAGGCAAGTTGGAGAGAATGAAATTTTAATTCCAAAATTAAATAAATATCATATCAAATTTATAATGAAATTATAAGTTTTGGAAGAAACACGAAGGCAACGAGGATATGCTATGGGATTGACATGACTCGTTTTAACTTTTGGCTTCTTCTAATAATAAAAATAATAAATAAATAAATAAATAAATAAATAACAATTCTTAACGGTAAAGTAAATTAAAATTATTGGTCCTTTCTGGCCAACGTCGAAATTTCTTGCTGTTGACAGATTCAAATGAGACACAAATCTTAGAGCAGCAAAATCACAAAAAAAAAAAAAAATTAAAATTCAAATATATATATAATATACTGTTAATTTTTTTTGTTTAAAAATTAATTACGGGAAGACAAGTAGAAAAAGGTAAAGGAGTAATTTAATGTAAATTTGGCCTTGTTTTCTGCAGTGCGAAATGCGAGTGCAACTTCTCAATCAAATAATCTTACATCACAAAACGTGTTTGGTTTTCGAAAGAAAAATCGTGTCGTGAGGCTTCAATAATTACTGGCAGCATTTTGAGATGAAATATCGTTATTTATCTTACATTAGATTTCATCTTAAAATGCTGCCAGTAACGAAAATGTTGCCAGTTATTCACATTAGATTCCGATTTTTGTCACCTAAAGTATTTTGCGGAAATTGCGATTCATTTCAGAAAAAAAAAAACACTTATAATATCAATATTGTTATAAATCCGAAAATTTTCGATTTTGAAACAAGTTTCTTTTTTTTTTTCTTTTCAATTTCCTCAACTCCAATTTCAGATTTTTTTCCGAAAATTTCTAGAACATTTATTGAAATTAGTCTATCACTTCGAAAAACTGATCTTCTTTTCCTTCAAAAGTACTAATTTTGATTTGATTTGTCCAATTAAATAAACCCTTGATTAATATTAATAACAAATAAATAACTATTTTATGCTTATTACCGCATGAAAAAAGTTGAAATGTGATAGATTATAATTATTTTCTCTTACACAAATTAAGTAATCTGTTTGGTACTAATTAATTACAATTATATAACACAAAAATTCCCCAAGGGGTTGTCGACAAAACAAGAGGATATAAATGCTTCTTTCTTGATTTTTGCTCTCTAACATTTCCTCCACACCATTAAATTAATCCCAAAAAGCAAATGATTTAACATAAAGTATACAATTTCCATAGAAATTTGTGTTAGTTCTTTGTCATGTAGTTTACTACACAAATAAAAATTTAATTCTATATTATGACTTAACTAATCCAAATGCATGAAAGAAAGGTGGGGGGTGGGGTGGGGGTGGGTGGGGTGGCATGTAGAAACCCTAATAGGGCTAGAAGACTTTTTTTTGGTTTCTTCAAGTATCACATCATTATCTTCATACCTTATAAAACCAGGTCTTCTCTTCTGACATTTTCTCATCAGAAAATCGGAATTTCGGAAATCGGAAATATTAAAAATAAAAAAATATAAGATGGGAAGAGCTCCGTGCTGCGACAAAGCTAATGTGAAGAAAGGGCCATGGTGCCCGGAAGAAGATGCAAAGCTCAAGGCGTACATCGACAAGTACGGCACCGGTGGAAATTGGATTGCTCTTCCTCAGAAGATCGGTACATATATATATATATATATATATATATATATATATATATATATATATATATATATATATATATATATATATATATATATATATATATATATATATATATATATATATATACATAAATTATTATTTGCTATTTAATTAGTTAATATTTCGTATTCTTTTTTCGTGGTCTCGAATTTGACGGAAAATATTGTTTTAATTAATTAATTATTAGGGCTTAAGAGATGTGGGAAGAGTTGCAGGCTGAGATGGCTGAATTACTTGAGGCCTAATATCAAGCATGGTGGATTTACTGAGGAAGAGGATAATATTATATGCAGCCTCTATATCAGTATTGGAAGCAGGTATACATACACATATACATATACATATACATATATATATATATATATACATACACACAGATACATATATATACAACAGGGAGACAAACTCTTTTAATTAGCACATGCATACTTGTGATGAGTTTCAGCCATAACCAATTGTCCTTTTTCCCTTGTTTTTGATGCTTTTTAATTATATCATTTTATTTTATTTTTTAATTTTTTTATAATTAAATTCACATGTTCTTGATCAAGAACATATCAAATTTTCATTTGAGGGTTTCTATTTTCAACTAACAAAAAAAAAGCTAGGTTTTTCGTTTATACGATCTTTAAATTTACTCCCTTTCTTGTTTTTTAATTTTTTTTAAAATTAAATTCACATGTTCTTGATCAAGAACATATCAATTTTTCATTTGAGGGTTTCTATTTTCTACATTAAAAAAAAATAAAAAATAAATGAAAAAAACCGGTAGGTTTTTCGTTTATATATATGATCTTTAAATTTACTCCGGCCTTTTTTTTTTTGGTTAAAAAATAGGTGGTCTATAATTGCTGCACAACTGCCTGGAAGAACAGATAACGACATCAAGAACTACTGGAACACAAGGCTGAAGAAGAAGCTTCTAGGCCGACGTAAAAATTCCAACTCCAATAATCGATTTTCGAATAATATCCCGGGCCACAATCCAAGCATCGATAACGCAACCGAAGAAGAAAAAAGCTACAATAACCTAAGCAGTTCAGCCCTAGAAAGGCTTCAGCTTCACATGCACCTTCAAAACAACAATAATAATAATGACAATAATAACCCTCTCTCCTTTCACAATAATCCTGTGCTTTGGCCCAAACTGAACCCCCTACACCACAAAATGATCCAAACCCTCCATTCTCTTAACCCTAATCCGACGGACCAAATTCACTCCACTACTATTAGTAACCCTGATCAATTATTACCAGCTCCTGTTTCTTCTGATCTTGATCATCAAGATTATTACAGCCCTTTGAGCAATTTGATTGTCAGTAATAATACAGATGATGATCAAATCAACGGTCTTGATTTATCGGGTTTTACCGAAACCGAACTCGAAGATTTACTACTCAACAACAAGTCTTCCGGTACTTCTCTCGCGGTGGAAAATAATATTAATGGTGGTTTGAAGGACAACCTAGGATGGTGGTCTGACGAATTCGATGCCAGCTCAGCGTCGTTAAACTCGTGGGATTCGGCGGTTACTATGTTTCATGATCAGCCTCAGGAGATTACTTATGATCAAGATTATGTGCTGGGATATAGTATGCACTAAAATTATTTTGAGGAAACAAAACAGGTGAGGTTTTAATTTAATTATTATTATAGGAGTTCATTTGTTATATTAAACCTTTCATAAAAGAGAATATTCTGATTTATGTCTTTTTTTGTAAAATTTTATGTGAATAAATGATGTTATGTACTTCTTTTTGTGATCATCTGCCACTATGTAATCAGACAATATGAATTTATTATTATTGTTGGTTGTTATAAATTCTGAATTTCGGAAAATTTTATTTTATTAAATAGCACAAGATGTGCAAAGTGTCAATTTGTATTACAAGCACACCACCTCATAAGTCCATAAACTCGCTACATTTTGAGCTCATATCACTCGTAATTCCTCTTAGTCTTCCCAAGCAATTGTTATGAGAGACGACACTCCAATGGGTTGGTGAACCAACTAAAAATTCCGTATCAGAAGGATTAATGTAGATTCAACGCATTTATCCAAGACCAAGTTCTAATTTTAATAGCTTCTACCACTACTTCGATTGATGTGCGTCTATCTTGAAAATTCTTTGAGTTCATTACTTTCCAAAGAGACCATGTTGTACAATGCCAAATCATCATCCGCAACAACGTATGATTCTTTTTTCGGCTAAAACCCAAGTGAATTTCAAAGTACTGTTTTTTTATGCTCGAGTGCATGACAGTCTGAACACCAGTCCATGCAAAGCAACCCATCCATACCTTATAGGATTACGCACAAGAAGTGAATAAGTGATCATTGTCTTCTTCAAAACGACCACACATATCACAAACCAAATTGCAATCCTCAAGTAAAATTGGTCTTCTTCTTATGTTCTTTTTTGTTAGTAATTTGTTAAGTAATAGTCGCTACACCCAAAAGCTTGAACCTTACTATGAATTCCGCTCAGTCAAATTTTCTTTTGTCAGGTACCATCTTCAAAACTTTGTTCTCCCCTTATACGAATCCCTTGGTAAGCTGAGTTAGTAGTATATACTACAGGTTGGGTCTTCTTTTCATTTCCACGTGTCCTACATATCAGTATCTGGAACATACCAAGTAATATTATTTTCCATTGAAACAATTCCCTCCATTCACATTTCCATTTCCACTCTCCCTTTTCCCATACTCTTTTGTCTGTTATGCCATCCATAATCTTGCGCTGTTAATGAAACTACGAGCCATCCAACCACAACAAACCCCACCTTCGCCCCGGGCCACCTCTGCAACTGAGAAGAACTCCTTCCCCATCGAAAAAGAAGCGTCGAAATTAACATTAACCTTTCCAGTTGAAGGCGGCGTCCACCAACTTTGGTGCTGAACGATTACTCCTGATTGCGGAGGAAGATGCGCCTCATCAAAGCAGTCAAGAAAACCTTATTTTTCTCTACAAGCTTGCCATAGAAAAATCCTTATTTTTGGTGGAATGTCCAGCCGCCAGATGTGCTGCCAAGAACAATCAAATCCCCCACTAACATACCCCCCTTATCGAACCTATTTTATTTCTCGATTCACTCGATTCAATAGAAGCTCATAGGATCCCAAAAATAACGAGAGATATGAAAAAAGCAGGTCCAGTTACGTCTATTCAGGTTTTCTGCCCGGAGCGGCCTGTTGACCGGTGAACCGGTTCCGGAACCGTGAACCGGCCCGTGTACCTCGGAACGGGCCCGGTTCTAGAAATAGGTGAACCGTGAACTGCCATCCGGATTTAGAAAAGAAAAATAAAATAAAAAACTAAAAAAAAGCTTTAAAAAGCTGAACCGACCCAGTTAACCGGCCCGAACTGGCCCATGGCCGTGTCTACGTCTATTCCTAATCCTAGATGGAATGGAACGACGTAGGGATCCATATGTAAACATAGCCCAATCGAGTTCCCAGTTGAATTGAAGTCTTGTTGCAAAATTGAAAATTAACAAGATCTTACCGTAAAAGCGCCATTCCCCGAATGATGCCAAACAAACTTATCCTTAGACCTAAGGCTTCCGATATGAACTCTGAGTTATATAAAGTTCTAGGAATATATGATATAGTAAAATATACTTTTGAATTTCAGATTACAGGAAAGGGATGACAAATCCTAGAATATTATGTAGTAAAATATAATTTCGAATTTCAAATTTATTTATTTTTGTTATATGGTTTTCACAACCAACATAAACAAAACAACAATTCATAGAAAAAAATAGAAAACTCAGGTTCAGCTAGCATGTTATATTAAAAATAAATACTATATACACATATTCAGGGTACGTAGTTCATATAAAATCAAACACTCAGACTAAAAGTTAATTATTCGGTTCTGAAAATTTAAACCCATTAATTACCCAGTCGTCTATCGGTAATCGGTAATTCTTTTTAAACCTTACACCAATTCAACATTAAAATTTCAAATCTTACGATTTGTCGATTATGTCATATATTTGAGTAGCAGTTAATTTTAAGAAAACAATAACTAATGTCAATATTGGTGAGAAATAAAATATATAATAAATAAACTAAAAATCATGAATAATTAATAGCTTAAAAGTTAAAATAATATAAAGTTATCAACTTCCTAAATTCAAATCGGATAGCAGTGAAATACTAGATATTCTTTAGTTTTCTCGAATCGTTTATAAATAAGACAATCACCTAAATTTTGAAGTTACTTTAAATTTTTAAATTCATTTTTAAATGTTTTTAATAATAAATAGCCCTTCAGGACAGATCATACATGCCACAAACAGCTGGAAATACCGAAATAGAACCTTTTTTTTTCTAAGAAAATTAATTTCCATCTTAAACACAACACACAAAAAAAGTAAAGACAATCATTGCCAAGGTGTCAAAAGGCAAAAACCTCGTTTGCATATGTCTGTACTGGTCATACACACACCAATGTGGGTGTGTATGTGTTTGTGTATAATATATGAATGATAAATATTTATTCGATATCTTTCACCCAGTGTAGCATAGTATAAACCTGATTGGTCAATGCTCATACCAAAAGGATTCCCTCCTCAAATTATACAATCCCCACCTTTTCTTTTTATTTTCTTAATTAACAAAAATTCATGGCAAAATTCTACTTTACCATCATCATCCTCCTGATCATTTGCCCCTTCACTATTTCATGTATGTATACTTTTGGTTTCATTTTTATTTTATTTTAAATTATTCTAAGTTTCCAATTTGAGCTAGAAATGCAACTAATTTTTATTATTATTATTTATGCTTGAAAATGCTTCTCGATTTTGAGTTTTCGTTTAACTTCGAGTTTCAATTCTTGAATTTGATTTGGAAACTAATTTTTTTAGATCAATAAACATCAATTGTTTTTGTTGCTTGACATTCTATATATATATATAAAAAAAAAAAATCTGAAATGCAAGTTTCCAATTTGAGCTAGAAATGCAACTATTTTTTTTTAAAAATTATTTATGCTTGAAAATCGCTTCTCGATTATGAGTTTTCGTTTAACTTCGAGTTTCATTCTTGAATTTCATTTGGAAACTATTTTTTTTAAATCAATAAAAATCAATTGTTTTTGTTTCTTGAGATTATATATATATATATATATATATATATATATATATATATATATATATATATATATATATATATATATATATATATATATATATATATATTATTTATTTTTTTCTTTCCGAAATCAATTACTTGAATTTTGTTTCGATGAATTTCTATATATTTTGTATCATTTTTTTTTTTCAAAATCTTTTGAATTGGTAATGCAGGTTGGATAATCTATCCCGGGGGATGTAATCCAGGATGTATCCGTATCTATCAATGGCCATCAGGATTCGCGGGACTCCACATTCCGAAATTCACAGTCCAAATAGTCAACGAGGCATGGAACAATAAAGGAGTTTACGACGTTCAAATATCTTGTCCTGCGTTTGCATCGACGACTCTGATTAATCCTGCCGTTTTCAGACGGATAGACTTGGCCAACTGTCTCCTCTATAATGGCCGGATTATCAATCCTGGTGAAGTGATTACTTTCGAGTATTCGAATATACTCCCCTATCCGTTTATCGTTCTCGATTTAAAATGCATGTAAAACAATTTCATTTTTAGTTTCTCAAAATTGATTCCTTTTTGCATTGCTGTACTTGAATTCTTGCCATATTTGTCTATTTCATCTTCACTCCAAAAGGCCAATACAAGAATGGTATATATATTTTATATATATATATATATATATATATATATATATATATATATATATATATATATATATAAGAAATTTAAATTTATAATAAATTTAATGTTAGATCCTAATACGAGGAATCATACATTTTACTAACTAGGGTTTCATAATTTTTAATTAAATAAATAGGATTGGGAATAGATTTTTAATTCGTGTATGAATTACTACTTATTTATTCATTTTAAATGAATTACTTTCTTATATCTCATGTTATCAAACACCTATTTCATTGTTGCTACAATGTTTTGACATTTCAATAGAAATAATCTACTGGGAGCATACTCATTAAATAAATTATTGGAATAATTAGTAAAAACCCCCTAACTCATTTAGTTATATCAAGGTGGATATAACCTCCTTTTCACTATTAGTGAGAACCCCCTTAATTATTTAATTAAATTAATATTAATACAATTATTAAGTGTTATACCTATATTATCCTTAATTTTCCAAATCTTATATTTACAAACCCTAGCCATATTGCCTGCAACAAACCGCCGTTCTCAAATCCCCACAAACCGTCGTTCTCAAATCCCCATCACCTCTTCTCTTCTTTTCTGGAACCAAAACTCAGTAGTATCGGATGCGATGGCGACGGCAGTGAAGGTGACGAAGGTGGCGCTACATCTCAACAACGACGAGGAAGACCCCTTTCTCTTCTTTCTCGAATTGGGAATCCGACGGATGTGGGGCAAGGAGAGGACGAAGCCGGCTCCAGATCTCGACAACGACAAGGCGCAACCGCCGAATCTAGGGCGGACGGCGGCCCTCCGGTCTCCCCCCTTCCTTTCTGAGGCATGAGCAGATCTGCTAGTATTTTTTTTTTTTTGTTCTTTCGATTTTTGAAAGCATTCCTGGAATCCTCGTTAGAAGACCGCCTCCACCACCGCTGTAATGGAATAGATTGACCTCGAGGAGGAGGTATTGATTGGGAGGCTCGTTTGTTGAAATTGTGTTCGTGTTACTCAAAAATATATAGTTGTTTTCGTTACGGTTGTAGTTGGTTTCAATAATAATCGTTTTTGTTGGAATTTTGGTGTGTTTTTTTGCTTTTGCTTTTGTGGATTTCAATAATTTGTAGTTGATTCAATATAGTTGTTTTCGTATAGCAATATACTTGTTTTGCACAACAATATTATTGTTTTCATTACTTTTTAGTTGGTTTGAATAAATAGTTGATTTAACAAATAGTTGTTTTGGAGATGTTTTGATTAAACAATTAGTTAATCTTACAATGGAAATAATATTATATATAATTAATTTAATAAATTGTGAAACTGATGTATCATTGTTTTACGACCAATTGTTTTAATAATAGTCGTTTTATTGGTATATAGTTGTTTTAACTGAAAACTAAAATAATATAGAAAAGGAATATTTGAAGAAAAATATTAAAAAAAAATAAAAAAATAAACTTTTTTTTAAAAAAAATATTATTTATTAAAGAAGAAATAAATAAAAAAACGAAAATTAAAATTAAAATATAAAAAATAAAAAAATACATCAAACTAGTGGATAATGGATAGTGAATAGTGGGAGGGTAAATTTGAGAATAAAAAAAATGGATTTCTCACTAATAAAAGAAAAGAAGTTGGACCCATCCTTATTAAAACAATGCGAGAGGGGGTTGTCACTAATAGCCCATAATTTTTTAGTTTAAAAAACTTAATAAATTTAACAATTCCATGAGAGAATAAATTTTGAGATTTTAATTATCTAAATTATCTAAACACATTTGGGCCGGCCCAAATGTTTATCATCAGTCAACGCAGCTGGACCACTCAGTATCGAGCTAAGGCCCATGGGTTTTACTCGATTGTTTGTTCATCTTGAATTTAACACATTCCTTTATAATTTAAATTATGGTTAAATACACTTTGCTCCTATGAAGTATAGTCTATATAACACTTACCCCTTAAAGTATCATTTGTAACACTTACCCCCTCAACATCAATTATTTTATATTTTAAAATTTAAAACATAGTAAACATAACAATCTAATAATTATTGGACCATAAAAAAAAAGAAAAAAGTAACTAAAATTAAATTATTGGAAAAAATAAAAAGTAATATAATTGTATAATAATGAAATGAAAATATATTTTAAGAAATTAATGAACTAAAATAAACTTTAAATACTTAAGATTACTATTAGTTATGTATTGATTTCTTAAAATTTATCGATATGAATATATTCGATTAATTGGTCCAAATAACACTTAGATGTTATTTATTAAATATATACCCAAGACAAGATAATATTTTTAACTTATAAAATATTGCATTTTTCAACATATATTTTTAGTTGTATAATTTAATTATTCTTTTAAATAATTTTTTTTAAGGTATTAGAATTTTGAACACAAATTAAATTGAACTTGAGGGGTAAGTGTTATAGAGGGTATACTTTAGGGGTAAGCTGTTTTTAACCCTTTAAATTATATTTAACTTTACCTCTTTGGTATAATAATAACAATAATAATAATAAAATTATATATATATATATATATATATATATATATATATATATATATATATATATATATATATATATATATATATATATATATATATATATATATATATATATATATATATATATATATATATATATATATATATATATATATATATATATATATATATATATATATATATATATATATATATATATATATATATATATATATATATATATATATATCTAAACTCAAAAAATTGTCCAATATTGGTTTGTCTTTAAATTGAAAATTTGAAGTTTCTACTTGGAGTAAATAGTTTTTAATATGGGTGGTTTTTATGGATTAAAAGCGCAAAAAATGGTGGAACATTTCGATATGAGAAAGCTTCACAGATCTAGAAAAATAAATACCTGCGACAAACACTAATCTGAGTTAGGCACAAAATTTGATAAACTCGTGTTTTAACGATTAATAATGCGATATTCTTGCAAGATAAATGTTTGAAAGAAAAAGCTGGGGTGGTTTTGGATTTAATTTTTAAATAAAATCTCCTACTTTTACAAAAATGTGTCTTGTATTTATCAAGTCTCATATATACACATAATTTTTTTAAATATGATTAACTGTCGATATGTTTAAACTTAATGGAGGTTTGAGTAACGTTTCGAACTCGAAAGGGGCCTACATGTAATGAGACCTAACTTAGAGGGATGTAGTGCAATTTACAAACAAATTAAATTTATGTTGAATTTATAACTGTAATCAAATTTCAAGGACATTTTGTGTAATTATTCCAAAGATGATGGTGTTTAGTTATAATTATTAATTAATGTTAATCTCAATGGTAGTAGGTGCGACTTATCTAAATAAATAAATAAATTAATTTATGGATAAGGTCTTATTCATGTGATGATGCACATTATATTCTCTTTTGTTGGTATATTAATTAATGAAGAGAAGAATAATCATATTCATATGCATCCAACATTTCATAAAACAACGACAAAAAAAGAATGACGATCTATTGCTATCAATAAATATCTTTTTTTCTTTTCTATTTATTTATTTATTATTATTATTAATTTGTATGCCAGTGCAAGACTTATTTCGGCCGTTCAATTTTTATTTTTATTCATTTATTTCTTTTAACTTTATTTAGTTATCTTATATATAAAAGTAAGAAACGCTAGGGCAACCTAAGAAATTCTAATGGCATCTTTATAATTTTTTAATATTAATTATTATTATTTTTTCATCTCTTATTTTGCAGCTTTTTTCTCTAATGATCTTCATAGCAAATCAGATTTGCAAATTCACTAGCGAAATTATTGTATTATTTTTACTCTCTCTCTCTCATACACGCCGATGTGGATTTATTTAATTCAATTTAATTATTATATGTTTAATTTTTTTTCCTTATTGAAATCTCGTGCATCGCACGGTGAGAAAATTGCAGTACTAATAGGGGTTAGTTCTAACATACACATCTACCCACATATTCATTATTGCACCTTCATTTTAATTTCAGTAAACCAGTGAAAGATGGCGCAAAGCTAAAAAGAAATTAAGATATGATTTTTCAGCTAAATAGAAACTAATAAATAATTTATGTAATCAAATCAATCTAAAAATTCATTATCCCACATGATTGTGAAGTGGTCATTATTAAAATAAATATCATGTAATTATGAAGTTCGTAAAATAATAATGCTAGTCGTTGTTGATAGAAAAACATCTACCTTTACAATTGATTTAAGGAAAAATTAGGTAGACGTCCCTTAAATATATTCTCTACGGCTTCAATGATGGAAGATTTTTTTTTTTTTTTTTTGCTAAAAATCTTTGTGCGCTTTCTCGTTTTGAATTTGACGATAATCTAGAGTCTCTGCAATGGAATTATTTAGGAAAAATAACAGTAATGATGAAGTGGAGATTTGCATAACTTAATTATATTAATAAACAACAATTTATTTATATTTATAAACAACAACTTAATTAAAATATATTAAAGAGAAAACTAAAATAAAAATAGATGGATCCTATATCACATACACAATTTACACAAACAACTAAAAAAATTTATTTACAAAATTTAGTTAAAAATTAAACGAGCAAAAGTTTAGCAAAAAAATATTTATTTCACGTAATTTTCATAAAGTTAGACAAATAATTAGAAGTTTATTTGCGTAGCTTAGTTACAACGTAGTTAAAATAAGCTGAAGAAAAAAACTTAAATATCTGGTGTGTATATCATCACAAACATTCACTAGTAGAAAAATGGCCTTTTGCTACGATCATTAACCATAGCAAAATGTACCAAATTCGTACTAAAAAAGCTTTTGCTATGCATTTGCCCCGTAGCATATACGGGCGTGACAAAAGCTTTGCTACTGTAAATTTCCGTACCAAATACTTTTTTGCTACGGTAAATCCTAGTATTTAGTACGACTTCAAAATTGTTTCATAGTAAAAGTACATTTTAATACGTTTTTTTACTGTAGCAAAAAAATCATAGTAATAAGCAAAATTTCTACTAGTAATTACCATCACCATCGCAAAAACAATTTTTCATATTTTTCGTTTTTTGTTTCCATGATCATTAGATTGCAACAAAAATGAATGAGTAACGTAAGCAAAACCATATGTGTGTACGTGTGGTTGTGCATGCGTGCATGTAGGTGTGTAGGGGTGTGTTTGTGTGGCAAAGTTTCGATGACGGCATCATCGGAGAGCGTGGATGAAGCATATTTGACTGAATTGTAGTGGGGTTAGACATAATTTAACGTAAAAACAGTTCGGATAGACGCGAGACGTGAAAAACAAAGGCAATGTTTGGAACCATATCCATTTTGTTTTCTTTGTTTTCCCAAAACAAAATGAGATTTATTACACTTTTCAAATCATTTTCTCAAAACAATTTCAAAAGTTTATCTCTCCTTCAGACATGATGTGACTGCTACAGTAAAATGATTTGACTGCTACAGTAAAAAATGTCTTCACTAAAAAACAAATAAACATCACTTCATCTTTCAATTTTTTTCTTCAAAAATACATTTTTCTAAAACATTTATACATGATTTGACTGCTACAGTGTATTTTGTCTCCTTCCAAAATACAAAAAAACATTACTTTCATTCTCAAATTATTTCCCCAAAACATATTTCCTCAAAATGAAATTAAAATAAGATCCAAAACGCTTCCAAACATTGACAAAGTACTTTTAACAAATTACAAGGAATCTGTCATGTTTAACAAATTGTCCCTTTATTTAAAGCAACACAAGTCGAAAGTTATTAAATATTCATTTAAGTGTTGAAACTCGAAATAAGATTAATTGATTTTTTTTATTTTTTTTATAACTCATTTTGAGTAAAAAAAAAATATCAAATATGGAGCATCAAAATATCTGTTAATTAATTTTATTGTCTTTAAATATCCTACTCTGTTGCAGTGTTACTAGTTATTTTGTTTGGTAGTGGAAGACTAATTTAGACCGTCCAATTGTTTTTCTATTATTTTATATAAACCACTAGCAGAATCAACTAGCCATATCTGGGCATATTCATTTCGTAATAAATTAGTGGGGCTGCTAGCTGCAATTATTGTGACCACATTAATTAATATATAATTATTTTAAAAATAAAAATAAAAGTAATTTTAATAATCACGCTTTATGAGTTCTTTGAATATTTGTGCACCGTTGAATCCGCCTATCTTTTTCATTGTACAGTATTTCATTAAATCACCTTATGACGAGACAGCTCAGTCGACAAGTGGTGGCATAGAAAAATAATTAATAATTATGATGTCATAATTATTAAATGTTTTATTAGCATAATTATACTAAAAATAATAAATTAGATACTTGTGAGGTTATAAACACAACATTTTTACACTGATAAAAATAATGTGAGGACTTTTTAGCAATTTAAAAATAACATAAGGGGTAGTTTTGCAATTAACTCCAAACAATTATTTTGCATGGTGACGTAAGAAAATATATAATAGATGTCGGCAATATGATGTCGTATGTTTGTGTTTCTGATTCTGACTGGGTACACTCTTCACCGTTCAATTTTCGGCTCCCAAGAAACCGGAACTATTTTACAAAAGAAAATATTCACTTTGCACCCTTGAAATGGAGGATTTTGTATTTTGCACCCTAAAAATAATTAATATTATTTTGCACCCTTAAACATTAAATCATTCACGATGCACTATCTGAAGTGAAAATTTCAAAATTAATGAGGGCAGAATGTTATTTTTCATGGTGCAAGATAACAAATTAAATTGATATTTTCGTCTAACCTCAACCTAATTGATCGAAAAAAACGCTAAGTACCAAAAGAACAGAAAAAAATAATAATTCTTTTCACTATATTTATTGGATTTGTGGATCTTTTATTGTGATTGGTCAAAATATTTAGTAGAAATCTTGAGAAGAAAAATATAATTTTTGAATAACTTGACAAGAAAATAGCTGAAAGATTTTTTTTCTCTTTTTTGTAAAATATTTTTTCTTGCAAAATACTTTTTGATTAAAAAAAATATATTTTAAAATATGATAATGATATGTATTTTATATTTCCACAAAAAAAAAAAAAAATTGTCTTGCAAAATACTTTTTGGTTAAAAAACATATATTTTAAAATATGATAATGATATGTATTTTATATTTCCACTTTGTAGTTTGAAATTGACTTAAAAGATTGAGGAATATAGAAACAATGAAATCACATTTTGGCACCCCAAAAAATACACTAAATATATTGAAGGATAAATTATACCCACACTCTAAGATATGTTAAAAGAACTTTAAGTTCTTTGTGGTATTGATAATTACACTCATCCCCTGAAACATAGTTAGAAACTCTAATGAGATAATGCATTGTATACGTTATTTCGATAAGATTCTAATGAACTATTAATTTCAGTAAGTGGTGGAGACAACAAATAATTATGATTGATTTAAGAAATGTTGATGGAGTCATGACACCCCATAACTCTATGTTGTCTCCACCACTAGCTAAAAGTAATAGTCCGTTAGAACTCTATCGGAATAACGTATCCAATGCATTTTCCTATTAGAATTTCTAACTATGTTTCAGGAGGCGTGAGTGTAATTATCTATACCACAGGGATCTTAAATTTATTTAAGCATACCTCAGGGGTGTAGGTGTAATTGTTTACCCTATATGAAATGAGCTTCATTAGCTTAAAAACTTCATTCATGGTGCATTGTGAATGATTTATTGTGTTTCGAAGTTGCAAAGTGCTATTAATTATTTTATAGGGTGCAATGTGATAAAAATCAATATTTCAAAGGTGCAAAGTTGGATTAAGCAAAAAAATAATATAAAACAATGTAACTATAATACAAAAAAACTCGATTTTTGGAACAAGTTTTTCCGTTCTAATTTTCTATTTTCTTGGTTAATTATTCAATTCGGAAATCAGAACTTTCTTATTACTTCGTAATCGGAACTTTTTGAATCGAAATCGACAAAAACCAAAAACTTTGTTACAATATCCGTCCCTACTCGCACAATTAGATTGTGGTGGGACAGCATATTTATTAAACACATAAACCTCACAAACAAATAGAAAAATAAATAAATAAATTATAAACAAACATAAAACTTATTTCACATGACTGATAAAACTCTTCTTGGCTGTGTCTTCTTCGGCTAAACAGCAACGTAAATTCATTTGCTGACCTCAGCCCTTGCTTTCAATTTCGTCATCTATTTTGTCACTATTCCACAACTGGGATTGTTGAGTCAAATATTCTAGCAGAAGCCTTCGTTGCCTAATAAATCCAAAAAAAAAAAAAAAAATATCGTAACACTCGATAAATTAATAATCTCGCTTAAATAATAGTTTTTTCTGGTCTCGACTAAGTAAAAACCTTATAAATTATTAGTTCGGTAATTAAATATTTTAATAAATTAATAGATATTTGTTAGTCCCGACTGTATTAATTTATAGACGTTTAACTGTACACGAGTAATTCATATATGATTTTTTTTTACCTCATTCTCCCAGTTAGTTCGAAGGGTTATGATCGAAAGGAAAAACGTCTGAGCGAAAACCGCGGCAATAATTCCGATCCAAAGGCCCTAACCCAACAATTAGAAAAATAATTAATTCAATTAATAATTATATATAATATAAAAAAAAATTATGATTATAATTTATGAAATTATATACCTTGCCTCCAAGATGAAACACAAAAGCCAATACTAATGCAAGTGGAATACCAATTATGTAAAAAGATGCCAAATTGACAATAGCACCAATTTTTTGCCAGCCACACCCTCTTGCTATGCCTGCACAATTTCAAGAATGAATATTAAATCCAAAATTTAAAGTTAATTAAGCCATAATTAAAATTAAATAATTTAATCTTATAATAGTATAATACTAATTAATAATTAATTACCATTAAGAACAGAGAGAACTCCATCTGCCAAATTTGTAATAGCAATTAATATCATCATTTCAGAAACATATGAGACTACATTTTCTTCACTACTGAAGCAGTAACCCCATACTTTCCGGCCCAATATTATCACCGCCACCGCCACCACGCTTTCCACCGCCACCATAAACGTGGCCATGTATACCGCCAGACGAGCCGCCTTTGGCTTCCCCCCTCCCAACTCGTTCGAAACTCGTACACTGAGAAAATTGAACAATATTAAATAAATCAAATAAACAATATATTTACATTTGAAAATACTTTTTAAATTATTAAGTTATATATATGATGGGATATATATATATATATATATATATATATATATATATATATATATATATATATATATATATATATATATATATATATATATTCACCTTATAGCACTGCCAAGTCCAAGGGGTATCATGTAAATCATGCTGTTTGTGTTTAGACTGAAGCAAACACAAAAATCAATCAATTTAGTAATTTAATTTGCACAATTAAATAAATTATTAAATGTCATTTTTTAATGTGTCCTACAATACTACATTATTTTTTTTAATGACCCCTGGTCTTATTCTGGCTCCGCTGATTTGATTTAGCTAACCTGATCGACAGAACTGACGTTTCCAAAGTGGGATTCGGGAGAAGCCCCGATACGATAACCATAATCTCGTAAGACCAAATCTCCAAGCTACACAACAAGGATTAAATATAAAAAAAATGTCAAATATATTAATTATTAACATGTTTAAGGAAAATAAATAAATAATAATAATATATACTTACCAAACCATAATAGCAGAGGGGATTGCAAGCCACAAAAACTTGGAAATATTTTGTAGGGCTTCTTTAGAGAAGCCTTTCCAAGTATGCCTACAAGCAGGGGACAATGTGATGTAAAGGGCCAAGAACAAATCATTAGTCCAGTACGAAATTCCGTTCGCGAGGGCGGCCCCTTTGCTCCCGAGCCCGAAGTTCCATATGAGTAGCCAACAAATAGGTATGTGGAGGAGCGTCGTGAATCCCGAGGTGAGCATCATTGGTACGACGTTGTTTTGAGTCTGTAGGAATCTGAACTGGCACTGGAGGAGTGCGAATGGGAAGATTGAAGGGATCATGTAGCGGGCGTAGACTCCGGCCTCTGCTGCAATGGCCGGATCTTGGCCCAACAGCCGGAGAATATCTCCGGCTGTGGCCCAAGTGCATGCGAGTGGGATACTCACTAGCAGGAGCACCAGCATGGCTCTCTGCATGTGGATCCCCAGCATGTGGTACTGTTTGGCGCCGTACGATTGGCCGCAGTACGTGTCCAATGCGCACGCCATTCCAACCTGAAACCGACCCAATAAAAATAAAATAAAATAATTAATACGAGAAAAGAAAAAAATATAGTATGGTTGAGAAATTAATTTATTTACCAGTAGACTGAAGCCGGTAACGGAGGCGAACGAAGTGGCCATGGATGCACCGGAGAGAGCTAGCTCTCCTTCGTGGCCGACGAACATAACCGAAATAGTTTGGACAAGTGACAACAAAAGATTCACAAACATCATCGGACCTGCTAGAAACAATTGTAACTTTGCTTCAGCCACGATTTCATCTCTATTGAATTTCGATTTCGTATTGGGATCGTATTCATGTGAAATCGAAATCAATGGCGTTTCGAGATCAGCTTTTTCTACATTAGAAGCCATCTTCTTCTTTTTAAAAAATAAAAAAATTATTTATTAAATTTATAAATAAAAGTTTCAACTGCCTCACTCCCACTTAAGAAAAAAAGGCAGAAAATATCACACTCTTAAGTGCAGTGGGCATGCTTTAGTATTAGGAATCTCACTCTATATATACTAAAAGGGGGCCACTAAATTCCAATTTTATTTCTTTTAAATAATAAAAATCAAATCTTGATTATTTTTAATATTTTAAACAGCATTATTGATATTTTTGCCTGTTAGCAAAATTGTATACTAGCTAGCTCCAGCAAATGGTTTGCAGCTTGTTGCGTTTTCATAGGCTAGAACTTTATTTTGTTTCATCATGAATAAATTTTATTGTGCGTCACTTGCTTTTTTGACGTTATCAGATTTTAATAATAATGGCATAACATGCATGATTA
This sequence comes from Erythranthe guttata, assembly GCF_056151865.1. Classification (NCBI taxonomy): domain Eukaryota; kingdom Viridiplantae; phylum Streptophyta; class Magnoliopsida; order Lamiales; family Phrymaceae; genus Erythranthe; species Erythranthe guttata. The sequence goes on from NC_142542.1 coordinate 17,626,362, forward strand.
AAACTTACTGCAGTATTTATTCTTCAATTTACTTGCCAATAATTGTTTTTCGAGTAAATTGTAAAAATAATAATAAAAAAAAAAATACAAAAATACAAAAATATTACATATTGTATTGCGCGCCATCAAATACGAGCATTTGACATAGATCACCCTCTCAAAATATTAAGTTAAGACATCTGCACCAGCACTTTATTATTAAGTTGGTGAATTGCACTCACATTCAAAAAATGATTTTTTTTAATAAAAATTACATTAAAAAAAAAAATCAACTTACTCAACTCTCGATAATTGGTAACATTACTTATGCGTAATTATTTAAAGTTTAAATTATCAAATTATTTTAACATGTAATTATCTATAATTATAAAAACCATCCCTTTGCAATCTCTAATTGGAGAAAAAGCCCCATGCATTAAAAACATTAGCAATGACCCTCTACGAAAATTAATCAAAGTCATTAGCCCCTGCCAGCTCACAGTGTGCTGCACGCGCGAGTGTACATGGGACTGAAAGTATAGTTTTTGAGCCAAAAATGACTCAAATACCCTTTTTCTGTAATTTTAAAAATTACCTATTCACCCCAAGATTTTCATAACCCTATGTTTTTGTTCCGTATAAAATTTTAAATTCGTTGCTTTATTTTGCATATTTGTTCTTCATACGTGTTTTTTTTTATACATGGGGTTGCAACTCGCCAAATAAATTGTGATGTTATGGTGAAAAAATGTCCTTTTTATCTTTTAATGTTAGGGTGCAATTTTTTTTCTTCCTTTTAATTTGGACTGTATTATGCCAAAATAATATTTTGAGGTGTATGATGCAATTTCCTCCCATAAGATGAAATCATGAAACTTAAAGAAATATTATTTTATTTATATATTATTAATGCGTCATTTTTTATAAATTCCGTACCCACATATACTGTCCACCAATTTTTCTTTTTCCTTTTTTCTTTTTCTTTTTTTTTAATTATTAGTATTTTGTTGCATTTCCAGATCAATAGTCCAAAATTGGTGTATACGTGGCGAGCCATGGGGGGTTGGTTGGTCTCCAAGTATGATGCAACTTTGATAATTATTGAGGAAGTATTAAAAGATCTTTCCACTTGTTGATAAAATATCTTTACATATATATATTTAAATATCAGCCATGTAACGTTAAAATCTCCACTGTTATTTTAGAAATTAAAAAAAAGTTATTGATTTCTACGTTACATCATGTTATTTATATCCTTATATTATCAATATTAATAAATTTATCATTTAGATATCATCAGTCTAGATATATATATATATATATATATATATATATATATATATATATATATATATATATATGTCTGAGACATCTTTTTTATATAATATGCAACATCGCAACATAAAAACCCCTTGTGTTGAAAAAAATCGACTATAAGGATTACGAGTTAGTCTTGCATAAATCCTTGATCCTCTCGTGTTGAGAGAAAGTTGCACCAAATCCCGTTGATAAAAAAAAAAAAAAAAAATTGCACATAATTTTCATCGATCTTAAAGAAAATTTATGTCGCACAAGGGTTTTGACGAGACCATTTTTATATCAATATTAAAAGCTTCATTTTTGGCCAAAAAATATTAAAAAAGAAAAGAAAGAAAATTTATGATGAAAAATAAAATTTCATGGAAAGAAAAATAGATATAAATATATGTTAAAATAAAATATATGAGGATTAGGTGAAGGTCATATGTCGTTACCTGCAATATGCTAGTAATTTTGTAACCTAAACAAAATGAGGGGTATAATTGCAATCGGCTCCCGAGGTAAGGTTTATTTATGAAAAACTTCTCCCTCTTTTATAAATGCATTCCCATTTCCCCCTGTAATTGATATAGTTTTTTTTATTAACACCCTTTTGAAGGGGTGGATATAAAAAATTACACATTGCAATAGGCCGGATGTAATTTCTCAAACAGAAGCGGTCTTTTTTTGTAATTACACTTACCTTTAGGGAGATTGTTGTAATTTAAACTTTTTTATCCTATGATAGTATGATAGGACGGAGGGCATGTGGAATTTGTAACAACAGAAACAACTTAAAGGGTGTATGTTAATTTATCTTAATCATAATTTGCATCCTTAAAATATACTTTTTTAACATTTTACGTCCTCAATCTTTTTAATAGTATTTTGCACCCTGAAACACAATGAATGATACATAATGCACCTCAAAATGAATTTTTAAAGCTAGCTAGTGATAATAATTTAATATTTTTTAGTGATTAATTCTAGGATGCCAAATGACAAATCAACATATTTTTACATTAATCGGTCCTTAGAAACTACAAAGTGCAAAAAATAAAAATAGATCTCATCAATATATTAAATATTTAAATATTTTACAAAAAACAAAAGAAAAAAAAAATCCTTAAGCTATTTCGGCATCTAGTTATTTGAAAATTATATTTTCTTCAAAATATTTCAACCAAATATTTTGACTAATCATCAATCAAATAATTTAGTGAGAAAAGTTTTTTTTTTTTTTTTTTTTTTTTTTTTTTACGAAAACATAGTTTTTTCAGTAATTTGCTGTAATTTTTGTTTTTCGCATTTTTTACGCTCGGAATTATGTTAATGGTGGAAGAAAATAATAATTTTAATCTATTATTTTGCACTCTTGAAATAAACAATTCAATAAAAAATGAAATTAATTACCTTCATTAAGTTATAAATTTATAATTGAGGCAGCACTGTGAATAATTTATTGTGTTTCGTGCGTGCAAAATACTATTAATTTTTTTTAAGGGTGCAAAAGGCCAAAATACCATATTTCAAGGCTGCAAAGTGAGATCAAGCCATATTTCGTTGGTAATTAATAAAATTTTATTTATTTAATATTTTCTGGGGTATAATTTCATATATTTTCCTGCATCGCTGGAGCGGCATTGAAATGGAGATTCCCAAGTTTAAATTCTCAACCGTTGATTCATTGTACTTACACCTTCGCACATGGAATTGCACACACTAAATCCAAGTTTAAGACAATAATTTAATTAGTATTCGGTGGTTCTAATATCTTTTTCCAGATGGCAGCACGTGGTAATTTCATTAACGGTCAGCCTTTTTCCCCAAGTAAACAATTGCCCAATTTTGTTGTTTTGCTATTTGCGGTTGTATTTAATTAATTAGTGAGAGTTGATAATTTTATAATTGAGATATTTCATAGGGTTGGTGCTTGGTAACTTGGTAGGTAGCTGTAAATTTGATGGATTTTTGTAAATTGAAGATGAAAAATGGGTAATATAATAAAAAATAGGAATTAAAATTCAGCATTAATACAAATTACAATGATTTTATTTTTGTAGCAATTTCGATTCTTTTATGTTATCAATTTGACGAAATAGAATAATCGATATAATCGACGAAATTTGATCGAAATTTTGTTATGTTACCAATTTTAATTATAGTTACAAGCCAAAGTGTTATTTTTTACTGGTATATCCTATTCTCCTGCAATGGCTTACGAAATACACGAGACATGTAAATTATATGTGACGATCTTGATGTAAGAAGAGTACTTGACAAGAGAGTTCAAACTCGGGTTAAATGACATACACCTTTTGTGTTCCATTAACTAAGCCATCCATACAAGTAATATTATACAATGTCCGCATGTGTGCAGCTCAACTGGTTCCGGGGTAGTAACTTGCTACAAGGTTCTAGGATCGAATTCTGACAGCCGCAGTGTGTGGATTTCAACTCCAATGAGGGTTGGTTCTTTATGGGCACCAAGTCCGGGTTCGCTACCTTAACAGGCCGTTGAATTATCGTGATTTACATTACTCTATCAAATACTTGTCGGGCTACGGGATGGGGGCATAGGGGCAAAGATTTCGCCTTAATACAATTATTTTTACAATTAAGGTAACCAAGAAAGAAGAATGTGATTAGATATTCATCCAATTGGGGGCCCAAATTCGTGTCATGAATCATGATGTGGGTACTAATTACACTTACTGAAAATTACACTTATAATATTCATATTATCATGTACCTAATGTTATAGGTAAATGTAAAAAAATGGAATTTATGAACTTCACCAATTTTGATAAGAAAATTTCCAATTTTGAAGCTAAGTTTTTTTATTTCAATTTTTAAAATTTTGATTTTTTATGTTTCGAACATAACTGAATTTAGTTTCACTGAAATAAAAAAATTTTGACCTTCTGAAAGTGGTAGTTAATTCCAATTCGATCCTTCCACTTTTCACCCTAGGTAATGTATATCCAATCGAACATAAATCAACTATACATTTTACAAACATCAATTGTGTGTGAAATTTTATTTTTAGTCCACAACTATATTATTGCCGACGAATTTTAGTAAGTGTAACATCTGTAAGACCGAATATATATTTATGTATTAAGTTTTATTCCTTGTTAATATTGTAATTGGTGCAGTTAATTACTACCAAGGAGAAATAATGGTGGTGGAAGCTACGCGCATTCGTAGTCTCAATCCCATATTGATGCCAATGAAGGATCGTAATTTATCAATAGATCTACGGTGGGTGCGGCTTATTAATTAGGCGAAGAGTACGAATGTGGATACAGATGCGAGAAAACACGGGGCCCATTTAATCCACGTACACGTTGTGAGATTGCACCGATACCAAACGTGGGATTACGATGCTATTGCTATCACGATTGTTGAAAAAAAAAAAAACATAAGGTTTTTTTTATAAGAAAAATAAAATTTCGACTAATAATTATTTGTGTTCTTTTTTTCTTCCCATTTTGTAATAATAGTTGTGAAACAATGTAAATATATTTGAAAATTGGATTTGAACAATTTAGCTCGAATCCGATGTACCATGTTCTTTTCTTTCCCTTTTTTTCTGCTATTCCGGGCTACGAATCCCAAAAAAGTGTCGCAATTTTAGGTTTTGTAGCTCGAAATTAAATAACGTGTACATATAATTCGTTTTCGAAAAAAAAAATATTGACCGAAAAATTAGAAAATTCGTGCTAGTTAATACAGATATATGTTAAAAAAATTCAGAAAAATAGAAAATTAGATTTTCAATCATCCAATAGTATTTGAGGAAAAAACCGAGGTTTACAAATTAATGCTGAAAAAGTGTTTCAATGTTTGTATGATAGTAATATTCAGAGGTTTCCATAATTTCACGTGTTCTTCTTTTGTTAGGAGTATTATGTTTCCTTGTACGAGTCGGTTTCCACTTCGGCACTTCCCATATATATATATATATATATATATATATATATATATATATATATATATATATATATATATATATATATATATATATATAGATCAGGGTGCCATTGAAAAGCTTATATATACCTTGAATCCTAAGGAAGAATATATTTATTTTATTTTACTGTTGTTTAATTCTCTCGATACATACATATACATACACGTCTTTTAGCGTTTTCTTTAATTTGTGTAATTCATAAAATATGAGAGGCGGCGAAGATGATTCCCCGCCGCCGCAGGAGAGAAGTTTCCAGAAGAAAAAGGAGATAATAAAGAAATCGGATAGGCCTTCGAATCGTGCGGCGGCGCCGCTTCAATCCGCCGCAGCAAAAGAGTGGAGGATAAGGGTTAATCCAAAGCCTGTAAAAACAGAGGAAATTAGCGCTCTCGCTGAAAAACTCAAAGGTCTTGATTTATCAAGAACCACCGCGCCGGAGTTGAAGAAATTCAGACAAAAATCAAAGGTAATTCCACCAAGAAGAAGACCACGCCACGTAGAAATCAGACGAAGCTTCCCTATCTACAAGCTGAAGAACGAACTCGTTCAGGCCGTCCACGACAACCAGGTCCTGGTCGTCATCGGAGAAACCGGTTCCGGCAAAACCACCCAGTTAACTCAGTACCTAGCCGACACCGGAATATACACCACCGACGGCAAAAAAATAGGTTGCACTCAGCCTCGTAGGGTGGCGGCAATCTCCGTCGCTAAAAGAGTCGCCGAAGAATTCGGCTCTCCGTTAGGACGAGAAGTCGGCTACACGATCCGTTTCGAAGATCGAACTTCTCCGAACACCATTATCAAGTACATGACTGATGGAATGCTTCTAAGAGAAATTTTCACCGACAAAGAATTGTCGAATTACTCGGTAATAATTCTCGACGAAGCACACGAGAGAACTATTCACACGGACGTACTCTTCGTACTACTGAAGGAGCTCCTCGAACGGAGGCCCGATCTCCGCCTGGTTGTAACTTCCGCAACTTTGGATGCGGAGAAATTTTCCGGATATTTCTCCAACTGCAGAATATTCCGGATTCCCGGGAGAATATTCCCCGTCAAAACAATCTACGTAGATCCACCGGATGATCGCGAGTACGTCGATTTGTCGTTGGATATGGTATTGCAGATTCATGCGACCGAACCGGAAGGTGGCGACATACTCGTGTTCTTGACCGGTCAAGAAGATATCGATTACGCGTGCCAATCTCTCCACGAGAGGATGGAGGAAATTTTACGCGAATTACATGAAGAAAATATATATATTCGAGAGCTGATAATTTTACCGGTTTACAGCGCTCTACCTAATGAAATCCAATCGAGGATATTCGAACCTGCGCCTCCGGGAAAGAGGAAAGTCGTATTCGCCACAAATATCGCGGAAGCTTCTCTGACGATCGACGGTATATTCTACGTCATAGATTGCGGGCTCGCTAAGCAAAACGTATACAATTACAAACGAGGCATCGATTCTTTGGCGACAGCTCGTATATCGCAGGCGTCAGCACAGCAGAGGAAAGGTCGAGCTGGTCGCACAGGGCCAGGAAAGTGCTTCCGTCTCTACACAGAGAGCACTTTCCTCAACGAAATGGGGGCCGCGACCCCCGAGATACAAAGGATCAATCTTTGCACGACCGCTCTTAACTTGAAATCAATGGGCATAAAGGACCTAGTTGCGCCATCTTTCGATTTCATGGACCCGCCTCCGCCAGAGGCACTAACCTCCGCCATCGAACAACTGCGCAAATTAGGAGCGCTCGATAAAAACGGGGTCGTCACAAATTTGGGTAAAAAAATGGCCGAATTTCCGCTCGACCCACCGATGTCGAAGATGCTTATCGCCAGCGTAGATCTCGGTTGTAGCGACGAGATTCTGACGATCACAGCAATGATCCAGACAGGAAATATCTTCTACCGACCGAGGGACAGACAGGACGAAGCCGACAAGAAAAAGGAAAAGTTCATCCACCCTAGTGGGGACCACCTGACACTCCTCACGGTTTACGAGTTGTGGAAAAAGGCGGGAAAATTTTCGGGGCAATGGTGCTACGACAACTTTGTGCAGTCGCAGTCTTTGAGGACCGCGCACGATGCGAGAAAACAGCTTGCTTCGATTATGGAGAGGCTTGGATTGGGTGTTGTGAGCTGCGGCAAGGATTTTACGAGGGTTCGAAAAGCTGTGGCGGTTGGGTTCTGTTTGCATGCGGCGAAGAAGGATACGCTTGGAAGAGGGTACGTGAGGTTGGTCGATAATCGGAGTGTTTATTTGCATCCGAGCAGCAGTTTGTTTACGAGGCAGGCGACTATGCCTGAATGGGTTGTGTATAATGAATTGGTAATGACGACAAAGGTTTATATGCGCGAAGTTAGCGCGGTCGATCCGAAGTGGATTTCAGTTCTTACAACAAAATCAAGAAGAGCAAGTTGATCAAAATAATTTATTAGACAAGTAATTATTTAATAGGTTAGACAAGTTTTTTATTTTTGTTTTTTTGTAGCAATTATTCTGAGAAGGTTGAGGTGTGAATTATGTTTTTGAATAAGGGAAATATATGGAAGTGTGTGATTTATGATATAGTAGATTGATGTTGCATACTTTGTTTATTTATTTCATCTAATATTCATTCAAATTATGTTCCAGAAAAATCGGACATTGCAATTTCGAAAATTGGAACGAAAAATATTTGTAACAAAATCTGAACGTTTTGGATTAGGATTTTTGGAATTCAGAATTTCTTTTTTCTTTTGTCACCTCTATTATAAAATAAAATTAAAAAAATATTTATGTGTAATTTACTTTTTGATCACTTGTTTGCATGTAATAATAAACCATGCAATGGTTTCTCAATCGCACATCGGTGTCCTAACATTCCCTTTCGGCACTCGATTTTCTTTCTTGCGTACGACGTGTGGGACGGGACCCCTAAAGGGCATGCTTTCGGCGGGTCCCACATTGAGGCGGGGACGGTTACTCGAAGCCTCGCCTGGTAATTTCGAAAATGCCATTGAAGAAGCGGAAGACGACACCCGGCCTGAAAATCAGCTGCTTGATAACTGATGCATTTCTGTGGGTTGCCTGTGAATTGGCTGAGAAAAGAGGAATCACCATGGGTGCCCTTGCCTGAAAATCAGCTGCTTGATAACCGACGCTTTTTCACTCTTTCTCGACGGTTTTTTTGCGTCGCCTAAAGCCATATATGTTGTAGTGAACCACCGCGCCGCCGGAGGTGAAGAAACCAAAGCCAAAGGTTTCACTTTCACCACAGCACGAAGAAATCAGACGAAGCTTCCCTATCTACAAGCTGAAGAACGAACTCGTTCAAGCCGTCCACGACAACCAGGTCCTGGTCGTTATCGGCGAAACCGGTTCCGGCAAAACCACCCAGTTAACTCAGTACCTCGCCGACACCGGAAAGTACACCACCGACGGCAAAAGAATAGGATGCACTCAGCCTCGCAGGGTGGCGGCAATCTCCGTCGCCAAAAGAGTCGCCGAAGAATTCGGCTCCCCGTTAGGACAACAAGTCGGCTACACGATCCGGTTCGAAGATCGAACTTCTCCGAAAACCATTATCAAGTACATGACTGATGGAATGCTTCTGAGAGAAATTGTCACCGACGAAGATTTATCTAAGTACTCTGTAATAATTCTCGACGAAGCTCACGAGAGAACACTCAGCACCGATATCCTCTTCGGATTGCTCAAGCCCCTTCTCAAACGCAGACCGGATCTTCGTCTGATCGTGACTTCCGCAACTTTGGATGCAGAGAAATTTTCCGAGTATTTCTTCAATTGCAGCGTATTCCGAATTCCCGGAAAAATATTCCCCGTCGAAGTAATCTACATTGAGCAGCCGGAAAGACGTGGATTTGTCAATATGTCAATCGACGTTGTACTGCAGATTCACACGTCCGAGCCGGAAGGTGGTGACATACTCGTGTTCTTGACCGGTCAAGAAGAGATCGATTCCGCCTGCAATTCTCTCCACGAGAGGATGGAGAAAATTTTACGAGGGAAAAATAGAAACAATTGTGGCCGAGAGCTGATAATTCTACCGGTTTATAGTACTCTGCCTATCGAAATCCAATCGAGGATTTTCGAACCGACATGTCCCGGAAAAAGGAAAGTGGTTTTCGCCACGAATATTGCGGAAGCTTCTTTGACAATCGATGGCATATTCTACGTCGTCGATTCGGGTTATGCGAAGCAAAATGTGTACAACCCTAACAAGGTTCTTGATTCTCTGGTGGCGGCTCGTATATCGCAGGCTTCTGCTAAGCAGAGGCAAGATCGAGCTGGTCGCACAGGGCCTGGAAAGTGCTACCGTCTCTACACGGAGAGCACTTTCCTCAACGAAATGGCCCCCACCACGACCCCCGAGATTCTCAGGATCAATCTTAGCACGACGGTTCTTAATTTGAAATCGATGGGTATTGAAGATCTATTCTCGTTTGATTTCATGGACCCGCCTTCTCGACAGGCACTAGCTTCCGCAGTCGAAGAGCTGCACAAATTAGGAGCTCTCGACGAAAATGGGGTCATCACAAATTTGGGTCGGAAAATTGCCGAATTCCCGCTCGATCCTCCGTTGTCGAAGATGCTTCTCACAAGCGTGGATCTAGGTTGTAGTGACGAGATTCTTACCGTTACCGCGATGATTCAGGCAGGCAACATCTTCTACCGGCCGAGGGATAAACAAGAAGAGGCGGACAAGAAAAGGGCAAAGTTCGTACAACCTAGTGGGGACCACCTGACGCAGCTCTTTGTCTACGAGGCTTGGAAAAAGGCGGGAAACTGTTTCTCCGGCCAGTGGTGCTACGACAACTTTGTTCAGTCTCAGTCGATGAGGAGGGCGCACGACGTGAGGAAACAGCTTGTTTCGATTATGGAGAGACAAAATTTGAATGTTGTAAGTTGTGGTAAGAATGTTACGAAAGTCCAGAGAGCTATAGCCGCTGGTTTCTTTGCCAACGCATCGCGGAAGGATCGACTCGGAAGAGGGTACAGAAGAGTGGCTGACAACCAGAGTGTTTATATACATCCGAGCAGCACTCTGTTCTCGAGTAAGCGTCAGCCCGAATGGGTTATCTACAACGAACTGGTGATGACGTCGAAGGCTTACATGCGTGATGTCACTGCCGTAGATTCCAACTGGCTTCCCAAATCAGTGTCCTCTACGATAAAATCAGCAAGATCCAGAAACAAGTTCGTGCACAATCGACATCATTGATCTATAATATTATTGTAGTCTAATATTCTTTTCTATTTGGAGTCATTGGTTTTGTGTTATGTGATTGTTTCAATGTTTTAAAAATCGGACCGAATATTGACTCGGGCATGCTACTGGGTCATGTTTGGACCAGTTCAACCGGTTTAACCGATTTTTTCATTTTAATTTATAATATAATTATTTATATTTTGTTTTAATAGTAAATAGAACATATTTTCTTTCACACATTATCCCATTACTCATTTCCGATTGAAACATAAATCAAACTTACTTTTATTTTACACACACAATATACCAGCACACGCATATCACACTGAATAATTTTAAATATTATAGAAATTATAATCTATAATAATATATCTTCCAATTTAAAAGTTTTTTTATTTTGAATTAATTTTTTTTTTTCTTTTCAAATGGGCAGTAAAAAGACGTCGTTTTAGTCATTTAGTTTGTTTAATTTAAAAATAAACTCACAATTTTGGACTAAAAAGCCCGACTTACACTCAGGGTTCCGATATTCCGGTTCAACCGGTCAAACGAGACCTGTATCGTTTTATTTCTTGGATACATAATCAAATAGATTGGTTTATGTGTCCGAAAATGGGAACTGAAAGATTATTCGATCCTATTTCATTTTATGCAGATGTTTTTAACACACAGAAATCTAGTTCATGAATCTACCATAGTAGGAACAGAGCATGAAGCTAAAGCCATCATCAACCAACTACATAGTTTATTCTCCAGGGATTAACTGTATTTTTCTTTTATTTCTGGACACTAATTATTTCCAACAATTTCTTAAAATTCTTCGACGAACTCCCCTCCAATCCAACTGCACCCGCAGCTTTCTCCTTCAACCGACAAACATTCTCCCTAATCGCCTTTCCCTCCTCGCCCGTCATCACACAATGCAGCGCCTCAACTGTCGAAGTTTTACCGAACACCCCTCCTTCAACTCTCACTCCAATTTTCCAGGTGTCCTCCACCATTCTGCTATTTACCTTCTGGTCCCCGAAAAACGGCCTGCAGATCAACGGCACCCCCCTGGAAACACTTTCCAGGACCGAATTCCACCCGCAGTGCGTCACAAACACCCCCACACTACCATGCTCGAGAACCCGCGCCTGTGGGGCCCACGAGACCATCTTCCCATATTTGCCCGTTCGCTCGATAAATCCATCGGGTAGTAATTTCTTCGCCTGGTTAGTTAAAGACCAAAGAAATGGGAATTTACAGGCTTCCAGGGCTTCCGCCAGTGCCGCCAGTTCGTTTTCAGGCGGTGTAATCACCGTACCGAAGCTGATGTAGACGACTGATTTGGGCCTGGTTTGTGTTTCCAGCCATGAAAGGCATCCTGTTTTGTCATTATCGGGGCTCGGTGAGGCGGTGGGGGTCGAGAGAAGCGAGGGGCCCACGTTGAGAAAATGTTGGAATTTGGATTTCAGGTCTTTTGTGATCAAGGGGTCGATTTCATCGAAGGAATTTAAGACAACGGCTGTTGATTTCGGGAGATTTTGGACCATGTTGTTGATTGTTATTGCAAGTGGCGTTGGATTTTGGTCCAGGAAAATTTCTGGCGGGAGATCGGTGAAGTGTACCTTTGACAATCCTGGGATAAATGTCAACGTTTGTTCTTGATCTGCTTTTTCTGCAATGAATTTTTTTATTAACAAAAATATAGTTATAAAAAATAAAAAATAAAATAAAGAGTATAAAGCACTAGAAAATATAGTACAAGTAATTAAAAAGATTATATGGGCAAATTGCATATCACCCCCTGTAAATTTTTAGTTTTCGCACTTTAACTACCCATCAATTTTTTTATAAGTGAATGTCCCTTCAAAATTTTATTCTTGCTGCACATTGCCCCATACTAAAATTATAATGGATTATTTTTATCGGAATTGAGTATTTTTTTTTGCAGCCCCTTAATAACACTACTTTTTTGCACGCTGCTCTTTTAAAATGTTATTTTTGTTTTACAATATTGGTTTTTGGGGCAAAGTGCTACCAAAATAATATTTCGAGGGTGGAGTATCCTTTTTTTATATTTTTAGGGGGGAAAGTGCAAAAATAGAAAAATTATAGGGGTGATGTGCATTTTTCCAGATTACATCAATAATTATTAATTAGTGGAATTTTGTTTTTTTAAATGCCTTGTAAAGAGGCTTAACATCGTATAAATAATATCACAACTCTTTGGAGCAGAATAATTTTTTTTTGATGAAGAAATATTAATTATCAACACTATAATATAATTAGCAAAGCCAAATTACCTTTTAACCCTTCAACTGCTTTCAAGATTTCATCAGTGTAAACATGGGCAGAGAGGGAACAAGAAGCAGCAGTCCAAAAGGGTACCCATGGCACTCCTCTTTTCTCAGCCAAATCGCATGCAAACCACAAAAACGCATCGGTTATCAAGCAGCTGATTTTCAGACCAGTGTCGACTTCCGCCACTTCAATGGCGTTTTCGAAATTACCGGGTGAGGCTTTGATGAACAATCCCACGGCCTCGAAGTGGGTCCCACGGAAAACCTCGCCCTTGGGGGTCCCATCGAACACATCGTACGCCTTTATGCTCTTATTAGCGTCCGATTCACGCTCTGGAAAAATCGTGCTATTGGAAATCGCGCTATTGAAGAAAGAAAATTGAGTACCTGATGGAGAGGCTGCGGCCAGCCTCTCCACCAGGGCGAGTAATGGGGCGGCGTGTGTGCCGAAAGGGAATGCTAGTACACCAATGTGTAAGCGAATACCCATTCTCTTGATTATGTGTATTCAAAATAAATCAAGAAATCAACAAGTATTTGAGGAAATAAATAAGTGATGGTGTAGAGAAATTGTGTTTAAAAATTGTTGGGTATTTATTTAGATTGTGATCAATGTGTGTGGGTGAAATAGTGCCACTTACTAGGAAGCTCCGACCTCGTGACTTTGTGTTACCTACTTCCCTTTCAAATTAATGTTGCTGTTCAATTTATTAAAAAATATAATTTATCCTGTTGTTTTATAAGGTCTTGTTTGGTTGGGGAGATTAGTTATTGTTGAATAAATAATTATACTTTGTTTGATGTTTGGTATCTCAATTAACATGGCTGATCGACTTGTAAATATTATGCTATCGTGATTTACTTTGTCTTCTAGGCCTGTGTGGTCGACTCATAAATATTATGCTATCGTGATTTACTTTGTTTCTCAGATCTTTCAAAGTCCAATAAAATAACTGGATTGCATTAAATTATTTAGTTTTGGCTAATCTTATCTTGACAACCAAACGAGGACTAACATAATAAATTTAAGATAAATTTGTCATGTAGCAAGAAACTGTATCCCACATAAGAAGAATATACACACCATCAAATTTTGCTCTCCCAAACAAACCACACGTGTGAACCAACTTTCAATCCTCAACCCCCAAATTCTAACCAACCTTCTCCAACTAACCTTTCCCACAACAAAATTTGGACCCAATAATTTTATTTGATTTGGCAGCATTAATAAATCGAAATTAATTTGTTAAATCAAATTTTACTTTTTATTTTTTAAATGAATAATTTGTTCTTAACAGTAAGTTATAATTTTTTTTCATTATTATTTGGAGACGTGTTTTAATTTGGAGTTACTTTTATCTTGAAATAAATTTTTAGTTATTTGTTTGAAGTAGTTCAAAAGAAATGATTCTATTTCACCGAACATACGTGTTCGGATGTAGTAGATGTTTTTTTCTCTCTCTAAGTTTCGTGTTTCTTCACGAACCAACACCAATAGTCTATAAGTACGAATAGAATCTAGCAAAATTTTACATATGTATTAATTAGACGTTAACGCATTCTTCATTCTTATTTTATGTCGAAGTTATGTCGGTTAATTTTTCAAGTTCGGTGTGGGTTTCAATCCTTGTGCGGTACTCAAATATATGTATATATGATTGTTGTACCTTCGCAGCCCAAACATTTTGTCTTGAGAAATTATTTTAGCTAGCCTCAATCGACTTTCCTCGCGTGTGACCATGTTTCCGTATTTTCGGCAAACAAATAAGTATTTTGCAGATTGTTTTAATAGACAACAACAATCCGTTAATAATACATTTCTCTTTTACAAATTCCTTATTAATCTAGAAATATTCTTAATCTCTTAAAATAATATCTAAAAATAGTATATGTTGTTATTGATACGTTCAAAAACAAATCTCAAAATAGTGTTGAAGCAAAATTTCTAAGTTCTCTTAGCAATTTCAATAAAATGAATTTTTTTATTTAGTGCATAAATGATTATGGTGAGTATATAAGGCTCATATGTGCTCATATATCCTCAGGCAATGTTTGAAAGCGTTATGGAACCTATTTTGATTTCATTTTGAGGAAATATATTTTGGAGGAAGAATTTGAGAATGAAAGTATTGGTTGTTTGTATTTGGAAGGAAACAAAATACACTGTAGCAGTCATATCATGTTTAAAAGTGTTAGAAAAAAGTATTTTAGAAGAAAAAAATTAAAAGATGAAGTGATATTTATTTGTTTTTTAGTGAAGACATTTTTTTCCGTAGCAGTCAAATCATTTTACTGTAGCGGTCACATCATGTTTGAAGGAGAGATAAACTTTTGAGATTGTTTTGAGAAAATTATTTGAAAAGTGTAATAAATATAAGGTTGCGGCTATATGCAATACTAATTCCACTTGTGCAAGACCAAATTAAAGAAAGATTCCAAAAGATTCCATTTTATTAAGATGGAATGACAAGTATACCCATAAATTAAATTAGCTTTTGTTTGCTCATGCAAGACCAAATAACAAATAATAAAAAAATATGAAACAACTAAATTTCGACATTAAGGTGTCGAATATATGTCCATAAATTCGACACCTTAATGTCGAAATTTAGTATATTTGGACTAATTTGCTAAAAGTTAAATTTCGACACTAAGGTGTCGATTTTGTACTCCAAAATCGACATCTCAATGTCGATTTTACCTATAAAATTCGACATGTACATGTCGACCGTGTCTGCGCGGGATTTTTTTTAACATAAATATGAAAGAACTAAATTTCGACATTAAGGTGTCGAATATATGTCCATAAATTCGACACCTTAATGTCGAAATTTAGTATATTTGGACTATTTTGGTAGCAGTTAAATTTCGACACTAAGGTGTCGATTTTGTACTAAAAAAATCGACATCTCAATGTCAATTTTTGCCTATAAAATTCGACATGTACATGTCGACTGCGTCTACGCGAGATTTTTTTTTTGGAAAAACGATATTCTAGCTAAAAAAACACATAAATGCATATTTTCTTGGATTTTTCCACCATAAGATTCTTCTATTTTGATGTCTTATAACTCCATACTTGCCATCTTTGTAAGATTTGTTGAATTTTGACGATTTTGAATGTTTAGGTTTTGTGGGTTTATAGATGAGGAAGGAGAAAGGTTTTGATGGAGAAGATGAGAGTTGGTCTTGTGGTTTTGTGATAGGTTCTTTTTTTGTTTTTGAGTTTTTGGTATCGCACATTTGGAATTTTCAATTTTTTAACAAGTAAGGGTATTATAGTATTTATACATTGAAAAATTTAATTTGGTCTTGCACAAGTGGAATTAGTCTTGCATATAGCCGCAGCCTAAATATAATTTTGTTTTGCGGAATCAATGAAAACAAAATCAAAACACTACATTGCCTGAGTTATTTGCACACACTCATGTGTAAGCTGTAATGGTTAAAAAAAGCCTCAATATTAAAACAATTAGCAATTAAACCCCTGTTGTTGCATTTTATTTAGTTCACTGCCCCTAATGGAAGAAAGACTATACTACCCTTCAATTAATAACATAAAACTAGAATTGATATATAATAGAGGCCAAATTGAAATTTTACTAAACTTCTGAAACTTAAATTATGGGACTGAATTGTAATTTTCCCAAACATAAAATTGAATTGGATTTAAATATAATTAATCCCAAACTTTGGATCAAATTGCAATTTTTAAAATTTCTTAAATAAAGTAAAAAAACACTTTTTTTAATGGAAAAAAAAAAGAAAAGAAAAGAGAGAAAATTGCGTTTTTCCAAAATTCTTCTTCACCATGGAAACCACCGCCACCACCAAACTCACAACACCACCTCCGGCAATCACATCTTCACACCGCCGCCACCCCTTCCTTGCACCACCTGCCTCCTCCACTCTTCTTGTCCCCTCCACCGCCAACTTCTCCTTGCCAGTTCCACACCAGCCGATTCTTCTTTTGCAAATTCTAGAATCTTAGCAAGCCTAACAAAATTACTAAACTCCAGCCAAAGCTCTAATTACCACCACCGCCAAAGCCCTAATCGCCGCCATCATATCTAAGAAGATGATAAAAAGCAGAAAAACAACGGGGAGGTTTGGATCCGGAGGCATAGGTACCTTGCATAATGATGGGCTACTATCGGGTGATGCCGGAGAAGACGCAAAAAAAAGGCCAAAAATAGTTCTTTTCGTGGATTTTTTTTTCTCTGAAAAGCTCTGTTTTCGATGCGGGTAGATATTTTCTTGGATTTTCACGGGTTGTTGATGGGTTTTGCAGATGAATAATGAGCTTAAATCTTAGCTCCAAACCGAACCGAATTTCATCGGAGAAAATTTTAGAGTGGTGGGGCGAAGCGGAGGCTGAGTATATGGAGGGAGGTGAGGCCGGAGAGAGTGTTCGTCGGAAGGAGAGTGGCGGTCAGCTATGTTAAGTATATTTTTGAAAAATTGCAAATTAGTCCCTGACTTAAGAAAGAAGAGGGCTTTTTTGAAACTTCAAGGGACTAAACTGAAAATATTGAAAACTTTATTTGGGGCTTATTTTTAAATTTTATAATATAAAGGGTATTTAAGTCATTTCACGTCAAAAAATTGAACCCCAATCGCATATTTGGCAAATGTATCACACGACCAGTTGGTAGGAGCCTTAATGTCGTTGACTATGTAACTTAGGGGAGTATGTGCTAATTTTTTAACAAATGAGCTTTCTTAGCCATTAGACATTACACAAGGGTGCCGGGTGCTAAAACCTCTAGAAAAGTTAGAGAGAGAAAACTACCTGAGAGGAGTGATCATCTTCATAGTTATGTTGTATTCGAATTCTATGGAAATCTACATTTGTTCTTTGATCAATAAAGTTGTTCTATCGTTCATTGTGTTTATAGTTCGAGTTCCGTGACGATCAATTGTACACACACACACAGTCTTTTTCACAAAAAAAAAACTTGTATCCAGTACACACACATATAGTTCAGTATGAATTACTTTCAACTTCTCATTTTAAATGAACTCAAATTACTTTATTATATTATGCCTCTTACCCTTCTTTTTAAGAGTTTAGGATTTTCGGGTTTTGCCACCATCGGTAACACCGAACATGGCGGCAGTACGACGACGAGCCCCCGGAACTCCAATTTCCAGTTAGTTGACAAAGTTTTGTCTTATCATTGGTTTTCTGCCTTCAGCTGTCAACAACGGCGCGTCACGTCGGTGCTCTAATTAGTCGACTGAACTATTAAGCGCCTAACTATAAGATTAAGCGCCCAACTTCATAAGATTATTCGATTCGAAAAGTTTCTAAAATTTTGGAAATCACATAACTTCTAAATTTTTATGAATGAAACGAATCGGGTAAAGAGAGAATAAAGCTTTTTGTTAATGATGAATATCGAAGGGGAAAAATATATAGGCTTTAATTTTGTGGAAGACATATAATAGCTTGTAAAACCATACAAGAGACGCAAACCACACTAAGTTAACCATATGTGACAAGTTTGACTAGCGACCGTCGGCAAAGGGGATTCGAACCTGGGTCAATTGATACAGACTCACTTGTATTTTTTTGAATTACGATCACATCAAAACTCAAAAAATGCCGTTAATTTTATATATACTTTTTATTCCAATCCAAAACAAAAATGGAAAAATTGAAAATCACCGTTCCAAAATTGGAACTTTGCGGAGCGAAACCAATGAAACTTGAAAATCTTGTTCCAACTTTCGCGGTTTCATCCATAACCACAAATCTAGAAAAAAAATCGAATTATCTTGTGTATTGCGAATGAAACCATCTCGATTCATCACTAGCATTCAGACAACTATATAAAATGATGTATATATTGTTTAATATGCCACGATTCAAGAAATAAAAATGGATTAAAAATTTAATATGAAAGTATTATTAATCAAAGAGCTGAAAAAGAATACTGAGTACTTAAATTGGCATAATACATATAATAAATACTCATAGTTCAACTTTTATTTATACATATATGGATTAAAAATTTCATTCCAAAAAAAAAAAAAAACCAAAGCTCCATACCATAAAAACAATATAATATTTTCATATTATATATATGTGTATATATATATGTAATAAAAATAAATATTAATAAGGCCTCTCTCCAATGAAATTTCCAGGTGGATCATAGTTACAAATCATGAAAACACCTCTACCGCCATTACAGACAACTCTCGAGCACCCAATCCTCCTCGTACCTCTCCACACAATCTGCGTGTAGTGCCCGCACTCCTGCCTGTACGCGCACGTGTTCGACCAGTAGTTGTACCCCCGCCGCTCCGACACCCACGCCGCCGCCGCCTGCGCCGGCGTCCACCCGCCGCCGCTCCCCCAGAATATGTTCTCCCCGTACGGCCCGTTCGAGTGCTGCAGCGCGCAGTCGCCCCGCCGTTGCCCGGCGTACGCGGCCGCGTAGGCGGCCACTCGCTGGTCCCACACCAGCGGCGGCAGCTTCAGCGCCGCCCGCGCCGTGTTCTGCACGCCCAGGAACTGCTGCACGTAGTTCTGCGGCTGCGGCGGAGGCAGCTTCGGGGCGGCATCGGCGGCTGATATGAGGAGGAGGAGGAGGAGGAGTATTAAGTGCATTGAATATTTTTGTTCATGGAATTTTTTTGTTTTAAATTTTTATTTTTGATAAGTAGTTAGCAAATATTTATTATGGTAAATATATTTATTGGATGAGAGAATAAAGTAGTTGAAAAAAATAAGGAGTTTTTAAAGTGTCAAACTATGGGGTGGCAACCATGTTCGATAATGATTACCACATCTTGTAATTAAGGTGTCAAAATATTCTGGCTGAGCAATAAAATAAATTAGCTTATTTATTTATTAATATTATCACAATTTGTTTTGTATTATTATGTGGAGAGAATTCTTCATTTAAATGTTGTAATAGAATATTAAGTGTTGACTATTTGTGTACGATGCAAAGTCAAAATTATATTTTTTATCAAAAATGAATTATAATTGATGAGTGATCATGGAAAAGATATATAATCTTAATTGCTAGGTTCAAATTTATAAGGGTAAATAGTACTTATTTACCATGTTGTTATAAGCTTTTGCAGATGATTCATTTGCCCTCGTAATATCGGTACATAATCCCTTGTGGTTTATGGGTAGCTTTCGTTAGTTTTTTCGTCAAATTTAACTGTTTGTATCAAACTTCAAGGGAATTATTTGCAAAAATAAAAGAGAAAAGGAAAGCACAAGGGATCATTTACAAAAAAAATACTTTGGCCTGTTGACACATACGATTAAATTTGATGGAAAAACTAACGAAAAATATTCCCATCAACCACAACGGAGTTATGTGCTGGTATTAGGGGCAAAAAAAATCATTAGTAAAAAGCTTGTAATCAGATGGGGATTAAGTACTATTTACCCAATTTATAATGAGTTTGGCAGGTATGGACTAATGATTGCAAGGATGGATTCATTTGACCAACAAATTATCCTCTTAACGAAGTTTCGTACTACTACATCAAATTTAGTTTTAATTATATTTCTATTTTATAAGTCAAATTAAGATGTTCAGTCTCAAAGTAAGATGTTCAGTCTGAAAATTCAATTTTATCATCAAATTCCTATTTCTATTATATTTCCTAACTTTGCCCCTTAATAAATACTCATACTCATAACACATTCGGATGGTGAATAGATGGGAGTAGACCGTAGGGGTGTAAATGAGCTGAGCGGCTCATGAGCAGCATGAAAAAAACTCGAGCTCACGAGCCTTCTGACGGACTCAAGCTCATGAACCGGCTCGCAAGCTTTATATATATATATATATATATATATATATATATAAATGAGCTGAGCGAGCTCGACAGGCTCGACTTGAGCTTGAGCCCGAGTTCGAGCTCATTAAATGAAAGCTTGATGAGCTTGAGCTCGAGCTCACCAAATTTGACTCGAGCTCGACTCGTTTACACTCGTAAATGGGAGTGAGTTTGGACTTTTATGTTCAATGAAACATGGAAGAATTCCTTGAATTTTTTTCTTTCTTCCTTTATTGACATTTTGGCCCCAAGAAATAGTTGTCCATTTATTTAGAAGTTAGATACTTTTGGTTTAGACACCCAAAATATTCAGAGGTGATTGAATTAGAGGACCCGGAAAAAATATGTCATGAGTCATGACTCATGACCTCTCAAAGTTCAAACTATCGCCTAAACTGGCGGAACATGATTAGTTGATTACCAACAACTCTCCGTATCTGTTTCTTACAAAGTTTTTTTGCAAAAAGTATCCCTATGAAATTTTGAACTGTAGAAAAAGTCCCTGTATTAAAAAATATGACTAGAACCCCCCTACAAACTTTTTTAATTAACATTCATTCTTCATCTTCATCTACAACCCACTCTTGTTAAAAACTCCGAAGACATGGCCCCCAAAAACACCCGCAGTGATTTTGTGCAAACATCTTCGCCAGAAAACCATGGCCGTCATCTTCGATCTCCAATGATGGATTTTGAGCAATGGTGAATTGAAAGCCTAGATTCAGGATTGGGGATTCATTATAATTAAGTTCAATTAACTTTCAATTGGAAATTCTAAATTGAAACGGATGAGGTGGTGGTGGCGGCGCCGGATAAACAAGCCGCCGGAGAAGATGGCTGTAAGACGAAGTGAGAAATGCGTTGAGGAGTGTTTGTTTGTCATAGGAGTGTAAACGAGCTGAGCTCGAGCCGAGCTCGCCTTATTTCGTGAGCTCGAGCTCGAGGAGCTTATAAGTTTTAGCTCGAGCTCAAGCTCTTTGTGTTTCTAAGGAGCTCGCGCTTGAGCTCGCGCTTGAGCTCGTATACGAAACGAGCTCAAGCTCGAGCTCGGCACAATCAAAAATCCATCCATCAAATTTATTTTTTCAATTAAAAATGTAATATTATTCTTTTTTTATTTATTATTATTAATATCCATTATTATATATTATTAATATGTATTAAAAAATATAGAGAAAAGGTAAAGCTTACGAGCCTGCTCACGAGCTGTCGAACACCTGAAATGAAGCTCGAGCTCGACTTATCAAAAAGCTCGAGCTCGTGACGATCTTTTGTGACAAATTCTAAATTCGTCACATTAGTAATAGATCTTATGACGAAATCGTCGCGTAAATTAAATTTTTATGCGACAACATTAAAAAATCGTCACAAAAGGAAAGGCTGGCTAGTTCTAGCAATTGCCGCACATTTTTTTGTGACAATTTGCAGTTGTTTTATGACAAAATAGTTTCGTCACATTCATTATTTTTCCTGACAAAATTAATTTCGTGATTGGATAAAGTTCTTTTCAATTTAAAAAAAATTCCCTCCCATTTTTTAATTTTGAACGCCATTTTTCTTCTTTATGTGATAAAAAAGGTATTTTGTCTCTTAAATACAAAACTAACTATTTTCGACTCCTCTTAATTAAATATTATTTAATTGACCACAAAATTTCCTTTGCATTTGGTTACGTCTTTTTCCCTTGCCATTATGTTCTTCGTGTGCATTTGGTCTCTCTCTCGCTCTCGTTCCGACCGCCACCGCCACCACCACCACCACCACCACCACCTTCGTTGTCGCCTCCACCACCACCCCGTCTTTCAATCTGTGCAGTGAAGGTTACTAATTTCTTCTCCTCTCCACCCGTCTCCCTCTCTCTCATTGGTAAAATTAGGGTTTTTGCTCAAAGTGCTTAAATTGGCTTTTGTCCTCAAAATTAAATGAGATTTATTTAATTTTATATTTAAACTCTTATATAGGGGTTTTTTGATGTTTGAATTTTAGATTAAGTTTTTTGAAATTACATGTTAGAAATTAATCGGAAATATAAATCATAATTATGGTGCTTTAATTTCAGATTTCATTTTTCAATGCATGTCTACTAATGAACCCGAAAGAAATTGAAGAGAAAATAAAGGCATATGTAATTTCATATTGGCATATTGTGCTTCCACAGATGACTGCTATTTGTTTGTTATTTTCAATTGTAATTTCATGTTGGGTGATTAATCTGCATTTTGATTTATATTGATGGTGCAAAAAAACAATTTTTTTTTATTTAACTTTTAAGCAATGGTTTGAAATTGAGGATTGGACCTGTTAACGTGTCCAAAGTAGCGACGATGAAATGTTCAAAGATGGCTATAGACATTGGAGAAACAGAACATATGCATATTACAAGAATATTGTGAAAACAGGGGAAATTCCAAGAGATATGAGTCCACACGATGAAGTTCCTATTGCAAAGTGGCTTGCAGTACGTCGTTGCCTCGAGAGTTCAAAATTTAAGGTTACGATAACCTTAAATCCCTTTTTATTGTTCCGACAACAAAATCCCCAACTTAATTTATTGTTCTAATGGCTTTAAGAATTTTAATACTACAATATTAATGCCTTTTTATCTAAGCCTAAATACAAATCAAACAGATAATGCATTGGAAGTAGAGGAAGTTCTGGTGATAATTTATTATCCTCAATAGGCTTTAATAAAAGTAAATAAAGTTCAAATGGTTTTGAGAGTTGTGCAGCTAAAGGGGGATCTGGAAGCTTTGGAGATGGAAAAAAAGCAACAACCGATTACAGCAGGACTCGGTATGTAGTTTATTTACTATATTTGTTTGATTGATAAAATTATGCATTGTACAACTATATATTTTTCTGCAATTTGAAATTGATTATAATGCATTGTGCCATTACTTAGGTTTACTGAGCTCGAGCGCAAATAGTATAATCAGTAAAACGGCAATAATCGAAATTGATTATAATGCATTGCTGCCACCTGGTTTCAGGTTTCATCCTACTTATGAGGAGCTTATCACCTTCTACATAGCTTCCAAAGTCTTCAATGGCACCTTCTGTGCTGTCCACATTGCTGAGGTTGACCTTAACAGATGCGAATCTTGGGAACTTCCTGGTATTTTTTTTTTAATTTATTTATTAGGGCTTGCATTGCATGTGTTTTCTTCACCACTTTCATTTTCGAGTTTCTTGTTCTTGTTCTTGATATATATATATATATATATATATATATATATATATATATATATATATATATATATATATATATATATATATAGACATAATGTAACTTATGAATATGGTTTTGTAGATGTGGCGAAAATGGGAGAAAGGGAGTGGTATTTCTTCAGCTTGAGAGACAGAATGTATCCAACTGGGCTGAGAACTAACATCCACCGGCGCCAGTTACTGGAAAGCCACCGGAAAAGACAGAGAAGTTTACAGCAATACTAGTGGTGGTGGTGGTGGTTCAAGTACTAATGGTGGTGCACTTCTTGGAATGAAAAAAAACACTGGTTTTCTACAAAGGGAGGGCCCCACGTAGGGAGAAAACCAAGTGGGTCATGCATGAATACCGCCTCGACGGCGACTTTGCAAGAACAAAATCTTTTTGGTAAGAAAATTCAGCTTTAAAGCGTTATAGTATTTTCCATGTGTTGATGTAAAATTAATATTTTTTTTAATATTTCAAACTCCAAGTGTTATACATAGATTAGCAGCAACCTGCCTAATATGTTCTTGACATGTTTGATGAATGTTATGAGGTGATTCTTTCATTAAATGGGATTTCTTGTCCAAGGTGATTCTTCTATTGGTCTATGTTGTTTGAAGGAAATTTTTACCTTTTTATATTTATATCCTCTGATTGATTTTAGTGTGTGTTATATGATTGATTTAAGTGCGTGTTTTATTGGAATCATGCAAAATTCGAAATCTTTATATGCATTATCGTTGCTCTGGTAAAATAATTTACGATTGGTTTCCGAGTACGTTTTGAAGATACATCTGCTTGTATATTTGAAGTTACAGTTCTTTTCGCTTATGCTTTGGGAACCAATTTGAAATTGATGATAAATTTCATTTTCGAATGAGCTGCATCTGAGTTTCTATGTAGTTGGGCAATGTAGTTAAATTGTGGTCCAATCTTGTTAAGCATCTGTTTTTTTTTTTTTTTTGTGGTATTTATGCAGATTGAATTTGGACGAATGTTTAATCTTTTGAAGGATGACGTTGCTGTTGATAATATGTTCGATCCTTCCAGTTTATTGGTGAAGTGAAGTCGGTTTTTGTTGAGATATTTTTGTATTTAGATCAATGGGCATATCTAGTGTACCGTTGGATATTTTTTAGACTTAACTTTGCAATTCAGACCATTTGTTTAATAGCAGCTGGATTATTATCTATCAGTTGTTGAGATGTAAATTCGAATATGAGACAATAATTATTTTAAGTTTCTTTGAATTTATTATTTTGACGAAATTGTAAGTTAAACAGTCAAAACAACAATATTTATATTAGAAATATATTATTTTTGATAAATCAAATGAATTTTATGTGATGAATAATATGTCACAATAAATAAGTAAAAAATGCTTATTTTGACAATATTTGTGGACTTTTAGAGACGAAAATATTGTCACGATACAATTTTAGTTCATGGGACGAACTAATCCGTCACAACAAGTAAGCTGGGGAGACACTTATTGTGACGAAAATCAATTGTAGTGACAAAACAATAACTCTTATGTGACGAATTATTCGTCAAGAAATCGTCAATAGTTGTGACGAGTAGAATATTCGTCACACGCTATCCCGACGATACAGTATTTCGTCACCTAATGCCTGTGACGAAATCTTTTGTCGCAAAAGGTTTTTGTGACAAAACTTTAAGCTTTCGTGACAATAATTTTCGTCACATAAAATTGTGTTTTTCGTAGTGGAGCTCGATTTTTCGAGCTCGAGTACGAGCTTTTTTCGAGCAAGCTTCGGAAGCTCACGAGCCGGCTCGTCTCATTTACACCCCTAGTTTGCCATGGTGTGTGGTTTGGGTTTTGTAAGAAATTATAAACATTACAATTGGGTCTCTATAATTTCAACTATTTACATTTAAAAGTTAAATTATTAATGAAAAAATCCCAATCATCAGTCACATAAATCGCGAGTGAAACACACTAACTCGACCTAGGGGGAATAGTGCCTTTGCCTAAAACTCGTATGGGTATTCAAGTCATATTTTTTAACATAAGAACTTTTTCTACAGTTCAAGATTTCACAGGGGTACTTTTTGCAAGAAACTATGTTTCTTACATTCAAATAAAGATGGGCTAAATTTCACTTTGCACCTATAAAATGTAGTATTTTTGCACTTTGCATCCTTAAAAAACTAATAGCACTTTGCACGAAACGCAATGGATCATGAATTGAATATTTAAAGCTTAAAAGCCAATTTCATATTTTGTTGGTTTTTTCTTTATTTCGCAGGTGCGAAGTTACAAATTAAATTGTTATTTTCTTACACCTCCAACCAAATAGCGAGTGTATAAAGTGAAAAAGAAAAACAAATATCACACTAAATTACTAAAAAAACTATATTTTCTTACGAACAAAAAATACAATATTTCTGTTTCACTAAATTATTCAGTTTAGTTTGATAAATCTTTTATTGTAATTGGTGAAAATATTTAGTATAGATCTTTGGAAGAAAATATAACGTTCAACTAACTTGATAACAAAATAAAGGGGTTTTTTAAAAAAAAAAATTGTTGTATGTTAATTTTTCCTCTGTAGGTTAGAAATAATTGATTAATGTATAAAAAAAAAGGTAAATTACAACCACCCCTGAGGTATAATCAATTTATGAAAAAACTCCTTTTGTTTGGATATATAATTATATCTATCCCTCAATTATGTTTTTTTTTACACCTCCATCCTTATGATGTCAATTTCAACATAATCATGTAGATTTTGTGGAATGTGCTCTAGTTTGTACTCGTTTTGTGTAAAAATACAGTTTCTGATGCACCACAATCTGATATATACAAGCCAAAAAACACATATTATGATCATCTTGCTTCAAAATGTGGAGTTCGAGTGGGATAAAACGGGTACAAAAGTGATAATATTCCATATAATGTCAAAGATTCCACTAAATTTGAAACCGCAAGGGTGGACGTGTAAGCAGATTTATAGTTCAGCGGAGTGATTGTAATTACCCAAACAGGAGGGGTTGGTAATTTAACCATACCTTAGGGGTGATTGTAATTTACCCTAAAAAATGATTTGACTTTGCGCATCATAAAAAAATACCATCACAAATATTAAATTACCTTCACTAGCTTCAAAAATTCATTTGTATACATGATTTATTGTGTTTCGAGAGTGCAAAGTGGTATTAATTTTTTTTAAGGATGCAAAGTGCAAAAAACTATGTTTCAAGGGTGCAAAGTGAAATTAAGCCAATGAAGATATGAGAATGTGAAAAAAAATCCTATGCTATTTCTAATTTCATGTTACTCATGTTATTAGCCAAATAATAATAAAAAAGAAAAAGAAAAATAGGAATAACACTATGGTGCAGTTTGTATTGTGCATGTGGTGAAATTATAAGCAATGCACTAATGCCCATCCCCAATCCAGGTTTTCCATTTTAACCGTAAATATATTGGAATGATTACAGTTTTGGCACCTATATTATACATCTTTTTTTTTTTTTTGGTCCTTAAATTTTTCTGTCACGAAATTGATCCTTAAATAATCGATTTTTTACACTTTTTGTCCATTGTTTGATTTTGGAGTCAGTTTGGCTGGAAAAGGCACGTGACCTTGCTATTTCAACCTCTTTGTTAAAAATATTTATGATTTAGCCCCAATTTTAATTTATTCTTACAATTTTGCACAAAAAGAACAAAATGTTAATTGCAAATGGTACCCCATTGCAGAAAATGTCCCTGTGTTAAAATAATTTGCAAGAAGAACCCTATATCTCTACTCTTGATTTTCTTCATCTTCTTCTTTCCAATTTTTTTAACATATCTTAACCTTCAGAGCTCAACGATTTCATAGCAACTGGGACGGGGGAGAACTCATGACTGGCGGCCGAGGAGGAATATGCTGTAGTGGTCGCAGTTTGGTGTCCGCCGTTTGAGGGATGAAAAAAGGGGGCTCTAGTTTCAAAGAAGGGGAGGTGGAGCTCCGGTGGTGTAGGTGACTCTGGTCCTGGTGGTTGGTGGGTGGTGGTGGGGAAGAAGATGACTCACTCTTCTTCTTTTTTCGTTTTCTTTTAAGTAGTTATTTATTTTTAGTTGATTTGTTCTTCATTTTATTTGTTTAAATTTGAAATACTATTAAAATTTATCAAAGGAATAATAAGACATTTGTAACATGAAATAAGAAATATCATAAAATTTATAAAAATTAGGCAAAATAATACTCAGAAAGTTTAACACAATTATCTAATAAAATGTGGTCAAATTAATTATAGTGGTTTGGAATAACAAATATAAGATAAAAAAATAAATAATATTTCTAAATTAATTTATAATGTATTAGTTGCTAAAAATCTTCATAGGGTATTTATTTATTTCATATTTTTAGTAGATTTATTTGGATTTTATTTTCTTTGGACGGAATTGTAAGCAAAAAGGTGTTATTGTGGCTAAATAAATAATACAAGTAAAAAAGGGTTTGAAGTGCATTCTTGCGTGCCACGCCATGCATGTGGCTTTTTCTATCCAACTTAACAGAAATTCAAACGGACGAAAAGTGTAAAAAAGACGATTATATGAGGACCAATTTCGTGGCATAAAAAATGAAGGACCAAAATCAAAAAAAGAATATATAATACAGGGACCAAAACTGAAATTATTCCTAACTATATTCATAAAACATTTTAGAGAATATTAATATCGTCTCAATTTTACAGGTAGAATTCCGACTTCAAATGTGATCTTCGTCCTTTTTCAATTTGAATTTTGCATAACTTAGAACATCAATTTTGTAGACCTATAAACTAATTCTCTATTCCAACTTGAATGGGGTATATTAAATCATTGGCGGAACTATTAGGGGGCTTGGGAGGGCTGTTGACCCCCCAAGATTTAAAAAAAAAAAGTTATTTTTAGGTATTTTGGTATTGCGTATTTTGAATATTATTTTTGCCCCTCCCAAAGTTTTTGTAAATATGTGTTTAATCCTTAATTTCTTTTTTCTCTTCTCCATAGTTATATATATATATATATATATATATATATATATATATATATATATATATATATATATATATATATATATATATATATATATATATATATATATATATATATACACACATACTATTAAATATATATTTTTTAAAATAAAATGGTTAAAACTTCTATTATTTTAAAATTTATGAATATTTACTTATTTGTGATTTTTTTTATCAATGACTCTAGAAAATAACATGAGACGATGCCATGAATTCTCAAAATATTAAGTACGATACATTATTAGAATAATTTGGATTAATTTAGATTTTTTGTCATGCTTAAAGTATGATAAAATTATAATATATATGTCATTTTAATTAAAAAAAATTCAATATAAACTTATTTTTGCAATGTCTTGTGAACCTAAACTTTTTTTCAGGGCGCTGCCCCGAACCTCCAAATTTTAGCTAGCCCCCCTACGTTTTGATCCTGATTCCGCCCCTGGATTAAATATTGAGTGATTGGGATTAAATAATTTGATAACATCCTTAATAAACCTTGAGAACTTTACATAAACAGGACATTACTACTATTTAGTAGTTACTAATTACTACCATAAAAGTTCCCCCACTTTTGTTTCCTACCATCTATCTTTTGAAGTCTACTCTTTTGGCCCAACTAACATAAGCCTAGTTATAGGATCCCACTTATGATTAGCCTAAAAGAAATCCAATCATTGAGGTTATATTGTATAGTGAAACAATTACCGATAGTCCATATTTTCGTTTACGTTTTCGTTTTCAAGGAATTCATAATTTTGTCACGATTTTGCATTTATTGCCCAATCATATCTAGGAGTGTAACGAACTCGAGGTAGACTCGTCTTTTCAGTGAGCTCGAACTCGAAAAAGAAACTACAAGTTTAATCTTGAGTATTTTTCGAGTTCGCTAACCTAATTATTATTTTTTTTTTGTATTTTTATCGTGGAAATGAGTTTTTCACGAGCCAAATATTCAAGATCAGTAGAAAGCTCGATTCATTTACACCTCTACATTCAACTAGAGCTATGTAGTGTTTAATTAATTATAGGCAAAATTACATTTTTCGTCCTCAAACTTTATTCATATTTTCGATACTGTCCCTAAACATTTCCGAGTTACAATAGTAGTCCCTAATGCTGCTATTTTTTTAACAAAAGTGATCCGCCGTTTAGTTTTTCAGTTAAGTTAACGGAAACATCACGTGTCACTCAAGTGACGTCTATTTCTCACAGAGCAAGAAAAAAAAGGTCTTTTAACAAAGTGCAATGCATCTTGTTAAAACATAAATACAAGAAAAAATGGCTCATCAACAAGAATTACCAACATTTTTCTCTCCACAAACCTTTTGTGCTACATCAAGACCGCCACCGCCGCCAGTGACACTTGCAGCAAACCTTCATCCCCATCTCGCCATGTTTCTAACTTTGTATATCCTGCTCATGAAAATGAAACTTCGAAAGCTAAAATGGAAAGTGATCAACTAGTAATGGGTTTTTGCCATCATCCGTTTCTTGGTAGAACTCCTTGTTCGGTTCCACACGAAATTTATTTCTTGTTCACGCACCATGAAACTAAAGGCATACGAAGGTAAACGAATATATATTATTGCGCCATTAGTTGTTTAATTTAATGTTTAAGACATCATGTGTGCTTATATTTTTCAATATGTTAATGTGTTTAGTGAAAGAATTTTAGAGGTTTACTAATTTTATGTGAGGGTTGTTGCTCTCCTTTGCATTTGATTCTCAATTATGTAATTGCTATAAATAGCAAGTGGTTGTGGTTCTAATGAGTGAGTAGAAAAGAAAAGAAAGAATAAAAAGTTGTCTTGGGAAGGCCTAATTCTAGTGTTGTTTCTCTTTCTAAAGTCTATTTTTGTAGACTTTGATGTCTTTTATAATAGGGTAAATTACAA
The DNA here is from genome assembly GCF_056151865.1 of Erythranthe guttata. Lineage (NCBI taxonomy): Eukaryota > Viridiplantae > Streptophyta > Magnoliopsida > Lamiales > Phrymaceae > Erythranthe > Erythranthe guttata. Next base: position 17,657,078 of record NC_142542.1, read on the forward strand.
ACACCCCTTGAGGTATGGTCAAATTACAAAAACACCCCTCTTGTTTGAATAATTACAACCACCCCTCAACTCCTCAAATTTAGTGGAATCTTCGAGATTATATGGAATATTATCACATTTGTACCCGTTTTATCCCATTCAAACTCTACGTTATGAAGCAAGATGATCATAATATGTGATTTTTAACTTGTATATATCAGTTTGTGGTGCATCGGAAACTGTATTTTTACACAAAACGAGTACAAACTAGAGCACATTTCACGGAATCTAGATGATTATGTTGAATTTGGCACCATAAGGGTGGAGGTGTAAGAAAAAATCATAGTTGAAGGGGTAGATGTAATTATCCAAACAAGAGAGTTTTTTTTGTAATTTGACCATACCTCAGGGGGTGTTTGTAATTTACCCTTTATAATATGCTCTGTTTTATTTCCATCTTGTTCATATTAAAATCCCATTCAAGTTTCATGTCTATATTAACTAACTATGAGATTTACCTTGTATTTTCGATTTAACAAGATGCAATGCGTGTTGTTAAAACCTTTTTCTTTTCCTGTAGTGTGAAATTACAAGTCACATGAGTGGCACGTGCAATTTCCATCCAATTTAACTGAAAAATTAAAATGGACCATCATTATGAACTACTATTATAACTGAAAATGTTTAGGAACAATATCGAAAAAGTTGATAAAGTATGAGGATATAATTTTTCCATTAACAATTATATGAAAACCGATACATAAAACAAATTATATAAAACCAATGCCTAAAACTTAAAAGTCACGTGTAAAATTGAAATAGGCACGTTTGGAAATACATCTCGAGTCACAAAAAAGTATTTGAAAGATCTTCCCCAAATCTGAAAAAACGGTCAGAAAAAATCGAGCTCAAAAATTCCGTTTTCCACCTCAGTTATCAATCGGCAGTAACAGCAAACATGTTCTGTAAAAATCTGTAAAATCTCCATCTCTACCTGTACCGCACTGTTCTCTCTCTCTCTCTCCAAACTTTTCCTTTTCAAGATTCTCTCTCTTAAATTCGTAAAACTTCCATGATCACCATCACAAAGATCCCTTACCAACCCACTGTCCCAAACCCAAAACCCACTCCGAATTCTCAATTTTCCGGCGCGGCGGTGAATCTCAGCTTCCGAATCGCGAAGAGATCAAGATACACTAGGGTTTGTAGACTCTGGTGGGCGGGCGAGCGTGGGGAAATGGAATTTGTTAGAAATTTGAGCAGGGGCTGCTTCAAGGGGCGCAGCTCGAACAAGGAAAGGAAGGTGGAAATTGAATTCACCAACGGCGGCGAAGATGTCTTCGATGCGGCGGCGGCGGCGGCCGAGGCCAGGGTGAAACCCGACCACCTCGTTATCATGGTTAACGGCATAATTGGGAGGTACAGATATTTTTTTGTGGGTCTTCTTAAATTACTGTATTCAAATTGAGATTTCTGCTTACGGATTTGTTCATTAGGAATTTGCAATATAATATGTGTGTGTGTGTGTGTGTGTGTGTGTGTGTGTGTGTGTGTGTGTGTGTGTGTGTGTGTGTGTGTGTGTGTGTGTGTGTGTGTGTGTGTGTGTGAATTGCCATTTTTGCTTAACATTTGCTGAATCCAGTGCTGCAGATTGGAGATATGCTGCTGAGCAGTTTGTGAAGAACCTTCCGGATAAAGTCGTTGTTCACCGTAAGTTATTTTCTTGGCTTGCTCTCTAAAATTATGGTAAATGTATTACAGTAGAACCTCGATCAATTAATACTCGATAAATTAATAACCTCGCTTAAATAATAGTTTCTTCTGGTCCCGACTCGGTAAAAACCTACTAAATTATTAGTTCGGTAATTTAATATTTCGCTAAATTAATAGAATTTCGCTAGCCCGACGGTATTAATTTATAGAGGTTTAACTGTATTACATTTAGAGAATTCCGTATTTTTGTTAAGTTCTCGATGCTTGTGTATTATTAATTGCTTGTCGAAAAATAAGAATGCTAAACTTTAAAGACTTTATGTTGAACATGTGATTGTGAAATAGGTAGCGAGTGCAATCCATCAAGGTTGACTTTCGACGGTGTTGATAGAATGGGCGAAAGGCTAGCTGAAGAGGTACTTTGGTAATACCATATTTACCCTCCCTTCTCACTGTACGAAAAAAATTCCGTAAATCGAATCATTTTTTTGCGAGCGAACAATACAATTCTCAAATTATGCATACATAGTGCAGGTATTGGATGTTATCATGCGTTGGCATGGAGTGGATAAAATCTCGTTTGTGGCTCACTCGTTAGGCGGACTTGTTGCACGATATGCCATTGGAAGGTTGTATAAATTTTCCGATAAAACGGAACAGTTTTGTGAAGAAAGTATCGGTGGACTTGAACCGATGAATTTTGTAACGTTTGCAACTCCGCATTTGGGTTCACGAGGGCATAAACAGGTGATTTTTTTTTATTATGTCATTCAGTCGTGTATTCGTTGTGTCATCTATGGGTGGAAATCGGACTGTTCAAATCGGAACTAACATTTATATAAAAAAAAAACCATTTTTTAAAAAAAATCTGAAGTGAAGAGTTAATTAAATTATGTTTCAAAAAGAAATTCGAAATCGGGATTTCGGAAATTGGAATGGGAAACTGGTTACCAAATCAGAAAGTTATGAATTAGAATCGGCGGAATTCGAAAAATTCCATTTTTTTATGTAACCTAAAATATAAAATACATAATAATTTTGATATTAGTGTACTTTTTTGGAAAAAAAATGGAAGTTTCGGAAATTAAAATCGGAAATTGGAATTCATTATATTCCAATTCCAATCCAGAAAATTCGAAAAAAAATCGTAAATTGGAATTTTCCGGATTCGAAATGAGAAACAGTGTTCCAAAATCGGGAAATTTTGAATCAGAATTTAGCGGAAATTTGAAAATTCCTTTCCAATTTCCACACATAGAATCTCATCTGTCATCTTTTGAATCTTCAGCTCCCACTCCTATGTGGCCTTCCTTTTCTGGAAAAAAGTGCGTCACAAACTGCGCACTGGATTGCCGGAAAATCGGGAAAGCATCTTTTCCTCAACGACAATGATGATGGGAAACCACCGCTCTTGCTGCGGATGGTTAATGACTCCGATGACCTACATTTCATGTTAGTATTTTACTTAATTAATAATTTTAACCAAAAAAATAAAAAGATGGTGTTGTCAACTATTTGTTTATTTGTACGAACATGCATGCAGATCAGCATTACGTTCATTTAAGCGGCGTGTGGCGTATGCCAATGCAAATTACGATCGTATCCTTTTTAAAGAGTTTTTATGATGATACACCTTTTTTTATTGTAATAAACTATGATGTTTTGCCTTTAACGCGGTACCCGAAGATGTGGTGGGGTGGAGAACTTCATCGATTCGCCGACAGAATGAACTACCAAAGGTATTTTATGTATTTTTTTTAAAAAATTTTTTTAACTTGTTGTCTTATAATTATTTATTAAATACAAAAGTCCACTAGATCATTATTTTTTTTCTACAGGAAAATCTCCTTGTGAGTGATAGTAAGTATCCTCATATTGTACATATCGAACGCGGAGCAATTGAAGATGGAATTAGTAAAGCATCCTCTGCTATTGGAACGCAATTTATCGACTTGGAAGGTTAGTCAGATACTCTTTTGTTTTTCTAATGACAAATTTATTTATTTTATTTGCTGATGGTTTCTCATGTGTTGTGCTGGCGAAAATCGCGATTCTCGTATTATTGTGGTGGTTCTTGTTTTTGTCCTTTTTTCTGCTGCAAAGAGGTTGGAGCTAAATCCTGAATATGCAAAATTTGAAACAAAGTAGTGCTATTTCAACTGAATCTTTGCTGTAGAAATGAAGTATTTTAATGTTATAGATTTCGACTGGGTTGTGAAAGTGACATGTTATAGCAATTAGATTAGTGATTAGGCAATATAACCTGTGGGTAAATTACGGCCACCCCATGAGGTAAGGTCAAATTACAAAAAAACCCCTCATGTTTGGGTAATTACAACTACTCCTCAACTATGAATCTTCTTACATCTCCACCCTTGCGGTGTCAAATTTAGTGGAATCTTTTAAATTATGTGGAATATTCTCCAGTTTGTACCCGTTTTACTCGAGCTCCACATTTTAGCTCAGATGATCATAAGATATGTGTCTTGACCTGTAAATATTAGATTGTAGTGCATCATCAACTGTAGTTTTGCACAAAACGAGTACAAACTAAAAACTAGAGAACATTTTAGGGAATCTAAAGATTATGTTGAATTTGACATCATAAGGGTGGACTTGTAAGAATATTAGTAGTTGAGGGAGTGGTTGTAACTTGTAATTACCTAAATGAGGGTTTTTTCGTAATTTGACCTTACCTCAAGAGGGTGGCCGTAATTTACCCTATAACCTATTATACTAGGAAAGGAAGGAATCTTCACGAAGTGCCTAAGTTAGGATAATGATAACTCTGTGCACCAACTCCTTTGTTCCAAGCATAGACTAATTAATTTTTTTAAGGCCTTGTTTGGATGGGGAGTGATGTGCTAGTTGGGTTTAACCATTACATATCTTCTTCAGTCACCGAGTCTCCGAATAATCTCAATCGAGAATCAATTTTGAGTTTAGCAAAATTATTACTCAATTTACGAGTCTTTTATTTCAAGATACTCTGATTTTAAGCCTTCGTGAAGATGATGCGAATGAAAATAATTTTAGAGCCAAGGTCGATGTAGGACCTCATGTTCTACCATTTATTTAAAATTGATTTTAGAATGTATGGTAGCCATCTCGGGTTCTATATGTGGTATCAGAGTAAATTCCACGAGTTCGATTCCCAGTGAAAGCAAATTGTTGAGGGCGAGATTGTTACTTGAGTTTGGCAGCAATTGCCGATGTTGCAGAGGCCCGATGTGCAACTTGGCGCGCTGCTGGCCACACGCCAATTTGACCAATAGCATCTATCCCTAGGCCTCGTTTGGTTAGGGAGATTACCCATAATTAACTAAATAATTGAACCTTGTTTGATGTTTGGTAAACCCAATAACTTCTTCGATCGACCCAAAAATATTATGTTATCATGTTTTATCTTGCCCTTTTTAGGGAGTTTGTTTGTTTGACGTCCGGGGATCCGGTAAAATAATTTGGTTTTCATGAGATTATTTAATTTAATCTAATCTTGGCTAATCCTCTCTTAGCAGCCAAACGAGGCCCTAATGAATAATGTCATCAACATATACTCTACATACCGCTATCTTCCCACCAACTTGAGTACCTTAGGCTCTGTTTGGTTTAAGGAAAATAGTAAGTAAAAAAGGAAAAATATAAAGTAAATTGTTTTTCATGTAAAATATTATTTAAAGTATTTTGTAGGAAAATTGGAAAAAATATTGAACTAAAATAGGGGAAATGGGTTTCTTTTCATTTGCTTTTGCATTTTCATTTTCCTCGTTTCAAATTACACGAAACGAACAGAGCCTCGCGCACATTGTGTGAAAAACAATATATTTTCTTGAGTACGAATGAGCCTTGTATCTTTCTAAGGGGATCTATTTGAACATCGATTTTTAGGTGCAACATAATAGGCTCTGTTTCTTTCGTTTACTATTGTTATTATTTATTTATTTTGTTATTTTTCTTTTGAAAATGTATTTACATAAAAAGAAAGTCCAATCTTCATAGTAGTTCAATATTTTTTGCGTGTAGAGGAGATGATTAGAGGTCTTAATCAAGTATGTTGGGAACGAGTTGATGTTAGCTTTCATAAAAGCAGACAGCGATACGTTGCACACAACACCATTCAGGTAAGCCCCTCACTTCGAATTCTAACTTTCCTCGAAATTAATTATCTTAATATTTAATAGGTCGTTTTATTAATTTTTTATTTTTTTCTCTTAATTATTTATAAACTGGATATTGTAGTAACTTATGTCATTGTGTATTTAAGTATTATAAGACGATCTTTTTCCATTTCTTCAGGTAAAGAGCTACTGGTTAAATTCTGATGGTGCTGATGTTGTTCAACATATGATAGATAATTTCCTTCTGTAGCTGCATGTATTTGTATATATACATATGAAGTAAGTAGTCTTTGTCCAGTTTGTAATTTAACAAGTCGGATTATATTATATTTATTTATCCTTTGTGTACATTGTCTCGATTTTGATTAATTTGCGCTGTCGATATTGTTTACATTAAAAAATTAAAAGAACTGCGAAATTATCTGAACCTTTTGCTGCGTGTGCTTGTTGGGAAGAAACGTTATATTGGTTTCATGTCTTGTAGGCTTTGTTTGGTTCATTCGAAAACAACGTATAAAAAGATGAAAATATTAGGTAACATGATTGATCCTAATAAAATTCGGACAGTGCGCCTTTTCTCGTGGGCCCCACAATTCATTTGCAGAAGCACTAATTGCAACCAACACAATTTTGCCACATGGCACATCACATTCGAGTCTAATTAGTATACTAATCGGAATTCTAACGCTCCCCGATCACTACCATAAGATGCACTTCCTCCGCATGATTTACGGCACACATAAAATTCGTTTTCTGCAATCTCACAAGGGAGGACCAAAAAGTCCTAATTGCCCTCGAAATCATGCGCTACGATGACATCATCATCCTCGATTGCTGCGAAAACATGAACAATGGTAAGAGCTACACCTATTTCTCCAGCATTTCCATAATGTTGCTAAATAATGAATCAAATGTACCATATCCACCTTACCATTAGTGGACTCACTTGTACCGTTGCCTAGACAAGACTTGTACTACGCGTACGTTATCCCGTGCCCTAGTATGGACCCGTTTGTGCATCACATGTCGGGTATGGGTTATTTAGTTTCTTGGGACATTGTCGAGTGGCTTATGGAATCGGATATTCCGAAGAAGCATCTAGATAGGGGAATTGATTATACTAATACTAGCTATCTATACTTGTTTTTTTTTATCATTATAAGGTATTTAATTCTTTCTTGCAGTGTGGTTGTACCAACACATCAAGCTTATCTGATTCTTGATTCTGTAATATGACCTACTTACTCTCATTAGAAAATATAATGCATGCCATGAAACAAATTGATGTGTAAGAAACAAAATCCCTGCTAGGCATTTCCTCGAACAGCTTCAAAGCATTTCAAAGTCGCTACATTGCAGAAGTAAAACGTCAGATTCAAAGCCCGTTTGTAATGCCCACCACACGCAAAATGAATCATTGTTGCAAAAACAAGAAAACACGCTTTTATCCAATCAACTTAAAAAACACAGACGAATGGCTGGTCCAGTGAGCCACCGAATTTACATGGGCCTTAGAGCAACTCCAATGGAGGCACTAAATGAGGTATCAAACTAAAAAACTACCACTTTGATGCTTTAAAATTAAAAAATTATTCTCTAATGGAGGCATTAAGAGCAACTCCAATGGGGAGATATCAAAATGGAGCATTAAATATTCATTTGATACTTGATATAATACTTTGATACTTCTGGAAAAAAAATTCACTCCAACCACGAGCATCAAATAGATTATCAAATTTTAAATATATGAATAATTATTTTTTTAAATACCACGTGTCAAATTGTGATAGGTTAATGGAATGGTTATATTTTTGATACCTCATTTTCCAGGGAGTATTTTTGCACCTCGGGGTAGTTGAGTATCAAAATAATTCTCCATTTAATGCCTCCATTGGAGAAGATTTTTTTAATTTTAGAGCATCAAAGTGGTAGTTTTTTAGTTTGATACCTCATTTAGTGCCTCCATTGGAGTTGCTCTAAATAGAGAATTATTTTGATACTCAACTACCCCGAGGTGCAAAAATACTCCCCGGAAAACGAGGTATCAAAAATATAACCACTCCATTAACCTATCACAATTTGACACATGGCATTTAAAAAAATAATTATTTATATATTTAAAATTTGATAATCTATTTGATACTCGTGGTTGGAGTGAATTTTTTTTCAAGAAGAGGATCGTTCTCGGCTAGCTTCGGCTGGTTGGGGTGGTCGTGCAGCTGTCTGACAGACTAATCAAAATCTTTTTTGCTCCTTTTCCCCTGTTTTTGCAATTTCTTTTATATTGCTGTTTAGCCACAAATTTTCCAGCAATTTCAATTATTTGCCCAGTAAACCATAATAATTATAATAATAGCAATCTCTTTTATATTGCTGTTTAGCCACAAATTTTCCAGCAATTTCAATTATTTGCCCAGTAAACCATAATAATTATAATAATAATAATAATAATAATAATAATAATAATAATAATAATAATAATAATAATAATAATAATAATAATAATAATAATAATAATAATAATAATAATAATAATAATATCTGCAATCATGGTTTTATTTTGTTTTTTTATATTTTATTTCAATAAGACGGTATATTTTATTCTTTAAATAAATTAAATTTCGAATCATAAATATAAGATTAAATGTAGTGTAAAATAGCCTTGAATTGTAAAAAATCGAATTTCTCTTAAACTCAAATCGAAAAGTAGAAAAATCTAAATGATAATAATAATAATATTAATTAAAATAATATTAATATCTGCCATCATGGTTTTATTTTGTTTTATTATAGTTTATTTCAATAAAACGGTATATTTTATTTTTTAAATAAATTAAATTTCGAATCATAAAATAAAAAAGATTAAATGTAGTGTAAAATAGCCATGAATTGTAAAAACCGAAAAGTAGAAAAATCAAAATGATGATAATAATAATAATAATAATAATAATAATAATAATAATAATAATAATAATAATAATAATAATAATAATAATAATAATAATAATAATAATAATAATAATAATAATAATAATAATAATAATAATAATAATAATAATAATAATAATAATAATAATAATGTTGTGCTATTATTAAGTTATTAAGTATATTTTTATTTTTTAACTATACTTTGTAATATAATAACACGTAATGTTAATATAATTAATAGAATATTTACAATAAAATTACTATTTTAAATTAAAAGGATCGAATTAGAGAAAAAAAAACCGAGAAAACTAAAGTAAAATAAAAAAAATTAATAATAAAATGAAAATAAATAAAGAAAAAAGAACGAAACAAAAAAGAAAGAATTAAAATAAATTAAGAAAACATACAAAGAAACAAAAGAAAAAAAGAAAAAAGAAAATACCAATGTAGAAAAAAGAAGGAAAAAAAAAAAACAAAAGTTGGCAGACGTGAAATTCACGCGGGGAGTAGGCGAGTGAGAGCCCAGGACTTATCACTTAGCTCAATTGACCACCCAGCCACCCTAGCCCCCCAACCCTATCCCCAACTTACTAAACACCTCAGTACTCCCCTCATCCCACCCCTCCCCCACTTCATAGGAGATGCCCTAAGACCATCTCCGATGGAGATGGGGGTGGATAGGGGTGGGGAGACAAAACCACCTCCAATGGAGGTAGGTAATGGGTGGATGGGTGTGGGTTGGGTATGGGTGGGGAGAAGGGAGGAGAGAGTTTGCCTTGAGCTGTCCCTTCCAACTCACTTGCTGGAAGGGAGCGTGTAATTAACTCTCTTCCTTTTTTTTTTTTTTTTTCCTTTTTCTTTGTTGTACGTTGTTTGTTTTTTTTTTTTTCCTTTTCTTCTCTCTTTTACATGTAATTTATTTTTCTTTGTCTTTTGTGTTTATTTTTTATATTAAATCATTATTTTATTTTATTTCATTTATTTAATTACATAATTTAATATCACATAATTTCAATAAAATCAACACTTGTAAATGAAGACTTTTAATATTTTTAAATTTCTTTTCTTTTATTTCTTTATTTCCTTTTAAATTATATATTTATTCGTAATTTTATTATTATTTTATTTTGTTTCTTTATTTGATTTTATTTTTTTTCTTTATTTAGTTTTATTTGATTTATTTTTTTAATATATTTCCTTTATAATTGTAAAAATTAGAAAAAGCAACAAATACGATTATTTTACTTTTCATTATAAATTTGAAATAACAACATAATTTTAATAAAACCAGACACTTAATTCGTAAATAAAAACTTAAGTAAAATTATTACATATTTCCATTGTGTCTTGCCTACACATGAGCTATTAAATCACTTTTTTTTTTAATTATTGAATTAGTTGAAGATTATTTCTTTACTTTTATTTGAATATTGTATTATTATAATTAAATTATTATTATTATTACTATTATTATTATTATTTATTATCATTATTTTTATTATTAATTATTATTAGTACTAATTACTATTAATTATTAGTTATTAATATTAATATTATTAATAATAATAATATTATTATTATTGTAATTATTGTTATTGTGGTTGTTATTATTATTTTATTATTATTATAGTGGTGAGAGTGGGGATTGGAAAGAGAGTAATAAAAGATCGAACGATTGGAAACGACGTGGGGGAGGAAAAAAAACCCCTCTCCATTGGAGATGCTCTAAGAGAATATGCAATATCCTATAGTTTGAAAAATATAGCAAAAATAATTATAACCCCTCTTCTTGTCCGCCTCTTTCTATATTTCGTCTCGTTTCTCACTTCCACTTCCAAATTATTCTATCTTCTCTCTTCTCCATCACATCATATCCTAGATTTTCATCTTGGTCGCCGCCCTCCTTCCTGATTTTATCTCACCGCCGTCGATCTCCTTACAAATTTACACCATTGTCGTCGTCTTTCTGGACGAAAATCTCTAGAAAGTCGAGTAAAGAGAGAAGTTTTTAGCTTCTTGGAAGGACTTGGAGGACATTAGCAATTCGAGCTATATTAGCGTACAAAGTGACTGTATATGACTATAGTCATATATTCATATATAGATATTGACGCTAATTATTGTTGTTTATTGGAAAATATATACTTGTGATTGTATTTGATCTTATTGTAGGCTACAAATTAGTTATAATATATTTCTTTTGTTCACAATCGACGATATTCGATCTTTTTAAATTATATTGGATTGGATATAATTGATTGTACTACATTATATAATGATGAATATCTTTTTAAGTTGAAAATGTAAGAAACAGTAATATAAAGAAATAACATGACTACCATTAACTATAGTGAGAACCCCCTCTAGCATTTTTTTAATAAAGATGGGTCCAGCCTCATTTCCTATATTAGCAAGGTTGTAAAAATCGGTAATCGGGTCCGAGTTGGTCAGGCACCGACTCACGATTAATCGGCGCGGCGGTGATTAATCGGTGATAAATCGAAAATAAATTGGTTTTTAAAATTTAATATAATATATTTCTAAATATTATTTATAAATACTCCAAACATATATAAAAAGATATTGAAACATAGTTATATCTCCATCATGTATATATCCTAATAACATAATAAAAGTTTAATAATCATAAGATCATAATACATAAATATCCTTATAAAATATAAATAAAAAAACAATTTTGTTGAATTTACATTTATTCTTGAACATTCGTGGCATACATCATTAGTTCTTTAACAATAACAATTAACATAAACAAAATAAGGCATAAACTCATATTTTCTTTTATTAAAATCCAACTTTTATTTTGAATTATAAAAAAAAACAAAAAAAACAAAGAAAAACCGATTTTTAACCGATTTTTACCGATTTTTGACCGATTTTTTCCACCGAGTTTGACCCGCCTTAAAGGTTTGACCGCCTCAGACCGCCTCGGACCGACTCAGACCGCCTCACAGGCAAAAAACCGATTTTTCGAACCTTTACACTAAAATCGTAAAGGTTTTGGACCGCCTCCGCCTCGGAGACCGATTAATTGGCCGCCTCGGCTGATTTTTAGAACACTGTTTATTAGTGATAAGTCCAACTCTTTTTAATTCTCAAATTTACCCTTCCTTACTATTCACTCTCCACTACTTTAATATTTATTTCATTTTTTTTTAATTATAATTTTCGTTTATTTCATTTTTTTTAATTATAATTTTCGTTTATTTCATTTTTTTTAATTAAAAATATTTTTTTTTCAATTTTATTATTTTTATTTTCCAGTTTTTTGTTTTCATATCGTTATAAAATTCCAAAAACAGCTATAAAATTTTCGGAATCAACTATTTCCGAAATCAACTATTTTCAAAATCAACTATTTCTGAAATCAACTATTTTCGAAATTGACTATTTCCAGAATCAACTATAGATTACTGAAAACAACTATTTATTTGTTCGTTTATTTCTCGAACCAACAATCACAAAAAATAGTTATTTTTAATAACAGGTTTACTAAAATTATATCAACTACAAATTAACGAAAATCAACATAACAAATTGAAATCAACTAAAAATTTATCAAATCAACTTTAAAATTATCTAAACCAACTATAAAAATCGAAAACAACTATAATTTATCTAAATCAACTATGAATTAAAAAATCTCAATTTAAGAGATTAAACAACTATAGTTCAATCCAGATGCTGGACATTACTGTCGCATATTCATCGAAAAAGGGCTACATCTCCACCGACAATGTGTTGAATCCGAAGGCTGTGAGGGTGATTTGTTCCATCACCACCGTCTCAACCACTCCCCAACTTCTACATGCCAATGACTCTCAGGTGAAGAAGGGACGCAAACCCCTTGCGTTAACCGTCAATTACCACTATGCTACATTAGATCGCCGATGTGGATACCTAAAGTGGTTTCAGAGAAAATTAGTAAAAACAATCAACTACACTCTACAATATATCGAAAATCAACTACAAACCACATTTTTTTCGAAAATTATAAATACAGATCTTAACCAAATCTGAAAATTCGATCTAAAATTGGCAAAGATAGTATGAATTAACTGCTTTGCTCCGATGAGTTTTTTTATTACCGGTTTCATCCTCGGGCTGAATGAATCGACAAGAGCCGCGACTCGAGACAATCGAAGAGCGATTGTTGCCTACTGAATGACGGCTTCTGGTATTTGGCGATACTCAAAAAGAGTAAAGAATTAACGAGGGCACCGTTGGGCGGTGACGACGACGGTGGATGGAGAGCAGCGACGACGGCGGTGGACGGAGTGCAGCGACGACGACGGTTGACAGAGGGTGGCGGTGGGAAGATGAGATCTGCTTTGGGGTTGAATAGAAACGAGAGAGAGAGGTGGTGGCTGGAGAGAAAAAAAAAATGAAGAAGAGAAATAGGGTTTGGTGATTTTAAATAATAACTAAGGGTAATATAGACATACCACTTAAAATCTGAATATATGTTAACTTAAAATATAAAATAAGGGGGTTCTCACTAATATGTAAAATGGAGTTATATCCATCCTAATATAATCAAATGTATTGGGGGGTTTTCACTAATTATCCCTATAAAGAAATAACATGACTACCATTGACTATAGTCATATTCTATTCGACGTAGTAAACTTATCGAGAAAAAATCATTTTTTTAAATTAATATATTAAAAAACAAAAAAAATATATTAAAAACAAATCTGAAAACACTAATCCAGTCCAAATAATAATAAATATTTATTTCTTATTGATTTGAGAGGCATATTGCTAATTACCCTTTTTCATATTGTTTGCAAAAACTTCATTTTTTTATTTTTAATAATTTTTTAAACTCTATTGATAAGTAATATTACAAATTTTAAATCAACTAATTTTGGAGATGGCAAACAAGACCTTACTAGTTACTACAGAATACAGATCTATTATGTCTTATTTACTTCATTTCGAAGAAAAAAGAAAAGGGTAATTTACAGCCAGACCCCTAAGGTAATGTTAAATTATAAAAAAACCCTCATGTTTTGGTAATTACAACCACCTATTAACTATGAATCTTTTTACACGTCTACCCTACAGTATCAAATTTAGTAGAATATTCTCCAATTTGTACCTGTTTTACCTGATCCGAGTTTCACATTTTGAAACAAGGTAATCAAAAGATCAGTTTTTTGGTTTGTACATATCAGATTGTGATGCATCTGAAACTGCATTTTTTCCACAAAATGAGTACAATCTAAAGAACATTCCACGAAATCTAGAAGATTCTGTTGAATTTGATACCGTAGAGGTGGACCATCGTAAGATTCATAATTGAGGGGTGGTTGAAATTACCCAAACATGAGGGACTGATTCATAATTTGACCTTACCTCGGATGTTACCAAAAGATTTTTTTTTTTACGAAGAATCGTGAAACCCCCCTCTCTATCTCTGACCATATTGCCCTTCACACACTGTCACTTCGATTCTCCACCGACGACCTCTCCAAACCCCCCACTAATCTACGCCGTCGACGCCGCGGCGGCGTAACCTCAATACCCCCAATCAGATCCCCAATTAAGCTCAAAACGACACCGTACAATGTCTTACAGCGACACGATCCCGTTGCACCCGAGCTCCCAATCTGACATTGACGAGATCGAGAACCTCATCCATATCCAGCAATCCTCCGTCCTCCCTGCTCGCCCACCTTCACCTCCACGCGCCTCCATCCCCGTGTCATCCACTCCCTCCTTCATCCCTTCCAATCTCCCCCCTCCCGCCCCTCCCAAACCCACCCCCGCCCCCTCCACCACGTTCACCGTTCCATCTGTTGCAGCTCCGAACCCCCGACCATCCACCACCGGCGGCGGCGGCGGTGCCGCGGCATCCGGGTTCGGGTCGGGCCCGAACACTCTGACGGAGCCTGTTTGGGATACAATTAAGAGGGATTTGTCGAGGATCGTAAGCAATTTGAAGCTGGTTGTGTTTCCGAATCCGTTTAGGGAAGATCCGGGGAAAGCATTGAGGGATTGGGATCTTTGGGGCCCGTTTTTCTTCATCGTTTTCCTTGGCCTAACTCTTTCATGGTCTGCTTCCGTTAAGAAGGTGCGTTTGCTGCAAATTTCGTTACACTTCGACTTTCGGTTTGCACTCGATGATCATTTATGCATTGTGATAGCCTGTGAAGTTTTCTCTTAGATGTACCGAAAGAATTTTACGCACACAAAACTTCGAACCGTGAGCTTTTAAACCACTAAGAGAAGTTGGGGTAGATCGAGCACGAGGTAAATGAAAAGCGTAGAAAACGTTTAATCGTAGAGCTGAAATCATTTAGCAGAGTAATAACTCATTTACCGATAATGAGAAATGAAGGTATCTATAGTCGAAAATTAATGATCCATTGGTTTGTCCATGTAGATTGTTCGATACCTAAGTAGGAAATAATTCAAGAATATCACTCAAAAGAAATGCTTAGGCAATGTTTGGAACCGTTTTGAATCTTATTTTGATTTCATTTTGAGGAAATATGTTTTGGGGGAATAATTTGAGAATGAAAGTAATGTTTGTTTGTATTTTGGAAGGAAACAAAATACACTGTAGAAGTCAAATCATGTTTAAAGGTGTTAGAAAAAAATATTTTTGAAGAAGAAAATTGAAAGGTGAAGTGATGTTTATTTGTTTTTTAGTGAAGACATTTTTTACTGTAGCAGTCACATCATGTCTGGAGGAGAGAGAAACTTTTGAAATTGTTTTGAGAAAATGATTTGAAAAGTGTAATAAATCCCATTTTGTTTTGGGGAAACAGTGAGAACAAAATAAAAACGGTTCCAAACATTGCTTTACACTTCTAGTAATAAATATGAAGTCCAAAACCCTTGCGCGTAGTGAACCTCTTTTTTCGTAATTTTTTATCCGAATATTCTAATCACTACTTAGTGATCATTGTGTCATTATCTTGGCCCTGAGACCATATGCCATAATTAGGTTTGAATTTGAACCCACAAAACATTTATCATGTATAGTCGTGAGTGAGAGTTCCGTAACGACATTTAAATGTTCAGAGAAAAAAGGATTACTTTAGATTGGCAATTGGTTTTGATTTTGTGTGTGTACATGGAAAATTGTCCCGTAATAATGTTGGAGTGGGTTGATATTATATTACTCGTATCTGCAGAGCAGATTTTATTGGCAAAATAGAATAAAATCAGAAGAAAAATAAGATTGCATCTTACTTGTAGCTTGATCCTAGAAAAATTGTAGAAATCGAAGATTTTCGTCGTTGTTCATCAACCTTTATCGTTTGATCAGAGACTGATGACCGGATCAAAATAAGTTTCATTGTAAGGTAAATCCATGTCGTCCAAGACTTGATTAGCATATCTACATACGTAATACGGCATACAATCTTACTGATTGTGAATACTAATGGTTGTCTGATTTGGAAAAAAAACCATGATGGTCGTTTAATAATCGAGTCATGTGGTAGACTTGTAATTTAGTGGATTTGTCATCTTTATTAGGGTCTGGGATAGAGCAGATGAAATCATAGTATATATATGTATATATATATATATATATATATATATATATATATATATATATATATATATATATATATATATATATATTCCCGTTGGAATTTATTAACAGAAAACAGATGTTGATAATGCTTTTATGCAAACTGCAAACCAAAAGGAAATATTACTAAAAACGGTAATTCTGAAGTTATATTCCCGTTGGATGCAAAAACCTCTCGTATATCTCTATTTACTGCACTTCATACAAAGTATTTAGGGTTTTGGTGAGGTAATGCTTTACTAGCTGAGGTTATTAACTTGAAAACTCGTTAAATAAATCAATATGAATATAGTTCCTTTACTTCTTTTCTTTCTATAGTATCTTCTATGGTTATTGCATATTGCATCCTGCATAATTCTCGGCCAGTTATAAGATTTACTGTTACAGTTTCCTTAATTTTCTTAAAATGAATTTGTTAGGGTAGTTATCCATCTATATGTACGCTGTTACGTTTGACTTGTCATTTTTTTCCTTGTGTAGTCAAGTTTTAAAATATGTCAACTTATATTTCAAAATTCTGTAACATTTTAAAAAAAAGTACTAGATACGAAAATTCTACAAGAACACCAGCCACCAAAGACATGTAAACGGCTCCCCTGCCGCCTGCCCTACACTCTAAGACTTTCAAAACACTACTCTATACGTAGACTTGACCACGGTTCGGTTCCGGTTTCTGTTCCGATTTTGAAGGAACCAACCGAACCGAAAATATCCGGTTCTTTACTGTTCGGTTCCAAACAAGTTCCGGTTCGGTTCCCGGTTAGAACCGGTAGAATCGGTCGGTTCTTAATAATAATTTTTTTATATATGTAACTTAAAAAATACTTTAAAAAACTTTAAAAAAAAAGACTTTTAAAAATAGTTAATCTTTTTTTAAAAGTGGAAAGAATATTTTAAAAACCTAATTTTTTTTTAATACTTAAAAAGAAATTTTGTTTAATTTGACCGTTGGAAATATATATATATATATATATATATATATATATATATATATATATATATATATATATATATATATATATATATATATATTAATTTCACCTAGGAAATTAATATTTTCTATTTTTTTTTAAACCGGTTCGAACGGTTAGAACCGCATCTCTAACCGTTGGTTCTCGGTTCCGAAAATGAGGATTCGGAACCGAACCGGTTTTTTCGGTTCCGGGCAAATCCGTTCCGGTACGGTTCTAAAACCGTTGACCCCGGTCCCCATTGTTTTTAAAATGTTATATTGGGCTAAGCCGTTTAAATATTCAACTTCAAAACCATTTCGCCTTACTAGCTAACACTCCTTTCTTTCACGGGTTGTATCCTCGTCCAGTCTGAAGTTTTTGCTGTAGCGTTTGCCCTTCTTGCAGCCGGTGCTATAATTCTAACCTTGAATGTTTTGCTCCTGGTACTTTCATCTCTCTCTCTCTCTCTCTCTCACACACTCACTCACACACACAAACACACAACTATACACACACGCATTTGCGTGCGCCGATGATTTTACAATTGTGCCGTGTCGTTACAGGGTGGGCACATAATTTTCTTCCAGAGCTTGTCTCTTCTTGGATACTGTCTGTTCCCACTGGACATAGGTGCATTGATTTGCATGATAAAAGACAATGTAATAATCAAATTAGTCGTTGTAGCCGTCACATTGGCATGGAGTTCGTGGGCTGCTTATCCATTCATGAGTACAGCTGTCAACCCTAGAAGGAAAGCTCTCGCACTCTATCCCGTTTTTCTCATGTACGTTTCTGTCGGTTTTCTCATCATCGCTATCAACTGATACATGAACAACACTAATCTGCTTTGTTGTTATATAGTAAAACACTTTACTCATTCATCAATTTTCTTCGTTTGTTTTTCTTTGAATGCGGATTATATTGATAGGATCGGTTACGGTGGAGATTTATTTGCATCTTTTTTTGGACTCTGATAAATCTGTTGAATGTTGCAATTTGGCACCGACTGGTGAGATGTTGACGTTTTTCGTCTTAGATTGTATTATCATAGTTTAGTAAATGTAAAAGCGTGTTTCGAGGATTTCATCTTCTTCTTGCATTTTTTTTTTTTAATTATACAGTTTAATGTTTATATATATCCTTGCATAAGAGTATTCATTAAATAGAACACTTTTAGGTTCTTTGAAAAAGAAAAAAAAAACAGTTAAAAGTACTAATTAAAGAATTACAGCACATTTAATTTTGACCTGAACTTGGGCATATATCTGTGGCGTTACTGATATTATTTCAGTCGTATGTAGGGTATTTATGTTATTTATTGAGATTATCAAAATATCTGAAATAATTATTAAAAGATAGAAATGAAATTTTACTTGGAAATAATTTAATAGAATTTAGGGTATATTACTCTCACCCCCGAAGTAAGGTCAAATTTGGGAGATTACAACCGCGCATCAATTACGAATCTTCTTACACGTCCACTCTTGCGGTGTCAAATTTAGTGGAATCTTTTAGATTATGTGGAATATTTCCAATTTATTCCCATTTTATTCCATTCGAGCTCTACATTTTGAAACAAGATGAGTCTCTTGGCTTGTAAATATCCGATTGTGGTGCATCAGAAATTGCATTTTTGCAACAAACAAGTGCAAACTATAGAACGTTCCACTAAATCTTGAAGATTCTGTCGAATTTAACACCATTTTTTTTTTATGGATAAAAATGCATTTAAACAAAGGAAAAATTACAAGAGTCAAAAAGTGGTGATCCCCCATCACAGAAACAACTAAAAGGAATGAGATCAAAGGGGATAGCACCAGCCCAATTAGAATTACAAGCCCAGCTTGCAAGATAATGGGCCGCAAAATTAGAGGAACGAGAAATAAAACGGAAACGCCATTTCGGCCAAAAAGCCCAGATATTTTTAATAAGAGAGATGGGGACTTCATCCTTCCATGAGCCAGAATCAGGATTGCCATTAATTTGGAGAATAGCATTCAGTGCATCGGATTCAAAGATTGCATGTTGACATTTGGCCGAGTTGAGGAGTTTGCATGCTTCAAGAATGGCCAGAGCTTCAGCTGTGGATGCATCCATGCAGAGGTGATGGCTTGAAGATGCAAAAATAATCGATCCATTCGAATTTCTTATAATGCAGCTAGAGGATGCATGGCCATCAACAAAGTAGATGATTGTAATTACCCAAAGATAAGAGATTTTCATATTTTAAGACCGTAATTTACAGTGGAATTTATGGAGAGATCTAATTCAAATACTTCAAAGGTAAGAAATAAAAGTGTTTAGTGACAGGTGGTGTTGGGGCAGGTGCAACAGAGTGGTCAATTTGTGAAGGAAAATTTATTTAGGTAGACAAAAACGTGTACGAAATAAGAGAGAGCTTTTAGGATTTGGTACAAAATTGTCAGAAGTCACAAGTTAATTAATTTTTATCTATTTTTCTTTTATCTGAGACACCAAACAGAGCCCAGGGTGGGGGCCTATTGCATGCTTGTCACGCTCACTTACTGAATGTCTGAAAATTTAAAAACACCCAAAAGCCTGTTTGGAACTAATTTCTTGAATCTTGGGCATAGCTAAAGCAGAAACTGCATTTAATGTATTTCTAGTGTTTAGATTCCCCCCTTTTTTTTTTTCTTTTTTTTAACAATCCCACAACTTTTAACTAATTAATATTGAATTTCACTAATGGTGGGTTGGTGTTAGCCTCGGAACCTCGACATATTAATACTCGATAAATTAATAATCTCGTTTAAAAAATATTTTTTCTCGGTCTCATTAGGGGACAACGTGCTAAATTAATAATTCGCAAAATTTATAAGATAATACACGTTCGAAATTTTTAAGAATTCCCATATAATATATAAATTAGTAATGTTTAAAAATAATTTTTAAATTATATAGTACAATACATATTTTATATATTTATGAAGGCTTAGTAAAATATAATTTAATTGTCGCTTGTTTCTCGTTGAAGTTCGCATCCCATCAATCTCGTTCTTCACTTTTCTTACATGGTTAGAATTTCTCGTATAGTTTTCTCGTAATTCAACATAAAAATTTTCAATATCATTGTTGTTTTAAGAGCCTTCGTTCGATTAACGAATTCTATAAGACATTGAACTAATGGTACAATGAAAAATATATACGTAAAAAAATAAATAATAAATCTATTTGTTGAAAATAATAATTTCATAAATTAATAAGTTATTAATTAATATATAAATTCATAATTATTAATTTATCGATAAGTTAATATTTCGTTAAATTAATAAAAGTCTGATGGTCACAACTGTATTAATTTATAAAAAGACTTAACTGTACTTGAATTTGGGTCAGTCATTGCTGAGAAATGGTGTCAAGTTATGATTGGGCCAAACAATGGTCGGTGATGGGTAAGCTTGGGGAATGCTAGTCGGGAAAACAATGAACGGTATATATGATTCCAATGCAAACGGTAATCGCAAAGTACTCAACGGCTAGCACAAGCATGGCCCCCCGGCAGACGACACGAGTAAGTATTGACAGTATTTTCGCCTTGGCATGGTTGTTGCTTGGCAAGCGGCACGAGTAAATCTCCGCAATAATTAGCGTTTGGCATTGGTGTTGCTCGGTGAACGGCACGAGTGATCATCGGCAGGATTCAGGGTAGGCATGGCATTACTTGGCAACGAATACGAACAATTGTGGGGTTGTATAACTTTCATAGTACTATTTCCTTGTTTGATAAACAAGGTTTTAACGAGGTTCCAATTTACACTATTAAATAAAGCTTTCTTTTCTTTGCCCAAAAAAAAAAAAACACAGTCAATTTTAATAAAGTTAAAGAAAAAATAGGCCCCTACTTAAATCTAATTATACATAGTGAACAGGTTTATGTAATTTTGCTATAAATTTAATTCAAAATATATAGTTTTATCTTTACAATACGAAAATAATTTTGAAAGTATAATCCAACGGCTCAATATTTTACATATGGAAAAAAAAAAATATTCGAGTGTGACTGATCGATATTGAATTGATGGGGTCTCAACACTCTAGGGCGTATGGCTAAGTTATATATTGGGGCCATATATTTTTAAGGCTCCACATGCTTGGAATCTCCATCTAATCTAATAATTTCTTTCTTTTTTCGTTTTTTTATTATTTTTTTTGTAATTGTTTTTATTGAGTAAAATCTACAAAGTACAAAAGAAAATAATATGCATGCCAGCAGAATTGGTGATTTTTTTTAGAATGGTTCAACGTGGTTGTCATATCTTATTATCGACACTAGTACAATAATTATCACAACTTATTAATGAACTTTATGCAGTATGTACCTCTGGCCTCTGTTGTTCCCCTGGTAAAAAATCGGATACTGAATTTAGCGAAATAGTCGAACAAACATTAACACCATGGAAATTTTCATTTGAAAACGCTCGACACCTTTCATTTTGAATGGTTGTCTATACACATTTACAGAACAATTTTCATTCGCACTCAAATAATTTTCTTTTAATAAAATTTCTATCGGCCTCTAATCCTAGGGCAACACTCGTAAAATATGTTTTTATATATTTTATGAATGGACGTGATATCTCTAAATAACTTCATTCAGTGTAACATCAAATAAATTACTAGCGATCCCAGTAAAATTAAGGAAACTGCGTTAACTTCAAATATTTAACTTATTTATCCGATATTTAAATTGTATTCGATCAAAATTTATCTGGTAAACAAATTAAGGGAAATATAATTTATGTGAGAAACTAAATTATGGATTAAGAAAGGGATAGAAATGTAAAAACGTAATAAATAGATAGATAGATTAAAAAGGAGATAGATGTTGATTGACAATAAGTTGACGTAATCGAATGGAGGGGGTCGATTTTGTTTTGTTTTTGTCTTAGGGTTACATGAATATGAACCAATAGTTGTAAAGGCAAGAAGTGACTTCCCAACTAGTTCTTTTTATTCTTGCTAACAATTATTCGTTCATGTGCTTCTTTCTTTGGCCTTTACTTATAATAATTCCACATGGGGATCATGACATGCAATTTGTTTCTACTAATAATTTTTGATTTCTAATTTTTATAAACCGCAGAATACTCGGAAAAAGTATCGTCATAAATATTAAGCGGAAAAAGAAGTTTGCCCTCTAAACGAAAGGCTGTTGTAAGTTTTGTCCTCCAAACGAAAACACTGATTCCTGGCATTTTCCGTCTCGGTTGAACTGAGCGGAAGGTGGAGAAACATCAAAAAAAAAGTTCAACAATATTTTGCTCGAATACCATGAACAAATTTGGAGAATTTGTAATTTATATATCAAGGCAAAGTACTTCGATTTTTCTTTTTAATGGAATAGAACCGTCTTTTAAATTAGCGCAAATTACGACTACCCTTCTGAGGTAAGGTCAAATTACGAAAAACTTGTCTTATTTAGATTATTACAATCAGTTTCATGATTTGTTCGACCCTACACCCGGTGATAAACACCGGGTGGGTCTTCTGCTGCCACGTGTCTCTTTTTTGTATTTTATAATATATTCCCCGCTAGGGTTTACCTTTAGGGGTTTTAGAAAAATAAAAAAAGGGACATGTGACAGCAGAAGACCCACCCGGTGTTTATCACCAGGTGTAGGGTCGAAGGAGCCCCAGTTTCATCAACTATGTATTGTCTTAAGAATAAACCTCTCATTCAGTAAATAAATTTGACACCGTAAAGATGAACGTGTAAGACAATACATAATTAAGAAATGGTTGTAAATACTCTTACAAAAGGGGGTTTTCATAATTCGAAGTCACATCGGGGGCGGCTGTAATTCGCGCTTTAAATTAATACTTATCTTTCAATATATAATTTCTAACATTTCAAAAAGAAAATATTTGGAGATTCGATCTGATTGATATTTTGGTTAAGAGTGTAGGGTCTATAGCTAGCTCATTTTTTGAACGGTATATGTAGTTCAACAAGAACCATCATAATTAAAAACAAAAGAGGCAGAATATTTTCAAAGACAAGATATGCTACTATATAGAGAGCCCCTTGGTTAGATGTAAATTATTTTTAAAATTTGCAGGGATTGAAATACTTTTACAATATATTAGTATGAAAATTCAAAAAAAAAATGCAATTAATATTTTTCTCTATATATATGTGTGTAGACTGCAAGATATGAAACTAAATAAATATATGTTTATATTTGTAGTATTATTTGCTTAAAGAATTTGAAATATTAGTAGGTTCAATTATATTCTATCCATTTAAAATATCTTTATGCCCTTATGCGAAGAAAAGCCTAATTTGAGCTGAGAAGTTGTTACATCTTATTTTAGAATTAATTTTTAAAGTATTTGGATGAAAATCTTACAAGCTATTTTCGGTCATTGTAAGATTTTAATAAAAAAAAATGGAATAGATGTATTCTTTAAAGAGATTTTTGAATGCTCTTACACAGCAACTTATTTGTTGAATTTTTAGATCCATAAAAAAAAATTACCAAACACTTCAAAACGTGTAACAAACTGTTAAACATGTTACAAATATTTTTTTATGAACTTATAAGCTTTGCCAAACAGTCTATTTTAATCATTTATCTCGTTTAAGTTATTATAGAAAAGTATGTTCTCAATAGTGATGATGGAAGTACATCTAATCATATTCACATCATCATAAAATAGTGGGAAAATTTTGGTGCTTTGGGACTAGATATAAGGTGATATCCAACACCCTTTGACTTAATAGTCAGAACTAGACAAATTAATTCAATTTCTTCAAGTACAAAATGATTATTAATATATTATTAAAAAAAAATAGAAAAACATTATCATCTTCAATAAATAATGGAGCAACGACGAGACAATTAAAACGGATTATTTAATTTTAAAGGATGCAAAACATAGATATAATTTCTGATACATAATCATGAAAATATTTGTGCTTTTGATAT
Source organism: Erythranthe guttata (assembly GCF_056151865.1). Lineage (NCBI taxonomy): Eukaryota > Viridiplantae > Streptophyta > Magnoliopsida > Lamiales > Phrymaceae > Erythranthe > Erythranthe guttata. Next base: position 17,681,292 of record NC_142542.1, read on the forward strand.
ATATTATATGGCCCCCGTTGCTTTAATTAATGTGCAAATTAGGGCCTCCTGTGAGGTCAAATCAAATTAGGAGAAAAAGAATTAAAAAATGATTCATCTATTGGACGAGTGGTTTTTTCTAAAATAATACATATTTCGTAATTTAATCTTATATCAGGAGGAGGTAAACAATTTTTGCCCTTGATTAATACATATTCCACGGTGAACTTTAAACTATATTTAGGGCTATAATTTACTATAAATCTAACCCATGTAAAATTTTATCAGGGTTAGCGGTGGAATCGGACTGGTTGGACCGTAATTAATACTTTTTTAAAAAAAATCAAATCCCATTAAAAACAATCGAGAAATTCGGATATCAGAATTTTGAAAAACATAATTTCTAAAATAGCAAATAGCAATTTATGCATAATTTGAGATATCAGGCGTGTGTTCTACGAATATTCTACATGAGTTAGATATACTATAGAACTTCGAAAAATTATTACTCGATAAACTAATAATCCCGTTTAAATAATGATTTATTCTGATTCCGACTCAATAACAACATACTAAATTATTAATTTAATAATTTAATATTTCACTAATTAATTAATAATTTTTTTCTAGTTTCAACTATATTAATTTGTATAGGTTTAACTATATCGATACACCGACCACATCACACAATGTAATATTTTTTAATACAAACCTACTACATCATTATGTAAATTGTATCAATGATAAATATATACTATATATAAAGACTCAAATGTATGGTTAGATTATGTACATTTTTTTAATAAGTCAAGATAATGATTTATCAATCCCAAAATTTTCAATCAAGTTCGAAGTTTTGGAATCGTGTCAAATCAAAAGTTATTAGAATAATCAAATGCTAAATAAAATATAATTAAGGACTCGTTCGGTTATCTATATTGTATTAGATTGGATTAGATGAAATTTGATTAACTCTCTACTAGCTAATTAATTATTCAGTTAGTAGCATGTTCGGTTTCTTAGATCTTCTATTAAATTTGTTAAATTCAGTTATTATATATGAATTGTCTATAAAATAACTTAGTTTGAAATAATACGATATGATTTTAAGGATAAAATTGTGTTTTTCCTTTTTAATCACCCCTATTAAATTAATCCCTGAGGGAGGGGTGCTACTAATTTAATGCAATAATAGCATTGAATAATGGACTTTGATTTTAGTAGCGTGTTTAAAAAAATGTGAATCTTGTCAACCGGACGTGTTATTAGCCCCTACTATTTACTCATTAAAACCTTATAGCAGTAACTGGACGAGCCCAAAAAATTACTCACAATTTATCTTGACGATTAATACACCATACTGAGCCACCTCAACGAATTCTAGTCTAGAATAAAAAGGGTGAACTCGGAGAAAATCACCCACTTCAAGAATGGATCTAATTGGATAGAAGGAAGTGATAAATGACGTTTCAGTTTAATAGTATCATTAAGAATTTGAATCTGATCTTAACCATTTTCGAGAAAGAATTAAGCAAAACTCGAAATATAGAATTGGCACTTCTTTGAGTTATCTTTCTAATCGAAATTGAATCATAAAGATTGGATGTCAGTTGAGAAAAATATGCATGAATCAATAAAAATTGTCCACGATCCTGATAATTTGAGTTATCTAAAATTGAAAATGTAACTCATTCATGCGTAAACGTTATTACCCGACATCTAATCAAACTGATTCAAAATGGATTAGAAAGCTATTTCAAAATATTCCATTTTTTGTGTTTTGAATTTTGTCAAAATCAGACTAGAAAAACTTCAAAGTTACGGTATCAGTAAAATTGAAACGACGTTTAACATTTCAAATTAGATAAAACTCGATTATTCAATTTAATTTATTAAATAAAAAGAAAGAGAATTGTAAGTGTGTCATCAATTAGTCCTAATTGCTTTGGCTTGTCATGAAGTGGGAAACTGCACCAAAAGAAAAAAGTAGTTCATAAAATAGATGAACGTGGCTAATGGTATATATCAACCAACTACAAAACAAATCAATTACCTAATTTTTTTTAAATAAAAGACAAAATAAATTAGGAGTTATTAATTAAAATATGTAAACAAGTTGTGGAAAACATCAACACCACAGCACTCGACACTATTATTTATAACATAAAAACCATGACGAATCAAAAGTTTGTTCAAAAAAAAAATCCCCAAGCGCCACACACAGTCACAACATGATTTTTTTATTTAATTTTAATATTTTAAGTTTAATTAAATAATCAACAAAATTAATTAATTATTACAACATTTGACAATGTAGTAGTTGCTGTCTCCACGTAGGATAAGAACTAATCTACAAAACCCTAGGCTAGAATAAATAAATAAAATAAAATAAAGAAAAGGCAAATCTGCCTTTCCAACTCAGTAAATATAAAATCAAGACAAAAGCACACTAAAAAGTTGTCTACTTTCTTATTGTCAATTTATATAATAAAATCTTTCTTTATTCCAACATAAGATCTTCAGTTTTGTTGAGCTGTTTCCTCAGTGTTTCTTTTTCTTTTTCTTTTCTTTTTTTTTTTTTTTGTTTGTATTTTGCTCTCCATTATCCACTTGAACACCTCCCAATTTTGATTTAAATTTCAAAAGGGATTAATAAATTTAAATAATTAATACCGATCTCCTGTAATAGTCGCAAATGATACTAGAGATGTAAACAAGTCTTGTGCAATGAATTCGATCTAAAATATATTAAGATACGGCATTAGTGGAGCCAGAATTTTAAATACGAGAAGACTAAATGAATTATAAAAAAAAATTATGAGGGGACGATTATTCTTTTGTAGAGTTTTTAATATTTTTATATTAAATAATAGAGATTTGAAAAATATTCGCGGGGTATTGTTTCCCTGGCTCAATACTCGTTTTGTCTTTGACATGGGGATCGAAATTTAACCGCTGAACATCGGGTTTTAATTATTGTTGGCCTATAAATGTCATGGTCAAGCTCTAGTTAAAATATTGTAGATTATTTTATTTTTGTCAAATTTTAAAGTTAATTAATCATTGACATCAGCAATAAAATTAGTCTTTAGCATGAGAATTCCAAAAAAATCAGCCGTATTAATTAGGTCATATTCTGCTTACATATATTTGTGCTGTTTTGTTTCATTCCCATTTTCGAACATTTTTTTAGGATGTTTTTAATAGATATAATAAAAGTATATTTTATTGTTATATAATTATGTGTAGGTAATGTAATTTTTTAAAGAATTGATAGTATTGTGATCATATACATAGAAATGTGAAATATAGATATATATACAAAATTAAATGGTAGATCTATACAAATAATGAAATAATTACCTATTTATTTATTTCTTTAGCAAAAAGAAAAGCAAAAAAACACAATCTCATATCATTACTCAAAAAAAAAAAATCATTTCAAAAATTCAATGCATTATATCATGAATTATCTTTTTACCAAATTTATCTGATCCGATAAATCATAGAGAAAACAATAAACATGTGATTAGACAGAGGATTATTTATTATATCAATTAATGCTTCGAGTTGTATAAATTGTAAACATTCGATTTTTTAATGAAAATAAAGGACATTTAATAGATTTTTTTCCTTCTATATTAAATAACTTCCAAAATGAATCAACATTATCATTGTTGGCAAATTACAGCCCACCCCTTAGTTATGCTCAAATTATGAAAATCCCCTTATGTTCGAATAATTACAGTCACCTCCTCAATTATGTATTATCTTACGAAAAGACCCATTCAAGGTCAATTTAGGGATGTTAATTCGATAAAATCGAACCAAAATTTTGGTACGCTAACATTTCATACCGTTTACCAAACTAATATACGATTTGATTCGATAAATAACTGAATTGCATAAATTTTATAAAAATATGTAGAATAAAGGGTGACTGTAATTATCAAAGATAGGATTTTTCATAATTTAAGCGTAATTTATCAATAGTGTTTGACAAACGCCATCATTGGTCAAGATTCATTAACTGTTCAAATTTGACAACCAAAATAACACCAACTTTATTTGACAAAAAGAACCCAAAGATATAGTAGGCAAAATCAAATTTTGGTTGTGTCAAAATTGATTATAAATGCATTTCTTTTCAATTTTTATTTTTCTAATAGCAATTTCACATCAAAATCCCTAAATCAAAGAAATTACAACTCCTCTCCAATTAATGCAAATTGCAAACAAACTTTTAAGCAGAATTCCATAATCAGACAATTTAGAACACATAACCACATGCAAATCGATCTAATGTTAGGACACAAAATTAAAATTTAAAAAAAAAAAAGAAAAAAAAAACATTCTTGCATTTAGAAATTAGGTATTTAAAAATCAAATTCATTATCAAGAATAACAAAAGCAAAATGGGATCGAGTTGTCTTACATTAAATAATTAATACTTCTGTTTTCTTTTACATTGCCAAATTTCATCAATCTGCAGCCTCTCTTCTTTAGTTCATACAACTCGGTTAATTCTAAAAACATATGATAAAAAAAAAAAAATTAATAATAATAATAATAATTAATTATTACTCCTTCAATTTCCCTTCTTCACCTTCTTCAATTTGATTCTGCTCCCCACATTTGCCGCAATTTAGGTGGGACCCATTTTCCTTGGGATATTCCAAAGCCCTCTTCTCCTGCTCTTCATCTTCAACAACGACGTCGTTTCCAATCACCACCACCAAATTCGTCTTCTTCAATCGATTCTTCTCAGCCCTAATTTTCAGCGCCTCCACCAATTCCTCAACCGCCCTGTTCTTATCCCGCCGGTTCTTAATCAGAACCTCACTTATATCCGCCGGAGTCATCTCCGCCGCCGCCACCACCGCCTCCAGCTCCGCCAGCACCCCCTCCCGCAACCCGCTCTCCTCAAACCCTAGGTAATTCTTCAGCAGAATCTTCAGCGATTGGAACGAACAGTAGCTCATGTTTATGTGCATGTCCATCCTCCCGCTCCTCAGCAGCGCCGGATCCAGCTTCTCGATATGGTTCGTCGTGAACACGAATATTCTCTCACTACCGCAGCACGACCACAATCCGTCCGTGAAATTCAACAATCCGGACAGCGTTATCGTGTTTCCCCCCTCCTCGCCGCCGCCGGCGGCGCCGCCGCCGCCAGGCGGCGATCCGATATCGTAGCTGTTCTTCCTCGCGGCGGCGCCGCCGCCGCCTCCGCCGCTCTTGTTCCTATTGGTTAAATTAATTGAGCAATCAATATCCTCGATAACAATAATCGATTTGGAACTCGTCTTCATCAGCAATTTGCGCAACTCGGAATTGGTGTTGACTTCGGTCAACTCGAGATCGTAAATATCGTAGCCGAGGTAGTTGGCCATGGCGGCGATCATGCTGGATTTGCCGGTGCCCGGCGGTCCGTACAGCAGGTATCCTCTCTTCCACGCGCGGCCGGTTTTCTGGTAGAAAGATTCGCCATTGGCGAAATCCAGAAGATCCGCCATGATTTCAGCTTTTTTAGAAGGATCCATGGCCAATGTGTCGAAGGTGCTGGGGTGCTTGAACGGCACAGATTCCCATGGATGGCCCCTCGAGTCGAGAGATCCGCCTCTGGAATTGGTGTAGAGCAGCCGATCCTGGTTTTTCCGGCGCAATTCGTTGGCCTTCTCCATTACGTAGTCGAGATAAGAGCTGAGCACCAACTGTTTGTTCTTTTTCCTGACCCGGAGCGTGAAGCCACGCTTCTCCTCCGGGAGTGGCCGCCACGAAAAAGTCTGCGACTGGCGCTGGGTGACGATGTGCTCCCACTCGACGGAGGCGCCGCGGTATGAGTCTATGAGTCGGTCGTTGTTGGAAAGGCCGTAGGTGATGGATGAGGAGTTGAGTCCCCGGGTGAGGCTGAGGCGGCTGCCGGAGATTGAGGCGGAGGAGCTCAGGTAGAGCTGGACGGCGTTGTAGAGCTCGTTGGTGTTAACGCCGTCGATCTCCGTTATGTCGTAGTAGCAGTAGGTGGAGAAGTAGCTGAAGAAGCGGTGGAAGAATTTCAGGAAGGCAAAACGGAGCTCCGGCGGGAACACCGTGTGCAGCAGGCTCTGGCAGAAGGCCCACACACCCATCATCGACGCCATGGTTGTCCAAATCTCCTTCATCCTTAATCAAATGAAATACAATTAAGATGGTGTATGTATATATGTATATATATTAGGGATTGATTGTTGGTATTTGGTCAAGAAAGGAAGGAGGGGTGATTATGAAGAAGGCAGCGATGAATTCTGCGGGGATTTATAGAAGAAAGAAAAATATGAGGGATTATGAAAATCTTGAAATCTTTTGTAATGTGGTATTTTCGAAATTATGAGAGGAAAGAAATTTATGGTTTTAGGGAAGGAATTGAGAATAAATAATAACGGAATGGAATTGATCTAATATGATTAGTGTAATCATTAATTAAATAATATTTAATGATATAATAATAATTGTGAATTGATTAAAATGGGCTTAATGTGGTGTGTGTGGCTATGTTTAGGGGAAGGAAAGGCTGCTGGTGAGTTTGGCTCTGGGCTGGCAAGACTATAAGAAAAAATTGAAATGAAAATGAAATAAAGAAAATTAGGTAAATGTGAATAAAATAATCATTTTATTTAGGTAAATACAATTTTGTCCCTTGGATTATTTTATAAATAATTACGAGTGTATAAGGGAAATGGTAAATTGCAGCAATTCTCCTGAACTAAGGTTAAATTACAAAAAAAAAACCCTTCTTGTTTTGGTTATTACTGTCATCTCTCAAATATGAGTCTTCTTACACGTTCACCCTCACGGTATCAAGTTTAGTGGAATATTTTCCTAGTTTGTACATGTTTTACCACATTCGAGCTTCACATTTTGAAACAAGATGATCATAAGATGTGTCTTTTAGCTTGTAAATATCATATTGTGGGGAAACATAAACTGCATTTTTTGCACAAAACGAGTACAAACTAGAGGATATTATACGGGATCTAGAAGATTTTGTTGAATTTGACAACATCAGAGTGGACGTGTAAGAAGATTCATAGTTGAGATGGTGGTTATAATTATCCAAACATGAGGGTATTTTTGTAATTTAAACTTACCTCGGGGGTTGACGTTAATTTACCCTAAATATTAGAAGAAAGCATAGTTAGAAACATAAAGAGAAAATAAAAGATTTCTTGAAGATTGTGTGTAATAAAAGGAAGGGTTTCAGAAATGGGGCCATAGGCTGGGTTGTAAATATTGGAATTTAGTGTGGTAGGATTTTATTTATTATTATTATTTTATATATATTAAATAAAATAAAATGAAGCATTTTTCGAATGTGAAGAGAGAGACATTTTTAGTATTTACTAGTTTTTACATAAAAAAGTTCTTTCATAGAAAGGGACACTGTAATAAATACAAAAAATAAAATAAAATAAAATAAATCAGCAATGGAGCTGGTAATATTTAATTTTTTTTTTTTCAATTAATCAATTATTTCTCCTGAAGAAACTTATAGCAGGTGCTTTATTATTTCAAGCTATCCCAATATGTTGAGTAATTAAAAGCTATAATAAACATATTTGAGTATTTTTCTAATACTAATACTAATACAATTTGACCTTGTTCTGGCGTCACTCGGTCACATGAATAAAATTCGATATTTTTACATTAATTTTCTATTGAATAATTAATTAATTAGTTAGGATGTTGGATTTCTTGTATTTGACAGATATACTACTTCAATTGTTAAAAGCTATAATTAAATCTTATTTCTCAACAAAATATTACATGTCTAATCCAACAATAACAATATTATAATTTGTAGCATTTTATGGGTAAAAAGTTGCAGTGATATCAGAACCGAATAGACCATTAAACCGGACCACCATTTGGACCACGGTTTGATGGGAACGAACCAATTTGACCGAGTATTTGAATTTTTTTTATAATTTTTCTTTAATTTTATTATTATTTTAATGTTTAAAAATACTATTTTCTTTGTATTTCTAAATTTTCCACACACCCTATTCACTTTTATCAATTTCTTCATTTATTTCTCCTTTTTTATTTCTCTATTTTCTTACAAATGAAGCATCCCTCTCCATATCTCCGTGTTTGAGTTAAAATTCGAAGTTTTTTCTCGAGATCATGCAATCCACCACCTCTATTCGACGACACATAACCAAATCTGGCCACCCACAACTAACTCCATGATGGTTTGCTCAAATTCAGTCAAAAATAGCCAACTCCGCGGTGCTTTGAATAGTTTACTTGGTCAAATTGGGTTTCGGTCATTTGACCCCAAATTTTTTTTTTCTGATTTAGAGATCAGATCGGACCACCTCATCGCTGGTTCATGGTTGAACCGATGGAGACAACATTGAACAATTGTCTATAAAACAAAAATTAATCACATAAGTAAGGTAGCTAGTAATTTTATTGAATAATAATATTTTAGGGTATTACATCTACAATCTAGAGATATGCTCAATTAATTTTAAGGCTCCTATAGTATTGGTAATAACAATCACCCCCGAAACATTGTCAAAAATCCTAACGGAATAAATGCATTTAATAAACTATTTCGTTAGAATTATAATGAACTATTAGTTTAGTGATGGAGACAACATAGATGTAGGGTGTGACATTCGTACATTTCTTAAATTTTTATTATTTTATATAAGATTTATAAATTTTCGTCTATGACAGCATTAATGACCCTGCGGGAAACAAATATAGTGTATCTCGACCCCCAAGACATGAAATCTTAGCTCCGATAATTACTCTATTAGTGTCGTTGTAATTATCAATACAACGTGAACCTTAAAATTATTTTAGCATAACTAAGAAGTGTACCGATAATTTACCCTTATTTTTTTTTGAAACCAGGTGTTGTGTAGATTCTTTGAAATAAAGACCAAAAATCACACGTTTTGTAACACGTGACCAATGTAATATTAATCTGTAGTACGAGAAAAAAGACAGAGGAAAGGTACTCCCAGTTTGGACCAATTTTCTGACTTTCTTTATACAATTGGTCAATAAACAGAGTGGCATTCATTAATTAGTTTTGTTCCTTTTTTTTTTTTTTATATATTTTCCTGTGCTTCACTTTGCTTCAGACAGTGAACAAAAAATCTCTCCAATCCCAGATAAAATATTAAAATATTAAAATTATAAATTATAAAAAATAAATTAAAAATTAAAAAACAAATTGAAATTTAAAGATAATGACTAATAGAAGATTTTTGATGATGATTTCTGACCAAAATCTTTCTTGATACTATTGCCTAATTGCTTGGCACAATACTCACTGTCTCAGCCTTTTGTACTCTGATCAACCAACCTGAAATATAATAAAGAGTGTAGTTAATTAGTAAATTTAATGATAATTAGAAGTGGGGGTATTAATTTAATATAAGAAAATTATTAGAAAAAAAACAGAAGAAAAAAATATATTTTTAACTTTAAACAAAGGTACAAATGACATATGTAACGTTATATTGTAATAATGTTACATTCCTTTGCGAACTTCTTGACAAGTTAAAACTATAGTGTATAATTTATGTGTGACGAGTTGGACCTGATCCGATAGGAATCGAACTCGAGTTAGCAAACTGGGCCCACTTTGAATGCCCCAAAAAAAAAAAAAAAAAAAAAAGAAAAAGACACAAATAACCAAGTTGTTGCACTTGGTTGTTGAGATCTGCAAAGCTAGATTATTAGGGTATGAGTACGTGTAGGCTGTAGGTTTGTTATGATGAGCTTTGTGGCTGTCCTCTATACTTAAGAACTCATTTAATTTTTATTATTTAGGCTAGGTTTTGTAAGGCTAAAACAATGTAGATTCGGTGTATACATTGAATGTAGTCTTTTTTTTTTTTTTTTTTTTGATATTTTGTTGAATGTAGTCAAATATCGGTAAAATAGCTCGATATTACGATACGATACGATATTTATTCAACGTGTTTTAGGGGTGATGTATGTGTCAATTTTCAGCACATGTGAGCGGAGATTTGTGCGATTTTTCAGCACACTGGGGTGACGTATGCATTTTTCAGTACATTGGGGGGGGGGGGGGGGGGGGGGCGATTTGTGCATTTCAGAACATATTTTTGAATAATAATTGTGTGTGTCAAATATACATGAGCAAAGGTAATAAAATCGATACTCCCTCCTTCCCTTAATATTTGTCACTTTTGCTATTTTTTCATATTTCAAATTATTTGTTATTTTACTATTCCAATGAATAATTAATTGCAATCTTTTAATTTTGCCCTTCCTCACTCATAATTAATTGAAATATAATTAATTGAAAATCAATTAATGGCATGGGCATTTTAGTGATTTACTATATTTTTTGCTGCTATCTATGCTTATTTATTTAGTTTCTTAATATGTGTGCAACTAAAAAAAATGACAACTATTGAGGAAAGGAGGGAGTACTATATATCATTTCAAAAAACTATGACTTTAATTAATAATTTAATGTTGAAACTTGATTAAGTTTATTTCGAACTATTGGCGGGACTTTAAAATATGAATTTTACATGTTTATTGTTTTTTATTTATATATATACATATTTTATACTATTTTTATCAGTTAGTCAAATATCTTACGATGTAATACGATAAATGATACGATACGATGTGTGGAGAGAAACAAAATGCTTATGATTGCTTATATTTAGGGAAAATTACGGCCACCCCAGATGTATGGTCAAATTGCGAAAAAACTCATTTTGTTTGGGTAATTACAGCCAACCCCTCCTTTTAAATATTTTTATATAAAATTTATGTAATTTGGTTGTTTAACGACAAAATAATATATTCAGTTTGGTAAGCGGTATGAAATATTGGTGTACCGAAATTTCGGTTCGGTTTTACTGAATTAACATCCATAAATTTACATGTGGATGGGTATTTTATACATGGGTATTTTTATAAGATAATACATAGTTGAGAGGTGACTGTAATTACCTAAATAGGAGGGTGTTTTTTGTAATTTGACCATAACTCAGGGGTAGGCCGTAATTTCCCTTAATTTTATATACTGTTCAACTACTACAGTTATCGTCAACTTGTTTTTTGTTTTCACTAAAATGCCCATCTGATCGTATTGATGAGGTTTTTTACTCCAGGGCTGTTTGTGGAGATAGGAAAGTTGTAGGGGTAGGAAAATAATATACGAGAAATTGTAGATGTTGAATAAACTGCCTCATTTAAAAACTCTAATTTAATATTTTTATATTCAACAGTGGGCATTTTAAAACTATAATTTAATACTTATATATCCAGTAACGAAGTTGCATGTAGTTATATATTATGAAATATGCCTAGGTGTCCTGTAAACGATGATCTATCAGTTTGAACAAATGAGTTTGTGTCAAATAAACTAAGTTCAAATTATCTTGCCGACGGTCGATTGGTACAGTTTGTCAGGGCGGACCTATGTGTAGCCTTGGGAGGCTCCCCAGCGAAAAAAATTCTTTTAGCAATTTTCTATTATTTTTTTTATTCTATTTTGTTATTTATTTATTAATTTATAAATTTTGGTCATCCCAAGATTTAAATTATATACATTTTAGCCCATGAAAAATATATTTTTCCTTCTCTTAATTCACACCCATATCCCCAGGGGCGGACATAGGGAGGTTTTATTGGAGAGGCTGAAATATCTGGGTAATTTAAGAGAATATTTTTTTTATGGACTAAAGTGTACAAAATTAAAAGTTTGGAGAGGCGAAAATGCATTAACTAATACATAAATGACAATTTAAAAAGAAAAGGAAAAAAAATTGCTTTAAAAAAAAATTCTTGGGAGGGGCCATATGCATGGGTCCGCCCCTGTATATCCCCAAACCCCAAAACCCCCTAAATCCACCTCTACAGTTTGTCACACATAGTTAGCCTAATATATTTACAATTTTAGTTCACTAATATAATTTGCAAGCCATTATTCGAGAATATAAGGTTACACAGTTGGCATGTATGATTTGCTGCGGATTTCCTTGTTACTAAAAATATAAATAAAAAATTGCTTACACGTCTATATGTAATATTGACCATCGAATTCAACTATTTTAATGTCTACCTATATCTAAAATTGTCAAAAGGACTTTTCATAAATACTGGGTTGGAAATTTATGACTAGTGAGAAAAGGGGAAAGATGAATATGTCAATATTCTTTGTAAGCAAACGGTCAAGACAAAAGAATTCAAACATTTCTGTTTCAAATTTTCAACTATTTATTTTTTAATTAGCACATTTTCAATGTTTTATATTGTCCCTAAATTGAACAAACGTAACATTAAAATTGAAAACCCTGAAAATCAAGACTCGCTCGGAATGAACATTACGACCAGGAATAGTTAGATGGATGTGTACAAATATCAATTAAAAAAAGGGGCAAATTACGGCAATCTCCTTGTGTAAAATTAAATTATGAAAATATCCTTCTATTTGTGTTGAATGACCATCTCAACTAAAAATTTAAGTTATTTGTTGGAATGTATCATTTAATATTAATATCACCAATACACACCTTCAAGTATACAGACGAATTACATTTAATTATGCATACTTTGATTAGCCAAATATGAGAAAAAAATGATTTTTTCTCGACAAAAAAAATATATAGAGTAGTATCTAATTTTGTACAATTGGCAATTTGGCATAAACAAAAGATGGGTAGATGCAAGCCCACGTGGCATGATTAATACCATTACACAAATGCAAGGACATAAGTCACTGGTTCTGAGGATTATTCCATAAGATTAAAAATGGACTTTATAAATTATAAGGATGAATAATAGCCGTGGATCTTGGTAATAATTCTCAACCAAATTATTCAAAAAATGGTCAAAATTAGGGAAAAAAAATTAAACATTTAAAATGGATGTTCTTCTTTATATAAAACAAGCTAAAAATACAATGTGACACGACATAAAATTCTCCGATACGCTTAAGTCTGATATAGCATGCTACTACCAACACACTCGAGGCTAGGAAACAATTAAGTAGGCAATGTCGACAAGATCTTTTTTAATCGATATGATATTCGTTCTTCTCTTTTATTACGACGGGATTAGGGGGATATGAGATTTCTGCATACGAGCTTGTTGTTGATCGGACGGACGAGAATGAATGACATGGTGTACCCTCTTATTTGCTTATAATAATTCGATTGGTTCCTGAGATAAAATTGGTCAAAATAAAATTAAATAATCTCACAAAAAAACTAATTATATTTTTGGGACATAGAAGGTCTAATACATAAATTTTCAACAACCCAAGATTAGAACTATTTCTTTCACAACTGCGGGCCGATCTGAAAAGTTATTAGACGTCATCAAACATCAAACGAAGCCCAAATTATCTAATTAATCGCGACTAATCGAATCAAATGAAATCTTAGTAATTAGAGTCTAGATTATACCATTGTAAGAAGAAAATTAGTAGATATGCAGCTTAAGCCATATAATTTCGACCTAATTAAATTCTGGTATGGATTAGTTTCAATTAAAATCTGTCCATTCAGGATTTAATATTTCATTTGAAATTTGAACAATAAATGAAACCAATAAGAAATATAAATATAAAGGCCCAATTTGGAAAGTTCATATTAAATCGGCCCATGTAGCCTTCCATTGCGTTTCCGGACCAATTTTTTTTTATTTGTTTATTTATTCACTTATTTATTTTCTAATTTCAACCTGACATTAATAAAGTGAGAAAGAGACAGTAAAAAGGCACAAATGGGTAAAATTGTCAAATAATAACTTATTATCTCGAAATCAAGTTTATTTACTATGTATCTGTATGCAATGTGGATCACCCTTAAACAACACTTAATATAAAACGAAGGAAATACTATTTTGCAAATATATAACTCTTTTGAATATATTAACTAGTTCTTTATTTTCGGACCGTCAAAAATTTTGTTGTTTCTTCAACAATTATATTAATCTCTATCGAGTCTATGTTTCGCCTTTGGTCGACTGAGTTTCTCAATCCATCTCTTTTTGAGAGAAAAAAAGAACGAACAGATTACAAAAGTTTTCCAAGAATTTTTCGATTTTTTTCAGGATGCTATATATATATATATATATATATATATATATATATATATATATATATATATATATATATATATATATATATATATTGGAGAAGGCATGCATCATTCCATATTAGTACTCATTAGATCATATATCACTCGTCATTGAAAGAACCAATTTTGTAGTGAGTTAGAATTATATTTATGATGCCATGGTTTACTTGGATAACTAGTATTTCACCCGTGCGATGCACGGTGATCACCTTCGAGAACAAATCTACTATTGAACAATTTAGGATAGTAAAGAAAAATATTTCAAAATAAATATAAAACTAATATGAGCAAATATGTTGTTGAACAAAAATTTTTGGTCCGAAGCAACATAATATTTGCTTATAACATAATGCATAAAATATTCCGTTCAACATGTCTTCCATATGAGAATGCTAGAACTAATTAAAGTAATGGAATCAAACACACTGCACCACCTCGTTGGTTCGCTTAAATCTAACAGTACATAGTAGATAACCTGCAAAATTTACGTACTTCACATGAATTGAGTTCAATGCATTCTTTATGAAACAACAATGACAATAATGCGTAATCAAATAATATTTAGATTACATTACTTACCAAATGCGAATGCAGCGAATATGCTAGAAATACAAAATCACGTGCAGACATACCTAAACATAAAGAGGATATACACACATTAATAAGACTAAATATCGTTATAATAATATAAATAGACGATAATTTACGACATATACCTTCATATGAGCTGAAATACTTCGTTGTAAACAACGTTGCTAGTTGAACTCGACAACCCACCGGATTCGGACTTGATTAGGATCTTTATGCCAGATCTACTCTTGACTCTCGAGAGTGCAACGTACAACTGACCGTGGCTGAATACAGGTCAGGGTAGATACAAACCAACGTGGGAAAGTGTTTGACCCTGACTCTTATTGATGGTCATTGCAAAGGAAATCATCAGTGGAAATTGTCGCCTCTGGAACTTAATTGGTAGAGTAGAGTTCGACGGGACCAACGTCATCCGAGGAATGAAAACAACATCACCGGTATTTTTGCCGGATAGAACCTTGCAGCTAAGAACATGAGTTCCCATTCTAACAACTTGAAGTCTGGTTCCATTACAAAGGCCTCTCGCCTGGTCGATGTTTCGTATGAGCATAACAGGAACATTTTCCTTTAGTTTCAGCCTATGTGAAGGGAGACCGGAGCAAGACACGGTGTTGAGGAATTCGGTCGTATAAATTTGAGCATTCTCTTCCGAACTCATCTCATCCTTGCACATACTATCCGCACTTAGGTACAACTTCTCTTCGCCGGGAAGGAGGGAGCATAAGTATTCGTTGACAAACTCAATGCAGTCATTAGTCGGGGCAAGCACCGCCCTCCCTTGGAAGTAATCGGGATTTGATATGTTACTCAACAAATCTGGATATACAAACTGCAACAACTCCAATAATAGATCTTCGGAATCGGGAATTAGCATGTCCTCTGGAATCTCAACAGACGCTTCACCATCGTTTTGCTCTCCCGCCTCCCCATTACCGATACTCAGTATCCAATCAGCAAACTCCTTTACTTCTTCAACTTCCGATGGATTAGAACTTGATTGAAGCCTCATATTCGTATGCAACTTAAGAACCTTACATTCTTCCCAAAGCTGAGATGAGTTGATCGTAGCGTGAACAATGTCCTGCCTTGATGCCTTCAGTACAACAGGTAAAATCTGTCTAAAGTCTCCGCCAAGAACGACAACCTTGCCACCGAATGGTTTGGGAACATGCATGATAGATCGCAAGGTCTTGTCAAGCGCTTCGAAACAATAGATCCCATATAATGAGCCTCGCATTTATAAGCAATTCTGCTTGTGGACTCTGCTGTGTAATGCTGCAGGTGGAACCATCGTGCACAATGATGGGGAGTCCAAATCTAGAATGAGCGGTTCGGCCACCGGGAAGCAGCAACGATGCTATGCCACTCGAAGCAACATTAAGAACTATTTCCCCCTTCGAACGGACAGCAGCGGACAACGTTCTCCATATAAATGTCTTTCCGGTACCTCCGTGACCGTAGATGAAGTACATCCCGCCACAATTCTCCGACACATCATCCATGATGGCATCGTAGACCCTTCTCTGCTCATCTGTGATAGAAGAAAGATATCGTTCTAGTTCTTCAGCCATCGCAAATACATCGTAGTCCAACTCATCGAGCACTAATCGGTTCTCCGTGTCATCCATCGACGAATCTAGTGGCATCGGCATAGAGTCAAAATTCCGCAAGCTCTTGCCGTTGCTCTGTAGGATCTTCTCGATTTCAATCAACGCGTAGTTCTTCAAACTATCATCCGATAGAGTCAAGTCTGCAAAGGTATAGATAGTAAGACAAATGTGTTCCGGACAAATAAGAACTTAAACAAAAATTTGTAAAATACCACAAAACTAATCGATACCTGGATTATTATGACGTTTCTGGTGCTTGTATGTAATATCATCAGACAAATTGGACCAACATTTCTCCCAAACATGTTCCGGTCTGCTCAAACTATTAGAAAGCAACATAACAGCGAACAACAATCTGAGGAAGTGTCCGTTTGCCCAACCGTATGCCTCTCTAATTGCACCAATGTACTCCTTGTCATCTTCCAACAGCCCCAACATATAGCACGCATCCCTAAACGTCGCATAAACAATGCCATCCACCGTTCTGATGTCTTCGTAACTTTTGCACCCTCTTTGGACATTGAGCAACAATCTAAGATAAAAGTCTTCTCCCTTTGTCGGGGGCACATTGGTGACTCTTCCAATGGCAAACCTCTTCTTTCTTGGCACCCATACCCGAGAATCATCCTTGTACACATAATGTTGGGGAAACTCTGCGTACCGTAACTCCCTAGCTGGTGGGTAGGTCTTGTTCGCCTCGAACCACGCCAAGAACATGGTTTGCCTCGCGGTTGGCCTTTCCAAGACACTCTTTAATGATTGGTTCTCATTGAATACCAACGGTTGATTGTCGGGGAGATGGAAGCTCAATCTAATGACGGGTGGATCTCGGTAATGTATCTCAAATGCAAATATCCTCCACATTGCCTCGCACGCAGATAAATATCTGCAGTCATAATACATTTTGATTTCATCACGAACAGCAGGACCGGCGTCCGTAGACGTAGGTTGGAAAAATGTTGCCGTGACACGATCGTGTCCCTTGTTAACGTACTTGAACAGATACTTTATTGACTTGCTCTGGTTGCACAACTCGATATTGATGTGGGCTCGGTATTTACTCAATAACACACGGTTGTAGGGAACCACAAATCCGTTATCAAGAATAGTATTCTTCTTCCTAACCGTTCTTCCATTATCCCTTCTCCTATATACCGGATAACCATCAGGGTCGGCCTCGGTTCGCTGTACAAACTTTTTTGGAAACCTCTTCGTGCAAACGCCATCCTTCATGCAAGGTGAATTCAAATTCGCATGGCCGCACGGGCCGTGTATCATGTATTTCTCAACCAAGTTGTACATCTTTCTGACGGTTTTTTTGTCCGGAATTTCCGCACAGATCATCCTATAGTTGTCGGCGGAGCACTTAGGTTTGGCATCGTTATCCAACCACAACAATATATGTGCATGAGGCAGACCACGCTTCTGAAATTCTATAGTACACACATCTATGTATAAAAATAATTATGTAAATTACGTAAATTAATATTCATACTTTAATGCGATACTTTATGTAATGAATTTACTCGTAAAGTAATTTATTAAAAAGAGTTCATGACTTACGTGCTCTAATTCGTCCGAATATATGTCCCTTCTTGAAATCCGTCATCAAACTGTCCAGCTTCATTTTGAATACGCGACATAGAATATCAGGGCGATCCTCCGGTCTGAGACTTGTGTCATTGAGGACCCTTTGTATTTCAGGCCATTGTAAGAATTTCCTGTGCATGAGGCAGACCATGGTTTACTTGGATAATAATGATTTACAATTTAAATGCGGCTTCATCATTTGACTCCTGATTTTAATATTCAATAATATAATTTTATGTGCATTACATAAATATATACTTTAGTTTTAGTGTGTGTTGATACTGAATTAAATAGTGCAAGTATCTTTCAAAGTAAAAGGACTAGAATACAAAAATATCATTGACATGTGATTTATTTACTCGACAAAAACAATCGAAATTATTCATTATAAAATATTCTTCAATATTCATTTTAATTGTATAAAACAAAAATAACCATGAAGGGCATATATTTTATAATGTACAAAGTCAACTAATTATTTTTAATGAAGGAATATGTAATTAATCATATATGTGCACTCGAACTCGTGTTATTTGATATTATCGAGAGATGTAAATCAACTAAGCTGTTCATATGTGATAAAATCGACTTAGCGAGTGCCGACAAAAATATTTAAATTTAAATCTATTGATACAAATTCACTTGCTACAACCGTTAGGGCATATCCAACTGAACAAGGTGTCAATCATGCCATTTATGGTTGGTTGTTAGGTCTAGTGACTTGGGTGGTATGACTCACCCTTCAATATATATATATATATATATATATATATATATATATATATATATATATATATATATATATATATATATATATATATATACTAGGTACGGAGCACCGCGCAAGGCGCGGTGTCCAGTAGTCATATTTGCACAAGTCGATCGGTTATTTCGACGGAGTTGGTGATGCGAATGCACCATGTGATATGGTGCAATCCCCAAAACTATGAAACAATTGGACGAAAATGAACCTTAATAACTTATCAGTTGGAATGTAACTACAAAAATGTATAAGCAATTCTTGCAAATTATTTACAAATGCGTATTTGAATCCAAATAACTATTGTCGTTAAAAAATCTAATCCTATCAACATAGTCTATCTCTCAATGGTCGTATGATCTTCTTAATATACAGTGCAAATGTGGCGCAGTAAGCACGATACGACAGTGTTTTAGAATAAAAAGGGGCAAAACCAAAAAAAGGGGAAAATAAATGGGATGATGTGATAAGAATGAAAACTCAACTATCTTGCAGTAATCAGTCATGTGCCATGATTATATCTAAAACGAATCAATCAAGTGGCATGATCCAAAATAAAGTCGAAACAGTACCAATAAAATTGAAATAAACCTTTACACAATTCAGTTCTCAAATTCACGAAGCAAGAGTCAAGATTTTATAATTTTACATAAAATTACCAAAATAGTTTCTATCGCACCCCCAAACCATACGAGAAAATAGTCCACAAGAAAATGAAATATTTTGCAACAAAATTTAATTAGAGTGAGCAAGAAAAACCTTAGCAGCGATGGCTCGTAAATACTTGGCTCGGTGGGCCCCAGTTGCGGATGACCAATCTTTGCCACCATTTCTGAAGAATGCTTTGCGAGCAGCTTCCACTGCAATATCAATATATTCAGCCGAAGCCGTTTATATCACCTGACATATTCATATATACCACATACCAGGAAGAAAAAAAAGGCATCAGTCATCACTCATCAGCCATAAACCCTACTCTTTACCTCTATTAATTGCAAAATAGAGAAAATCCATCGAAGATTTGCTCTTTTGGCCTTGCCGGATAGCTGAAACAAACATCTCTCAACTCTATATCTCCAATAATGTCATTCAATATCTTTCCTTTGGAATCATAAGCATCTATGGTTGGTTTCCTATTTATTGTCTCAAACATCTTAAACGCTGCTGCTTGACCAGCAGCAAATGAAGTCAGGGGAGGAGCCGCTTGACCAAGAGAACTGAAATTGACGATTCCCGAAATTATTAATCTCAATTCGGTTTTAGAAAGAAAAAAAAAACATTTTATAGGGCAATACAAGAACCATTTTAATATGACATATATCTAAGAGAGACTTACGTGCCACCTATTATCACTGCAAGGAGTACGGTGATCACTTCACCTCCTGTATAGCCGTTGTGCAAGATCATATTTGCACCGAACCAAACAGTCAAAGCAAAACTGGAGAACATGATAAACACGAGCGATCCTGTACCTAGTCCAGAACTCAAGCATACATTTAAATCGGATTTGTAAGAGGCATCAAGGAATTTCTTGTATTTAGCCACAACTTGCTTATGATTTTTCTGCTCGGGAAGCTATCTTGGAACTGAGAGAGTACATGACTCCACCGGATATAACAATCAACGGGATTGATGTCAACATGACTAATGTAAGATGCCACCCTTTCACAAAGGCAATCACAAAACCACCTAGAAATGATGAAACCACCTGCACAAAGTTTCCCACCTGCACCATCACACAGACAATAAGAAAGACAATGGACACTAAAATTAACATCAGTAGAGTAAAAAAGAACCACCTTCTCCCCTATTGCATCTTGAATGAGAATGGTATCAGAAGACATCCTTTCAATTACTTCTCCGGTACTTACTTCCTGGTCAAAGTATGCGATCTCCTGTCGCAGTATAGTTTGCAGATAAAGACTCCTAATTCTTGCAGACTGCCTCTCCCCAATAGTTACCCAACAAGAAACCTCTACAAAAAATTCGAAGTTTTATAAATTTAAGAAGAAAAAAAAAATCTTTTGAGAGAAAAATTATTGTTATTAGCACTTACGAAGAAATGCTGCGGCCCCGCATCCCAAAGCCAAGTAAACGAATTTAAGAGATACCTAAAGTCAATGATAAAACTAAGTAAGAGAAAGATCATCTTTCAGTGCTTGTAAATATGCAATATACTGAGAAATATATATTAAATATCCGACGTGCTGCAGAAATAATTTTTTTACATGTCGCAATGATGCTTAATGATAAAGAGAAGTTAGAATCTTAATTAGCTGAATTGCAGTTTTCTTTTACATACCTTAGACACCTCCGATAGAGGGTCGTCGCTTTTGGATATCCCGAAAACATCCGTTAACTCCCCTAAAATGAGGGACATTATGGGCTGTGACAGACCATTGCCAATAGCAGCAATTGTACCAATTGTCATCAGAATTTTGTCCCTAAAATCTGCAAACGAGAACAGCTTGTAAAACCGAATGGTCTTCATGGGCTCCTTTGCCTCAGCCTGGCTTTCTTTGTTCTCCACCAACTTTACAATCTTATTCCCTATTCAACCATAGAGCAGTATAAATTACACATCTGTTCGGAAATACTTTCCATTAATATGCAGCTTATGATATGAAAAATATCTTCAAATCTGACGAGCATAATAATGAAAACTGAAAAAAGAACTGGCAAAGCAAATGAAGTCTTCCAAGAGACTCAAAGATTAAATGATATCTACACCGTGTCTTCAAACATAAACTGCCAAATCGGACAAATAAAAAAACAGAGTGGAAATTCATGGCTAAAACAAGAATTTGTGGATAATAGCATCTAAAAATGTAAAAAAAAAAAAAAAAGATTCAGAACAATCTTAATCTTTTGTAGCAACAGTTGAAATCACATATATGTAGTACGTATCATATTCAATATTAGATGACATCATAATCTGCATCACGCAAAGCAAGTCAGCTCTAAGTTTGTATTTTTTGGACGAAAGCATTTGAGCAAAGAACTTAATCCATAACCGCAAATCACCGTGCTTGTTCGGACAGATTCATTTGACAATGGATTTCAAATCCCTAGCTCTTAAAACTGATTATTTTGAGTTATATGCTAGATTTGGAATCTGTTTTTTTGATGGAATCGTTCGAAATATTTCCCCAAATATTCTATTCAAATTCAAATGCTTCTCTCTCAGATAATTTCGAACAAAAATCATATGCATGCAAATCCCAAACAGAGGTATACTTGTAAAATCAAGTGAAAATGTCAAACAATGCTTTATGCAAATCAAAAATAAACAAAAGGAATCAAGCGAACAGAGGAGAGAAGAGAGAGAGATTAGGGTTTTACCAGATTCCTATTTCGGAGATTGTTCGACAGAGTGCGAGTAATAAATTGCATAGAGGAACTGCATTCTGCAATTGTTGTTGGGGCAGCTCCTAAAATGAACGCCATTACTCGAAATTTAGATGAAGAGATTCGGAAATGGGTCCATCCGTATAAGAAAAACAGGGGGGAGGCAGAGAGAAAAGGGGGATTGAAGAGCGTGAAGAAACTGGGCTGAAGAACTTCTGAAAATAAAAGCAGAAATCGGGGCCCACAAACGGCCGGACCGCGGTCGGAAAGGGTTTGCTAGAACGAGAGCTCCGTCGGAACCTGAACCGTAGAATAACAGTGGGTGGAGAAATAGAGGGAGATGACGGAGCGGCGGTCAACAATTGCGGCGGTAGAAGGAAGAGAGGAGAAAGGGGCAAAAATCGAGATTAAAAGAAAAGAGAAAAGATTAGCAGGCAGCTTGATTTAATCTTCGAGCAGGCTGTTTCGGATGAAAAGGGAAAAGAAAAGAATGGACGATGGTGATTGGAGGGAGGGGAGGAAACGGCGCCGTTTCCTAAATAAACGGGCCAAAAGAAAAGTGAAAATAATTTTGGGGGCGGAAGAAGGGGGCGATGCACATATATATATATACTTAATATATATATATATATATATCATGATAATATTTAAGTCAATAAGTAAATAGCAATTGAAATTGAATTTGGTATAGTGGTATTATTAAATGTTGAATGATGAATGCTAATTAAATTTATGTATTTTTTAATTAGATTGAAATTGATTCCTCTCCTGCACATCAATTTGGGTTACTATTTAGCGTGTCTTCTTACCCCACCATGGTCCAATAGTGGTACAACCATTTGCAATGTTTTTCACATTTTTCATTCGTATCGTGAGTATGTATTGTTGACACTTTCATGATTCGTAGCGTGAAGTGCATTAGTGGAACCATGATTTTAAGTACATGTAAACATCGAAATTTTACGATAAATCAACAATCATTATAAATGTGGACTTTACAAATGTTTCAGCCCGTGCTGCAACCTAATTCGTGCTGCTAAAAGAAGGCGTCCGGCTCATGTAAACGAAGAAATCAAGTCTCAAGTCTCCACTGTGAATTCATAATATATTTGAATTCATGGTGTTTATATTTACTCGATTAAAGAAAAGTTTTTTAATCCCTTGAATCGATTTAGGAGAGAAGAATTAGGGGAATTGTCCCGGAGATTGTAATCCATTTCGTTTGATAAATAAATTGTATTTGTCCCTATTTTTCTGGTCTTTTATTTATATTTTGCCGACTCGAAAACTTTTTTGTTAACAAATTGCAAATTTTTAAACCACAAATTTCGAGCTCGTAAATAAATAAACAAGAAATAAGGTTTAAATAAAAATTGGGTTACAATCTCTATTTAAAATCTCTTGATTCTTGTCCTCAAGAATAGTAATTCTGGAAATTTGTTCTGAGGTGTAATCGCCTTTTGATTTTCCTTGGATATTATTTAGTAACTCAATAACGTTAATTTGTGGGTTATGTACTTAATCTCAAATCGAATGTTAAAGCTTGACAAACGGGTAATGAACACCTTGTAAGATTTGACGAAATTAATACTTTGATCTCTTTTGTTTGGGTTTTTTATATTTCAATAACGTTAATTCGAGAATTTTGTGTATAATCTCGAATCAAATGTATATTTATTGAAGAACACGTCTACAGTACGCGTGAGCCGAATGGATTAATTATTTTTAGTGGGCCGATAATGCAAATATGCTCGTTTAAATACAATATATAAAACAATAGGTATTTGAGAAATTGTGGAAAATTTAAGGTATAACTCTATACTGGCTCCGCTACTTATGAAGTGTATGTCAACCGAACAAAATATTTTTTTTATATAGACTACATAACCGTGTTATGAGGTGACTAAGGTCATTCGTGTAATGTACGAGATGAGGATATGACCAAATCGAGTTGTGTAGCTTCATTTTTTTTCTTAATCGTAAATTCCTAAATAGACTTTTGTCAGTTACGTTTTATCCAACTTTCGTGTTTATAGATGAACTAAATAGTCTAAACATGTTTTCAAACTTGAAATTATAACAATATAATCAAAAATAACTATGTATTTTATTGAAAGAAAAACACAAGTAGAAAATATATAATTATCTTATATATAAAAGCAAGAACTTTCGACTATAATCATATATGTAGGCAGTAGAGGCAATTTAGAAAATTTATCTTCTGGGCAGTTTTTTGGTATTTTTTTATTTGTTAGTCATTTCTTTTGAAAAAATTAAATAAAAACAACAATCTCCTCATGCCTCGTTTGGTTGACAAGATAAAATTAGTGAACATAAAATTAAATAATCTAATGAAAACTCAATTATTTTATCTGACCCGGAACTTCCAATAAAAAGCTTATAAAAGCAAGATAAATCAAAATAAACCATGACAATAATATTTGTCGGTCGATCCGTCAAGTTATTGAGAATACCAACATTAAATAAAGTCCAATTATTTAGTTAATCACGAGTCACGACCAATCTCCCCAACCAAACGAAACCTCATTATTCATGAATAAACAATGAAGAACATGATAAAATAAGCTTTGACAAGTAACTACACATTGGAAGAGTATCCATATGATAGTATATAGGCCATAAAAAAATATTTTAGCAAAAATTAATTTAATAGAATATATATTATTATATTTATTAACATGTAAATGGTTGGCTGATTAGGATAATGGGACCCACCACATTGGAAATTGGGTGGTTGGCTGGCCAATGACTAAACACGGCGCACCCACTGTTCGGGCCCAGCAGCTACCGCGATAACAACAGGGCCCGGCCCACATAAATAAAATTCCCAACTCACCATCTTTTTTGTCCCCTTCTCTCTCTAACTGCCGACGCCTTGTTTCTCTCTCTAGAACTTCTTTTTGTAATATAAAATGAAAATTTGCATCGACCTCCTTTCAGCTCTGAACATTTAAGAAAAAACCCCTTATTTTTGCATAATGACATAATCCCCCCCAATCCCGGTTATAAATATCATCTTTTAATGGAAAATTCAAAAAATTATGATAGTTTATTGTTTTAAATGCATTCATTGCCTTCATAAAAGTCTCACGTAAACTTTGATAAATATCCATTGATTTATATAATTTATTATGTTTCAATTTTAATTTAATTAATGGTTTATTATATTAACTTTTTTTTTGTTTCATCTACCACAATCATAGTTTTTTTCTATCTTGATATATAATTAGTTAATTAATTAATTAATTAATTATCTAATATCTTAATAATGCTTTTACTAATATTAAATTATATTTCACATCATTTCAATTTATTTTAACTATCTTTTATATGCATAGAAAGGTTATATATGACTTTTGTCCCAACCGCTACAACTTAAGAAAAATACTCACTCTGTTTCGAAACAATTATTTTAGAGATTTTTTTGTATATTATTTGCCTCCGTTTTATATTATTTGTCATTTAAACTTTAGAGACAAAATTAAGAAACTAATAAATATACATGAAGTTTAGAAAAAATGAACTACATAGACTAAAATATCCTTTATTATTATTTATATATCTATTATTTAGCAGTATGGAAACTTGAGAAAATACATTACATTAATTAATACTATAAAAAAACTGGAAAATCTAAAGCGACATATGATGTGAAACATATGAGTATTTGTCACTCCAAAACTTCAATTTTGCCTTATTACTCGTAAATTATTCCAAACATTGATTCTCTCAAACAAAATAAATAATTAATGGAGAGAATTAAAGAGAGCAACATTTGAGTCCTAATGAATGTTTTAGTACATTTTGTTTTAATATATGTGTCAAAAAGAAATGTTATATAAATTAAAGAGGCCAAAGTGGAATTTACAAACATTTCGAAGAGGACTCAATAGAAACTAGAAAGCTATGATGAGAGGTTGACTGCAATATTGACTCCTACACCAGCTTACACCTAATAAAAACTAATTATTGCATTCCAGCTGAAACACACACACAAACACAAAAATAAAATAAATTAAAATAAATAAAAAATAAAATAAAATAAAATAAAATAAAAATAGAAACAGACATACCAAAAAACTTGCAGAGATAAAAGGAACGAAAGAACAGCAAAAGTTGGAAAAAGTAATACAAGATTCGTTCTTACCTCTCTCTCTCTCTCTTCGCCTTCTGTTTCTGTCTGCTTTCTTCTTCTTCTTCCTCTCTCTCTCAAGAACCAGAGAGAGAGATAGAAAGAGAGAAAAACAAACAAATCAACACACACACAGATATATACATACATATATATATATATATTTCTCTTGAATTGAAGTGGTGTTATTTGTTGTTGGAAATAAACAAGAAATCAGGAGGGGAAAAGATGTTGGTCGCAAATAGCTTCGATTTATGGCAGAAAGATACCTTCTTTTCTGCAGCTGAGGAGGTTCAACAATCTGCCGACATGTCAGTTCTTTTTTTTTTTTTTTTTTATTTCTTGTGTGTGTGTTTATGTAAATTTGACAACCACCAATTTTATTTTTCCTCATTTTGAATTTGATTTTGTTATTTGTAATTAATTCTTAATCTAGATCTTGTTTTAATTTGTGGGTTCTTGCCTCGAGTTAGGTAAAGATTGCTTTTTTACCAATTGTGTGTGTGTGCATTTTATTTGGGTGTTTCTTTTTTCATACCCCCAACCCCACCCACCCCACCCCACCCACCCCACCCCACCCCACCCCACCTAAGATTGGTAGTAGTTTTTGAAGTGTTTGAGGTTCAAAGAAGATGTTTTTTTTTTCCCTCTTTCCTTTAATGGAATAGTGTGTTATTAATTGGTTGAGCTGTGGTTATGTTTTTGTATGCAAGAAGAAGAAGAAGAAGATGGAGTCTTTTTTTTTTTTTTTTTGCTGTAATGAAATTGAATTCTTTCATTTGACTTCTGTAATTAAAGTAATTAAATAGGAGTAGCCCTTCTTGAATATTTGTTGCTTGCAAATATGGAATTCTTTTCGTACTGTACTGTTATACGGCGCCTGATGCCGAATTCGATGGAATGAAAATATCAGTTTGAATTTATATGCCGAAAAAAATTTGACATTCTTGATTCCGCGTGTCGATTTGGGGCAGAATGGAATCGGCTTATAGGACGTGGACCAGAGCAAGAAGAGAAGGACTAATGCCACACCATTTAGACGAAGAACGAGAGCTTCAAATGGCTTTAGGCACTGCAAAATGGCAGGTCGGTAATCGGTACTTCATTTTTTTAATCGACTTATTAGTGTACGTATTAAGAAAAAATAAAGAAAAACATTGTAAACAATTTTTCGATTTCGACGGTATGTAGTTGGAAGAGTTTGAAAGGGCGGTTCGTATGAGCTACAGAAGTCACGGAGATGATGTCACGATTAGCCGCCACAGGCAATTTATCTCCACCATGGAAGACCAAATTTCCCGCGTCGAAAAAGAATTGAAGGAATCTTTCAATGTTGAAGGAAAGAAACCCTTTCGGTGGGTGAATTTGGATAAAGATGAATGTGACGATTTCGCCCTTTTCCTTTCCGGGAAGTCACAAACTAGCACCGACCAAAGCGTGACCGACTCACTCGACAACAAAAGTAATAATTGTTCTGAATTTAGCTCCAAAAATAAAACCTCAAATGGGGAAAAGAGTATCGAAGAATATTCCATTAGTAACGAGGGTGTCAAAGAAGAGAGCAGAATTCAAGAAACGGGCAATCGAAGAATGTGGACCCCACCGAACAAGAGTGCTTTGGAGATTGTTATTGTTAGTGGCGACGAGAAGAAGAAGAATGCATTGACTGAAGCTTTGCCGAACGAGAAGGGTTCAAAAGGGGCAAAAGGTGGTGCAATAAACCATACCCAATTGAAAATGATCAATTGGATAAATCAGGTTAGTTTTTTTTACAATAATTTGTGCAATAATTTGTGTCCATTAAGAATTAAATATACGGTTGGTGGTGTTGACTTTGTTAAACTTCCTAACAAAAATTTAATAAGATAAATAATAATAGTTGAAGATTATATAATGTCGAAAGAATCAGGCAATCGATACGATAAATTAGTCAAAGGATTATACAGCAAGACCGTATTATACTACGGCAAACTTATTTAGATATGGGCAAATGGGGAGTTTTCTTTTATTTGACTGTATTCGTTTCATTACATGAAAAACTCGTAATAATAAATCACTGTCGAGATTTTGAAATGCTATATTTTAATATTTGATTTAGTTTCTGAAAATGGAATTCTTTATTTGCTTGTGGGTTTTGCAGCGCTTGAGAGGAGGTCAAAGAAGCCAGAGGCAACAACTCGTACGGCCCGTCAATTCAATGCGTTTCATACTTGCTTTGATGCTCACCATTTTTTTAGTCGGTAAGTTTTTCTTTTTAATTTTGTTTTCCTTGCAACATATAAACTGATAATATATAATATATGATTTTATTTTGAATATTCTTAATTGGCATATAAAAAGTTAAACAATGTGGTGATGTTTCGCTTTTCAATGGGCCGTGATTCAACTAGATTCAAATTAAATTGTTGTGGAGACGTAAAATCTTGCGTGAGAATACAATTAGTACGATTATTGAGTACAATCTTTTTTTTTTTTTGCTTCAATTTTGTTCTCACTTGGTATATATTCTTTTGTTTCTGCAGTGCCGTTTCTGGTCTATTCGACTTGAGCTGCATTTAGTTCGATTGATCATTAGCAAAAAACAGAGGTATGTCGAATACTGTGTCTGTATGCAATGTTTTAGTAAGAACAAGATTGCTGAGTTTTTTGTTTCTTCGTTTGCAGGTTTTTTAGTTTGAGTTGATGATGGAGAGATCTTCTAAGTGGGGAGGGCTTCTCCGATTCTTCAAGCAAGTGTGGATATTACAATTTGATTTTCCGTAATAAGTTGCAAATTGATTCCTTACATTATACGCGACCTGTCCGTATAATATATGTATACATACTACTATATAATATATATAGATAGCACAGAACATTAGAACAAAGAATTTGATGTATTTCCTTGGAAACAGCAATTCCTTGAATAATGAAAGCTGATAGAGTTATCTACAATCTTATTACAGATGGTTTTAATTCAAGAATGTAAGTGAATATTTGCAAGAATACATCAAAGACAAAACATACATTTGATTACGCGTGCGACGTAGTATATATCAAACGATACAAAATCTCTTGCATCTATGTTGTAGCATCTATTTGCCAATGATAATAATCTCAATCGGCATTCAATTTCATTTGCTCTTATTAGGATAATTTACGGTACAAAAAGCTCACCGGTGAGGCGCATTCGACCAAAATACGTTTGATTTTGTTTCGGAAGAAACCAAGGTCAGGTGTATCAGAAAACCTCGTAAGCCTTCGGTAATAACAATGCCGACCGAATATCTGCAAACAGAACAGTTACAACAGATTACGAGCTAGTACAGAGTGTTTTAAACCTCGCAAATACGCTTCAACAAGCATTCAAGAAAGGATCATACTGTATACACTGAAGACAGATAAATTAAATGTATCCAGCTATCCAAGCACTTGCCGATTTTCAGACAAGTACCTAGAAAGAGAAAAAATCAAAATCGAAACGAACACTAACACAAGGGACAAAGTATCTCACCGGAGGCAATGGCTTCTTTCGTCAATATATCAAACCTCCTCTCATAATCATATCCTCTACAGTGAAGTTATCGTTTCACCGTTTGAGCTAATTTAATCATCATTCAAACCCCGAAAACCCCTTCTCTTCTAATTACAAACTCACAAGAAGAATCAGGCAAATGGGGCGCAAAAACGACCCGAATGAACCTTCTTGTCTGAAAATTTTCCAAGGTTTCACCTTCTTCTCCAACTATCTCATTTTCCGACGAACCTATTCTCTCATCCTCTCTCCACATAAATAATCTCGTGTTCACACAATTTGCCCACGACAACCCCAATGCAGCAGAAACCCTTCTCCCGGATGAAAAAAATGATACCGAATTCCCAATTCGCAAACTTTCCGAAGACCCCATCACATCAACTACTTGGTTTGTCAGCACAATAGCCAACCCGAATTTCCGTGCGTGGAACTTTAATTTCGACGAAATCTTGAAAAACATACTAGATCTCCGCTTCAATTCAACTGGGGTGTTCTCGAATTCCCCGCGGAACAATGCCGCTATGGAATCGATAACTATAAGCTTGATGTTGAACTTGGGCACGAGAAAATCTAGGCGAGGCAATAGGTCGAGCAGGTGGTCGGCGGAATGAAGGGGCTGTACGAAAACGCGGTCTAAAGGGTTTTCCGGGAGGTGGGGCCTGCGAAGGGAGAGCTGGTGGAGGCGGCGGAAGGGGAACGGAAATTCGGAGTGGAGATAAAGGGAGGAGGCGGAGAGGCCGCCGTGGGAAGTGGGGAGCTGGGCGGCGAGAAGGAGCTGCAAGCAGAGCTGTGTTTTGCCGGTGCCGCTCTCGGCGACGATTTCGGTGATGGTGTCGATGGGGACGCCGCCGCCGAGAAGGCGGTCGAGGAGGGGGCAGCCGAGAGTCAGCTTGGGGGTTTCGGTGGGGAGAGGGTGGCGGAGGAGTTCTTCTGGATTCATTTGATTTTTCCGATGATTCGAATTTTTGATTGCGATAAATCATAAATCAAAAGACAGGGGTTCACAAGTTTGAAAAATATAATTTCCCCCCCAAAATCTTATGGGGTATAGCAATTGACCCCCTTAAAGTTATAGTATTTGCTTCATCATGGGGAATAAACATATTTTTGACATTTTAGGTCCAAAAAGAGGATCAAAGAGCAAGATTAAACATATCTTTGGCCTATTTCCCCCTTTCTCTCTCTACTCTCTTTCTCTCTCTTCTTCTCCGATCTCTGCAACAAGCGAATCTCCGATCACAGAAAAAGCTCACTGATCTGAGCTTCAAGTAATTCAATTCCATATCTAACACCTTCATCCACCACAAGATCATATAAACATATGCAGATTTGATCCCCAAATTCCCAATTGAAATTCAGCCCCTTTTCAGAAAAAAACCTAAATTGAGAATCCCAAATGTCGTGCTTGGCACTATCTCTTCAGCCCACGAATGGGCCCGACATACTGCTCCAAACCCGAGAATGGTTTCCCCCTTCCCGCGCGCTGATGGCGCTCTCCTCCTTCCGCCAAACCCGCCTCTCCTTCGCCAAGAGCCACCACCAATCCGCCGCCGGAACCGGCCCCGACCCCGATCCGTCCTCCGATTCACTAGGTGACGATCCCTTAGCGGCCTCCTCCGGCCAGCTAATCGTCGGCGTCGAGTCACGCTACCGAGTCGTGTACCGACTCGTCAACTCAATCTACGTCCTCGCCGTGACAACCATCGACGATTCCAACAACAATGTGTTCGAGTGCATCAACATCGTCAACCAGGCGGTTTCGATAGTGGTCACCGCCTGCCGCGGCGTGGATGTAACCCCCGAGAAGCTGGGGAAAAAATACGCTGAGATTTACATGGCTCTGGATATTGTTCTGAGGGGTGTTAGCAGCATCAGGCTTGCTGCCATGCTGGCATCAATGCACGGCGACGGCATAGCCAAGATGGTTCATTCGGCAGTTCACACTGAGAGCAAGATCAGAGGCGCCGACACCTGGGGTAACGTGGAGCCTCATGCGGTGGACCACGAAGCCAGCGTGGGTGCATTTTCGAACGCCTCGTTCGAGTTGCCCTCCGAGACTCTGCAGGCGGGCGACGAGGTGGCTGCCGCCACATTCAGCCAGCAAGGCACCGAGGAGAAAGATTCATTGGGCAAGGCCGACGAAACCGAGGCGGAGAAGGATCCGTTTGCCGCCAGCGATAGAATCAACAAGCCGCCTGAAGAATTGCTGATCGAGGGATTCAAGAAGGATAAAGACTCCGGCCTTTCGGACATGAGCAAGGCCCTCGCGGGACTTGAAATTACTTCTTTGCCCCCAGCTGCAGCCACCGAAGCCACGCAGATAACGGTTGACGGGTTTGAAGGGAGATACGGTGGGGTTGAGTTTGGTACTGGTGGCTCGACTCTTAAGGACGATTTCGAGGGACATAATAGTGCGTGGGGTGGTGGATTGGATGCATCGGAGTTCGTGGGACCCAAGAAGGTTCCAAAGGATCTAGGTCTTGGTGGTTTGGAATTTATAAATACGAGCGAGCCTCCACCTGCAGCGGTGGCTAAAGGTGGTGATGCCGATAAGATTGTGGATATGCTGGTGCAGAAGACTCAAATGAAGGGTCCGGAAATGTACATTGTGGAAGAGATTAGTGCTGAGTTTAGGGAATCTATACTAGCTAGGGTTGGGTTGAAGGGGGTGGTGTACCTCAAGACAGTGCCGCCAAAACCCTCCTCGGATAATACCGAAACGGAGTTCTCGTTTAAGGTTGATGGCACAGCAGGCGTTAAGAGGTTTGTGGTGGAAAATTCTAAAATTAGCAGCCTTGGAAATGGTTTGTTTCATGTTAGGACACCTCCATCGGACGAGCCTATGCCGATTATGAAGTACAGCTTACTGCCACGTATGACTCCATTGCCTATAAGGGTTCGGCTTGTGAAGCGGCTGAGTGGGACGTTGCTCTCGATTATGATACAGTATGCGTCGAATCCCGACTTGCCTGTGCCTTTGAATGATGTGACTATTGTTCTGAAACTTCCCGTGGACCCCACGCTGTTGAAAGTGTCGCCTAAAGCGGTGTGGAATAGGTCCGAGAGGGAATTGAAATGGCATATTGATGAGATTCCGTTGAAGGGTAATCCCGGTAGGTTGAGGGCGAGATTGCCTTTGGAGATTGACGATGATGATGATGGGTCGGATCTTGAAATTGTTGGTTATGTGAAGTTTTCTGCGATAGGGAAGCAGTCTTTGTCCGGGATTTGTCTAGGGCCAGCTTCTGAAGGAAAGACGGATTTTTACGAGGTTGATCACAGGTACGCGAGCGGGGTTTATATTTGCAATTGAGTATGAAAATTATTGCCTTTTTTTTAAGTAGTGGATTTGTACCATTTTCTGTTTTTCTGTTGTGATGAGTTTTGTGGTTTCGAATGTTTTTTTTAGCGTACTTTGAGGTGTTCTATGTACGGACGACTTATTGTTTCTATACGGAAAATTTATTTGTGCACTATTTGGTCCTACTTAGGTGTGCGTGTATGTATATTATTAAACAGAGTTGTACTCTGTAACGAAGGTGATAAAGTTCGTAAATGATTGGTTTTACATTTTTAGAGGAGGGTTAAGTATTCTTGCTGAATGTGTTTTTCGTTCACTAATCTGCATGAGAAATCACCGTTTCCTCGACAGAATCAGTTATAACTAACTTGCTTTAGTTTTCGACTGGTTTATGTGAGCCAATAGCGTTTGTTAATCATTTCTCGATGAATTATTTCACTCCACAATTTGAAGCAACTTATTGCCCTATTGTGTTTTTTTCTTGAACGGGGGTTATATTGTATTAGTTATCACGACTCGTGTTTGTTCTAGACGAGTTTTTTTAGGTTTTCTTGAACTAAAGTTCATGAAAACAAGATGGTAAATAAAAGTGAAATTTGAAGCCTTTAACTTCAATGTAAAGAAAGAATTATTTTCTCTATTTTATTCGGTATACCATATACCTATCAACATTTTGGTGGAATACCCTTTTTGAATATTACTAAATATGCACGTTTCTTCAATTTCTTTTAATGCCATGTCATTTTTGAATTTTCTTGAGCATATATTATTCAATTTTGAAGATTAATGAAAATCATGTTTCTAATTTTGTAAGTGGAGGCTAATTAAGGTACGAACAATGACCCTCCACCACATATAAATTCCACAACTAAAATATATTATAACAATTTGTTTAATACATTTAAATTGAATTCTGTTAGTTACTTGATTTGTCTCTACGTTGGCGGCGAAGCTAGGATTTTAATTTTATTACGGGTCGAATATATATTAAAAAGTAATATAAAAAATAAACAGCAATGATTGGTCAATTTAAAGTTTTTAATTTTTAGTTTTAGAAAATTGATCTATAGTATATAGTATATAGTATATAGTATATACTATATAGTAATATACCATTTGGAATATTGAATTAGATTTGTAATTACCAAGAATGTTCGATACTACCAACATTGAGATAACAAGAACTGAACATTTTAATAAGCAGCCATGGGAAAAATATTGTCCTTTATGTACGCTACCTAATTTAATCGATGTTTTCCAAATTATAATATTTTAAAATATTCTAAATAAAATAAAAAAATTGGATAATATTTAAAAAAAGTCGCACTGATTTTTTTGGCCCCAATTAACTGAATCCACCATGGAAGACAAAATTCATAAAATCAGC
Source organism: Erythranthe guttata (assembly GCF_056151865.1). Taxonomy (NCBI): domain Eukaryota; kingdom Viridiplantae; phylum Streptophyta; class Magnoliopsida; order Lamiales; family Phrymaceae; genus Erythranthe; species Erythranthe guttata. Next base: position 17,715,651 of record NC_142542.1, read on the forward strand.
AACATTAAATTACATGGAAACATCATCGTCAAACATGTGCCCCAAACTGTGTACTACCTTTTCTTGTACGTAAAATCCTCTTTGGTTTTGCAATTAACCGAATTTACTATAACACCCTTATACAATTGTTAATTTGTTTTTATGGATGTGAATTTATGAAAAAATTGTCAGACAAACTTTGTGTTGTGTAATTATAAGTTGTGTTTATGCACATGGGCAAATTACGTCTACCCCTAAGGTACGGTTAAATTACGCAAAAACCTCTCATGTTTGGTTAATTACAATCACCCTCTCACCTATGTATTGTATTATATCTCTATTCTTATGGTGTCAAATTAGTTACTAAAATAGAGATTTTTTCGTAAGAGAATACATATGTGAAGAGTGTAGTTGTAATTATCCAAATATGAGACTTTTTCATAATTTGAGCTTACCGCAGAGGATTGACCGTAATTTGTCTTTTTGTATATTATTGAGGACAATTAATCAATACGTCAAACCAAAACATAAGCTCTGCATAGATGGGATCATGGAATGGGGCAGATCGGATCGTAATTAATATTTTTAGATTTTTTTTTTATTTTTTTGGAAGTAGAAAACTAATTTCATTTCATTCCAAAAGAAAAAAAAATCGGACGGAAATTGGAAGAAAATACTTGTTCCAAAATCAGAAAATTTTGGGTAAGAATTGAAGGGATTCAGAAATGTCAAATTTTAGTCACCTATAACACATAATAACACTGATATTATAAGTGTAATTTTCGAAATGGGTAAATTACAAACACCCCCCTGAGATATGGTCAAATTACAAAAACACCCCTCTTGTTTGGATAATTACAACCACCCCCTCAACTCCTCTAATTTAGTGGAATCTTCGAGATTATATCGAATATTATCACTTTTGTACCCGTTTTATCCCATTCAAACTCTACATTATGAAGCAAGATGATCATAATATGTGATTTTTAGCTTGTATATATCAGTTTGTGGTGCATCGGAAACTGTATTTTTTACACAAAAAAAGTACAAACTAGAGCACATTTCACGGAATCTAGATGACTATGTTGAATTTGGCACCATAAAAGTGGAGGTCTAAGAAAAAATCATAGTTGAGGGGAGTAGATGTAATTATCCAAACAAGAGGGGTTTTTTTGTAATTTGACCATACCTCAGGGGGGTGTTTGTAATTTACCCTTTCGAAATTTAATATTGGACCAGAAATCGAAACCTAATATGTATACCAATTCCATTCCAAAAAATGGAATCAGAACTTTCAGAATTCAGGAATAAAAATATTGTTCCACAATCGGTAAATTTTGGATCGAAATGAGCAGAATTCAAAATACGGAATAAACATATGCAAAATGCACATTTACTTTGGAACAAAATAAATAAAAATACACAAATAAATACAATATTTTATTGAAATCTAATTACTTCTTTTCTATTTTAATGAAATCAAAATTCTTGCACAAAAGTATATATGCGTACGTAAATGCATATATTGACTCTGAAAAATAAATTCTCACGTGACAGTCATTATCACACACGTGGCAGAAAACCAACCGACGATGGTTTGACCACCGCCACGCTAGCATGATTCTTGCAACTCAATACACTCAGCAAATCATTACCCCACGAGCTTCTCCGGTTAACCGGAGATTTCCCTCCGCCATCCACCGCCACCTTCCGGCGAACCTGCCGGCTTTTCATGTCCCGGAGATCCATCTCCGGCGAAAACATCACCGGCCCAAACATCAAAGAATACCACCTACTGGGCCTCGATCCGCTCGACAGACTCCGGTGAACATCCGACGCTTCGGATTTCATAACCAGGCTCGAATTCCGGCGAAGCTTTCTCCAGTCCAGAGAACGGCTGCTCCGCGTCAGCTCTGTAGCGGCGGCGGCGTCGGCGCTGTGCGTGTTTGATCTCGTGGGGTTCATCTCCGGCAAGGAATCGCAGTACCGCCGAGAAAAGTTTGCAGAGTTGTATTCATCTCCGGCGGAAAGAGATTTCAGGGTTTGATCGTCGGGAATTAGAGGCGGCGATTGCCTGTAAAAGGGAACGAGCTTGCCGCCGGAGATTATGTCCTCCGCGTGTGACATGTTGGTTTCGTCGGAGGAGATGGGATCGTTGAAGAACTCGAAGAAATCCGGCAGCTGGGAGGAGGATCTCCGGCGGTGATGAATATCTGTCTTGGGTTCATCGGAGTTTAGAGGTAAATCGCAGAGCGATAACGCCTCTTCTTCTTCTTCATCTTCTGGTTCGTTGGTTTCTTGAATTTTAAAGCTGGTGATTTTATCCATTTAATTTAATACAAGAAATTATAATGCATGTGTGTGTGTATATATATATATATATGTGTGTGTATCACTGCGTGTGGTACTGTGTGAAATTATTTGTAAAAGAGAACAGAAGTGAGGGAATGAACAAAGATGGCTTCGGATCAAGGCTGATTTAATTGTGTATTATCTAGAAAAGGATCAAGAATTTTGTGTATATATATATATATATATATATATATATATATATATATATATATATATAAAGGTTATTGTATTTGTTTTCCTTTTCAAAAGGGTGGAGTGTGCAATGAGAAAAATGACAAAAATTTCATTTTCAAATGAAAGAGGAGATATATAGAGAGAGAAAAATAAAGTAATTAATAATCTTATAGTTGTCACATTTTAATCCTATTTTGTTATAGGCTATGGTGCATGCCTTCTAGAAACGACGCTTCCAAGAATAATATATATATATAGAGAGAGAGAAGCCGATAGACAAAAGGAGACCCAGTCGAAATCGGGCGAATCAGATTGAATTTAACACTTTCAAAAAATAATATTTGAACTAGAAAAAAATCAAAAAAAATGGAATCACAATTTCGGCAAATTAGATCTTAAAAAACCCTCCAAATTTTGAACATTTTGGATTTGAGATTGTGGAGTTCGATTTTTATATTTACATATAACATAAAATATGTAATAAACTTGGTACTATAAATGTAATGTTAGAAGAAAAAAATTTCAGATATTTCGAATTTTGTTTGAAAAAGTTTAAAAATTATAAAATATGGGAATTTTCGAAGGAGGAATTGGTATATGGTCAAGCGATGGATATATACCACTTCCCTTTCTTAGAGGGCATTATCAAATGGATTAATATATACACATATACATGAAATTCATGATTTTGTTGTTCATGGTTAATTTTTATTTAGCACCGGCTCCGTTCTTAAATAAGTGTCTATTTCACTTTTCACAAAGATTAAGAAATTCAATAAATGTAGTTTCATTTTAGGGAAATCACATAAAAATGACTAAAACAACCTTTATCATTTGTGATTTATAAGAGATAATTAATATTTAGAGATGCATTAATAAGGTTGAAACAGGAAAAATGCATTTAATGCAATATTGGAAATCTAAAGTGATAGATAATATGAAAAACAAATATTTTAAAAAAGAGACAGTTTTTTGTGGAAGAGATGGAGTATTGTATTAAGCAATTCTACTTTTAACTTTTTTTTTTTTACCAAATATTAAGCAATTTATATTTTTACTGCCATAAGATTAGGTCTAATAACATATAGTTCCTTCATATTTAAAATATCACAAGGACACCCCTTAATGTTGGAAAAATATTTTTATTTTTACTAAAATATTTTTTTAAAGAAAAAATATTGGAAAGATAAATTTATTAGAAAATTAATCTTACGCTTTTGTATAGACAATAAGAGTTATTGATATTGGGGAATTAATATTGGAAACTATTGGAAATTGATGCTGAATGTATTAATAGAAAATTACTATTGAAAGATATTAGAAAATTAATATTGGAAAAAAATTAATAATGTTATTATTTTTTAGATAAAAAAGTCTAATTATTATTATTATTATTATTATTATTATTATTATTATTATTATTATTATTATTATTATTATTATTATTATTATTATTATTATTATTATTATTATTATTATTATTATCATCATTATTATTATTCATAACAATAATTTTTTTATAATATAGAAAAATAATAAAAACTATTATTAGTAAGTTTAAATTAAGATTTTAGTTAAAATTAAACATTAATGGAGGTCTTTGTGGTGTTTTAAAATAGGGGCTATATGCCGAACACCCTTTGTTGGGATTTTAATTCTTGATAAATCCTTTATTTATAAATGATATTTGAGATAAATCCAATGAGCCTGAAAAACCATATATACCCCCACTAATTAGTATAATTATTAAAATTAAAAATACGATAAATCAATTCCAAATCACGCTCCCAAATCTCCCTAATCTGGACCGATATCTCCTGCATAAATTTATGCCCTAAAATCACGCTCCCAAATCCAAAAATTCTCGTGTACCCACCGTCTATACCAAATCCATTCAAACAATGGAGATCGGGAAGAAACATGGTGTATCAACAAGTATATACACACAAGTCAATCATACATTTCTCTGAACATTTTGTGACCAAGTAATTTGGCCGATTATTTGAATATTGTTGCCTGCCCTTTTCAATAATTGGATTGAAGAAGAAAAATCTGGGTATGGGTACTGTAATTTTATCTATATTAATATATTAATTATGTAGTTTCTTGCATATACAATTTTAATAAATTTATCAATATTAGTTGACACCATAACTACTGTTCTTTTAAGTTTGTATTTATAAAATTATGGTGTAGAAACATGTGTATAAACAAATATGTAAACATGAAAATCACTTTGTATAAATAACTATATAAACATGAAAATCACTTTGTATAAATAGCTATATAAACATGAAAACCACTCTGTACATACATCTAATAAACATGAAAACCACTCTGTGTATACAACTATATAAACATGAAAACCACTCTATACATACATCTATATAAACATGAAAACCACTCTGTACATACATCTATATAAACATGAAAACCACTCTGTGTATACAACTATATAAACATGAAAACCACTATGTGTATACAACTATGTAAAGATGAAAACCACTCTGTGTATACAACTATGTAAATTGTTGAAAACCACTATAAATTTATCAAAGACAAAGCATGGCATTATGAAAACTACTTCGTATAAATAACTATATAAACATGAAAACCACTTTATATACACAACTGTATAAACATCGAAAATTACTATGAATTCTAACAAGAAAACATCATAAATTCTGCGAAAAGAAAGCTATAAACCACTATAAAGAACACCATCTACTCTCCAATGAACCCCTAGTATATAGTCCGTGTAATCATCTTCTTCTCGTTATTTGAAACATAAACCACTATTTGAAAAAATCATCATCTTCTTCCTCCCACTGTGACTGCAAATATATCCAAACCCCAATTGTTGTAAGAAACTTATTTTTTAGAAAATAGAGCAAATACAAATGGCATATATATATATATATATATATATATATATATATATATATATATATATATATATATATATATATATATATATATATACTTACAGGTGTACTTATAACCAATAGGGTTCTTATCTTGTTAGAGTGATAACACCTAATAACAACACAAAACTCAACAGAGAGAGAGGGGGGTTAATGAATAGGAAAGAGATAAAGAGAGAGAGAGGGGGGTTAATGAATAGGAAGGGGGGGGGGAGGTTAAGGAATAGGAAACAGATAATACGGTCAATCATTCAACTAACTAACTTCCTAATTATTAGGATTCTTTAGTGGAAAATATATTATATATCTTTAATATTAAAATTAAATATACATTATTTTTTAGGGATTTTTATGCAAAAGTCCCCAACCAAGCATGTTTATTATTCTAGGTATAGGGGACATATCTCTTTCCCCAATCAGCCCATCCCTTTAATGTTTATTATAACTAAAGGAAACATTCATGTATATCCCAATATTACCCTCAATCATTTATACCCAATTCTTAATTGTAATCCAAATTAATCAATTTTGTCCATAAAAGTTCAATTTTGACCACAAAAATTCAATTTTGACTTTTTTTTGGAGTATAATTTAATATGCTCCAATTTCATCCTTAACTTAATTTAATCTCAATTTGACCCCAAATTTCACAAATTATTAAATTTTGACCCAAAATTTTTTTTTTTTTCAAAAAATTTTTTTTTTTCAAAAACTTTTTTTTGCCGCCGGATTCCGGCGTTGACCGGCGGTCAACGCCGGTCTCCGGCGTTGACTTTTTAAACTTTTTTTTTTTTTTTTTTTTTCTTCCGGATTCCGGCGTTGACCGGCGGTCAACGCCGGTCTCCGGCGTTGACTTTTTTTTTTTTTTTTTTCTTTTTTCTTTTTTTTTTTTTTTTCTTTTCTTCCGGATTTTTTCGCCGGTTTCCGGCGGTCTCTTTCTTTAGTGTTTTTTTAAGTTTTTTTTTTTTGTTTGGTTTGTTTTGTTTTTCCACGCCCGCCGCTACACGTTGACCGTAATTGTGCTGTCACTGACAGTAATTTAGCGTAATTATACTGTCAATGATAGTTAATTAACGTAATTGTACTGCCGTTGACATTACATTTATGTAATTGTGCTGCCGTTGACAGTAAATTAATGCAATATTATATTTTTTTATTTATTATTATTTTTTTTTATTTTTTTTGATTTGTTGACAAGTCAACGTAATTATATTACTGTCGTTGACAGTAAAATAACTGTAAACACAATAATATTACTGTCAACAACATCAATATTATTATTTTTTTGGGGTGTTTGTTTTGTTCGAGTTATTCACGAAGTAACGTAATAATATTACTGTCTACTATTGTAATATTACTGTTGCTATAGTAATATTACTGTCACTCACAGTAATATTAATTCTTTTGGTTTTTTTTATTTTTTTTACATTTGTTGAACGGACAACATAGTAATATTACTTTATTATACAATAATAATGAATTTTGTTGTGTTAATATTAATGTGCTAGAGATTAATATAGCAATATCAATGTGTTAAACTATAGTTTAGTTAATTTTACTGTGTTTAACAGTAATATAGTTAATATTACTGTCATTCACAGCAATATTGCTGTTTAAACGGAAAAAAAAGTTACAGAAAAAAAAAAAAAAAAAAAAAAAAAAAAAAAAAAAAAAAAAATTTAAAAAGTCAACGCCGGAGACCGGCGTTGACCGCCGGTCAACGCCGGAATCCGGAAAAAAAATCCGGAAGGAAAAAAAAAAATAAAAAAAAAAAATAAAAAAGTCAACGCCGGAGACCGGCGTTGACCGCCGGTCAACGCCGGAATCCGGCGGGAAAAAAAAGTTTTTGAAAAAAAAAAAATTTGTGAAAAAAAAAAGTTTTGGGTCAAAATTGAATAATTTGTGAAAGTTGGGGTCAAATTGAAGTTAAAGTAAGTTAAAGATGAAATTGGAGCATATTAAAGTAAGAGGGGTTATTTTAGTCCTTTACATAAATCTGGACCATGTGTGGACTTATTGGTAAAGGAGAATATTGTCTGGATCTCTTTATGAATAAGTTCCCACTGATGGGCTTATTTGTAATATGCCCTATTTTTTAAGTAGGGGCATAATAGTGATAATTAAGTATTTTTAATTAATAAAAATTATTTTTGATTTATCTTAAAAATGTAAAACAAAATTGGACTTATTGTAATGATACTTGTGTAGTCAGGGAGTTTTATCAAATTTTCCCTTTAAAATATGAGGACCATATATGTAATTAGACCTGAAATCATGGATGGAGATCGTAATTTATTCATTATTTAGTCAAGGGTAATAATGTAATTTTGAAAAGTGAACACATGGGTCAAATAGTGTTTAATCATATCTAATCTCAAGGGATGCAAGTCAAGAGAGTAAATCCATGCAATGTATAAAATGAAGCCCAAAACCAATTTTCTTATTTGGGCCCAAAAATATTGATCTATAAAGGGCTAGTCTTTTGATTTCTTTTAGCAAATCTTATGATAATTGGCGAAGTTTTTAATCATGTATTACAGATAATATATGTATTTTTACCTTAGAAAGTAACAAAAGATAATGATAATTGAAGTATTTGGAATAAAAAAATATTTTATATATATGTGTGGGGCCGTATGTATCGTAATTCAAATTCACTTAGGGTCCCAAAAGGTAAGGACCGGGACCGGTTGCGATCCATTATTTTCGATCCAAAAAAAATTCCCTAAAAAAAATTCAATAAATTTGAATTAAATCATGTACAATGGATGAGTTTAACAAAGTGATAAAAATAAGTTTAATTAATAATCTTGTATACATCAATTTAGTAGATAGAAACTTAATAAAGTTGTAAAGAAAATACAGATCTAGATTTAAGAGATGAGCTAAGAACCGTAATTATCATGCAATGAGTGAAAGTTTGAATCGCGCAATTGAACAAGGACGATTCAACGTGGTTCTATCGGAGTGATCTATATGCACCAGAAAAGAGAGACTATGAACGTAAACGATTACAAAGATACAATACCAAATACAACAGATTTCAAATCTGTCTTCAACCCTAACTCAGTTTATGCAAAAGATCTTCTTCTACTTCTCTCTATAAATATCTCTCTTCCCTCACGCTCTAAATGTGTAATATCACGTGTGTTCTAACTAACTGGTTGATGAGCTAACAAGATCCTATATATACATGTTTCATAGAATTTTCTTGAATAAGCTCAACAGTTGCAACTGCTTTTCCTTCTCTTATCCAATCACAAAGCGCCAACTCATGCAATTAGTAATTAACAGAATCTGTCAGAGTTCAGCTCCGAACAAAAAAATTTCCTCACGGACCTAACTTACTTCATCCGACGCCTAAAACTCGTAGCACATTCAAAGTCTTCAGCCTATCTTCCTTACTCTCCTTAACTTGATTGCTTCATCAATTCTCTTGAAAAGTAAATGCCAATCTAGTTAGTTACATACTAGTCTAGTTAACCACAGTCTACAAATCATTTAGTAAGCTATGAAATATGCAGTACAACTAACCTAACTACACTAATCAAATAACCTTAGCATGTGTGCTTTTAAGTTTTAATTAAGAAAAATGCAGGGGTAATTTTTTATTAGAACGATTCGCAAAGAAATTTAATCGAAACCTTTAAAAAGACGTTGTTACTAATGAATATAGAATTGAGACTTCACGATTTTCTTAAAAATAAACAATATATACCCCCACATAAAAAAACATCTTGTTATTTCAGGAAAAAAAAATTATAATTCATAAACCATAATTCTGAAATTTATCCAGTATTACGCACACATTATTTTCAATGTTTTAAATGCCAATATAATAAGGGGTAATTTACGGTGACCCCCTGAGGTATGATTAAATTAAAAAAAAACCCCTCTTGTTTGGATAATTACAGCCAACCCACTCAATTATGAATCTTCTCACACGTCCACCTTGCGCCGTCATATACATTTAGTAATCTTCTAGATTATGTGGAATCTTCTTCAGTTTATACCCATTTTACCCTATTCGAGCCCCACGTTTTCAAACAACACGATCATAACATCCGTCTATTGACTTGTAAATATCAGATTGTGGTGCATCAGAAACTGCATTTTTGCACAAAACAAGTACAAACTAGAGAACATTCCACATAATCCAGACGATTTCTGTTGAATTTCACAGCATAAGAATGAACGTGTAAGAAGATTATAGTCGAGGATAATTGTAATTATCCAAACATAAGAGGTTTTTTCGTAATTTAATCTGACCTCGTAGGTGGCCGTAATTTTTTTTTTATTTTTAAATCACTTCATGGTTCATAATCATTTCAGATTTATTCAGACATGATATTAAAAGCCATGAATTAATTATTCTTAAAAACTTTGTTTTCTCCACACAAAAAAAAAAAGTACACCTCAGTAAGTTTGCTAATAATGTAGCTCAACAAACATAGTTGACTGTCCAATTAACAACACCCTCTACAAAGGAGTAGCCACTAAAACCCTGCGAAATTACATTTCAGTCCCCAACTGAACCACCCAGCCCGGGCCCCTGGCCCTGTCGACACACCCAGGGGCAAAATAGTAACTTCACAGAAATAGGATGTGCCGGAATCCCTACTTTAGCACAATTTGCTTTGCCAAGATTCAGTCTCGAGAAATGGCAGATGCAATCTGCATGATAGACATGAGTCACTCCTCCCTCTCTTCAAACTGAAATAGAATAGATACAGAAAACCTGTATCTATACATCTGTAATATTTTTTTTTTTATTTCTTTTCTTTTTCTTACATGCATTTGCATGTGCGATAAAAAAGAGAGAGAGAGAGAGAGAGAAGATTTGCATAGGAATTTTCATCAATTTACTACTAAGTAAAGATCCATCGTGTTCTCCGTCAATTTTATTTTATTTTCGATTGGAGTTTCTTTTTATTTTATTTATTTATTGGTTTCAATAAATAAAAAAAAAGGGCGATTAATCGTTTCTTGTGAAAAGTGCTTTGTAGAAACAAAAAAAAAATAGATAATCAGAATTGAAAAAAAAATGGCGAATGCATCTGGGCTGTTTAATCCAGTGGTGCCGAGTGTGAGGAGGAGGTTTTCTCCATGTACAGGCATTTATCGATCTGGGTTTTGGTTCTCTGAGGGCGGGTCCAGGGGTATAGTGTGCTCCACCACTGCCCACGGTGAACAGAAGCTCTCCTCTTCTGAATCTAGACCACCCAGGTAATTAATTTATTAAATTCTTGGGAAAAAAATTCAATCTTTACATGTTTACTTCGTTTTTGATTTCTGGGTTTTTATTGTTTTACTATGTTGGTGATGAAATGTTTATTATTGGGTGTTTTAAATAGTGTGTAAGAAATGTGATTTTTTTTTTTTAATTGATTTTTGATTGAGGTGGTGTTCTTGTTATTTCACTGAATGTGCTGCAATTAGGGGTGTAAAGGAATCGAGTCGAGCCGAACTTACGGTTGTTCAAGCTTTTTTGAACTTTTATTCGAGCTTTCGAGTTTTGTTAGAGCTTGGTTTGATAAGTAATTGAGTCGAGCTCGGCCGAGCTCAATTCGAGTAGCTTTCTTGATTTCTGTACATGTTTTTTTCCCTAATCGAACTCAAGCCGATTTTCAGCCCTAAGACCCTAATTGAAGGTATTTTTTATTTTTTATTTTTTATAAATAAGACCGTTTCTCTAATGAGGCTGCTCTGAGACCATACGAACTCTTACTTTTGAAGTGATTTTATATGTTGAGCTACAACATGCGATATTGCTCCCGTATTGTTTGTTTAGCTAACTTCTCTTTATCCCCGATCAAGAAATTTCATATTTCAGTGATGGTTACAGAGTTGTCGAATTTATAAAGTTTAATAGTTTAATATTAATAATTTAGAGTTGAACATGTACTGAACGTATTAACATTTGACTCTCGTTATGAATCTTTTGATTGGGCCTCATTCGTTTAGATTAGTTAAACTATATATTGTTTATCTACTGTTTGGATGGGAGGATTCGTATTTGACGGAGGATTAGTTAGAGATATTTCAAATAACTCCAAACGAGATAAATCTGAAATCAACCACAATGACTCGAAAATTAGAGCCAAGTATTTGAAATTCCATCGAAATTTCAATTCAATGTGATTGTTTTAGTTATACTTTCGACTAATTTCTAATCACAAATTGAAAATTTTATTCAGGCTTGTTAGCAGAGGCTGCAAGTTGGTCGGATGTGGCTCTGCAGTACCGAGTCTTCAAATATCGAACGACGATCTCTCGAAAATTGTTGACACTAACGATGAATGGATATCCGTTCGGACAGGAATTCGTAATCGAAGAATACTTTCTGGTATGTTTTTTTTTTCTCCCTATTTTTCTGTGGGCGATTACATATACTATAAAACTTGTTAGAACATGTTATATTGATCGGCTTTGTGATTATATTTACCTATCCCCACTGGTAAAATTGATGTTAATTTCAGTGTCGTACTTGTAATTTTGGGATTTAAACTACCTTGTGGGCCCCAACGAAATGATTTGGATATCGGAATAATGCTTACTTTTGAACGAAAAGGGATGATACAACAGTCTATATCTCCAAACTTACTTTGGAATACTGAAAAATTGAATCTTTGGACAAAGTTTACCACTTATTTAGAATACAGAAACAGAATAGTTTAGTAGTTATGCAATTCTGTACGGCTGATCAATACACGCAGAGTTCACAAGTATACTAATTTGTATATAAGCCCTTTTTTTTGTTTTAACTTTTACGAAACGGAATTTTGTGAAATTTGTTTAGCTTTTCTAGATATCAAACGCGGCCTTATTCTTAAATTACAATGATCCCACAGGAAAAGATAGTTTAACAGATCTGGCTGCAGAGGCAGCAAAGAAAGCTCTCGAAATGGCAAATGTCGACCCTAATGACGTGGACCTCGTCTTGTTGTGTACTTCAACTCCCGAAGATTTGTTTGGTAGTGCTCCACAGGTATACACATATTATATATATATATATATATATATATATATATATATATATATATATATATATATATATATATATATATATATATATATATATATATATATATATAACTGTTCTTTCGAGGGGCAAGTAAAAATAAACTGCCAACGTCTTTTTCGACTAGTCGATCTTTGCACTCTTCCGAATCGTTTATTTCTTAAAAAAAAAAAATTCCTTTGTGTTATTTACGTTTCTTCTGGTATATTTTATTACAGATTCCAAAAGCGCTTGGATGCAAAAACAATCCATTAGCTTACGACATTACTGCTGCATGCAGTGGTTTCGTGTTGGGCCTAGTATCAGCTGCTTCCTACGTTAGAGGTATTAAAAAAAAAATCAATTATTTTATTTATATTTATTAATTAGCTCTATTACGACTACCGAAGTTATTTTTTCGTTTTCGTTTTTTTCAATATTTAGGGGGTGGCTTCAAAAATGTTTTGGTGATCGGGGCTGATGCTCTGTCGCGCTACGTCGACTGGACAGATAGAGGATCTTGCATCCTCTTTGGTGATGCTGCTGGTGCCGTTTTAGTACAGGTACTGCTTACGTCATATCTCTTTAATACGACTACTTTTTTGCAATATTCTATAAATTAATATTTTCTGATATTTGGAACGAGAATTATATGCATGATTAATATTATTTTTATTTTACTTTTTATTCTTCTCCTGCAGGCGTGTGATCCTGAAGAAGATGGTTTATTTGCTTTTGACTTGCACAGTGATGGTGACGGACAAAGGTCTATATAATATATATGCTCGTCAACTCCGTAAATTTCAAGAATTTATACAAATAAGCAAATAATAACCTTAATTTTTTTTCATTTTTGCAGACACTTAAATGCAACGATGAAGGAAAATGAAAAGGACGGAGAATTGGGTACAAATGGTTCGCTACTCGGACTTTTACCAAACGGGTCATCGTACTCGTGTATACAGATGAATGGTAAGGAGGTGTTCCGGTTTGCTGTTCGTGTGGTCCCACATTCTATCGAGTTGGCTCTAGAGAAGGCTGGTTTAACTGGATCTAATATAGACTGGTTGCTTCTTCATCAGGTATTTATACAACCTATATTTTTTTATTTTTTTTGAGTTTGATTTATCAATTTGCATTATACATACATCATGTTTATATATGACTTAGGGTAAATTATAGAAATTACCTTGAAGTTTTGGCTTTTGACCTATTTAAAAAAAAAGGGTAAATACTACTTAAACGCCCCCTGTGGTTTGAGCTTTGTGCACATGACCCCCTTGTACTTTCAATATAAGCACATGACCCCCTGTAGTTTGAACTTTGTGCACATGACCCCCTTGTACTTTTCATATAAACACATAATAACCCTCCTATGGTATTCCATTTGGTGAATAATCATTCTCATTGAAAGATAATTTTTTTGAAAGTACACGGGGGTTATGTGCCTATATTAAAATTAAAGGGGGTGGTGTGCAATATTGAAAGTAAAAGGGGGTGATGTGCACAAAGTTCAAACCACAGGAGGTAAGTGCTATTTACCCAAGAAAAATTCAAAATTAAGTTTGTAAATTACAAATGTACCCATTTTGGGGGTATTTATTGAACTTATTAAAAAACGAATAGTGGTATGTGAAGTTATAGGAAAATAGAGTAGAAGTATAAACTTAGGCGTCATTTGGTTGCGCTTATAAAAGAAGGGTTTTCTTGCATTTAATGCCCATGTGTTTACTCTAATTGTAAAAACACTCCCCGTATTATAAATAATAGCAAACATCCCCTTCGATTCAATTTTTTTTATAGCAAACTGCTCCCTAAAAACTCACCATTTAGAGGGTTTGTGTGCTAAAACAAATGCATCATAGGGGGTTGTTTGCTAATATTTATGACATTGGGAGTTTCTGACAAATATTCGATACAACGCAGTGTTGCTAAATGCAAGAAACTCCATAATCTTTTATCGAATCAATTTGTATTTTTATTTTTGCAGGCGAATCAAAGAATAATCGATGCAGTAGCCACTCGTTTGAAACTACCATCAGAGCGTGTGATATCGAACCTAGCAAATTACGGGAATACAAGTGCTGCATCGATTCCATTGGCATTGGACGAAGCTGTTCGAAGCGGCAAAGTACAAAACGGTCATACTATAGCTACTGCTGGTTTCGGAGCTGGCCTTACTTGGGGCTCTGCTATTATTAGATGGGGTTGATTATTATTATTATTGCATTAAATTAACTTTTTTTTTTTTTGCGAATTCGTTTTTTTTCCCCTTCGACTTTGTCCGAAACTGAAGTTTTTTTTTTGGACATCAATAATATGTATTCTTTGTCTCATGGTCTTTGTTGCTGAATAGCTTTTTTGGGTTAAATACAGTTTGCACCCCTGTACTATCATCGCTGTCGCATATACCCCTTGACCCGTGCCGTCCATGTTTGTTAGACAAGTTTCCCCTTTCAATAGCTGTTGGAAAATTTCAGACCAAAATACCCCTTTGATTGCGTATAAAAGGTGTGCATCATTCTTCACTCATTTGTACTTAATTTCTTCCCAAGTTTCTTTTCCAGCCTTTTGTTTTAACCAGAATTTTTGAACAAATTTTATATTCTAGAAATTATTTTTTATTTCTTTTTAAATTTATAAATAAATTACTTGATTTAAAAATGTCTTTCGGTAGTTCAAATACTCAAAATTCATGTTTTAGGTTCAAACACTACATTTCATATTCTTCTGGAACCAGTTTTGTTTTGATGTACGTGATCGATTTTTTTTTGCCCAAGTTACATTGAATTTCTATCAAATAAGGGCAAGGGTAAAAAAGTAACTACATGGTAAAAACTAACACTGTTAGAGTTGTTTGGTAATGTGAGGGGCTGTTTTGTCGCATTTTATAGTACATGAGGTATATGTAATAGTGACGATATTGTTGTTTGGATGTATTTTGATTAGTGAGAAGTGTTACAAGTAGTTTTTGAAAGGGCCATAATATACCCATCTATATCTATATAATATATTAAAGTGAAATCCTCTTGTATGAAATCGAAATCCGAAAATCCGAAAACCCGAAACCTAAATACCCGAATACCAAAAAATTGAAATCGAGACCCGAAACCCAAAAATCCGAAACAGAAACCTAAAAACCTAAACCAAAACTCGAAAATCCAAAACCCGGACACCCGAAAAATCGAAACCTGAAACCGAAATCGAAACCGAACGGGTCCCTTTTTTGAATGATTCCCATTAGGAAAAAGAAAACGAACACAGCAGCGATTTAATTAGAAACGCTTGGACAGTTGATGCGCTTTCGTCTTGAATTTTAATTGTAAATTCATAAATAAATTAAAAAAAAAAAAAAAAAAAAAGGAAAAGAAAACTGGTAAATAGCAATTGGTCCGTCTTCCCCAAATAATCTGAGATCTCCAGCTCCACTGTGACGTCACTAAAATGGCGAATACACGTAGCGCAATTGACGATCCTTCAACTAAGCCCTCAATTACTCACGTCATTTTCGATATGGACGGGCTTTTACTCGGTAATCGCCATTGCTTATACAATTCCAATTTTTTTGCCACAAACTAAATTTATTCACTAAACTTAATTATGCTAAGTTGATTTATGTTGTTTACAAATATTTTGCCCCTTCTGCTGAACTTTACAATGTCAGATTTTTCATTCGATGCTTTGATTAATTTTTACTGGTTTTTTTTTTTCTTTTTCTTTTTTAATTTTGAAACATTTTAGCGTTTGTTTTCTGTTCAGTTGCTTCTAATTTATTCTTTTTGTTAAGAAACTCCAGCTGATGTTGTTTTTTTTATGTCTGGTA
This sequence comes from Erythranthe guttata, assembly GCF_056151865.1. Classification (NCBI taxonomy): domain Eukaryota; kingdom Viridiplantae; phylum Streptophyta; class Magnoliopsida; order Lamiales; family Phrymaceae; genus Erythranthe; species Erythranthe guttata. The sequence goes on from NC_142542.1 coordinate 17,731,903, forward strand.
ATAGATCAGTTTAATTATAAAAAAAAAAAAAAAAATCGATACATGACCTTAGTTTTAGGAAAGAATAACTATAGAATTGCTCGATTTTTTCCGTAATGCATTGTTATTATAAACTGAATGCATTGATAGCTTCTTGTAATTCAGAAATTTGATAGATCACCTAAGCTTCGCAGTAAAAGAATCTAGAGAAGAAGCTTATTGCCACATTTTTTCACTGGTTAATGAATCGGAACAGAATCTTGTCTGTTTGATCGTAGGTGTTCGTATGCTCGGTACAATAAATTTTTTTCTTGGGTGTTTTTTCAGACACGGAGAAATTCTACACTGAAGTGCAGGAGATAATCCTTGCTAGATACAATAAAACATTTGATTGGTCTCTCAAGGCTAAAATGATGGGCAAGAAGGCGATTGAAGCTGCTCGTGTTTTTGTTGAAGAAACTGGGATCGATGGTTTACTCTCAGCTGAAGATTTTCTTGTAGAGAGAGAAGATATGCTGCAAACTATGTTCCCCACAAGTGAACTCATGCCAGGTTTTTTATCTTAATAATCGAAAGATTCGAGTGATAGTAGATAGTCGAGACTCACTTATTTATAACCTTTCGACTAATGAAAGCCGTTGAAAATAACTTCCAAAATAGTCGTAACATGAAATTGGAATTTTGCAACATTAAACCGATCGAACTTCACTGCCTTATATTTGTACTATTACAGGTGCCAGTCGTTTGATTCAGCACCTCCATGCGAATGGAATACCTATTTGTGTTGCAACAGGGTATTTTCGATTTTTTTCTGAATTAGCAGGCCGATTTAATGGATGTTGCTATTTTTATTTTAATTAATGTGTATTTTTGCAGTTCGCACACGAGGCATTTTGAATTGAAAACACAAAGACACGGTGAACTTTTCTCACTGATGCATCATATTGTACGTGGTGATGATCCGGAAGTTAAACAAGGGAAGCCTTCGCCGGATATATTCCTTGCAGCAGCCAAACGATTCGAGGTGTTATTCTTATTGATTAATTGAGTTTTAAAAATGTGCCGAAAATATTCAAATCACTATTTCACTAGAAAATAAATAAATAAAATACATTTTTGCTTGTTTGCAGGGCGGACCAGTTGATCCGAAAAAGATTCTTGTTTTTGAAGATGCGCCATCTGGCGTCCTAGCAGCTAAGAATGCTGGCATGTAAGTCATTTCTTCCAGAAATTGTTGTGTTATTAAAAGACGAGTTGATGTGTTGGTGGTGGATTTTATTGATGAATATGGTGAACAAAAAAATCGACTTCTTACTTGCGATGCTTCATAAAAGCCAAATTCTCTGACATTTTTAAATACTTTGCTATTTCCCTTAGCCCGAACCCGAACCCGAACCCGAACCCGAAAACCCGAAAACCCGGAAACCCAAAACCCAAAACCCAAAACCCAAACCCCGAAAATGGAAACCGGAACCCAGAACCAAAACCGAAACAGGAAACCCGAAACAGGAAACTGGAAACCCGAACTCGGAACCCTAACCGAAAACCGAAAACGGAACCCGAAAAGCCCAAACCGGAAACCCGAAAACCCGTAACCGGAAACCAAAACCGAAACAGAAACCCGAAAACCCGAAGCCTATATTTAGCTTTAGAAGCAGAAAAAATAGGCTTGTTATCATGATATTCTTCTAGGTCAATTACAAACATTATCTTGAGGTTTAACCTGTTGCAAATGAAAAAAAAAAAAAGAAGCTCGTAAATTACTAATAACCCCCTTGACATTTTTTCTTGTTAATCTTGCAATTGCACCTACTTGAAGAAGGGTGTTTGTAAAACAAATATGAAGGGAAGTATTTGTACTCTCTCAAGGGCATGTTCATAATTTTTCGAGTTGGTTTTTTCCTATAATTAGATTAAACCTCAATAATAGTTTTTTTTTTGTAATTAACCCCTTTTTTTCTCCTAACAAAAGAATTACGGTTTTTTTTTAGTAATAATTGTATTCGAATTTACGATGCAGGTCAGCGATCATGGTTCCAGATCCAAGGTTGGATAGCTCTTATCACGAAACTGCTGATCAGGTTCTAAGCTCTCTTATGGACTTTAATCCAAGTGAGTGGGGCCTACCTCCTTTCGATAAACCACCAACTTAAATACATACATTCTATGATTTAGAACAGCATCATCGTTTCTGGATTGACCCCGTCTGAAATATGTAACTCGTGTTTTATTTATATATAAATTTGGAAAGGACAGTGCAATTTTGTTGCAGTTACTAATTCATTGTTATTCGAACAAAGATTAATCATAGTATTGGAGTAAAGTTTCTTGGATAACAGTTTTTGTTTGTGCCGACACCCTTTTTCTCCCTCGAAATTCCATTTTGTAGTTTCTCTTTGTTTATAGATTTCGATTTGTGGAAATTGGTTTTTTTGTATCCTCTATCGACTATCTTGACAAGTACGAATCATTGTCTTAATCGTGTATTCATGTTCGTTCGCTTGATAGATTTGATTGATTTCGATATATTATTAATTGAAAGTTGTTCATGTGCATCTTTTCGCTGAGCAAATTGTAGGCATATTTTCGTTCTCAATAGAAAAATATTACGGTAACAAATATTGTTTTGCTATGATGCATGGAAACTTCTAGTCACATGTGTTTCCATGTTTCGGAAACGTTCTGGAAACCGAAACATCACGACACCAGTCGAAAATGTTTCGGGTTTGTTTTCATAAATATTTAAAAATTTCGGGGACGTTTCTAGTAATAATGAAAAATGGTAACACTTTTCCACCAAAAAAAATCAAAAACCCATTTTAAATAAAAACTCGGAATTGCATAAGCGTAAAACATTTCTTTTGTCTATTTTTCACTTCTAGTGGTGTTCTAATATTTTTTGTAGATGCTAATTCCACTAGCATAAATTTATATGCTCTCAATGTAATTTATGGAATGATAATTTAGATGGTAATCTGTAAAAAAATATACAAGTTTGCAGATACAAATATGTAATTAACGATGTATTTAAGTTCAACAATATTATAATATTTTTTTTAAATTACGAATGTACCCCTATAGTTTTAATATTTCTCCGTGTTCATTTTTCCGTTTCTCCGTGTCTGCGTTTCCGTGTCTGTACTATATAATTTTCTTCAAGATGTCAAACTCTTAAAAAAACACTTACAAAAATAAATTTGGATTAGATTGGTAAAAGTCGCTAGCTTGATAACCTGAGACATTTAATAAAATGGATTGGTATCACAATGTATCTATAACAATTTGAAAGATAAGCTAAAATCTTTGATATTGATTTGGACTTTATGCTATTGGTCAGAATATATATTAATTATTTAATTTAAGAATTTAATTAAATCTAATATAAAGGAGTGTTGAGAAACAATGGTTAACCTAACATAATTAATTAATTAATAAATACTAACACATTATAAACGCAGATGTGTAGAAAATAATAAAATATGTTTACCCAACAGAGAATTTATTCTGGTAATCAAATTGTTACAATATCAAGCACGCACAACTCTGCATCAGCAATACATCGTGAATCAACTTCTTCTACGAAAAATATTAAATATAATAATATTCAAAAAAAATTCTTCCTTCGTCTCTCTTCTCCGAAGAATCCGAGATCTCCAGCTCACTGTGTAGCTCCAATGGCGGCGAATAAATGTAGCCTTGCCGCCGCCGATGCTCCGTCAACTAATCCGTCAATTACTCACGTCGTTTTCGACATGGACGGACTCTTACTCGGTAATCGCCGTTAATTATAGAATTCCAAATTTTGAAATTATTCGCACAATTTGATTTGATTTTATCTCCCAATGCATATTTTTGAACAAGTTTCGGAAACCTAATTTTGATTTTATGTTGTTTTCGGTGGGTTGATTAAATTTTTCTGATGGTTTTGTTGATGAATAGTTTATCCGTACAATTGCAGAATTGCTTCATATTATTCTTCTGGTGTGCATAATCTGGAAAGTAGTTCAGCATTGATTTTCTATTCAGTTGCTTCTAATTGATTCCTTTTGTTAAGAAATCGCTCGATTTTGTTTGGTAATCGGTATGCATTGTTAGAGTAAACTGAATGCACTGATAGTATCCAAGCATACACATTATATATATGATATTGAACCGGATGAATTGATAGAACAAACTATTGGCTTCTGATCTTGAGTCGAAACCGATGAGTTTTTTTTTTTTTTTTTTTTTATCAGATACAGAGAAATTGTACGGTGAAGTCCAGGAGAATATTCTAGCTAGGTACAATAAAACATTTGAGTGGTCTCTCAAGGCTAAAATGATGGGGATGAAGGCAATCGAAGCTGCTCGACTTTTTGTTGAAGAAACCGGACTCAATGGTTTACTCTCACCCGAAGAATTTCTTGTTGAAAGAGAAGATATGCTGCGGACTATGTTCCCGGCATGTGAACTCATGCCAGGTTTCTTATAATTAGAAAATTTCCCTAAATTAAAATTTCACAACTTTCGAATTTAAAACAAGTTCTAGTGATTTTTTTTTTCTCGTTTCCGTTATTAATTTAGTGTAATTAATCCTTTGTATGACAGGGGCCAGTCGTTTGATTCAGCACCTCCATGCGAATGGAATACCTATTTGTGTCGCAACAAGGTATTTTGCAATATTTTTCTTATTTTTCGGAATTAGCAGGCCGATTTAATGGATGTTGATATTATATTTAATGCGTCTTATTACAGCTCCCACACGAGGCATTTTCAATTGAAAACGCAAAAACACGGCGAACTTTTCTCACTGATGCATCATATTGTACGTGGCGATGATCCAGAAGTTAAACAAGGGAAGCCTTCGCCAGATGTATTCCTTGTAGCCGCCAAAAGATTCGAGGTATTATTCTTATATTTAACTGCTATATAATTAAAAAAATGCCAAATAATTCAAATCACTCTTCAACTAGTATTCATGATTTTCACTCGTTTTTGCAGGGCGGACCAGTTGATCCAAAAAAGATACTCGTTTTCGAAGATGCGCCAGCTGGCGTCCTAGCAGCTAAGAATGCTGGCATGTAAGTCGTCCTTGCTTATCATAGATTATACCTCTATGATAGTTTAATGAATGTAAATTCTTACTTCTTATATTAATAGTAATAATTGTATTTGAATTTACGATGCAGGTCAGCGATCATGGTTCCAGATCCAAGGTTGGATAGCTCATATCATGAAACTGCCGATCAGGTTATAAGCTCCCTTTTGGACTTCAATCCAAGTGAGTGGGGCCTACCTCCTTTCGATAAACCAGCAAGTTAATCATCATACGTTGATTGATTTTTGTTGCGATTACAAGTTCGTTATTATTAAAATTAAAATTAGATAATACTATTGGAGGAAAGTTGTCTTGGATAAGAATTTTTGTTTGTGCCAAGACCCTTTTTTTTCCTCGAAATTCCTTCGTTACTATCTATTTATTCATGGATTTCGAACACAAATGTTGGATTTGAGTTTGACCATTTGCTTTATATCATTGACTTCATGGTTTGGATTTATTATTATGATAGTTTGTAGTTTTAATTGTTTTAGTTGTTTTTTTTAAAGTGTTTGTGTCCGTAAAAAAAATTGCTAGCATACAGAAAAACCTTCGTTTACAGTCTTATTTATGCTACACCGGGTGAATTACATCGGTAGTATTTATGGTAGATCTTCACACACAAAAATATTCTTGCTTGTGAGTTGCCCCTTTAGGATAGGTAAAGACTGAAAATATTTTTTTATAAATAAAATTAAATTGGATTATTTATTCTAAACAAATTAAAATACTTCATTGCAATCTAAATAATCAATTAATAATACCATCTTTCTTCTTCCTTGAATTCGCCTTTGCTGGCAATATTCTGATTCTCTTAGCCACTCTAACAAAATCCCTGCAAACATCAAAATAACCTAATTAAATACATATTAGCATATTCAACATAACTCAAAAACCCTGCAAGAATTTCAGTTCAGATCTCCAATAATTTATAATATAATTAACTAATATACATGCACGATCGTGTATATAATTAATAATAATTAATCTTATTTATCGTAAGACAATATTCATAATAATCGGAAAATTAAAATTTTGATATATGGTATTAATGTAATTATTAATGCTAATAACAGTGATATGTGCTTACTTCCAGTTGAGATCACCAACTAAAAGAAGATCATTTTCCATGTCTTCGTACGCAACGAGATACCCCGGAACGGCATTCGAAATATCAAGATTATTAATAATACCGTCATTATTACTAATATCGGTATTATCGTAATTAATTATATCCACAAACATCTGTCTGAGTGCCCACGCCAAGCTCTGGTAGCTGCCGTGTTTGTGGAGGCTGATGCGCTGGCAGATTGATCGTCCCTCCAGCACCACCGTCACCGGAGGCACCGCCGCCGCCGCCACAAGGTCGCCGTCGAACCCCCCGGAAAATGCGGGTAATTGCAGCAGGGTTTTAGGGTTTGAAGAAGAGACTGGAATATTAATTGTTGGGGCTAGTTTGTAATTTTGGAAATTTGGTGGGGCGGTATAATTGGTCGTCGAATGGTTCGTTCTCTTTACGGATTCTTGCATTTGAGAATCGAAGCTGCTCATTGTATTTTCTTTTCCCTTCTTTTCTTTGGAAAAATATAATTCTTGATAAGGTGAAGCTGAGGTGTTTAAGTGTGTGTGTAAAACATGTTTGTGAGTGAGAATATATATATAGAAGGAGTTTAGTGTGTGTGTGTGTGTAAAACATGTTTGTGAGTGAATGTGTAAAGAAGGAGAGATCTAGAGCACAAATGTCGGGCAACGGTCAGGATGGTGTCTGAAACAAACCCTAAACTCGAGCTATGGTTTTTCGAGCTTCAAAGCTGCCATTAATTAGCTATATATGAAAATCCACTAACAACTGTCATTTTGCCCTAAAAAATCCCTACTCTATATATTTAGTGTGTGAGACTAATTAATTATTGAATATGTACGAACTTTAGAGGTTGTTTGGCTAAACTTATAAGATGTTAAAAGGAGCATATAAGATGTTTTAGAGTTTATAAGCTCTTCCAAAGTGTTTGGTAAATTTTTAGAAAAAGATCTTAATTTTTTTTAAAATAAACTGTTGGAGAGCAAATAAGATCTTTTTAAATAAGTACCTCTACCCTACCTTTTTATTTAAGATCTTTTAATGAGTAAAAATAGGAAATAAGCCCATTATCCAAACACTCTAAAATATTATCCTAAAAATAAGATGTAACAGCTTATCAGCTCTTAAAACATCTTATCGGACGTAAGAGCTTATCAGCTGTTTAAAATAAGCTTAGCCAAACACCCTCTTAATCTTTGTTCTAATGATTTATATATATAAGAATGGAGTAATATTTAAATAAAATAAAACCTCTTTGTTAAGATAAAACTTGCTTAATTTATTTCTCCTTTCTTTGCATGAAACCTCATAATATAAGTTAATTAATTGCCAAAAAAAATAGAGACGGGGATTTGATGCAATTTTTTAGTTGTTTTGATAATTTAATTTGTTAAATAAATATACATCTATATATAAGTTTGGAAGATGTTCTATAGTTTAATTAAAAATTTAGGCAAACGCCCTCTTATATAGTAATTAAATTGCAGTTTGCCAACACTATGGTTAAAGGTCCCAAGCAATTAATTATGATAAAGCAACTAGGTGCTTCATTAATGTCAATTAACTATATAATTGTACGACAGCTAATTAAACCAAATCGATTGTTTGCTTGTGAATGCAAAAGTGTTTTTTTTTTTTTTTTTTTTTATTTCCATATGATCAACGCTTTCTAGATCGAGTTTGTTGCAGAAGACTTGTCCAATATAGTTTTTACATTTCATGTGATTTGAGGATTATCAACGAAAATTTAATTTACTCAGTGCACGTATATAATTGCGATTTTTTTATATTTTCTTAAAATATATTATTCACAAAATTTGTCCTTTTCCTTTTATTTTTCCCAAACATTTATTAATAAAAAAAAAGGGAGGTTGTGATCGTGTTATTAGGTGAGTAAGCAATACACAATAGTATATATAGTGCATGAGTGATTTTGTGATGTGGTGTTTCTTGATTGGGATTGTGGAATTTATGCGTGAAGAAAAAGTAAGATAGTATATAAATGAAACATAAAGTGTATAAGAAACAGAAGTTAATTAATTTGTAATAATAATAATAATAATAATAATAATAATAATAATAATAATAATAATAATAATAATAATAATAATAATAATAATAATAATAATAATAATAATAATAATAATAATAATAAAATAAAAGGGAAAATGATAAAGAAATAGGCATTGTAAATTGGACGCATGGGCTAAGGAGACGACCGCGCTGCAGTAGGCGAAGGGCTCGCTACTTTGACTCCAAGGTGGTCGGGTTGGCACTCTAATCTATGACCATTTTATATGAGTTTTGTTTACTATGAATATATATATATATATATATATATATATATATATATATATATATATATATATATATATCAATTTTCTCCCTCTTACTTTGGGTCAGAATCACTTTAACACCTCGTACTTTTAATTGCATCGATATACCTTCTACATTTGTACAATTGTACATCTTTGTTAGTTTTCATGTTTTTGACCTTGACACAGTTAGGTCAAGGTTTGTGAATTACAGAAATGCCCTTTCAGCTGGTTTGATGTTAACAATGTTCTTCCACTCACATCTTCCATCAAATCCCTAAATCACTTTAACCCTAGAAAAAAAATAGCAACTTTCTTGACGACTTTTGGTTTGGTTGTTTTGCTCGACAACAAAGGTATGACTGTAAACGATCCACCTTCAGAAAGTATGGGCTCAAATAACATAAAATGAAGTTGGAGCAACGTGAACTCTCTCAAAATATTAATAAATATAGAATCAATTGCTACTGTGGTATGTTTTGTAAGGTTTAATATTACAATTGGTATTCTTTGAGGACAAACCTTCCATTAAATTAGAAAGATTCATATTAAATGACTACAATTAGGAGATTTCGATAATTACGAATACTTGAGGGTTTGTTTGATAATTGACATTAGTTCTGATGTACCGGTAAATTACCCATAGTTTAAAACATGTATTGTAAAATAAATTTCAAGCTCCTGTTTGAGTGATGTGTCCAATTATCCGTATTTTTATAAATTATAGTCTATTATCTACATATCGCATATAAAACATATCTAAGCATTTTATTCGTTCTAGGTACTTTTCTGGATAATTTTAGTAGCTAAATCTTTCATATATTTATAAAAAAGTTTTAGTACCTAAATTATAGTCACTACATTAAGACAACCCAAACCCTATGTTAAGTCCTAACCTTTGTTAAAAATTAACCTTCTCAACCCTCTCCATAAGTTCATCCTTATGTTTTTCAAGATTCGCGAAATGAAATTTTCCAAACAAAAAACAAGAAGAAAAGAAAAGCATGAGCATGTTATAACAAAGATTCCGAATAATAATACTAATACAAATAATACTAAAATACATTAGTTCTTTTTGAAAGAATTAATAGAATGGTCAATCTTCTTTTGAATCGCTACCGACGGGTTCTCGACCTGACGCTATGAATAAGTTTAGTCCTTTGTTCTTCAAGATTATCGAGCTGCAGAAGTGCCACCTCGTGCAAGCTACCAAAGTGCCCGGAGTGTTCGTTGTGTCTACTCCCCATATTCCCTGTTTGTGGACTTGAGTTTCGAGACAATGAGAAGATAAAATATGTAATTTTTACATATGTTCTACAGATAAGTTGAAAGTTAAAGCATGACAAGTTGGAAGTTGAATGTACTCATGGTAACTTAACTTGTGTGAATGTGTTATCTATCATGTGAATGTGTTATCTATGTAAACAAATACTAGTATGAAGTACGGAGGCGCAGTGCCTAGCTAGCTGGTGCCAAATATATAACTTGTCAACAAAAATCAATTTAACTTGCATATAATTTAGAAACATAATAATTTTAAGCATTACTATAATAAAATTCGGGATAATGCTGGTGGCTTATTTTTTCATTTAATAAATAAAGTTTCATATAACATTCAAATATTTAAACTCTACGGTCAGATTCCTTGAATGAAAAAAAAAAAACCAATGGCAGCAATGAATTCGATTTTTTGATAACCTGATAAATGTGGGCTTCAAAGTATATATTATTGGGTTAGATTATAATTCTTAAGTTTAAAAGCATAGCCCAAAGCCCAAACAAATCCAAGCACAGTTTAATTTATTGCAAATATGTGAGAAGGCAAAATATATTAGGCTGCGGCTATATGCAAGACTAAAACCACTTGTGCAAGACTAAATTATATTTTTAATGTATAAATACTATAATACCCTTACTTGTTAAAAAATAGGAAATTCTAAATGTGCAAGACCAAAAATTCAAAAACACAAAAAACCCTATCACAAGACCATAAGATCACAAGCAACTCTCATCTTCTCCATCTTCCAAAACCCACAAGACTTTTCTCCTTCCTCCTCCATAAATCCACAAAACATAAACATTCAAAATCATCAAAACTCAACAAATCTTAAAAAGATGGCAAGTATGGAGTCAGAAGACATCAAAATAGAAGATTCTACGGTGGAAGAACCCAAGAAGGTATGCATTTATGGGTTTTTTAGCTAGAATACCGTTTTTTTTTAAATACCAGCGCAGACGCAGTCGACATGTACATGTCGAATTTTATGGGTAAAAATCGACATTTAGATGTCGATTTTGAGGCATACAATTCGACATTTGGCAATGTCGAATTTGTGCTATAAATTCGACATGTCAATGTCGATTTTTACCTATAAAATTCGACGCTTAAGTGTCGATTTGTAGCACAATTTTTCGACACCTTGGTGTCGATTTTAACCAGTTTCAAATTTAATTTGGTTTTCCTTTTTTTTGTTAGGTTGAACAAAATGAGGAAGGTGGGCGTAGGTGGTGGAGGTTGGACGGCGGAGCTTGGGGGGCGGAGCTTTGACGGCGGAGAAGGTGGGTGTAGGTGGAGAAGGTGGGCGTATGTAGGGTTTGAGGAGGGGGTTGTTTGTTTTTTTAATTCACCATTTTTTTTTTATTTATTTTTTCCTCATTATTTGTATTTGGTTTTGCATGAGAAAAAAAAAACCAATTTAATTTATGGATATATTTGTTATTTTATCTTAACAAAATAGAATCTTTTGGAATCTTTCTTTAATTTGATCTTGCACAAGTGGAATTATTATTGCATATAGCCGCAACCAATATATTACTTAATGCATGAAGTTGAACGAAAGAATCCCATATATTATCAATATCGAATTATCGATTCATTACAATAATCATATAACGATATACCAAAATATTAATTACAAATAAAATATTTTTATGTGAAAAATAATACGATAAGTTCTTAGTGTGCAAATTAGTTATTCTAGTTTAAGTTGTCTTAATTTTTGGTGTGTGTTAATTATAATGGTGATACAATTCTATGTTACAAATTTTTTTTATTATAATTTGATTTTGGATATAATTCATATGAGTTGGTTAATAATCTATATTAAAAATATTTATGCCTTAAATATTAAATTTTGGGCATTGAAAAGCTAGTTATACTATGAAATTTTAATAGTTTGTACAGAAAACAATATTCGTTTATACAAATTTTATTTGTTTTGAAGAATAAAATTAACTAGAGTTGCACTATGGGAAATTTAATTACAATAATGCAGCAACACATGTCCTCTTCTGTTAGGGGAAATCTCCAAACTTTCATTCAAATCAATTCAATAGTTGACTATTTGGATATTATTATTCAAATCAATTCACGTTTTTTTAAACAAGAAATAGTAAACTTCTTAGTTAGAAAATTCTAATTTTTTTCTAGAAGTAGCAATGGTAGAACGCCAATAAATTAATAAATTGTGCTTAAATAATATTTTTTTCTCGTTCCTGAATAATTTAATATTTTACTAAATTAATAGAATTCATTACTCATAAATATACTAATTTATAGAAGTTTAACTGTATTTAATTGTTATTTAAATAATAAGGAAGTATCAATTCAATTCAATTCAGGAAGAAAAAAAAAAAGATTAATAAACAATTATCAACCACAAATCCTTGGTGGCGACGGTCTCAACACGTGAAAGCTCAATTCTCCTTTCCTTTGATTCTTTATATTTATTGCACGGTTCTACATTTGTTGTCCTAAAGTCCAATTTAATTAATTAACTCTACACCCCTATTTTATTACAATTTAATCCTACCTAAAGTCTAACTTAATCAATATAAAAAAGGAAATGAAAATCAATTTTAGATACTAGAAAGATCCATTGAATTTTTATTTTTTATTTTTGGACAACTGCACCAGCAAAGTGAGCTGATAACATGATCTTCCTGCAATAGCTCGTAAATCGCACAAGAAATATAAATTATGCTAGGTTAATTATGTATAATAAAATCGACCTAGAAATATCCGCCTCGGAATTTGATAGACAGGACGTCGTCACATCCTAGTTCCTACCTACTAATAAGGATTTTTTGTGGAAATATACAAAATATTTCAATTACTTTGGAAAACAAAAATAAAAATAATTTTAAACTAGTACAATTTCTAACACATTTATCCACAAAGTTTATGGAGGTAACATAAAATTAGAATTGCATATTTAGAAAAACAATCAACTAAAAATGAGATGGTTGTATTATGAGGATATCAATATTAAATATGAGAAAATTTTGGAATATTTAGGATTATATTGACAATTAAATTAAATAAAGAATTGAAATTTTCAATAATTGTATATACATTTCCATTTTCGTCCAATAAAATCACAAATAAAAAAAAAAGGTGACTCTTTTAAAAATTAGAATGAGTAAATAGTTCCAAAATCGAAATATTTCAGGTTGGATTTGTGGAATTTAGAATTTTCGTTCCGATTTTCACCTATGTTCACTCTACTTTTTTTTTTAATTATTATATTCCGCACGTGTTGACAACTCTTATTTCCCCTCTATTTTCATTCATTTAATTCTTATTTTTCAATCATTTGATAATAATAATAATAATAATTATTATTATTATTATTATTATTATTATTATTATTATTATTATTATTATTATTATTATTAAATTTTTTTTTTTTAGTGAGGGTTGGGGCTTGGCAGGCTGGGGGTTTGGTTCACCTACCAACCTCCTTCATTGCAATTATATCAGCACGCGCACTCACGTGTCACAGATCCAATCCCACCTACATCTCTCTTTTATTCCCAACAATTATTCTTTATTTTTTATTTTTTATTTAGTACACAAAATTGGTTCATATAAACCATATTTTCTATAAAACTAATATAATTTTAACAAACTAAAATAAAGCCAGATTTAAAACAACAATACTCTTTTCTAGTATGTCACAAAACTAACAAATAAATTAATTTCTTATAAATCTCGAACAATAAAAACAAGACATTTAATAATTATACATACATAAGTGCAAAAACAACATGTGTTGTCTATCTGAACCATCTTGCCGGCTCATTAGGAAAGATTACAGAGAGTAACTACACCTACTTAGCATTGTCTCAATCATTATTTCGTATATATATATCGTACATACTCGTATACATATATATATAAATATATATAAAACGCACGAAGAAAAAAAATCCCGTAAATTAACTAAGTCGAAAAGAATCACAAAGAACTAAAAGATGATCATGGCATTCTTGCTGAGGGTGGCATATTTAACCTCCTTTCTGCGTTTTTTTTTTCTTTTCGGTATCGACAAATACAACAATGGTGGTTTCCTTTTATTTCTTTATTATCGGAGGAATTAATTACCAAACATCACGCAAGTATCTTCCATTCATTTGCAGATTCTTCACGAAGCTTTCGGTTTTGGAATTGTCTAGAGATCCCTGTAATAAGATTTTATTTAGTCATTAGTTCTCGAGTAAGCGATCCATCACAATCGAACCAACCAAGAAAACAATAAAACAAGAAAAAACGAATGGACATTTTCGAAAGGACGCGAGAAAAATGACAACCACAAAAAAGGATGTGAAGGTGGTGGTTCCAACAAGAAAACAAATGACCCCCACCAATAATAATAATAATAATAATTATTATTATTATTATTATAAAAAAAATTAAAAAGAAAAGAAAAATGACATGTGCATGTGCATGTAAAAGGAGACACAAACCTGTTCTTGGACAATAGCGTGGAGTGTTCGATGAACATCACGAGCCATGCCTTTGGCATCTCCACAAACGTAAACATAGCCTCCTTCCGAGATCATATTCCACACATCCGCAGCCTGTTTATAGATTAAAAAAATAAATCAAAAAAAAAAATCGCAATTAAATATATTTAACATGTTAATAGAAAAATTGTTTGTACCTTTTGTGCCATCTTGTGCTGCACATATTCCTTAGTCGGTCCGTCTCGTGAGAAAGCAAGGTCGAGCTCGGAAATCACTCCAGCTTCGACAAAGTTACTCAACTCGTCTTGGTAAATAAAATCCTGCAGTAAGTAAAAATCGAAGATATTACAATTGTATATTTTAATGAAGTCTAAGTTAGTTAAGAGATGTTTTGGTGAATTAACTAACCATTTTACTGTTTCTGCATCCGAAAAATAATATAGCAGGGCCGAGTTCAGCTCCGGATTCCTTTATTGCTAATCTTTCCTGAAAATATAAACAGAGAATTAATTAAATTATTCTAGAAAAATGAAACACAATTAATAAAGATGAATGCTTTTTTTTATTTATAAAAACCTGAAGAAAACCCCTAAATGGAGCCAATCCAGTTCCAGGACCAATCATTATTATCGGAGTTTTAGGGTCAGAAGGGAGTCTGAAATTAGATGTCCTAACGAAAATCGGTGCCGAAGAGCAATCGAGACTTTCCTCTGATGGCACAGCATTCTGGTAAAAGAAGCAACCAAAGTTATGATAAAACAATTTTCATTTTTTTATTTTATTTTACTATCAATTTTGAGCTGAAAAATAAATACCTTCATCCATGTGGAGCAAACCCCCTTGTGGATTCGTCCTGTGGGTGTTTTCTCGTGTACTAATGCACAAGTCACGTGGATTCTTTCTCCTGCAATCCTGGAAGAACATAATAAAGAATCTTTGTATTAATATATATATATATAAGAAAGCGAAAATTAACTCTTGAATTGTAGTTGGTGAAAAACTCACTTTGGGGAGGATGAGATAGAATAAAATCGAGGCTGTAAGCGAGGAGCAACTGCAGCAAAGAAAACACCGAGTGGAGGCTTTGCAGATGGGAATTCATTCATCACCTCGAGTAGACTTCTTTGACTTGCAACAACATATTCAGCATATTCTTCCTGAAAATACACAACATTTTCCGATAAGGGCACGTTTGGTTCATTCGATCACGTTAACCGACCAAGATTATTTAACAATCCACAAAATCCCATCTTTCAAACCAAACAAGGCCTAACAGGATAAGGGGGTAATTTTAATGTGCAACGACATAATTAAACAAATTTTAATCACTAACCTTTCCAGCTGGAGAGGCAAGATGTTTGAGCCGATCAGCTTCACTTGGATCAGAAGCATACACCGCTAATGCAAGCAAAGCAGACTGGAAAAATAGATACATTCTTACTCGTTAAATCCAATACAAAATGCAATTATATATACGGGCATATTTATTTAAATTATAAATATATGCATATATATACCTTTTTGGGAGCACTCAAAAGATCGGCATATCGAGTAAGAGCAGTCCTCAAAGTGCAAGGAGGGAAAGGAGGCGGCAAACCGCTCCCACTGAGTGGAGTTCCATCTTCTTCATCAATGTGAACTGAGAAATACGTTTGTGGAGATAGATCGAGTAGCCTTTCTGCTTCCTCCACTGTTTCGATTAAATTCTCACAGTATACACCAACATGATCCCCTGTTTCATACCTAAAGAATATAATAGAAAAATAGTTAAGAACGAAACTTAATCAATAAGTCGACCTAAGTTGACTGTTCAATCAAGTATGCAGTAGAAACTCACGCTAATCCAGTGCCAGATATGTCGAATTCCAAGTGAGTGCAAGAACGGTCAGATGCAGGGGAGTGAAGCTCTTTCTTCACAGCAACATTTGCTCTTTTAAGACAAACATATATATAAATGTTAGGTTAAAAAAAATAATAATGTGCACCCCTCTCAAATTATACAAGAATCCAAAATATGTACATACATATATATATATATATATATATATATATATATATATATATATATATATATATATATAGGCAAAGTCGGTACCTGCAGGGATGTAGAGCATCATAAACAGCATTGCCATTGGCTGAGCTGTAATCCGAGACAGATTCATCTGATTGGTCAAGGAATTTAACGCGATATTCCAAAACCGCCGCAGTGTATGGAGTAGTAACAGTTGCATCATCTCCATCAAGAAGTACTTTATCCAACTCGGGCCACACCAATTCGCGCCTATATTGCATTATTGGGAAAAAAAGGACAAATTTTTAATCCATTATCTAATTATATTTCAAAAAGACGGACGAATTCAATCATATAAATAACGATTTTTCTTTTCTTTCTTTTTTCTGTACCATGCAGTGAAATCATCTTCAATGCATTGATCGTCGTCTCCAAGACCCACCGGGACAAGCCTCTGTCCACCTTGCTCGGTAACAATGTTATCCACCTCTATAGCAATCTGTTACACAAACACGAATAAAAAATTAAAAACAACAAAAGAACTAACTACAAAATCGAACAATTAATCGCGTGCTGGCAATCAAACATATGTAATTACAAAACATGTATATATGTACCTTGTTGAAATGCTCATATTGCCTGTTTCCGAGGCCGAATACACCATACTGGAGATTCTTAAGCCAATCTCCTCTCTCTTTTCCCTATACCACAAAATAAATATAAATTAAACCCCAAATCCAAACCTGGTGAGAAATTCAAGAAATATTTTATTACTGTCTTAATTTTATTTTTTATTATTATTATTTATACCTCAATAAACCATTTGTAAAATCTGGCTGCATTGTCAGTTGGTTCACCGTCTCCATATCTGCAAACAACCAACGCTCAACCAACTCAATAAATTACAAGGACCAAATAAATATTAGTTTACTTAACACTATGAACTGGCACTTGTTGGACAAGCACAAGAAGGTATTGTCTTTATGCAATTAAAGGATAGTTTTGGACTCTAGAATAAATAAATAAACATACGTGGCCAAGAAGAAGAAAACCAAATTCTCTTTCTTCATCTTCTCCTCATACTCTTCATCATCGGCCGCATAATCATCCTATAGCAGATCAGAAAATAAATTAATTAAGAACATTAAAAAGTAAAGTAAATCTGCAATTTAAATAAATAAAAGTAAAAAATTAAAACTTACCAAGTCAATTACTTTAAACTTGGCCTGCTGATATCTAGCTTTTGCTTCCTCAGCTAGTGCCTAAATAAAGAAAATCAATCATTTAATAAAATAAAATAAAATTATCATTAGTAATTTATGAATATTTAAATTGACATTCAGGATTTCAATTTTATGACAAGATCCAATTGAGGATTCCAATTTTTTAGTTTTTACTTATTTGATTTTCAGAAATTTCAATTGAAAAAATTAGGGGAAATACACTTTAATCTACCTTAGCAAAGCCTTCGGCAGTGCCAGTCTGCGTGCCGTAGAAGATGGTGACTTTCTTCTTCCCGTCGTCGACCTCCTCCGGCTCCGCCTTGGGAACCACCAGCTTCGGCAGCTCCACCGCCTTCTTCTTCGCCGATCCCGCCCGCCTCCACATCAGAAACACGAGGCACCCGACGAGCACCGCGACGGAAGTGCTGACCAACATGACGAGGTCCTTGTTCTCCAGCAGCATCGCCACCAGCGCCGGCGGCGCCGCCTCCGCGGAACCGTTCGAATTGTCGAGTCTGACCCCTTTCAGGATCGCCGACATCAAATCGAACGGCGAAAACTTCTCGGGAGTGGATTCCATGAGTTAATTACTGCTCCGAGCTAGAAATCAAAACGGAAAATCAAAAGAATTACGCCTCAATCAAACAAAAAAATAAATAATTTCCTCCTTTATTTTTCTTCTTCAGAGTCTCTCCTTATTTGGAATTGTGGGGAGGTTTGATGAACTTTGTAGGGAGAGCGTAGTTGTGGTTGGAGAGACTCTGACTTCTACGGAATGAGAGAGAGAGGTTTTATGTATGGAGCTTATATGGTGATTGGAGGATGTAGAGAGAGAAAATGTTAGAGAGAGAAAGTAGAGAGGAGAGAGAGAGAGAGAGAGAGAGAGAGATGGAGGGAGCAAGGAAGCACTACAAACGCCTACCAAACCAGACTGGTCAAAAATCAAATTCCACCTATTTCTTTCTAACCTTGGTTAGATTTGTTAATTCTCATTATTTAATATTTTTTTTTATTATAAATACATGTCAATATGTCACGTTTACGTAACCAAAAAAATAAAAATAATATTTTTTCTATAAATTAATAACCCACTTGAATAATATATTCTTTCGGTTCTGATTCGATAAAAATATAGTAAATTATTAGCTCGACAAATTAACAATTTATTAATTCCGACCGTATAAATTTATAGAGATTTAGCTGTAATTAATTTTATGCAGAAATTAAAAATTGTCACATGAGAGTTGGAAAATTTTAAAATTAGCTTAGCTTCCAATATTTATTTCGTGATGGGAATTAATTGCGATTTGAGAGGAAGTCTTTTATTTGAAGGTTTTTTTCTGAATTCATTCGAATTTGTACTAAAACATCTGGCTTTTTATATTTTTAAGATTATTAGTAATTAACTAATTATTTTAAGTTAATGATAGTGTTTTACTGTGTGGTGCACAATTATCCACGGAATGTCAGCCTATTGCATTTATTATCAAAATCCATATATGAATTCATAATGTATTTGTAATAAAATATGGTAACCGTCACCAAAACAACGATTGCAGCAATCATCAAATGAGTTGGTCTAACGATTGGAACAATTGAGCACATATTAATTGATTCAAATTCAAATCTTCTTGTCAATGGTCAACTTATAAAGAAGTCTCTCCAAATACGAGCATTTTGTAATAAACGCGTAATTGGACAATTGCTTTTTTTATTTTTGGATCAATCTGATTGGGCCATTGTTATTACCGGAAATTAAAAGAAAAAGAGAAAATAAAATTAACTTAAGTCTGAACTCTTAACCATGGTAAACAATAACCAAAGCTCGAAACAGGTATATAAGTGGTGCTAACTGCTAATATAAGGTATTTTTGGGGGTTTTTTCGGTATCTCTAAAATACCCTTTTTTGTATTCTACTCAATTGGAATGGTGCTGTATTGCCCATTCATTTTTTTTCTATACACGTGTTCATTTGCTGAATTTTTTTTGGCCATTATTTCTGATGAACTGGATTTTTTTTTTTTTTTTTTTGATAAGTAATATACGATATATTAAGGCTGGGTATCAGATTTGAGATTGCCCATTCAATTATTTGCCACAAAATTCAATTCTTCAATCAGCAGTCTGATTGAGGTCTCCTTCGTTTGCTTACTTATATTGGATCATCTTGAATTATGTGAGATTCGATTAACATCACACTCACTAACTAATCATTTAATCAAATAGTACTATGCAATTTCGAATTTTTAAGTATACTAGCAGACTTGACTAAAACACGAATTTTATTAACCAATTTTTTTTTACTAGCACACACTATTTAGTTAATAGTAAAACTTATTAATACTAAACAAACAAGGATTAGTGTATTAAGAGATTACGTCTTCGGAAATAATGTATTCAGATTTCGAACTTTAACTTTCGTAGTAAATTTAACTAAGTACGAATCTTGTCGATTAAACGTCTTACTACCCCAACTATTTAACTACGAGAATTTAATAGAGGTAAATGAACGTGGCATTTTACACACTACAATATTCTTAAAGCAACTTATAATATTTATTTTATGTTTAATATAAAATCAGAGTGTCAACCAAATATTCCGATTAATTTCAACTATCATTATATAGGAATTTAGCCAAAAAAAAATAAAAAGGGAAAATCACATTTTCAAAGCGTGTTCATATTGCCGAACATAGGAACGTATTAAATATAATAAATGGGACTCATATAAATTAATTAATTAAAACCGCGTTGTCACTTAGTTGACTTTCAAGCCAACTAGTAAAACAACAATTAATAACCGTTTTTTATTATTATTATTTTATTGAAACCAGCATTTTCTGGCTACCTGTTTTGCACAAGTTGATGACCTCATTTATCATTTTTTTTTTAAATTCCTAATATTATTATTTTAAATTAATGAATATAATAAATTCAAGTGTACCAAACAGTTCATGCAGCATAAATTTTTGTTATCGTCGTGACAATATTTATTACGTGGCGCACGGAATATACTTCGTGTTCCTCTAGGAGCCTTTTATAACTTCTTTATTCTCTTGAGCTTTGTTCGGATACCAAAACGACGTCGTTTTATTAACTGTGTATTTTCTTATTACTTTTTGTTTCTGGAAATATCTCCAAAGGTGGGCCGGCTTTGAAATTTCATAACCAAGGCTAAATAATACTGTCCATAATTAAATGACAAAACTAGTATAAATAAAATAGATACACTATATATATATATATATATACATTAATGATATTAATAGTATATATAATCAACATATCCGAATAATTCAAATAGATTTGTTGAAAAATCCTAAAATTTGAAAAAAAAAAATGTAACTCCGTAATCGAAATGACAAACATCGATTTTTCGAATAAGAATCGGTCGAAGGCCTAAACCTAAAACCCTAGCTCAGAGGCACATATATAGTAATATAGTAACACCTAACAAAATTAATTGGCATCTCTAAATTTAGTCTTATATAATTAATGCATTCCCTATGTATGATTGCAATTTGCAACCACCTATAAACGAGTCTATGGACATTTTTTAGCCAACACCACTTTAGTTTTATTTATTTCTCTTTTTTTTCATTCTCCGTCTCTCGTTTAATAGTGGCTTAACCATGGTTTGCCATAACGCTGCTGCGATCGAAAAAAAATTCAGCTTTGGAATGGGGAAAAGAAAATCGAGATTGAAACATATATAGCAGTAGTCCGGTAAATCGAATTGATGCAAACTTTAAAAATTTGATTCGTAATTTGTATAGTCTCCTCTTCGATTTCTAGTTCATGCATAGATTCTAATGATATGCCTAATTGGCCCAACCTAATGGGCCTACAAATTATTTACCTACTGAGCCACGAGCCCAATATCGAAGACCACTATCACCGAGTCCCAATCACCTTCAAGCAAGGTTTGGGCCCGACAATCTCAACTAAGCTTTAAATAAATGTTTGAACTCATTTCTTGAGGTACGTCCTATTAACTGAGCAATACTATAATATGTATTATCTGGACTATTTCCACTATCCGCACGTCTGACTTGAGCGTCGGAGGGGTTTCCGCCGGATCAACCCCGGCCTAGTTTACGTGTCTAGTGATCGCAGGTATCTCAAGGTCATCAAGCTCGTGAGCCAGTGATCCACTATGCTCTTCCAGCTCATCCTACATCCACTATTTCAGGTGATCTAACTCTAGCATCATCAAATTCGATCTTTAAATAAAGTTGAAGTAACTCATTTTTTTTTATTTTTTTATTTTTTATTAAACCTAAATAAATAAGTGGCATACGATTAATTGATAAATATTGGTATAGTGTATTTCTATATATAGTTACCATTGAAATGTACATGAAATGTTTTATTTTGATATTAATTAATAAATAAATAAGGCAGCACGCAGAGAATTAAGGTCAACTTCAGTTTGTGTATTGCCATGCCAAACATTGCCTGCTGCATTGGTAATAATGTATATATATATATATATATATATATATATATATATATATATAAATATAAGTAAAAGAATTCAAAAATTAAATCATTTAACTCTTTAATAATATATCAAGACAGCAGTCTCTTCTCGGATCAGTCAATTTGGAAAAATAATAATCACAAATTGTAATTAAATATGCATAGTACATGCATGATCGACAAAATATACTATGACAAGGTTCCGTTTGGCAAAACCTGTTTTAAACAGTCGATAAACTTTTACATCTAATAAGTTGTTTCACGATATTTTTAAAATTGACTATAAAAGGTGTTCGGATAATCAGCTTATAAGTTATTTTTACTCACTATAAAATCTTTTATAAAAAGACGGGGTGAACACATTTAAAAAATATATATTTGCTTCCAAGAGCTTATTATTTTGAATTTTTAAATTTTTTTTTTAAATTTTACCAAATACATTGGAAGAGTTAATTATCTTATAAGCTATTTTTAACAACTTATCAACTTAACCAGACACCCTCTTAATCAACGTACCAAAACATATTAAGACACATCGTATATATAATTATATACACACACGTATATGATCAAATATAATTAATCAGGTGAAGTTCAACATATGGTGTAGGCATTTTTAGCACACAACAAATCGGGTGGCTGTTGTTTATATCTATTTGTATTTATAAATATATAAATCCAACACACTAAATTGATTCAATTTAAGAACAAAGTCAAAATTATTTGAGGGAATAAAGTCAAACTAAACACATCAAAGTTGACAACATATTCTATGTTTGCATAATTCAGACTTTTACTCAATATCATAATTAGAAATGATCTATTAAAAAACACGGATTAATAATTTTCCACAATAATTACTTTTTCTTTGGTTAATTACCAACAATTGTTGACCTACAAAATGAACAGTGCACTACTAATTAATTTTAATTTCGACTATGACATTTAATTACGAGCTTTATGATTTTTTCAAGTTCATTGCATTTCTACACCTGTATTATATCAATTATTGCTGAAATAAATCGTACTACTAATTAATATTATATTACAAACCAAAGGAAAAATAAAGCACCCATATTTCTCATATATATATAGACATTTTTTTTTGTAATATAAATAAGGATACATTCTTGACATCACTTGTCTCAAGCTGTTTATGTAACTTACTTCAGTACAACAACCTTCTTCCAACAAGCTTCAAACATCAAGAAATAACATAGACACACATATAGTCGATATTAATTAATATTATGCATGCATGCATGGGGGTACGTAATTAGTTCATAATTAATTTAGTTAGTTTCATTTTCTCATCAATTAGGCACAAAGACACCATTGTACTTTCTAGCAGCCTCTCTGCTGTCAATGGTCACAATGTACTTCTCCTCCAAACGGGACCCGGCCCGTTGAGGCCCCCTCCCGTATCTCCTCCGGGCCTCTGCGCTGTCGATGGTTTCCTGATAGCCCTGATGAATATCATACTTCTTCGGTGACGCCACCATGAACTGTGTCTGCTTTGCCTTGGCCGATGTGACCGGGGAGTTTTTCGGGCTTTCAGTAGCGAACTCGCGGGCTCGGCCCGTGTCAGTTCTCGTTTTGACTGGTGGTGGTGGATTGTTCAAAAAGAGCCTATCGTAGTTGTTGGACTTTTCATAGTTATATGTGTTGTGATCTTTTGTTGTTGGTGGTGGTGGTGGTGGTGTATTGAGAGGAACGGTGTAGGAAGAAGGTGGCGAATGGCCGCTGTAATTAGGGTTTGGTGTTTCATGGTATCGTGTGTAAGAAGGAGGCGGGACATTATAGTCATTGTTGTTGTTCTTCGTTATACCATCATAATTATCATCATAATCTTCATCATCATCATCACTAAAGTTGTTATACTTACCATAGTGATCGTGTGTATTCTTTGGTGAACCCTTGTTTTGTTGGTGGATCATTGGATTATTGCCGAACTTGGGAGAGAAATCACGGGCTTTCTCAGGCTTATCACGGGCCGGCCCATACGGACCTGTCATGGGCTTATCCCATGTTTCGGGGTACAAGTCCTTTCTTGTTGGGCTATGTTTGGGATGATCTCCAAACGAAGGAAAGCGCTTAAACTCAACAACTTGTTCAGTTGTGGCCACATAGCTCTGCGAGTTTTGGGTTGCGGAGAAGCCGACTATGTCGTAGTCCGGATAACCAATCCCACCGTAGCCCGGTTCGGGATAGGTTTGATAAGCTTTGGTTTTGTTGGCGCCAAACCAAGCCATGTATTTTAAGAGACACACACAAACAAATTGTATTGTAACGAGACTTGGAAGTTTTTTTTGTGTTGTGTTTTGAGGATTGTACCTTGGTGGGGGTTATATAGGACTTTTTGAGTTATTATGTGGTTACAATTGGAGAAATATCTAGGATAGTGGTGGTTCTTTTCTTGATTATACATTTATACTTGAGCATCTGATTCTACGAAGACTGATTGTCAAGATAAAATTAAACAAGATAAAATTAAAGAATATAATCTTATGATAACATTGGAAGGTTCATTGCATAATTTTCGACAAAGTACAATTCATTTTCTGATAATTGTTGATCGTTTTGAAAAATTATTATACTAAGAAGGTGTTTGGCTAAACTTATAAAAGCGAGCTTATAAGCTTTTGCAAAATGTTTGGTAATTTTTTTTTAAAAAAAATCTTTTTTTTTTTTAAATAAGCTCTTGAACAACAAATAAGATATTTTCTAATAAGTACCTCCACTCGCCTTTTTATTTAAGATCTTATAATAATAAAAATAGCAAATAAACTCATTATCCAAACACTTTAAAAATTCATTCTATAAATAAGATGTAACAGCTTATCAATTCTTAAAACATCTCATAAAGACGTAGGAGCTTATCAATTATTTAAAATATGCTTAACCAAACAAACCCTAACTAACCAAATATCAAATATAAGAACTAATTATTCAGTTAATAATGAGTCATATCTTAAGAAATGCTTCAATTCAAGATTGAAGGAATCAAATTCCATGGAGATAGGCTTAAGAACTTGGAATGTAGAATAATAATATTTGGGTTATTGGATGAATATGAATATTTTTTATCCAGAATTGATAATGCAAGAATAAATTAAATCATTAATCATTAATTTGTGGCCCTTGTGGAGTTGTGGTAACATGTAACTGAATATTTTCGGCATATATATATATATATATATATATATATATTTTGGAATTGGAATTGGAATATAAATTATTTGCTGAATAATCCTTCTATAGTTGTGGTGTTTCACTACTCTCTCCTTTGTGGAGTTTCATTTCTTTTTAATCTTTTTTCTATTTTGTTTTGTGGCAAGTGTTTTTCTATACATGTATATATACTTATATACTAAATCACTCCAAATATATACAATTAAACTACCAAACAATTTATAATTAAAAAAAAGTCACTAATCATAGCCTAATTATATATACAACATATAAGATATTTTTTTTGAGTGGACATATAAAATTATAAATAATTAGGGTCTCTCTAGGGTGAGACCGCCTGTGTTCTAAACTTTTATGAGATATGCATTAATCACCATTAATTTTCTAAGAAATTAACATGGCATATGTTCTAAAAAATGAAGTACTTTACCAAATTATCCTTCTATTATTTTTTTTATTAAATTAATATATAAAATTGATTAATATTGAATTGTCTAATTTACCCCCTACTATATTTTAATTAAATAATTAATTTAAATTCATTATGACCGAGTTTTATTTGATAAATAGTCAAAAAAAATGCATTCATTAGGGATATAATTTGGGACATCTTAATACATTTATCACTCCTAACCATCCAAGCACATTAACTTATTATAATATATTTAACCATAATTGTATAAATACTGTTAATTAAAATATTAATTGCAACATTCATTATTATTAAATGATATTAAATAAATTATTAACAAATTTAATATAATAAAGTTTGAAAAATATAAATAATAGCAGTTCAATACGCCAAACATCTATCATTAATTATATAATATTAGAATTATTAATAAACTCCACCATTTAACAATGTAAAGAATGCTCAATTAAATATAAAAAAAATGCATAACTTAATTCAAACTCACTTATATTATTAAATCGATACTGTGACAAATCCAAACAAAAAATAAAATAATATGTTTATTTAGAAGAAGAAAATTTTATAACTCATTCCAATTAGTAGTTTTCTCACTTTAAAATAAAATTTTATACTACAAATACTATATTGTGAATTTTCTTTTAATATTTAACTTAATCAAATAGTAAAATTTGAATCGATTAAGTTCAAATCCTTTGAATTAGTAAACATTATTCAAATATTTGAATCAGTTGCTTAACTATTGACATAATGTGTTACATAATTAATTTAACTATTTATAAGTAATGTCTAGTATCTTTTTAATTTAATTTTGTCATAAAAAATAATAAATTTAATTTCTAACACATGTAAGAACCTAATCGTAAATCGTAATATTTTATCTAAGCGTAATATATGAACCAATTAAGCTCAAGTCCTTTCAATTTGTAAACATTATTCAAATATTTGAATCAATTAATTAGCGCGCTCAACTATTGACAAGAACGTCATAATCAAATTAACTATTATTAATTGAAGTGTAATACATTTTTAATTCAATTTTATCATAAAAAAATAATTCCTAAATTACTTAAGAATCAAATCATAAGATTAATTAAAGCGTATGATTTGAATCAATTAAGCGCAAATCCTTTTAATTTGTAAATATTATTCAAAAATTTGAATCGATAAAGTTCAACCACTGACAAGAACGTATTAATCGAGTTAACTATTTATAATTAAAGTCTACTATCCTTTTAATTCAATTTTAACAAAAAAATAATAATTTAATTCGTAAAATCGTAAGAATCAAATCGTAAATCGTACGATTTAATCTGACCATGAACCGATTAAATCTTACGATTTTTACGAATTAAATTTTACGATAAAATTCAATAAAAAAAGATACTAAACTTTAACTATACATAGTTTAATTAATACGCTATTGTAAATTATTGAGTTTAACTGATTCAAATATTTGAATATTGTCTACGAATTGAAATGAGTTGAGCTTAATCGATCAAATCTTTGAATATTTTTTTTTTGAATTGAAAACACATGAGTTTAATTGATTCAAATATTACGATTTAATTAAATCTTACAATTTACAATTCAATTCAAACTTCAAATTCTTTCGAAATTCATTTTTAAATTACACGAGTTGATCAGCATTTCCTTAGATTTTTAAAATATATTATATAAAGATTTGTTATGATAGGATATTATTAATATGTAATAATAATTATATGAGAATTAGTAATTTATTTAACATTATTTATATAAGTTTTATAACCATTATAAATTGTAGCTTTGTGATATATATCTGTATTATTAGTTTATTATCAATTATGTGTTGTGTCTTAATTGTAAGTATTCTTGCATGTTTTTAAATGGTCACAAGTTCTAATTCAAGTTGATGCAATTTTGGATGGGTGGTTTAATGCTTTTTATGAATAATGATATAATTGACTTTATAAATTTTAATTCAGCAGTAAATATAGATTTAAAATTGCTCTAAAATAGAGAGGGTAAAATTGACATTTCATTAATAATTTATAATTACCGATTTTTTAAATAATTATTGTACAAAGGGTATTTGCGACAATACATAAATGAGCAAAAAATAGGTTTTTTTGCTGTAGAGAGGGTAAATTTGACATTTCATTAATAATTTATAATTACCGATTTTTTTAAATAATTATTGTACAAAGGGTATTTGCGACAATACATAAATGAGGAAAAAATAGGTTTTTTTGCTGGGACACGTGTCGCAATTTGAAGGGAGTATCTTATAAAAGTTTAGAACACATGATCTCACGGTAGAAACACTCCCATTAATTTAACATGCAGAATTCTAAGAATTTTAGAATGCTATTTAAATAAACTCTCTTTAATAAATATAAGCCCAGTGCTAAGTCTCCTTCATTCACAATTGCATCTGTGCAATTCGTCTTCCATGGATGTCGATGGTAAACACGAAACAAATTTTCCATGTTCCGATGTCGTCAATCCGTTGCCCACAAGTTCCGGAATCGGGAAGGTATGCGGCATGCAATTTCCTGAGATTACGAAATTTCGCAATCTTTTTTGACGAATTTTTTGCCTTACGAAAAATTTCCTAAGCTTTTTTCGCAATCGACCTGAGTTATTAGGGTTTCCAAATCGGAATCGGATGTAGAAAATTTCTTCAATGAATTGTTATGTGTGAGCGCGTTTGTTGAACTATTTATATGATTCTCCAATCACACAATAGCTAGGAACAATTATACAGTAGAATTTCGATGAATTAATAACAATCGCTTAAATAAATATTCTTTTTCTAGTCCTGAATCGAAAAAGAACGTACTAAATTATTAGTTCAAAAATTTAATATCTCTTTAAATTAATAGAATTTTGTTAGTTTTACCTGTATTAATTTACGAAGGTTTGACTGAATTTTAATATCTTACTTTCGATAGTAATGGATATGATTTATGTTTTGTAATGAATACGCATATTGGTTTGCGTAACGGGTTGTTGTGTTGTTACAAGGACATATTTGTTCCTTCGAATTCTTTAGGATGATATTATCCGTATCAGCTTCGTCGCTAGAACAACTTCCGAATTATATAAATTAAAATAAAATAAAAACGGAAATAATTTACTCTAATGTAGCATAAGATATATATAAATTGTCAACACTTGTATAGATCATAAGAAACATTTACCCAGTGCACCTATATGGTTGGCTGCGGGTTCCTTCATTACAAAAAAAAAAAAAAATAAAAAAAAAAATAAGAAACATTTCCGTAACAAAAAAAAAATCCAAGAATACAAGGTGCATTTGATGCGTCGCACGTTGCAGTGTATGATACATCGTACAAGTGGAAAGGCACAACCCTAATTATTCATAAGTATTCATAAGTCCAAAATTTTTATTTAATTATTGATCCCTTTAATGAGACATGGTTCAATTATACATACAAAATACAATGGATACATTGATTGCTTCAGATAATAGGAAAAGGAAATTAACAATGTATGATCAACTAATATGTTAACTAATTGATTATGTTAAATTATATTAATTTTTTTTTAAAATTTGATTGTTTTTTCATTCCATACAGAAAAATTTATGAAATTCTATATACAATTAAACATATATTAATACAGTCGGGACTAACCAAATTTTATTAATTTAGCGAAATATTAATTTAATGATATATTTTTTAACATATTCTTTTTCAAGTTGGGAACGGAAAAACACATTTATTTAAACGAAGTTATTAAATTATCGATATTTTACTTTATTATTACCAATAACACAATTACTTGTGAAATATTATGGATTACCACTAAGTAATTATGTGATAACAATGTTGAATTTTATAGCCATATAAATATTATGTTATATAATAATAATAATATAAAAAATAATGATATTCTCCAAGAACAATTTTCCCGACAAAAAAACATTTTTCTTGACATTATTATTCCTTAAACAAACAGGGCTTTACCTCCATTGCTCCTCCTCTTTTGTCCCTTTTTTCTACTCCATTTTCAAATTTCCCCACAATTCAGATCTACTCTTCTTCACTCCCATCTCTGCTAACTGCGAAGTTTTCTCTCTCATCCGACTTTGATTCGAGTGTACTCTCTCTCTCTCTCTCTCTCTCTCTCTCTCTCTCTCTCTCTCTCTCTCTCTCTCTCTCTCTCTCTCTCTCTCTCTCTCTCTCTCTCTGTGCGTTTGTTCGTGTTCTTCTTTTACAGAGATTATCAACTAATCCGGGTACTCTAAATATGAGGTAAGAGAAAACCCATACTAAAAAAATAATCAAGTGGGTCGATTCGTTTTTTTCTTTTGCAATAATTCCTCAATGTCAGAAGCAAAAAAATTAATTTGCAAGAATTGTTTTTTTTTTTTTTTTTTTTTTTTTTGTTGGAAAGTGAATATGCGTTTGCGAATCTGGAGAACTTGGACCATTGCGCCAAGTATTTGAACAATACCCTCGTCACATTCGGCTTCCCTGCTTCTCTCGATCTCTTTGCTAATGATCCCGTGAGTTTCAATTTTTCTTTTTTTTTTTGGGGGGTGGGGGGGGGGGGGGGGGGGGGGGGGGAGGAAGATTTTTTCTTACATGTTTATGACAATGTGTTTGATGTAAACTAGGTTTCGGTAGCGAGGACTTGCAATTGTATATACGCATTGTTGCAGCAGAGACAAAGGGATGTTGAGTTCAGAGAATCAGCAAATGAGCAGAGGCAAATGTATGCTTCTCTCTCTCTCTCTCTCTCTCTCTCTCTATGTATATATTGGTTCGTATTTTTTACGGATATTTAAGATAACGGTGTAGTGTTTGTTCTGTTGTGTAGTTTTCGTTTGCTGATGAAAGAATGGAAAGTATAGGACATGAAATCAAGAATTTAGAATTCATATTGATACCCTTTACTTAGATGATTCGATTTAGAATTTGGAGTTTTCGAGTCATGTTGAGAAGATGCTTACGTGTTTTTTTGTATTGCCGTTAAAAAAGACTGTTATCAGACATTTCGAGACTGGAAGCCAAAGTCGAGAGGCTAGAAGCACAGTTAACCGGAAAAGACAGAGAAATAGCTACAATGACTCGAACGGTATTACAAATTAGAAATTATCAGTTAATTTAACCCTTCGTATTTCGTCTGATTTCTTGAGGAATTCAATTCGTGCAATTAATAGGAAGCTAAAGCTACAGCGGCATTCAAATCCCAGATCGATAAGTTGCATCAGGAACGAGACGAATTTCAGAAGATGGTTTTGGGTAATCAGGTTGATTACGACAACTTTTTATTTATTAATTTATTTTATTTATTGCCGTTTAGGGTTTAGTTCTGACGTTGTGTATTTGATAAACAGCAAGTGAGAACTCAACAGATTCACGAGATGAAGAAGAAAGAAAAGGACTATATAAAGTTGCAGGTTCGATTCTTCTTTTTTCTTCTGCCGTTTGTGCATGCCTAATTTAATCAGCTTTCTCAAAATGAAATAAATAGATCGTATTTTGGGTTTTTATTAACTCGCGATTTCACGCAGGAGCGGCTTAATCAAGTACTGATGGAGAGAAAAAAGGAATCTAAATCGGGAATGGAAATTATGAATTTACTACAGGTAAAAGAGAGTTTCTTTTTCTAGTGTCTTTTATTACAGTACAGTTTCTTGTTCTTACACCTCTCTATTTTTGACCGATAGAAAGAAGGCCGCCAGCGTGGAACTTGGAACGGAAAAAAAACTGATAACGACTTCTATAAAAAGATCGTAAGTGATGCGACAGATTCTTCTATTTCGGGGTTTTTTTTTTTTTGGGGAAGTTTCTCTAAGCACTTGAAGCTTGTCGAATATTGTAGGTGGACACTTATGAAGTGAAAAATCAAGAATTGGTGGCTGAGAATGCTAATTTGAGGGCATTACTACGTTCGATGCAGGTACCTTTTAATAGTGTGAGAGTTGTATATATATATATAATGATTTAATTTAATAAATTGCAAAATTCTGAATGGTGGATTTATGTCTCGTTCTGATATATATTTTCTGTTTAAATAATGAACTCACGGGTGACATATTTACTTTGCTAAAGTAAATCTGCGATTTTTTGTTTCGATTTTTATTTTCTGTGAACATGTACATATAAAGCATTTTTAAAAAAAAAAATTTGCAGGTTGATATGCGTGAATTCCTTAATGCTCCAAATACGAAGCAGTCTTCTCCAGCCAATGGCAAGTCAGATGCTGACCAATCGCAGTCTCCGTTGGGTGGGAGAACCGTACGTTACATCTTTTATATATATATATATATATATATATATATATATATATATATATATATATATATATATATATATATATATATATATATTATATATATAAAAGTTATATATAGAATATTTGTTTAGAATACGTAATTTCCAAATGTTGGAAGAAATGTTTTTTTACTTTTGTAATTTTTTTGCAGGACATGTTTGATCTGCCTCTTCGCATGGGTAGGGATCAAATCGAAGAAAGTCTTCGAACAAAGATGACTTCGATTAAGGTAGAATTGATTTAGAGCTAATTCTTGATCTGTATGCTGAGATATTACCAAATTAATGTAATTTTCTGAACAAGTGATAATGTTTTTTTTTTTAATTTTCTGAATAATTTTGTTATTCGAACAATGAAGGAGCGCATGGTTCATCTTCAAGACGCGCAAAAGGATGCAGAAGTTACTTCTGAGGTTACGGAGAGAGAACTTGAGCTCGAAGCTCAGCTTGTCGAAGCAAGAAGCATTATTCAAGAGCAGGTCTTGTATTCTCTCTCTCTCTCTCTCGATTTATTTTGCACGTGTAACATATTTTGACTAAGAAACGACGTCCTTTAATGCAGGCATCTATAATGTCTAAAAATATTGCTAAGTCTGAGAGGCCAAGGTACGTTTCTTGAAAATTGACGAATTAAAAAAAAATTAACAAAAAAAAAAAGAAAATAAACGAAGTATGAAAATGTGTGCAGGAGATTAAGTGGCCATCTGAGTTCCGACAGGGACTAGAAACATCACCACTGTAATAGGTACCGTTTATTCCCCCGAAAAAAGAAAAAAGGTTCCACGATTATTGAGTAAAAGTCCGAAATGCCCCCAAGTTGTGTTTGTGACAGATACATATAATTAATATTAACTTAGAGGATATTCTTCTTGCTTGTCGTATAGGGGCTTTCGATAATCGTACGGACCGCCATTTCTCGCTGGAGATGTATCTTTATTTCGTTAGTGTTGTGTATATGTAATTGCTTGTGCTTAACTTATGGCAAGCTTTTTTAGACATAGGTTTAGTAGATGAGATTTTTGTCTTAAAATTATTTATTTCATTCAGTTTATGTAATTTTGTGTACCATAACTTATGGTCATATTATATTATCGTACTCCAAGTTTTATCTGGCTTCTGTTTCATTCTGTAGTTGCCTTTGTTTCGGTACAAGTTGTTGATAAGATTAACGATGATTAATTGAATAATTGAACTTTATTCCATATTTGGTACAATTAGTTCAATCATTTGTCAAGTTGGCTGGCAATTTTGGATCTCTAGTCCACAATTGCACATTTTCATAATTTTTTTTTTCTGGTCAAACAAGACCTTAGTGTATTGGGAATGACTATAACAAATTCCAAGTTTTTCTCACTTCAATACCAAAAAAATAAAAATTGAATAATAAATAAGTAATGACATAAATACCCTTAATGAAAATAAATACTATACAAATATTAAAAATCTCATTTTTCTTTTTTCAATACAAACACACAAAATCCCTCAAACTCATATTCTTCTTCACAAATTCCTTAACCTCTTCCTTCTTCTTCCTCACAACAAACCCTTCTAAAAAATCTCAAAACTAAATAAATTAAAACCTCATAAAACTTATAAAATGGAGTTATAAGACAATAATATGGTAGTATATATGGAAGGAGAACACATTAAGGTAAGTATCGATGTCTTTTTTGAGCTTCGAAGTCGATTTTGAAGTTTTTTTTTTTAAAACCCGTCGGCAATTTTCGACACAGACAGGTCGATTTTTGGGTCAATTTTCGACACGAACGTGTCGAAAAATATATATATAAAAAAAAAAACAAAAAAAACAAATTTCGACACATACCTGTCGAAATTTGGAGAATTTTCGACAGGTATGTGTCGAAATTTGTTTTTTTTGTTTTTTTTTTTATATTTTTCGACACGTTGGTGTCGAAAATTGACCCAAAAATCGACCTGTATGTGTCGAAAATTGCCGGCGGGTTTCAAAAAAAAAAAACTTCAAAATCGACTTCGAAGCTCGAAAAAGACATCGATACTTACCTTAATGTGTTCTCCTTCCATATATACTACCATATTATTGTCTTATAACTCCATTTTATAAGTTTTGTGAGGTTTTGATTTTTTGAATTTGGAGATGTTTTGGAGGATTTAAGAAGATGAAGAAGATAGGGTTTAAGTGATTTGAGTTTGGGAAGATGAAGAGATGATTTATTTTTCTTTTTTTTCCTTGGTATTGAAGTGAGGAATAAAAATTTTGTTTGTATAAATTGTATTTTGGTTGATGAAGGGCGTTTTTGTACTTTGCTAACAATTTTTTTTATTTATGGTTTTAAACTAAGAAAAAATTGTAAAAACTTCTATAAAAAATGGTTTTAAACTTGGAGGTACTGAAGTGAGAAAAAATTGGGATTTGTTTTAGTTGCCCCCTAGTGTATTATTAAAAAAAGATTGGGGTGAATTGCGTTTTGCACCCTGGAAATAACTGGTGACTTGCACCACAAAATTTTAAAGTTGGCAAAGTGCATCCTCAAATTAATTATCTCTTGGCAATTTGCACCCCATGTCTATTTTTGCAAGATTTGAATCAAGAAGTCAATAATATATCATGATATTTTGAAGGGCAAATTAGTCTTGAAAACAAAGTAAAATAATCCCTGACAATTTTTTCGTTATTCCCATATTTTTTGCAAGTTTTACGTGACTCCTATATCTGTTTTTCTATGAAGTTAGGGTTTCTTCTTTTCTTCCAATTTTGAAAAAAAAAATAGAAAACGAAAACGAGAAAGCTCTAATGAATTGGTGATTGAGAGAAAAAAGAATTTCAGGGTGCAAATCTCCAATCTATGTTATTTCCGAATTTAGAATTTCGGGGTGCAAATGCATGAAGAGTGCAAGTTGCTAAAAGATAACTAGTTTGAGGGTGAACTTCACCAAATTTAAAATTTCGGGGTGCAAATCACAAATCTATGTTATTTCCAAGTTGCAAGACGCAATTCACCCAATCTTTAACTACTGTCTGTGTTTGACCAACAATCAAGGGAACACGTAAGCATTCTATGTAGGGGCTCTTTGACATACCCCCAATTACTTTTTTTAATAGGGATAGGTCCAAAATATTTTAGACGATTTGAGAAAAGCCCACACTCATTTTCAGCTATTATGTTTTCCAGCTTTGCCCCGCCCGCCACGTCATCACTGGGTCCGCGCTCAGCATTTTTTTTTTTCGTTTTTTTTTTCCGTCTTTTCTGTATCAGTTTCCTTAATCGACTATGAAGCATAGTCGATTAGCCTTTAGTCGACTATGCTTCATAGTCGATTAAGGAAATTCTTTAATTTTTTAATTTTTTTTTGTTTTTTTAATTTTTTTTCTATATCAGGTATATTAATCGACTATGATGAAATATAGTCGATTAAGAATCTGCTACTAAACATAACAAATTACAACTGCGAAAAAAATGCAAAATCAACAATATTTTACAAAAAACGAAAAATATACAAACGTTATAAATGATTTATACAATTGAAATCAATACACAAGAAATCCAAAAAAAATAAAAAAAACTGGAGTCGATCAACCTTAATCAAATACCAGAACATAGTCGATTAGCTTAATCGACTATGAACATGTACATAGTCGATTTAAGTTTCAGCCTGCATGAACATGTACATAGTCGAAATTCTCTACACTCGCACAAAAAAACCCAAAAACAACCTCCCCATCGTCACCACACCACCTGGCCCAGAGCTCCTGCCTTGGCCGAACCCGTCAGGTTTTGAGAATGTTCAGCTCCACCAATGAAGCAACATCAGTGTTGAGCACCTTCTTCACAATCTCCTCCTTGATGATGGCCTCGCACACAACCGATTTTTCCCTCCATTTAATCCAGTTCACCGCAGCAGGTTTCTTGCCCGAACAGTAGTCAGAGAGGCCTTGACGGGGTCGGAATCCTTGGGCAGGCGGCGTTGGTCAACGGAGGCACCTTTCATCAATCTGGCAACGATAGCAGTGGACGCCGGAGGAGAGATAGTGGTGGTGGTGATGGGCAGAGATGGTTGACGATTAAGGGTTTGTAGATCCGCCGCGCCACCGCTGACTTTGTAGATCCGCCGCGCCAGCGCCTCCGCGAAGTAGGTGGCGACTTTCCTCATGGCCCCCACCCGAGACACCACGAGTACGCCCACGTGCTTCACCAGCGCGTCGGCAAGTTTCATGTTCTCCTGCCGGACGGCCTCCGCGCACGCCATCAGAGTGTGGACGAGCCTCACCCCTGCCTCCTGCGAGTCCACCACCATCACCGGCAGCGCCGCGGCGGCGGCGGCGGCGGGCAGAAACCCTGTTTCGGAAAATTCAGATGTCGTCCTCTTATTAGCGCTCTCGGGGAGGTCAACGGCGTCGTCCTTCTGTTTGTTGCTGAAAATTGCGCCGCCGGGAATCGCCCTGAGGTCGTCGTCGTACCCATTAGATTCGCCGGAGATTCCAATTTGATTACCGGAAATCATATCGAATCCGTTACTCGAGCTGCCGAGCTCCAACAACATGCTCTCGATTAAATATGAGAGGAATTAGGGTTTGAAAATAATACATTGACAAATAAGGGTAGATTTGGAATTATAAAAATAATATTTGGTGGAATACTAACTAAGGGGGTTTTCTCTAATTATTTTTGGGAGGAGGTTTCCTGAATTGCATTTCCTAGATGAGGGGTATTGCTAATAATCCTTTCTATGTAACTGTAAAAGTCAACCCCTATATCATCATCACTTAAATACTTAAATGACAAATTAAAGCTAATGTGCACAAATTCGTTGAACAATCTCAATGGCGTGAAAATTTGAAGTCAACCATCTTGATTAGCTAATAAGAGAAACTAGTAAAAAAGAAACCACTATTTAATTAATTAATTAATTGCATTATTTATTAACTAATTATTCGGTGTTTGACCGACAATTCTTTGCCCAATTGGCCAAGACTACCCAACTTTTTGTTGAAATTTTGAGAGCTATTGTTGGGGTGGTAATACTATTTATTGAACCCTATTAAAAAAAAATAGTGGAAATGTTTTATTTTATTTTATAGTAGTGTTTATATTTTATAAAATTTGAGTGTCTGGATTAATTGATGTTTATATACATATATACCAATTAATGCACCGTTTGTACTAATTTATTACATTGATAATTTATAAATATGAATATGTGATTTAATATAAAATAAAACTTGGAAACAAAGAGTATGCATGTGAATTTTTTGAATGATTGTGACTTAAGGACTAGGTCAAATTAAAAATACTAAAGTAACCTTCAAAGCTAAGTTTGGTCTCTTTGCTTGTCCATGACAAAACAACTAAATCACTCTATATATATATATATATATATATATATATATATATATATATATATATATATATATATATATATATATATATATATATATATATGAAACCCAAAAAAAATAATTAAATTTAAAAAAAACCCATTAATCATAGCCTAATTATCAGCCACCTCCCAAACCCCACAATCATGTGCCCTAATTCTCATTTTTCGCCTTTAAATCGGGAAATTAAAAACCACTTTTCCTTATTATATATATACATACACACATATAAATATACATGCAGACACATTTTCATAGATCAATTATTTGCAATAAGTCTATATATATATATTAATTTTCCTTTCACATATATTATATATACACTTGTAAGAATCATAGGTTTCATCAAAATAATTAAACACCAAACTTTTGTTAAGAAAACAATGGAGTTGATCAATATTAATAATCAAGAAACCGATGATCAAAACCCTATTTCGGTGCTCGAAGGCGACAAATTTTGCATCGGCAGAATTCTCGCAAGAGAATCTTCGGTCGGCCAATCGTCGCGCGTGTTCTATCGCGCTTCGGAAGGTGTTCCGTTCAAATGGGAAATGCAGCCAGGCACTCCAAAGAATATTATTCCACATCAGCAAGAAGAAGACGACGACGACAGCATATTACCAATTTGCCCTTCTCCGTTGATGCAGAGCTTGCGCCTCCCTCTCCCTAATGTGACGGTTCATCACGATCACGACACGAAAGAATATTCCGCCCTGAAGAAGTCGAAAATTTGGAGTTTGAGGAAAATTGGCAAGAAAGTGGAGACACTAATTGGAAGCAGCAGTAGTAGTAGTAGTAGTAATAATAATAATAATAATAATAATAATAATAATAATAATAATAATAATAATAATAATAATAATAATAATAATAATAATAATAATAATAATAATAATAATAATAATAATAATAAACTGCCACTAGAGAGCTCGAGATTCGGAGAATATTCTTCGAGCTTTTGTTCAGATTCTTCTTCCTCCTCTTCTCCTTCTTCGTCTTTTTCGTCGAAAAGTCGTGTGGTGGATACTTCTGCGATCGATGATGGCCCGTTTTGTTGCGGTCCGTTGACTGTCGTACTGGTTCGTGTTGTGAGACGAGTTTAGTTTGTTGATTTTATTGCATTTAGTACCCCTGTGTTTTATCAAATTACTAAAAAGTCCCCGCGTTATTAATATTAATATTAGCAAAAAAAAAAACTTATAATACACTTGTTTTTTAGCACATTAATTACCACGTAAACGGTGTGTTTTTAGGGGTCATTTTGCTATATAAAAAAAAAGGAAATTGAATCATAGGGTGCTCTTGCCGGTAAAATAACATGCATGAGGAGTTTTTTTAGCAATTAGAGAAAATACAGGGGTGCTGAATGCAATAAATCCTTAGTTTTATGCATTTTATTTGAATTATTTTCTTATTTTGGAACACTATAATGATATCTATATACATTGGATAATATGTATGAAATTATATATGTAGGTATTTAGACGATTATATACATGAATATCTAAAATTGTAATAAAACAAGTGAGTTTATGTACTCAATTCTTGATGAGAAAGTGCATGTTTCAAATGAATAATGAATATTCATTGGTTAATTTAATTTGTTATAAGTATATATTAGATTAAAATGTTTTTTTTTTTTTTTTTTTTTTAATTTCAGGATGAAGGAAAGAAAGGGGTATATTATTGCAGCAAGCACAAGAAAGTATTTGCTATAGAAGATAACGAAATAATTACACAGGCGGCGGCCGGAGTTCCGTTCCAATGTGAAGTGCATCCCGGAACACCGAAAACCCTGCCGGAAAATGACAACATCCCACCTCCCATCCCTCCACCGGCGGTGCAAATAGAAGAGGCTGGGGAGTACTCCACGTGGGCATCTAGGGCAGCTTGTTTTACAATACGGCGAAAGAACAAAGAGAAGGCAAAAACAGGGGAGTTATTTGAATTTGATGCTTCGTTTCGAGAATCGGGTTCCGTTTCTTCTCGTTCTTCGAAAGTGGATTCGAGAGTGTCGAAAATTCGAAGGAATTTTCAGGGTGGTTGCTTTAGCTGTGGTGGTTATTGGAGGAGAAAAGACATTGTTGTTTTTGCTAGGAGGAAATTATATTCATACATTTCTTAGTTTTTTTTTTTTTTTTGCCTCAAACAATTTAAATATTAAATAACGGTTCTTTTTGCATGTGATATTGTAGTTTATTGTTCTATCTGGATTACTTATTTGAATTGTGTTTCAATACTTTTTTTTTTCTTTTTTATTATGAGTAGTGGAAATGACACTGTGATGTTTAAGTATTTTATTAAAGGATAAATTACGGCCCCACTGCATGTTTCTCGTAATTAAGGTCAAATTACAAAAAAACATTTATGTTTGAGTAATTAGAATCACTCCTTCAACTATGAATCTTCTTACACGTTCATTCTCGCAGTGTCAAATTTAGCGGAATATTCTCCAGTTTATACCCGTTTTACCATATTCGAGCTCATATTTTGACACAAGATGAACATTAGATGTGTCTTTTGGCTTGTAAATATCAGATTGTAGTGCATCAGAAACTGCATTTTTACAGAAAACGAGTACAAACAACATAACATTCCACATATTCTAGAAAATTATGTTGAATTTGACACCATAAAGGTACAATAAAATAATTCATAATTAATGGGATAGTTGTAATTACCCAAACAAGAGAGATTTTTTTTGTAATACAACCAATGTTTTCAGAACCGGACCGACTATAGAACCGGAAGACCATTTGGGTCATGGGTTCATAAGGTCGAACCGGTTCAACCGAGTTTTCAATTTTTTTTTATATATTATTATTTTATTAATTTTATTGTTTTAAAAATATTATTTTCTTTATATTTTTAATCTCCCAGTTATTTTTTTCACTTTTATCTACTTCACCTCAGTTTTTAATATATTTTATTGTTTATTCTCTATATTTTATCATTTTTTATTCTTCAAATCCGGCAATCGGCCACCCCTATTCGATCACCCATGATCATATCTGACAATCCTTCGACCCCTCATGACTAAATCCGGCCACCCACTACTAAGTATGTGAAGGTTCGCTCAAATCTAGTTACAAATAACCAACTCAACGGTGATTCGAGACGTTTTGGCCGAAAACCGGGTTCATTGACTGACTCGTCGGTTATCGAGTTTTACTCCGTCGAACCGAGTTTCGGTCATTTGACCCCAATTTTCGATTTGTCTGGTTTTCGATGTTAGACCGGACCGTTTATTGCCGGGTCAAGATCGAACCGATCCGACCGGCCGGTTTGGTCCGATTCCAACAACATTGAATACAACCTTACATAATTTTCCTTATTAAAAGATGATGGTGTAACACTTCTTTGAAGTCAAATAGCAATTTAACCTAAATAAGTTGTAGGCTAAAGTGCTAATTGACTAAATTATTCACACATTAAATTGAAATTTTGTTATACATAATTCTAGACCGAAATAATGGAACGGACCACAGCTTACTTAATTTGAGGTACTAATTAAAAAAGAAAATACACAAATTATGTTCGAATATAACAACACTATAGATCAATTGATTATTTAGCAATCAAATTAATTGCTAATTAAAAAAATGGGATAATTAGCAATACCCCCCTCATCTAGGTAAATGAGTTAAGAAAAACCCCCCTCCCAAAAATAATTAGAGAAAACCCCCTTACCTAATATTCTACCCAAATATTATTTAATAATTCCCAAACCACCCTTTCTCACTCTTATCTCTTCTCTCTCTCTTTCTCTCTCTCTCTCTCTCTCTCCTCTTTCTCTCGCACACATAAAAACACACACACACACACAAATTAGTGAGAAATCTCAACAGGAGAAAGCTCAACAGGAGAGTAAGGAGGATTCCGCCGCCGCCGCCGCCGCCGCCATCGTCTCCGCGCACGCGTCAGCTGCTGGAGTGAGGAATCCATCGCCGTCGCCGGTGTTGCGATGAATCTATCGGGTCGAACCGACAACGCCATCAAAAACCACTGGAACTCAACCCTCAAGCGCAAGTGCTCCTCCTTGAGCTCCGACGAAGGCGGTAACTTCGATAACAACGACGGCGGTGGCGGAGATTACGGTGGTGGTGGTCAGCCGGAGCGGCCGTTGAAGAGATCCGTCAGCGACGGGTCGGGTATACCCGTTTCGGGTATGTACTTCAACCCGGGCAGCCCGTCCGGGTCGGACGCCAGCGATTCGAGTCTGCCTTCCCATGTCTATAAACCGGTGGCGAGATCCGGCGTCGTTTTGGTTGAAACCGCTTCTTCCTCCGTCGTTGACCCGACGACCAGTCTCAGCCTGTCTCTACCCGGAGTTGACCCGACCGAGTCAACCAATCACAGGACCGAGTCAACTCAACCCTTAGCTGTTAATCCCATCATCCATCAACCTTAATCGACTATGTACATGTTCATAGTCGATTAAGCTAATCGACTATGTTCTGGTATTCGATTAAGGTTGATCGACTCCATTTTTTTTTATTTTTTTTGGATTTCTTGTTTATTGTTTCAATTGTATAAATCATTTATAACGTTTATATCTTTTTTTTTTCTAACTAAAATATAGTTGATTTTGCATTTTTTCGCAGTTGTAATTTGTTATGTTTAGTAGCAGATTCTTAATCGACTATGCTTCATCATAGTCGATTAATACACGTGATATAGAAAAAAAGAATTAAAAAAACAAAAAAAAAATTAAATAATTAAATAATTTCCTTAATCGACTATGAAGCATAGTCGATTAAGGCTTAATCGACTATGCTTCATAGTCGATTAAGAAAAAACGGAAAAAAAAAAAAAAAAAAAAAAACTGCTGAGCGTGACCCAGTGCTGATGTGGTGGGCGGGGGCAAAGCTGGAAAGCATAATGGCTCAAAATGGGTGTGGACTTTTCTCAAATGGACTAAAATATTTTGGGCCTCCCTCAATTAAAAAAAATAGTGAGGGGGTTTTCTCAAAGAGCCCCTAAAAAAATTGCAGCAACCGTCCTATTATTGATAATACCGTCAATATATAATATATAATACTGCTGAAAGTACATAACAATGATATAAATCATATAATATAAAAAACAATTA
Organism: Erythranthe guttata; assembly: GCF_056151865.1. NCBI lineage: Eukaryota > Viridiplantae > Streptophyta > Magnoliopsida > Lamiales > Phrymaceae > Erythranthe > Erythranthe guttata. Next base: position 17,774,180 of record NC_142542.1, read on the forward strand.
TAAATAAATACATAGAAACAGATAAGTGAGAATTAAGAGAGAATCCGAAACTGTTAGAAATGACCGCTTCCGACAACACAGAGTCCTCCTACCCACCACTCTTCCGCCCTAACCACGGCGGCGCTGAAACCGGCGAACACCACCACACCCCAAAGTCAGCCCGGCTCGAACCCGATCCATATCCAGATTCGGATTCAGATTCTCTTCCGGTGATAGATTTCCGGGAGACGAGCCCCTCAGACCTGGGCAGAGTATGCAGAGAGTGGGGCGTTTTCCGGCTGGTCAACCATGGTATTCCGGCGGCGCTTTTGAGCGGCCTCCATGAACACGCCGACAAGATTTTCTCGCTCAGTTTCGAGACGAAGCGGGCTTTTCCGACGAGCCCGATGCTCTACTTCTGGGGCAGCCCGGCCCTTAGTATGTCGGCGAATGCTCATCAACAAACTGTCGGCGGCGGTGTGCAAAACAACATCAACTGGTTGGAAGGTTTTAATGTTCCGTTGAACAAAACATCATCGGATTCTCAGATGTCTGATTCTGACGAAGCACTTCTTCAATCTTTCAGGTTAGCTCTCTGTCATTCTACATTTCTTCTCTTCTTTTATTTATATATAGTATTCTTTTTTTTTTTTTTTTTTATTATTATTATTATTATATGGATTATATTGGATTACATGAAATTGGATTAATTCCTTACTGATTAATTAATTATTTAATTAATTCATTATTTAGTTAGTAGCATGTACGGTTTTTTAGATTATATTTTCTATTAAATTTGTTATAATTAGTTATTACATGTGAATTGTCTATAAAACCACTTAGTTTACAATAATAAAACATAATTTTAAGGATAAAATTGTATTTTTTTTTTTGTCACCACTATTAAAGTAATCTTAAGGGGAGGGGTGCTACTAATTTAATGAAATAGTAGCATTTAATAGCGGACTTTGAATTTAGTAGCGGGTTTGAAAAAGTGTAAATCTTACCAACCGAACATGTTATTAGCCCCTACTATTTAGTCAGTAGAACCTTATAGCGGTAACCGGACGAGCCCTTATTATTATTATTATTATTATCCATAATCTATAATTCATAATCTATACTAAGGGTAAATTACAATCAGCCCGAAGGAAAGATTTATTTACAAAATATTCCTCATATTGCAATTTGTAAATTTCTTACATTAACACTCTTTTGTAGGAGTGCACGTAAGAAATTTACAAACTGAAACTCAGGGAGGTGATCGTAATTTACGTAAATTACACTAACGATTAATGAATGATGAACATGAAACTCTTCTCCTTTAGACAAATAGAGGTACTGTTGATATTATGAAAATAATAAAATAAATTAATTTAAAAAAAATATTATTATTATTAACACATCCCAATCATGCTCTTAATTGATTTGAAATATATGTTCATGCATCTCTCAAGCCCTAGTGAAGGATTTTTAGGTGGGTAGGGGTCCATTTTTAACTAATCGACACGTTTGTCCTTTTTAATTTCTTTGCCTTTTTTCAATTTATTTATTGTTTTCACTTATGAGTTATGACAATTATTTTATTTTATTTTTAAATTAGGTCTTTATTAGAAGAATATGGTGCCCACCAAACAAGGCTTGCAAAATCACTATTCAAAACCATGGCCGAGGACTTAAATTTCCCACCAAACAAATCAAAGTCTTATCTATCGCCGCCCACCGGATTCTTACGTGTCTACCGCTACCTCCGCTGCCACCTGGCGGAGCAGCGGTGGGGGATTAATTCCCACACCGACAGCTCCGTTATTTCAATAATACATCAAGATCAAATTGGAGGCCTCCAAATTTTCAACGATAATAAATGGCTTGATGTGAAACCTATTCGCGACTCTTTGATCGTCAACCTTGGAGATATGATGCAGGTTTTTGCCCTAACCTAATTTTATGAGGGTACCGTTAAAGTGTAGTTACGAAAAAAATTCTTTCTTTTTGAGAAATTATATTCAGTCCTTTGTTGTTTGTAATTTTTTACATTCAACCCCTACAAAAGGGTGTTAATGTAAGAAATCTACAAATTGCAGGGGTGTTTATAGAAAAATGAGAGTTTTTTTTTTTGGTTGGTTGTAATTTACTCTATTCTTAATCATGAGTTATGAAATTAAAAATTGGAAATAAATGTGAGTAAAATGTTTTTTTATAGGCGATGAGCGACGACATCTATACAAGTGTGACACACAGAGTGAGGGTGCATGTGGAGAAAGAGAGAATATCGATAGGGTATTTCGTGTTTCCGGATGAGGATGCAGTGATAGAAAGTTCGAATTACGAGCCGTTTAGTTATGCTGATTTTCAAGCAAAGAAGGAAATTGATTTGAAGACCGTCGGGATCAAGATCGGTCTTCCCAGGTTCAGAATAGACCGATCGGTTTAATATTTTTATGGGTTGTGTTTACTGTACTATTGTTCTTGAACAATGCAACATTGTGAAACTGGAAAATAAAATTGGATTAGATATGTGAATTTTGCTGCGAAAGAGCAAAAAATTTCAAGTCATTTGATCATTTTGAAGTCAATTGAATATTTGTAAACTATATATATTATAGAGTAAATTACAACTACTCCTGAGGTATGGTAAATTTATGAAAAACCCTCTCTTGTTTGGATAATTACATCTACTCTCTTAACGATTTTACTCTCTTAACGATTGTACTCTCTTAACGATTTTTTCTTATGTTTCCACCCTTATGAAATCAAATTCAACATAATCATCTAGATTTCGTGGAATGTGCTCTAGTTTGTACTTGTTTTGTGTAAAAATACAGTTTTTGATGCACCATAATCTGATATATACAAGCCAAAAAACACATATTATGATCATCTTACTTCAAATTATGGAGTTCGAATGGGATAAATCAGGTACAAACGTGATAATATTCCATATAATTCTGAAGATTTCACTAAATTTGAAACCGCAAGGGTGGACGTGTAAAAATATTTATAGTTGAGGGTTGATTGTACTACCCAAACATGAGGGGTTATTTTGTAAATTAACCATACCTCGGGGGGGCAACTATTTTGAATACTAATTTTTGCTTAGTTGAATACTACCTAGTTGAAAACCACAATTGAGTACATATTTATAAGTTTTTTCTTACTTTAAAACCAAAATAAAAAGAAAATTACAAAAACACCCTTTCATACAAAATATCAATTATATCAAATTTTATTAGAAATTACCTATTCAAAAACCAAATAAAAAAAAAAAGAAAAAAAACCCTTTGTTGTTAAAAAAAAAAAACCTCCACCATTTCTTCTCCTCTCCAAATTCAAAAAATCAAAACCTCACAAAACTTATAAAATGGAGTTATAAGACAATAATATGGTAGTATATGTGGAAAGAGAAGCCATTAAGGTAAGTATCGATGTCTTTTTTGAGCTTCGAAGTCGATTTTGAAGTTTTTTTTTTTGAAACCCGTCGGCAATTTTCGACACATACAGGTCGATTTTTGGTCAATTTTCGACACCAACGTGTCGAAAAAAAAAAAAAAAAAAAAAAAAAAAAAAAAAAAAAAAAAAAAAAAAAAACCAAATTTCGACACCTACCTGTCGAAATTTGGACAATTTTCGACAGGTAGGTGTCGAAAAACACTATTGGTAAAAAAAAAAAAAAAAAAAAAAAAAAAAAAATTTTTTTTTTTTTTTTTTTTACCAACAGTATTTTTTCGACACATACCTGTCGAAATTTGGACAATTTTCGACAGGTAGGTGTCGAAATTTGGTTTTTTTTTTTTTTTTTTTTCTTTTTCGACACGTTGGTGTCGAAAATTGACCAAAAAATCGACCTGTATGTGTCGAAAATTGCCGACGGGTTTCAAAAAAAAAAAACTTCAAAATCGACTTCGAAGCTCAAAAAAGACATCGATACTTACCTTAATGTGTTCTCCTTTCATATATACTACCATATTATTGTCTTATAACTCAATTTTATACGTTTTGTGAGGTTTTAATTTCTTTAGTTTTGATATTTTTTAGAAGGGTTTGTTGTGAGATTTTTTAGAAGGGTTTGTTGTGAGGAAGATTTTTTAGAAGGGTTTTTGGGGAGGGAGAAGAAGGAGGTGGAGAAGGAGGGAAATGGTTTTTTGAGTTTTTGATTATTTGGTATTTAAGAAAGAAAAATAGTATTTGTAATATTTTTTTAGTTTTAATTTCATTAAGGGTATTAAAGTAATTTACAATTAATTATTTATTTTTTATTTTTTTGGTATTCAAGTAAACAAAAGTTGGGATTTGAAATAGTGATCCCCATACCTCGGGGATGGTTGTAATTATTATTATTATTATTATTATTATTATTAATAATAAAAAAAAGGGGACAATTTAAAGGGTAAAAGTGGGGTACGAAGTGGGAGGGAAGGGACTACTAGAAATGGCGGGAAAAAACTTGAAAATAGCGCGAAACCCTAAACTGCACCAATTAAAATACCACTTCCCCTAAAAAAAAAAGGAAGAATTATTCACTTTTTCGTACACGCAATCGTCTCCAAGAGCAGCAAAATGATGTTCGAGAGCAGCCAATTTGATTCTCAGGCGGGCGGCGGCGGCGGCGGCTTCTTCTCTTCTCAAAACGCCGATTCTTCCCGCACATCTGCCAAGGTAAAATCCCTCACTGCAAGTAGTAGGCAGTTAATAATTCGATTAAAGAAAAAAAAAGAAATAAAAAAAAGGAAAAATCCATATCCGTGATACTAATTTAATCCTTGAAAAAAATAATGAACAGAGTCGAGATAATCAACCGATGTGTCCTGTTACGGTGAAGCAAATAGTCGAAGCGAGTTCCGCCGACGACAAGTCGAATTTCCTCATCGACGGAGTTGATGTGTACAATGTGCGCTTCCCTCAATTATTTTTAAAATTGATTTTATTTATTTCCCCGCTTTTTTAATTTTGTACTCAATTCATGAAGAAATTGAACATGTTTGTATCGGTTATTTAATTTGCGTATGGAGTTCAACGATTTCGATTGCTATTTACTATTTCTATGATTATTTATTTCGGTAGGTAAAATTGGTTGGAATGGTATTCGAAAAATCAGCTAGAAATACCGATGCCTCGTTTGTCATCGACGATGGCACCGGGCGTATTGGTTGCCACAGATGGTGCGTTTCCCGTTTTAAATTCGTTCGTCGGTGTTTTCTTATATATATATTTATTTATGTCTTTAATTTAAATAAACCTCAATACGAAATCGTAACTATGATTTCTTTGTGCAGGATTAATGACCCACAAGACACAGAGGAAGTGGAAGAATTAATGTAATAATTCTATCTTAGTCGCATTAGTACATTTCTGTAACGATCCGAGATTCGATTTAGTTTTCGCTAAACAAGATTCTCGTGTCTAAAACAGGGACGGTATGTATGTACGTGTTCACGGGCATTTGAAGACTTTTCAGGCGAAAAAACAAGTCGTCGTTTTCGCAATCAGGTAATGGCTCTTGTCGACTGTCGTTGTAAGATGTTAATTATTTATTACATTTAAGTTTTGCCGTACGTTTAAGATTTTTCCGTTGTCTTATTAATGTCAATTGCATAGAATAACTAGTATGTCGATTTTTGCATTTATACTCTGTTGCAAACGGGAGGTCGGATGTATATATATACTAGGTTACAGTTTGCATCTTTAGGCATATTGAAGACAATAATCAAGAACTAGAATAAGAATCGAAGTTGCAATAAGACAACGCGGAAATAAAAAAAAAAAAAAAAAAGTAATTTTTGTTGATGTTATATTCAGGCCCGTGAATGATTACAACGAGATTGCAACACACTTTCTCGAATGTATACATGCACACTGCTGCAACAATAAATCACAGGTATTTATGAACTCAAATTTCTTCTCTCGTATTATTAGCGAATATAACAATTTAGATTCGTAATTTTTTTTGGGTTGCAAAATACAGAACAATGGTTCTTCTGCTCCCGCAGCTTCAACAGCTGTTGCGACTCAAAGTGGACACCAAACCGTCCCTTCAACTCAAGTTAGTTTACGTTTAACAAGTTGTTTTTTCGTATCACTGTCGTTAAAACTTAACCAACTAACGTACTTATTTACACTGTTTGTCAATTTTGTTTTGATTAAGGTTTCTCAAGAATACAACGTGGATGGATTAGGGAGCATCGATAAGATGGTTCTAGACTATCTCCAGTTACCTTCGTCTCTGTAAGTCATCCGTAACTGATTCTCATCGTTTGCCAAGTTTCGTGTTTTGTGTTATAATGGCGAAAAACAATACAAAACAATGTCCTAATTATGCGCTCTCTGTACAGATATGTTGTACTGTATCTTTTATTTTAGCTCCATGATACATATTTTGATGGACCAAAAACTTGATGAAATTGATTATAGAAAAAGTAAATTACTACCACCTCCTGAACTGAGGTAAAGTTAAATTACGAAAAATTCCCTCTTGTTTGAGTAATTACATCCACCTCCTCAACTATGAATCTCGTTAAATTACGAAAAACTCCCTCTTATTTGAGTAATTACATCCACCTCAACTATGAATCTTTTTATACGTCCACCCTTATGATGTTAAATTCAACAGAATCTTCTAGATTTCGTGAAATGTTCTCTAGTTTTGTACTCGTTTTGCACAAACATGCAGTTTCTGATGCACCACAATCTTATATTTACATGTAAGAGACACACACGTCTTATGATCATTTTATTTTAAAATATGGATCTTGAATGGGATAAAACAAGTACAAATTAAAGAATATTTCATATAATCTAGAATATTCCACTGAACTGCTATTTTTTTGTTTTTTGCTTTGTTTGTTTTTTAATACAAGTAAAGCTCTAATCGAACTGTTTATTCTACTTTCAGTACCGACGAAAGGGGTGTGCACCGGAATGAAATTGCACAAAAGCTTAAATTATCCCAGGAAAAGATAATGTATCCTCTCTCTCTCTCTTCTCTCTCTCTCTATTACACACACACACACACTTGTAATAATTTTTAATAATATATTTTTTAATCCGTGACAGAGAAACTATGGAGGCTCTAGAAACGGAAGGACTGGTTTATTCAACAATAGATGAATTTCACTACAAGTCCACTGCCTCTTGAACTTTGTGCAACTACTCACATGTCTTTTTTTCACTTTGCTAGAAATTTCCCAAGTAATTTTTTTTTCTTTCTATCTGGCTAAGAATATTATTAATTAATTACTTGTCGGGGATTGAGAGAAACTTATTGAGGATGTCTGAAGATTCCTTTAATTTTTAGTTTCTTTAATTTATCTTTAGAAAAAATTTAGGTCGACCGCCACAAGTGTACCATTAGAATCGGTGACAAGTGTTATGGCATTTAAGCAAATAGATGGCATGCATTGCCATTTGTAAAGAATACCACGTGCATGTTATGTTATGTTGTTGTCTTCAATTTATATATAACAAGCACCTATTTTTACACCACTAATAAGAGGGCAAGGGGGGACCTTTTCTCTAAGAACTACTACAACAACAAAAGAAAATAAAAAAATAAATTGATGGGGTAATTTACAACTCCCAAATGTATGGTCCAGTTATGAAAACCCCTCCTGTTTAGGTAATTACAACTACCCCTCACCTATAAATCTTCATACACGTCCACTTTTATGATTTCAAATTTAGTGGGATCTTCTTGGTTATATAGAATATTATTACTTTTGTACCCGATTTATCCCATTCGAGCTCCACATTTTGAAGTAAGATGATCAGAACATGTGTTTTTTGGCTTGTATATATCAGATTGTGGTGCATCAGAAACTGTATTTTTACACAAACAAGTACAAACTAGAGCATATTCTACGGAATCTAGATGATTATGTTGAATTTGACACCATAAGGGTGAATGTGTAAGAAGATTCATAGTTGAAAGGCAAAAGTAATTATCCATACAAGAGGATTTCTTTTTTCATAATTTGACGAGGGGTGATTGTAATTTACCCTAAATTCATGGTATAACATTTTTCATTACAATATAGAAAATGGTGTATCTATAAAATATCATTCACTCAACCCCGATTTAAATGAAAAAAACTTTGACCGGAGACATAACAAAGACACACTCACATTGATGTAACGACGGTTAATTAATTTATTTATTATTATTTTTTTCTGATCAGTTCAGTCATATAATAAAGTAAGGAAAACAGGGAATAATAATTTATAAAATTATTAAAGCAAAACAACGCGGCGCCGAATTACCTACCAATACTTCTTTAGACTGTACTCACTACTACTGACTCACTAATTATTTACATATTATTACTTTGTTTACAAACATTTAATTAATTAATTAATTAATTCCTAAACGCTTGGATGATTCAAGATTACGAAGTTGCAAACCTCACTTAAATAATACTTCTTCCGTCCCATTTTAAATAACGTTTTGCCGTTTTGGGTTGTTTCACACATATTAAGAAAACCAATAAATGTGTATAAATTATAGTAAAAAACATAGGAAAATACTAATATATCCTTGACATTAATTATTTTACCATTAACTAATTAAGAGTTATAAACGGTAAAATTGAAAATAATGCAATTAATGATGCATTGAAAATCTAAAATAACAAATAATTTGGGACAAGAAAACATCTCTAAAAAGACATATAATATGGGACAGATGGAGTAATTTATTTCGATCCTGAATCGATGAAAATGTATTAAATTATTAATTCGATAAATTAATATTTTGCTAAATTAATAGAATTTCGCTAGTTTCAATTGTATTAATTATTGGAGGTTTAACTGTATTTTGGGAAAGTAATTTAGAAAAAATAAATTATAATAAACTGGTTTGTGCCATGCATGTACAAACCATTTAATTATGGCACACGTATATATATGTTTCATAAATATTTAGAATAAATACAGTTGGGCACCTTGAATTGATGTGGCAGAATGGAAAATAAAATGAAAATGTACATTTTACCTTAATTATTAGCCTCTTAAATCAGACAATAAACCTTATTTTTAGACACAAACCAGTAATATAATATCAATAACCATTAATAAAATTATAAATATACCTCAACCCAAAGCCATATCAAACTCATTTAAAAAGTTAATTAAAATACAACGAATCGAATATCCACATATATTCATTTACTGATTAAATTGTTTTAAGAAGAAATAACTGTTGAATAAATTACACAAAATTAATTAAATAAGATATTTCATAAAATCTTAGCCACCATGCAAGTACACCAACACCTGTATTGTACTTGCTAATTAATTGATCGGAGGTGTGGTTATTTTTTTTTATTTATAATTTTATATTATTTGAAAAAGGAATTTATTGGGAATTAACACACTGCCTCCATCCATGCACCTTTTCTTTTAGGCACGCGCTGTACTAAATTTTGTTACACAATTTCTGATTTAATTTGTTGGTCATGTCATTTTGAATTATAAAGTATAGTACAACTCAATATCGATTTAGAATTAAAATGGAAAAAAGATTGTGTGACTAAATGGAGCAAATTGGCGGGAGATGGATTAAAATAATAAATAAAGTGATGGAATGACACGTAGGCCATGTCCCCTCACCCCCTTCTTGTTTCCCCACTAACAAACAAAACTCTCTAAAACCCCTCATCACCTTTTTTTTTTCATGTCATTAATAATAATAATAATAATAATAATAATAATTAGTGGAAGTTGGGACGGTCGAAATTTCTGAATCTCGCCGATTTTCGATACAAATATCAACTTCCGAACAAATGCTTTACATTCCAATTCTTGAAATTTCGATTTCTCATTGTTTTTGAACTCTCTTGAAACAAAATTATATACAGAGATAACAAATATTACCGGTGGAAATTGCGACAATCGTCGAATCTCACTGAATTTCTATACAAAATTCGATGACTTCCGAATAAACGTTCTCCATTTCAATTTCTAAAATTTTGATTTCATTTTTTAACTCTTTCGAAACAAAAAACGAAATTAATTTATTTTTTTTTAAACTCCGATTCGATCGGTTCAATTTTCACACGCGCTTAGTTGGGTGAAGAGACAGACCTCCATAATTGGCCTCCACTTGCTTCCCCTCTGCAACCTTGCTTTTATTATTTAATTACATGTCCTCTCTGTTTCCAAACATAATATAGTCTTATCTTTATTTTTAAATTAAAATTTATTGACTCAAAACCAGTATCATAGGAAAAAGTTTTTTTAATTACATTCATTTAAATATTTCCACAATTAATTAATTAATTAATTAATTAAGTGCCTTTTTGCTACACTTGATCCTATTATTATACTCCCTTTGTCCAATATTATATGTCTTTTTAGAGAGTTTTTTTTGTCCCAAATTATTTGTCATTTTAGATTTCAATGCATCATTAATTGCACTATTTTCAATTTTACTCTTTCTAACTCCTAATTAGTTAGTTGTAAAACAGTTAATGTCAATGATATATTAGTATTTTGCTATGCTTTTTACTATAATCTATACACATTTATTGATTTTCTTAATATGTGTGAAACAACCCAAAACGTCATTTAAATTGGGACGGAGGGAGTATCATCAATTGTAATTAATTATTTAAAGATCCTTTTCTTTTTCACATATATATTATATATTTTTTTTGAATTAGGATGAAAATTATATTAGGTAAAATAAAATAAGGGTAAATTACGGCCAAACCCCTGAGTTATGGTCAAATTACGAAACCCTCCCATAGTTTGGGTAATTATAGTCATCCCCTCAACTATGCATTATCTTATGAAAATACTTCTTTAGAGTCAAATTTAGGGATGTTAAATTCGTAAATACCAAACTAAAATTTGTGTACGCCAACATTTCATATCGTTTACCGAACTGAATATACGATTTGGTTTGATAAAGAATCGAATTACGTAAATTTTACGTAAAAATATTTAAAAGAAGAGAGTATCTGTAATTATCTAAACAAGAGGGTGACTGTAATTTAGCTATAAAAAAAATAGAAAAAGGATTGAATTAATTAATTAAATAGGTTAAAAAGAAGAATGAATATAAATAATAATAATAATAATTGAGTCAAAATTAAAAGGGAGAATGTGACAAGAGAGGAGAGCCTCGTTGGTCGTGCATATTTCGTTTTCACCTCTATATCTGTGTTCCTCTCTTCTTCTTCTTCCTTTCATTTTTTTTTACGTACTCTTTCATTTTACCTCCTCTCTCTCCTCTTTCTCTCTCCTCTCTCTCTCACACACACACACAGAGAAAACTGGGAGTTCGATCAGCGCTGTTTCCCAAAGAAAGAAAGAAAGAAACCCTAGTTTTTCACGTCGTCTGTATTAAAAATGGATCATAATATGGATTCTTCTTCTTCTAATCCCAACTGGCTCGTCTTCTCTCTCTCTAACAACTCTCTCTTCCAACCCTCTTTCAATAACTCTGACAGTAAGTTTTTTTAATTTATTTATTTTTATATAGTTTATATGAAATTGAAATTAATCCCACCTCAAAACTAGCGTCGGTTATTATTTGATTAAAATAAAATTAAGTAATTATTACTATTTGTCAGAAACTATATATGCACTATTATATCATGGGATTTGGGCTTGTGTTTTTATAGGTGGCGGGGTTGCGGATCAAGAAAATGGTAGTGGCGGCGGCGGCGGCGGCGGTGCAAGTCAAGCCGCGGCGTCGGAGATCGATCAGCACCATCTCACGGTCCTCGGCGGCGGAGGAGGGCCGAAGCTGGAGGATTTCTTGGGTGGCTCCGGCGGGGGCCCTATGGGCGGGGATGGGGTGGTTACTCAGTTCGACAGTACTATGTACGATGATTCGGAGCTCAAGACAATAGCTGCTGGCTTCTTAACCGGATTCTCCACCCCACAAAACGATGACACACAGATGCAGCTGCAGGTTGTTGCGCCGCCGCCTCCACCGCCGACGCCCACGGCGAAGAAGGCGTCGGAGAATTTCGGCCAACGCACCTCCATCTTTAGAGGAGTCACTAGGTACAAACTTCATCTCAAAATTCGGACAAGAAATTAAGAAGCAACCTAGGGTTTTTGTATATATATATATATACATAAGTAAGTCTGATTTTGTTTAAATGACCATTTTAGACATAGGTGGACGGGAAGATATGAAGCTCATTTGTGGGACAACAGTTGCAGAAGAGAAGGGCAAAGTCGGAAAGGAAGGCAAGGTTTGTAAATTCATGTACACTCTACACTAACACTAATTAATTATTATTACCACATTAGGGTTTCTTCATATATACATACATTATACATACATATCATCATCTTCTTCATTGATTATTATCTGCAAAGAAAGATGTACAGTTGTAATTCTGATCTTGTTTCCCTTTCCGGAATATATACGAACGTGACAACTCTTTATTCAATGGACAAATTCGATTTAAACTCCAGTTTATTTGGGTAAGTGTTTGAATCATTCAATTTTTTTAATAATAATTATTTTAAGACAGTGTACTAAATTTGACGTGATCTATTTTTTTTTAATAATCATTTAATTTGTTTAAAAAAAAAGGTGGATACGATAAAGAAGAGAAAGCAGCTAGAGCTTATGATCTTGCAGCCCTCAAGTACTGGGGCCCCACCACTACCACCAATTTTCCGGTGAACTCATTTTCACATGCACCTACTATATACACATATATATATACATATACGTACATATACATATATGTAATTTTCTTGAATTTTAACGTGTACGTATATATATATATACATACAGGTATCAAACTATGAAATGGAAATTGAGGAAATGCAGCACATGACTAGGCAGGAATTTGTTGCTTCCCTTAGAAGGTTTTAATTTCTTTCACTTTAATTAATATATTTATATCTTCATTTATTCAATAATAATAATAATAATAATAATAATAATAATAATATATTTTGAATTATGTGACATTTTTCTTTTTAATTAATTGCAGAAAAAGTAGTGGGTTTTCTCGGGGAGCTTCGATTTACAGAGGAGTGACAAGGTCTGTAAAAAAATCTGGACTATTTTGCCCTTTTTAGGCAAAAATAAAATAAAATAAAATAACTATTAGGTTTTTTTAATTAATTTCGTCACCGGAAAATTAATATTTTTTGCAGGCACCACCAGCACGGGAGGTGGCAAGCAAGGATCGGAAGAGTTGCCGGGAACAAAGATCTTTATCTCGGCACCTTCAGTAAGTTTTTTATTTATTTATTTTTCTTTAATTAATTTAAATTAAATATTAATAATTTATTCCAAGATAATTACTAAGTATACCACAAATAATAAATAACTGGTCCTATATATATATATATATATCTACATGTGTGTTATTGGTTTGGAGTGGCGGTGGTTGTTGCCTTAAAAAAATGAATTAAGAAAGGCTGACAAGAAGACAATTAATGTAATACGTGGCGACTCGTATTTGGTTTCTTAAAACGGTGGCGACATAAATAATGTGAATTCATCAGAAGATAAAATCAATGAATGAATGAAACGAATCTTTTCAGCGTCTACATACGTTGTCCTTTTAAATTATTAAATTTTAAATAAATCAATAAAATATTCATATTTTATTATGCTGTTTTCAATTTTATGCGTGGCAACGTATGTATGTTTATTAACCGTTGATCTTGTTTATTAACCGTTGATCTGCACGTAATCACATTCGCCCATGTTGTGTTATGTGTGTTTAGTAAGTTTTTATTTAACCACAGCAATAGTTAAAAATTACACAGTGCAGCATTTCAATAGTTTAATTATTACAATTTGCACAATCTAGGTGGTGTTTTCAAACGTTTTTCCGAAGTGATTAAGAGTTTTTTAATGTTTAAAAAACACTGATTTGAACAAAAAGAAAAGCTTATAATCACTTTTGAAAAGCGTTTGCAAACACCACATTAGTCTAGTTAAAAAAATCCACAATATCTGCAGAAAATTCTCAATAATGCAATTTTTTCAGCATTCTAACTCCTAAAAGTTGTTCGGGTGCAAAGAATGCAACATAGGGAGGTTTTGCTGATATTAATAACGCGACGAGTTTTTATTTATTCGTGTACCGAATAAACTCTATTATTTTATATAAATAAATGAAATATTTATATTTTGTGTTCTTTCGAAATAGGCACTCAGGAAGAAGCGGCAGAGGCTTACGACATTGCGGCAATTAAATTCCGTGGTCTAAATGCAGTCACGAATTTCGACATGTGCCGATACGATGTTAGGAGCATTGCTAGCAGCAATTTGCCAATCGGTGGTGGGACCAACAAACCGAAAACCTCTCCAGAATTGTTACCGGAAAATACGAGCAACCTCGCCATAACTTCGTCGGAGGATAATCTCCGTCGGGAGGACATGCTGTCAGCCACGTCAGCCCCACTACAACTAAACGCTGCGGCCAGTATAAATTTCGGCCTGCCAATAAAGCAGGACCAGTCATCAAGTTTGTGGGCTGCTTTAGGCTACCACCAAACCACTAACGCCAAAAACACTAGTGCCACTACTCTTTTCCAAGAACCACACCACCATGGTACAACACTTACACTACAAGGTACAACACCCTACAGCATGGAGTTCAATTGCAACAACAACGAGGGTTTCTTCGGCGTCACCGGTAGTTATAACTATCAGCATTCGATCAGCAACGGTACAACGACTCACGATCAAGATTCGAGCAACGGCACAATACACGACCAAGATTCGAGCAACGGCACAACGACAAACGAAGCGGAGGAGTTCGGGAATAACGGGAATTGGAATGTACTAACGCCAGCACCGGTTCATTCGTTCCAGGCTGCGAAGGGCAATCTGTCGTATTTTCAGACACCGATTTTTGGGATAGAATGAAAGCTGGAAAAAGTGGATAGTAGACAAAAAAAAAAAAAGGGTGTAATAGAATTAGCTTATAGTAGAGCAAGTGGATTGGTCAAAAAGAGGATTTTGCTTTTTTGCATGGGATTTATTTATTATGAGAATTTACAAAAATAGGATTTTGACAATCATTTCAATAGGTCAGCAACTATTATGTGTACTATAACTAAATCTTTTTGTTTATGAGGCTCTTATGTATACAGTTTGTTCTTTCTTTTATTCATTACTTTTAGTTTTTGACCTTTATCGAAATGGTTTATAAAAATTAATAAGAAATAGTGACATGAATAATCATAAACAACAAGGTAGTTGTTGGGCATCCATTCAAACGGAAATCGCAAAGGGAGACTAAAAACGAAGCACGCAAGCTTACGCACTCATCAAAGACCTAAATCTCACACACAGAACAATTTAGGGCAATATATACAAGTGTATCGGGTTTTCCTTCGGTCTTAGTTTCCAATAGTCCACCTTCTGCTTTAAACAGGTGCTTAAGTCAAAAGTCATCGGTGAAGAAATAATCCATGAGTCAAAGCGTGCCAGGTACGACGGAATTTGACCCATGGTTGACGGAACAAAGAAACAAAAGAAGACACACGGAGTGGTTGGGAAGAGCATAAGGATTTCAGGAGAACGCAAAACGGAAGAAAACTGAGAGAGAGATAGAGAGAGAGGAGAATGATATTAAAGTGAGAACTCTATGGTCATGATGTAAAAGCTCGATCCAACGAATGAGATCAGTTTTCCAGATCCTTCCACAAATCAACTTTCATTTGCGTCAAAACGTTGTCGCAACAGCGGTTTGTAATAAGCATTGTTTAAGGGTCTTTGAGACGCTATATTCATCTGGTGAAATAGATCGGGTAATAATTAACTGTTGATATGGTGAAATAACTTCCCACTAAACACAAATACACATGGGTGTGTGAGATTGTATGCAGATCAACGGTTAATAATCACCTGGTGTACTTCACAGGTGTAGCGTCAAACAAACATTGTTTTAAGTGAATTTCATTAAGGGCTTTCATTAAGACTGAAATTGGGCCTTTTTACTTGTGCCAAAATATTTCAAATCTTTAGCACTTAAAAATTGGGTCTGTTTCAAAAGTAGCTCATCTCTTTTTGGGCTGCCAGGCCTCATATAATTGAATTATTTTAAAGGTCAAATAATATTAGCAATAGCTCGTGAAAATAGTTACGTAAGTATATCAAACTCGAGCTCGAATCGAACTTTGTTGCTTATCGACCGAAAATTTGGATCAAGCTTACTCGAACGAGCATTTTACGATCGATTCTGAATCAGATATCGAGTAATTTAGTTTGATGTACAGCCCGAATTTGAATGTGCCACGGAAAAAAAGAAAACAGGTACGGTTTGCAAGGCATCCATGGTCCAATTGAATTGTGGATTTCGAATTTAATTAAGTTTTAAATCGATTGTTAGAACTAATATTGTAACACCCCGTAAATATGTAAGTTGTTTAAGTTTGGGGATAATTGAAATTATTTAGTTGATATGTGTCGATATGAAATTATAATATATCTCGAATTTGATGGGAAGTATAGAATTGTAATTATCTAAAGTTATGGCATCTATTTGGTAATTAAGAAAACTATTTGGCCTTATAGCCAATTTTCAGAATTTATAATTGAGATATGGATTGACGTGTGCATCATCAATTGCAGCCACGTTTCTTCTTCTTCTCTCACCTTCTCACCGTCTCTCTCTCTCCATCTTCATCTCTTCACTCTCTCTTTTCTTAATACCCAACCTTTATCTCGTTCATTTAACAGTTCTAGCAATAGCAATATTCATGGTATCTTCCTTTCTCCATGAAAACTCACGGCGAGCACCCCTTTAGAACCTTTGTTCTTCTGATTTTTAAATTAGTAAATCTAGAAATCTTAAAATAGCAACATGGTTGAAAGATACGGGTCTGAGATGGTGTTCTATTTCCAGCAGCCGAAATCCGGCGAAGAAGACAAGTTGTCACTTATAATTCGAATTTCAGCAGTTAGGCCTTCAAAGAAATAATTGTTTAGAGGCCTTGAGATTGAACCTCGTTGATCAGGATCCATCGTTAGAAAGCTAATGAATTTGGCTCTCTATTGGTGGTAGTTCTCGATGGCTTGCACCGACGTTGGTCGCCGGAGTTTGACGAAGAAGTCACCCTGCTCGCTGCGACTTTGGGGAAGCAAAATCTGCTGCCGCACCTGTTTTCGGGGCCGAAATCGAAAGGTTTCGAATGCGAATTTGGAATCGGTTCCTTCAGGAAACTCGTAGAGGACATCGTAAACTATAAGTAAGTGTTCAATTGTATTGAATTAGAGTATTTAATATACGTGTTTTAGAGGTCGGAATCCGATGACAGTAATCTGCCGGAAACAGGGCAGTTTTGAGTATCTTCTTGCGGGACTGTTTTCGATATGTTGGGATCATAATTTGGGCTCTGTGCCTTCATGAAACTTGTAGATTAAGTTGTAAGGTTTCATTTGATGTATTATTTAGGCAATTTGGATAACTTTACAAATAGTTATGAATTTTACAAAACTGTACCAGAAAACAGAATTTATCCGAAATTCTGGCAGTTTTCTGTAGTCATCTTTTGGGGCTGTTTTGAATATGTTGGGATCATAATTTGTGATCAAAGCCTTCTGTGAACTCGTAGGATTTTCTGTTAGCTTTCATTTGACGTATCATGTGATCAATTTGGATTAGCATGCTAATTGTTATGATTTTTCAAACAAACTGTGCCAACAACGAATTTTCCAAAAAAAAACCTGGCAGTTTCATGTACTCATCTTCCGAGGCTGTTATTATTGTGTTAGGTCGATAATTTGGGCTCAGAGTCTTCAGTAAACCTGTAGACACTGATGTTAGCTTTAATTCGATATATCGTTTAGGTTATTCGGATAAGTAAGGTGATCGTAACGATTGTTCGAATAAGCTGTGGCAGCAAGACATTCGTAACAAATGTTTCAAGAAATTGACTATGTGATATAGTAGAATAATACGATTATATTAGCATTTGGAATCTTGTTAAGTGATGAATATGTTTATAGGTGTCGAGCGTACTAAAGCTCTCACTCAAGGTTTAAGCTTAAAGATGCACCTATAGAACTAGCATTGGACTCCAGGTGAGAAACTATGACTCCTTATCCGATTTCTTTCCTGCGCTTAATATCTCCTTTGTTTGAACCAAATATATTCTCCATCTTGAATCCTTTGATGCATTGATTATATTTTTCTTGGAATATGATCCTTAATGTTTTGCGAGCATATTCGTTTCCTTGGCTCGAACTTGGAACCTTGATCTTGTTCTTGAAATCTTGAACTTGTAAATTCTCTTGGTTGCTATGTTCACGGCTAATTCCTATACTTGATTCCCTGGCCGAATCGATATTGAATAATATTTATTCTCAAAATCTTGTCTTGAATGCTTCCCGAGAATAAATATTTTGTTGGCTCGAACTTGGATCTCATGTTTATTGAATTCATTGAGATCTTGATATACTCGTTCTTGGAACCTGACATGGAACTTATTGTTCTTCTTGAATTCCATATTCACGACAATTCTTTCATTGGCTTGAATTGAAATCTGAACATGTTCATTATCCTGAAACTTGATATTCAATTATCGTGATCGTGACTTATCTTGTGAATGATTGACTTGATTCTTGAAATGAATGACTTGATATTCCTAAAAGGAATGATATTGGTTCTTGAACCTACTGTCCCCACCCTTGAGGACGCTCTTGGGGGAGCTGGGCCCTAGGACCATTTCGGTAAGACGATCGGGCAGTATTGGGCTGACGATGACTGGTCTCCCGAATGGTACCTCCTGATGGTTCGGACTCACGTTCGTTTGGAGTTAAACGTTCCTGAGCCGGATCGGCACGTTCCGGTCGTGCCTCTTGCCTGTTTCCGACCGAGTGGCCACTCGGGACGGATTGGAGGGATAAGGATGTGATATGATTTTATTTGTTGGGAGTTACAAGGTTGGAGACCCCACCAAATATTGAACTCAAGCCGTACATGTTACACTCTTGTACATGTTACACTTATGTTAATGAAATTCTTGTAAAGTCTCTCGTTATATGTTCTGTTCTGTTGATTCTCATCATACTCATGGATCATATGTTTTTCACTAAGTCATTCGGACTTATTCGTTTCTCCTTTCTGATATTAATGCGCAGGTAAAAGAAAGATTTATACCTAAATTTTCATACTAAGAGTTAAAGCTCGTGTATGCCTCCGATTAGTCTCGTCGAGAGGTATCTCTATTTATGTTCCGTATAGGAATCCTTTGATCGAGAATTTTGTAATAGAGTAAGTGGTGTCGAAGTCGACTTGTAATAGAACCTCCTTTTGTAAACACGATGATATAGATATTGGGGGTTTAATATTCTGATCATCGAAATTTTGAGGAGCATATTTGGGGTCATTGAATGTACTGCATGTTGAGTGGTGTTCCGCCACGAGGTGCCTGCTACTCGGGGCGGGGCGCTACAGGTGGTATCAGAGCCAGGTTGGTAGCTTTGGGTTGGATGCCCGGGCGATGATGGAAAAGGGATCTTTGAGAATTGTAGAGCTATGAATTGAATCTTGGGGAATTGAGAAGATTGGTGATAATCGAGTATTAGAGGCATTGAGATAATACTTTAGCATCTATTACCGATATAGATAGTGAGGAATACCCCGTAGAAATATCTATCATACACGACCTGAGACGCAGTTTGAGATTCTTGGTTCTTTTGGTTACTTCAATTGGCTTCCAATTCTCCCAATTCTCCAATGTTGATCACGAGTGAGGTTCCTAGTCTCACTTGAATTTGGTAACACCTTTTCTTGTAGACGTCCCATTCCTTTTTACTTCATAACTTGACTTCCTTATCGAAACCGTATTATCTCGTTTTGAGTATTGATTTATGGTGAACCAAATATTCAGGAGTTCTTTTGTTCACTCCTTATTATTCCAATGAATTCAATTTTGCTTCATTGGCCTATATTGTCTAATTTCATTTGTTGATCGTAATCGATTCTCTTGTCTCATTTTAATACCTCATAGTCTTAGTTATCAATTTTATGAGGTTTCGTACCCCTTCAAATTCCGCATGGTTTGGATTATCCTTTTTTTTAAGCCCTTACCTTATTTTGCTACCATCTCCATCTTCTATCCTTTGTAAATATTCTATGGTTTCGGCTTATCTATTTGCCGAGACTTCTTATTCAGTTCACTTCATCTTTAGTGTTCCATTTATTTTGAATACGTCACGACTTTGGTCATGTTCTTCTGAGGCTTCTTACTTTATCCTATTACCATCTGCTTTGATCATCTACCTGATTGTGAGGTTTTGTATCTCTTTGAACACTCTATAGTTTCGGCTAATCTATTTGTCGAGACTTTTTATTTCCTCGAATATTGCTTTACTTACTCAATCTATACTACTCCATTTCCAGTGTTCCAATTTCCTTGAATATCTAGTGATTTTGATCACGTACCTTTGAGGTCCCTATTCTCGTTTCATTTGGCTATACCATTGTTATTATTCAAATGTCGGGTCAATCTTTCTACCTATTTTTGAGGTTCTTGTTATTTTGGCCTCAAAATTCGATTCTTGTATATGTATTGTTCCATTGTTATTATTGATCACAATGGAAATCCCATATCTCATTTCAAAACTCCATATCTCATTTCAATACTTCGGCATCTCGGTTACCTACTTTTTTTTCAGGTATCTGATTCGTTGTATACAATATTGCTTGACTATCTTACTTCCTTCCCATTATTGATCATGAGTGAGGCGTTTGATCTTGTTTGAATGCTTCCATATTCTTGTTATGTTCTTTTTGAGATTCCTCATCTCATTTAATACTTCATGAGTGAGGCCTATTCTGTGAGGTTTCTTATTCCTTTGAAACCTTGTGATTCGACTTCTTCATATCGCTTCTTGTTGTTCCCTCTCACTCATAGGCCATGATTATTGTTAATTCAGGGTAAAAGTATGGACCTTGTTTGGGCAATGTCATGTTATATGACTACAGTTGTATGCATCTATTGTTATATCATCTTATGGATTCGACCTGGAATAATTTCGACGATTATCTTACTCGACGGAAAAAGGTTATATAGTTATGACGACTTAGAAATTCTATAGTGTTTGTTGACTCTTAAGGTATTTTGAGCATTTTGAATTCTTGATTCTAATCGTTAGGGTACAGGGAGCTAAGTGGTATGCAGGGTAAAGTGCTACGATGTGGGAGCCACCTCTTGAACCTGCGGGACAAAGTGCTACACAACGGGAGACACCTCTTAATCTTGCATGAGCCACCTCTAGAGTCCCTAGTGTCCCATAAGTCAGCTATATCTTGACATTGGATCATCAGTTTTTGCAATTCTGTTTGGTTAATATCAAGAGCTAAGTGCTATGTGGAGAAGAAGTTTAAAGTACAACACCTTTGTCAATAACACCGTAGAGAATTGTACTTTTCTTTGTAAGATGTGAACGAACAACTACAAGAATTCGGTCTTCATGATCAACTTGCTATTAATAAGTTTTGCCCGTCATGTCGTTTGGTTGAAGTAATGCATCATCGACATTAATAGACATAATGTGTGTAATGGTTCGGACGTGATTAGAGCATGCTTAATGTCGATGAATGACATTAGACTAGTTGACCTATGTTGAAACAATAGTGAACTGAATGAATATTAAGGCTACTCAATTGTCAAATATTACGGGTCATGATTTATGTACGGTAAGTATTTATTAGGCATGCGGTTGCGAAACCACCGGAAGATTGTGTCAACCGTTGCCATTTTTGATTACTCTTGATTTTAGAAGTAAAACTCTCTTCCATTAACCGTTGCTTGGTCGATCTACAGTTCGAAAACCTTTTCCTTGCGACGCCATCTATAATTAAGCCCTTCTAGTGTCCAATGTTGATACAATAAGTAAATCAGGCTTCGTCGTCCTCTTTGATTGTAATCGTGGTGCATTCAATTCCACTTTATGTAGACCAATGAGAAGAATTTTTTTTGTGGACCGGAAAGTAGTTGCCTCTTCAGTCTCCTGAAGATAATTTAGATCCGAAATCTATCTCTTGTAGTTAACTCACATTATCTCGATATAGATTATACATCATCTCGTTGTTATGGAAGCAACTATCCGCAATAGGGGACTAATTTTCAGCTCGGTACGAGAAACGTTCTCAAAACTAACTTATCATTTAAGTGGGTGACTGGACAAATTGAAGTTACATTGAGAATGTATAGCGCATATTATCGTGATGATTGGGAATCTATCAAGCTGGAATACAAACATTTTCGCAGTGTTCATGGAATAAAGTGTCAATCAAGCTTGCAATTCCAGACTAGATGAGCGGCGAATAACCAACGATAGCAAACAGAAGGGGTGGTGATTGGAGATCATAGTGAATGCTGCTGGTTAAGTTCGACTTATCGAATAAAGATCAAAGTCTACACGAGATCGTCAAAAGAGCTATGCAAATGCGGGACTAGATATATAATTCTAATTGCATCAGATTTTCGAGCGAAACGGAGGAGAAGAAACACGTTCTCTTGAGGAAGGTGACACGGATAACTAGG
Source organism: Erythranthe guttata (assembly GCF_056151865.1). Lineage (NCBI taxonomy): Eukaryota > Viridiplantae > Streptophyta > Magnoliopsida > Lamiales > Phrymaceae > Erythranthe > Erythranthe guttata. The sequence continues at coordinate 17,796,644 of NC_142542.1, forward strand.
GAGAGATTTAATGATTCGAACGATATAAGACCCCTTATTAATCCCTTTCATTCCTCTCATCAGACCATTTGTAGCACTCTAGCTACAACCCTAACTCGATTGTTTCCTCATAGTTGATGTACCTCACAATTCCCATGAATTGGTTGACGAACTGTATCTCGGCCTTCAACTTCTATAACGTTAGAAATATTTAGCATTTTGCTCAACAGTAAGGCTACATCGAGTATGAGCCGAATGAACTGTACGATATTGCTAATGGAGCCGCGGAAATTAAAGTTCCAGAAGCAGTACTTCCTAGCACTACCTCAGATTTGAATTGAATAAGTAATTTCGAATTCATTTCGATAATAGTTTGACTCATTATCCAAATCAATTCTAAGTTTGGGAAGATATAGATTGTCATGGAAACACTTCGTAGAGGTTTGAAGGACTAAGCTCGCACTATTTCGATCAATCTCGTATATTCTTCCCTGAAGCGACACGGCTTGAAGATAGATTACCCGCGTAAGTGTATTCATCTCAATAACGAATTCGTCGATGACAAGACGTAAAGGTATTATGGAGAAACCACGAAGTTCAAGAAGCGACGGATGAGCAAGAAAATAATTTTAGGAAATTGTATTTCCATGTTCGAATAATAGTTGAGAATCTGGGGACCAGATTCTTTTAAGGAGGGAAGAGTGTAACACCCCGTAAATATGTAAGTTGTTTAAGTTTGGGGATAATTGAAATTATTTAGTTGATATGTGTCGATATGAAATTATAATATATCTCGAATTTGATGGGAAGTATAGAATTGTAATTATCTAAAGTTATGGCATCTATTTGGTAATTAAGAAAACTATTTGGCCTTATAGCCAATTTTCAGAATTTATAATTGAGATATGGATTGACGTGTGCATCATCAATTGCAGCCACGTTTCTTCTTCTTCTCTCACCTTCTCACCGTCTCTCTCTCTCCATCTTCATCTCTTCACTCTCTCTTTTCTTAATACCCAACCTTTATCTCGTTCATTTAACAGTTCTAGCAATAGCAATATTCATGGTATCTTCCTTTCTCCATGAAAACTCACGGCGAGCACCCCTTTAGAACCTTTGTTCTTCTGATTTTTAAATTAGTAAATCTAGAAATCTTAAAATAGCAACATGGTTGAAAGATACGGGTCTGAGATGGTGTTCTATTTCCAGCAGCCGAAATCCGGCGAAGAAGACAAGTTGTCACTTATAATTCGAATTTCAGCAGTTAGGCCTTCAAAGAAATAATTGTTTAGAGGCCTTGAGATTGAACCTCGTTGATCAGGATCCATCGTTAGAAAGCTAATGAATTTGGCTCTCTATTGGTGGTAGTTCTCGATGGCTTGCACCGACGTTGGTCGCCGGAGTTTGACGAAGAAGTCACCCTGCTCGCTGCGACTTTGGGGAAGCAAAATCTGCTGCCGCACCTGTTTTCGGGGCCGAAATCGAAAGGTTTCGAATGCGAATTTGGAATCGGTTCCTTCAGGAAACTCGTAGAGGACATCGTAAACTATAAGTAAGTGTTCAATTGTATTGAATTAGAGTATTTAATATACGTGTTTTAGAGGTCGGAATCCGATGACAGTAATCTGCCGGAAACAGGGCAGTTTTGAGTATCTTCTTGCGGGACTGTTTTCGATATGTTGGGATCATAATTTGGGCTCTGTGCCTTCATGAAACTTGTAGATTAAGTTGTAAGGTTTCATTTGATGTATTATTTAGGCAATTTGGATAACTTTACAAATAGTTATGAATTTTACAAAACTGTACCAGAAAACAGAATTTATCCGAAATTCTGGCAGTTTTCTGTAGTCATCTTTTGGGGCTGTTTTGAATATGTTGGGATCATAATTTGTGATCAAAGCCTTCTGTGAACTCGTAGGATTTTCTGTTAGCTTTCATTTGACGTATCATGTGATCAATTTGGATTAGCATGCTAATTGTTATGATTTTTCAAACAAACTGTGCCAACAACGAATTTTCCAAAAAAAAACCTGGCAGTTTCATGTACTCATCTTCCGAGGCTGTTATTATTGTGTTAGGTCGATAATTTGGGCTCAGAGTCTTCAGTAAACCTGTAGACACTGATGTTAGCTTTAATTCGATATATCGTTTAGGTTATTCGGATAAGTAAGGTGATCGTAACGATTGTTCGAATAAGCTGTGGCAGCAAGACATTCGTAACAAATGTTTCAAGAAATTGACTATGTGATATAGTAGAATAATACGATTATATTAGCATTTGGAATCTTGTTAAGTGATGAATATGTTTATAGGTGTCGAGCGTACTAAAGCTCTCACTCAAGGTTTAAGCTTAAAGATGCACCTATAGAACTAGCATTGGACTCCAGGTGAGAAACTATGACTCCTTATCCGATTTCTTTCCTGCGCTTAATATCTCCTTTGTTTGAACCAAATATATTCTCCATCTTGAATCCTTTGATGCATTGATTATATTTTTCTTGGAATATGATCCTTAATGTTTTGCGAGCATATTCGTTTCCTTGGCTCGAACTTGGAACCTTGATCTTGTTCTTGAAATCTTGAACTTGTAAATTCTCTTGGTTGCTATGTTCACGGCTAATTCCTATACTTGATTCCCTGGCCGAATCGATATTGAATAATATTTATTCTCAAAATCTTGTCTTGAATGCTTCCCGAGAATAAATATTTTGTTGGCTCGAACTTGGATCTCATGTTTATTGAATTCATTGAGATCTTGATATACTCGTTCTTGGAACCTGACATGGAACTTATTGTTCTTCTTGAATTCCATATTCACGACAATTCTTTCATTGGCTTGAATTGAAATCTGAACATGTTCATTATCCTGAAACTTGATATTCAATTATCGTGATCGTGACTTATCTTGTGAATGATTGACTTGATTCTTGAAATGAATGACTTGATATTCCTAAAAGGAATGATATTGGTTCTTGAACCTACTGTCCCCACCCTTGAGGACGCTCTTGGGGGAGCTGGGCCCTAGGACCATTTCGGTAAGACGATCGGGCAGTATTGGGCTGACGATGACTGGTCTCCCGAATGGTACCTCCTGATGGTTCGGACTCACGTTCGTTTGGAGTTAAACGTTCCTGAGCCGGATCGGCACGTTCCGGTCGTGCCTCTTGCCTGTTTCCGACCGAGTGGCCACTCGGGACGGATTGGAGGGATAAGGATGTGATATGATTTTATTTGTTGGGAGTTACAAGGTTGGAGACCCCACCAAATATTGAACTCAAGCCGTACATGTTACACTCTTGTACATGTTACACTTATGTTAATGAAATTCTTGTAAAGTCTCTCGTTATATGTTCTGTTCTGTTGATTCTCATCATACTCATGGATCATATGTTTTTCACTAAGTCATTCGGACTTATTCGTTTCTCCTTTCTGATATTAATGCGCAGGTAAAAGAAAGATTTATACCTAAATTTTCATACTAAGAGTTAAAGCTCGTGTATGCCTCCGATTAGTCTCGTCGAGAGGTATCTCTATTTATGTTCCGTATAGGAATCCTTTGATCGAGAATTTTGTAATAGAGTAAGTGGTGTCGAAGTCGACTTGTAATAGAACCTCCTTTTGTAAACACGATGATATAGATATTGGGGGTTTAATATTCTGATCATCGAAATTTTGAGGAGCATATTTGGGGTCATTGAATGTACTGCATGTTGAGTGGTGTTCCGCCACGAGGTGCCTGCTACTCGGGGCGGGGCGCTACAAATATATGACTTTATTTGGGATTAAAATGTTTCTTTAATTAAATTGAATATGATAAGTGTGAATAAAATGTTAGAAGAGATAAGAGTTTCATCGTGACGAAAAAGATTACGTTGATATGATGAAAATGAAACCCTACGTTTGGGCCCAATTGTAGATAAGTTTCTCGCATGAGCAATTTTGGTTTTAGTCACCAATATAATATATATATATATATATATATATACACCATTGATATATATATATACATAATAACACACACGCCCATATATATATATATGTATTTAGTAGATAATTATTTATGTAGATTTATGGTTTAAAACCACATGGTGTATTTAATCAGATGTACGATCTCATAAATCAAACTTATCTCAACATCATATTTAAACAATATACAAAAATAGCTACTAGAGTCCGAACTTATCTTTTTTCTAAAAAGAAAACAAAATCAATTTATTTTTTAATAGAGTTCGATATCGCGTCGAATGACCATTTTTTATATATTTGTTTTTAAAATGAAGTGGTCATTCAACACCGTTAGTGTATATTAGTTCGTTTCGCAATAACTTCCAAACGAGTAGAAGGGTAATTTTGTAAATTTATTATTTATTTGTTACTTGCACAAATTGCTAGTACTTATAATTTTTTATTTTTATGGATCACAAGTGACCAACTCCCAAATGTTGACATAAACTCACAACAAAATTGCTGCCTATCACTGACCACGTTTTATCGTCTTATTATTCCAATTTATTTATTTGATGTTAGGCAAACGTACCTTTCTCCATTATCCCAATTTAATAATTTATCAACATTTTTTTTTGTTAATTGGTAGTATTTGATTCCCTTAAGTTTCTTGGTTGTCTTTAATCCATAGATGCTAAACGTGACGGTACAAGAAAAAACGGAATTAGTGATACCATGTTAGGTACAGGTTCTTCCAGACATAGCTATAGATCTGTAAAACACAGTTAGATAACACAGGAAGTAAAAATGGAACAGAAAGAGTATATTATAAAGAACGGCTCAGTTCCCTATTTCCAGTGTTCAACTGTAGATCCAAAGGTCTGGTGGTAACACCAACCGAAAACAAGCACCAAGCACTGCCACTGATCGAAACCCTAGATCTGACCCCAAACCTCACTCCGAGTTGACTCACCAACACATGCACAGTCAACTCGGTGATAACTCACCCTCTCCACTCAGCACAAACCCAGATTTCTGCACACACACAGTCGAAACCCTCACAGAAGAGGATTGAGACCAGAAATGAAGGGGTTTGAATAAAAGGTGAATCACACTTGTCTCTCTCTCTCACCACAGTATAAATACACGGAGTTTCAACGGTCTTCAGCATTAAATGTGCTGCGACGGTAAGGACACCCATTGTCCGGCCGGACCTGCGAAGGTGTCGCCGGAAAACGACAAGGGGTGACGATATACTGTAGAGAGAGAAGGGGACAAGGGAAGAGAGAGAAACGGCGCAGCAGAACAAAGCTGCTAGGGTTGAGAGAAGAAAAGAGGAGTGGGTAAATGGAGGGCTCAGATTGAAGCCCTCTATCCGACGGTCAAGATTTAGGGTTGACTGATCAGTGGGCTTAAGTGACATTGGGCCCGATTTCCCAAGTTGGGCTTAGAATTAATATAGCTATTGGGCCCAGATCACAACAGATCATTTTATGTGGGCTCAATACTTAACAATTCTCCACCTGAGACCAATAAAAGGATCAGTATGACACACACTTAATGGATTGGGATCATCATTGCCGTAACTGTGAATCTTAAACACTAATCACACAGATTGTAGTAGAAGATTCACACAGTATTTTTTCCACAAAGGAGGTAATCACCAAGATAAAACCAACACTTAACATCACATAGAAGTTAAGACAAAACAAATAAAGCAAGCAATCACATAGAAAGCCTCAACAGACTTGCACAAAGCAAGCAGACAAACACATGTCTGTTTTAATCATGTTTTGAGACAATGTTCAAGATTCTCAAACATGATCTCAATTTTTCCACAGGCAGGCACTTAGTGCCCATGTCAGCAGGGTTGAATTCAGAAGGAATTTTCTCCAGGTCTATCACACCTTTTTTCACCACTTTCCGGATGAAGTGGTATTTGATCTCAATGTGTTTTGTTCTGTCATGAAAGACAGGGTTCTTGCACAATTGTATACCTGATTGGCTGTCAGAAAAAACAACAACTTTACCTTTCAAGAAACCAATTTCTGAGAGCAGCCCTTTCAACCAAAGAGATTCTTTTATAGCCTCTGTGGCAGCAATGTATTCAGCCTCTGTGGTAGAAAGGGCTACAATGTTCTGAAGTTGAGATTTCCAGCAAATACAAGAACCACACAAAGTAAACACATAAGATGTGGTGGACTTCCTATTATCTCTGTTATTAGCATAATTAGAATCCACATAACCACATAATTCAATTCCTTTTTCACACCTAGAAAATTCAATCCCTGTTCTAGCAGATCCTCTTAGATATCTCATTAGCCATTTCACAGCCTCCCAATGAGGCATGCCAGGATTAGCCATATATCTACTCAAACAGCTAACAGCATATGCAATATCAGGCCTAGTACTTACCATTAAATACATTATAGAACCAATTGCATTAGCATAAGGAACAGATTTCATATCACAGATTTCAGGTTCAGTCTTTGGGGACTGTTCCTTACTTAGCAAGAAATGAGCAGCTAGAGGCACAGACACAGACTTGGCATTTTTCATGGCAAATTTATCTAATATCTTTTCAACATAGGCAGATTGGTTCAGAAACAAAGAACAATCTTTCCTATTCCTGATTATGTCCATTCCCAGAATCCTCTTAGAGTCACCAAGAAATTTCATGTCAAAGTTTTCACTTAAGCATTTATTAACATGATCAATAGCCTTTAAACAGGGACTAGCAATAAGCATATCATCAACATAGATCAATAGGAACACAGGAGATTGACAGTCATCTTTGAAATACAAGCAAGGATCAAATTCACTTCTTATAAATTTCAAAGAGAGCATGCAAGAGTCAAATTTTTTGTTCCACTGCCTAGGAGACTGTTTAAGGCCATACAGAGATTTCTTTAACAAACAAACATAATCAGGTTTATCAGGATCAACAAATCCTTCGGGTTGAGACATGAAAATTTGCTTATCAAGATCACCATGTAAGAAAGCAGTTTTAACATCCATTTGCTTAAGTTCCCAATCAAAATGAGCAACTAAGGCAAGCAAAATTCTGACAGTGGTGAATTTAACAACAGGAGCAAAGATTTCAGTATAGTCTATACCCTCTCTTTGAGTAAAACCTTTAGCTACAAGCCTAGCTTTATATCTAACAGAATCAGATTCATGCTTAACTCTAAACAGCCATTTGCATTCAATCAAAGAGCACTTAGCAGGTTTTGGGACAAGAGTCCAAGTATGATTGACATGCAGAGAGTTAATCTCCTCTTTCATAGCAGATAACCACATAGCAGATTCAGGAGATTTTAAAGCATCTTTGTAGCACTTAGGTTCATTTCCATCTAAAGAATCAAACACATTGAAAACAAAAGATGCAAGCTGAAAATTATCAAGATGATGAGGTTTCCTAATTTCTCTTCTAGGTCTGTCCCTAGCAAGCTGATAATCATGCAAATCATCAATTTCAGGCAAATCAGACTCAACATTTTGATCAAACACATTTTCAGGCACAGAAGATGAATCATCATCATCAACAATATCAATTTCCTCACTCTCAAGAGGAGATTTCTCCACCTCAATAGGAGCAGAGGGGGGAACAATAAATGAAGGCACAGGCAAACAAGGATATTCATTTTCATTGAAAACAACATTTCTACTAATGATAGTTTTAAAACCATGTTCATTCTTTAGCCAACATCTATAACCTTTTACCCCTTCAGGATATCCAATAAAAACACATTTTAAGGATCTAGGTTCTAATTTATCAGTTTTATGGTGCACAAAAGCAGAACATCCAAAAACTCTCAAATTAGACAAATCAGCTGGTTTCCCAGTCCACAAAGTTTCAGGCAAATTTCCAGACAAAGGCACAGATGGAGATCTGTTAATCACATAAGCAGCTGTTAAGACAGCTTCACCCCAAAAAACTTTTGGCAAACCAGATGCATGCAACATGGATCTAACCCTATCCATTAATGTTCTATTCATTCTTTCAGCTATGCCATTCTGTTGAGGTGTATATGCAACAGTCCTATGTCTCCTGATGCCAAATTCAGCACACAGAGAATCAAATTCATGATTGCAAAATTCAGTGCCATTATCAGTTCTAAGGGTTCTAAGTTTCTTGTTAGTTTGATTTTCAATAAAGGTTTTCCAAGATTTGAACTTATCAAAAACATCAGACTTTTGCACAAGCAAGAAGACAAACACTTTTCTTGAAAAATCATCAACAACAGACAAGAAATATCTGTTTCCACCAGGTGTGGAGACAGGTGCAGGACCCCAAACATCAGCATGAACATATTCAAGGATTTCAGTACACTTAGAAGTATTAGGGAAGGGAGATTTAGGGAATTTCACTTTAGACTGTTTACCCATAACACATGAATCACACAAAGGCATATCAACAACAATGTCATCACTCAGATACTTGTTTTTATGCAAGATTCCTAGTCCCTTACTACTGATGTGACCTAATCTTCTATGCCAAAGATCAGTCATGTCATGCTGGACAGAATTAACATGTGAAACAGATAGTGCAGATGCAACATACATATTGTGCATTCTAACAGCTTTGAAAGAAATTAAACCATCATGCATAATATTCATGACCCCATCACCCCAAGTACCCTTATACCCAGAATCCTCCAAGATAGCACAAGACATCAGATTGCTACTCAGCTTAGGAACATGTCTCACATTTTTCAGTTTAAGCACAAAACCAGATTGAAATTTCAGACATACAGTTCCTATACCTAGCACATGCCTTTTGCTGCTATCAGCCATGGACACAGAGCCATTTTCCAATTTAACATAGGAGGAAAACATGCTTCTGTGAGGTGTCATATGATTAGAGCAAGCAGAATCCATTAACCAGTCATTATCAGTCAAAGATGCAGACACAGAATTCACAAAATCAAGATACTCATCAGTAATCATAAACACATCACCCATGTTTTCAGCAACTTGGTTAGCCTGTTCATTATTAGACTTAACTTCTTTCTTAGGTTCAGCACACCTATTAGCATAATGACCAGACTTGCCACAGTTATAACACTTCCTATGTTTGAGCTTGTTCTTACTCCCTACTTTACCCTTATCAAATTTTTGGAAATTTTGGTTACTGGAGGTAGAACCCTTGTTTGAAAACTTGTTTTTATGCTTGTTTTTCACAAAGTTTACATCACCCAAAGACTTGTTGCCTTTGGTAGTTTTCAAATCTAGTTCCTTACTTTTCAAACCATTTATCACAGTGTCAAGAGTCACTTTGTCTCTGCCATACTTAATAGCAGATTTGACATCACTGTAAGAATCTGGAATAGCATTTAGAAGAACAATGGGGGTATATTCATCAATGGTTTTATCCCCAGTTAACTTTATGTCTTGCACAAGTTTTGTAAAAACATCAAGATTTTCATCTATATCTTTGTGCAAGTCAAGTTTAAATCTAAAAAACTTTTCCAGTAAAAACATTTTTGAGGGTAAAGAGGTTTCAGTATAAAGCTCTTCTAACTTATCCCATAAATCCTTAGCAGTATCAAGCTTACCTATCTTTCTAATCACAGAGTCAGATAGGTTCAGAATAATCAGGGAGTAAGCAAGTTCATCAAAATCATCTTTCATTTCTTTTGTGGTTTTATCATCATAAGTTTGAGTTATAGCCTTAAAACATTTCTGTTGGACTAAAACACCTTTCATTTTCTGTTTCCATATAGCAAAGTCACCCTTACCATCAAAGGTAGCCACAGGATAAGAATTCATATTCACACAGAAGAGAAACAGACAAGGGCTCAGACACAAGTAAGAGGCACACTAACAAATAAGCTGCACACAGACAGCAACAGAAAAGAAAACACACAAGCTGCACACAGACAGCAACAGAAAGGAAACACACAAGCTGCACACAGACAGCAACAAGGAAAAATAAACCACACAAGCTGCACACAGACAGCAACAGAAAATAAACACACAAGATGATCCCAGTAGGCCCAACAGAGAGCCAAGTGTTGCAGAAGGCAACAAAGCAACCAGTCGAAGGCAGGGCTTTCTCAGACTATTCCCCTTCCCCAGATTCCTGCGACACTTAGCGGTCCGGACAAGGGAAGTTTGGAGTGGCAAATAGTATGAGTTGGCCCAGAAGGTACCAAAGTAACCGGTCGAAGGCTGGGCTGTCTCAGACTACCCCCCTTCCCCAGATTCCTGCGACACTAAGCGGTCCGGACAAGGGAAGTTTGGAGTGGCGAGTAGCCTGAGTTGGCCCAGAACAATAGAACAGCGGAAGCAAGTTTTGACCACACAAGGTCAACCACAGGTTTTCCAGGATTTTACCCAGAAACAGAGTGAGTGAGTCACAGTAGTTAAATCCGTAGCACGAGTCTGCAAAAGAACGAGTGTCCAACTGATGCTCTGGTACCACTGTTAGGTACAGGTTCTTCCAGACATAGCTATAGATCTGTAAAACACAGTTAGATAACACAGGAAGTAAAAATGGAACAGAAAGAGTATATTATAAAGAACGGCTCAGTTCCCTATTTCCAGTGTTCAACTGTAGATCCAAAGGTCTGGTGGTAACACCAACCGAAAACAAGCACCAAGCACTGCCACTGATCGAAACCCTAGATCTGACCCCAAACCTCACTCCGAGTTGACTCACCAACACATGCACAGTCAACTCGGTGATAACTCACCCTCTCCACTCAGCACAAACCCAGATTTCTGCACACACACAGTCGAAACCCTCACAGAAGAGGATTGAGACCAGAAATGAAGGGGTTTGAATAAAAGGTGAATCACACTTGTCTCTCTCTCTCACCACAGTATAAATACACGGAGTTTCAACGGTCTTCAGCATTAAATGTGCTGCGACGGTAAGGACACCCATTGTCCGGCCGGACCTGCGAAGGTGTCGCCGGAAAACGACAAGGGGTGACGATATACTGTAGAGAGAGAAGGGGACAAGGGAAGAGAGAGAAACGGCGCAGCAGAACAAAGCTGCTAGGGTTGAGAGAAGAAAAGAGGAGTGGGTAAATGGAGGGCTCAGATTGAAGCCCTCTATCCGACGGTCAAGATTTAGGGTTGACTGATCAGTGGGCTTAAGTGACATTGGGCCCGATTTCCCAAGTTGGGCTTAGAATTAATATAGCTATTGGGCCCAGATCACAACAGATCATTTTATGTGGGCTCAATACTTAACATACCATAATTGCGATACTATTAAAAGTTGTCACTGAGTAACTAAAATGCATAGATTAAGTGACAATATTTTTATGTTTCAGTTGCCACCAATAACTCATTTTACTGTCACTTAATACATTTTTATTGTCGCTAATATAAATAACAAACTCTTTCTATCCGTCACTCAAAAGATTATTTCTTGTAATGCTTGCAAGTTATATTATTGGTTAAATCATTTTTGTGCACTAATTAAAAAAAAAAAGAAAAAAAAAAAGAAACACTAGATTCTAATAAGATTGTTTCAAACTAAATTTATTGTGTACTTTCAAACATTAATAAACTAGTAGATGCTAAAAAGAAAGGGGATCTAGGGTTGCATTATGGTTGGGAATCCCATATTTATTAAACATTTCGTTAATTAATAAATAAATATTATTTTATCACTTAGTATTATTTTCCATTTATTATTTCAAGGGTTCCTCGATAAAATTTCAAATTCACGTGTCAATATTTTATGGCTTTTGAGATCCTACACCGGGTAGATCTTTACCATTAATATACACACAAACACACACACACCCACATTGGTGTGTGTAGATCAACGTTAAAAATCACCTGGTGTAACCTTCACCGGGTGTAGGATAGAAATAACCGTATTTTATTCACTTTTTTTGTTTCGTTCGAAGAGGAGAAGTAATGAGATATATCATTCTACTTATAATTGATTAACAATTAGTTAAATAATTCCCCACTACAAGAGAACAATTAGTTACATAATTATCTACGTGTAAAAATTATAGTTTTTACCCCTCAAATTTATACAGGTTTCATATTTGATTCTCAATGTTCATAAAAAAACACATTTAGTCTTTCATGTTTCAAAAATTCAATATTTTTAGTCATTTTTATCAATTTTTCATTAGTATCAACAGATTAAGCGTGTGCACATAACTGCCTTAACCGACAAACTAATGCTAAATTGACTGAAATGGATAAAGAAAATGTTAAATTATTGAAATATGAGGGACCAAATGTATTTTTCTTGATCGTAGGGAACCAGATGTGCAATCGATACAAAATTGAGGATAAATTTGTAAATTCTAATTATCTATCAACTCATAGATTCTTTAAAAAAAAAATGTGGTCCCCACTTGGACCACGTCTAATTTGACATTGGCAGTTGCTCGTGATCACTGATCACTGTGCACTATATGCACACAAATTGTGTGCACCCTCCAATTAGGTACGCGCAAATTGCGGCTCGACCCTACAAGCCGTGATAAATATCGGGTGGATCTTTTGCTGTCACGTGTCTTTTTTTATATTTTTCTAAAATCCTTACAGATTATCCCTAGTGGGAAATATATTATAAATTACAAAAAATGATACGTGGCAGCAGAAGACCCACCCGGTGTTTATCACCAGGTATAAGGTCGAAGAAGTCCGCAAATTGTATTTGTTTATTATTTATTATTACTTTTTTTTTTATCAAAACACAAAATGACACTTGTATATACGAACTTGACATCATTAATTCTTCAATGGAGACCTCTTTGAGGAAGTTTACGTGTCTCTTTCCTTGGGTTATCAACCAAGTGTGGCACAAAACGCTACCCAACGACTAGTCTGGAAGTTGATCAATTCATTATATGGCTTAAAACAGACCTCTAGACAACGGAATGTCAAACTCGCATAAGTTATCCTCAAGTTAGGGTTTTTTCGGTCAAAGTCTGATTACACTTTATTTACAAAAGGTTTTAATACTAATTTTGTTGCTAGATGATATCATAATTGTTGGTCCAAGCTCAGCAAAAATTACGAACTTCATTCATACTACTTAGTAAATCTTTCAAGCTTAGAGATCTTGGTGCTCTCAAGTACTTTCTTGGCATCTAGGTAGCAAGATATACCTAAGGAATCTTCCTCTCCCAAAGAAAACATGTTCTTCAGTTGCTAGATGACCGTAGTTATTTAGGGCGTAAGACTTCAGACTTACCAATGAACCCTGATCTCAAACTTGCAATTGACAGTGGCACACCTATTGAAGATTTTTCTTCCTATAGAAAACTCATTGGGCAACTCCTCTCGTTAACCACTATTAATTCGACCACACATTACTTATTTTGTTCATAAACTTAGGAAGTTTGTTTCTAAGCCTACCTTGTAACACATTTTAAAGTATATGAAAGCTTCTCAAGGCCAAGGTCTTTTCTTTCCCACAGATTTTCCTGGCACTCTCAACGCATTTGTTGATGCAGATCGGAGCTCATGCCTAGACACCATAATATATACTACTATTTATGTGTACTTAATTTCTAGTTGATTTTCTGATCTCATGGAAAACAAAGAAACATGCTACTATCTACTGAGGCTGAATATAGGGCACTTGCTTCATTGGCTAGTGAACTCACATGGCTTCAACAAATTCTCATTGACCTCAGACATGGTATTACTACCTCCACAATTATCCATTGTGACAACCAGACTGCAATCCATATTGCCACAACTCGAATTGTCTCAGGTTTGTTTAGAAAATCAGGAGGGTATTATTTGTAAAACCGTGATTATAGTAAAGCATAGACTACAAATAGTAGAGTTAGTTAGGAATAAGTTGTAGTATATAGGCTAGCTTCCCGTGTATTGTTGATCAACTTTTTTCATAATTTTCAAATTGAATCAAATTTGCATTTCTTCAACATGATATCTATCTCTCTCTTTCTCTCGTTCAATCTAGATCTAATAGGCTAAATCGTGCATAATTAGTTAATCCAAAAAAGAAAAAGATTTTACCACTTATTTCCGAATCATCCCTTGTAACACATGTGTAAAACCATGTAATAGACTTTAAACCCAAAAATTAATAACGGATATATTTGGCTAGGGTGCAAATTCAGACTGGATGGCCTGTTTTAAAAGGAAAATCAGATGCCATATGATGATTGACACGTGGATAGTTTAAATAAAAATATAATTAAGATTCTAATAATTGGAAAAAGAAAAAAAGAAAAAAAAAACACAAGCATAACCCGTTACCCCTCTAACCATAATTATAATCAGCGTGATTTATTAAGAATTAAGACTTAAAAGTGCCACATATCATACTAAAAATCGGCCGATCCGTTCAGAATTTAATCTCATTTGGCTATTAAGTGATAAGTTATATCTCAAAATTTCAGTATCACCAATTATCGAAATCACAAATCCAAAAAGATTGTAGTATTGAATTTGATTTGTTCACATAATTAAAGGATTTATTAATCATAGGAAATAAATTAAATAAAGAAAATTGAGGAAGAAGAAAGAAAAAGAATGTATAATTAAAATAAGTGCATGGTAGTACAAGAAGTAGTTGCAACAGTGGATAGATAACCGAGGGCACGGGAAAAGGTTAAAAAGCGCTCTACATTCAGCCGCTTTTTTTTCCTCTGTTTCTAGCCTCATTTATATTTTTAGGCCAAATTCAACTTTCCCCCTCATATTTTGTCTCTATATCACTTTACACCCTTCTATTCTTGATTACGTCTATTTGCCCCTATACTTGAGAAATTATCTTAGTGTGGCCCTCGCTGTTATTAGTCAAACATTTAACCTTAATATCGTTTGGTCTAAACTCTGAAATTACAATAACGCCAATTCAAATAATGATTAGAAAAACAAAAAAAGAACATAAAAAAATTCAAGACAACGAGAAAGCATAATGCACAAGAACAGTTTATTTTTATTTTTTTAATTATTTTTTATAATTATTTAAACTGGGAGGAGTGATTTTTTTGCAATTTTCAGACATTAGAGCCTAAAGCTGTTAATGTCAAAGATCTGAAAACTAAATATTGAAACAATTTTTCAAGTACAGGGGACAAATTGATGCAATTGAGTGTACAAGGGTGTAAAATTATATATAGCCAAAGTATAAGAGGGAAAGTGTAATTTAACCATATCTTTATTATTCGCCTTTTCTTCCTCACTTTTCTCCTATCTCTCTCTCTCTTCAACTGCCCATCTCTCTCTCTCTCTACACACAGTCACAAAACGCACAAAGATATATTTATATATATATATACATACATCAAATTGTGCTTCGGGTTATGAAAACCCCACGTTAAGGACCCATCTTTCATGGATTTCTCCTCCTCTTGGTTCTCTCTCTCTCTCTCTCATATATATATATATATATATATACATATAGATATATATATGTATTTGGGTATATGTATACAACACTCTCAAAGCACGCAGTCACATGATTTATTTCTTTATGTATTAATATGGGTAGTTGAAATTATTTTTTGTCTTTCAGGCTAAAGGGAAATAAATGGGCTTTTGGTGCTAATGTGCGCTGCTTCGTCTTTTGTTATTGAAAACAAAAACACTGTGGGCATCCATGGATTCTTCTTCCTTGGAGGGTAAAGATTCTTCCCTTCTTTCTTTATTTTTCGGGGGTATTTTCGGTATAAATTCCCATCTCCGTCGTCTTCAAATCATCATGTTATCGAAGGGTTTCTCTGGTTCGATTTATAAAGATCGATTTTTTAATTTTCTTTTTTTTTTTGTATATATTTTTTATTCAAGATTTGGTGTTCGATCTGTTTGATGGTTTGATTCACGCATGATTTTTGTGTTTTCTTGAATTGTTTTATTTAATTTTATTTATTATTCGATGAAATTGACGCCACACAGAGACAGACACGCATGCTCATACATTTCACGCACACACTCCATTGTTGCCTCATTTATTTTTTATTTTTTTATTATTATTTATTATTTTTCTAATTTATTAGCCTTTTTATTGTAATAAGTGATCGACTGTGGTGAAGGTCCCATGGATTGCCAGCTGTCGCTTTCTGGTTTTCATTGTTATCTCCCTTTCATCTTTTGCAAGATGGTTGGTTGGTTGGCTATAATTGTTGAATTAAAAAAAAATCGTGATAAAATTAGGGATTGATTTTTACTAGTCCCATCGATTGATTACTCGAATTATTTCGGAAATTTCGGTTTTCGGGTTTGGTGTAATGTACTATGTGCATGTAGATCAGTTACCGTCGATGGCTCGAATTAGCTTTTCTTTCTATATATACCCGAAAGCTTATAACCCGTTAAACCCGAAAATGTGTATCTGTGTATACTCGACTCGTGATAGTACGAATAAACTTTTACTACTTTATTCTTATTTCTTCGATTTTATTCTTAAAATATTGGTTGCTCTTCGGTTAGGCTTTTAAAAATTGCACAAATGCTTAGTTTATGCAGTTATATGGAGTCTCGAATAGTAACTGTGTTATCCGAGTGGATAATCTTCGAAAACCAATAATATACGTTTGTGATGAATTTTTCGTCCTTTTTTTATTTACGCAGCGTTGGTTTACGATCCATTGAGGTGCAGCAAACTGAGCATAGATGAGAAGAGGGACTTAGTCTACCACGTGTCGAATTCGCCAGATGGCGCCACGGAAATGCTCCACGCCTGGAGCCGACACGAGATACTGCAGATCCTCTGCGCAGAGCTGGGAAAAGAAAGAAAGTACACCGGCTTAACAAAGTCGAAAATTATCGAACACCTTCTCAAAATTGTATACGAAAAGAAATCCGCAAAAAACGTTTCTGAAATGGAGACGGAAGACTGCGAAAGGATTCCCAAAAGGCAGAGGAAATCAGATGCTGCCGCAACAACTAGTGCTCCTGATATTGACTCCGAAAATTATAATAGTAATAATAATTATAATAATAAGACAGTGTATTGCAAGAATTCGGCTTGTAAGGCGAAACTGAATCGGGGAGACTTGTTCTGCAAAAGGTGCTCGTGCTGTATTTGCCGACAATATGATGACAATAAGGACCCTAGTCTTTGGTTAATTTGCAATTCGGACCCTCCGTTTGTTGGTGTTTCGTGTGGTATGTCTTGCCACCTGGAATGCGCCTTACGTCACGAGAATTCTGGTATATTAAAGGATAGGCAGGATAAGGGGCTCGATGGAAGCTTCTGTTGTGTATCTTGTCGAAAAGTGAATGATTTGCTCGGGTAAAATTTCCCGTCATTTTTTTTCGTTTTATGCGATATTATACATTTGAAGTTAATCAAGAATGCTCGAGTCTAGTAACTAGGATTTTCGATATATGCTTCCGTTTTTAATGATAATGTGAATATCAAGATTCATTCTAAGGTGTAGTGTGTGTGTGTATGTATATATATCTATATATATATATATATTTATATATATAATGCAGGTCGTGGAGGAAGCAACTGGTAGTGGCGAGGGATACGAGGCGAGTAGATATATTGTGCTATAGGCTCTCCTTAAGCCAAAAGATTCTTGCGGGTACTAAACACTATCAAAATCTGTGTGAAGACATTGATGAAGCAGTTAAACTGCTCGAAGAAGAAGTGGGCCCGCTAACCGGTTTGCCCGTGAAGATGGCTAGAGGGATAGTAAACAGGCTCTCGTCGGGCCCACAAATTCAGAATCTTTGTGCTTCAGTCATTGAGTCTCTCGATTCGATGCTTACCGAAAGAGTATCTGATACGCCTTCTGGTTCTCTCTCTCTCTGTGTCTCTAGTTCTCTTTCTCTCTCTAGTTCTCTTTCTCTCTCTAACAAGATTTGAATTGTGTAGATTGTAAAGTGATTGCCTCGAAACTCGTCAAATTTGAAGACGTGCAAGATTCATCACTCAATGTGGTTCTTGATTCCGATGATTCGAATGTGGGATATAAATTATGGCATCGAAAAGCTGATGAGGTGGAATATCCAGCGGACCCCACTTGCAGATTATTCGCACCGGATACAAAGTTTCCACTATCGAATCTAACTCCCGCCACAGACTACGTTCTCAAGGTCATTATCGTCCTCGACAAAGACAGAGAGATCGGGCCCCACGAGTTTCAATTCCGAACAAGAACGTCCGAAGATGAAATCCCAAATCTGCCCTCCAAGAGTTCGGAAGTCGAAAGAAGTCAAAGCCCAGCCACCAACTGCAGCAGCCTCTCCAATCCTTCTTCCGTCGAAGATGAGACCAACAACAACAACGACAATAAAACCGATCTTCCGAGTCAAAGCCAGAAGGGCAAAACGGTAAATTTACTCGGCAACAATAATGAAACGAGCGCCGTTATCGGCTTGGAGTGCGTCCCTTATCATTTTGGTAAATCCAAAACAGAGTTGCAGCTCACTCCTTGCGCGAAGGACGGGAGTGGAAGGAAAAATAAACGCAAGGGTATTATCGACATTTCAACCGAGGAGGAGGAGGAGGAAGAGCCGCAGGCCGGGAGCTCGTCGAAGAAGAGGAGCGGAGGAGAGAGGAGAGACGAGGGTTGTAATAACGGGATCGGCGACAAGGATTTCGAGTACTATGTTAAAGTGATTCGAAGGTTGGAGTGTGAGGGTTATATCGAAACCTCGTTTAGGCGGAATTTTTTGACTTGGTATAGTTTGAGAGCGACACCTCAGCTTGTAAGGATTGTCAAGGTATTTATTGATACGTTCATTGAAGATCCGGAGAATCTTGCGGGGCAGATTGTGGATACTTTTTCGGATGTGGTGTCGAATAAGAGATGTTCGAATTTGGCCTCGGGTTTTTGCATGAAGCTTTGGCATTGAGATATGTTTTATTTATTTTTTATTTTTTTTAATTCTTTTGAATTTAGAAGATTGTTGATCAATATTATTTATTGGGATGGCATTATTACCAGTTAGTTGTCACTGTTGGATCTATCTTTTCTTGGTTAAATTTACACATTCTTTTCTTGGTTTAGCAAATAATTAGGTGAAATACGGCAACGATGTAGTTACCCATGACGGTGTTGTGGTGGTTCTTCCAGCTAGTGTGGAGATGGCTTGAACATCACACACACACACGCACGAACACACACATATATGTTAAAACCATGTTTATCGTAAGTTTTTGGTGATGTGCTCTTTTTTGTTGTGTTTTCAGTGTAGCGCATGATGTTATTTGTTCCAGTGTATGTTTTCCGTTGTAGTGTGCGTTTGTCTGTCTTTCCACTGTGTGTTTTCGGTGTAGTGCGTGTTCTTTTACCATTGTGTTTTTTGGGGTAGTG
Organism: Erythranthe guttata; assembly: GCF_056151865.1. Taxonomy (NCBI): domain Eukaryota; kingdom Viridiplantae; phylum Streptophyta; class Magnoliopsida; order Lamiales; family Phrymaceae; genus Erythranthe; species Erythranthe guttata. The sequence goes on from NC_142542.1 coordinate 17,815,804, forward strand.
CACCTTTAGTGTGTGTTTTTGGTGTAGTGCATATTTCTTCTTCAACACTGTTTTTTAGTATGTGCTTTTGGTGTAGTGTGCATTTTTTCACTCCACTCTTGTTTTTCTAGTGTGTATTTTTGATATAGTGCGTGTTTTTTCTCTCTACACAAACTGTGTCTTTTAGTGTGTTTTTTTGGTGTAGTGCATGTATTTTCTTCCACGCTGGGTTTTTTAGTTTGTGGTTTTGATGCAGTGTGTGTTTTTGGCCCACACAATGTGTTTTTTTAGTGTGTGTTTACTTTTGCAACGAGTCTCAATTTATGAGTATTGGTAGTAGTTATATTCCCAGAACCAAACTCCAAACTGCATCACTTTTACTCCAAACTCTGAATCAATTAAAATCAAACTATGGGCTCACAAAACAATTTCCCAGGTGGAATCATACACCAAACTGTAATTCAGGAAATGCTAAAACCACCTTCCACAACTACCACTATATAATTTTTAGGGCAAATTACGGCCACCCCCTAATGTATGGTCAAATTACGAAAAAAACCCCTATTGTTTGGATAATTACAGCCACCCCCCTCTTTTTAAATATTTTTACGTAAAATTTATGTAATTCGGTTATTTACCGAACCAAATCGTATATTTATTTTGGTAAACGGTATGAAATGTTGGCGTACCGAAAATTTGGTCCGATTTTACTGAATTAACATCCCTAAATTTACCTCTGGAGGAGTCTTTTCGTAAGATAAATACATAGTTGAGGGGGGTGGCTGTAATTACCCTAACAGGAGGGGGGTTTTCGTAATTTGACCATCGCTCAAGGGGGTGGCCGTAATTTGCCCTAATTTTTAAAATTTAAATTAAAAATAAATAAATAAAGAAAAACATTTACAATTGAATGCAGGTGGCGATGGAAACAATGCTAACAAAACTCTCAGACAACCTTAATTCCTCCCACCTCACTTCACATTACCCATACTTCTCCTTCTGTCTTTTTCACCTAACCTGGTTAATATATATATATGTATATATATATACCATCCTCACTTCATCTTCTCTACTAAACTTCGATATAAATTTATAATATACCTCGAAAAATAAAAAAGAACAAGAACATGTCAACTGGAACCTTCTGTGCTTCTTTTGCTGCACCAAGCTACACAGGATTGAAACCCAACAGGGCTAATGTTCTATCTGACAATGAATCGGTTTCTTGGAGCAAGAAAACAGTTTCCAACGGTTCGAAAACTTACTGCATGCAGGTAACAATCCAACTCTAGTAAAAAAACCAAAGTTGCTTATGATCGATCACTCACTAGTTTATTGTGCTGTGTGTTCTTCCTAAGAGTTAGAATTCTTTTTTTTTTTTTTTACAGACATGGAACCCAATAAACAACAAGAAATTCGAAACACTTTCGTACCTTCCGCCTCTTTCAGAAGAATCCGTCGCAAAGGAGATCGATTACATGATCAAAAAGGGATGGATCCCTTGTCTCGAATTCGACAAGGTAATAACATATTTCAACACACAAAAAAAAAAAAAAAAAAAAAATTACCGTGTTTTCTAGTAATTATAGCATCTACGAGATGGAATATTGAATAACGCGAGGTTTTTGATTTTTTTTTTTCTTTTTTTGTCTCGTCTCTTCAAGTTGGGATACGTATACAGGGAAAATAGCAGGATGCCAAATTACTACGATGGGAGATACTGGACTCTGTGGAAGCTGCCCATGTTTGGCTGCAACGATTCATCACAAGTTTTGAAAGAAATCGAAGAGTGCAAAAAGGCATATCCAAATGCTTATATTCGCTGTTTGGCATTCGACAACATAAAGCAGGCGCAGTGCATGGCCTTTGTCATCCAGAAGCCAAACACTGCCTCTTAATCAAAGCTGTCTCTATCTCTCTCTATGTTTTTCGTTAGTTCAACAACGTCTTTTGTGCAAATGCAATATAAAATTGAGGTTTCAAGTATACTCGATCGCTCAAAATTACACCTTGGAAGTAGCACAAACTACCCAGTCGAAGCAATATAGTAATCACTAATTAAATCACACAGTTTCAGTTTACGTATGCAAAGTCAACCTCTAATGCACGAGAAAGATCCTTCGTTAGCAATTAAAAGGATAATTTATTTCTTACATCTACTTTCTTAATTACCAAACTAACCATGACAATGGGCCAAAACTCAAAATGGATAATTGAATAAATATAGCAAGTGCAGAACCATCGTGTAAGTGATAAAGCTATAATTTTTCATAGACAAACATCTACGAACAAGGGAAATGTATGGATATATATCACAACAGTTATGATTTCATTAAAAAAATTCACATTTCGGACCTTTACGAAGGGATGAGGATGTAGCAGAAACACCTACGCATAAAAACCAAGCGGCTTCTGCATTAAGAAAAATAAAACCAACAGTAACAGGGTAGATAATAGTCCAGTAATAGAGAATTGTCATTGTTGATTATAGTCAACGCTAGCCAGAAGAATACGAGTAATCATTCCATACAAAAACAGAATATAGAAACTGCAAGCTATTTAATAATTGTGACAAATTGGTTAGACAACATTTTCAATCTTACTACCAAATACGAGGTCTTACATCGTGTCCAGTTTGTCCCAAATCATCTAAACCAAAAGGGCAAAGGCAATCTTCGTCTTTAATGAATGGCATGGCATGAACAACTTCCATCTGCATTAAGACCGAAATTCTATGATTTAAAAGATTGTTCAAGAGTGAACTCTTTTAAAGCATTATGAAGAACAAGAAAGAAAGGGTTGCCCATAATGAAAATTGTTAATGAACATAATTTCACCTCTTACTCAGTTGAATTATATGACAAGTGGGATTCTTGTAATTCGTCTTGTAATTGAGATAATATTTAGTGGAATAAATCATAAGTTCTAAAACACACAGGCTACGAAGAAAATGAAACATCTGATTTGACGTTTCCTTTCATTACGAAGGTCCTAATCCTCTGATTCTTGCTTCTTGGTTCCACCTATAGTTAACTAGGCTCACTACTTAGTTAAAACATAGAAATCTATCAGACGATACAGAGCAAAACTTTTGCCGAGTCTCGTTTACTAAACGAAGTGTAACATTCTTAACAATGACAAAGTCGAATACTCTTCCAAACAAGTGATTCAGTGAGTAAATAGAGAACGGGAATATCCTCGTATTCTACTTACAAGAAACAATTACAATCAAGTATTCCTAATTAACATCATTGGTAATCAGAAGCAGCACAAACATAAGCAATACCTTTTGACGAGACTCGAAGTTGGTTCGATTTTACTGGAATGTGATTGCATTTCCTCTTAATTCGTAAAAATAAGGAAACAATTCTACGCCTAAAACGAGTGTAAGCAAAGTAATAATCTCTAGCTAATTAAAATTCTGAAGCCCTAAAAAACAAACCCTAACCTGGGGGGGCAATGGAAAATCCCTCTCCTCAATTAACGATTGACTTCGGCAGGCAAGGGGCGATTGAAACCCCCACGGCGGTTCATGTACTGCCGCGGTTGCCGCTTCGTGACCTTCCTCACAGCGCCGACGTCGTTTCCGGCGACCGGTTTTCCCTTGGTGGTGTCGAACCCCACCGGAATCCCGAATTTCTTCATCATCTCCATCTCGTCGTCGTCCATCATCTCGCCGTCGACGATTCCCTCCTCCTTAGTGACGGAATTCTCCTTCTTCTTCTTCATCTTGTCCTTGGAAACGGCGTCGTCCTTGCGCTTGTCCTTTTCTCTGGAAACGTCGTCGTCGTCCTTGTGGCGCTTCCTGGGAGGAGAGGCGACTGAACGGGAGCGGGAGCGGGAGCGGTGGTGGCGGTGGCGATGGCGGTCTCTGTCATCGGGGGAACGGGTGCGAGATCGGGTGTGGCGGGTTCGGGTGCGGTCGGGTGTACGGGAACGGGAGCGTTTGCTGCGGTCAAGGTCACGCTCGTCACGGATTCTCTTCCGGTCACGGTCTCTATCGCGGTCGCGGTCCCCACGGTCACGGTCACGGTCACGATCACGGCGGTCGCCCATGGCGGACGGCGGACGGCGGAGGAAAAGTTAAGAGGTGTAGGTAGAGAGAGAGAGAGCGGGGTTTAGACTTCAGAGAGATACTATTGCTGATAGCCAATTCCAATATCCCTCTTTATTTGTTTAATTGGGTAAATTACAATCACACCCCTGAGGTAAGATCTATTTACGAACAAACCCATCATTTATTCATAATTACATCCACCTCCCTGCGATTACATCATTTTTAGCTTTTCTGGATACTTTTAAAAATTGGTAAATTCCACTTCCCCTTGTGCTTTTATTTGATATCATTTTACTCATTTTTACTCTCGATTGTATTAGTTTACCTCCATGTACTTAAAAAATCGCCTCAATATGGTCCCCGCCCTTAGTTTTTAGGCCTTTGACCTTAACACCGTTTGGTCTAAGGTCTGAAATTACAAAAAAACCATTCCTCCCAGTTTAAATAATCATAAAAAATAATTAAACATAAAAATAAATTGTGGCTGCCATCGTGGACTATACTTTCTCGTTATTTTGATTTTTTTTTCATTTTTTAATAATTATTTAAACTAGGATGGACGTTTTTGTAATTTCGGATCTTAGATCAAATGTCTGACAACTAATAGCTAGGGCCACATTGAGACAATTTTTCAAGTGCAGGGGCAAATCAATGAAATCAAGAATAAAAGAGAATAAAGTAATATCGAGCCAAAGTACCAATGAAAAGTGGAATTTGCTTTAAAAATTAATAAATACTTATATCTTAAAACTCAACTTTTAGAAATGCAAGAATTCATTTATATTTGTAAACGTACCATATGTCCTAGTATATTCTAATGGCTTTGCATCACATGAGGTGAATTATTAGTAAAATAGAAATACAAATATTAAGTTGAAATAAATATCCGAGGTAGGATATTTTATGTTATAGAAGTTATATACTTTTAGATTGATATGCTAAAGCCCACACACCCACATACTTTAAAAGAAGGCCCACTATGGAGAAGCTCAATAAGTATAAGTTTATTTCATTTACGGGCTTTGAGCCCATAATTAATAAATAGTCTAATGATCATTAGAGGTAATTAATTCATTTTTAATTATTTTAACCCAATTTATAGAAATTTTCTTTTCTCTCTAGTTTTGAAAATAACTTAAGCATTAGAGGATTTTCGCTGAAGGGTTCTCCCCGGGATCAAGATATTGCATTGCACCCCAACGTGCGTATTTGAAAGTTAAAAGAATTGCTTGCCTAGACGATTGACTGCTATGTAGTACATATATGTGGAATGCCGACATGGCGAAACGGGAAAACAGATACGTGCAAATACTACAAATATAGGGGTATCCTCATAAATTCTTAAAAAAAAATTGAAACATTAACATATATGCTTATCATCAATTATAGACGTGTCTCCACAAACTATAAATAATTACGAGTTCACAATCTTTATTATCAATTCACAAATTATCTATGGGCAGAGAAATTTATTTTACTATACGGTTAAAATCTATAAAAAAAAAAATATTAGAAAGCAAGATTTAAGATTTTTTTTTTCAAAAGTAGACAATTTTGAGTCTTTATTTCAAATAAATTTTAGATATTTTTTCGGAAGAGACGTGTTTCCATTTTTTCGATATTACGAGAAATATCCCGACAACTTTTACGCATAAATGGAAACAACCCCGAAACTTCTCGAGCATGTCTCATGGAGTTTCAATTTCCAAAACGTATCTGAAACATGGAAACGCGCAGTAAAGTAGTTTTTGTGCATCTTAGAATTGCCTTGATATAAGATGAAACGAAATGGTAAAGAATTTAATTAAGACAACAATAAAGGGGTAAAAAGGAATAAAAGAAGAAAAATATAAGAAAAGGGACGGACCAAAGTAAACGAATGTTAATAGAATGGCGCCAAAGTATTATGAAAAAACTTTTGAATGTAGGAAATAAAAGAGAATTTTTGAACAATTTCATATTTCATGAAATTCTATAATATTCAAAATAAAGTGTATGAATGAACTCGGTTATTGAAGATGCTAAAGGAAACAATTTTTTTTTTCTACCAATATTTTGAAAATCGGATCCGACAAACTATTGTTTTTTTTCTTTTTCAATAAATTATTTTTGCATAATTTTTATTGTAAATAAAACATGTTTTCTTTCATATAAATTAACTCATTTCTCCCTAAAAAAAACTCATTTTCAATTGAAAGGCAAATCGAACATATTTTTCTTTTACACACAAAACATATCAACACGCATATCACACCGGATCATTTTCAAATATCAAACATTTAAAATAATATGTCTTCCAATTTCAATTTTTTTCATCTTCAGTTAAACAAGTAAAAAGACATCATTTTAGCTATTTTATTTGTTTATTTTTTAAAAAGACACAATTTCAGAGGGGAAAAAACTTAATTTTCACTCAGGTTCCGATGTTACGGTTCAATTGGTCAAGTCGAACTGGACAAGGCAATGATTCGCAGTTTAAGCGACCGAATTCTACCGGTTGTTAAGATTTGTTTTCTGAGTAAAAACAAAAAGAAAACATTGGTAATAGGGAAAGGCAGTTAAAAAGATGCGGCGTTCAAACTTGCAAATTTTTTTACCATAGAAAAATGCAGAGCTAAATAAAAGGCACAAAGCATATATTATAATATGCCACCTTTTTTTCTTTCACGTTACTCCAAAAATTTTACGAAATTCAAAAGCTTTTATATTTAATTTACCCCACACATTCGCATCAATCAACCCCACCCTTTTTAAGGCAAAAAAAACACTGCACCACCACCATAATTAATCTGTCCATCTGTAGTGGATTGTGACAAATAAAACATCAATTTTGTCGATTTAATTTCACCCAAAATAAGAAGATAACAGAAATTAAAAATTGATAAAATTATATTAAAAAAACATAAAATAAAAAGATAATATACTTCTACTTTATTCCATATTTAGACCTTGATTGACATTCAATTTACCTCAAGTCTATATATAGATTGATATACCACATGCACTTTCACATGGTTACATAGTATCGTATACATGTGAATAGATTCGTACATATTTTACACGCATTCATATTTATATGTGTGATGGTATGTAACTAAAAAGTAATAAAAGCAGTGTCTCGTTATGTTTTTATTTCACTTTTATTATTTCCGTGAAACGAATTCATATTTGTTTAGCTTTTAAAAAAAAATCCCATAACAATTTGTAAACTTTATCTCATCCACACATGATTGATAACTACCTAAAAAATATTTGATTGTTACAGTAAAAAAATATCTTCACTGAAAAACAAAATAACATGACTTTATTTTTTAATTTATTCTTCTGAGATACATTTTTCTAACACCTCCAAACACTATTTGATTACTACAGTGTATTTTTTGTCTCATCTCAAATTATAAAAACAAGCACTACTTTCATTCTCAAATTATTCTCTCAAAATAAATTTTCCCAAAATAAAATGAAAAAAAACCAACACCAAATATTGCCAAAACTTCTCGATGTATTTCACAAATTGTAACATCTAAGAGAGATCCATATCCTCTATACAAAGTCAAATCAATACGTTGGATTGTAGTACAAGAAATAGACTCGTCATATAACAGTACTGAAATTATCTTAAACCGGGTTATTTTACAAATCATACGAGAGATGCAAACCACACTAGGCTAACATGTGTGACCAACTAAACCTAACGACCGTTCACAAGATGATCCGAACTTGTAAGTTCTTCCAACCTAAAAGCAATTCTTGAATGACCAACTAACATATGAAATCTAACTTGTCCACCATACAACAAATGTAGTTGGTTTTGAACTATCTTGAATAAAATTCCAATTCTTTTATTTCAAAATTACCACTTAAATAAATAAAAAAAAATGCCCACTTGTCATAATTCCATTCTTGAAAAAACAAAGTCCAAACCCAACTCACCAATCACCTTCTCTTTGCTCAAACCTCATTGAACCAACAACTAATAGAATTTAATTTAATGCTACATACATATTTCATATCACTATATCTACTTACTTTAATGGATATATCCATATTGAAGTACTTGACCCGTTTTGCTAAAATAGAGATTTTCTTTTAGCTACTAACCACTCCAATCATTTCATGTTGGATGAATAACACCTGTATTGTTTGGTTAGTAATATTAATCCCCTGAAATCATTATGTATATGATCATAAATATATGTGAAATTAAACATACACAGCCCCCTTTAGTGTGTGTGTGTGTGAGAGAGAAAAAGAGAAGAGAGAGAGAGAGAGAGAGAGAGAGAGGAGCCTTCTCATATACTGCATAGTACTTAAAAACCTGTATTCTATTCTGTCCTGTTTCCAACTGTTGAGTTAGTTCCCATTCTGTACTTAAATTCTGTTGGTGTTTTTTTTTTCTGTATACAAAAAATCATTACAAAAGCTTCTGCGATTGAATTCCTGTCTAGTAACAAGACAAATGAGGTACATACGGACAGCCAGTTTGAAGAGGCTGTTCTCCCTCCGACGCCACAGTTTCGACGAAGAATCCGACTCCGCCGTCGCGCCGCCGCCGCCGCCGCCGGCGGCGCATTTTCAGAAACCCACATGGAAATGCTTCAGCTACGAAGAAATCTTCGCCGCCACAAATGGGTTCTCATCAGGTTTCACTCCCATCTCCATTTTCCCCAAGAAAATCTCCATTTTTAAGACAAAAAGATTCAATTTTTATTTTTTCTGTGTGTGTGTGTTTTTGGTGTGTTCAGACAATATGGTCGGAAAAGGAGGGTTCGCAGAGGTGTACAGAGGTTTGCTTGAAGATGGGCAAACAATTGCGGTCAAACGATTGACCAAAACTGCCAACGACGAAAGAAAAGAGAAGGATTTCTTGACGGAGATTGGTACACTCGGCCACGTGTCTCACCCGAACGTGACGTCACTTCTTGGGTGCTGTATTGACAGTGGCCTTTATCTCATTTTCCAGTTCTCCTCAAAGGGCAACGTTGCTTCTCTTCTCCATGGTAAAAAAAAAAATCAAAAAAAAAAACTTTTTTTTTTGTTTGTCCTAGGTTAAATTTTCTTACACTAATTTATTTTTTGGTGTTTAGATGAGAAATTGGGTGCTTTGGATTGGAAAACAAGGTACAAAATTGCAGTTGGTACTGCAAAGGGCTTACATTACTTGCATAAGAACTGCCCAAGAAGAATTATTCACAGAGATATCAAATCTTCTAATGTTTTACTCACTGCAGATTTTGAACCCAAGGTAAAAAAAAAAAAAAAAAAAAATCCAATTAGTAATAAAAAAAAAAAGAAATTCTTGATGGTTTGATTTTTGTGGTACAGATATCAGACTTTGGCTTAGCAAAATGGCTTCCATCACAATGGAGCCATCACTCGATTGCTCCAATCGAAGGAACGTTCGGGTACGTTTTATTTCGTTTCTTGATATTCTGAAAAATGTTATTTTTTTATAATGAAAGTTTAATTAATTAGTTGAATGTATGTTTTCAGACACTTGGCGCCGGAGTACTTTATGCACGGAGTAGTGGACGAAAAAACGGACGTATTTGCTTTCGGGGTGTTTTTACTCGAGCTTGTTTCTGGAAAAAAACCTGTGGATAGCTCTCATCAAAGCTTGCATAGCTGGGTAAATTCCCATTTCTCCGAATTCAATAATATGTTCGAAAAATTAAATTTTAATTATTTGGACTTAATTTTACGCTCGTTAAATAAATAGGCGAAGCCTATACTAAACCGAGGAGATATAAAAGAAGTGGTTGATCCGAGAATCGGAGAGTACTATGATGTTGGCCAACTCAATCGGCTTACATTTGCAGCCTCACTTTGCATTCGAGCTTCTCCCGTTTGGCGCCCCACCATGAGTGAGGTAATTAATTATTTTCGTATTCTAATTTTATTTTTTGCTAGGTAATATGTTTTTAATGCAAGAATTATAAAAAAAAAGTAGGTGATATATGAAGACAAAAAAGAACGAGTATTTAAAAAATAATTTTTATCGAGATATTTTTTCTTTGTCCCTTTTCTTTCAATTTGATTCTCTCTGCGTTTATTTACGTAGAAAAATCGACTCCGAAAAGTTGCTAAGGTTTTTTATTTTTATTACATTCATGTCATTTTCTTGAAGATTAGTCAAATGGTTCCGCCATTTTTATACGGCGATCCACCTAATAATAAACACATGCAATTTTTTCCTCGCCGATTGAGTTTTACTGATAAAGACCTCAGTATCGAATTCGCACGCCTCTTCGATTTAATTGAATAAAGAAACCCTGCTTAAACAAAGACAGAGTTCATGCAGGTGGTAACAAAACTTTGTTGTCTTAAAAATTATGTACTAATAGTCAAAATCTTACATCATTAAAACTTTTTAAGGGGCTTAATTACATGATTTAGCCATCGTCTGTCGGTCCGGTCGATCACACACACACACACACACACTGAGTGTGTGTTTTATGTGTGTAATTTCTTTTTCATTACTACATTCCAAATTACTCTATTTGATGTTTGTGCCTCACCTAACCATAATCTTTATGCTTTATTAGGCTAATCATATCTGTCTTAATCATGTGATTAGACGATAATAGGGTGATTGATAATAACAGCCTTAATACATAGTGAGTGTTTTTTTATGTAAATACAAAGAGTAGTTCGTACATTTTCGAAAACGAATTTCTACGAAAAAAGGTGCACGCTTTATTTTGATTTTTTTTTTCGAGACAAGAAAAATTCCGTTTACAGTACGACAGCCTTATCTTACTTCCTCTAGTTCATACAAAAAAAAAAAAAACAACTCACGAAATACGAAAATACGACGAGGGATATATATATATATATATATATATATATAATCTGTCAAGTGGGGAAAGATTATACTATGCCTATGCATGGGGAGCTGTTAGTTGTCCCATTCTTGATTCAGGCCACCACTTCTCTTATAATTAATTAATTAATTAATTTTTAATTAAAATAATCTAGTTTACGATGATAAAATCGTGTCTTTTCCGCTGTCTTATAACGTTTCATCTCCGTATATAATTGTTTGTATACGGTCAGAGGATACTATGCATCTGTGACGAGAGTATATTCGATAATGCTGCAGATTCTGATGCTAAGATAATCGATAAATTATATATGTTCAATTTTTTTATTAATGATTTTTTTTTATCTTATATAATATTTATAGATATTGGAGGTAATATCGATGGAAGACGAATTAGACAAGGAAAAATGGAAGATGCCGGACGAAGAGGAAGAAGAGTTTTGGGGTTTCGAAGATCTCGAATGCGAGTACGACGATGATGATGATGTAACTTCTTCGTTCTCGACTTCCATTACAAGTTCTTGTATCGGAAATACCAATTCTGCCCTCGTAGTGAATTGACGTTATGTAAATAGTCGAAAAAACAATTTAGCATATGATAATACATATAAGAAATTAAAAACATGTTTGTATTTGGAGCAAATGTAGCTAACACTTGGCCAATTTTGATCATTGAAATTTCGTTTTAACTTCATTTAATTATTTTTAATAATAAATAAAAGTAATATATATATATATATATATATATATATATATATATATATATATATATATATATATAATTTAATAAAATAAATATATAGTATAGTGATTAGACTATACAAGAGTTTTAGGATAAGTTCCACACTGGCAAAAGGGACAACCATTTCCAGCATGGAAAGAGGGTGACTTTGTCGGGAAATAAATTAAATTTGATGAATATAAATAAATGGTTTTAATTAAATATTAATTGGACAAAAATAATTCATTTTTCAATGATTTTTAGAATATTTATTGGGAGATGGGACCTTATAATACAAGTTACTATATATGAGTGGGAGAATATATTTTTGGAAATTGCATTGGAATGCTCAAAAGTCAGAAGCGTGATTAGTTTAGGAGATTGACTGAATCTAATTAATTAGGGTTTTGCAGATGCTGCACTCGATAAAATAAATTGAGTGATTTTGAAGCATTGATTTATATATACTAATACACAATATGTGTATGTGCAGTTAGTGAGTAATTATTTATGGAAATTTACGATTTAAAACCATCCGATGTGTTACATCTGGTAGCATCTCGTAGACCGTTAATTTACTGGTTTGTCGGTATAAAACAAGTGTGGATTTGATTTAATTAAAATTAGTAAACAGGACAGCAAGCATATACCTTTTATTTATTTTTAATTAGTTTAACTTATCCAATTCAGTTAATTTGGTCATGCCAGGAGTGATGCCATATAATATAGATGTGGCTTAAGTGTATTTGAGTTGATATTTGCCACAAGTGTTAGGCTATGGTCGATAGAATTACGCAATCAACGCTGAATGTTGAAAATACATGACTGAATCGTTAATAGTGTAGAATATTAAAGATTCGAGTTTGTTTGGTGACAGAAAAAAATATTTTATCTAGATAATGTAGTTTTACTATATTAACCTAATATAATGATTGAATATATTAACTCTCGTAATCGTTAAACGTGTTTCAGTAACAAAATTGTTGAATTATTTTCAAATTTTCATTTCTTTTAGGATAAGCTTGATCAAATCCTATTTTTTTCCGTTAAAGTATTATGACTCGTTTGCTAGTTAAGATAAGACTAAATAATTTAATAAAGCCAATTATTTTATCTAATGAAAACTTCCTAAAAGACAATATAAGTAACTATGTTATATTTGCGGGTCGACCCACTAAGTTATTGTGATATGAAACATCAAACAAAGTCCAATTGTTCAATTAATAGTGACTAATCTCTCCAACCAAACGAGGTTTTACTGCAACAGATAAATTACCTAATCCGACAAAAAATACTTGAATTGTACTCTTAATTTCAAGTTTATTTCATAATTAATGAGCTAAGTTAAATGGAACTAAACAAGAATTGGACACTTGTAAACGTGACAAATAAGTATTGTGTATTAAAATATAAAGGAGTTAAATGCAAATAGTACCCCTGTGTTAATCCTAAAGACCAGAAAACCCCCTGTGATAAAAAAAGTGACCCAAACCCCCCTGTATTCAATAGTCAAAGTCGTTTCCCCCCCTCACGATCGGCTGTGTCGTTCACGCGCTATTCGTGCGACTCCTGTTTGATTTTTGTACAATATTTTGTATGAAAAGACAAAATCGCCCCTATGAAACTTTCTGTATTTTTAGTTTTCAATTTAAACAAATAAATTGTGAAAAGATATATATTATATAAATTAATTAATTGAAAAATTATGTTCTTCTTCCCTGCCCAAGCCTCCTCCGCCGCCGCCATTAAAAAATCAAGTTCTACCTTCAGAGTTGCCCAAGCCTCCTTCGCCGCCATCTGCTTGCAGCAATTCCCTTTATCATCCTTTTCCCCCGCTTAAATCTCTTCACCAAGTTATCGTCCGGCGACCTCCACTTCGACGAGTTCTTCGACGAAGAGCAAAAATCCACCGTTGGCCCTCTCAAAATCGTCGTCTTCACTCGCAAATGGCCCCTTGGCGCCACTTTCAGATTTATTATTTCACTAATCTGCCGCCACCTTCAATTCCACCGTAAGTCCGTACCCCCTTCTTCAATTCCGCCACCACTTCAATTCTTCCCCACCGTCTTCAGTTCCTCCCCCAACAACTCAGAATTTCAGCCTTCAATTAAGTGAGAAAATCGAAATTGAACACGATTCAGGGGGTAAGGAAATCGAGGATGGGCTACAGTGGCCTTGTGCCGGCGGTTTTCTTCGGGAGCAAACTCGTCGGATCAACGTCCTCCACCTTAGAGGTTGCAAAAAATCCCGTTTTCTTTGAATTGGGCGGAGCTTTTGACGGATATGGATTGAATCTTGAGTGGGTTTGAGATTTGTATGATGATAAGAAGGTGGCGGCGGAGACGACAGTGGTGGCGTGAGGTTTGTATACTTGCGCAGAGAGAAGTGTGTGTATTTGTGTGTTACTGTGTGTTTTTTAATTGGAGAGAGGGCTTAATTGAAAATACAATGGACTGAATTGAAAATTCCAAAAAAATTGTTTCAGTCTTAAAATATTTTTCTTGAGGGCTTTTTTGTCTTTTCATGAGTGGTCAACGGGGGAAAACAAAAAGGGTTGGGTGTGCTTGCTTGAACACATTATAGGGGGGTATTTGTCACTTTTTTTATCATGGGGGGTTTTCTGGTCTTTAGGATTAACACAGGGGTGGTTTTTGCATTTAACTCAAATATAAAGTGATGAGTACTTACTATCATAGCACGGGTTCTGTTTTATTTCCTAAGTCATTGCCAATAATAATAGGGACCACTTTGTAAAGACTTATATAATTTTGATGAAACATCTGCCGACCCTCGAAATTTGTCATAATTATATTTCTGACCCACCAGCTTTTAAAGTCATTCCAATTTGCCCAACTCAATGCTTGTACTTATATGGGATTGATCACTCATTATTGTCAATGTAATCAATAATAAAACAATAAGTCACATATTTTTTTTTCAACTTTTTAAAATAATTAATAGAAAATGCTGTCATTTTCATCAATTTTTAAAATGGAAAATCTAGGTTTTAATCACCAATTAAGGCCTATGTTTTCATTAATATTTTCTTTGTCAAATAATTGAGAACATAGGTTTTAATCACCACTTAATATACCTATGTTTTCCAAATATATTTTTATTAAAATAATTGAGAATCTAGGTTTTAATTATCACCACTTAAGACCTATGTTCTCATATATTTTTATTATTATAATTATTATTAAATATTAACTCAAATGTCAAAATATTTCTTTTATAATTGTGCATTGGATAAACCTACACTCTCGTATAATAGTTTGCAAACCATACGACGAACGACGTGTGACAAACTCCACCTAGTGACTGTTGGTAAGGTTAATTGAACCCGAGACAGTTGACACATGTTTACTTACTCCAACCGCTAGGTCATCCCTAATAGGACAAATGTGGGACAAATGAATCGCCTCTAGAACATAGTTTGCTTCAAATAATTAATTTTTGCCTTCCACAAAATCATCTAGTTTATATTTCTCCTAATACAAATTAATCCAAATTTATAATAAATTAATTCAAATTTTATTTGGGGAGGAGAGGGAAAGCAAAGGGAGAAACAAACAGCTGGCTAAGTCACAGAATTGAAAGTGTTGTTTCAACCACCAGTCCAATGAAAATTGAACATACAACAAATTTTGAGTGGCCAAAACTAAATAAATAAAAGTTCAATAAATCTCTCTCTCTCTCTCTCTCTCTCTCTCTCTCTCTCTCTCAATTTAAAAAAAAAAACAGAATCTAAAAAGCAATAATAATAACAAATAAGCAATAATATGAAGAGGAGCATGTGAATGGCAGTTGATAAACAGATAATGTAATGGAACTTTTAATCATGGGACTGATAATCAGTTTTAATTAATTTACCAAATGCCACTCAAATTAAATGGCACAAACAATCAATCATAAGAGTTAGTTCAACTCCCCTTTGATTCTCTTACAGTTAGGTTATCTAAACCATCTTGTTTCTTGAATTATATCCATCTATTTATTTATTTTTTTGTTTTAATTACAAAAAAATGATATGAGTATGCTACGTCAGAAGGCCGCTGGGTGAAATACATCAGATAACTCTACATAATGAAGTTGAATAATACTCAATATTTTATTTTACACATTACACTAATTTAGAAAAATCTCGACCTTTTTTATTATTATTATTATTATTATTATTATTATTATTATTATTATTATTATTATTATTATTATTATTATTATTATTATTATTATTATTATTATTATTATTATTATTATTATTATTATTATTATTATTATTATTATTATTATTATTATTATTATTATTATTATTATTATTATTATTATTATTATTATTATTATTATTATTATTATTATTATTATTATTATTATTATCGTGATTTACTAACACTGTAATTTGCAATTATCAATTTACACTAACTTCAACTTAAATCAACATCAATGAGCTTCTAATATTATCTTATATATAAAAGAAAGAAACGCTGGGCAACTCTAAAAAACCCTAATGGTATTTCTGTAAAAAAATATTTTTAATATTTTTTCGGTACCAATTTTCAACAATAATATCTCATATTTTCCATCAATATATCTCAAATCTTAATACATAAAGATAGAAATTCGATTTGTTAAATCTAAACATATACATTTAGCTTATAAATCTTAATATGTAAGATTTAAAAAAACTAATGTTATATAAAATATGAATAATACTACATTATTAAATTTTACTATGTTAATGTACTATATTTTCTTATTATGTATTAAATTGATATTTTTTTTAACTTTTGAAATAATTTCCGTGCATCGCACGGGAAAAAAACGCTAGTAAATAATAATAATATACATCTCTATATATATATGTGTATGTTCCTCCCCTACCAACTTTTAATATATAATTTTTTATCCTAAAAAAAAAGAAAAAGAAATCAGTAATTATATCAGGATTCAGGAGTTATTCGTGTCAAGAAATCCAACAACAATTAAAAATAGTTCAATATGACAGCGTGGCCACTGCACAGAAAGGATTAAGATTCTTGGTTATTTATTTTAGGGCAAATTACGGCCACCCCCTGAGCTATGGTGAAATTACGAAAACCCCCCTCCTGTTTGGGTAATTACAGCCACCCCCTCAACTATATATTTATCTTACGAAAAGACCCCTCAAGAGGTAAATTTAGGGATGTTAATTCGGTAAAACCGAACCAAAATTTCGGTACGCCAACATTTCATACCGTTTACCGAACTAAATATACGATTTAGTTCGATAAATAACCGAATTACATAAATTTTACGTAAAAATATTTAAAAGGAGGGGGGTGGCTGTAATTACCCAAACAAGGGGGGTTTTTTCGTAATTTGACCATACCTGAGGGGGTGGCCGTAATTTGCCCTTTATTTTATTTTATTTAATTTATTGTGCAAAGATAATAATATGTTTGTTGAGTATGATAAGCTTAACCACTTCATACAAAACAACAGGACTAAGGTTGTTTCTGGTTTAGTTGATAAAGCCTTTTGACTTCACCATGCATTTACTCTTTTTTCAGATATTAATAAATAAATAAATAAATAAAATTTGGAAATTAAAAGATATTCATTTTTGAGAATCTTAGAAACTAAAGAGACAAAAGGGCTTGGTGGAAGAAGCTAATTCACAGGTGGTTGAATGAATCTCTCTCTCTCTCTCTCTCTTGAAAGAGATATATACACATACAATACACTCTATACGTGTATGATTGTGTGTAAATCTACCCTCACATGCTATAAAGTGTTACTGTTATACTAACCAATACATTTCACTCGATTTAGCATATAATATGAGCTTAGTTCCATTCTGCACCGTTGAGATGTAGCATTTTGGTCCATTGCACCGTTGAAAAAAAAAATGTATTACCTTTCAAAGGAGCAAAGTGCTATTAATTTTTTTCAATGGTGCAAAGTGCTAAAATAGTAAATTTTAAGGGTGCAAAGTGGAATTAAGCATAAATTATTCACAATATATCCAAATTGAATATTTAAAACTTACCGAAGGTAATTTCATTTTTACTTTTACTTCACAACGAATTACTGAAAAAACTTTATTTTTTACTAAAAATTAATTTATTTTCTCCCTAAATTATTCGATTGATGGAGCTTTTGTTGTAATTAGTGAAAATATTTCGTAAAAATCTTTAGAAAAAAATATAATTTTTAAATAACTTAATAACAAAATAGCTGAAGGATTTTTTTTGTTTTTTTAAAAAAAATTCTTTTGTGATTTTTTTTTTAATATGCTGGTAAGATGTATTTTTACTTTGCAATTTGTAGTTTCGAAAGGATTGATAAATATGAAAATATCACTAAAAATATTAAATTACCTTCATTAATTTTACAAATTCATCCGATGTGCATTATGCATGATTTATTGTATTTCGAGGGTGCAAAATGCTATTATTTTTTTTCAAGGTTGCAGAGTACCAAAAAACATATTTCAAGGGTGCAAAGTGGAATTAAGTCTATAGTATGTACAGGACCGTTACCAAAAAACTGGGACATACAGAACAGTAAATAAATAAATAAATAAAAATGATAGTAGCACAAAATTTGCTGTATTAGATGCAAAATTCTTTACATAATGATAGTGTTTATCATAAGTTGCAAGTATAAACTTATCGTCGACCGCAGCCCTAGTCGAAGATTAGTATTTTCGAAACATATGAAGTCAAAGCGGAAGAGAAAAGGCAACGTTCGTGAATCACACCGTTCAACACGTTTCAAGATCAAATCTATTCTACACTCGATGAAGTAAAGATCTAGCAGCGTTCATACATCAAGCTGTCGACTTACATGTTAATATTCGAATAGTATTTAATGCACAATAATATATTTTTTTTCTAATCTGAAGTACCCTTCAAATCGGCAACTTTTGTTGTCTGATTTCGAAGAATTCTACGTCTAAAGATTCAATCTCCTAGTACAGTCAGTTAACAGGAGCAGTAAGAATAAGGCTAAAAATTCCGTCACCTTTAGTAGTTACCAAATCACCGTTTTTCGCTAACCAAACGGCCTACATCTCTGAAACCCTATCGTCATATTTTCTCTTTTGTGGGGCCCACGTGATTACTCACGCTATTTCCCCGCTGCAGCTTATCAATCCCGCAAGCTCAATGAGCAAGTAAGACTAATCGAACCTCAATCTGTCAATGCCAGGTCCCTACAAAAACCGAACGGTAAGAAAATAAAAAATAAAACCACGATAGATCTCAACAGATACAACTTACACTAAATCATACATAATCAAACAAATTACAAACAAAACCACGAAAAAAATTACGGACCTTGTCATAATATTCAGTCATTGTATGCGCTGCAAACATCGTCAATCTCCATCTCGGAACCATCTCCATCCGAATCATTCTCGAGGGTTTGCATCGTCTCGTCATTTCCAAGATCCATCACCGCATGTTCTTCATCTCCAGAATCGGAACGAACCAAAGCCACGTCGTAGTTATCTTCACTGTCTGAAAAATCCTCGAAACTCCCTATCTTCTTCTTATTTCCCCTATAACCAACTGACCTCATAACCTTTTCCTTCCAAACAACCAAAGGATGCTTCTCGATCAACTCCGAACCATCGTAAGCCTCCTTCAAGAACACGCTAAACCTTTTCCCCCTCTCCGAAACATAGAAGATCCCAAAGTGCTTCAGCAAAAGCCTCATTAGCTTCTGCGGCATCGTAAACTCCCTCCTAAAATGCGTTAAATAATCCGTCACCAATCTTTTATCGATCGTAAAGCTAAGCAACTCGTGCATCACTGCAACTGCTCTCTTATCGAACTCGAGGGACCCTGCTTTCAAACCAGTGGCGTCTGCGTACGGTGACAGATACTCCCTCTTCTGAAAATGCTCGATTTTCCCACCATATCTGTACACTTTCTTGTAAGTTTGGGGGAACTTTAACGGAAAAGATAACGAAAGCAATCCAGGTACGTGATCACTATCACAATCACGCTTCCCTTCGTTTATGCCTAAAACCTTTTTTTCATGTTCGGTTATCGCCCAATCAGATTTCCAAGAAACGAGCTCCAAATACTCCCCTTCATCGTAAGGCTTAAAAGGCTGAACAACCTTAAACTTTTCGGGATAGTTATGTACCCAATGCTTCCTAAAATCCATCGGCAAACCTAAATCGCGACGGAAATGTGCGATTTTATCGAGCGGAAGCCGCTTATCTAAAGACATCATTAACATTCTAGTTACATATTCTGCAGCTTTTTCGCTGTGTTCTCGAATAATTTGGTCCTCCTCTTTAATCAATTCCTGGGCTTCTTCCGTCAACCCGCACCACACAACGCCCCGACGGTCTTTATACAGCTCGAAAAGCTTGGGAGATTTACGGAGAAAATCGGATATTTTATTGGGTTTGGGGAGATTGAGCTGCTGGCGATGCTGGTCGAGGTTTCTTAAAGAAATGATGCTCTCCTGCTCGCATTTTAGGGTTTCGAACAAATGTAGGATTTTGGAGATTACCTTGTGTTTCTCTGTGGCGATCTCGAGTTCCTGCACGCGCTTGTTCTGGCTGCGGTCTTGTACCCTTTTGCTGGATGTCATCCACCGGCGTTGAATGTTGTACATTAAGGTACAATACCCTGGAACGACGTCGTTTGTGAAGAATACTCTAGGCTGGAGCATTGTGTAACCAAGTATGTAGCAAGCTGGCAGAAAAATTGACGAGATTTCCTCTACAAACGAATTTGAAGGATATCCACCTTTACAGAGATTTCATTAGACGAAATTGGCTGTATCACGTCGTTTGAAATTTTGATGCATTACAGGGGTTTTGGAAAAAGAAAAAAAAAAAGTGTGTTTTCGTGTGTATTTGTTTGAATAAGAAGAAGGTTTTGGATGGGGATTGAGGGGGAGGGCGACGGTTCGACGGCGGAGATGGATGACAGGAAGTCGCCGGAGAAGGGGGTTTTGGGGACTGAATGAACGGAGATTGGCGCGGCGGTGCTGAATTTAATTTCTCTTTTCAGTTCATGGGCCAAAAAGTGTCGAACCTCATCAATGTGTTGGGCTTTTTAAGTTGGGTTTTGAAACCCGGATGGAACGCATCGCAATCGATCTCTTCGGAAAATTTTCGTCTTTTTTTTTTTTTACTTTCATAAAGATGTTTCATTCGTAAAATGAGTTATGTATCAATTCATAACTGACGGTGACCGTAATTTATAGGGGTGTGCATGGATCAGTCCACCTCGACTTTTGGCAAAAACCAAGCACGAACCAATGAATTTGATTTTTATGAAATAAAAACCAAAGCCATCGATTTTAATTTAGTTTGTTTTCTTTCGGTTTAGATTTCGGTTCGTATTTCAGTTTTTCTTTTTTCCCAATTCTTGACCGGTTTTGGATTTTCTCCTCTTCGGTTGGTTTATTATATCTTCTCTTCTTGTCTTTATAATGTAAAGATCTAAAGTGTAGTATTTCGGCATTTCATATTTTTTATCTACACGTATGTATATTAAAATGAAATACGACGTCATTTAAACTGTTCGATTCGGTTCGTTTCAAGTAGTGTGGTTTTATGCTTGAAAATCATACACAAACCTAAAATGTTCGGGTTTTTCCAAAAAAGCAAAACCAATCCAACGGTAATTTTTCGATTTGTCGGTTTTGTGTTTTTTTTTTTTTCACCCCTAGTAATTTACCATTGACTTTTAGTTGATTCGGATTCATGTGGAAGTCAACATCTAGTATAAATGATTACACATTCTTGTACCTTTGACTTTTAGATGATTTGGATTCATGTGGAAGTCAGCATATAGTATAGTTGATTACACATGTATTGTTTTAATTAGATCTGAATTTAATTTCCACTGATATGGGATCTAACTTGTTCATGTGTCAAATCCCAAGCATCAAGATTAATTCTAACCATTTTTTAGAATTTTAATTTATTAATATGGGACATATTTAATAGAAACTCAATCAAGAACACCCAATTTACTGATTAATTTTAATTAGAACACCCAAAATTTGGATGAATTTATGTGGATGTATAGCAAAACAGAAAAGAATAAAAGCTTACATAGAAGGTGTTTGGTTAAGCTTATAAACTGTTCAAAGTGTTTGATATTTTTTTTCAGAAAAATCTTAAAAATTAAAAAAATAAGATGTCGTAGAGCAAATAATGAGTAAAAATAGCTTATAAGTTCATTATCCAAACACTTTAAATAATAATTCTAAAAATAAGACGTAACAATTTATGAGTTCTTAAAACAGTTTATCAGACCTACGAACTTTTCAGTTATTTAAAATAAGTTTAGCCAAACGGGCTCTTAAGTATGGTCGCATCCTCATTCAAATTTGTACTTAGATCATCAAAGGGTCTAACTCCAATGCAATAAAATCATATTAAAGTCCATATTATACAAGATATATAATATATATGAAAGAACCATATATTATAATTTATATGTGAGAGGGTATCTTTTGTGGTAAATTTGTGGGATAATTTTGTCCCTAAATTACTCTTAATCATGCATTGTTTCTTGTGAATAGTAATGAGCCAGCATACTGCCAAAAAAGAGGTTGCTTCCAAAGAAATTAATAATATTAATAGATAAATAAATAAATAATATTTATAAAAAACAATAATATAAAATATGTTACAAGCATGTGGAAGAGTATAGAGAGGGGATAAGACTTAAGAGAGATTAAGAAGACAGATAATTATGTTTGTAATAATTTAATCACTCTGATCTTAATCATTTATTATTAACATGATTCCATTATCTGTTCTGTTTTCATCATTTATTTAAGTTCATTATATTATCTTTTCAATTTGAAATTAAAATTTTATATTGGCCCTGGGCAATGGTTTCACACTAAACGATATGTGCCTGCCCAAATTAATTTTGCTATCATATAAAGTTCACATTAATTGTCTCTTTTAATGTCTATCAATAATAACAAGACTTTTTTTTTTTTTTTGTTTTACTTTAGTTTATGAATTTTAATATACTACAATAGAACTTCGATAAATTAATACTCAATAAATTAATAATCTCGCTTTCTCGGTCCCAACTCGTGGACAATATGCTAAATTAATAATTCGCTAAATTTATAAGATAATACACATTTGAAAATTTTAAGAAGTCCCATATAATATATAAATTAATAATGTATATAATTTTTAAATTACATGGTACAATACATATTTTATTGATTTATGAAGGCTTTTAATACAATATAATTTAATTATCGATTGTTTCTTGGTGAAGTTCACATCACCATCAATCTCGTTCCTCACTTTATTTAACATGATTAGAACTTTTGGTATAGTTTTCTCATAACTCAGCATAAATTGTCTATACAATTGCTGCTTTTAGAGCTTACGTTCGTCAAACGGGCTCTATAGTGTATTGAACTAATAGTAATATGGATAATATACACGTAAATTTCTTTTAAAAAAATGTATTTATTGAAAATAATAATAAAAATAATTTCATAAATTAATAAGTTATTAATTAATGTATAAATTAATAATTATTAATTTATCGATAAGTTAATATTTCGCTAAATTAATGAAATTTTGATGATCACAACTGTATTAATTTATAGAGGTTTAACTGTATGCTATTATTATTTCATGAGAAGCAAAATCAATATTTGATTTTGCAATCACCTAAAAACAGATTATGAACAAAAATTTTTTTTTGAATATGTTTCTAAAAACTTTTGCAAATACTATAGACTCAGAAATTACTGAGGTACGAGTTTTCGATGATAATTATATCGAGAATGCCATCTTCTCTTTTTAAAAAATAAAGGATAAATTACACCTACACCCATGAGAGTACTAAAATAACTTTAAGATCCATGTGGTATATATTGGTAATTACAGGCACACCCCTGAAACAATTACCCCAAAATTTCATGTCCTGGGGACCGATATGCGCTATATTCATTTCTCGATGGGTTGTTAATGCCACCGTAGACGAAAATTTATAAATCTTATATAAAATAATAAGGATTTCAGAAATATCTGGTGAACTATGTCAGCCCTAGCTCTATATCGTCTCCACCACTGCCTGAAACTAATAGTTCGTTAGAAACCTAACATAATAACTTATCCAATGCATTATTCCGTTAGGGTATCTAACAATGTTTCAGGGGGGCGGTGATTATAACTACCGATACTACAGAGACCTCAAAGTTATTTGAACATACCTAAGAGGTGTATGTGTAATTTACCCTAAAAAATAATAAAATAAAATAAAATAAAAAAGGGAATATAGCAACTTTGAGTAGATATTTCCATGACAAAAAAAATTATAAAAGCTGCAATTAATATTCCACCGGTGTTGAAAAATCAGACAACTACAAGTACAAGAAAGGGATTTGTGCTATACATATTGTGTGCAGAAAGAAACACTTAACTTTAGTTTCTATTTTTCTTTTTCATTTTATTATTAATTTCATCAACTTTTTCTTACACCATGATTCTCATGTTCCTCAAAAGACCTGCCTGGAATATTTACTTCACAGGCCTCTACAATATATATATATATATATATATATATATATATATATATATATATATATGTTCACACAGAAACACAATTCTTTTTGAATATTTGATTCTCAATGTGGGTCCCTTCAGTTTGATCTTCATAAACAACACATGCTCATAGACAACACAGCCTGTCATAATTGTTTAAAAATCCCATGATTCTTGTAATACTTTATTCACAATATAGATTGATTTGTTTGTTATGATCTCCAACAAATAAAATAAAATAAAATAAAAGTATTATATATATGTATACATATATATAGGACTTTGTAAATAATTGGGCAGGCAAGAGATATATAGTTGTCACCAGAGAGATTTCATTCATTCATTCATTCCAAGAAAGTACATTGATATATGATTATTTCTCGTTTATTATCCGAATTCAATGTGGGCGCGCGATTAATTTGGATCGATTTTGTGTACGCTGATTGGTTCCGGTTGGTTTTGTTGGCTTGTGAGGATTGCTTTGGTATTTCTTGGATGATTTCTTGATAATTTTCGATGAGATTATCACCGGGATTATACGTTTGTTTTCAGGTATATATACAGATGTCTGTACTTAATTTCTGATTTTGTAGTTTTTAGAATTTGGAATGTGTTAATTTACTGAAGATTTTCTTGATTTTTAGATTTCTTTGCTACTGCATGAATTGTCTGCTTTTGCTTGTTTGTTATAGTCTTAATTTGTGATCTGAAACTTCATCTCTCTCTCTCTCTCTCTCTCTCTCTCTCTCTCTCTCTCTCTCTCTCTCTCTCTCTCTCTCTCTCTCTCTCTCTCTCTCTATTAGCTTAGATCACTAAATGGAATCCATTATGATTATCTGATACAAAAAAGAATTTCTGAGCCTCAATTCTTGACTTTATTTACACACAAACACCTTCAAATGGTGTGATAATAACTAACCACTTGATTTTATTACATTATCCGTCCAAGACATGTACAAAGTACACAGACTTGTTAATTTTGCAATATATGTCATGCTTTGCATGGGACTCTAATATTTGGTTAAGATTAATTATCAAATATAAGTAAAGATTACAGAAATATAATAACAGCCCTTTACTTAATTTAAGTCTCTTTACTTTATACCCTAAGTCTTCCTCTCTTTTGACAATTTACAGACATGTTTTGCTAGCACTAATGATGTGTTTCTTGATATATATAGTCTGTTAATTCTTTTTATTTATTTTTATTTTGGTTGTTAATTGAAATCTAAGTGGCCACAATCTTTTGTCTAATTGATCAGGCATGAAAACCTAAGTACTAGCTCCAATATTATTCGATAAATCTTTCGACAAATTTCATCGATCACTACAAGTTGTTGTTCACAAACTGGAGCATTCATTATTCGATGAACAGATTTCTTGAAATTCAGGACATAGTGTCGATGAAGAAGACAATGCTCGTGCAAGAACAAGTATTTAAACATCAGGTACAAATTAAATCAGATTTTTTATTTTCCCATAAATTTACTAGTTGCATATATATATATATATATATATATATATATATATATATATATATATATATATATATATATATATATATATATATATCAAATTGTTTTAAATATTATTTGATCTAATTATTATTCCAGGTTCACGAGCTTCACCGTCTCTACAATCTTCAAAAGAAGCTGATGCAAGAACTTGAAAAAGTCGAGGTTTTTCATGCAAGAGATAATGAAGAGAAAAACGACAACTCTAGTAGTAATAATTTGAGAAGAATCGATGACGAAGAAAGTGATGTACAAGTGGAACTAACACTCAGCATTGGACGACAATATTGTACGAGGATTAATAATCAAAGATCGAAAAGTACGAGCCAATTATCTGATGAATCGAATAAAGTTGTTCGAGAAATCGGTTCTTCTTCCTCGACAAAATCAAATAAAGGAGACAATTACGGTGAGCCGATTAAATCAGCTGCATTTCAAGAAAATAATATTGCCCGACCGCATTGGCTACTGCAAGATCTAAGCTTAAATAATACGACGAGATGATCAGATATCGATCTTCTAATTTAATTTGCAATTTTTTTTTATTTTTTTTTTTGTAATTTCTGCTAATTTATAAGTTCCTAACATGCTAAGATTTATTATTCATCCAAAAGGGAAATAATAGTTTTTTGGAGATGTAATAATTGTATAAACTATCTAACTATTTAGTTAATTATGTAGTTAAATAATGTGTTTAGGTTCCATCTATTTGGACTGATTTCCAGCTTCTATAATTTTAATCATTTTTTTTGAATTTTTTTCTTTGAGATGTTTAATTAATTATTACAAAATACAAAGGCTATAGAGCATCTAAAGGTGAGCTATTAGCTAAATGACAATTTTCTCCTTCCACTACTTGTTAAAACGTTGGTCTAAACTTGTTAGCTTTTCTTTTGAATCCACTCATCTTTAAGCTTACATTTATGTATCAAAAATGGGAATATATAAACTTAGAGAAAATGTATAAATTTTAAAATTATAGGAGTATATTTATAAATATATTTATAAATATATATCTCCATACAAATATATTGAAAATAAATATTATTATCAATTATCAATTTGCAATTCAAACTGCATGTTTTTAATTTTTTAGAAATTGCAAAATGACTCATAATGTGCTCGAGGGGTGTCTTACATGAAACGTGTCCGAAACACAGATACATTAAGACGTTAAAGTTCTCGTGCTACATAGGCTACCATACATATATGTTTCATACAAATTCAAAATCTTATTCGCCCGGAAGGATTCGTAATTTTAAAAGTAGGATTTGCAGAAAGAATTTTTAACAACTCCATATAGAATCCGGGTTTATTACACTTGGTTCCCATGTGCAACGTCGAATTGCCAAAAAAAACTACCTCATGTTATTTTGTTAGCAAAACCCCTCATAATTATTTTTTTTAATCGCACAACCCCCTAGACAAAGGTAATTGCTAAAACAAAGTTAAATCACATGGAAATGTTTGCCAATAAAATAACATGAGGTGATTTCTTAGCAATTCATCGGTAGTAAGGTGGTGTGTTTCAACGCTTTTTCAAAGTGAATACGAGCTTTTTTTTGTTCAAAATTAGTTTTTTTCAAACATTAGATAACTGCAGTTAACTCTATAAAATCCACCACAATAGTAACTCAAAAATTTATTCAAATGAATTCAATAGTTTATTTATTAATGAATTTGAAATATTCTCAACTCAAACTCCTTATTTTTTCATCACATCCAATACAAATGGCAACAAGAAACTAACACTAGTTCTAGTTGTTATCAATCTTCACAAAATAAAAAATAAAATAAAAATCAAGAAATAACGACATTAATTTAATATATATTGATCCTCATAATTTAATTTGGCCTAGTGCAATCAATTCTGATTTCACCCTGGTTACCAGTGAGCACCCCAACTCTACCAAGCTTAGTCATGGCCAGGCCAAATGCTCTGCCAAAAGCGGCATTGTTCGATGCAAATTGATTAACGGTGGCTCTCGATCGAGTATCGGTGAAGAGGACTTGATCGGAGGTGAATAGCCCTCTTCCTCCTTGTAGGTTACGGAAGTAGGCGTTGTCGAATGTGTTTGCGGATGTGGGGTCCATGTTGATCGCGATTCTAGGGTCAACATTGATCGGGCACATTTGCCGAAGCTGGGTTGCATATTGCGGGTTCAGTGACGGGTCAACCCGTCTCGATGGGCTGAAGTTGTAGATACGGTTGGAGAAACGGTTGCAGTGGGAGAATCCGATCGTGTGTGCACCTTTATAGTAATTAACACCAAAGTACGAGAGATATATTATAGGGTAAATTACAAAAAAAAAATCGTGGATATGGTGGAAATTGGACAAATAGAATCGAAATAAGCAATTTCGAAAAAAAATTAAAGTGAAATTAATTTAAATTCCATTCCATAAAAAAAAATCGGAAATCACAATTTTGTAAAATTGGAGTGAAAAAAATGTTTATTCCAAAATTAGAGATTATATTTTCGAACCGGCATTGGCAGAAATGGAAATTCAAAGTTTTTAATTACCTAAATATAAAAATTTATATTATAACTATAATTTTTGGAGAAAAATGGGGGTTTAGAAATTAACTTCGAAAATTAAAATCTAATAAAAATAATTGATATCTCATATATAATTCAATTCAGATCTATTAAAAAAAAAAAGGAAAAGGAAAAATCAAGAATTAGAATTTTCAAAATTGGGAATGATAGAATTGTACTAAAATTAAAAAAACTTTGGATCTAATCGACTGGGAAAATCGAAAATTACGTTCCAATTTCCACCCCTAATCCTGGGGTCCATCGCATGTGATGAGCACATGTAAAGTATATCTCAAAGAAAAAAGGTATTTGTAAAGGGGAATGAATGCAATGATCACTATCGTGCCAACATTAGTCCAAAATAATTATATTATTTAATTCTCCATGATTTTTAATTAGGGTAAGGTATTAGCTAGCTAGATATCATAGTACATCAAATTAGTTTTCTAATTTTAATTTACACACAGTGACATACATATACATTTGAATGTATAAAATTCATCGGATGTAGCATGGAATAATCCATGTAATAAAATGAACTGTAAGAGAACCTATACTAGACAACATACATACATACAAACACAAACTATACAAACACAAGGACAAAGAATATATATATATATATATATATGAGTTGTGTGAGGTGATTAATAATATATAATTAATACCTGATAATGCAATTAAATCAGTTTGGTCTAGGCCATGACTTGCAAACATGGTATTGAGTTGGTTCAAGCTAAATCCCGGTCCCGGAAGACGGCCTTGTACACTTGCACTAGTCGATATTCTCCCGTCTCTTCTTCCCAATTCCACCGGGTACGACGCCCCTCCAGCCTGCACAAATTACATTATTATTATTATTATTATTATTATTATTATTAATCTTGAATTCATATGTGTGTGTGTGTGTGTGTGTGTACGTACCAAGACGACAACATCTCTTGTGGCTAATGCTAATATATCAGCACACGAAACTTTGTTTCTGCATTGGGAATTTCGGTCAACGGCAGCTTTTGCCTTAATAACCGTGTCGAAACCGTCTCCTGCTAGAGATAGGTTATCTGGATGGTCCTTCTCCGCGTTTCCGTTCGGCGATGCTATCATAATCGATGCGTCACATCCCTATATGTATATATGATCATATTGATCAAGAATCATGAAAAGTTGAACAATTTATTATTTTTGTATATATATATATATATATATATATAAAGAAGGAAGAAAAGGTATACCCGAACGAAGCAGTCGTGGAAGAAGAGGCGGAGGGTGGCCGGAGCGGTGACAAAAGTCTGGCGGAATTTGGTTTGAACCGCGGCACGAACGAGGGCCTCAACATTAGGGCATGTTGCGCTGTAGAAATTAGTTCTAAGTTGAGCATTGGCTGTGTTACTAATCACAAGGATAATAACTAGGGGCAAAATGGTCATGGAAATTATTGTTTTTTGATTCATCATTTCTTTTTTGTAGAAGTAGTGTATGTTGTTTCACATGCAAGCAAAGATTGTTAGTGTTTTGGTGTTGTGGTGGTGGAGCTACGCCTCTTTATATACAAGTCTTTGTTTCACTAAGTCAATCTCTCTCTCTCTCTCTCTCTCTCTCTCTCTCTCTCTCTCTCTCTCTCTCTCTCTCTAGATAAGATATATATGTGTAGTTGTACTAATTGGTTTTGACAGATTGTAAGAAGAACGTGTGGTGCATTTTGTGGTAAGCACATGGAAGTCTTGCATGGAACAATATTAACAGATATATAGATCTATTATATTAAGAAAAAAAAGTCAAGATAAATTATAAAAACTAAGAACTGATTATTGCAAGCTAAGTACAAGGGCATAAACAGAAGCAAAGTCAAATTTTAATGTTTAAATACTACAATATTGATGTAGTGATATTTCTTTTATGAGGATCTTTTATGATGTAGTGATATTTCTTTTAATTGGAGAATTTTGTATTTTATAGGTGCAAATTGTAAAATGAGAATTAGATATCCATGAGGGAAAATATCAAAAAAATTGCAAATAAAGAAATAAAATCAAATTTGGAGGAAGGAATCAACATCTTTGGCATTGCCAACGATTTCTATTATATTTCTTTCATTTGGACTCTAAATAACTTGATTCCATCGGCATTGGAAATATATTTGAAAGAGCTACAAATTTGTCATTATTCGGACCCTAACATAGTCAAAATTGAATAACATATTCTAATGGGAAAAATATTTGGAAATGTACGGGGATGTTTGGTTATGTTTTCAATGGGAATTTCTAGTTTTCAAAATTTCTGATGGAAAAAATAGTTTATTGGTTTTTGTGTAGAAAATGAGAATATGTTTGGATGAAGTGGTATTTTTAGTTTTATGTAGGTGTAGAAAGTGGGAATATGTTTGGATGAAGTGGTATTTTTAGTTTTATGTATGTGTAGAAATGAGAATATGTTTGGTTGTGGTGAATTTTCTCTACGAAAGTACGTGCAAAAGTAGAATGTAATGATTGAGGATGATGATAGTGATTATTATTATTATTATTATTATTATTATTGTTGTTGTTGTTGTTGTTAGAAGAAGAAGAAGAAGAAGAAGAAGAAGAAGAAGAAGAAGAAGAAGAAGAAGAAGAAGAAGAAGAAGAAGAAGAAGAAGAAGAAGAAGAAGAAGAAGAAGAAGAAAGAGAAATTGGGAGGAGAGAGAGTGTAGATATTAATGAGGAGAGATAAATGAGATGAGAGAGAGTGTAAATATTAATGAGGAGTGATGAATAGAAGTAGAGAGAAATGAGTTGGTGGAATAAAATATATATGTTAGTTAGTAGGTTTTAGTAGGTTTGAAAATTGAAAAAAATATGAATAGTGTATTTCCAATAGAAATTTGAGAAGAAAAAATGAGATTTTCAGGATAAAATTATCAAACAAACATGATCTCAGTTTTATGAATAGTATAAAAATGGAAATTTGTTTTGGAAATAGAAACAAACATCCCCGTAGGTTTCTGCTACTTCCTTAATAAAAAAGGGTCTATAAAAGCAATAAGTTTTTACACCATAAGTTAGAAATTTTGAATTGATGAATTAGAAGAGGCGCTATCTAGGGATGAACCAATTTTCTTGATATTATGCAACTATAACTGTATGATTATTTTTTCTACTTGTTATGATTGTTAGTGCATAAACCTGATCAATTTATGTGATTTTATCTGTGATTATTAAAATTAATTCGAAATAGCTATTTTAATAATAAAACGTTAAGTAGAAGAACATCTGAGTCATTTTCACCGTATAAGTGTGTTAATTGAATTGTATGAATATGGATATCATCTTAGGTAACCAAAATTAAGATTTGTGTTTAATGTTTATTTTTTAATTGAATTGCGTAGGAATACAACAATTTGATTTTGAATATTAGAATTACACTTCACGGGAAAACGGATTATAATTAATCTAGAATCTCAGGTTAATAATCAGAATTATTTACATGCATAATTGAGAATTTTAGGTGATTAATAAACACATAAGGGGAAGATAAAATCATAAACTAGTTTTTTATTTGATAAAACCTTCGTGCTTAATTGATTTTCCTAATTATTTTTCACTTTTTCATTTTAGTTGTTTAGAATTAGATATAATCAACCATGCAAATTTGATTTGGCTGGATAGGATCAGTACTTAGGATTAGTCAGTTATATATTTCCTATGGGTGCAACATCTGATTTTTTTAAGCTCACTTTACTACTTGTTATGGTACGTACACTTTCAGATAAGTTTTCGAACAACAATTACCATTCAAAATTTTCTTTAATGGAGTTTGTTGTACATCAATAATAAATTCCTTATATATATATATATATATATATATATATATATATATATATATATATATAATAAAATAAATAAATTTCTTGGAGGGGCTGTTGGTGGATAACTTACATGCTGAAATAATTTATGGTCCCGAATTCGTTTAATACAGAGATGTTATCTGAAGTGTTATGACACTTGAGAAAACATGCAGCGGAAATATAAAGATAAAAGAACAATACTCATAATTAAAAATGTTCACAAGTAAAGATTGGTGAACTTGCCCTTTACAGGACGAAAAAATATATTAAAATCAGTATTCCAAGAATACAAACAGAAGAGGTGCGAAAACTTCTTCCTTATGAATGAATCATTCTCATGATCATTCTTACATTCAAATCTAGATACAAAAAGAAAAATATTAAAAATTCTAGATTTCAAAGATGTACTCGTGAGGAGTACGTAAAGAACTTATGAATGAATCACTATCTTGATCATTCTTACAACCAAGTCTAGAAACATATATACTATACAATCTAGACTACAAAGAATGTACTTATGAGAAGTACGTAAAGAATGTACTCATAAGGAGTACGTAAAGATTGTACTCATGAGGAGTACAAACGACCGATTCTAAAACCACTCTAAAACACTCATGTATTCTTTTCAGCTCTCGGTTTTTTATTTCGTAGAATCGATAAAAATCATTGAGTATTGAAATCGGTATTTATAGACATTTCAAGCTTCCACTCCTCAGCCCATGATCTGCAAGAAAACCAACCACAAGAGCACTCAAGAAAATGGGTTAGTGGGTTAGTTAGGAAGTTAGAATAAAATCCACAATTAAATCCACTAAGCACTACTTAGCCCACTAAGCACTATACTTAACCCACTAAGCACTACTTATTCCATAACTAAAATTTAGTTTAAAAAATAAGAAAGTTAAAAACACAATGTGGAAATAATCCACGTGTTTCAAACTCCCCATTTTTAACTTTCTGATCAAAACTAAATTTTAGCTTAACTCCCCCTGAGTCATTGCTTGAACTCCCCCTGAATTTGACAACCAATATTAACATAAACGTTCAGAGGAAAAAAAACAGAACAAAGTCAACAATGTTCATAAAAATGATTAAAGTAGAATATCCAAAGTCTCCTCAGTATCAGTTGCTGCTCCTCCATCATCAGCACTGGATCCACTGCTTTCCTCTGCTCCTTGAGCTTCTCCTTCATTCTTTGCTCCTTCTTCACTGACTCCTTGCTCTCTGTCTCTGGCATCCAAAGGATGAGAAGTCCCTCCTTCAACTTCATGACTAACTTTTTCTCCCCCTTTTTGATCAGAAAGAGCTCTTCGGAGCATTTCCACCATGGACTGGTGATAGGTAATCTGAGCTAGAGAGTGAGTAAGCAGTTGTAACAAGAGATCTCTAGGAACAGAAACAAGATTGTCAGGGGTGTTGTCAACATGATGAGCAACACCTTCAGTACCAAGATTATTTTGACCTGATTCAGTTGAGAGAAAATTATCTCCATTCCATGGAAGATCTTGGACATGAGTAGCCTTGAGAAAATTTTGAGAAACAGTTATCATGCTAAGTGGAGTGTGAAGATATTATGATTCATCTTGGCCCAAATTTTGAGAAAACAGAATGGAGTAGATGAGAGAAGGATACGAAAGATGAGTGGAGGATGAAATTTTCTGGGCAAGATGACCTAAATTATTAAAGAAAAGTTTGCCAACATCAACTTGTAATCCCATCCCCAATTTGTACATGAGTACTGCATGAGGTTTAGTAACCACAGAGACATTTTTGGATGGAATCCAATTCATCACTGTGAGTCTGAACAAGACAAAATAAAATGCAGTGAGTTGAGAAACTTTGAATTTTCTGGGGTGAGCAGGCCAACATTTTAAACGATTGCCAGAAAGAGTCTTACAAACCTCAGAAAAATCACCATAATTATCCTCATCAATCACAGTAGGAGTTTGTAAATGAGAGTTGATAATTTTGGGAGAAAAGGGAGAAAATGGAATTTCACACAAAAACTTTGCCAAAGTTTGGAGAATTTTTCTTTAAAAAAGAGGTTTGTAATAGAAGGATCATAAGGACAGGCAATCTCAACTAGACTAAGGATTTTTCTTTGATCACGAAAATCAGTAATTCTATGTCTATTAAACTCATCCTTGGAAATTTTCTTCTCCTCAATGAATTGGCAATTCATGATTTGAGGACTCAAATTTGAATCAGATTCAAAATAAAAGGTTGTACTGAAAGCATTGTTTACCTCAAAAGCAGTTGACAGATCATTCCCATCCAATTTCAGCTCTTCTTCCTCAGAAGATTCCTCTTCTTCTGAGTCTTCAAGTTCATCTGGGATGTATGGTGGCTCAGGTGATGCAACACGTGGGGCAGCATTTTCCTGCATCTGAGAGAATTCCTCAGACGAGTCACTGTCTGACTCTGAGGGTGGCAATTTTTTGCGAAATGAGACAAGGAGAACTTCCCAGCTATCATCACTTTTCTCTTCTTCTTCAGCCTGGGAAGGTGATGCATCCACTTGAACAGCTGCCTCTGCCAGAGTTTCCAGTGGATCTTCATGTGGAGCAGAGGGTGTTTCTTCAGTGGTGGTGAAATCCTGGGCATCAACAGTGGGAATGTTGTTGGGTTTCGGGCACGCATACGCAGCGGAAAACAAAAATTTATGCGATTTAAACGACTTTAAAAACACATAAGAACATGCCCGATAAATTAAATTCAATTAATTGCGTACCTTTGCGCTTCCAGCGAAAATGAAATAACATACATGCTAATAAACTTAACCGTATTTAAATCAATTAACATGCTCGCAATTCAAACCAAATAACATGCTTGCAATGATTTAAAACCGATTACACATAATCACATAAAATCATACAAACACAAGCATGAAATCATAGTTTAAACTAAACCCTAAACGAAACTAGGGTTTCGTATATTTACCTCTTGACGCGTGAGGTAGGAGCGATTAGCACTTCGTGATTACTACGGAAACCAATCCGTAGAATCGGGGCAGCAGCGGTGCAACGGCAGCAGCGGCGCGTGAGGACACGGCGGCGCGTGTAGTGTACGCGCGGCTTCGGGACGGCGCGTGGGGCAGCGTGCGGCTTCGGCTCGTGCGTTGCTCCTTGACTTTTCGATCTACAGTCTTCCTCCTCTCGGATTTCACCTCGTATACTTCGATCTACTAAATCGTGGCACTAGACACGAAGTAGTTAGAATAAAACGGAAGAAAAAGAAAGGAGAAAGAATACCGAACAAGGAACGGCCGACGAACGGCCGGTTCCGGCGACGGAGCGGCGACGGTGGTGCGGTGGTGGCCGCGCGGGAGAGAGGGCGAGAGAGAGAGGGTCGGCCGCTTTAGGGTTAGGGTTTTATGTGTTTGTGTAAGGGCTATAAGTCATGTATTTATAGTCCCTTGCATATAACCCTAGCGGGCTTAAGTTGGACTGGGCCCAACAGCTTAAGCTCGTTAGTTCCTTTACTTGCTCGTATCTCTCAATTCAATGACCGAAAAATTGCAACGATTACATTTTCGGAATCATTATAACTTCCTCGTCATTACGAGTGCCATCTCTTGTTTTCCAACTTTCCAAAAGTGGAAACCCTAGTTCAGTGGACTTTCTAAATTTGGAAACTTCTCGATTTAGAAAGTTCACCAACATGTTCGCCTATTCTTTTCCTCTTCTTATTCTCACTCGTAATTCCAAATTACGAATGTTGGATTCAATCATATTGACTTCCAATCATGCAAAGATAAACTATTTTATCTCTGACCGTTTATTCAAAGATCTCATGTGCACGAGCAGTGTGACCCTCGATGGTTCAGGTGTAAGCTAGCCGTCGGCCCACAACCCTTTGTGGTCAAAACTCGTCCCCTTCGAGTTACGATTAAGATGAAGCTCGTTTCACCTTAATCACCCAACGAATCAAGATTGGCGTCTAGCAACTACGCGTCATGATTCCCTAGATACAAATGAAGTGTCTGCAAGAACCTTCAGATATAGTTAACGTACAGTACGGTCCCTTCGATTCATATGTCCCGATCGAACTAGAGGCATTGGTTCATCGAGACCTCTTTATATGTTCGATGACGGTGCGATCGTTCTAAGTGTTGTAATCCTTACGTGCATGACTTAGAGAATCGAATTCTCTAATCATCACTTAGTCAGCTCTGGCCAGAGACTTAGAATGATTACAAACTTTCAGAACACACAGGACATCCAAGACTTTTCTAGCGATCGAATCCCCGACTACAATGCACAGACCTCCCACTAGATTTCGGACTGCACGAACACTGGCCCTTGGGATGGTCCTCGGTGGAACTCAGGGACAGGTCACGATACAGCTGGTCCTCTAGTAAAGTCACGGTGATGTCTAGGTCATAAGGACTAATGGTGTACAACTATACCATAGATATCTCTACTCGATTATTGGGAACCACTTAGAGATTTCTAGGGTGAGGGAGTTCAGTGAACTCGTCAACTTACGAGCACCCACTTATGCATGCCGATATCACAATACCGTTTACTGATGAGATGCAGTACACATACACTAAGTGCTAGTCTTAATGGGAAAGGCCGATATCCTCATTAGTGGCGTAACCCTTCGACTAGGAACACGTTTAACAGTTATAATACTTAAGTAAATATCTCACGATCCTAACGATCAATTACTAGTACTTGTAATAACTGTAAGGACTATATCTATGCTTGTGACAAAGGGACAAAGATATAGAATGCCAATGTGTTTTATCATTAATACGAATAACGGTTCGTTTATTACAATAATAAATACGAAAGACCACAGCCACATGTTGGCTTGTTGGTCACCTACTCTAACAATCTCCCACTTGACCTAAAGCCAACTACCCATAAACCGCAATCCCATCGACTCTCGATGTTTCTCATGGACCGATCTTGGTAAAGGCTTCGTGAAGGGGTCTGCAACGTTCTCTTCCGAGGTGACTCGTTCTACCTTAACTTCACCTCTATCAATGATCTCTCGGATCACGTGATACTTCCTCAGAATATGCTTCGACTTCTGATGAGATCGTGGCTCCTTAGCTTGTGCCACGGCTCCGGTGTTATCACAGTACAACGGTACTGGATCACTAGCATCAGGAATGACACCCAACTCTTGGATGAACTTCCTTATCCAAGTCCCTTCTTTTGCAGCTTCAAACGCTGCAATGTATTCCGCTTCGGTAGTGGAATCGGCCGTCGTGCTTTGCTTGGAACTCTTCCAACACACGGCACCACCATTAAGCGTGAATATAAATCCAGAATTCGACTTTGAGTCGTCCACGTCCGATTGAAAACTAGAGTCAGTGAAACCCTCTAATTTCAACTCGGCACCCCCATAGACCAAAAATATATCCTTAGTCCTTCGCAAGTACTTGAGGATATCTTTCACGGCTTTCCAGTGAGCCGGGCCGGGGTTAGACTGATATCTGCTTGTGACACTCACAGCATACGCAATATCGGGTCTCGTACATAGCATGCCATACATTATGCTTCCTATGGCAGAAGCATAGGGCGTCCTTTTCATCTCCTCGATTTCACTAGGTGTTTGGGGACACATAGATTTCGAGAGACGAACCCCATGGGACATTGGCAAGAATCCCTTCTTGGATTCTTCCATGCTAAACCGTTTCATAACGGTGTCTATGTACAGGCTTTGGGATAAACCAAGCATCCTTCTTGCTCTATCTCTATAGATGCGTATTCCTAATACGTAAGATGCTTCTCCCAAATCCTTCATTGAGAAACGTGTGGACAACCATGCTTTCGTTTGCTGCAACATTCCTACATCATTCCCAATGAGTAGAATGTCATCAACGTAAAGCACTAAAAATATTACTGCCCTCCCACTAACCTTCTTGTATACACAAGGTTCCTCCGGATTCTTCTCAAAATCAAACTCTTTGATAGTTGAGTCGAACCTAATGTTCCAACTACGGGATGCTTGTTTCAATCCATAAATGGATCGCTGGAGCTTGCAAACCTTTTGCTCACTTCCAGAAGATATGAAGCCTTCCGGCTGCGCCATGTAAATTTCTTCCTCAATGTCTCCATTAAGGAAGGCGGTCTTCACATCCATTTGCCATATCTCGTAGTCGTACCACGCAGCTATGGCCAGCAAAATCCTAATGGACTTCAGCATCGCGACTGGCGAAAAGGTTTCCTCATAGTCAACACCTTGCCTTTGAGTGTATCCTTTTGCTACCAATCTAGCTTTATAGGTCGATACCTTTCCATCAACTCCAATTTTCTTCTTATAGATCCACTTGCAGCCTATAGGAACAATTCCCTTGGGTGGGTCTACCAAGGTCCATACCTTGTTGGAGTACATGGAGTCCATTTCGGATTTCATGGCAGTTAGCCAATGTCCCATGTCCGCATCCGATACGGCCTCATTGTATGTTCTTGGATCTTGTCCAAGATCAACATGATCTTCATCATTTTCGAGGAGGAATAACCTATCCGGCATTTTCCGAATTCTTTCGGATCTACGTACCGTAGGTTCAGGAGGTATATTAGTGGTTTGTTGTATTGGTTCGATTGCTTGTTCTTGCGTTTGAACTTCACTTTGTGGTTCTTGAACTACTTCAAGTTCTATCATGCTGCCCTTTCTATCGGATATAAACTCCCTTTCCAAAAAGGTGGCATTTCTCGAAACAAACGTCTTTGCTTCTTTGACATAGTAGAACTCGTATCCCATTGAGTCTTCGGGATACCCCACAAAATAGCACAAGTCGGATTTACTATCCAACTTATCTCCCACTAATCGCTTCACATAAGCGGGACAACCCCATATCCTAATATGTTTGTAATTGGGTTTCCGGGAATGCCAAAGTTCATAAGGTGTGGATTTAACTGCTTTGGTGTTAACTCTATTCAGCAAATACGCGGCAGTACGGAGTGCATGACCCCACAAGTATGCCGGTAAGTTTGTGAACCCCATCATTGATCGAACCATATCTAATAAAGTTCGATTTGGACGTTCGGATACTCCATTAAGTTGAGGAGTTCCCGGTGGAGTCCATTGGGATTGTATCCCATTCTCTTTTAGATAGTCAATGAACTCGATGCTCAAGTATTCTCCACCACGATCGGATCGTAGCTTCTTAATACTTCGTCCGAGTTGCTTTTCTACTTCATGTCTAAAATCTTTGAACTTTTCAAATGTTTCAGACTTGTACTTCATCAAGTACACATACCCATACCTAGAATAATCGTCGGTAAAGGTAGCGAAGTAGTTATATCCACCCTTCGCACTAACACTTAGTGGACCACATACGTCTGTATGGATCAAATCCAAAAGACCCTCGGCTCGTTCCATTTTCCCTTTGTAGGGTGACTTGGTCATTTTCCCTTTAAGGCAGGATTCACAAGTTTGCAGTGATTTCACGTCCTCCAAAGAGAACAATCCTTCACTGACAAAATCGTTCATCCTTCTTAAAGAGACATGACCTAATCTAGCGTGCCAAAGTTGTGCGGGGTTTTGATCTATCTCCTTACGTTTTGCTGATATAACATTAATAGGTATTTCACTTGGATTTAGTTCATACAAGTTGTTTAATAGTCGTCCTTTGCAAATTAAATTCTCATTCTTTTGTATAATGCAAATCGAATTTCCAAAAACAAAAGTAAAACCTTCAATATCTAATACAGGAATAGAAATAAGGTTTCTAATGAGCGACGGAACAAATAAACAATCGTTCAAAACAATAGGAAAACTAGAATCCAAAAACATTTAAGTAAATTGTGCCAATGGCTTCAGCAGCAACTCTTGCTCCATTCCCCATCCTTAGGTAGGTCTCACCCGCTCTAAGTCTTCGACTTCTTGTCATTAGCTGCAAATCATTGCACAAATGTGAGCCACAGCCCGTATCCAATACCCAAGAAGAAGAGTTGACAGACAAATTTACGTCAATGAAATACGTACCCTTTTCAGAACCTTTCTGCTTCAGGTAAGCCTTGCAGTTGCGGCGCCAATGTCCTTTCTTTCCACAGTGATGGCAAGCATCATCAACTTGTTTGCTAACCTTTGCTTTGGGGCCCCCACTACCTTCACCCACTTCGAACTTGCTGTTAGGGAAAAGAACTCTTTCCTTTCTCTTCTTTTGGAAAGAACTCTTCTTTCCAGAAGTAGCAGCAACGAGAACAGACTTCTCTTTCTTAATGGTGGACTCGAAGCTGACCAACATGTTCATTAACTCATCCAAGGGAGGATCTAGTTTGTTCATGTTGAAGTTCACTATGAACGATTCATAGGAACTAGGAAGAGACAACATGATCAAATCCAACGAGAGCTCGGCCGGGAGGGTGACATCAAGATTCACTAGCTTTTCAAGGAGAGTGATCATTTTGAGACAGTGCTCGTGGACCGAAGTCCCTTCACGCAGTCTCGCTGTGATCAACTCCTTTGTAGCAGCGTACCTCGATGCCCTAATATTCTCACTATACATGCTATCGAGATGAGCCTTTATATCGAAAGCATGCAAGTGAGACTCATATTTCCTCGCAAGCGCGGGCTCCATGGCGGCTATCATATAGCACCTAGCATGAGTGTCATCTTTCTTCCAAACTTCATAAGTTTCGTTTTCAGCATCAGTCGCTGTGGCAGGTAAAGTGGCGGGAAGCCTCTCGTTCAAAACGTAGAGACGCCCCTCAACAGTTAGCACAAGCTTAAGACTACGCAACCAATCTAGGTAATTAGGGCCATTGAGTTTATTGTCGAGGATTGACATTATGGGATTCTTAGACATGATTATCTGAGACATATAGAGAAGAGGATTATTAGAGATTCGCGTTAAATGATTGTTACAATTAAATGTTTGGACTTGTGTTATTTAATTGTTCTCCCACTAATTTTATCGAATTCCACTTCCCTCTAGTAGACAAACGAGAAAACTGATTTTTCTTAATGGGCTTTAGGTCCAATAGACAAATATAACCCGTAGTTAATCTAGCCCGATTATATTTGCCCAAAGGTAGATCACAATCAATCATATCCACAATATGACCCTAAATTAATTTTCCTCACACTTGATAATGACCTAAGTTAATCTCGCGAATATCAAAATCGTCGTGTGTCAAGTCTAACCTACCAATCAAAGATGCTCATAGAACTCGATTATGCCAAACTAATGCAGTCCCTAGTTAATCTAGCCGACCACGTTAATCCAACATAACCCTTTTCTATGGCTACCTTCATCGCTATGTCAATTGAATTACAGCTTACTCCACCATAGCACTCCCCGCTAACACGGCTTACTGCACTACAGTGAAGGGCTACACATAATCCAACCGTTGGCAGAAGGAAAGAAATAACTCAACAGATTGGGTATTTCTTTATAGCTTGAAATAATTCTTAATTGAATTAAGAATGAGGGATTTTATTTAAAAGTGTTTTATCTCATCAGAAGGTTTTGGATTGGTCTATGTGATTCCTACATCTATGTTCTCTAAAGGTATATGGAAGCGCATATTGTCCTAAGAGGAACATACGACCTAACTACATAATTAATTACATTAATTAATTATCGGATTTCCAAAATAATTATAGAACCTCAACTAGCATAAATCATTCAAATAATTAATCTAACACCTATTTACTAAAATAGATGATTGTCGATCCAATTATCTAATTGGGATTAATTGAAAATAATTTTCCAAAAATTAAAATCAATTTGTTTTAAGTTTAATTTTAGAAATCTGAAATAAATTTTTTTTTTTTTTTTTTATTTTTTATTTTCAGTGAACCGGTTCGGCCGACCGGTCTGACCGGTTCGGACCGAAACGGTCCGGTTCTGCCCGGTCCAATTGACCCAAATCAGTGGGCCGGGTCAGTCGGACCGAGAACCGGTCTGACCGACCCGAATCCACGTGGATTCGGTCAACTAAACCGCACACAACCATCGAACCGGCCGGTTCGGCCGGTTCGATCCGAACAATTTAAAAAACCGACATTTTAAAATAATTTCAGATCCGATTTTCCAATTTTAAACAATTTTAAAGCTGGAAAAATTCTAAACAATATTTCAAAAATATTTTAAACTTACGAAAACTCCCAATTACATAATACGACAAACACTACTTTAATAAATCGAACATGCATAAAATCATAGCATATAAACACGAACGCAATTAATTGCGCAACGAGCTCTGATACCACTGTTGGGTTTCGGGCACGCATACGCAGCGGAAAACAAAAATTTATGCGATTTAAACGACTTTAAAAACACATAAGAACATGCCCGATAAATTAAATTCAATTAATTGCGTACCTTTGCGCTTCCAGCGAAAATGAAATAACATACATGCTAATAAACTTAACCGTATTTAAATCAATTAACATGCTCGCAATTCAAACCAAATAACATGCTTGCAATGATTTAAAACCGATTACACATAATCACATAAAATCATACAAACACAAGCATGAAATCATAGTTTAAACTAAACCCTAAACGAAACTAGGGTTTCGTATATTTACCTCTTGACGCGTGAGGTAGGAGCGATTAGCACTTCGTGATTACTACGGAAACCAATCCGTAGAATCGGGGCAGCAGCGGTGCAACGGCAGCAGCGGCGCGTGAGGACACTGCGGCGCGTGTAGTGTACGCGCGGCTTCGGGACGGCGCGTGGGGCAGCGTGCGGCTTCGGCTCGTGCGTTGCTCCTTGACTTTTCGATCTACTGTCTTCCTCCTCTCGGATTTCACCTCGTATACTTCGATCTACTAAATCGTGGCACTAGACACGAAGTAGTTAGAATAAAACGGAAGAAAAAGAAAGGAGAAAGAATACCGAACAAGGAACGGCCGACGAACGGCCGGTTCCGGCGACGGAGCGGCGACGGTGGTGCGGTGGTGGCCGCGCGGGAGAGAGGGCGAGAGAGAGAGGGTCGGCCGCTTTAGGGTTAGGGTTTTATGTGTTTGTGTAAGGGCTATAAGTCATGTATTTATAGTCCCTTGCATATAACCCTAGCGGGCTTAAGTTGGACTGGGCCCAACAGCTTAAGCTCGTTAGTTCCTTTACTTGCTCGTATCTCTCAATTCAATGACCGAAAAATTGCAACGATTACATTTTCGGAATCATTATAACTTCCTCGTCATTACGAGTGCCATCTCTTGTTTTCCAACTTTCCAAAAGTGGAAACCCTAGTTCAGTGGACTTTCTAAATTTGGAAACTTCTCGATTTAGAAAGTTCACCAACATGTTCGCCTATTCTTTTCCTCTTCTTATTCTCACTCGTAATTCCAAATTACGAATGTTGGATTCAATCATATTGACTTCCAATCATGCAAAGATAAACTATTTTATCTCTGACCGTTTATTCAAAGATCTCATGTGCACGAGCAGTGTGACCCTCGATGGTTCAGGTGTAAGCTAGCCGTCGGCCCACAACCCTTTGTGGTCAAAACTCGTCCCCTTCGAGTTACGATTAAGATGAAGCTCGTTTCACCTTAATCACCCAACGAATCAAGATTGGCGTCTAGCAACTACGCGTCATGATTCCCTAGATACAAATGAAGTGTCTGCAAGAACCTTCAGATATAGTTAACGTACAGTACGGTCCCTTCGATTCATATGTCCCGATCGAACTAGAGGCATTGGTTCATCGAGACCTCTTTATATGTTCGATGACGGTGCGATCGTTCTAAGTGTTGTAATCCTTACGTGCATGACTTAGAGAATCGAATTCTCTAATCATCACTTAGTCAGCTCTGGCCAGAGACTTAGAATGATTACAAACTTTCAGAACACACAGGACATCCAAGACTTTTCTAGCGATCGAATCCCCGACTACAATGCACAGACCTCCCACTAGATTTCGGACTGCACGAACACTGGCCCTTGGGATGGTCCTCGGTGGAACTCAGGGACAGGTCACGATACAGCTGGTCCTCTAGTAAAGTCACGGTGATGTCTAGGTCATAAGGACTAATGGTGTACAACTATACCATAGATATCTCTACTCGATTATTGGGAACCACTTAGAGATTTCTAGGGTGAGGGAGTTCAGTGAACTCGTCAACTTACGAGCACCCACTTATGCATGCCGATATCACAATACCGTTTACTGATGA
The DNA here is from genome assembly GCF_056151865.1 of Erythranthe guttata. Classification (NCBI taxonomy): domain Eukaryota; kingdom Viridiplantae; phylum Streptophyta; class Magnoliopsida; order Lamiales; family Phrymaceae; genus Erythranthe; species Erythranthe guttata. Next base: position 17,859,896 of record NC_142542.1, read on the forward strand.
GATGCAGTACACATACACTAAGTGCTAGTCTTAATGGGAAAGGCCGATATCCTCATTAGTGGCGTAACCCTTCGACTAGGAACACGTTTAACAGTTATAATACTTAAGTAAATATCTCACGATCCTAACGATCAATTACTAGTACTTGTAATAACTGTAAGGACTATATCTATGCTTGTGACAAAGGGACAAAGATATAGAATGCCAATGTGTTTTATCATTAATACGAATAACGGTTCGTTTATTACAATAATAAATACGAAAGACCACAGCCACATGTTGGCTTGTTGGTCACCTACTCTAACAAATGTCTACATGCTCAGCAGAAGACATCCCAGAAAAGTCAGGCATTTCCTCATCCTGGTAGGGAACAGCATCCTCAGCAGCATTCTGAAGGGCATTGTCTGAGACAGTAGGTGCGGCAGCATTTTCAGGAACATGTGCAGCAACATCTTCGGAAACAGGATGTTTGAGAAGAGGCTGCTGCCATGTTAGGCTGAAGTGTCTCCCCCTGAGTTGATGCTGGTGGAGTTGAGTCGTTGGAGGATGACTCAGCAAAGCTTGAGGACAGAGCTTGGGCTTCTGGTTCTGCAAAGGTTGGATCTCCTTCTTCATCATCGGTTTCTTCATCAACCAAATGAAGGCCTCTTGGTGGGTTTGGCCTAACTGGAGTACGGCTGCCTCTGCCGCCTCTTCTTCCACCTCTGCCGCCTCTGCTGGGAGAATTTTCTTCCCTTCGGCATTGTGACCCAGTAGCATTCAGATCTGGGAAAGGATTCATGCGCTTGGACCGGCGAGTTGGAAATCTTCCTGCAGTGGAAGAGGGACCCACGTACTCGAAGTTGTCTGGGTCAATCGGATTCAGCTCGTCTCCGGGCTCAAAAAAGCTGATCGGCATAGCTTCAAGGTTGACAGGATGAACGATGATGGCTAGATTCTGGTCTGCTGGTTCAGGTGCTGCAGCATCGTTGTGGACATCATCTTCGGCTGGAAGGGGATTTCTAGGTGGAGATGCCATGATACAGTAGATAAAAAAAAGGGGTCTTAAGATATAGGTCCCTAGTGATAAAACTAATTAGAACTAAATGACAAGTCCAACTAAACCTTTGCTTCACATCCTTTATAAAATTCATTCCAAAAGTGCCCCTCTACTCATAAATTCGAAATTTGCATTAAGTAAATTCGAACTGCATTTATCATTTTTTATTATGCATTTAATATCTTTATTTTTTTCATTTAATATATTTTATTTTATTTTTGCACACTTTGTCATCTTTGTTTTTTTTCGTTTTTCACTCAAAATTGTTTAAGTATTATAAACAGCTTATATGTTTTTCTTATTTTTAACATTTTTTTGAAAATTACGAAAAAAAAATATTTTCGTTTTTGTTAAATAATACATGAGATTTTAAAAATACAGTGGTATACTATGGTATACTATGAATTTTAAAAATACAGTGGTATACTATGGTGTTCTATGATGTACTACGATATACTATGGTGTACTATTCTGAACCCTACCGCCAACAACTCCCAGCCGTCGCCAACCCTAGCATCCCGTGCGGCCGCCGCCAAACCCTAATCGCAGCCGCCGCATCTATACTCACCTACTACCTTTGGAAAACCCTAGATCTGCTATTTTGAACCCAAACCAAACAAAATCTCTTTAAAAAAAATAAAAAAATCAGATTCAATTAGTCGAACATATGGTTTCAACGACATAACCACAGCCCCCCGCACCGCACAACCACTGTCGCAGCCACCTGCCGCCGCCCTCTCCACCACGAGTCCACCCGCCATCGCCGGCCTTCGTTGCTATTGGAGAAAACGAGTACGAGAAGATTGGAAACCTAGATCTGCTATTTTGAACCCAAACCAAGCAAACATAACCACAACCCTCCGCACCCCACAACCACAGGCGCGGCCCTCTCCACCACGACTCCACCTGCCATCGCCGGCCTTCGTTGCTACTGGAGAAAACAAGGAAGAGATAGATGGTTGAGAGAGAAAGAGAAAAAAAAAAGAGAAAAAGATACAGTGGAAGACGTGAGGGAGAGAGAGATGGAGAGTTAGAGAACGTGGGAGAGAAAGTAAAAAATAAAGAGAAATAAATCTGAAATTGAAGAAACGTGAATGTATAAGTTAGATAATTTAGGGTATAAGGGTAGTATAGGAATAAATAAAAAATTAGGGATGTGGCTCATATATTAATTTAAAAAAAGGATTTAATTAAAAGATTAGATTTAGACTTGTCATTTAATTCAAATTAGGTTTTCTTTGAGGGGCTCATAGCATATTATCCCTAAAAAAAAATTTCTTCTTGTGCTTTTGATTTGAGAGTGTGAATTTTTTGAAAGATTAAGCACGAAATTTATAAGCCCTAATTTTTGCTGAGAAAAATTAAAGTGGAGAAGGTGAAGAAGTGGTGTGCGTTTTTCTGGAGAAAATGTGATTAAGGAGAATAAATGTTTATTTGGCAGTTTAAAGCAAAACGTGACACATGGCACAATAAGGAGTGGACTTAGTGGAAGATAAAAGACTAACCCATGTACCCCATGACCCATATAAATAGTGATAATTCAATAATAAATAAAATAATAATAAAAATAGTAGCCCTCACGAAATTTTCACAAAAATAAGAAACACATTTATTAATGATTAATAGTTTGAGAAAAAATAAATTGGCTGACAGGCATAGAATTTTTTTTTTTTTTTTTTTTTTTAACTCTTATTTTCAAGTCAAACAATTCAAATGGAACATGATCAAGTGTTCAGTTTGAAGGTTCCTCAGTTACTAAGATATGACTATCAAAATAGAGGAGTTTGACTTATGTGATTATGATTGTTCTCTGAATGTTTACATGAAGCATGATCACGTTTCAAGGTGAAAGACTTCCAGTTACTGATTTAGAGAATAATCCATCACAGTGAAGTCATTATTTAAAGAAGCTAAGCTTCAGGAAATTATGTTGCAGCTTAAGATGTTTGATGAGGTGCTGCAACATATTTTAGGACATGTTTATTGAGTACACATCCCGAGAGATTTTCTAAGTTTAGAGAACCTCTCATAATCTAATGCCTTTGTAAAGATGTCAGCCAGCTGATTTTCTGTGGAAATGTACTTTAAGCACACTATATTTTTCTCAACTATATCACGAATAAAATGATGTTTAATATCTATGTGTTTAGTTCGTGAGTGTTGAACAGGAATTTTTGAAATATCAATAGCACTTGAATTATCACAATATATGGTCAGGGTGTCATTGGTTAACCCATAATCCCCCAACATTTGTTTCATCCAAATTAGTTGACCACAACATCCTCCAGCAGCTACATATTCTGATTCAGCTGTTGAAAGTGATACACAATTTTGTTTTCTACTAAACCAAGAAACCAAATTATTCCCCAAAAAGAAACATGCACCTGATGTGTTTTTTCTGTCACTAATATCCCCAGCCCAATCAGAATCATTAAAACCTATCAAGTTTGTATTAGTGTCTTTGAAAAACTGAATGCCTAAGTCTACTGTACCTGCAACATACCTAATAATCCTCTTCACAGCTTTAAGATGAGTGACTTTGGGATTAGCCTGATACCTGGCACACACAAACACTAAACATAATGTCAGGCCTGCTTGCTGTTAGATACAGAAGACTTCCAATCATGCTTCTGTAAAGGGTGCTGTCAACATCTTCTGCAACATCATCCTTGGACAGTTTTTGGCTGGAACCCATTGGAGTTTTCATGTGCTTGGCTGACTCCAACTCAAACCTTTTGACCAGATTGAGAGCATACTTCTTTTGATTTACAAAAATTCCTTCACCTGTCTGTTTGATTTGGAGTCCTACGAAGTAATTCAACTCTCCTACCATGCTCATTTCAAAAGTGTGAGACATAGAATCTACAAAAGACTGAAAAAGGTTAGCACAAGTAGAACCAAAAACAATATCATCAACATATATCTGTACAGTAATGATATGGTTATTTGTTCTCTTAACAAATAGAGTTCTGTCTGCCTCTCCTCTGTTAAACTGTATTTCAAGTAAGAAGTCAGTGAGTCTTTGATACCAAGCTCTAGGAGCCTGTTTAAGACCATACAAAGCCTTCTTAAGCTTGAAAACATGATTAGGCTTGGCAGAATCTTCAAAACCCTTGGGCTGCTCTACATATGCTTCTTCATTTAAAACACTATTTAGACATGCACTTTTGATATCCATCTGATACAATTTTATTTTAAGAAAACAGGCTATAGCAAGAAGTAACCTAATAGATTCAATTCTAGCTACTGGAGCAAAGGTTTCATCAAAATCTATACCTTCAATCTGAGCATAACCTTGTGCTACTAACCTAGCCTTATTTCTAACAACTGTACCTTTTTCATCAGTTTTATTTTTGAAGATCCACTTAGTTCCTATCACATTTACATGACTTGGTCTGGGAACTAAGTACCAAACATCATTCCTGATGAGCTGATTCAGCTCTTCATGCATTGCATTAATCCAAAACTCATCCTTCAGTGCTTCTGCAATATTCTTTGGTTCGACTGAAGATACAAAGCAAGTAGTTCCAGTTAGTGTACATTCAGAAGATAAATTTGCAAATCTTACCATATCTCTGTAATTCACTCTCTCTTTTCTTCTGGTCCTTATCCCATCAAAGATATCTCCCACAACTTGAGTCGATGGGTGATTTTTCTGGATTCTACTTGATGGTTCCTTTTCTGCAGACATCATGAGTTGGCTGCAATTCAGCTTCTGTGCTCTCTGTAGGAAGTATTGAGCCAGATGTGGTAACACTTGGCTCAACACCCTCTTCTCTTGATACTGGACTGTTTATATCTGGAGCATCTGTGGCAGTAGTGTCTCCTCCGGTTGTTTCTCCTTCAGCAATCAGGTCATCAACTTCATCTTCAGCTGTTTTACTGCGGAGATCAGCAAAATCATCAAATACCACATTTACAGATTCAATAATGGTTCGAGTTCTTAAGTTATATACTCTATAAGCATGACTGTTATTAGAGTATCCCATAAATAAACTCAAATCACTCTTAGTGTAGCACCCCGCCCCGAGTACCAGGCACCTCGTGGCGGAACACCACTCAACATGCAGTACATTCAATGACCCCAAATATGCTCCTAAAAATTTCGATGATCAAAACATTAAACCCCAATATCTATACCATCTTATTTACAAAAGGGGATTCTATTACAAGTCGACTTCGACACCACGTACTCTATTACAAAATTCTCGATCAAAGGATTCTTATACGGAACATAAATAGAGATACCTCTCGACGAGACTAATCGGAGGCATACACGAGCTTTAACTCTTAGTATGAAAATTTAGGTCTAAGTCTTTCTTTTACCTACGCATTAATATCAGAAAGGAGAAACGAATAAGTCCGAATGACTTAGTGAAAAACATATGATCCATGAGTATGATGAGAATCAACAGAACAGAACATATAACGAGAGACTTTACAAGAATTTCATTAACAGAAGTGTAACATGTACAAGAGTGTAACATGTACGGCTTGAGTTCAATATTTGGTGGGGTCTCCAACCTTGTAACTCCCAACAAATAAAATCATATCACATCCTTATCCCTCCACTCCGTCCCGAGTGGCCACTCGGTCGGAAACAAGCAAGAGGCACGACCGGAACGTGCCGATTCGGCTCAAGAACATTTAACTCCAAACGAACGTGAGTCCGAACCATCAGGAGGTACCATTCGGGAGACCAGTCATCGTCAGCCCAATACTGCCCGATCGTCTTGCCGAAATGGTCCTAGGGCCCAGCTCCCCCAAGAGCGTCCTCAAGGGTGGGGACAGTAGGTTCAAGAATCAATATCATTCCTTTTAGGAATATCAAGTCATTCATTTCAAGAATCAATTCAAGAATCAAGTCAATCATTCACAAGATAGGTCACGATCACGATAATTGAATATCGAAGTCTCAGGATAATGAACATGTTCAGATTTCAATTCAAGCCAATGAAAGAATTGTCGTGAATATGGAATTCAAGAAGAACAATAAGTTCCTATGTCAGGTTCCAAGAACGAGTATATCAAGATCTCAATGAATTCAATAAACATGAGATTCAAGTTCGAGCCAACAAAATATTTATTCTCAGAAAGCATTCAAGACAAGATTTTGAGAATAAATATTATCCAATATCGATTCAAGGAAAATGTTCAGGCCAGGGAATCAAGTATAGGAATTAGCCGTGAACATAGCAACCAAGAGAATTGACAAGTTCAAGATTTCAAGAACAAGATCAAGGTTCCAAGTTCGAGCCAAGAAAACAATATGCTCGCAAAACATTAAGGATCATATTTCAAGAACAAATATAATCAAGGTATCGAAGGCTTCAATATATACAAAATATTCGGTTCAAACAAAGGAGATATTATGCGGTAGGAAAGAAATCGGATAAGGAGTCATAGTTTCTCACCTGGAGTCCAACGCTAGTGCTATAGAAGTGCTATAGAAGCATCTTTAAGCTTAAACCTTGAGTGAGAGCTTCACTACGCTCAACACCTATGCAAATATTAGAACTAAATAAGATTCCGAACAGTAATATAGTCATACTACCATTCACTATATGACATAGTCAATTTCTTAAACATATACTAAGAATTGCTTCTCGTGGCACTCTATTCAAATAATCACTGCGATCGTCGTACTTATCCGAATGACCTAAATGATATATAAAGTTAAAGATAACATCTGTATCTACAATTTTACTAAAGACTTTAACCCCAAATTAACAACATAACCCGTCAATAACAACCCCGAAAGATGAATACATAAACCTGCCAGATTTTCGGATAATTTCGTTTACTGTCACAGCCATTTTGAAAAATCATAACAAATTGCACGGTTATCCAAATTGTCCAAATAATACATCAAATGAAACCTAGACGTTTAATCTACAAGTTTCATGAAGGCACATAGCCCAAATTATGATCCCAACATATCGAAAACAGTCCCGCAAGAAGATACTCAAAACTGCCCTGTTTCCGGCAGATTACTGTTATCGGATTCCGACCTCTAAAACACGTATATTAAATATTCTAATTCGATACAATTGAACACTTACTTATAGTTTACGATGTCCTCTACGAGTTTCCTGAAGGAACCGATTCCAAATTCGCATTCGAAACCCTTCGATTTCGGCTCCGAAAACAGGTGCGGCAGCAGATTTCATTATAGGTCCAGCGAGCAGGCTGAACTTCTCGCCCAATTCCGGCAACCACCGCCGATTTATACTACCGAGCTCCAACACCAATGGAAAGCTAACATCTCCAGGTTTCTAACCGTGTGTCCTGATCGTCAATATTCAACCTTTAAGGCCTCCGAGCTATTAATTCTTCAAAGGACCAAAAGCTAAAATTCAGATTTTGGACAGCTTATCTTCTTCACCCGATTCCGGCGACCATCTGATGCGACCACCACCGTAGGCGACCTGATCGTTGTAGCCCCTTGCTAAAGCCTTCTTCACGCAACCCTAATTCTGCCAATAATGTGAATTGGGGATTTCCCGATTAAAACCTCAAATTCCCTTCCTATACCCCACTCGACCAAACCTCGTTCCTAAATTCGACGTTTTTTCTTCAATTAACTTCCATGATTTCAGCCAAGGATCAAGAGAGAGAGAGAGGAAGAGAGCGCGGGCGAGAGAGAAAGAGAGAGATGATGAGAGAGCGAGAGAGAGAAAGGAGTTTTGAGAAGAGGAGTGAAGTGTAGGAAGAATCGGATGAAGATGAAGAGAAAGTCTGACTCATTTTTATTCTACGTGTCTCTCTCTCTCATTTTCTTGGTTAACAACATTCAATTATCCGATTAAACAAGCCCCTCAATTGCTTAATGGCCAAGTTACTAAATTATAGAATTATTATTATGCTTATGCCCCAAAATTATTACATAATAACACATCAGCCCCCAATTCTCATTATAAAGTACAATAAACTCTCGCATAATTTACGGGGTGTTACACTTGGAATCAAATTTAGCTAGATGATCTGTATCATTGAGGACATAGCAAACACATCCAAACACATGCATGTATTCTAGATCAGATTTTTCTCTTAAAAAATACACCAAAGTATATCTCGAAAAATCATCAACACACACAAATACATATTTTTTACCACCTAGGCTTTCTACCTCTATAGGACCCATAAGATCCATATGTACAAGTTCAAAACAAATGGTGGTACCAACGGGTTGTAACACTTTGTGTGGTACTTTAGTTTGCTTTCCCTTCTGGCACATTCCACATATAGGAATGTCATTGATCTTGAGATCAGGAATTCCTCTTATGGCATTGTACTTGTTGAGCAGCTTCAGATTTTTGAAGTTTGTGTGCCCAAGTTTCTGGTGCCACAGTGTTAGAGTAGGTGACCAACAAGCCAACTTGTGGCTGTGGTCTTTCGTATTTATTATTGTAATAAACGAACCTTTATTCGTATTAATGATAAAACACATTGGCATTCTATATCTTTGTCCCTTTGTCACAAGCATAGATATAGTCCTTACAGTTATTACAAGTACTAGTAATTGATCGTTAGGATCGTGAGATATTTACTTAAGTATTATAACTGTTAAACGTGTTCCTAGTCGAAGGGTTACGCCACTAATGAGGATATCGGCCTTTCCCATGAAGACTAGCACTTAGTGTATGTGTACTGCATCTCATCAGTATACGGTATTGTGATATCGGCATGCATAAGTGGGTGCTCGTAAGTTGACGAGTTCACTGAACTCCCTCACCCTAGAAATCTCTAAGTGGTTCCCAATAATCGAGTAGAGATATCTATGGTATAGTTGTACACCATTAGTCCTTATGACCTAGACATCACCGTGACTTCACTAGAGGACCAGCTGTATCGTGACCTGTCCCTGAGTTCCACCGAGGACCATCCCAAGGGCCAGTGTTCGTGCAGTCCGAAATCTAGTGGGAGGTCTGTGCATTGTAGTCGGGGATTCGATCGCTAGAATAGTCTTGGATGTCCTGTGTGTTCTGAAAGTTTGTAATCATTCTAAGTCTCTGGCCAGAGCTGACTAGGTGATGATTAGAGAATTCGATTCTCTAAGTCATGCACGTAAGGATTACAACACTTAGAACGATCGCACCGTCATCGAACATATAAAGAGGTCTCGATGAACCAATGCCTCTAGTTCGATCGGGACATATGAATCGAAGGGACCGTACTGTACGTTAAATATATCTGAAGGTTCTTGCAGGCACTTCATTTGTATCTAGGGAATCATGACGCGTAGTTGCTAGACGCCAATCTTGATTCGTTGGGTGATTAAGGTGAAACGAGCTTCATCTTAATCGTAACTCGAAGGGGACGAGTTTTGACCACAAAGGGTTGTGGGCCCACGGCTAGCTTACACCTGAACCATCGAGGGTCACACTGCTCGTGCACATGAGATCTTTGAATAAACGGTCAGAGATAAAATAGTTTATCTTTGCATGATTGGAAGTCAATATTATTGAGTCCAACATTCGTAATTTGGAATTATGAATGAGAATAAGAAAAGGAAAAGAATAGGCGAACGTGTTAGTGAACTTTCTAAATCGGGAAGTTTCCAAATTTAGAAAGTGCACTGAACTAGGGTTTCCACTTTTGGAAAGTTGGAAAATGAAAGATGGCACTCGTAATGACGAGAAAATTATAATGATTCCGAAAATGTAATCGTTGCAATTTTTCGGTCATTGAATTAAGAGAGACGAGCAAGTGAAAGTACTAACGGACTTAAGCTGTGGGGCCCGGTCCAACTTAAGCCCGCTAGGGTTTTATGCAAGGGACTATAAATACATGATTTATAGGACTTGCACACACACAACACTAAAACCCTAACCCTAGCCGCTCACACACTCTCTCTCTCGGCCCTCTCTCCTCGGCCACCGCGCCGCCGTCGCCGGAGCTTCACCGGAATCGGCCATTCATTGGCCGATTGTTTCGGTATTGTTTTTCCTTCTCTTTTTCTTCCGTTTTATTCTAACTACTTCGTGTCTAGTGCCACGATTTAGTAGATCGAAGTGTACGAGGTGAAATCCGAGAGGAGGAAGACTGTAGATCGAAGAATCGAGGAGCAACGCACGAGCCGAAGCCGCACGCTGCCCCACGCGCCGCCCCGAAAGTCCGCGCGTGAAACTCACGCGCCGCCGTGAGCTGTCTCACCGCCGCTGCTGCTGCACCGTTGCTGCCCCGATTGTACGGATTGGTTTCCGTAGCAATCTCGACGTGCTAAACGCTCCTACCTCACGCTTCAAGAGGTAAATACGCGAAACCCTAGTTTCGATTTGAGTTTCGTTTAAACCTATGTATATGTATTCATGTTTGTTTCGTATGATTTTATGTGATTATGTGTAATCGATTTAAATCAATGCGAGCATGTTATTTGGTTTAAACGCGAGCATGTTAATTGATTTAAATTCGGTTAAATAATTAGCATGTATGTTGTTGTTTAATTTCGCTGGAAGCGCAAAGGTACGCAATTAATTGATTTAATTTGTCGGGCATGTACTTGTGTGTTTTAAAGTCGTTTAAATCACATTAAATTTTTATTTTCCGCTGCGTACGCGTGCCCGAAACCCAAGAGTGGTATCAGAGCTCGTTGCGCAATTAATTGCGTCGTTTAATATGCTATGATTTTATGCATGTTCGATTTATTAAAGTAGTGATTGTCGTATTATGTAATTGGGAGTTTTCGTAAGTTTAAAATATTTTTGAAATGTTGTTTAGAATTTTTCCAGCTTTAAAATTGTTTAAAATTGGAAAATCGGATCTGAAATTATTTTTAAAACGTCGGTTTTTAATTGTTCGGATCGAACCGGTCGGACCGGCCGGTTCGATGGTTGTGCACGATCCAATCGACCGAATCCAAGTGGATTCGGGTCGGTCAGACCGGTTCTCGGTCCGACTGACCCGGCCCACTGATTTGGGTCAATTGGACCGGGCAGAACCGGACCGTTTCGGTCCGGACCGTTTCGGTCCGAACCGGTCGGACCGGTCGGCCGAACCGGTTCACTGAAAAAAAAAAAAAAAAATTTATTTCAGATTTCTAAAATTAAACTTAAAACAAATTGATTTTAATTTTTGGAAAATTAATTTCAATTAATCCCAATTAGATAATTGGATCGACAATCATCTATTTTAGTAAATAGGTGTTAGATTAATTAATTAATTTAAATTGTTAAATTAATTTCAATTAATAGAACACACGTATAATATTGATTATACTTCAACTTAATTAATAGTACCTCAACATTATTTGATTGATTTATGTTAGTTGAGATTCTATAATTATTTTGAAAACCCCGATAATTAATTAATGTAATTAATTATGTAGTTAGGTCGTATGTTCCTCTTAGGACAATATGCGTTTCCATATACCTTTAGAGAACATAGATGTAGGAATCACATAGACCAATCCAAAACCTTCTGATGAGATAAAACATTTTAATAAAATCCCTCATTCTTTTAATTAAGAATCATTTCAAGCTATAAAGAAAAAACCCAATCTGTTGAGTTATTTCTTTCCTTCTGCCAACGGTTGGATTATGTGTAGCCCTTTACTATAGTGCAGTAAGCCGTGTTAGCGGGGAGTGCTATGGTAGAGTAAGCTGTAATTCAATTGACATAATGATGAAGGTAGCCGTAGAAAAGGGTTATGTTGAATTAACGTGGTCGGCTAGATTAACTAGGGACTGCATTAGTTTGGCATAATCAAGTTCTATGAGCATCTTTGATTGGTAGGTTAGACTTGACACACGACGATTTTGATATTCGCGAGATTAACTTAGGTCATTATCAAGTGTGAGGAAAATTAATTTAGGGTCATATTGTGGATATGATTGATTGTGATCTACCCTTGGGCAAATATAATCGGGCTAGATTAACTACGGGTTATATTTGTCTATTGGACCTAAAGCCCATTAAGAAAAATCAGTTTTCTCGTTTGTCTACTAGAGGGAAGTGGAATTCGATAAAATTAGTGGGAGAACAATTAAATAACATAAGTCCAAACATTTAATTGTAACAATCATTTAACGCGAATCTCTAATAATCCTCTTCTCTATATGTCTCAGATAATCATGTCTAAGAATCCCATAATGTCAATCCTCGACAATAAACTCAATGGCCCTAATTACCTAGATTGGTTGCGTAGTCTTAAGCTTGTGCTAACTGTTGAGGGGCGTCTCTATGTTTTGAACGAGAGGCTTCCCGCCACTATACCTGCCACAGCGACTGATGCTGAAAAGGAAACTTATGAAGTTTGGAAGAAAGATGACATTCATGCTAGGTGCTATATGATAGCCGCCATGGAGCCCGAGCTTGCGAGGAAATATGAGTCTCACATGCATGCTTTCGATATAAAGGCTCATCTCGATAGCATGTATAGTGAGAATATTAGGGCATCGAGGTACGCTGCTACAAAGGAGTTGATCACAGCGAGACTGCGCGAAGGGACTTCGGTCCACGAGCACTGTCTCAAAATGATCACTCTCCTTGAAAAGCTAGTGAATCTTGATGTCACCCTCCCGGCCGAGCTCTCGTTGGATTTGATCCTGTTATCCCTTCCTAGTTCCTATGAATCGTTCATAGTGAACTTCAACATGAACAAACTAGATCCTCCCTTGGATGAGTTAATGAACATGTTGGTCAGCTTCGAGTCCACCATTAAGAAAGAGAAGTCTGTTCTCATTGCTGCTACTTCTGGAAAGAAGAGTCCTTTCCAAAAGAAGAGAAAGGAAAGAGTTCCCTTCCCAAACAGCAAGTTCGAGGTGGGTGAAGGTAGTGGGGGCCCCAAAGCAAAGGTTGGTAAGCAAGTTGATGATGCTTGCCATCACTGTGGAAAGAAAGGACATTGGCGCCGCAACTGCAAGGCTTACCTAAAGCAGAAAGGTTCTGAAAAGGGTACGTATTTCATTGACATAAATTTGTCTGTCAACTCTTCTTCTTGGGTATTGGATACGGGCTGTGGCTCACATTTGTGCAATGATTTGCAGCTAATGACAAGAAGTCGAAGACTTAGAGCGGGTGAGACCTACCTAAGGATGGGGAATGGAGCAAGAGTTGCTGCTGAAGCCATTGGCACAATTTACTTAAATGTTTTGGATTCTAGTTTTCCTATTGTTTTGAACGATTGTTTATTTGTTCCGTCGCTCATTAGAAACCTTATTTCTATTCATGTATTAGATATTGAAGGTTTTACTTTTGTTTTTGGAAATTCGATTTGCATTATACAAAAGAATGAGAATTTAATTTGCAAAGGACGACTAATAAACAACTTGTACGAACTAAATCCAAGTGAAATACCTATTAATGTTATATCAGCAAAACGTAAGGAGATAGATCAAAACCCCGCACAACTTTGGCACGCTAGATTAGGTCATGTCTCTTTAAGAAGGATGAACGATTTTGTTAGTGAAGGATTGTTCTCTTTGGAGGACGTGAAATCACTACAAACTTGTGAATCTTGCCTTAAAGGGAAAATGACCAAGTCACCCTACAAAGGGAAAATGGAACGAGCCGAGGGTCTTTTGGATTTGATCCATACAGACGTATGTGGTCCACTAAGTGTTAGTGCGAAGGGTGGATATAACTACTTCGCTACCTTTACCGACGATTATTCTAGGTATGGGTATGTGTACTTGATGAAGTACAAGTCTGAAACATTTGAAAGGTTCAAAGATTTTAGACATGAAGTAGAAAAGCAACTCGGACGAAGTATTAAGAAGCTGCGATCCGATCGTGGTGGAGAATACTTGAGCATCGAGTTCATTGACTATCTAAAAGAAAATGGGATACAGTCCCAATGGACTCCACCGGGAACTCCTCAACTTAATGGAGTATCCGAACGTCGGAATCGAACTTTATTAGATATGGTTCGATCAATGATGGGGTTCACAAACTTACCGGCATACTTGTGGGGTCATGCACTCCGTACTGCCGCGTATTTGCTGAATAGAGTTAACACCAAAGTAGTTAAATCCACACCTTATGAACTTTGGCATTCCCGAAAACCCAATTACAAACATATTAGGATATGGGGTTGTCCCGCTTATGTGAAGCGATTAGTGGGAGATAAGTTGGATAGTAAATCCGACTTGTGCTATTTTGTGGGGTATCCCGAAGACTTGATGGGATACGAGTTCTACTATGTCAAAGAAGCAAAGACGTTTGTTTCGAGAAATGCCACCTTTTTGGAAAGGGAGTTTCTATCCGATAGAAAGGGCAGCATGATAGAACTTGAAGTAGTTCAAGAACCACAAAGTGAAGTTCAAACGCAAGAACAAGTAATCGAACCAATACAACAAACCACTAATATACCTCCTGAACCTACGGTACGTAGATCCGAAAGAGTTCGGAAAATGCCGGATAGGTTATTCCTCCTCGAAAATGATGAAGATCATGTTGATCTTGGACAAGATCCAAGAACATACAATGAGGCCGTATCGGATGCGGACATGGGACATTGGCTAACTGCCATGAAATCCGAAATGGACTCCATGTACTCCAACAAGGTATGGACCTTGGTAGATCCACCCAAAGGAATTGTTCCTATAGGCTGCAAATGGATCTATAAGAAGAAAATTGGAGTTGATGGAAAGGTATCGACCTATAAAGCTAGATTGGTAGCAAAAGGATACACTCAAAGGCAAGGTGTTGACTATGAGGAAACCTTTTCGCCAGTCGCGATGCTGAAGTCCATTAGGATTTTGCTGGCCATAGCTGCGTGGTACGACTACGAGATATGGCAAATGGATGTGAAGACCGCCTTCCTTAATGGAGATATTGAGGAAGAAATTTACATGGCACAGCCGGAAGGCTTCATATCTTCTGGAAGTGAGCAAAAGGTTTGCAAGCTCCAGCGATCCATTTATGGATTGAAGCAAGCATCCCGTAGTTGGAACATTAGGTTCGACTCAACTATCAAAGAGTTTGATTTTGAGAAGAATCCGGAGGAACCTTGTGTATACAAGAAGGTTAGTGGGAGGGCAATAATATTTCTAGTGCTTTACGTTGATGACATTCTACTCATTGGGAATGACGTAGGGATGTTACAACAAACGAAAGCATGGTTGTCCACACGTTTCTCAATGAAGGATTTGGGAGAAGCATCTTATGTATTAGGAATACGCATCTATAGAGATAGAGCGAGAAAGATGCTTGGTTTATCCCAAAGCCTGTACATAGACACCGTTATGAAACGGTTTAGCATGGAAGAGTCCAAGAAGGGATTCTTGCCAATGTCCCATGGGGTTCGTCTCTCGAAATCTATGTGTCCCCAAACACCTAGTGAAATCGAGGAGATGAAAAGGACGCCCTATGCTTCTGCCATAGGAAGCATAATGTATGGCATGCTATGTACGAGACCCGATATTGCGTATGCTGTGAGTGTCACAAGCAGATATCAGTCTAACCCCGGCCCGGCTCACTGGAAAGCCGTGAAAGATATCCTCAAGTACTTGCGAAGGACTAAGGATATATTTTTGGTCTATAGGGGTGCCGAGTTGAAATTAGAGGGTTTCACTGACTCTAGTTTTCAATCGGACGTGGACGACTCAAAGTCGAATTCTGGATTTATATTCACGCTTAATGGTGGTGCCGTGTGTTGGAAGAGTTCCAAGCAAAGCACGACGGCCGATTCCACTACCGAAGCGGAATACATTGCAGCGTCTGAAGCTGCAAAAGAAGGGACTTGGATAAGGAAGTTCATCCAAGAGTTGGGTGTCATTCCTGATGCTAGTGATCCAGTACCGTTGTACTGTGATAACACCGGAGCCGTGGCGCAAGCTAAGGAGCCACGATCTCATCAGAAGTCGAAGCATATTCTGAGGAAGTATCACGTGATCCGAGAGATCATTGATAGAGGTGAAGTTAAGGTAGAACGAGTCACCTCGGAAGAGAACGTTGCAGACCCCTTCACGAAGCCTTTACCAAGATCGGTCCATGAGAAACATCGAGAGTCGATGGGATTGCGGTTTATGGGTAGTTGGCTTTAGGTCAAGTGGGAGATTGTTAGAGTAGGTGACCAACAAGCCAACTTGTGGCTGTGGTCTTTCGTATTTATTATTGTAATAAACGAACCTTTATTCGTATTAATGATAAAACACATTGGCATTCTATATATTTGTCCCTTTGTCACAAGCATAGATATAGTCCTTACAGTTATTACAAGTACTAGTAATTGATCGTTAGGATCGTGAGATATTTACTTAAGTATTATAACTGTTAAACGTGTTCCTAGTCGAAGGGTTACGCCACTAATGAGGATATCGGCCTTTCCCATGAAGACTAGCACTTAGTGTATGTGTACTGCATCTCATCAGTATACGGTATTGTGATATCGGCATGCATAAGTGGGTGCTCGTAAGTTGACGAGTTCACTGAGCTCCCTCACCCTAGAAATCTCTAAGTGGTTCCCAATAATCGAGTAGAGATATCTATGGTATAGTTGTACACCATTAGTCCTTATGACCTAGACATCACCGTGACTTCACTAGAGGACCAGCTGTATCGTGACCTGTCCCTGAGTTCCACCGAGGACCATCCCAAGGGCCAGTGTTCGTGCAGTCCGAAATCTAGTGGGAGGTCTGTGCATTGTAGTCGGGGATTCGATCGCTAGAATAGTCTTGGATGTCCTGTGTGTTCTGAAAGTTTGTAATCATTCTAAGTCTCTGGCCAGAGCTGACTAGGTGATGATTAGAGAATTCGATTCTCTAAGTCATGCACGTAAGGATTACAACACTTAGAACGATCGCACCGTCATCGAACATATAAAGAGGTCTCGATGAACCAATGCCTCTAGTTCGATCGGGACATATGAATCGAAGGGACCGTACTGTACGTTAACTATATCTGAAGGTTCTTGCAGGCACTTCATTTGTATCTAGGGAATCATGACGCGTAGTTGCTAGACGCCAATCTTGATTCGTTGGGTGATTAAGGTGAAACGAGCTTCATCTTAATCGTAACTCGAAGGGGACGAGTTTTGACCACAAAGGGTTGTGGGCCCACGGCTAGCTTACACCTGAACCATCGAGGGTCACACTGCTCGTGCACATGAGATCTTTGAATAAACGGTCAGAGATAAAATAGTTTATCTTTGCATGATTGGAAGTCAATATGATTGAGTCCAACATTCGTAATTTGGAATTATGAATGAGAATAAGAAAAGGAAAAGAATAGGCGAACGTGTTAGTGAACTTTCTAAATCGGGAAGTTTCCAAATTTAGAAAGTGCACTGAACTAGGGTTTCCACTTTTGGAAAGTTGGAAAATGAAAGATGGCACTCGTAATGACGAGAAAATTATAATGATTCCGAAAATGTAATCGTTGCAATTTTTCGGTCATTGAATTAAGAGAGACGAGCAAGTGAAAGTACTAACGGACTTAAGCTGTTGGGCCCGGTCCAACTTAAGCCCGCTAGGGTTTTATGCAAGGGACTATAAATACATGATTTATAGGACTTGCACACACACAACACTAAAACCCTAACCCTAGCCGCTCACACACTCTCTCTCTCGGCCCTCTCTCCTCGGCCCCCGCGCCGCCGTCGCTGGAGCTTCACCGGAATCGGCCATTCATTGGCCGATTGTTTCGGTATTGTTTTTCCTTCTCTTTTTCTTCCGTTTTATTCTAACTACTTCGTGTCTAGTGCCACGATTTAGTAGATCGAAGTGTACGAGGTGAAATCCGAGAGGATGAAGACTGTAGATCGAAGAATCGAGGAGCAACGCACGAGCCGAAGCCGCACGCTGCCCCACGCGCCGCCCCGAAAGTCCGCGCGTGAAACTCACGCGCCGCCGTGAGCTGTCTCACCGCCGCTGCTGCTGCACCGTTGCTGCCCCGATTGTACGGATTGGTTTCCGTAGCAATCTCGACGTGCTAAACGCTCCTACCTCACGCTTCAAGAGGTAAATACGCGAAACCCTAGTTTCGATTTGAGTTTCGTTTAAACCTATGTATATGTATTCATGTTTGTTTCGTATGATTTTATGTGATTATGTGTAATCGATTTAAATCAATGCGAGCATGTTATTTGGTTTAAACGCGAGCATGTTAATTGATTTAAATTCGGTTAAATAATTAGCATGTATGTTGTTGTTTAATTTCGCTGGAAGCGCAAAGGTACGCAATTAATTGATTTAATTTGTCGGGCATGTACTTGTGTGTTTTAAAGTCGTTTAAATCACATTAAATTTTTATTTTCCGCTGCGTACGCGTGCCCGAAACCCAACACACAGCTCTACTTCACTTACTCTTGAGCTCTTGCATGAGATGGTGTCACCTGTTTCATAACAATTCTCCATTGATCTGGAACTGATGATATTTGACCCCAATCCTTCAACATGTAAGACATTTGAAAGTTTTGGAAGTCCCTCAAGACTGAGTGTTCCACGTCCAACCACTTTGCCTTTAGCTCATCCTCCATAGGTTACACGTCCTCCATTGAGTGTATAGTAGTTTGATAGAAACTCTTTAGTTCCAGTCATGTGCCTAGAGCATCCACTATCAAAGTACCATGAACCTGAAATGTTAGCATTTAAAGAAGTGTATACTGCTTTGCACATAAGTTTACCTTTGGGAGTCCATATTCTACACTCCTTTTTGGTAAATTCTACATTTTTCTTGGAGGTGTTCCCTGGAGTGCTGTGACTCATCCTGTACAACATTTTGTCACTACTTAGTTTCTCACACAATGGACGGGTATGTCCTGGTGAGAAACAGTCATGACAAATGTATCCCCTTATTCTGGACTCTGAAGTGGTGACTGTGGAATTTCTGCATTCTTTTCCATTTGAACCCTTCTCTTTTACAAAGACAATTTCTTTCTTCTTTACTGGCTTGTGTTTCTTCACTTGTTTGTTGAACCCTAGACCTTCATTCTTGTTGTACTTCTCCAGTGACACAATCTCTTCGAGTTTAGTTGTGTCGGTATTCATCCTCTTGATTGCTAGAGTTGCTTCTTTGAGTTCATCTTTCACCTTTGCCAGTTCAAGATCCTTCTTGGTGATACCAACCTCCAAATGTGTGATTGTTTCTTTAAGGGAAGAATTTTTCTTGTTGGCTGCATCTAGAGCTTGAGTCTTCTTCTCCAAGTCACAGAACAATCTCTTACACATTTCTTCCTCATCACTAACTGCTTTATTACTGGATTCTGCTGCATTCAAAGAAATATTGTTTAAACATGTATAATGATCAGTATTTAACTCAGAAATTTCAGTTAATGAAAGTGTTTCAGAAAGTGTTGCAGCATCCAGAGAAACTCCTTGTGATTCTGTTTCAGAGGCACTTCCAGTGAGATATCTGGCAGAAAGAGCTTGTTTAGAGGATTGATGTTCCTCTGTCTGTTCAGGTTGTTCTTCCTCCTCATCACTGACAGCACAAATCAGACTCATTCCTCTTCTTCTCAAGGTAGTTGCACATTCATTAGCATAATGTCCAAATCCTGAACATGCCTTGCATTTAATATGATCCAAGTTAGGGGGTTCAGAATTTGAACGAATAAATGAAGAATTTTTTAAAGTGTTTTGAGAAGATGTTTGAGGAAATATTTTCTGTGGAATAGATCTGTTCCGAGGTTGAGTTTTTCGATTTTGTGGAGAGCCATCTGGAAATAACTGTCTAGGCTTGATTCCACTTCGTCTGTATGCCCTATTGAATTTTTGAATCTGAAATGCCACATTGTTGAGACATTCATCTGCATCATCATCATATTCCGTAGCAACTTGTTCCTTTTCTAGTTCTGCCTGGAGTGCATTTGATAGATCGTCTGCTGTCCACCGTAATTCTGGTGTTGGAAATACATCCACATCCGCATATGTGATAGTTGGTGGCTTCCATCCACTAAGAATATATCTCCAGGCTTTCTCATCAGTGGCTTTGATGTACGCCCTCATCTCGACTTTCCAGTAGGTGTAGTTTGTGCCATCAAGTACAGGAGGTCGCATGGAAGCAATCATCTGAGTATCCATCACGAATTCGTTTCTGAAAAAGAAAATAAGAACAAACACTTAGTTACGTCAAGTGTTGGCTCTTGATACCAATTGAAATAATTTATGGTCCCGAATTCGTTTAATACAGAGATGTTATCTGAAGTGTTATGACACTTGAGAAAACATGCAGCGGAAATATAAAGATAAAAGAACAACACTCAGAATTAAAAATGTTCACAAGTAAAGACTTGTGAACTTGCCCTTTACAGGGCGAGAAAATATATTAAAATCAGTATTCCAAGAATACAAACAGAAGAGGTGCGAAAACTTCTTCCTTATGAATGAATCATTCTCATGATCATTCTTACATTCAAATCTAGATACAAAAAGAAAAATATTAAAAATTCTAGATTTCAAAGATGTACTCGTGAGGAGTACGTAAAGAACTTATGAATGAATCACTATCTTGATCATTCTTACAACCAAGTCTAGAAACATATATACTATACAATCTAGACTACAAAGAATGTACTTATGAGAAGTACGTAAAGAATGTACTCATAAGGAGTACGTAAAGATTGTACTCATGAGGAGTACAAACGACCGATTCTAAAACCACTCTAAAACACTCATGTATTCTTTTCAGCTCTCGGTTTTTTATTTCGTAGAATCGATAAAAATCATTGAGTATTGAAATCGGTATTTATAGACATTTCAAGCTTCCACTCCTCAGCCCATGATCTGCAAGAAAACCAACCACAAGAGCACTCAAGAAAATGGGTTAGTGGGTTAGTTAGGAAGTTAGAATAAAATCCACAATTAAATCCACTAAGCACTACTTAGCCCACTAAGCACTATACTTAACCCACTAAGCACTACTTATTCCATAACTAAAATTTAGTTTAAAAAATAAGAAAGTTAAAAACACAATGTGGAAATAATCCACGTGTTTCACATGCAAGTGCACGTCTCGTACAAATAATATAGTGGACAATTAAGTCCGCATATCGAACCCACAGAGAATATTTAATTATTTAATCTTAGATGCTAAACCCTAACAATTATTACCAAGCCCATCCTACACAGTCGAATTTGGAAAAGATTAATTTAATTAAATTAAACTAACTAAGTAAATTAAAAAGGCAAAAACAAGAAAGCAATTTAAACACGAAGATTAATCAAAGTAGACAAGCCTAGGATTTTATTTTTCCCCCTATGTGATTATTACTCCCCCAATTCCTTCAATTATGCAAGCAATTAACCCGGATTATTAACCTAATATGCTAAATTAATCATAACCCGCAAAAACAAGAAAGCAATTTAAACACGAAGATTAATCAAAGTAGACAAGCCTAGGATTTTATTCTTCCCCCTATGTGATTATTACTCCCCCAATTCCTTCAATTATGCAAGCAATTAACCCGGATTATTAACCTGAGATGTTAAATTAATCATAACCCGCTTCCGCGTGTATTACGATTCTAATACTCTAGATTCAATTACTGTATTCCTACGCAATTAATTCTAGAACACATCATTAAGCACAAATCTCAATAATGGCTACCTAAGAGATTAACTATATTCCTATGTTAATACCACAAAAGCTCTTCTACCACAGTTCTAATTATTAATCCGATCTTCCGATTCATGCAATTAATAATAACATAAAAGCACATAAGTTGATCAAGTTTATGCACTTAATAAAACAAGTAGAAGAAATAATTTGAAATTAAAAATTGCATAAAATCATATAAAAGGGTTCATAAATCCCACATAGGGTTCAAAATAAAATCCTAGAAACTAAAAAGATTAGCTACTCATGATTAGAGTAAAAACGCAAATAAAATAAATCATAAACGATAAATCTTTGCTTGGAGTCTTCGAATTCTTCGTCTTCGCTATTATTTTGTTGCTCTTGAAACTGCGTAAACGATGAATTCCCAATTGTGTGTTTGGCTTGGTCTTATATAGGGTGAAAAACTTGGGGAAGAATGCAGCTTCCTTGTGCAATTAAAATCCCTTTACTGTGATGCCTCGTGGTCTCGGACGACCGTCCCACATTTTGAACTTAAAGTCGGACGGCCATCCGAGCTTTAAATCTTCATATTTTTGACTTTTTCACTTTTAGCCCAAATTTTCTCCAAAATTACAGTTTTTACCCCATACTTTTCCAATTCTTCAATTTGTACCTAAAATACAATAAATCAACTTTTTAAGCACCAATTATCGTTAAAACACACCAAAAGCTCAAATAAAAATGTACGATAAAGTGTAAAAATATACACTTAACACACCCCCAAACTTGAACTTTTGTTTGTCCTCAAGCGAAATCTACCAATAAGCAAATAATTCAACCACTACATCTCATTACATAGATCAATGATCAACTTCACGTTTTCAGAACTTGTAATTATAATGATAATTCTTAGGCATTCACACGCTCAAAATTCAACAACACTTAGTCACTCACCATTATCAAAAACCACAAATCATACAAGGGTAAAGTACACCCACACCCTTGAGGTATGCTTAAATAACTTTAAGGTCCCTGTAGTATTGATAATTACACTCACCCCCTTGAAACGTAGTTATAAACTCTAATGGGATAATGCATTGGATACGTTATTACGATAGAGTTCTAGCGGACTATTGGTTTCAGGAAGTGGTGGAGACAACAAAGAGGTATATGAGTGATTTAAGAAATATTGGGGAAGTCATGTCACCCAATAACTCCCCATAACTCTATGTTATCTCCACCACTAGTTAAAAGTAATAGTCCATTAGAACCCTATCGGAATAATGTATCCAATGCATTATCCCGTTAGAGTTTCTAACTACGTTTCAGGGGGTGAGTGTAATTATCGATACCATAATGACCTTAAAATTATTTAAGCATACCTCAGGGGTGTGGGTGTAATTTACCCATCATACAATTGCTTCAAGCATCCAATATTTGCAAATTAAAGATAGAAAGAATTAATTTATACTTACATGCATATGTCCAAATACTCACCAAATTATTCTACTCTACTAATATCGAACATTAAGCTATTGGGATCATTGGGGCTTTGTGGCTTTCATTTGTTAGGCTCTTTGGTTCGAGGTAGGAAATATGGGTATATGTGGCTATTCTTCTTGAATTGAGGTGATTACGCCAAAATTTGAAAGATAGGCGTTTGAAACAATGAAGTCACCTCTAAGGACTTTAATAAACTCGATTCTTAAGGGTTCAAAAGTCTCCGCTTTTGCTCTTAAGACAATGGATCGAGTTTTCAAAACAATTCAACAACTAGTCCTTACTTCTCCCTTCTAGTCTCTTTTTTTTTTTTTTTTTTTTTTATTTCTCTCTTTTTTTCTTTTTTTTTTCTCTTAAAACTGGCTCGAGCTTTCTGACGAGCCGAGCTCGAGCCAGTTTTTAGTTGTTCGTGAGCTCACGAGTCGGCTCGCGAGCTTTATTTATTATTTTTTATATTTTTTTTTTTTGATAAAATATATACAATTATAATTTATTGTTTATTTTGTAATTTTTTTTAAATATTTTTAATATAATAAAAATAATGATTAAAAACATTTTAAAAAAAAAAAAAAACAACAAAATGAGCTTGGGCTCGAGCTCGACAATATGGACACAAGCTCGAGCTCAAGCCAAAAAAAAGGGAACTCGACGAGCTCGAGCTCGATAAAATAGACTCGAGCCTGTTAAAAAAGGCGGGCTCGGCTCGTTCATACCCCTAGCGGCTTTACAATCACAATCCGGTTCATGGTCTATTCTTTATTTAAGTCTGTACAAGTTTACTTAAGTTTGAAAAATTACAATTCTGGTATCGTGGTGATGTTAATAAAATCGCAACTACACTTTGATACCAATTGATACATCTTTTGGGTTTTCCAACATTTTCTTACGAAAATGTAATGTTTGTTGAACAATACTTTTATAATTCATAAATGCATTTGTTATCACTCTTCACAAAATTTAAAAGAAACAAAAATAAAAAAAATAAAAATCAAGAAACAGCCACATACAATATATATATATATATATATATATATATATATATCAATCCTTAACCATGGTTTAATTTGGCGTAGTGCAGTCAATTCTGATCTCACCCTGGTTACCAGTGAGCACCCCAACTCTACCAAGCTTAGTCATAGCCAGCACAAATGCTCTGCCAAAAGCAGCATTGTTCAAAGCAAATTGATTAACGGTGGCTCTCGAACGAGTATCGGTAAAGAGGACTTGATCGGAAGTAAAGAGGCCTCTTCCTCCTTGAAGGTTCCGGAAGTAAGCGTTGTCGAATCTGTTTGGGGAAGTGGGGTCCATGTTGACGGCGATTGTGGGGTCCACATTCACGGGGCACATTTGTCGAAGCTGCAATGCGTACTGGAGGTTGAGCGACGGGTCGATTCTGTTTGCCGGGCTGAAGTTGTAGATTCTCCTCGAGAAACGGTTGCAGTGTGAGAATCCAATTGTGTGCGCGCCTAATAATTTAATTAAGACGTATAACGAGATATTATTATTATTATTGTTGTTGTTGTTGTTGTTCCTGAGGATATATATATACACAAATGATCTATCTTTTGGCAGCAGTGAACTCCAACCCACTCTCAATTAAATGTGTTTCCACTATTTACTAGTTTTCAATGCATTTATTTATTTTGTACTACATTTTATGAATAATTCTTTTTAAAAAAAATTTGAGGCGTTATATATATAATAATAATAAGGGGAAAATACAAATTTTATCCCTTAAGTTTGCATCAATTTCACATTTAATCCCCATATTCTCAAAAAACACATTTGGTCCCTCATATTTCAAAAATTCAACACTTATAGTCATTTCAGTCAATTTTCTGTTAGTAATAACGGAATCTAACATTTGTCCAACACTGTCTTAACTGACGGACTAATGGTAAATTGACGGAAATGACCAAAATAGTTAAATTACTGAAATATGAGGGACCCAAATATGTTTTTTGTGAACACGAGGGACCAAATATGAAATCGATGCGAACTTGAGGAACGAAAAAACCGTAAATTTCCCGTAACAATAATAATAATAATAATAATAATAATAATAATAATAATAATAATAATAATAATAATAATAATACCTGATAATGCAACGACATCAGTTTGGTCTAGGCCATGACTGGCAAACAAGGTGTTGAGTTGGTTCAAACTAAACCCTGGTCCCGGAAGACGGCCTTGTACGCTGGCACGAGTCGATATTCTCCCGTCTCTTCTTCCCAATTCCACCGAATACGACGGCCCTCCGACCTGCACGTAGTAATTTCGTACGATCACCGCTCTTGTTTTCACTAATGCCAATAGTATATATTAAGACAATGTATGTACATATATATATATATATACACGTACCAAGGCGACAACGTCTCTTGTGGCCAACGCTAATATATCGGCACACGAAACTTTGTTTGTGCAATTAGTATTTCTGTCGACGGCAGCCTTTGCCCGAATAACAGTGTCGAAACCGTCTCCCGCGAGAGATAGGTTATCCGGATGGTCCTTCTCCGCATTTCCGGTCGGCGATGCCATCATAACCGATGCGTCACAACCCTATATATATATATATATATTTATATTTATGTATGTATATATATTATAGCCAAGAAAAGAAAATTATTTAACATGAAAAATTAGAGGGTTTTTAATTAACAGCTAGGTCAAGAAAAAAATGTTTCTTGAAATTAATGTCATGAAAAGTTGATCATTTTTTGTATGCATATATATATAGAGAAAGAAAGAAAAGACGAACCCTAACGAAGCAGTCGTGGAAGAAGAGGCGGAGGGTGGCCGGAGCGGTGACGAAAGTCTGCCGGAATTTGGCCTGAACGGCGGCACGAACAAGGGCCTCAACATTAGGGCATGTTGCATTGTAGAAATTAGTTCTAAGCTGAGCATTGGCTGTGTTGCTAATTACAAGGACAACAATCAGGGGCAAAAGGGTCATTAAACTTGTTGATTTTTGGTTCATCATTTTCTTTTTCTTTTTTGGGAGATACAAGCAAGATTGTTGTGTTTTGATGAGGTGGTGGTGGATGCCTATTTATATACAAGTCTTTTGTTTGTCATTAAAAAATAAAAACTATTTTTTTATTAGAATGAGGTAAGGTTGTCCTGATTTATGTTATATTAATTAAACACGGATTTAGAGTAGACTAATTACATTAATAATTGGGATTATATGTGCTGAAAAGCACTTAGTCTCTCTCTCTCTCTCTCTCTCTCTCTCTCTCTCTCTCTCTCTCTCTCTCTCTCTCTCTCTCTCTCTCTCTCTCTAATTGTATATATATATATATATATATATATATTGCTAGTACTTGGTTTTGACAGATTGTAAGAAGAACGTGTAATGCATATTGTACTAAGGACATGAATTTCTTGCATGGAATAACAGATAGATTTCAAGAAAAAGTCAATAAAAATTATTAAAACTGCTGGGAACTGATTATTGCAAGTACAAAGGGCAAAAACAGAAGCAAAGTCTGAATATATACTATGTAATGATATTCTATTTTATATATATAATAAATCTTGTTGTGACAATCTCTATATAAGTTTCAATGGATTTTAAACAAGGCTCTCTATAAAGGCTGAGTGAGTTCGAATTCACGAGCGTACGTACGTACAGTAGGTCATAATTAAGTAGCTTATAGTGTCGTGCCACCATCTAAAAAACGATCGAAATTATTCATCAAATTCGACGCAATTTCGGGTTTATGTTTTTCTTCACTTTGGAATATCAACAAATAGCTAAAGCTATATTCTTATTCGGGATTTGTTTAAGTAATTAAGACTAATACACTATTTTTATGTTTCAAAGAACCAATCAACTAATAGCTTTTAACAACTAATGATTATTTGAACAAGCCAAATGGAATCATGACTGGCATTTATAGGGACAATTTGGATTAATCAAAAAACTAAACTATGTTATCCCATTATTTATTTATTTATTCATTCAAACTAACCAGACATATAACACGCTTCTTGATTTAAGTTATTACCATATAAATATAATATTGGTTTGTCCTAACTGACATAATCTCACAGGCTCTCAATTATATGTGTTAAGCACTTGTACAGAATCTAAGTGTCCAAGCTTAGATTGTGGTTTAATCATATAATCTATGATCCACAGAAATAAATACAGTTGAACCTATATAAATTAATACAGTCGGGACTAGGGAAATTCTATTAATTCAGCAAATTATTAAATTACAGAGTTAATAATTTAACATATTTTCACCGAGTCGGGACCGAGAGAAACTATTATTTAATCAAGGTCATTAATTTATCAAGGTTCTACTGTATGAGATGAATAAATAAGTTTATTTGAAGATATATAACCTGGTGAACTTGACTAAGTGGTGTTGTGTTTTTTTGCCAAAATCAATGGTTATTTCTATGCCACACCAGGTGAAGACTACACCGGGTGTTTTTTAACCGTTGATCTACACACACTAATGTAGGTGTGCGTGTGTTTGTATGTATATGAATGGTAAAGATCAACCCGATGTATTTCACCCGGTGTAGCATAAAATAAACCAAAATCAATTGATGGCCAGTGAAGCTCATTTACTCCAAGTCTGCCCACCATTAGGGAAGCCCGTTTGTGTATTTATGGTCCCGAGTTAGTGGAAGTATCTGTAAATGATCTCATCCGTGAGTCTCCCCTGTCAACAGTGGGTCAAATGCCACCGTGTACGGCTTACTTTGACCCTGTGTTGGTACCTTCACCGGCTATTACTGACTTGAGTCCTATTTATACGAGTATATCAGAGTGTTAAGACACAGATAAATGACCTAAACCATATAAACCCTTCTTTTGTTCTTACGTTTTCTTTTCACACTATATTGCTATTAATCTCTGAAATAATCAATATTATTCAGGTTATTTGTTATGTTAATTATGCAATCTTTGAATGGTTGCCCAACAAGTGTAATCTCATCATATACATGAATTATAACTATTCACTTTTACATTCACTGCATGCGTGCGTGATTATATGTAGATCTACAGTGTAGAACTACATGATGTATCTCACTAGAAAAACAAAGACTCTTTAGTTTAGAATCGAATATATGTCGGATAATGAGTAATTGATTACATGTTTAGCAATCACTTGATTTAATAGTCGAATCAAACCTAGACGATTCCCTGGAATATATAATATACTTTCAGGTAAGAATCAATTCGAGACTCAAAAAGCATCATAGGCACTGCTTCTGAGTTATACAATTACTACTACAATGTCGTGTATTCCCAACCAAAACAATCGAAAACTTATTTGACAATATATGCTAAGACAACTCCATTTCGTCCACGTAAAAGAAAAGAGAGATAGAGAGAGAGATTATTGTATTAAGGACAAGACGATAAAAGAGGTCTTGAACAGACGTTGACGACGCACCTTATACCTCCACATATAGTTATCAGACCACCTGCACCAACAAAATCGAGCCTCTCAGATATATATAAATAGATATATCACGATGTATAAAGTCGGAGTAATATCAGAAATTAGTTATATAACCAATAATAGGAGCTAAATAGACAATGTTGTGATAAAAGATGAAACTGAAAAGGGCTAGAGCGAATGCAGGCCTAGGGCAATGTAATGAAATTCATGATTACGTCATACGTAAATTGAATTACACGTAAGAAATTGGTGAGGAGAAGTACCTATACATGATAAAGACGAGCTTGTCAGCTGCCTAGGAGGACTCTGCGAGGATCAAGCTGCCCACTGCAATAACTTGAAGGCACGGCAGAAAGTTCCTGCCTACCTTTCCACTCCTCACCGGGCTTCAAAGTGATTGGTTTTTCGACTGCAGCTGCCTCGATGCATAGCATATACTTATATTCCTCGTCTCCAAGGTCGGCAATTGCCTTTGCCTTCTTATCCCAAGGATTCCACACAACTACAAATTCAATAAAGAACTCAAATAAAAAAAAAAAAAAAAAAAGAGGACGATGTTTTAAGCCTAACATTCTTTAACCACATCATGCTAATCCAACAATCGTACCAAGTTAAACGAGGATTTAACCTAAATTTATTTAACCACAAGGTCAGAAATCGACCTAAAATCCTCTAAACCCTACAGTTTCCTTCGCATATAATTCATTTGTTTTAGAACCATGTTAACACAATCCATAATTGGGAAAGGGGCGGGAAGATCTTACTAACACAAGAAAGGTCGTTCGTCAAAACCGAAACAGGGTTCTTGCAGAAAGTATTTAGTGTAAAACATATATAAAAGTGAAGGTAAACTATAGATAAACTTTACCAGCATCAGGAAGGCCATCTTTACGAATGACGAAGGTTCTCTTCTTTTCATGGTCCAGAATAGCAATCTTTGTAGGTGTGCTTAGATATATCCTGTCCACCTAATTGACATTGAATCAAGTAGTAACTAGTCGAGGCTATCAGCCAATACATACACAAAGGGCAGATAAAAGAAACATCAGTCTCCGAACTTACTTCTGATTCAAAAGTTATTGCATCCCCTTGTTCAGTAAATCGCTGTTTGTTCTGCAGATTGTCAAGATAATCCAGTGTCTCCAACCCTTCGACACGTACTTCACTAATGGGATGATATGGGATACAAAAAAGTTATTTTGACATTATCCAGCATAGTTGAAAATTGACTGATCGTACACAAAGATTATTCAGGAATACACAACTGACACAGCCCATAGGAACATAGAGAATGACTCGTTCCAAGTGAAACATCAATGCTAAGTATCAGGATAGAGCTGAACTCGAGGTCTAGTTGCTGGAGTCAATACAACCACTTGACAAAAGAATCAATAACAATTTCAAACAAACTTGAATATTTATTTTTATCCAAAAGAATGAAGCTGAAAGAGGTTCTAGCGTTATGAGCCTAAAAAATATTTTTTATAAATTGTTCACTGGCTAGAGTCACTGCCACAAAAAAGGGATTAACAAATAAAACAATGCTATTGAAACAGTACCCGTTTATGGGGTGAACTAAAAAGTTTATCACCTTAAAAAAAACCTCATATTTTTTGAACAAGAAACAAAAATTGAAATAAATTATAGCAAAAGAATATATTACAAGAACAAGATTATCAGTTAAAGAACTGAAGCAATGTTACTATAATAAATATGCCATATTTATCTCCTTCAAAAACATATGCTATTGGATGTCTTCTCCTAGCTTGAGATATCATGAATGCAGCGGAAAGACCAAATTTAACATTCTCATCATACATGTGTGCCCTAAAAGTTACACTATCCCATAAAAGTGAATGCTAATATATGTATGCATATGTACAAACAGGAAAAAAATGATTCATCAAATACGTGTTAAAAAGGTAGGTAGTTGATATTGATCCTGAAAAATTCGTTCTGATAGCAAGTGATTCAATTCTAAATTAGAAGAAGCTTGAGTTTAGATGTTTAATAAGTGGTCAAGCACTATGAAGACAAAAGAATCTGTTGACTGCATCAAGACAGTAACTATTGCCACTTCAGAAACAAATTAACAGAAGAAGATCCCTTTGAATTTATGAAATACCCGATATCACAAACAGAGAGAAATGTGAATAAGTAAATGTGAATGAAGGGAAATACCTGATATCAGAGACAGAGAAATAGGTGTGATAAGCAAATGTGAATGAAAAAGGCTTTCCATCACTATTAGTGTTTCTGATGCGAGAAGTCAACATCAGATCACCAGCAGGTCCCAGAGTTACTCGCAGACGGAACTCAAAACTTCACAAGAAACAAAGATAAATATCAAAGACATTTTCCGAAGAAAATCTAGAAGCAGTGAGTGCCCCCACCACTCAAAAAAGAACTTCTAAATTATATACCTATTGGGCCAAATTTTCATGTCCTCTTCAGTGGGCTTCAGAATCAAGTCGACAAATGTCTTATTGGAGGTAGTGGTAGGAAACGGAGGTGGGGAAGGGTCAATGCTCCAGAACCTGTTTCTAGCGAATCCATGAGCCTCGAGTGGTCCATTGTTAGAGAACTGAAAGTTAAGAGCAGCTTCGTTAGGTGAGGATCCTGAATAACACGAAAGTAAAGAAGCAAAGTTCAGAGCACATACCTGGGGAAAACATATAGGGATGCCTCCACGAATTGGCTTTGGAGGTTTGAAAAGGGCCTGAAAAATGTAAGAAGTATCAGTCAAGAGACTTGAGGTGGAACATACATAAGTACTCACGAGGAACAACGCAAGCATGTAGCAAAATTTAAATGAAAATTTTAGATTTTTCAGAAGTTTGACAATCAACTAGCATAACAAGGGAGGAATTTTGCAATATTTAAAACAAGTTAATCTGAAGTGTAAATCAAAGAAAGCTGAAGGAGAAAATCAGCATGTTTATATCAGGAGAGGACTCCTACTTGTGCATCGATTCCTCAACCATTGAATTTATGTTTTCTTCATCACAAAGGATTTATAGAGAAACAAGTGCCGTCTATACATAATTTCTATATTTATAATTAATTCTATTGAGTGTGTGAGACATTGAGGATACAAATATGTGGTGTGTAGTGTACCGAAACGCAAGAAAAAAAATTAAAAGAGATATCTATGAAGAAGAATAGATTAAGAGCAGGCAAAAGCACAAAAAGAGCGCCATCAGATCCAAACAACAAAAGAGGACAGAATATTATAATAGGTAATCAGCAAACTGTGAACTAAGAGTTTTTAAAGCCATTCTCATCAAATGAGTTTAATAAATTATACAGATGAAAATCTAAGTGGGTTCGTTATTGCTCCCGAAACCAATAATAACCTTTATGCCAGCAATTGTAACAAATTATTGGTGATATAAACCTTAGTTTAGAAGGACAAAACATTAAGGAGTGTCTTGTAGTCATTTCTCAATTCTCAAGTATGCTGTTTTGAAAAAACTCGGTTGTTTATTTTATGAAGTAAAAAAGCATGCATGATAGGAATATAGTTTAAGAACAATCAGTAGTACTTAAATCAAACACTTATGTAATCACCCCAATCTTACACTAAAGAGGACAGAATATTATAATAGTTAATGCCTAGTTTCCGCTAAAGTACAATCGAGAACAAAAGGACAATGACAAGTCAAAGACAATACCTTACTACTGACGAAAAGCAATTCTTCGCCATGCTCGTTCTTCCACGATGTTACATGAGCGCCATAAAAATAGACCTATAAAGAAGATAAAGTCACAAAAGCTTGCAAAATGAAGATATAACATTACAAATATTTATTTAGATGCACTCCTTGAGATACGCAAATCATAAATAACACATCACTCAGATAGAACAATACATGAACATATTCTACATTACATTCTGTCATTTAGATCACCACTAATTCATTCGCTCAGATTTCCCCGAAAAGTCGAAATCTAAGTGATAAGGGGTTTGTGAAATCTTCTAATATGTTAATTGTTAAAAGGATTGGGGTTGGTTGAATATATTTTCCGAATTAACTTAATCCTTTTTTCTGTAAGACCTGCAACAAGAAACAGTTCGAGAAGGTTCGTTTGGCCGAAATGAATTTCTAGACTCACTGACTGGAACAATCAGGAAATCTCTAGAAGAAATACAGCCTTTTGGCCGCAACATGCTTAGTCCCGCTTACGGATACAAATCAATACAATCTACGAATAAAATTTCAATGATCTCAATACTAATAATATATTCACACATTTGCGGGAACGAAGCACAACGAATCAGTACGGAACATCCAACATCAGTTTAATTAGTTACACAATAAATCAAACATTTTAGACATTCTTTTCCATGGACACAACCGAGGTAAAATTTCAAAAAACACGCAACATAACCTCGAAAAGTTTGTTCACACTAAAACTTCAGAATCACCACCTAAAACCCTGCCACATCACATTGTTACCCAAATTCAACATTGTACAAGCTCCGAAGCACACAGTACGACACGAATATAAGGAATTATCACACACATCTAAACAATCAATTCATCACATAACATTCGATTAAAAAAAAAAGTACAGATCGAACAATATCGAATCGAGATCAATCCATTTCCACTCTCAGTTTACAAGCATCGCCGGAAAAAAAAGCAAAAAACTAGAAAAAGCAGCCTCGAACAATAAAGTGAATTTTGAAGGATATAATAAATTTTTACCTCAGCGGAGCTGCCGCGGACGTCGCGGAGGACGACCTTCTCGAGTCCGTTGATTCCTTTGCAAATCTCCACGGCGGCCTTCTCGTTCGACGCCGCCGTTGCCCCCGCCGATGACATATTGTGACGTCACTAATTGGACTCCTAATAATAAAAACAAAAGGAAGCACAATTCCTGGGTATTAGTAGTTGTGTGTATTATTTATATCTTATCGAAATTTTCAGTTAAGCATTCATTTAAATTATGTGTAACGTACAGAAAATTTATTTTAATTTTTTCAGCAGTTTCACTTTTTATAAGAGAGAGAGAGAGAGAAGAGAGAGAGAGAGGGATCGGTTTCCGATTGATTTCTCTCATCATGTATAGCGTAAGAAAATGATCGTGTGAAATTACTTGAATACCCTTTATAAAGTTCTTTCTTATAAATAAATAAATTATTTTTATTCTTACAAAAAAATTCATTTTGAAACAATATTTTTCGTTCTGAATTACGAAAATTATCGAATTCGATTATAAGTCTTGGAAAAATAATTCCAAAAAGTTTTGCTTACAATATCATATTATGTACTTATGTTGTAGGTGAATATAAATTTAAAGTTTTCGATTTCCGTTGCTTTCGATCCAAAAATTTTGAATTTTTTGTGTCGTTCTATTTTTTAAGTTCTAGGTTTCATTTTTTTCAATTATTTTTTGTAATAAAATTGAAGTTAATTTTTTATTTTTGAAAATATATATATATATATATATATATATATATATATATATATATATATATATATATATATATATATATATATTTTTTTTTTTTTTTTGAAAATGTTTATATGATTCAATCCGCCTATTTACACCCTATAGTACAAACCATTATAAAAAAATTTAAGAAAATTTATGGGAAAAGTCTACCTAAATTTAAAAAACTGAAATGTTAAATTCCGCACTAATTTTACCAAATCATGCACATAAATAAAAATATTTCTCTCTATAAAATCTTCTCTTCTCCTTCCTTTTTTTTTTTTAAAAGATTCTCTTCTCCTTCATCACCCTTCTTCTTTTTCCCTAATTTTTTTAGAAAATCACACACTAAAAACGTCCCTAGCATTCCAAGTTCGAATTTGACGAAAATCTTCACATGTTCAAACTAAATTAAAGTTGGAATTTGAGGAAAAAAGTCGAATTGATATGAATTTGAATAAGTAAATAGGCTTAATGAAATCAAATAAATATTAATTAAGAAAGAACTCATTTTTATGATTATTCACGTAAAAATAATGAATTTTGAGTGACTTGGAAAAAATTATCTTAGAGAGAAGTTAGAGAAAATATGAGTAGAGAGAGATTTTATTTTTAATGTATGTGTGGGATTTAGTAAATTTTAGTGTAGGATTTAGCACGCCTCTTTGAAAAAGGTTCAATTTCAGTGGCCCATGTGTAAGATCAAATTACGGGGAAAAGATCCTCTTGTTTTAATAATTACAATTAGCCCCTCAATTATGAATCTCTTTACATGTTCATATTTATTATGTCAAATTTAGTGGAGTTTTCTAGATATGTGAAATAATCTCTAATTTCTACCGTTTTATCCCCACATGTTGAAACAAAATAACCATAAGATGTGTCTCTAAGCTTGTAAATATTAGATTGTAGTGCCTCGGAAACTGCAATTTTACACAAAATGAGTACAAACTAGTGAACATTCTACGGAATCTAGAAAATTATGTTCAATTCGACACTATAAGCCGGACGTGCAAGAAGATTAATACTTGAGGGAATGGTCGTAATTACTCATACATGAGAATTTTTTTTGTAATTTAACCTTACCTCAGGGGTGGCCGTAATTTACCCTTTAGAATAACATAAAAATAAAGAAAATAGATAAATAAAAAATCAATTAAAATTGCAAAAATATCACACTTGTTCCTTAGATTTTATTTTTCTGCTAACCTTGATGAGTAACCATGGTAGTTAGTTAACTTAGTTAAAGACGAAAGGGAGTAAGTATGCCACACGTCAGCCAATATATGGATGCTGCAGTCTGATTGGGTGGCATCAAATGAACCACAATCAAGAATCCAAGAACAACAAATAAATATCAGACACCCTCGTACTCTATATAGATTGAAAACCTTGCCTTAAATTCCCAGAATCTCTCCCCCAAAGAAAATAAAATCTAAATCAAATAAAAAAATGGCAGTTGCTTTAATGGAAAGCAGCTTCCTCTCAAACCCTATTACATCAACTTTCATCAGACCCCACAAAAGAATTGTTCCGGTTAAACATATTTTCATATCCTGCAGACAAACCCCAGATCAAGATAATAATAATGATTCCTCAATGTAATAAATAGTTCTTGAATTTTCATTTTTTGTTGTGTAATATATATCTAATTCTTGATTTTTATTTTTATTTTTATTTTTTTGTTTTTGGCAGGAAAAATGAGAAGAACCAGTTGGGTAGAGTGGCACTAGTTGCAATGGCGGCAGGGTTATTGACACTGGGTTCTGTTGACCCTGCTGCAGCCGGTAAGAGTGGCGGTAGGGTTGGTGGTCAGGCTTTCCGGTCATCGGCGCCGCCTCGTTCTTCTGGCCCAAGAATCAACAATTCTAGGTAGTTTTTTTTTTCTGTTTTTATTTATTTATTTTTTTCTATTTTTATTGTGGGGTAGTAAGTTTGCTTTGTTTAGTGGTAAAGAAAAAAGAATGGGAATAGATGATTCATTTCAAGAATTGTATGTTTGAATGGGATTGACTTTCTTGAATTTTGGTTGGATTTTGTGCTCTTCTGTCAAATTAATTGAAATTTGTGTAACTATAGAGCAATTTTAAAGATTCAATTTGCTTACTAGAATCATCATTAACTTCGACAATACGAATATTTTCGATCCCTTGGTTTCTCTATCGTGTGGTTGTTCACTTTCATGGATATTAGCTACATTTCCTACACGAATTTTCCCGTGTCTTCGAACCACTTACAACTTTTTCTACCTTTAACGATGTGTTAGCTAGTTTATATCAATGAAAGGCTATGCTTACTCGTTTTGTTTGCTTTAACATTCGCCTTTTGAACATCAAGAAAATGCAATTAGCTACAATTTTTGTTTACAAAATTAAAATCATGTTACAAATTGGGATCATCAGTTGTCAAATTATGGATAATTTTCTTGAAATCCGAGATTTTAACAATTGTTTCTCTTTGCAGGACGAATGTGTATATAAACCCACGAGTGGCCCCACCTCTAGGTGGCGGATATGGTTACGGTGGATATGGTTACGGGGGGTGGGGCTGGTCTCCCTTCTCGTTTTTCGCACCGGGTCCCGCTGTGGCTGTAGGCGGCGTTGGAGGTGGATTTGATCTATTTTTCCTATTTATTGCACTAGGTGCAGCTTCTGCTGTTTTCAGGAAATTCTTTGGTGCAAGAAGAGAAGATGATGATGATGATTATTAAATACACAACTATACCTAGAGAGATTGCTCTTGTAATTATTTATACTTGAGTCCTTTGTATACAACACAATTTTGAAATTTTTAATAGTTGGAAGTTTCTTCAACTTAGTTCTAATTCTTCTTTTTCCTATGAGATAGATGTATCTGGATAAAAAAGAATTGAAGAAAACAAAAGGATACTTTAGTGACTGATTAATCAAGAAACTTGGTGGTGTATAGTATGGCTAAATTACGGCAATCCCTTAAGGTAAGGTCAAATTACGAAAAAACCCCTCTTGTTCGGATAATTACAATCACTCTAAACTATGAATCTTCTTACACATTCACTCTTATGGTGCTAAATTCAACATAATATTCCAAATTCTGGGGAACGTTCTCTAGTTTGTTCTCGTTTTGTGCAAAAATATAGTTTCTGATACACCACAATCTTAGATTTACAAGCCAAGAAACATATTTTATGATCATCTTGTTTCAAAATGTGGAGCTCGAATGGAGTAAAACGAGTACAAACTGGAGACCATTCCATATAATTTACAAGATTCCACTAAATTTAACAATGCAATGGTAGACATGTAAAAAGATTCATAGTTGAAATGATGATTGTAATTACCCAAACAAGAGGGGGATTTTTCTTAATATAACCTCACCTCAGGGAGTGGCCGTAATTCACCCTATGTGCATTCATAATTTTGCAAGTTAATTCGATCAAATACTCTGTTGCATAATATTTTTGGACTTGTTCTTTACAACAAGAAAGAATTTCACATCCATATATATTCGACAACATCCACATTTAAACGTGTAAAAGTATGCGTAAATCGAAGAGAAACACAATCGATATATTTCACAAAGAGAACATTTGTGCAGCAGTAAAACAAACAAAGAGAATAAAAACAACCAGGCAAAAAATAAGAGAGATGGTGAAAAACTGTTACAAAGTAGAGATGCAATTGTACTCAACAGAGACGAATATCAAACAGAGAAACTAACCCCTTTCTGGGGACACTTTTTAGAAAAACAAAAATAGAAACATGTCAGGGAAATACGAGGCATAATACTGCCGTTCTTCCTCTTTTAAAAAAGCAGTTTTAAATTCTAGAAAAAAGCACTCTTTTCTGTTTCCCTAAGATTATTTTCGCTCTCTGTTTCAAGAGCCACAATTCATCGTTAAAAAAAAAGATTCATTCGTTCGTTCGGGATTTTTTTTGGTTTCTTCAGACGGTGTAGTGCTGCTGGATGGTGTCAATGTCGAGACCCTTTAGCTTCACGACCGATTCAACGTGACCCTTTAGTGTGTGCAGCTCACGAAGCCTAAGAAGATATAAAAAAAATTGTGTTTTAGTTCAAATCGGAAGAAATAAATCATTACAGATTAAGAATTAAGGTGAAATTAAAAATAAAATAAAATAAAATAGTACCTGGCAATCTCAGCTCTCCTCTTGGCCTGCTCTGCAATTTCAGACAGTTCTCTGTAACTGCTCTTCTCGTTGAATAGATTACCAGCTTCCGGATTTTGAAGCCCGTGCAAAGTCCTCTGAGCATGAGCCCATTGAGCTTCTCTCTCTCCTTTTCCATAATCTTGCTTGGTCGAGAATGCAATCTGATTCAAACAAAGGCAAATTCAGCGAAAATCACAACCAGCCTTTTGTTTTTTAAAGCAGAAATAATACACGTGCGTGTATGTATATATATGTATATGTATATGTATACCTTGTTGTCATAGAGATTTTGCCACGCCTTTCCACTTAAGATGTAACGGATGGCGAACTTCATTAGGTCGAGGGGTACGTAGAAGACAATGCTGTAAAGCCAGATAACACCAGCCCATCCCCAACCACACCCTTGGATTCTTGCGAAACCCCAGTTTGCATATACAGCAATCAGGGTTGCAATCTACAAAAAAAAGTATTCCAGAGTAAGTTATTTTGGAACCAGAAAAATAAAGAACTATTTTAATCTTTAGTGATAATATTCCATTAGGAAAAGAAACAAAAAAAAAAGGCAACAGTCTGTTTACCAATTGTGCAATGCAGAAAGCGACTAGTAGCAGAAGTCCGGGGCGTTCGACGAATGACCAACTTCTTGACCTGGTGACGAAGATAAGGGCCTGGCTAACAATACTCACTTGCAAGTATAGAGCAGCCATCATTTCGTCTTCATTATCTCTAATAGATCTGACTCCAAATTTGTCCTGCATTTTATTTTTTCGCAAAAGAAAAATAAATTAAAATGAATAAGATACATAAATGGTTTAAGTCGAGCTTTTTGTATTCTGTTTCACATGAAGAGTACTTACGGGGAAAAAGTCGGTTTCGTGCATCATCCAGAAGAATATAACAGTCATCAATGCAAGATAGCCTCCAAGAACCACGCCGGTGGCAAATATCTCATTCAACTTCCAGCTGTCAGGCAATGGTGATGGCTTCACTCTATCCTTGGAGATGGTCATGATTGTGCCTAATAGAACAAGAATTATTAATCCATTAGTTGCCTCGTTTTGTTTTTATTTGAAATCTCGAAATACACAAACTACTAATAAAAGAATAAAAAAATTTGAATATTTACCGTCATTCAAGATGGCGATGATCAAAACCATGAATGGGGAGAAATCAAACTTCCAGATCAAAGCAATGAACATGAAACCAAACTACAAAAGGAAAGAAAACAACATAAGGAATCAACCTCTCAGACATAATTATATTTTATCCAATCTCATTTTTATTTTAAATGAAAAATTCAACTTACCACAATACGGATGGTGATGGAGACTGCATATATCTGCCAAACAAAAAATCAAAAGCTTCAATACCTGATTCAGCTAAAAAGTATAGTTTCAATTCAGAAAGGAAAAAAAAGACGAAATATATACTAACAGTATAGTTCTTCATCCTCTGGAAAATAGCTCTGCTGGTCAACACTGCACTAATGATGACACTAAGCCCAGGTTCCGTGAGCACAATGTCCGAAGCACCTCTTGCAGCATCAGTAGCATCGGCCACAGCAATACCGATATCGGCCTTCTTTAGAGCAGGGGCATCATTCACACCATCTCCTGTCATTCCAACTATATGCTTCCTCTCCTGCAATTTCTTCACAATTTCGTATTTGTGCTCTGCACGAAGAGATAGATAGAGAGTGTGAATTTTTCGATAATCAATATTTTAAAACTCAAATATCAATGAATAAAGACGGACCTGGAAAGACCCCGGCAAAACCGTCTGCCTTCTCAATGAGTTCTTCAACAGGAAGTCCGGCTATAGACTCGTCCTTGTGGTTACCAAGTAAAGAAGAAGACGGGTACATGTTTACTCCCATCCCAAGCCTACGACCAGTCTCCTTAGCAATGGCAAGTTGATCACCTAAAATCGATGAAAACAAAAATAAGATATTGATATGGGATTATTAATTCAGAAACACGTAGTCAAAGGTGATAGACCGTTTACTTACCAGTAATCATCTTGACATTCACACCAAGATTTAGAGCCCTTCGAATGGTTTCAGCACTGTCGTGTCTGGGAGGATCGAAAAGGGACAAGAGTCCAATGAATTGCCATGGAGAACCAGGGGATTCCTTCGATTTCTCCGGCACTTCCTGAAATTTACAGCATAATTTGTCAATTACCAAAATCTGTGTAAGAGAAAAAGTTGTGAATGCTATCGATATCTAACCTGTCTAGCAACAGCCAATGAACGGAGCCCACGTTCAGCAAATTTATCAATAACACTGTGCACCTTCTTCTTTAAGTCTTCACGGCAGTTGCAGAGAGTCAAAATCTGATTCAAGGAGAGACCAAAAATAAAATTAGCAATCTGAATATTTGAACATTATTTATAGATGGAGTAAGTAGGCCACACACCTGTTCCGGGGCTCCCTTGCTAGCTCTGTGCCAGTTCCCATCAGAGTCAATGTAAGTCAAAGCAGTCCTCTTATCCACAGGGTTGAAGGGGAAGAAATGAATCTCCTTGACACCAGCTCTTGCCTAAAAAAGAACACCAAACACATGTCAAATAAGTGAAATCGTCTAGTCTCCTAACATTTTAATATATGATACAAGAATTGAAAAATATATATATGTTTATATATACCTCCTTCGGGTCAGCGAGTGTACCGACAATAGCAGCATCAATGGCATCTTGATTTTCAACTCTGGAAGCCCTTGCAGCAAGAAGCAGCACATGATCAGGTTCCACACCCTTTGTGAAGACCTCAATCAAGGATTTGTCGACAGTCAATTTGTTTAGAGTCAAAGTCCCGGTCTTGTCACTGCACAATACATCCATGCCAGCCATTTCCTCAATAGCTGTCATTCTCTTGGTGATGGCTCCCTGCTGTGACAGCCTGTGGGACCCGATAGCCATCGTGACAGACAAGACAGTGGGCATAGCAATGGGAATACCTCCGATCAAAAGAACCAAGAGATTGTCAATACCCTTTCTGTACTCCCTGTGCTGGATCGGGTACATGACTATGATCTCTGCCAGCATACCAACGGCGATAGAGCAGATACAGAAGTTTCCAATTGCTGTTAGAACTTTCTGGAAGTGACCCACCTGGTTAGTGCTGTCCACTAGATGTGCTGCCTTACCGAAGAAGGTGTGGACACCTGTGGCAATTACGACTGCCTCAAGCTCACCTTGCTTGCAGGTCGAACCGGAGAAGACTTCGTCATACGAGTTTTTGGTCACGGGAAGGGATTCTCCGGTGAGGGCAGATTGGTCAATCTTTAAAGGATCACCTTCTAGAAGACGGGCATCAGCAGGAACGATATCTCCCAACTTAATGCTGATAATATCTCCAGGTACAAGGATTGCAGCTTCTTGCTCGCTCCATCGGCCATCTCTGAGAACCTGTTGTCATACGAAAGCAATCGTTAGCAATATTTTCTTGTAGCAAAATACATACTTTTCCTTTTCCTGGTAAAACTAATAGTCCGATATAGATACCTTGGTTTTTGGAGCAAGACCAGCCATAAGGGCAGCAGCAGCGTTTCCTGCATTGTTCTCTTCAATGAAACTGATTGTCGAGTTGATAACGAGCAAGCAAACAATTCCAACAAAGTCTTGCCAATCCGGGGGCTTGCCACCTCCATTTGCCAGCGCAATTGCCATGATAGCAGCAGCTTCCATAACCCATGAGAGCGGGTTCCACATAAAACCGAGAAACTTGAGAAATTTGCTTTCCTGTATCGAAATAACACAACATTATATATGGAACCACTGCATAAATGTTTTAGTCTAGTATTTTAAATAGGCAAAAAATAATTGTTGTGATGAGTTTCACCTTTTTCTCTTCCAACTTGTTCGGGCCGAAAATCTGAAGCCTGCTTTCCCCTTCGTCGGCACTCAAACCCTCTCGGGTACATTTCAACTGCTCGAAGACCTCCTCAATTGGAACCTTTTCCTGTTATATTTTGAGGATGGAAACAAGTTACTTTAGAATCTCAATATGACTATATAGACATTTTTCTTGGCAACACACATATGCAATGAACTATTCTGACAGATTATGTGTGATCTTGATCTATAACTGCTCCAAGATTTACAGATTAATGCAAACTGAATCATAAAAGTTGATCAATCTTAAATAAAAAGCAATAATAACAACAAGCATTATAAGTGGTGAAAATATGAGAATACGAATATTCTACTTTTACCAATTGATTTTATGACTGAACCCGTTATTTATTTACTGATTCTTTAAATGTATTAACTAATTTTCATAATATACTTGAGAAACTCCAAACAGCTAAATCTTCACTATTTGGTAGTCAAAGTCAACCAAACTATTACACTTTTACCAATTGGAATACAAAATAAGAAATTTTTAAAATCCATTACCAATATCAAGTCAAAATTATGTCAACATAATTACAAAAAATCATCACATAAATATCATCTTAATTATGTAATTAATTTCCTTAATAAAATTGGTATTTACCAATTCAAATTTATTCTTGTCCATACATGCCTACATACAATAAGTGCAGATAATACACAACTGTTTATTCACATGAAACGGCAAGTCATGTGGACCATGATGTATGGACAATCGAAAGTTGAC
This sequence comes from Erythranthe guttata, assembly GCF_056151865.1. Classification (NCBI taxonomy): domain Eukaryota; kingdom Viridiplantae; phylum Streptophyta; class Magnoliopsida; order Lamiales; family Phrymaceae; genus Erythranthe; species Erythranthe guttata. The sequence goes on from NC_142542.1 coordinate 17,902,518, forward strand.
TTTCAAAACAATGTGGGTGGGGCCCATCAATGAGCTTTCCAAAACCCACAAAGAACGGTCTTGGTTCCCCCAACCAATCACAGTGCGCCTTTGTGGGTGTCAATTCTGAACTGACCCCACGCGCCATTAAAATCCAAAATAATCACGCAGGGGTAAATTTAAAAATACCGTGCAAGTCTATGGGCTAACTATATGAGTAATGAAAAATGATTAAAATATTTTAGTTTTGGTAATATAAAAATAATAAATCTCCGTGAGTAGTCAGAAAACCAGGGACTGTGACATGAAAAAAGAAAGGGTACTTGTAACCGTTGATTAACAAAAGAAAAAAAAAAAGTTAGGTTCCCCAAAACGCAAATACCGAAAACAAGAAGGGCTAAAAAGTACCACGGAAAAAGTACCTTAACTAATTCCCCTATAAAAACATAAAACCAGACACAAAAGTAACTACAACTCTTCTGAATAACTATTCGAATTATTTCATTTTCTTTTCCCTAAATAGAATACCTAATTTATTTTTACAATTTTCAAATTTTAAGAAATTTCGAGATCGAATCCAGATCGTTCATTAGGTATAATTTTCAAAACAAAAATATACCTAATTCAATTTGCCAATTATTTTTATCTTATCCTAATAATAATTGTACAGCATCACCATGTGATATGTTCATATAATAATATGATAAATAAATAATATAATGCAATTAATTAATTTCTGTTTAAGAGAAGCCTAAATTATAGGAGCGATTAGCGTAGCCGTTTACTTTCCCATGTTCCAAAGAGTGTTGTGATTTCTTTTCACTGTACATTTTGAGGCTAACAAACTTTGACTATACAGTCTCAAACCGGTTAGAGAGAGAAAGTCAGATGAATTTGATCAGAAAATTAGAGAGAGAAAGAGAGATGAATTTGGTCAGAAAATTAGAGAGAGAAAGAGATGAATTTGATCAGAAAACTAGAGAGAGAAACAGAAAAAGGATGACAGTCATGGCGACGGACGCCATGCGCTGTTTGTTGAAAAAGTTGTTCATATCTCTTCTTAATTTTGTAAAAAGCAGAAGAAAGAGACAGCATATCTATATCTACATACACATAAAAAAGCCGGAAGAAAAAAGCAAAAACAAAGCATCTTTTCCGATTCTCATCTTCTTAACAAAAACCTAATCGTGCTGTTAATGTCAATTTCCTTTAATTACTATAAAAAACCAACCAGATTAGCGAAAAATCAATTCAATTCCAGCAACAATCACACAGAAGAGGAACAAATTAATTCAAAATCACCAGTCAATTTCGCTTTCACGGCAGATCTTAATTCGATTTTTCGTCAGAAAATTGTGCACAAACAAACAAAAATTCCACGAAATTCGAAGAATCAGATTAATTAATAAAAAAAAACAGAGATTGAGTTTTACCAGATCAACAGTCTCATTTTTGATCTCCTCAAGACTGATAGCCTTGTCGCCTCCCATGTTTGATTACAGCACACTCACAGGGAATCTCCCCCCCTGCTAGATCAGTATTTTTTTTTCTTCTTAGAGAGAGAAAACAGAGGAGAGAGAGAGAGAGGGAGAGGAGATATATATATATATAGAGAGAGAGAGAGAAAATCAGTGATTCATTGAACGAGGTTTTTCACTCCCCAAGGAAAATGAAAAAAGAGTAATGAGAGAGAAAAAAGGGGAAAATTAGCTCTCCTCAGTTCGTCGGAGTCTCTTCTGCCTACAACCCCTCTTTTTATACGTCTCCACAAACGATACCCGCCGTATGTTTTAACCCCATCCCCTCCTTCCCTCAAGTGGCCACTCTCTCTCTCTCTCTCTCTCTCTCTCTAACTTTCTCTCTCCTCTCTTTCTTTCTCTCTCCACCTATACGTACACGTACTTACGTATGTATACACGAGTATCCCGTATAAAGATTTTTTCCCTTTTTTAAAATACATATCTATTTCATTTTTTTTGTAAATGTATTATGACAATATTACCACTCAACGGATAACCTCATATCTCAAAAGACAGCAAAATTTAATAAAAGTTTCTTTTCAACAAATTTAATTTATTTATAAATTTAGTTGTATTTTTTTTCCTTTTTTCGCTTTTTTCTAAATTTATTAATTAGGAGTAATACGAGTTTGAATTTTGTGCGGGGCTTTTTGGTAAATTTACAAGCGCATTAAGTGGTGATTACCGGTGATTGCCGGTTGCAAAGATGCATTGGGGCGTCAACCTTACACTGACGCCGTCCAAAATGGTGGCCCATGTGGGCCCATGTAGAGAGATAAAATGATAAATCCACCCAAGTCTCAAAAAAAAAAAACATGGCAGCCATTATTGCAACTGCCACCTCTTTATTTACATACATGAAATATTAAAATTAAAATAAAATCTTTTTTTTTTTATTAATTAAATAATATTTTAGGGGGCAAATATTCATGGAAGCTTATTATAATTTATAAAATGTATTTCAGTTAGTTTTTAGTTGATTCTTTTGGCCTTTCAACCAGAATTCAAGGCTTCCAGATCACATAATAAATATTTTAAATTACTGAATAAGTTGGAATATAATTCAATATATATTTGAAAAATAATGCGTACCTTATTGGTGTATTAAAAATAGTCGGTTCATAGTCCCTTTTAAGAAAAAAGTTTAATAAGAAATGTTATTAAATGGATTAACTAAATTTAATGTTTTTACTAATTAAAATTTAAAAATCGTAATAAACATGGTTATCGTATCGGAATACATCGTCGTATCGTTTACCGTACCGTATTATTTATCGCATTGTATCGTATGATAGTTGATTAACTATTAAAATTTGTACAAAATATATATCACATGTATTTTCTAACATTAGAAATGTTAGTGTCGATTTTATTACATTTGCTACTATAAATTGCTTTTATCTGAAGCATTTTTTTTTTGTGGTTTTACCTTAATTAAAAAACACGATCCTTGTAAACAAGAAGTGCTGAAAATTGCACAAATTATCGCTAAATGTGCTGAAAATCGCACAAATCATCCCACAAGATGTTGAAAGTCGCACAATCACCCCTAAACGTGTTTAAAATCGCACAATTTACCCCTAAATATGTTGAAAGTCGCACAAATCACCCTCAAAACGAATATCGTAACTATCATATTGTATCGGATATCGTATCTTATCTCGATATAGAGCGATACTTAGCAGTATCTGATTACAATCGATACATATGCCGAATTGTATCGTTTATAAAAATCATATCGCGATGCATGTTCCGGTACAACGGCAATATTGACTACACCGGTAGTAAATGGATTATCAATAATTGGTATTTTCAATATTAGATTGTGCCGATAATGTAACATTAGTAAGAAATTACATGATTTGATATGATTGTTACCATGTTTGAAAAACGACTGCATTTAAATTTTTTAAATGCAATTAATTGTCATTTTAGTTGGCAAGTAGACTATGCTTATCAAGGATAATATTTATATAATCAATTTAAGCAATCTAACCATTTTTTTAATGGAAATTTGTCAATTCTTAATATTTCTCATTGACTCTATTTTCATGAAATTGCTGCAATTTTATTAGTGGCGGAGTAAGTCAAAAGTTGCTAAAATATTTATTTCTTAATGAAAATTAGGGTTCACTTTAACATTTTTTTTATGGGTAAAAGTGTAAAATACAGTTTTCATCCTTCAAGTTTGCACCGATTTCATATTTAGTCCTTCATGTTCACAAAAAAAAAAAACACATTTGATTCTTTATGTTTCAAAAATTCAACAATTTTAGTCATTGCTTTGAATATTTCGTTAGTACTAACAAAATCAAGTATGTGTCCATCTTCGCCTTAACTGAAGAATTAACGGTAAATTGACGGAAATGACCAATATTATAAAATTATTAAAACATGAACTAAATATGAAATCAGTACAAACTTGAGGGGTGAAAACTGTGTTTTTTCTATTTTTTTTTTACTATTCTCAACGAAAAGAAATGTGTTTATATTTAACACAAATGTTATATTTCGTTATATTTCAAACATAAACACTTATTGTAGAATTTTGCTATGACATTTTACTGATTCTAAAGAAATAATTACTAAATCAACAAATTAAATGATGGTAGTAAGTTAACTAATAATTTCTCGTCACAATGTAATTTGTTAATTATATTTATTTATTTAGCAAGAATTTGCCTAATTAGTGCATTCATTTATGGAGTAGAATTAAATTGATATATTTAAATCAAAGAACCATGATGAACAACTATTGAGATTCTTTCTGTTTATTTATTTTTATTTATTTAATTTTTTCTCAACTTCAATATCATCAGATTCAGGATTGATATTACATTTAATTTAGTATATAAATTAATTAAAATATTTATAAAAACAGCAAGGATCCTACTGGCCAGACAATAAAATTCCAGAGCAATGAATCAGTAGAAAGATTCTTTAGTTCTATGTTTTATCGTTTTATTTATTTATTATACTACTATATTTTTCTTATTTATTCCAAATATGTGGCTTTAACAAAATTATTTAATTTGAATTACATTTATTATTAAGGCCATATATTTTTAGGAATATTTTTTTTCACTTTTCTTTATGTGACTTACTCTATATATATATTTTTTTTGAAAAATCTTGAATTGAGTTACAAATTATAAATTAAATATGTAATAATAATATATGACAAACAAAAAAATGATCATGTGTATAATTGTATATGTATAATATGTGATTGTACATGAAACCTACTCCATGGTGGGACCCCTAAATAAATACCAAAAAATTGGTAAAATTTAATAATTATAATTAAAAAATAATCAAGAGTGCAAGATGAGTACATGGGATGTTTCGTTTTAACCTTAGAAAAAGTAGGCTCAGTCAAGTGTTAATTAAGAAAGAGATTGAAAAATGAGAGAGATTTTGGAGAGAGAGAGATTTTGGAGAGAGAGAGAGAGATTGACTTAATAAAATGGGGCCAATCAATAATACAAAGTCATTGCCCCAATATTTTAAACAACCCATTTTTTGACGAATGATTCTTCCACTTTTACATAAATAATAAATAATAATAATGATTAATAATAACAAAAAAATTCAAATTTAATTGTGGCCCTTAACCCCATATAGACCATTCGTACATGGAAAATTCCATTCGCCCCCACACTACTATTAAAAGCTGTCCCGATAAAGTTATTCAAAAAATCACTTTTTTTCTTGGTTTTATTTATGAATATGGCTTAGACTAATTAATGATTTTTGAAGCAATATAAATATTATATATGTCATTACTTATTTTTTATAAATATCATGTTCTTCTCATTTTCATTATTCATAATAATAGGGTAAATTACGATATTTTGTTAAGGTAAAACCGAATAACTTACATATTCATGTGATATTGACCATTACGAATATCCCCTAAAGGTAACAACTCCTTGCAAATTCTAACGGAATGGATTAATTGTCTAAATTGCCCTTGTATTAGAGGGTACCCTCTTCGGTAAGACAAAATATTACATTTACCCCCCTATGTGTGTATATTGTATTTAATCCCTGGGGGTAGATTTGAAAATTTAGAACGACTATTTCATATAATCTTCAAGATTCCGTTACTCATAACTTCGTAAGGGTGTAATTGTAAGAAAGAAAAATAATTAATCAATGTATTTGTACTTACCAACACCATAGGGGTTCGTAAGTCATTTAGTTTTACCTCAGAGGTGCTCGTAATTTACCTAAATAACAGATAGACTTCTATACTTTCATTGAAGTGATACTCAAATTAAATTATTTACATGGTTTCTAATAAATGTTCAATTTTTTAAGTCCCTAGATTTTTGATTTGTGACATTAACATTTTGTACTACATATATACGTGTGTGGTCACTTTTAATGTAGAGTGGTACATCTTCAATATCAAAGTCTACTACTACTTTTCCATCCCCTCATTACTCTATAGTCTATACATTAGAATTTGGAATATTAAGCCAAACTTTGTAAAGCCTATAGATGCATTTTTTTTTAATACTTACTTTAAAATGGAATAAAACTTGTTTACAATTTAATATTATAGTATTATAAACTAAAACTTTAAGTCTATTGAATATTAATTTCCATTTTCGAATTGTGTATATGTCTGCGATAGTAAAAGGATCAGATTTGTCCACATACACCGTCGATAGTCTTGTACGCATACGTAATTTGAACAACCAATCGTTATATTGACATGTACGCCAATTCGCTTCTCCAAGCTTGTGGACTATTATAAATACTATAAATATGATCATTATTATTATTGACTAGTATAATTGTTATTGAATAATATTATTGTCTACTAATTAATACTATAGTTGCAATTATTAAATTGTGAGGGGGTGTGAAAAAAAATATCGGGGTTGGAGACGATGTAGGGGGAAGAGGAGAGCCGATGGAGACACCTTAGATTATCACTTTAGTCAAAGATATTCAAATAAATAATAATTATTATTATAATAATAATTAAAATCTTGTTAATTTATAAAAATTGTAGGAAAATCTTGTTGTTAGCATTATTAATCTACAATTAAGGAATATAAGGAGGGAATTAGGCAGTCTGGCCGGCACTGTGTTGTGTTGTGTGTGTAACTTTGTTTGTGGCTAGCCTAAGACTCTAGCAGTCAAACATACAGGAATATTGACCTATTAAATATTAATTACCAACCTAAAATTAATATTTAACCTAAAATTTAATTACTTAAAATGCGTGATTAACCTTATAAAAACTCACTAATTACGTTCCTATAAATCTTTTAGAAGGCCGGCTTAGCCCTTAGGTTCATGCCTTCGGCTATTGTTATCGTCAAAGTAGCTACAGCCTACAGTTACACCTCTATAAATTAGTGCAGTTGACGCATTTGTAAAATTTTATTAATTTAGTGACATATTAAATTATCGAAGTAATAATTTAATTCGTTTTCACTTATCGAGAGCGAAGAAAATATTACTAGTTATGATCTGATATGTATAATTATGGAACTCCTTGCATTATCTAATATGCTTTGTAAATATCAATTTCAAGTCAAAACCCTCATTAGAAGAGTAGAGATAGAGTTCAAATTATGTACCTCTTGTACATTTCCAATTTTATAACGAGTTTGAATTTAAAATAAAAATCGAAATCGAGTATTGAGTAGTTTAATTTGATTTCTAGACATAATTTTGGAATTTTTATGCCATCATTTTTGTATAGACAAGTCACAAAAATACAAAAACCACATTATACATAATCTCTCTCTCTCTCTCTCTCTCTCTCTCTCTCTCTCTCTCTCTCTCTCTCTATATATATATATATATATACACACACTTCTCTATTACTATATAAGTATTTTATTTTTATTTTTTTAATAACGAAGGTAGGTTTATTGAGTAAATTTACATTCTCGTACGACAGCTTGTAATTAACCTAATTAACCATATTAGGCTAACCACGTGTAACAAACTCGATCTAACAAACATTTGCAAGTGGATTCAAACTTATTTCGATTGACACAAACTCACGTATTCCAACCGCTATACCGGTTATCACTAGATACATATAATGTGGATGCATGTTACTTGCAAACCCAACAGAAATTATTGAGTCAAATTTGACTATTATATATGTATTTATTTATTTATTTATATAAGATATATTTAATCAAGAGTTCACATAATACTCGGTGGTCATGTTACGTTGTCACATGGTTAGAACGAACTTACACTTAAGTAGGAAAAAAATATTTAAATGAAGGGAATAATTGTTAGATTAACATTTTTTTTTAATTGAAGAAACTCGCAGCCAATCGTATAGGTGCACTGAATAAACCAACACTCTCGTATAATAGCTTGCAAATCACACTACGAGAGATATAACAATTCTTTTCTTTGTGCATTGCCCATAATTAAGCAAATCATCCCTAAATCCTTGACAGATGTTATCGCATTAATTACACATTTATCAAAATTGAATTCACCTAGATAAAATTCAAAATTAATAATTTATTTATCTAGGATTATAGGGTATAATATAGTTTAATCATGAAATGAGACCGTTATTATCTGGCTAATTAATGCTACTAGAAACCACTTAGTACATTTCATAGCTTCTTGTGTTTAATTAATAATGTCTGCACCATGCATATTTTATTCACCTTATTTTAATTTGTACACATGCTAAAATATATATTTAGCCCAAAGAAAGTAACATGGCGATTATTGTGGAGATAATTACAATTAATTGTTTCTTTCCATTAAGGATATTAGCATTTTCCCCATGCGATGCTATTTTAATAGGGAGAAAAATGATCAATTTAATAAATGACTAAAAATTTAATAAAATTTAAGATTTAATGAATTCAATTTATATCGTTATCTCTTGACATTTAAGATATATGAATGAAAAATAAGAGATTGAAGTTATAATGATTTTTTACGGGCTGGTTTCAATTTTGATAATAATTGAAAAATATTGTTCAAAAGCTAGCATAAAAAACAAAATTAAAAATAAGTTATTGCTTTCTAGTTATAAAAAATGAAAAAATTTCAATGTTATGTGTGATGCAAAACAATTTTACTTTCTAGTTGGAGAATAATTGAGTTTGAATTGATTAGAGTGGAATGGAATAAAAGAGGGGTCCTTATTTAAAAGACTTTTAATTTTTCTTCATGGTTGACTATTTTATGTTCTTTGATTCCGGTCAATATCAACTGTTAATTACCGCCACTTAACGACCATTTTGTATGGTTGGCAATGTAATCCGTCCCATCACATACCCGCCCCGCCCCATCATGTCTTGAATTTATCGTCCCGTTAGTTAACGGGATGGATACGGGTTTTATAATTTTCACCCGTAACAGATACCGGACTGTGGGTTTTAAATATATGTACAATACTCGTCTCGTTCCCAACCCGTTTATATATTTTTATTAATTTTTTATATTATAAAATACTAATTTTTACAGATAAATTTTAAGGGTAAATTTTACTTTCCCCTTTGTATTTGACTTGATATCGCTTTATCCCCTTCTGCTCTCAATTGCATCGATTTGTCCCCTTGTACTTTGGCTCGATATCACTTTACCCTATTTTACTCCCAATTGCATCAATTTGCCCCCTTAGACTTTGGCTCGATATCACTTTACCCCATTCTACTCTCAATTGCATTGATTTGCCCCTTGTACTTTGGTTCGATATCACTTTACCCCCTTCTACTCTCAATTGCATCAATTTGCCCCATGTACTTGAAAAATTGTCTCAATGTGGCCCTCGCCGTTAGTTTTCAGACATTTGACCTTAACACCATTTGATCTAAGTTTGAAAATTACTAAAAAGCCAACCCTCCCAGTTTAAATAATTATTAAAATGAGAGTGGAATGGGATAAAGTGATATCGAGCCAAAGTACATGGGGGCAAATCGATGGAATTGAGAGCAGAAGGGGGTAAAGTGATATCGAGCCAAAGTACAAGGGGGAAAATCGATGCAATTGAAAGTAGAAGGGGGTAAAGTGATATCGAGCCAAAGTACAAGGGGGCAAATCGATGAAATTGAGAATAGAAGGGGGTAAAGTGATATCGAATCAAAGTACAAGGGGGAAAAGTGTAATTTACCCTTTTGCAAATGTAAGTGTTGCAGTTGCTCATTTTTTTTTACAAATTTAAAAGTGATGTTTGTTTAGTTTTTTACCAAAAAAAATTTCAAAATAACTCTTAAAGGTTCTTTTTTCTCCATATATGATCTAACTGATGCAGTAAAAAGATTTGATTGGTACAGTAAAAAAATATTTTCACTAAAAAAACAAATAACTCATTCAATATAGTCGATCTAATCTCTAATCAAGACCAACATTACTTATGTTCTCAAATTATTATCTCAAAACATGTTTCTCAAAAAAAAAAATGAAAATAACTCCCGAAACCATTCCAAGCATTGCCAATGTCCCTCATTTGGCAATCATAGTGTTGTTTGCAAAATTTTCACTACTTTTAAAACCAATTTGTGTGTGATTTTGCTCAAACTTTAACCCCAGAAGAAGAAAAAAAAAAAGATTAAAAAATGGATAGATTAATTACCAATATCTCAATTCCGAAACACGCAAATTCCTTCAAGATTAAAAAAGAAAAGAAAAAGAGAGAGACCATAGTCTGGATCTGAAACAATATTGAATGACCATCTCAATAAAAAAACTTAAGCTGTTAGTGAAATGTATCATTTAATATCAATATATCCAATAATAACAAGATATATTCTCTTGACAGTATATGTATATGCAAAATTCAACTATCGTCCCCGTAAAATCACATCTCTCCTATCGAACCGAACGATACATACATACCGAGAACCACTAGAAACATTCTCCGTACGGTGGGAGACAAACACAAAAGAATGAAAATGTGCAAACAAAGGATGGTGACTATATACATTAGTGCAAAATCTTATATGATGCTCTTTTGTGCTGTTTTGGAACAATATGCCTTCCACTTGTACACTACTTTCACTTTAAAGGTGAGGCTCTCCATCAAAATTCATCACTTCATCCAAAAATCAAAAATTTAATGGTCCCATCATTTATTTAATTAATTTATTTTATTTTATTCAATTTTACAATCTATTAAAGAATTGAAAAAAAAAAAATTTATTCAATTTAGCCCACTAGATGAGAAACACTCGAAGTGCTTGTTGCGTTCTTGTGGATTATGACATGGAAAAGGACTTTTGGGGTGAATTATTGCAAATAAAGAATAATGGGGGAAGAAATTAAAAAAAGAATCTATCTACATTCATTACCTAAATGCTTTGTTTCTATGTTAGGGCTATAAATTATCTTACACCCCATGATGAAAGAATCTTGAATTATGGCCCCCCAAATATGCTTTGGTTTTTGATTTTGTTTTGGATGAGACAAATTGACATGCAAGAAGATGGATTTTATTTTTCTTGTTTTGGATTTAATTTTCTAAGGGTTTGCTACTTAAGTAAGATTTGTTTGGTATGCTATTCATACGTATTTTATGTAGGAGTGTAAATTAGCCGAGTCGGCTTATGGGCTTGATGAGCTAAGTCAAAAGCTCGAGCTCAAACTCGATTTTTACGAGTTCGAGCTCAAAAAAACTGGCGAGCTCGACTTGTTTATACCCTTAAATTTTCCCAACTGTTCATCGTTGTCCACATACTCAATAAATGAACCGAGTTGAGTTGAATGTATACGTAATAGGTGTATGAATTTTAAAACTTGTATTTTGAATTGATTATATTGGCAAAAAAGTTTTAAAAAAGTGGTCATCATCTGCCTCATTTTATATTTATTTACTTTTATTCATCATTATTATATATTATTCAAAAAGCTTACTAAGCAAAAAATAAAAAAAGGATTAAAAATTGTCAATCTATTAGAATAACAAAATAATTTCACAGCACATCATTATCAAGTGTTGGAGCTTTGTGAGAGATTTCGGTAAGATGAGATAAAATTTATTTGATATATTAAAGGTTGCATGAGCAAATGATTAATTAAAAGTTTGAAATTAAGTTAGTGCACAGTTAAATTTTTATAAATCAATATTTTCGGAACAAACAAAATCCTATTAATTTATCGAACTAATAATTTAATATGTTTACACCGAGTCGGAAGCGGAAAAATATATTATTGAAGCGGTGTTGTTTATTTATCGAGATTTTACTGTATATAGAAAGCAATATCAAAATATATATATACACTCAAACGTGTATTCATGAAATACATTACATAGGTGCAAACATACAAAATAATATTATAAGTGAAACAAAAAGGAAAAAAGAAAGAAAAAAATCAGCAACCGAATTCCTCTTCTGTCATTGTTGCAAACAAGTGATTGCGTATTTGTGTACCTAATTCAAAGAATTCTAACACCACAAGAAACAAATAATAGTAAAATAAAAAATAATAAAAAAGGTAATTAAATATGGAAATTATGAAAGGCTTTTGGTGTATTCGAAGCGTGACACGATTTTAGACAATTAAAAGTCGTTAAAAGTACATAAAACCTAACCCATGTTGTTCCACTAACAATTACAATAATACACAAAAATTAAAAGGCCTTTGTCTTCTCTCTTTTTAGGGGACAAACAAATAAATGACATCTTCCATTCTTTCTAATGTAAATAAATGTTAAAACACTCAATTTTCTTTATTTTTTTTGTGGCTTTGTAGTGAATATATATATCCAAACATACGATTGTATGTTTTATGTTAGGTGAAAAGTTTATTTGACGTTGCATCTAGTGAAATTGGGGTGAAAATCGGAATGGAGTTTCTGAATTTCATTAATTTCAATTCGAAAGTATCCGAATTTCGAATCTTATTTTTTATTCTGATTTTCAAAGTTCCATTTTCGAATTTCCGATTTTCGATCTGATTTTAGTTCCGAATATTTCGATTACTTTTAAATATATAATATACTTTTATGATATATTTTGTAATTCCGTACTATAACTTCTGCTATATTTTATATGAAAAATAGAAATACCAAATGATCAAATAAATTAAAACCTTAGAAAAATTAATTGGTATCAGAAACTCTATGTTGCATTGAAAATATTTGTTTCAATTTGTTCTTTCTACATATGATTTTATATTGGATTTTCTTGCATTTTCCTGCAAAATTTCAAAAAATATAGAAAAGTATTGTGAAAATTCCCATTATATCCGAATTTGGAACAAGAGATTATAAACTAATGTAATTTCTGAAATTCCGCTGATTCTGAAATTTCAGACTTTTAATTGAAACCCATTTCTTACTTCCCAAAAAATAGATTTTTTCGAAAAAAACATTTCCTATCCATTCCCCCAAGTGAAATATACCGTATGATTTTTAACCGTTGATCTGCACATAATCACACACATACCTACGCGTATGTGTGTTTAATGGGTGTTATTTAACCCCGTCACTAGTTAAAAAATCACATATTGTAGATAATCAGGTATAGTATATAGTAAGACCGTGAATTAGACAGAAAGAATAAAACTAATTTATCATGCATACAAAATAAACATTAAATATTAATTGTATATGGAATAACCTAAGCGCAAAGTGCAGAAACTTAATTTGGACACTACTACTATAGCATCATAGAGTAGTCATAGTCCAAAGATTGAATATAGCAAATGTGAAAGAGTTGAAACAAGTGAAGTGTATCAAAAGCAAGAATAGCACAAAATCAGTTAATAAAGTACAAGAAAAGTTGAAATGTATGACTTCTCTTCTTAATTATGCCTATCTTTATTTATATAGGTCAAATTTATTTAAAGAATCTTGTTCGTTCAATTCATACTCACCAACTATTAGGTCACTCTTTCACTTTGTCCATGCCAATCTTTGTACGGATATGTAGAGGAATCGGGTGCTGTAGATGTTACACTCGATGAAATACACTGGCTGATTCTGCACAATTGATCTGCATATATTACGCTCGCACTCATGTGTATGTGTGCTTAGTTAGTAGTTATTTGTATAGATCAATGGTGTAAAATTACCCGATTATTTTACCAGTTATAGCATCTCATAGGCCGTGGAAATTGGAAGAGAATCTTCGAATTTTCTCCATTACCATCCAAAAAAATTTGATTTTTTTTCACTTATTTCGATTTCTGATTTTTCCGTTTTCAAAATTTTCAGATCGAAATTGCGAGTGGATATGTATATAAAATAATGAAAAAGTCTTATTTAATTTTCCAAAATATTATAATTCTTTTTAATTTTTCCGGAAAGTATATTATAATATCAATATTTCTATATATTAATACGATTATAAATATAATGTATAAATGATATACATAATTTTATGCATAAGGTACTAAAATGGTACGGTAAAGAGAAAATGCTACATTTTTCAAATTTTAAATTGTTTTAATCGATAAACGGCGATAAAATTGAATTTTCAAAAGTTTCCCCAAATTAAAATTTAAAAGTGACACGATTTTCCAAAGAGAGAAACAATCTAGGATTCGACTGATTCGGTTGAAAATTCGTAAAAAAGCAACATTTAAATAATATTTTATTCAAAATCCACTAACTTAATGTTTATTTATTTTATTAATTAAATAGCTAAATCTATATTTATTTCCAGAGCAAATAACGGTAATCTTCTGAGTTAATGCCAAATTACGAAGAAAAAAAAACTATCATATTTTGATAATTACAACTAACCCCTCAACTGTGCATTATCTTATAAAAAAAAACCCTGCATAATGGGTGTGTAGAAAAAAACGTAGTTGATATAGGTAGTTGTATTTACTCAACCGAAGGGGTTGTTTCGTAATTTGCCATTGTTTTTAAGTTTAACAATTCCCAGGCCCATAGGCCATAGGCAGCCCCATCTTTAATAGATATTTATCTTATCGAATTTGTGCTCATGGGCCAATGCCCAATAGAATTATTAACTGTAGAAGAGTTTTAGAAATGATTTTACAAAAGCTTTTGAAATGTGATTATGAATTTTTATTTAGATTATAATCACTTTCCAAAGTTTTTGCTTATTTTTGCTTTTCTTGATGCTTTAGTCATACTTTTAAAAGCATTTACGCAGCAGCTTTTTTTTTGGGCTTAAAGCTACAATTTTTTTATTTATGTCCTTATATTATTTATATTTTAATCCATTTTTAAGAATATTTAAGACAATTTACTAGAATAAGATGCCTCGTAAAGTTTATTTTATAAACACATTAATTTATAAATTAGCTTTTGTTTACATTTACAAGAATTCTCAACTTTTAGAAATAAACAATTATTTCCAACTTTACTCGAAATCACAACCTCAACTTTTGCATAAGCTTTTGCAAACACCCCATAATTCTGGCTATATTCCACTTTCTTGCACCCTTAAAATACGTTGTTTTGGTACGTTGCGCCATCGGGGAAAAAGAAAAAAAAAAAAAGTATTATTTTGCAATTTGGAAATACAATAAATCATTCATTATGAAACTCCAATTTTATTTTCTTAGTCGTATTTTTTTGGGATGCGACTGCAGTCAATGCATAATACCTTTATTTTTCTCCGTATTTCAACACAATTTTTGTACAATTTTACCGAATGAACACCCCTAAATTTATCATTTTTCGTAAGATAATACATAGTTGAGAGATGTTTGTAATTATGCAAATAAGAGGGGTGTTGTCGTAATTTACCCTAAAAAGTATAGTCAAAATGTTCTAAACGGGGCGGTTCTTTTAAAATATTACTCGAAACGGTTAGGGGTACGAAGCGGATAACTCACAAATTGCCCGAGAGACGAAACCCGTTCTTGCCCCGGCTGAACTCAACCCATCACAGAAAAAAACAGTCTCTCTCTCTTCTCTCTCACACACACACACACACAAAGATAGGAATACAGGATGGGGTGTGTTTGCTATAAACTATCTAGTGGTAACCTCGCAACAACTATCTCCATTTTATCCATCTCTTCCAACCTAAATCAAATATCCCTTTTCTTCATGTAAACCCCCAAAAAAATTCAATCTTTCCCACACACACACACAGAGTAGAGAGAGAGAGAGATTAGAGTAGTGCTCCGTCCGCCATGGAAGGAACCCTCTTCCCCAACAGACCAGCATTTCCAGTTCCGACAACAAAACCCTCCTCAAACCCTAACCACAACCGCCTCAAATTCAACACTTCCAGCCTCCCTCTCCCTCCATTAATCCCCCTAAATCAACAACAGCAACAATCCGCAACTTCATTCCCACTCGATTCCCTCCTCCAGCACCTCCTCCACATCTCCGCCCCCGTTAAATCATCCCTAACTTCTTCCCACGTCGTACCTTCCCACAATCAAGATTCTCTGTCGGCCCATTTCAGGAAAGACGACGCCGTTTTGGTTGGAACGGCCGGAAACGATGAAGGGTCCCTCGATTTTCTCCCGTTGAAATGTAAGCTCCTTCTCAACTCGATTTTAGAACAGCCCGTTTCGAATTCGCATTCGTTTTTCGATTCTGTGAAATCGGAGCTGCTCCGCGAAATCGATTTGATGAGCCTGTTGAAGGGTTTGGATATTTCCGGGGCCAGCGAGAAGGCGATTCTGCTGTTCGAATGGGTTGTTGTCAATCTTGATGCGTCCAATAGTGATAAATTGGATAACCAGATTATCGAATTGATGGTCAAGATTCTCGGTAGGGAGTCTCAGCATTCGGTTACGTCGAAACTGTTTGATGTGATTCCATACAAGGATTTCACGCTCGATGTTCGAGCGTGGACTACCATCTTGCATGCGTATTCTCGCAGCGGCAAGTACGATAAGGCGATTGCATTGTTCGATTTCATGAAGGGCAGAAGCTTAAACCCTACTCTAGTTACCTACAATGTGATGTTGGATGTGTATGGTAAAAAGGGGCGATCTTGGAATAAAATTCTCGACCTTTTGGATGAAATGAAAAGCGTAGGGCTCGAATTCGACGAGTTCACTTGTAGTACTGTGTTATCTGCTTGTGGGAGAGAAGGGTTATTGGAGGAGGCGAAGAGTTTTTTTGATGAGCTTAAGTTAAGCGGCTACATACCGGGAACCGTAACGTATAACTCGTTGCTCCAAGTTTACGGGAAAGCGGGAATTTACAACGAGGCTTTGAGTGTATTGAGAGAAATGGAGGAGAAGAATTGCCCACCAGATTCAGTAACTTACAACGAACTTGTGGCTGCGTATGTAAGGGCTGGCTTTCAAGACGAAGGGGCGGCGTTTATCGAAACTATGGCTCAAAAGGGTATAATGCCTAATGCGATTACTTACACAACTGTTATAGATGCGTACGGTAAAGCTGGAAAAGAGGACAGAGCTCTGAGTTTGTTTCGACAGATGAAGGAATCGGGATGTGTACCTAATGTGTGTACGTACAATTCCATTCTTGGAATGCTCGGGAAAAAATCACGTGTAGATGACATGATGGAGATTATATCCGATATGAAATCCAACGGCTGCAAACCGAATCGTGTGACTTGGAACACAATGCTTGTCATGTGCGGCAACAAAGGCATGCAGAAGTACGTGAACCGTGTTTTCCAAGAGATGAAGAATTGCGGGTTTGAACCAGATAGAGACACTTTCAATACCTTGATAAGCGCGTACGGTAGGTGCGGATCGGAAATCAGTGCTTCGAAGATGCACGAAGAGATGATTAAAGCTGGATTTTCGCCGTGCATAACAACTTATAACGCACTTTTAAACGCGTTGGCTCGAAGAGGTGATTGGAGGGCGTCGGAATCGGTCGTTCTTGATTTGAGAAACAAGGGTTTTAAACCCAACGAGACAACTTATTGTCTGATGATCCAAAGCTACTCTAAAGGAGGAAATATCAGAGGAATCGAAAGGATCGCTAAAGAAATCTACGACGGCCACATTTTTCCGAGCTGGATGCTCTTGAGAACTCTCGTTCTCGCGAACTTCAAGTGCAGATCGCTCGTGGGAATGGAGAGGGCGTTTCAGGAATTTCTCAAGAACGGGTACAAGCCCGATTTGGTGCTCTTCAATTCGATGCTCTCGATTTTCTCGAGGAACAGAATGTACGACCGAGCACAAGACATGATCCATTTCATACGCGAAAACGGATTGAAGCCCGATTTGGTAACCTACAATAGCTTGATGGATATGTACGCTAGGGCGGGCGATTGTTGGAAAGCGCAAGAAGTGCTTAACGGGTTGCTAGAGGGGAACGGGCGGCCCGATCTTGTTTCGTATAATACGGTTATTAAAGGGTTTTGCAGACAAGGGCTTATGCAGGAGGCTATGAGGACTTTGACCGAGATGACTAGTCGAGGTATAAGGCCTTGCATTGTGACGTATAATACTTTTGTAGCGGGGTTTTCGGCGAGAGGGTTTTTTCAAGAAGTGGATGAGGTGATTAGTTATATGATTGAGGATAATTGTAGGCCGAACGAGCTTACGTATACTACTATCGTGGATGGGTATTGTAAGGCGAAGAAGTACAAGGATGCGATGGAGTTTGTTTCGAGGATTAAGGAGAAAGATGGGTTGTACGGTGAGGAATCCACGCAGAGGCTCGTTTCGAGGATCAGGGAGAATATGGAATCTTGACTTGCTTCGACTTGTGGGTTTTTGATCTTTCACAGCCCGAGAGGTTAGGGGCAAAATTGTCCTTTTGCCTGCGGCGTCTTGATACTACTATCTTTGGGAGGTTATCGTACTATAGAGATCGTATACGACGGTTGAGTCTTCTTGTCGGAAAAACTTACTGTGCCTTTTGATGTTTTCGTTCTTTTCTTCTTTCGTTTCTCTCTTTGGAATCGATTTTGATTTCCATGGAGATGTGTTCTTTTTTTTTAAACACTTGTCTGTGAAATAATCTATGTATTACTTGTAAGTATTTTTTTGCCTGTAACATCTGGTTATTGCCATGTTTTTCATTTGCTGATATTGGCCATTATTATGAAAATAGACCATTCAGTATATATATGATAGACTAGCTGTAGCCAATTGCCAACATTGATTAGCCACTAACAAATTTATTGACATTAGAAATTAAAAAAATGATAAAAAAAAATAATTAAAAAAAAAAAAAGGAAAAAAAAAACCCAACATAAATTATACATACATCTCAATATATATTCC
This sequence comes from Erythranthe guttata, assembly GCF_056151865.1. NCBI lineage: Eukaryota > Viridiplantae > Streptophyta > Magnoliopsida > Lamiales > Phrymaceae > Erythranthe > Erythranthe guttata. The sequence continues at coordinate 17,921,120 of NC_142542.1, forward strand.
CACTCCTTTCTTATCATGTTTCTAACAAGTTTCAACCTTACAGAAAGAACCTGAAGAACAAGCAGATACATACATACTTTATGTAAGCTAAAACTCTCTACATATATCAACCCTTCAAATTCTACACATTTTCTTTTTAATTTATAAAACAGAGCTTGCTAGTGAAAGCTCATTAAGTTCACCAAGCATCCACTCTTCCCCGGTTTGACCGCCAAGAACAATCGCCCTCGTCCCTCCAACAACACACGTACTGTGTCCCCACGCAAACCTAGGCGGCCTCCCCGGCACATTCAGTATCCTCCACGTCGGCGACTCCTCCGTCGGATCGAGTATATACAGCTGCGAAGCAGAGTGCAGCCCCGCCACAGATCCGCCAAACACCAGTATCCTGCCGCCAGGCAAACTCACAGCCACGTGGTCCAGCCTCGGCGGCGGAGCCACCCCTCCTGGATTCCCGCCGCCTGGCATCTCGCTCCCCGTCACGCACCTCCACCGCGGCTCCTCCTCCCCCAAGTCCATCGTGAACACGTCGCTCGACCGGAACCTGAGCGGCCCACTCTTCGCCAGCCCACCGAACATCAATATTTTCCTCCCGCCGTAAACCGACAGCGTGTGCCCTAATCTTGAAGGCGGGGCCCACGCCGCCGGAATCTCCCGCCAGACAGGCTTATCCGCCGCCAGGTCGAGCAAGAACGTGTCGCTAAGGAGCACACCGGAGTCGGCACAGCCGCCGGAGACTATAAGCTTCGTACCGTCGAGTGTGCACGAGCTATGCCAAGATCTCGGAACAGGTGGGCCCAAGCTCAAGATTTCGTGCCACGTAGGTAGTTTCGCGTCCAAATCCAATACGAACACGTCGTTGAGTAACCCTTGCCTCCCACATCCACCAAAGAGGACTAGGTGGGACCCGCTCATGGACGAGAGCGTGTGGCCCCACCGCCCGGGGGGCGGTGACCCAACCTTGACGTGCTGCCACTCGGGATTCGATGAGTTGAGGTCCAAAACAAAAGTATCGTTCATCGGCTGCATATTAACACCCTCACCACCGAAAACAACCACACGGTTCCCAACGGCGCAGGCACTGAAGTTGCAGCGGGAGGGTTCAACAGCACCACCCACGGTTAGTTTCCGCCACGCTGCCGCCTCAAGAGTGGTCAGCTCTCTAGCCAATCTGCCCCACCCGAGCCTCTTAGCACCGGGCACAGTTTCCAAAACTCGAGTAGTTTCGACGCCCCACGCGTTTTGACACACCATTCTCCAAAGATCTTCGCTATTGGTTAACTCATAAAAACGCAGACAAACTGACCCAACAGAAGCAATATCCCTCGGAGTTAAAAGTGATAGGATCTTCATGGCGATTACTTCGTCACTTAACTGCATTATCCCACAAAACCCTCCTCGGCTGCTGATTTTGCGGGCCCCTTCAAATACGTTGATTCTACACCTGTCGAGTGTTCTCGTTGTTGATTCTTTGGCAGAGGATCCTGGAAGTGGGCCCAGGTCGAGGGTTACTTCTGAGAATACCTGTATACCGATGATGTGCGTTATTGCTCCTTCGTCGCCGTATATTGGAGTCATGCGCAGCCTGTTCATTAGTGGAGATCCGTCTTTCCTGAAATTTAATAATTCGCCTTGAAATTCGATCCCTTTCTCGAGGCACCTTCTTATTTCGGAAACTACTGTGGGGTTCACGAGTGGGTGCCTTCGCTTGGCAAATGGGCCTCTGCATTGCAAGAACCGGCTGCACAAGTCTCGAAATAGTCAAAGATGTGATTGAGGAGAGTATCCTAATATTCACAAATTTAAAACATAAGTAAACTTATACTATAGCAAACTTCAGAAATGATTGCACCGGAAAGTTGGGAAATTTGTAAATTGTACTACCTCTTTTTTTTTTTTTTTGATCGATATAAATTGTACTACCTCATAAGAGAAGAAAAGAAAAAAAAATGTAATATCTATCATTTTTAACCTTTTAATCTCTCATTAGTTATATTCATTCTTTATGTTTCAGCGAATTTTAAGGGAGTAATACCACATTGATCCTTAAATCAATCCGTGAACTCTATGTACATGCACAAAGAGAAACTAAATCTTGATGGAAAAAAGACTTAAAGAAACTAAATCATATTGTGCAGAAAGAATATCCAGCTCAGTTGTTATCAGAAGCAACACATCAGCTTTTCCGACATCCATGTATGAGTGCCAGCTTTTAAAGCAAACAAGAACTCATATTTATCATTGATTTTCCATACACGTATAGAAGCACTTAATAGGTTCTGCTTAATCAAAATAGAATATTAAACCTTCCAAGAGTAACAGTAAAAACTAGAATTCGTTAAACACGAAAATCTGTTCCCAATGCAATTATTTACTTGTTAGCTTAAACATACATATAATATTATTAGTCTGCAACAGTATCTAAACAGGTTTTACCAGTCATCCTAAATAAGCAATGCCTCCTAAACCACGGATTTGGGCAGTAAATAATTTTGACCGGATTTCACCCTCTTTGAGGCTGAAAATATACCAAAAACAAATTTTATATGGACCGCACAGTAGAAGTTCACTAAAGAACTAAAAAATATAACGTAAGTAATAGTTACAGCAATTCAATTTTGAAGCTTCTGTGCCAATATAATCGTTTCTTAGTAAACCAACAAAAAAGCTTATCTGTATCCATATAACAAGCAATATCAATAATATACTTCACAATTCAATTTTCAGAACAAAATCCAACATGTTACTTCAATAATCGCTTTAAGTCATGTTTGTCATTCACGCTATATCTGTATATCATCTTGAAACTCATCACTGGCTGTTCATAATGAAGTCAAATTAAATCTCAATAAGATTCCATGAACTGCGTACAAGTTTTGAAGAACTGATCTATCCTTGTTTTAGATCAGAATCAGATAACTAGAGCATTGTTATTCAAACTTAAACACCTCTACCATAACTAATCGATAATCTCATGTTTTTTCATGCAACAACAAAGACTGTGCAACAATTTCTATATCATACACCGTTGCGCACAACACAATTCAAGCCTCATAATTTCTCATATTGCCAAATCTCCTGGTTAAACGTCACCACCAAGGAAACAATAGTTATTCAAATTTAATATACAATTCACCGAGCCCAAAGTAACAACAAATACTAAGGGTTCAAAATGATAAATGTTTATTGCCCACTATTGCTACTAATAATAGAAAGAACAAGGAAAGCACACAGGCGAAACATCACGAAGTAAAATTCATAAAGTATAGAGGGACACAAAATTGAATTTCATAACCGACTGCCTAATCTCCCTAATCGGCTTAATATATCCAGTCATTCTTTTATTATTACCCAACAAAGATACAAAAATGGTCTTCCCGTTCATCCTCATTTGTCGAAATTTCAAAAATTCAGTTTCGATTTGTATACATCTATCGTCCACAAGACATGTTAATCGAACAACTAAAGAAACTGCAGCAGTTCAATTCATCAATAGACTATAAAAACCTGAACTTTAATAGAAGCCAAAAAAAAAACTAACTAACCAGTTGCGACCGATAACTTCCTCCGCGCGGTAGCCAAAAACCATCTCAAACACGGAATTGACGTAAATAATAGGATTGCCCGGCTCCAAAGCATCGGCAACAACGAATCCACACGGCGCCGGTTGCAGAAGCTTATCCACAGGGAACGGCAATCCGCCGCCGCCGCCTCTCTTCCTCAACAGAAACCCAGAACCCTCTCCAAACTCCTCCAACTCGCAGTCGCTGCTCAGATCAGACTCTGCGTCACTGTCCCACTCCATCAAATACCTCAACCACAATACGACGCCGTTGCCACCTCACCCCATACAGTAACGGTGATGATCAAATCGGTAACAGAAGCAAACACACCAATTGGATTTGGGGGAAATTGGGGGATAATTGAGATTTAAGGGGGTGGGGTGAAAATGAGTGGAGGAGAGATTGAGATTTAGCAGAGAGAAGAAATGGGGGAGTAATCTAGAGAGAGAAAATATTGAGCAAATTGGGGCATGAAAAATCTGTTCGTTGGGTTTGGGGTTAGGCAAATGGAGATGGACGAGTTAGAATGGTACAGCTGGTTGATGTTCACAAATTTGTGGTTATATATATATGGGCAAATTACGGCCACCCCTGAGTTATGGTCAAATTACAAAAACCGCCCTCATGTTTAGGTAATTACAGTCACTCCCCTCAACTATGCATTATCTTACGAAAAGACCCCTCCAGAGATAATTTAGGGATGTTAATTCGGTAAAACCGAACCGAAATTTCAGTATACCAACATTTCATACCGTTTATCGAACTAAATATACGATTTGGTTCGGTAAATAACCGAATTACATAAAATTTATGTAAAAATATTTAAAATGAGGGGGTGACTGTAATTATCCAAACAAGAAGGATTTTTTTCGTAATTTGGTCGTACCTCAACGGGTGGCTGTAATTTGCCCATAAAATGAATTGCATGTAAAGTCCAAGAAGGGCAGCCCAAAATCGGAAGCCCAGTTCTATTAGTAAAGCGTCTAAAACCTAGCAAGAAGGAGACGTCGTTCGCCCTTATGACGTACGTCGACCGGATGTAGAGCCATATAGGTTATAGTGTGACCTCGGATCGGGGTTTTAGACGAGCTGAGGCATGTTTACCTAAAAGGTAATTAGATCAGAAATCCTAATGAAGTTTGCATCTAATGAAAAGAAATATCTATATTTAGAGGGGTTCGTTAAAACTTTTACTCTCTAATTCATTTCACTAAACTACACAATAAATGTTTTAAAACCCTCTTCTGAATTGATTGTCGGAGCTTCTATGCCGAAAAAATCCTCCTAGTATTGCAGGAACAGCGGTCGATCGAGATTCCGGCGAACTTGGAAGCTCACGAAAGAAAAATCAAGCTAACAAAATAAACATGTGCCTTTGTTTTTCATAGCATGTTCTCATATCCCATGTGTTCAATCAAAGATTAAAAGATTAGGACCCTCCAAACTGATAATTAATTAATCAACAAAAAATATAGCAAGTCGGTGTGACAATTGATGATTTGATTTTGCAATTCAAGTGCAAGAAATAAGGAATTAAGGCAACTCCAACAATTTTTCTATAATTTTACCATTTTTATCTCAAATTATAAAAGTATTGTAATTTTACTATTTGGTGAACACATTCTAGCAATAATTGTTTATATTTTAACACATCACTGCACCAAAATAATTATTTTTGCGAAACTGTTATTTTTAGTATGATATTTAATATATTTAGTTATATAATAATATAAACTAAATTTTATTGTTTAAATTTTTTTGAATACAAATATGATATAATTTTAATTTTTTTTAACTCTCAAATTAAATGTCAAGAATCATTGACATTTGACAACATTACTAAAATATTATTAATTAATTAAATAAAAATGAAATATCAGTGAATTTATTGGAAAAACTAACCGTTAAAAGCAAATTTACCATTTCACTTTTTGGCTTGCCAAACCTAAATATTAACAAGTGTTGTAAATTTTAAAAGAATTTTGGCCAAATTTTGAGAAATGGTAAGTTATAACATATGAAAGAGCTGTTGGAGTAATTAACAACAGGCAAATTATACTTAAATTTGAAAAATAAACAATTGAATTTTTTTTTCCCAAAAAGATATTCAATTCAAATTCTAAACATAGTCCAAATTATTATTAAATAATTTGTTATTATTAGAAAAGAAATAGAGAAAGAGAGATATGGAGAACAAGATCCACGCGAATATAGGGTACCGTGCTTTCCAACTGTAATACCGAAAAAGCCCCTAATATCCTCTGACAATTACTTCCTTATTTATTATCAGTATTTAGTACAACCTTCTTCCACTTTTTTCACACTCAACTACACACACTTCTTCACTTCCAAAAACACACACTAAAAATTTCTGGGTTTGTCCGAAAAGTAGAAAGAGAAAAAGAAAAAGTACTGGAGAAAGAATTCTTCTTTTGATTTTCAAATTTTTTTTAAATTTAATTAATTTGTTGAGCAGCCAGAGATGCCAATCCAGAGCGACGCCGCAACGCCGCCGCCGAGGATCGGGAAGATCGGCCCGTACACCGTGTTCGTGACGCCTCCGGCAACCCCGAGTCCCGGCCCAAAACCGGAATCTCGGAGTAGAACCTCGCCGGTTCAGTTTCAGGTCGAGACGCCGGTTCAGCTGGCTTCCCGACCGCCGGTTATGGCGCCTCCGGCGCAGTTTTACAAAGAGAAGCCTTCTTCTTTCTCTTTCTTCTGGAACACCGTTGCCAAAGTTCAGAATGGTATCTTTCATTAACTCCCCAATTTTTTTTTTAATTATTATTATTATTATTTGGAGTAATTTATTTTTCAAAAAAAAAATCAATTTAATTTCCTAAATTTGATTTAATTTGAAAATTAAGCTCATGCGAGTTTGGACGAACACGTGGCACACTGGTTTGGGTTGAATCAGTCAAAGTATCAATGGGCGTTGGATGATTACTACGAAAGCAATGGAAAAGTGAGTTTTTTTTTTCTCTTCTCTATAATGAAGATTTGCAATAGATACTTAGATTTTAACCATGGTTAGTGGTTACACTTACACTCCAATAAAATTGAATTTGTATCAAATTTGAAACTCTATAAGAGTTACCTCAATAAATTTAGAATTTTTATATATGAATTTTTTGGATAGGGATAGGTAAAATTGTAAAATTGTCCATCGTTCTTGAACTATTCCATTCCTTCTTGGTAAGGTCAAATTACGAAAAAAACTCTTTCTATTTGGATAATTCCAACCACCCCTCAACTATGAATCTTTTTACACGTCCACCCTTATGAAGTCAAATTCAACAGAATCTTCTACATTATGTGGAATGTCTCTAGTTTGTATTTATTTTGTGCAAAAATGCAAATTCTGATGCACCACGATCTGATATTTACAATCTGATATTCACATCTTATGATCATCTTGTTGCAAAATGTGGAGCTCGAATGGGGTAAAACGGGTACAAACTGGAGAATATTCCACATAATTTAGAAGATTCCACTAAATTTGACACCATAAGAGTGGATGTGAAAGAAGATTCATAGTTGAGGGCGGTGGTTGTAATTGTCCAAATATGAGGGGGGGGGGGGGGGGGGTGTGGTTCGTAATTTGACCTTATCTCAACTGTGGTCGTAATTTGCCCTTTCTTCTTTAAGGATATGTTCATTAACCGAAAAGGTCTACTGTTCATGAAATCAGTCAAGCAAGTATAAATTCGAAAACTACGGATTTGTTATGCAACTTCTTGGTTATACTTGCTAAACTCGTACTTTGTTGGCCTATTCTTTTTTGTCTTTTGCTAACATTAGCATAAGTGGGTTATTGTTTAAAGTTCTTAGTCATAGCTTGGTTTCGTTTAATTCGTTGTGTCATTTATTTGTCCTACAAATAGCAGTGGAGTTGTGTCTACCAAGTACCAGACGCAATTTGGAGGTAGATGCGATTTTAAGTTGAAAAACGGGAAAGATGCGATGCAATTTGTGCACAGGGCGTTGATTTAAATATGATAAAACTCCAATTCAAACTCCGAGTTCTTTATTGTGTTATAGTTTGCCTCCAAAGTACAAAAAATAAATATGTATTTATTTTGTGTTGTTTTGGATGGCAGAATCATGTCGTAGAAGCAAAACCACAGGTTAAATCCAGCAAAATACAGAGTGTATGAGTAAAGCTTGGGAACCACCATTTTCAAGGGAGGAGGACAAGGGCAAATAAGTCATTTTGTGTTATTTCGTTTCCGAATTCGGGATTATCAAATGTTAAAATGCCTAGAAGCATTTTTTTTTTTTATTATCTACATTTAGCTGTTCTTGTTGTTGTTGTGATATGTTGGTGTAGCCTTTTGTTAATATCTGCAGCTGAGCAAACTTGCAAGAGTTGCTACAAAATGCTGTTGTTTGTGTTTTGTACTTGTATTTTATGATGTAAAAGACGAAAGCTAGCAAATATGTAAACTCGATCGACATTTTCTGTTACATGAAAAAGTGAGGGAGATGTTGCAATTGAACTTTGTACATTGATTCGACTCCTAGCTAGGATTGGTAAAAATTGGTTTTGTAAATTCTCGTGAAAATATGCTCACTTGTACGGTTGAGAGGGTGTTTGGGTAAGCTTATAAGCTGTTAACAATGGCTTATAAGATGTTTAAGAGCTTATAAAATTCAAAAAGATCTTATAATGAGCAAAAATAACGTATAGTCTCGTTATCCAAACACTTTATTTGCTTATAAAAATAAGATGTAACAACTTATCAGCTTTTAAAACAATTTAATAGATGTCAGAGCTTATCAGCTCTTCAAGATAAGCTTAGTCAAACACCCTCTCAAAACCCTCATCTCCTCACAATAATATATAAAACTCCACGAAACATCTGCTTATGAAACCCAATGTTCATAGAATTGTAAAATTTTTGCTGATATTTTTTCTCTTTTTTTGTTTTTTTTTAATATAAGAAGTATAGTTATTTTGCCTGCAAAGTTATGTATGATTTACCTAACTAGTATGATTTGTATCATGCAGATTGTCTGCAACAAAAAATAGCTAACTGTACCATATTGATTTTGTAGGAAAAAAAAAATCTAGAAATTTCGTAGGCATTTAAGAATGATTAGCTAGCAAGAACATGTTGCTTGACATAATACAATGTACACTTTGTAAGTTCACACATGATTAGCTGATCTTGATGGTGACCTAATCATAATGTTAGATACTAAAAAACGAAGAAAAAAAAAATAGTTGATTTCGTTATCGACAGACGTAGTTTCATCAAAGTCTTGAAGCTTTAGCTCAAGCTCGGCTAATTAGAAAGTTCGAACTCTTAACTTTCTCAAGCTTGGGCTCGAGCATTTGTCGAGTCGGCTCACTAGGTTGATGAGTCGACTCAGCTGATTTACATCGCTTATTCATCATACGAACACCTCTAATTACAGTTCCATCGTAGAAAAGAACCCCTAATACTTGAAATTCGAATCTTCGTCTGAAACGCTGAATACTAACAGTCCTATTTTTTTTTCCGAAACGAAACACTACCACAACAACTTAGGTTCGAAGAAAGAACTTAGGACAGAAAGTTCTTAAGCAGTATCAAAACTCAGTCTCACTTCGACTCATTAGAAAGAAAATTCTATACATAACTGTATCAGTACAACAAATTTATAATTCCAACATCTGTAACGTAATAGTAGGCAACGAAACATTCAAAGGGATTCACTATTAAACGTGTCTGTTCAAAGAGAAATAAAAATTAACCCATGCGTGTATAAATGTCTAGTGATTTACAGACCCGTTGAAACCAGTATGAGATAACCACAAAAAAAAAAAAGAGAAGAGTCGAGCAAACAGACAAGAGCAGAGAGAGAGATCTATACATCGAACGGAGTTCAACAAACAAATTATTTTTTTCTAGACAGGAGGTATGTTGGCGAATGAGAAACCTTTGTAACCCTTGTATGCATAATACGCGATCCTCGTGTAGTAGAATCCCGGCAGGAATAGAATTCCGCCCAGTATAGCGAAAAATATCCCTTCAATAAGCACATCAAGAAAATAAATCAATTACGGGGAAATCAGATAGTTGGTAAAAAGAAGAAAAAAAAAACACGTTAGTAGAAAACACATGAATGCTTCCATGGGAGAAATCCGTGCTGTGGGAGATGTACTCTAAGGCCTCGTTTGGGAATGTTTGCGGGACTGATAACATTAATGTAATATGTGGTTAATGATTATCTTATGCTTGATTTGTACTGCATATCCTTCATATGCTTGATTAAAATACGGGCCCCTTTTTCTTTATCGTGGACTTAAAAACCAAAAATTCCAAATATTTGAAAAAGCTCGATTATATTGTTCGTTCACAATTCCCAAACAAGGCCTAAGGATGCCTAACTCTCCATGATCAACCAGAAATTCTCAATACCAAAAGCAACTATACACTACAGTAATATTATCATCGTCGATGAACTGGCCAGGGATAAATAGAAACGTGGCATAAATAACACAGTAATATTTCATCGTCGAAACAACTATACACTACAGTAATATTATCATATATTATATTATACACACGACTTTCAGACTTAACATGCATTAGGATGTTTGTCGAAATCCGTTCCTCGACCAACCACAATAAGTTAGAGAAAGCATAACCAGCAAGAAAGAATACGAAAAAAGAGAAGCAGCTTCGTTCCCCGAGGGTATCACATTCTCTGTTGATAAATAAGTTGATTGATAAATGATAATGGCAATAGGTGTAATTTCATTCCATATTTAGATAACGTAAATCGTTTTAATGTCATGATTAGATACAATCCAAGGAGAAATATGAGGGAGTTCTCAACTTAAACGAACATCTTACCGCTGACATATCCATATAAACCTTAGTATGAGCTAATCAATAATTAACCATGCCCACTTAAACTTCTAGAACTTAGCCTATCTCGTATAATCGGATCCAATTCTTTTCCAACAGGAATCTACTCTCAGGTGGTGTTTGCAAAAGCTTTTACAAATAGCTTATGATAATCTATTTTTAAGAGTTTGCAAAATGAACTTATGCTTTTGCTTCTCTTAAAGTAAGCAACTTTAAGCTATAGCTTGTTAAGCACCTATTGGTTTTTTCTGTTTAAGTTGATTTTCGAGTAAATTTGCAAACACCCCCAGCTTTTAAAAATAAGTACTTAGAATCAACTTAACTCACAATCAATAACTTCACAATCAATAACTTCTGCTTTTAAATAAGCTTTTGCAAACACCGCCACAGTATACTTCAGTTTAAGTCTTGATTTTCAGGTAATACAACGGAATTATTAATTATTAATTATTAATTATTAATTTCCATTTTTAATGTTTCCCCAAGTAACAACCAGCTCGTACAATCTGGCTACAACAATCAACAATTTCAGATATGCCCTAATTTTTTAATTTCAGAACTATTAGAGGTTTTAGTAATTAACTGATTAAAACCCCCAAATTTTAACCTAATTAACAACTAATTCGAACAGAAAACCCAATCATGCTCCCCCAACCGACACCAAAACAAACCCCTTTTGAGAAGCAGTAAACCAAAAGATACAGCGAAGGGCAAAACGGGAAATTTCGGAATAAAAAAAAGGTACCGTGGGCGCGGTCGCCGCCGACTTGATTGACGGCCATGGCGATGCCGAGTACGATAGCGAGGGCGCCGAAAACGAGGAGCGCAACGGCGAGGGCGATCTCTTTGATTGGCGGCTTGTTGTTGACGGTGTACGAGGTTCCCATCATTATATCCTCGTCTGAAATCGAGAACGCGTGATCCACGTACGCCATTTATTTTTTTACCTCCAGAGATACTTTCGATGGGTTTCTTCCCTTTTACCTAGTGGGTTTCAGAGAGATTAATTCAAGAGAGAGAAAGACTGTGGTAGAGAGAGAAGGAGCTGTGAGAATCGGTGAAGAGAGAAGAAGAAGAATAATAATCAAGAGTGGAATACCGTGGGCAATACGTTGCACAAGAAGAAGAAGAAAGGGCTTTGTTGGGATTTTGGACTGGAATTCAGAATTCTTCAACTTCTTTTATTTTATTTTATTTTACTTTTATTTTGGAAGAAAAACCACAAGTCTTTTTTTATAGGGTAAATTACAAACACCCCCCTGAGGTATGGTCAAATTACAAAAAAACCCCTCTTGTTTGGATAATTACATCTACCCCCCTAAACTATGATTTTTTCTTACACCTCCACCCTTATGGTGCCAAATTCAACATAATCATCTATATTCCGTGAAATGTGCTCTAGTTTGTACTCGTTTTGTGTAAAAATACAGTTTCCGATGCACCAGAAACTGATATATACAAGCTAAAAATCACATATTATGATCATCTTGCTTCATAATGTAGAGTTTGAATGGGATAAAACGGGTACAAAAGTGATAATATTCCATATAATCTCGAAGATTCCACTAAATTTGAGGGGGTGGTTGTAATTATCCAAACAAGAGGGGTGTTTTTGTAATTTGACCATACCTCAGGGGGGTGTTTGTAATTTACCCTTTTTTATATATGTTTTTAGGAAAACAAATTTTATAAAAAATAAAAATAAAAAATTGGAAGATAAGCAAAAGCTATTTTCAAAGAATTGTTACGGGGTAATTAAATTGCACGTCAATACACTAATTTTAAGCTTTGATGAAGGCACCTTAACCTCCGTTATGTTTATCGAGTTTGTAAATGCTACACTTGATGAAATATATCGGAGAATTCTACATTGTTGAAAAATATTGGGGGCGATGGCCCCCCTGACCCTATACTAGCTTGGCCACCGCCTTTGTGAATAAAAGTCGAAATTTTAATAATTTTCCATTTGGGCTGAACGTTTTATTTGGCTTCTAAACAATCATGAAATTATGTGGGTTGAAAAACATGTGATGTGGTTCTAAACAATAATAATGGATCTGTATTATGGTGGAGAAATTGGACGATAAGATCATACAAATAATTTGGGTAAATTCCATTTTTCTCCCTTCTACTTTGGCAGGATATTATTTTACCCCCCACTACTTTCAATTGCATCGATTTGCCCCCTTGTACTTTGACTCGATGTCACTTTACCCCCTTCTACTCTCAATTCCATCGATTTGCTCCATTGTACTTTAGCTCGATATCACTTTACCCCCTTATACTCTCAATTGCAGCGATTTGCACCCTTGTACTTTGGCTCAATATCACTTTACCCCCTTATACTCTCAATTCTATCGATTTGTCCCCTTGTACTTTAGCTCGATATCACTTTACCCCCTTATACTCTCAATTCCATCGATTTGCCCCCTTATACTTTGGTTCGATATCACTTTACCATCTCTACTCTCAATTGCATCGATTTGTCCCCAGGTACTTGAAAAATTGTCTCAATGTGGCCCTTGCAGTTAGTTTTCACATCTTTGACCTTAACACCGTTTGATCTAAGTTTGAAAATTACTAAAAAGTCAACCCTCCTAGTTTAAATAATATTAAAAAAAAATTCAAGACAACGAAAAAACATAGTCCACGACGTCAGCCACTATTCATGTATAATTTTTTTTTAATTTTTTTAATAATTATTTAAAATGGGAGGGGTGACTTTTTTGTAATTTTCAAACTTAGATCAAACGATGTTAATGTCAAAGGTGTGAAAACTAACTGTGTGGGCCACATTGAGACAATTTCTCAAGTACATAGGACAAATCGATGCAATTGAGAGTAGAAGGGGGTAAAGTGATATCGACCCAAAGTACAAGGGGGCAAATCGATGCAATCGAGAGTAGAAGGGGGTAAAATGATATCCTGCCAAAGTACAAGGGGACAAATCGATACAATTGAGAGTAGAAGGGAGTAAAGTGATATCGGGCCAAAATATAAGGGGGAAAAGTGGAATAGATTATAAAAAGAAAAAAGAAAAATAAAATCCTAGAAAGAAATAGTGAAAATGAAAAAGAAAACGATATATGATCGAAAAACGTACTCTGAGAAATTTTAATTTATAATTCTTATAACGATTCAAAAGGACAAAATATTTTTTTATGAAATTTGAATGAATTATGGGTAAATTGGAAAAGTCATCCTAAAGTTAGGCTAAAAAAGAACAACCCCACCAGTCCCTACTCACTAAAATTTCCTTGACGTTTGTTCCCGATTACACCGACCCTCTTAAATGCCAATTTGATCTCTGCTGACGTGATTTTTCTTTATGTTACTTTTAAAGACAAAAATTACCATTAAAGGAATAATGGTAATACAAAAAAGTTGTGGATTGTGTTATTTAAGAAGAAAAAAAATCCTTATAAAAAGTCATATGAGGGTAATTTTTCTTTATACAAATTAACATAAAGAAATGTCAAATCCGCATGGATAGAATCGACATTTTTTAGGAAATATTCCCCGAAATAAATAAAAATGTGAAAAATCACTATATAAGGAGTTTGTGTAAGTTGGAAACAAACGTCAAGAGGATTTTGATAATTATGAATAGGAGGGAATATTTTTATTATTGAATAAATTCAGGAAGAGTTTCGTAATTTACCCATGAATTTTCAATTCCAAAATCAAACATTTTTGTACCGAAATCGGAAAAAATCGAGAATCTCATTCTAATTTATGTTCCTGATTTGTAAAATATGTCATTCTACATTTTCGTTGCGGTTGTTAACAACTTATTAATTTCAGGGGTTGCTTGTAATTATGCAAACAATGAGGGTCTTTTTTCGTAATCAGGCCTTACTTCAGGGGCTCCTTGTAATTTGCCCTAGTAAGTAGGAAGAAATACAGTTCGGTTTTGAATAGTTCATTCCCAATTCTCCATCTCTTCTAATTTTAATTCATTCATTTATTTATTTATGAATTTGTATTGTATTTGCAGCCGTCCCAGTAGAAGACAAATGGAGGGCTGGACTACGATAATACTCCACCCCTCTTTAACTACAACAGCTACCAACACTTTGATTTGTTCGATGTTCCCACGCTTTCGCAGCTTCGATTATATCCATGTATGTTGTAATAATCCCACACAAACAAAAATTTCAACTGCATATGGATCGTAGCTTCTTGCTGTGGGATTCTTGATGAGAATCATGCCTCGTTCATCACTTGAAGGTACGCACACCCAAATTCTTTTGTCGATTTTCAGACAGCCCCTTTTCATTTTTCTTTAACATGTTTTGGCTTTTGTCGGAATGATGGTGGTTTCACGGTGGCGAAAATTGTTTCTCTGTTTTGACAGTGGCTGTGGTTTTATTGATAAATATTGCATTACAACCTAATATTACTGAGTTTTTTGGAGTTTCTGGATATTGCTTACAAACTGTTTGATTAATTGCTTCATAGAAACTAGAGATAGAGAATGATGTTGTTCAACTCTGGCAAGTGATTTTTATTTGTGAATTTCAAATCTTTTAAGATGTTTTTTAGTAATTGGATTTTGCATTAGTATAGTTTTCGTGGTTAAGTCTCCAAAAGTATACTACTTTGTTGAAGAGAAACTCTTTCTTCTTACATGATTCATGTACGAGAAACAAGTAAAATCTTTGAATTATTTTCGCCTTTATTATCGAAAAAAAGACTGATTGATAGATCAACATTTCAAGTGAATGCAGTGATTTCTCCATCAGCATCACTCGATATGCAGAGTTCGACGTCGAAACACCCTTCACCAGCTCTCTTCTTTTTCCTCGGTGGAATAATATTACTCCTCGTATTACTGATCCTAATATTCATCTTCCGAAAAATTATCAAACCAGCAAAAGTGAGGATGCTCATCGCTCGAACAATTAAGCAGCCAGGTTTCTTGATTCGGTAGCTTCAGTCTTTAAAAAAGTAAATAGTTTCGAAATTATTGTCTAATGCTGAATTCTATTGCAGTTACAAAAGATGTCCTAAGTGGTAATCTTCGTACAATAACCTATTTCCACTTCAACACACTGAAGAAGGCAACCAAGAATTTCCACCAGAATAATCTGCTCGGTAGAGGTGGATTTGGACCAGTATACTTGGTAACAATTAGTAAATTGGAACCGCATTTCTGATTCCGATCCGGAATTTTCCGATTTTGGAACAGTATTTTTCATTCCGATTTTTTTTAATGGAATTGGAATATATATGAGATTCCGATTTTCGATCCAATTTTGAATTCCAAAAATTCCGATTTTTTTCCCAAAAATTTCACTTGTAATATAAAAGTTATTATCTATTTAACATTTTATGTTACTAAATATTCCAACTTTCTGAACTTTTATCCGAAAATTTCCTATTTTGGAACAAGTTTTTTCATTCCAATTTCCGAAATTCCGATTTCCAAATTTTCCGATTGTTTCTGGAACGGAATTGGAATTAGTTTTCCACTCCCGAAAAAAAATTAGATTTTTTTACAAAAGGGCTAATTCTGATTTGTATCGGTCCGATTTCTGCCTCTAGTAACAATACACGAAAAAAAACATGTTTTAATTTCCTCCTTTCTTGAAATAGTAATAGAACATCTTTAATTTTCTTTCGATTTTTAACAGGGCAAGTTAGAAGATGGAAGGTTAGTTGCAGTAAAGAAACTCTGCGTTGAGAAATCACAGCAAGGCGAATCGGGATTTCTTGCCGAGGTCAAGACAATAACGAGCATACAGCACAAGAATCTCGTACGTCTTTTAGGTTGCTGTTCAGACGGAGCTCATAGGCTACTTGTGTACGAGTACATGAAGAATAGGAGTTTAGACCTTATCATCTACGGTATATATATTTTTTGTCTAATTCTTTATTTGCTATTTGGTCCTAAATGATTTTGTCTGAATACGATTCTTTGGTCGTATAATGCAGGAAAAAGTGATGTATTTTTAAATTGGGGCACTCGGTTACAGATAATACTTGGGATTGCTCGAGGCTTGCAATATCTACACGAAGATTCGCACGTGAGAATTGTACATAGGGATATTAAAGCGAGTAACATTTTATTGGACGACAAATTTCAACCTAGGATCGGAGATTTTGGTCTGGCTAGGTTTTTCCCCGAAGATCAGGCTTATCTCAGCACCACATTTGCTGGAACCTTGTAAGTACTCTCTCTCTCTCTCTCTCTCTCTCTCTCTCTCTCTCTCTCTCTCTCTCTCTCTCTCTCTCTCTCTATATATATATATATATATATATATATATATATATATATATATATATATATTACATAATCTTCACATTTTGACAGAGGTTATACGGCACCCGAATACGCCCTAAGAGGAGAACTGTCTGAAAAAGCAGACATATACAGTTTCGGTGTCTTGGTGCTAGAAATTATTAGCTGCAGGAGAAATACCGATCTCAAATTGACATCGGAAATGCAATACCTCCCCGAATATGTAGGGCCCACATCCTTTAAATTTCCTCAAAATTCTTCAATTTTTTTGTATTTTTTTTAACTTTCTAATATGAACGAATATACTTTCTGTGCAAAGGCATGGAAGCTATACGAGAAGTCCATGTTAATCAATCTCGTGGATCCAAGGATACGAGAGGATTGTTTAATCGAGAAAGATATACTGCAGGCGACACGTGTCGCGTTCTTGTGCCTCCAGCCTCTGGCCAATCAGAGGCCGCCAATGTCTGAAATTGTGGCAATGCTGACATGCAAAGTCGAGCTCGAAGGAGTATTGCCAATGAGACCGGCTTTCTTGGAGCGCAAGAAAAGGGTTAATAATGACGAGAAATTTTCGTGGGATTCGATTTCCGAGCCTTACCCTTCTCCTGTGAAGAGCGATTCTCCCTCATTCCCTCAGTATCACAAGTAAGAATTCGTTCGAGGAAAAAATAAAAATAAAAACTTTTATATATTTATTTATTTATTCGGCTGACTTATTGCATTTTGGAAAAAATCCAGCATGTAATATGTGTAGATAAATAAACTTATATGGTGGTGGTTACCATTTTTGGCTTGCATCAAATTCAAATTGAAGATCAATTTTTTTTGCCTGTGTACATATATTGGTATGCTTTGTTATTCTTCACACGCACACGCACACGCGCACACACACACACACACACACACACACACACACGTGGGAATGGACAGCAAAAATTGAGCTGGAGAAAGTCAAAACAGATTGGTTGGATATAACCTTCTCTTACACAGAGGTTGCTCCTTGTCTAAGTTTGATAAAATGTGCCAGCAGGTAATGTTTGTCCAAATTTGGCCAATCCCTATTAATAATGTGTGTCAAATACTTGGTATATTTTCACAAGATTGATCATTTTCTTTAGAAATTTCATCAATACTATGTGTAAATTTTTAGAGGGTTACTCTTGTGATTATCTCGAGTCCAAACTAATTGCACATTCAATCAGAACTCGAATTACTGAAAATTTTATCATATATAAAAGAAAGAAACAATAGGACCAACCCTACAAAACCCTAAGGATAATTTTGTAATTCTTTCTCTACTAATTTTTTAATTGTTATTTTTCTTTATTATCTCATTACAATAGTTTGCCGCTTTCTATATTATTCAACTTTCTTTCTTAATGGTATCTTCAAAAAAATCTATTTTTTTGCTATACTAATTTCTTAATTATTATTATTTATTATTATTTTTTGCTTTTTTAAATGGTTCATTTATTTAACGATCAATTTCATAGAATGAAAATTGAGTTTATATAAATCTTTTGTTGAGTGTGTTTGTATTATCAAATTTATATGAATGTTGATATTTTACTGTAGTTTCAATAGATCACTCATAAATTTTATTTTTATAGTATAATATATTTCTTATTATAATTGTTATTGTCACGTGTTAAAAGTTATGTTCATATACACAAATAATTTATAAATTGAAAATAAGTAATATGAAATTAAAACATAAAGAATTGTTTGAAATTGAGAGCTTGAAATAGCAAATGAAAGTGACTTTATAGAGATGGGAAAAAAAAAAAAAAAAAGTGGGACAAAGAAGAGTTGCATGCATGGGAGAATTGCTGACTTTTGGTTGGATCAAAACAGAGATGACCTAATTAATTAATGAATTGAATTTTGCCTCTGCATCTTAGCAGAAAATTAAATGCTGTTATTACCTATATCAAGAAAATTTAAATTTAAATCTAAATATGTCACATCAACACCTAATTAATAACGAATCGAAACCAATTATCCATGTACATATACAATATAAAAATAAATATGAAAATTCAGAAATTCTATCTTGTCCGTTTGTGGCAGTGAAAGAAAAAAAATAAAAAAAATTCAATCCTTCAAGAAAATCAAGATTAAGAATTTCAATTAAATACATTTAGCATTCTTTAAATATATAGGTTGTAACACTTACCCCTTAATCAACAATTTAGTATAACTTTGACTTTAATAATGTGACATTTTTTTTTTCATAATGCCCCTCCAACCAGTGTGTGTGTGTGTATATATATATATATATATATATATATATATATATATATATATATATATATATATATATATATATATATATATATATATATATATATATGTATATGTATGTATATATTGATGGATTCTTATAAATATACATATTAATCAATGGATATCATATATAGTTGTGTGTGTTTACCCCCAAATTAGCAAAACCACACACTAGTGAAATAACTACCCATTTGTTTTATGACAAAATAAAGAAAAAAAAAAGAAATTCAAAAGACAAGGATGAAGAAAGCACACCAACTCTGAATTTAAATATATTTTCTCTAGCTAATTATTAATTAAAATATCCATAAACTAATCACCAATAATTAAGAGGACAAATGCTCAAGCTCAAGTGCTCCCAATTCTCAATTAAAAACAAAAATTAACAGACTTTTCTTTATATAAATCATGAACTATATACATACATAGCTACTTCATGGAAATATATATATATATATATATATATATAGATATATATATATATTTAAAAAAAGTGAAGAGAACCAAAAGAAATAAGCCCTTCAAGAGCAGTGAGAATTAAAGATAGCAAATTTATGAAATAAAGCTGAAAAACACAAAAAAAAAAAAAAGGTAGCAAAATACTAATTAATTAATTAAACTATATATAGATTACATGCAAATTATTCTCTATTTATATATATAAATTCTACCTATTGTGTAAGGGGTTTGATCCAGAGGGAACGAGGCGTTTATCGTCTTCAACGTTCGGAATCTTGTTCGACGAGCTCATGTACCTCGAGAAACGCAGCATGATCTTTGAGTTTCTGTTTCTTGCTGCGGAAGCTGATAAGGCCGTGTTTGGCTCGTGAATATTCTTTTTTATATTATCCTTCGGAGGGAGGAAAAACCGATATTCTTTCCCCGTAGAAGTAGTGTTGGTAATAATAATCTGATTGTAGACAAGAACAAGTAGGAGGAGAGAAACCCTCATTGTGAATTTTTTTTTGAGGATGTTAGATAAAAGAATATGTTTCAAAAATGGATTATGATGTAAGAATATATTATATACTTGAAAGTGACAAATTATTATTATTATTTAATTTTTTTTTAATTGGGGGTGGGGGGGTGGAAGAGCAAAAGGAAACAAGTGTTTGCAGGTTTAAAGGCAATAACTATTTACAGTGGAATTTCTGATGCATCAACATCTTCATATATCAGAGAGAAATTTCTCTCACCAAACTGCATTTATTGCATTTTTTGAATACCATTTGACATGAAAATTAACACTAGGTAAAACATTATGCTCACCTGGGATTTTAGTTTTAAATGGAAAAATATATATACTCTCTCTCTCTCTCTCTCTCTCTCTCTCTCTCTCTCTCTCTCTCTCTCTCTCTCTCTCTCTCTCTCTCTCTCTCTCTCTCTCTCTCTCTCATGCATGTCATATTATATGTATGGTCTATGGAATGGGTCCTAATGGTAGGCACCTGAAAAATGAAGGAATTAAATAATAACAAAGAAAATATTTGGTATCAAGTAAAAGAGAAGGGGGGAAAAAAGCAGTAAAGAAATTGGAGGGGCTTTACTGCAAAATTAATATTTAATACAAAGAAGGCAGAGAAGCGTACATGCATATTTATAGCTACCATAGCTTTTGAACTGTAGAGCCATAATTTGCCTTTGATTGTACAAATTTATTATGTCTGCATCCATTTATTTAAATTTAATTTTCCAGCTTATTAAATTATTTTTTTATTACATGAGTTGCTTGATTTATTACGACTACGAGTCAACTCAATAATAAATTATGAGCATCTGCCGTACCGTCAATAAAAATAATAATAATTGGTACTTGATTATTAAATTAATTAAAATATATCAATCAAAGCTTATGAAACTTGACCTTAGTCTAAAAGCATATTCGAATGCATACCATAAAAAAGAGAGGTCAAAATATTGCTTATAACTTAACAAGAAAATTGACCATACAAAGTTTGGTGGGTAGGTATAAAATAAGTTGAGGGAAGTTAGCATTACATAAATATACACACATAATAGTATATAAAGTTCAAATGGACCAAACCATATAACTTAGACGGAGGACACCAGATATCTTAATTAGAGAGCTTAGACTAGCTGTTATCAGTATATGAATAGATGCATTCCACGTATACAGTGGAGAGTACATGGAGATGTTATTTACAAACTTTAGACGGAGAAGTATACACGCATGAAAAATATACAGTGAAGAATACAAGGAGAGCTTAGTTATGAAACTCAATTGTGTTCAGTGGTTTTATATTATAGGATACTACATATTCACAGTTATATATCCCCTAAATTATGTAGCTAAACAAAGTGAACTAACAACTACTGTTCATATTTGTCCACAAGTGCATTTACAAAATAAGTAGTTCTGGTTTTCCAAACGACTATTCTGTGTGAATGTGTACGATTGTGTGTGCGTGTGTGTCACTATATGGGTGTTGTTTGCGTGACGGTGTATGGAAGAATTTCGACGATGATAAAAACGAAGAGTGAGAGTGGAGCAGATTTGAAGGGGTACGAAAGATTGCAACAAACACGGATAGAGCTAGTGATGGAGAAGATCACGTGAATAGATCGAGAACTTTTAGCAAAATGTCAAAACTTCAATGCGTATTTAACAAAAATGCCCCTTGAGATGCTCTATATATACATAATAATGTAATATGTCTAATATATGTAAAATGGACAAAAGTGACGAACTCAATTAATTTTGTCTATATAATAAAAGAGCTTACACATTAAATATATTTGTCCATTCAACTTTGTGTCGGCAAACCCAAAGCTCTTTTGAAATATAATGTTTTTTTTTTACATGAAATGAACAGTGGCCAACACATATACATGAATCAGGACACACATGTAGTTCTTCATTTAGTCGATACAAACACATAATTTAAATTAGTCCTAATTTAGTTTGTGACTTTTCAAATTGTTAAAATTACGGAATCTATATCCAAATTTTAATTATATACAATGCCTGAAATTAGCTAATTAATATTCAATAAATAATTGCAAAACCAGATCTGAGATTGTGTCAAAATGATCAAAGACTAGCGGTCGTGTAATATAAGTAATATGATAAATTACGGCCACTTACTATCTAAGTTTAAATTACGAAAAAATCTATTATGTTTGGGTTATTATAATTACCCCACCAACTATGTTACTCTGTCAAATTCAACAAAATCTTCTAGATTCAGTGGAATATTCTCTAGTTTGTACTTGTTTTGTGCAAAAATGTAGTTTCTGATGCACTACAATCTGATATTTTCAAGCCAAGAAACACATTTTATGATCATCTTTTTCTTTTTTTTTAAATGTGGAACTCGAATGTGGTAAAAACTAAAATGGGTACAAATTGGAGGATATTCTATATAATCTAGAAGATTTAACTAAATTTGACAGTACAAGGGTGACGTGTAAAAAGATTTATAGCTGATGTATAGTTGTAATTACTCAAACATGATAGTTTTTTTTCTCGTAATTTGACTTTAACTCGGGAGGTTGACCGTAATTTACCGGAATTAATAATAACTCAATCTTATGGGCCCGCCCACTCTTATAAGGCCATGGGTTTGATACATTTTTTAAGTGGGCCGAGGTATCAATCTTAAACATCACATTGTTTTTTTTCTTTTAATATTGGAGGCCACTATTTTGAACATCATATTTTTTTCATTTGTTTTGAGGATATTTTTCTCATTTTAATACCACCAAAGAAAATGAAAAGAAATGACATTAATACTCTTAATGAAAATTAAGAAAAAAAATAAAAAAAACAAAATATATTTCCTTTATTTAAGACCACACGTCAAAACCGACAAACCCTTCTTCTTCTTCGTGGTATTAAACTAAAAAAATTGTGGTACATTTAGCATTAAACTAATCAAATATTGAGGTGGTCTTGTAACCGAGAAAAAAATGGTCTTTGAAATAGCCGTCCCGTTTAGTATTTTTGATTCTTAATTAAGAATTCATAAAAGTTCTCATGTGAATAGGGGCCAAAAACTGAAATTAACAATGGCTGCGGCTATATGCAAGACTTAAACCACTTGTGCAAGACCAAATTAATTTTTTTAATGTATAAATACTATAATACCCTTACTTGTTAAAAAAAATAGAAAATTCAAAATGTGCAATACCAAAAACTCAAAAACAAAAAAAAAAAAACCCTATTACAAAACCACAAGACCAACTCTCATCTTCTCCATCAAAACCTTTTCTCCTTCCTCATCTACAAACCCACAAAACCTAAACATTCAAAATCATCAAAACTCAACAAATCTTACAAAGATGGTAAGTATTGAGTCAGAAGACATCAAAATAGAAGAATCTACGGTGGAAAAACCCAAGAAAATATGCATTTATGTGTTTTTTTAGCTAGAATATCGTTTTTCCAAAAAAAAAAAAATCCCGTGCAGACACAGTCGACATGTACATGTCGAATTTTATAGGCAAAAATCGACATTGAGATGTCGATTTTTCTAGTAAAAAATCGACACCTTAGTGTCGAAATTTAACTGTTAGCAAAGTAGTCCAAATATACTAAATTTCGACATTAAGGTGTCGAATTTATGGACATATATTCGACACCTTAATGTCGAAATTTAGTTGTTTCATATTTTTTTAAAAAAAAAAAATCCCGCGCACACATAGTCGACATGTACATGTCGAATTTTATAGGTAAAAATCGACATTGAGATGTCGATTTTGGAGTAAAATATCGACACCTTAGTGTCGAAATTTACTATTAGCAAATTAGTCCAAATATACTAAATTTCGACATTAAGGTGTCGAATTTATGGATATTTATTCGACACCGTAATGTCGAAATTTAGTTGTTTCATATTTTATTATTATTTGTTATTTGGTCTTGCATGAGCAAATAAAAGTCATTTAATTTATGGGTATATTTGTCATTTCATCTTAATAAAATGGAATCTTTTGGAATCTTTCTTTAATTTGGTCTTGCACAAGTGGTTTAAGTCTTGCATATAGCCGCAGCCATTAACAATTTCAAAAAAATCCAAACTTTTTTCATCGGCGAAAATTAAAGTTGATTTCAGTTACATTCCCAAAAAATAATCTCAAACATTACAGTTTCGGAAATTGAAATGTAATAACATATTCTAAAGTTAGAATTTTTTGAATAAATCGACAGAAATTGAAAATTCTATTTTTTTTATCACCTATAGTACAAAATAGTAAATAATAATATTGTTAGTATAAGTATAACTTCCGAAAATCAAAATCAAATCGAAAACCCTAATCTAATGTATTCCATTAGTACAAAATAGTAAAACCATACACAACATTTATTTCCTTTATCAGTGGTAGATTTCCACCAATTGATATTTTTCCACAAACAATTGAAATTCAATTTCATAATCTGTATCTTCAATTTTGCAAACTTATAAAGTTCTTCGGTCAAACCCTAATCGATGAACATACAAAATCCTTCAAATTGTATCTGATTAAATAATCATATTGTTATTACAAGTATAACTTTCGAAAATTAATATATGGTCAAAAACCCTAATTTAATTGCGCATTTCAATTTTCATTCCAAAAAGCCCGAAAAAAATCAAAAAAATTACAAATCAAAATAAAAAAAGTTATTTCAAAATCGAAAAAATGATCGAATCAAAATCAGCGAAATTCAGAAATTTCGTTCCATTTTTCGATTCAAAGAGGTAGGTGAAAAATGCAAACAAGGCTTCCATTTTAGCCCCCTTTACCTTGTTAGAAAAAAACAAGAAAGAAGAACATGCGTTTCTTCCACATATGGCAACTTCTTCCACCATTCCCAAAAACAGAAACCGATTCAAACTTCTCTCTGTATTTCTTTTTTCCCTCTTCTGCTTATTCCTCTTCATCAAACGAGCTTTTGAATCCAAACCCTTATTTTACGGAGATCTCATCTCTCTAACCCCTGCCCCCCTCCTCCTTCTCTCTCCTCCTCCTAGATCCACTCAGTTTCATGAAAATGCCGATGGTTTGAGATTAAGACCACCTGCTGTTTCTTCGCAAGTGTCCGATCCCGTCGGTGATAATGTTGGCGGCGATATTACAGCATCCTCAAAATTGTCTGAGCCCGAGGTTAGAGAAACAGTCCCGGCGGCAATTTCATCGGAGCCTGAGTTTGACGACGATTCCGGTGAAATTACCGGCGAGCCCGTGTCGGTGGGTGATGATTCGACACTGCCCATCTCATCAAAATCCGATCTTGACGACAAAACTGCTGTGAAAACCACGGCGCCGTTGGTTTCATCGGAGCCTGACTCTGGCGACGATTCCGGCGAAATTACCGGCGAGCCCGTGTCGGTGGATGATGATACGAAACTGCCCGTCTCATCAAAATCCGATCTTGATGACAAAAAATCGATCTTGGTTTCGTCAGAGCCCGACTCCGAGGACGATTCCGGAGAAATTAGCGGCGAGCCCGCCTCGTCGGAGGATGAAACGACACTGCCTGTATCGTCAAAATCCGATCTTGACGACAAAACCAGGGTGAAACCAGGAATTTTCATCGACACTGCGGTAATGGAGAAATTGAGGAATTGTGATGTTTACAAGGGAAAATGGGTTCGAGATGATGTCTACCCGCATTACCAACCGGGTTCTTGCCCGTACGTAGACGACGGTTTCGACTGTCAGGGAAACGGAAGGCCCGATTCCGACTATCTGAAATGGAGATGGCAACCAGATGACTGTGATCTTCCTAGGTTTGAAGATCATTACCTAAATCTGTTAAGTCTTGTATTTTTTTTATGGGGATTAAGAATTAATTGTGATTATCTATGTAATATATATAAATTCTTTGATCATATCTTTGCTTGCATTTAATATGGTGACTTTGCTTAATTAAGTAGTGGTTTTGGGTGTTGTCTTAATTATATGGCCATGTTGACTTTCTTTAATTGCCTGTCCTAGGTAATGAAACTAGACATTTGTGTCGAATGTTATCTTCTTAGATAGAGTCTCGATGAAGTAAACCTGTCCGAAAAATTAAATGCAATGGATCGCCTTTCACTTTGCAGTTTTAGTTAAGTTGGAATAGCCGATGTAAGATGTATACATTTAGATTGAATGGAGTACTAGAATCTTTGATCATTTTGCTTCATGTTAATTGTAGTGTATCGTGAAATTTCTAAGTCAAATTTAATTTATAAAGAGACAATTTCCCGGATGAATTCGTGAGTACGAAATTCGGACAACAACGCATGATCTAACTTGTTGAAGTCTCTCTAATTTCAAGAAATCACAGTGAATAACATTCTTCATCATGTTAGTCTTGCTGGATTTATTTATTTATTTTTGAGCCTGTGTGTGTTTGTGTAGGTTTAATGCAACGGACTTTTTGGTGAGACTAAGAGGAAAACGGCTTATGCTCGTAGGAGACTCTATGAATCGAAACCAGTTCGAATCTCTACTGTGCCTTCTTCGTGAAGGTTTACCCGACAAGAGCAAAATGTACGAAGTCCATGGCTATAAAATTACCAAAGGAAGAGGCTACTACGTTTTCAAGATCGAGGTACCTTTCTCACCCGAGGAGCTAACTACAAAGAGAATATAAAATCATAGTCTTTTCATCTTAATAATTAAAAAAATAAAAATCACGCAGGATTACGACTGCACGGTGGAATTTATCCGATCCCATTTCCTCGTTCGAGAAGGGATTCGTGTAAACGCACAAGGGAATTCGAATCCCACTTTATCGATCGACCGAATCGACAAGACAGCTCGAAGATGGCTGAGAGCTGATATTCTTGTTTTCAACACTGCCCATTGGTGGACACATGGCAAGACTTCTAAGGGGTATGTGTGTGTGTGTGTGTTCGTATTTATGTTCCAAATTTTCGTGTAAGTAATTATAAAGTTTTGATGCAGCAAAAATTACTACAAAGAAGGTAACTTTATATATCCCAAGTTCGATGCTGTGGAAGCGTATAGAAGAGCAATCAAGACTTGGGCTATGTGGATCAAACGAAACATAAAACACGACAAGTTGGTGTTTTATCGTGGCTACTCGTCTGCTCATTTTAGGTATCGGGTTTTTTCTTTTTCTTTTTTTTTTTTTTCGATTATGGGACTTCATATTTTAATACAAAATGGTTTAATTGTATATATATATGATGTTAGAGGGGGAGATTGGGATTCTGGAGGATCGTGTAACGGTGAGAAGGAACCCGTAATTCGAGGGCCGATTATTGATAGTTATCCAGAAAAGATGAGGATTGTTGAGCAAGTTCTTAGAGAGACGAAGGTGCCGGTTGTTTTATTGAACGTGACACGGTTAACTAATTACCGAAAAGATGGGCACCCTTCGGTTTACGGTAAGAATGTGACTCTTCTGAAGAAGGTGTCTACACGAAGACAAGATTGTAGCCACTGGTGTCTGCCTGGTGTACCTGATGCTTGGAATGAACTTATATACACCTCTTTGGTTGCTACACAAACTAGTTAGTTTTTTATTTATTTATTTTATTTTATTTTATTATTTTTTTTAAAGAAAAAAAGAAAATATTATTGGGTTTATAGAGAGAGATTTGAAAATAGAAGTCAATGCCACTTGGGACTATGTTATTTATAGGAACATAAATTGTTTTTTTGTAGAAAGATTCGAATTTTGATAAAAGTGGAAAAAAATTTCGGCGACGCAAGTGAAAATGTGTGCTCGTATGCGACGGAAATGTATACACACTGAGGCCTCGTTTGGTATTACTGAATAATGACGATATTTATATTTAAAGTGGATACGAGACGGGTAGGAGTACAACAATTTGCGTCGAAGCATTGCCAATTTAATTTTTTGAATATGCTCATTTAAAAAATTTAAATTTTGAATATTGTTCAAAATCTTGTGAGCAAATTGATTCATATTGTTTAATTAATAATTATAATATAAGAAGGCAAAATCTTTAATGTGTCTGGTCATAGAAAAGGGGGGCAAAATATTGATGTAGGGACCTAGGAGAAATGGGCGAAAGAAAATGAAGGGCAAGAAAAAAGTGACCGTTAAAGTTGAATTTTATTTTTGGTTAAATACGAACTGCACCCATGTACTATCACTATTATCGCATATACTCCATATACTACAAAATGTGACAATAAGACCCTTTCCGTCAAGCCATATTAAAAATCCATCCCTTTTGAAAGTTGAGACCATTACACTAGATATTGGACAACTCCGGACGAAAGTACCCCTCTAGAAGAATCCACCCCTTATGAAACTTGATCGACTATTGCACTAGATGCTGGACAACTTCGGACGAAAATACCTCCCTGGTTGTGTATAACATGTGTTCTTTCTTTCTCTCTTGTACTCAATTTACTCTCAAATTTTTTTTTTTCATTTTACGTCCAAATACTACATGACATATTTTTCTACAACCGACGATGCAATCAGAGTGCTACGTAATAAAGTAACAAAGTTGGTCAAGTAATAAAGTCAAAAAATGTCTATTTATATCATATAAATATAAGGGTAAAAATATAACTATGCTTCATAAACTAACGATATTAGAGATTTGAAGGCTGAACGTTAAATTAAATGGCCACTTTGTGATAGTTTATCGTACGGGGTGTATGCGACAATGGTGATAGAACATGGGTGCAATTTGAATTTAACCTTTTTTTATTATATTTTATTTGTTTTAAGTTGAAAGTTGAAAGTTGAAAGCCATAAAATATATAGGGTTGTGAAATCCCATAAAACCAAGCGTGACCGGTTTCCTCGGTCCCCTCCCTACTTCATCATTTCACATGTCTTGTTGATGACCATTGTCTCTTACTACTAATAATTTTTTTTCCAACAAAAACAAAATAAAATAAAAACTTTTTTTAATCTCATAAGATGTATTTTAACTTTCTATCAATCTTATTAAACAGACAATCTCATATGTGCACTGAATAAACCACGAACGAGTTCAACACTACTTCATTTGTGTTGGCAGGAGAAATCAAAATATCATTATTAGACGTCGCAATTTTCTATTTCACTAATAAGGCCACCTTCAAGCAACGCGTAAATGTATTAAAACTTGTATATTTAGATCATAAAGTAATATTTTCTTAAAAATATTTATGATAAAGTAATTAACTTATAAATTTGGGAATATTTAAAGGGCCCATAAATAATTTTTTTTTTTTTTTAAATCCCCTCCCAAACGGGCCCTATACTTTCCTTTCATTCTCTCTCTCAATCTCGCCGCAAAATCCTCTCTCTCTCTCTCTCTTTCTCTCTCTCACACACACACACAGTTTCTCTCTCTAAATCTGCGGATTACAAGAGAATTTTGTCTTACGTTTTCTTGCAGAAATACATACACATCCCATAAATGTACATTTTGTTCTTTGTGCTGGAGTGAGTGTGTGTCAGTGTCACCCACTTCACCTCAATCAACACGCACAAAAACACACCCCCCACCTGTTCGACTGAATGCATCAAAATCAGTCTCACAACAACTGAAAGAGATGTTGGGCTTTTTCTCCAGAAAAGATGTCAGGAAAATACTCAAGCGCAAAGACAGTGACGCCGGCGAAAGAGGTTCCCTTCTCTCTCTCTGCCCTTTTTTTTACCCGTAACTGTGGATTCACGCTTCTTTAATGGAGTATTGCTTTCTGTGGCAGTAAATTTCTGAAATGCTTTCCTTGGTCAGAGCTCTACTTAATGGAAGTGATTTTCTGCTATATATATGTTCGGTTTAATTGTTAACCTGGGATTTAAATTTGGTTTGCAAGACTGGATTTTTAATTGATATACCAGAAATTCACAACAGAAATGTGTGCCACCTTCCTGTTAAATTTATCTATAAAATGCTGAGCAGTAATTACTGTAAAAGCTCTAATTGTAAAATCAGTAAGTATTAAAGTGGATAAGAAGAGAGCTCAAGTCAAGTCATAAGATCCGGTGGGGAATGTCAGTATTTTGAGTGAATTTAATTTTTTCTTTAAAAAATTATATCCCATTTACAAGAAACATTCTCTCAACTAATAAAGTATTATCGATTTTAGTAATTCCATAAATTCGTCGGTTTAACGCGCACACCAATTTGAGACGTTTGATATTCGTTTTATGAATCTGACCTAGAAAAACTGGCTCTAGTTGTTTTTTTTTGGTTGCTCTTATTCATTATTTCGTGGTGTTTCGATTCACAAGAATTGAGTTCGTAACGTTTAGAAACTTAGGCATGTGAATGAGAAATGAGTCGGTAACTCTAAGATCTAGTGATGTAACTAGAAAGTTATTTCTTGCATTAGGGTGGCAATACTAATTTCTGTTACCATATAATAACCTCCAAAAATCGTCCAACGACGAAATACATAAATAGGCAAGTTAAGATACAGTTGCAAAAGTTACCCAGAACATTTATTTGGCCGAAAAGTGATATTTCACCTGTGTGGGACATGGCTTAACTATACGCAGAGAACGAGATACAAAAAGGCATTGTAATAATAATGTATTGATAGAGATATAATCGTTAAGTTATGGCTAGCTATTGTAATAATAATCTGTTTGATTATCCATTACCTTGCTTAACTATTTCCTTTCTCTTTTTAAGGTAGAGCTTTGGAGGAATTACGCTCTTCCATGTTTAGTAAATTGCGTTCGATCGGTGGGGCCAAACGCCCGCAACAATCACTATGGGGGCCCACTGTTGCTCTTACATTTAATTTTTTGGCTTCTATTAGTATTATCTTGATGAACAAATTGGTAAGCCACGTTTCTCTTTCTCAAGCCTCGTGCTTTGTGCAAATTATTACGCAAAAAAATTGAAGGCTCTTAATTACATCTTTTTTTTTCTTGGTTTTGTTCAGGTACTTGTCAACACTGGATTTAATTATCCGATTTTCTTGAGTTTTATTCACTATGTAGTTAGTTGGTTAATAATGGCGATTTTAAAAACTCTGTCGATTCTATCTCTGTCTGCTCCGTCAAAGTCAACGAAATATTCTTCCTTGTTGTCTCTTGGTATAGTTATGTCTCTCTCCACCGGTTTTGCGAATGTTAGCTTGAAATATAACAGGTGACGCGTTATTTCTTCCCTATTAATTTTGCTTGTGAGCCTTCTTATTCTTCTTTCATTTTTCTTTTTTTCTTTTTTTTTTATTTACCTCTCATATTGGGAAGACATGTTTTTTTCAGTGTTGGATTTTATCAGATGGCTAAGATTGCAGTGACCCCAGCTATTGTTTTAGCTGAGTTCGTGCTCTTCAGGAAAAAAATTTCGACTCAAAAGGTATCTATATCTCTAAATATATATTAATTAGTTGGATTCATCGTTTTCATTTCATTTTTCTTTTCGTTGTGAATGATTAATTTATTGTAGTCGCTTCAAACCAAAACTTACAGCATTCGTCATCATTGGCAAATATTGGAATTTGGGAAGCTTTTGGGCATCTGTTTCCATTTTATTTTGGGGAAATATTTTTTCGGAGAAGAATTTGAAAATAAAATAAAGTTCGTTTGTGTTTTGAGAAGAGACAGATTATACCGTAGTAATTAAACGCATGTCTAAAAGGTGTTGAAAAAATGTATTTTGGAAGAATAATTTCAAAGGTAAAGTGATTTTGATTTGTACTTTAGTGAATACAATTTTTACTGGCAGCAGTCAAATCATGTTTGTAACAGAGCGAAACTTCTGAATTTTTTTTGGGGGGAAAGTTTTTGAATTTTTGTATAAAGGTAAAATTCATTTCGGGGAAAGAGTGAAAAGAATTTGAAATATGAAACAAACATGGGCCAAGATAAATGCTCATTTTTCCATTGTCAGTGCTAACCAAACATGAAGTAAGACCTGATTATTTAATTAATCGTGGCCTATCTTTACCAACCAAATAAGGCATTAAGTATTTGGGAATCCTTGCGTAAATTTTTATGATTTTTGTAGGTGCTTGCACTTACTGTAGTATCAATCGGTGTTGCTGTCGCTACAGTAACAGATCTTCAGTTTCATTTCTTCGGTGCTTGCATAGCAGTAGCATGGATCGTACCAAGTGCAGTTAATAAAATACTGTGGTCTAATCTCCAACAACAAGACAACTGGAGCGCCCTAGCGTAAGTCGGGTTAATTTTTTAAATATATTTTTTTTTCGTGAAAACATAAATTTTTCAAGATTGGAGTTCTTACATGTCGTATTGTGACAGGCTAATGTGGAAAACGACACCTATTACTCTGTTCTTTCTGGTGATGCTAATGCCATCACTGGACCCACCTGGTGTGTTTTCTTTCGATTGGAATGTTTATAACTCTGCGATTATCGGTGGCTCGGCTATTCTCGGTTTCTTGCTTCAGTGGTCCGGTGCTCTTGCTCTTGGGTAGTTTTTTCTCTGCCCTTATCTTCGTTTTTTCCGTTCTTGATTCGCCTTTAAGTAGCTATATTATTTCCTCTGATAAAATCCCTTTTCCGATTATTCAATATAATTAAAAAACACCAAAAGGGTCGACGTAAAAAAAGTTGTTCTTGATCTCCAAATTCTTCGTCTTTGTCCCGTTGAAGCTAATATTTTGACGTTTCTTTTCGTATTATTAGAAATGCATTAAACTCTTCTCTCTCATTCTTAGGGCAACCTCGGCCACGACACACGTAGTTCTTGGACAGTTCAAAACATGTGTAATTCTTCTAGGAGGGTTTGTTCTGTTTGGTTCAAATCCGGGACCCACGAGCATTTCGGGAGCAGCCATTGCTCTTACCGGAATGTCTTACTACACGTACCTCAACTTGCAGTCGAGACAGCAATCCGCCAAGGCATCTTCGAGGCAATCTACACTTCCATTATCGAAATCTAAGCTAGGCAAGGAAGATGGTGGTGATGTCCACGTGGAGGTGGTGGATAACACGCTGGAAGAGCAGAGACCGTAACTATATCGACTCTGGTGAAAAGGCTCCTTTTTACTCTCTAACTCTGCTGCGTTCCTTTTTTTTTTACCGAGTTCCAATTTTGAGTCTGGTTTTTTTAATTGATTCTCTTGGTTCTTTGACACTATTTAGTATTTAGTGTTTAATATTGATACCCTAAAGGCAAAATTCGATATTCGATATTCGATATTTTTCTTTTTCTTTTTCTTTTTTTCCTTCTCATTTGGTTGATCACGTTAAGAAGGGCTTGTAAATGCTGAGCAATGAAAATTTTATTAGTTCAATTGATTAGTGTATAATGTATATATTATTGCATGCTTAACTTTGGTTCTCTATTAAAGATTTTTGTATTTTTTGCAATAGAGAAACCTGCACCTATCCATATATAGGAGGTGTTCAATGTACTTGGTAAACTTCCAAAATTCCACTCTCAACTAAGAAATTGTTGGCAGAAAATTCGAATTTAGGTTAAATGACACCCAATACGATTCATCAACAGAACCAATTACAAAATTGTAGTCGGTTAATACCTTAAGCGACTACTAATACGTAGTTGATCACGAATCCTATTTAGATCCGCCCGAAACCCGTCAACAACCTCCGCCGACTTACTACTAATACGTTGTTGGCGCAATTTAATTAAAAAAAACCCCCTAGAAATGGTCCCCTTCCTCGCCACACCATCACCACACCACACCGTCTCATTGCACCCCCAACGAAGAGTGATCTCCTTCTCTGATAACAATAATAGATTTACTCTCTCATGGCGAGAAGAGGTTGTTGTTGATGCTCCAAGCAGCCTCGCCGCCGGTGGTCCTGTGCTTGCTTGAGCGCCGCCATGAGTGTGTAGGAGATCGGAGGCTCCAGTGGCTTGGTGGCATTGTTTTGGATTTGGGCCGCCACCGCCATGGGGAGCTTCTGTGGAAAGAGAAGGGATGCTTCTTCATCTTCATATTGAGAGAGAAGAAACTAGGAATTTGTATGGAAAAAGAGGGAAGCGAGAAAGAAAAAAAAATCAGGGAAAAAAAAAAGAAAGAAAACAAGAACGAGATTAGTGTCGTGGAAGGGCATTTTGGGCAATTTAATTTATGAGAATGATTGTACTAAAGGTAAAGGGGTTCTCTCAAATTAAAAAAAAAATGAGGGTAATTTTTGGCTTTAAAAAGTAGCGTAAAAAAATGCCACGTTTTCAGAGGTAAAATTGACGTCTTTTCGAGAAAAAATAACTGGTATAAAAAATATTCCGTGAAAAATACACCCTCTGTCCCAATTTAAATGACGTTTTTGGTTGTTGCTCCCATATTAAAAAAAATTAATAAATGTGCATAGAGCCCGCATGGGTGTAGCTCAACTGGTTCCAGAGGTGGTAAGTTGGTGCAAGGTCCTAGGATCGAATCCTGGCAGCCGCAGTTTGGGAATTTCAACTCTAATGAGGGTTGGTTCCTTGTGGGCACCAGGTCCGGGTCCGCTACCTTAACGGACCGTTGAGTTACCATGATTTACATTCCTCCATCAATCCTTGTCGGGCCAAGGGATGGGGGCGCAAGGGATTTCGTCTTTTGGTGCAATAAATGTGCATAGATTATAGTAAAAAATAGGGTTAAATACAAAAACACCCCTGTACTATGGACTTTGTATCATTTACCCCCTGTACTATACATAAATACAAAAACCCCCTGCTATTATATTTTTTTCCAAAATATGACGAAAATACCCCATGCTAAACCTATAAATATAAGGGTTTGTTTGAGCCATTTTCCACTATATTTTTTTAACATTTTCCGTTAATTTTACTTCGGAAATTTTTATTTTTTTTTATTTTTTTCTTCAAAACATTTAATTACTTAGATTATTTTTTAAAATTTTCTGAATAAAAACCTTTTAGTTTTGTCATTTTGAATTTCTTCTTATTTTTCTTAAATGTCTTCCGGTAGTTCAAATTCTCAACAATATAGGATTGTAAAGATGTTTGTAATCTTAGGATGTTTGAACTACCGGAAGACATTTAAGAAAAAAAAATGAAGAAACTCAAAATGACAAAAATAAAAGGTTTTATTTAGAAAAAAAATGTAAGCAATTAGATGTTTTGGAGAAAAAAATATAAATACCAAAAATTTCAACGTAAAATTGACTGAAAATGGTAAAATATATGGTGGATAATGGCTCACATAAAATATATATATATATATATATATATATATATATATATATATATATATATATATGCTTTATGCTTGAGTAGGGGTATTTTCGTCATATTTTGGAAAAAATGCAATGTGAGGGGGGTTTTTGTATTTATGTGTAGTACATGGGGGTAAATGATACAAAGCCCATAGTACATGGGTGTTTTTGTATTTAACCCTAAAAAATATAGAAGATTACTAAAATTGAAAATAATACAATTAATGCTTCATTGAAAATCTAAAATAATAACTGATTTGGAACAAAAAAACTCTTCAAAAAGACAAATAATATGGGATAGATGGATTATATCTTAAGGGGTCAATGTAATTAAGCACTGAATGCTGAATGTTGAATACAACTCTGAATAGTTAAGAGTTTGCCCGAGTGTTGAATACTAAACTATCAAGTTTGTTTGATAACTTAACATCTGAATAATGTAATTTTACTGTATTAGCCTTATATATGAATTTATAATTGACTAGATGAATTATTAGTACTATTAAATATTTATCCTTACAATAAAACATCATATAATAAATCATGGAATTTAATCAATTAAAAATAATAGATTCACTTATAGTTATATGTTAGAATCGTATATTTCTTGTATAAATAATAATTTAATCCAAATCATACAAAATTACAATATATAAATTGATTCAATTAAAATCATAAAATAATAAAAAGGATTTCACTTTTTCATTTACCCTTTATTATTTTTCCATTGTATCTATACGTGTCAATAACTCAATATACTGGGTGAATAAAATAAGATAATAAATGAGTTCACACTTGAGGGCCCCATCATCAATTGAATACAAAGCCTTGGATGAATTTTCGGATTTATGGAATTTTAATGAGGATAAATTTGTCTAGAATATGTTCAATAAGAGATGAGAGGTTCAGTTCAAATGTGAATACCAAACACACTAAATAGGGTGATGTTGACCGAATAAGATAAATTACTCATTCAGAGGTAATTCAGAGGCTATCAAACACAGCATAAGATGAAAAACGAATGCCGTGGGAGGGGGGTTTGTATTTATGAATAGCTGGTGGTGTGTTTTCATAATTTACCCAAAAAAAAATACTATTTAAACGATGTGGATCAATTATTTTTCCTTAACATGGAATTAAAGGAATAAACAAGTGTGCTAATTAGGTTTTATTTGGGCGAAAAGGAATAGAATACGAAAATGAAAAACATTTTATTTAGGTGGTGTTTGAAGAAAAAAATATAAACGTTTTTTTACTCATAATAAACGTTTTTTTACTCATAATCTCTTTTTATGTTTGCAAAATAAATTTTTGCTTATGCTTCTTTAAAAATAAACTGCTTTAAACTATAATGACTTATTCGACTTTACACCCGGTGATAAATACTGGGTGGGTCTTCTGTTGGCACGTGTCATTTTTTGTATTTTATAATATATTCCTTCACTTGGGTTAACCTGTAGGGGTTTTAGAAAAATACAAAAAAATGACACGTTGCAGCAGTAAACTCACCTGATGTTTATCTTCGAGTGTAGTGTCGAAAGAGCCAAACTATAATTTGTAAAACATCCTTGGACCAATTTTTTCTGTTTAGATTGAATTTCCAGCAATTTTACAAATGTCCCAACTTCTAAAAATAAACATTTAAAACCAACTTATCTCACAATTCATAATTTCTACTTTTAAATAAGCTTTTACAAACACCATTAGAAAAATCAAATAAGTACATATTTTGAACATATACTATACTTGTAACATGCTAGATCAGAAAAAAAAAACTCAAAGAATCAAATGACAAAGTGTTCCTTTGCCCCCCTTATTACACAATAATGTGTCACATGCTATATCGATTTTAATAAAACAATTTGCATTACAATAAATTAATTTTTATTTAGACAACTTTTTTTGTTGGAAGAATGCGTGGAAAAGTGAAGCTTATCTTTTCCCAAAGTACAATTAGTTTCATGTTTAATTTATTTTCACCTAAACCATCCACATGCAAGAAGTTTAATTTGGTTCATTCCACGTCACTCATGACTTAAACTTGTCAGACACAAAAATATAATTTGTGATAATATACAATAAACAATTTCAGTTAGTCGTTTGTCTGATAAGCTATTTTGAGCTAATAAGTTGTTACGTCTTAATTTTAAAATTTTGGATAATGATCTTATAAGTTATTTTTACTCGTTATAAGATGTGCTATAAGTATTTTTTGAAAAATATCTTATTTGTTCGATCTCCAACAACTTATTTTTAAAAAAATTGTCACACTTTAGAAGAGCTTCTAAGCTTTTAAATATCTTATAAGCTCTTTTTAACTACTTATAAGCTTAGCTAAAAATCGATTCAAATCACGTTCAACTCAAGTTTTTTCTTGTTTGACTTCCGCGTAACAAGATCTTGTCATTAAATTATATTAAAAAAAATAATCAAAGACAAGAATAATTCAAAGAGTATCTTTTTGCATCCTGTCGGAGATTAGATTTCTCTGTCTGCCTGAGTTAACTGTAATTAGATTCTTAATTAATCCATCCAGCTCAGCAGTAAATTGTCGAAATATAATAACAAAAATAATTAAATTAATAAAACAATGTAATACAAGGGAGAAAAAACACTAAGATCTGCTTTAATATTCCTCTAGAAAATTGTACTAAATTTTCTAAACTGTCTAAGAAAACCAAAAAAAAAATAAAAATTACCAGAAAATTGAAGACAAGGAATTAATTAATATTGAAATTTTGTATAGTAAAGCTCAAACAAAGAGCCACATGCATGCATGCAGGTAGCATATGGTTTTAATTTCCAAGTTGTACACTGACTCCAACGTGGAAAAAATAATAATTTAATTTAATTAATATATTAATTATCCTGCATGCATGAATGCCATTATCTTCAGTTTACTCCATGGTATTGATTAATTAATCCGTCCCTTCTTCTTCTTGAATTCAGCAAATTTCAATTTTTCCCTTTTCTATTCTGCTACGCCAAACAGAGCCTTACAGCCCAAGAAGCACATAGTACAGAATTGTTATGGGCAAAGCAATCAGCATCCCGAAAATAACCCTATATATATACCAAGAAATAAAACACAATGTAATTAATTAATGGATGATATATATATATATATATATATATATATATATATATATATATATATATATATATATATATATATAGTAGGTGAAAACATGTGTTTGTGTGTGAAAAAAGTTAAGCTTACGCAGTGCTGAGTATGTCTGGATGAACATTGTATTCTTTAGCAAACACAAAGGGGACAATTCCCTGTGGAAGAGCAGCCTGTTTTTGCCAATGAAATTAAATAAGTATATATATTATTTATTTACTTCATATATTAATTAATTTAAAATTCAAGATTATTTTTTTATTTATTTATATTTTTTGGACCTGAACAATTGCTATGTGCAGGAGAACTCCTCGGAGGCCGATTGCGATGGAGGTTGCGGCGATGACAGCTGGCCCTGTCAAGAACCTAACCGCCATCGAAAACGTCGCCACCGATTTTCCGCAAGCTATGATTTTCGGCTGCAACGCCATGAATAAACCTGCCCAAAAAAAATTAAATAAAAAATTAATTCGAATAATAAAACTAAAATTTAATTTCAATAATTTTTCATGAATTTAATTCCTAATTAAGAAGATTAATTAATTACCTAGACTAAACATGGCCATGCCGAGACCTGCATCGGACAAAATCGATATCGACCCTTTCACGATCGAAGGCATCTCGATATTCCACCTGCATACCCATCATATATTTATAAAAATTAAATGAAATATTTAAGAATATTGTAATTAAAGACAAAAAATAAAAAATAAAAAATAAAAAAAATATTTTAAATTTAATTACCTGAAGGATATAAGAGACCAAATAAGGCCAATAAGACTGGAATAAGTATTAGGGTTTCTAATGAGCTTCCTCCAAACCATGATTAGTATAAGCCTAGTCATAACACTTGCTGGGGGCATTTGTGTCTTTTTACCCATCATCTCACCACCTTCCTCCGGATCCATCTCCATCTTCTTCTGGCATGAATTATTATACGGCGACGCGTTCGCCGGAAACTTCGACGCTACATTCTCAATCTCCATCTCCTTTTCGTCCCCTGTTTTCATTTTCCCAACTGGACTTCCATTTTCTATCCAAAATATTAAAAATAAATTCATCAAAATATATATATATATATACATATATATATATATATACATATATATATATATATAGTAGAACCTCAATAAATTAATACTCGATAAATTAATAATCTCGCTTAATTAATATTTTTTTTCTGATTCCAACTCGGTAAAAACGTATTTAATTGTTAGTTCATTAATATTTCACTAAATTAATAGAATTTTGTTAGTCCTGGCTATATATATATATATATATATATATATATATATATATATATATATATATATATATATATATATATATATATATATATATATATATACCTCTTGACGGAGCATCAATGGTGGTAGCGAAATCACCGGAGGCGGCTTTGTTAACGGCATTTCTCATATTTGCTTCGGACACGGGCGAAGCGCTCGAGCTCCAAACAAACATGTGCAGTTCTTTGTTCGGATTATTGCTATTCCCACTACCACCACCACTAACAATGCTGCCGTTGTTATTACCGCCACCACCACCGCCGCCGCTGCTGCCACTTTCCTTCCTCCTCGGGCCACCACCGGAGAACATGGGATTCGGGGGAGGATACGAATGCTGAAAAAGCTCACCACTCATACTCCTCCCAGTGTTAATATTATTATTATTATTACCACCACCACCGCCGCCGCCGCCGCCGCTCCTCTTCTTCCCCATCTTCATCATCTCCTCGTCGAAATTCGACGTGCGGGGGGTGACCCCCTTCGACGACTGCAACGAGAAAACATCCCCTCCGCCGTAGCTGTTCGTGTACCCATGCTTAGGGCTGGCAGTTTTGTTATTGCCTGCAAACATGGCGTAGAAATCCGTCTGGTTGAAGCTGGAGGCGCGTGGCGTCGGCTCACGCGAGGACTGGACGGAGTAAATCTCGACTCCGGTGAGATTCGAAGCCCTCGGAGTAATCGCGCTGGAGTTCAAACCCTTGTTGTGGTGGTTGTAGGATGATATCATCGATGCTGACGTGGACCTCTTCACGACGACGTGGAGTTTGCCGTCGTCGCCGATCTCGGCGTCGGCCTGGAGGGGCTCCCGGCCGTTGAGGGAGAGGACGTCGGAGTCAACCTTGAAGGAGGTGATGGAGGCGGCGGTCTCCGGGAACTGGTCGGTGATGAGTAGCTTGGCCCCCCTGTACTCGAACATGAACAGCATGAGCGTGTACCACACGACGCTCTGCATGACGACGATCTGCACCATAAGGTCGCCGGAGAAGTCGCCGTACATGGCGCGGAGGAGCGGGATGCCCATGACGAGGGTGTTGGGGAGGGTGGATAACGAGAAGAGGGTGATCATCCAGTCGGAGGAGACAGCGGCGGCGCCGGACCTGGTGGAGAAGGCCTGCCAGAGGAAGAGGGCGGCGAGGATGACGACCTTCTGGAGGGAGTCGGCGGCGATGAAGTGGTAGTTCATGGCGTAGATGTTGTTGGAGGAGATGAAGTGGAACCCTAGGAGTGGGACGGCGAACACCGCCACGAAGCGGTTGATGCCGGAGCACTGGTCCGGTGTGAAGATCTTCCACCACCGGACCGAGCCGTAAGCGAGGATCATCGCCACGTACAGCGGGACTATTGCTGCTAGTACATCGTATATATCTTTACCTGTAATCATCGTTTTTGTTTTAGAGAGAGAAAGAAGAAGAAAAAGTTGCAGAGAGATTTAGAGAGAGAAACTAATGGTTATGTGAACAAGACTATATGTAGAGGAGATTATATTAGTCAGTGAAAGAAAAGAGGTGGGGTGGGTAGGTGGGGGGTGGGGGTGGGGTTAATATCGACATTTGCTAATCACGTGCATCGAAGTGACGGAAAAGAAATAAGTTAATGTTGGTGGTTTTTAAGTTATAATTTCTGTGAAAGCATATGAAAATCAGAGTTTGCAGCTAAGAAATGGCAACTTGTTTTTTATTTTTTTATTTGGTTTTTGTTTTTCAAACATTTTTTTTTTGTTTATGATTTTATAATTAGAAGAACGTTAGAAATGTCAATGGGGGGCGAGATCCGATGATAAAATTTGAAGATTCGTATCTTCCTAGATAGAGAGGAAATCGAACAAGTTGAATTCACATATATACATACGTATACTTAATATAAATCGGATTCCACTAATTTTTTGACATGTTGAACTCTTAAGTTTAACTCTTAATAAATCACGCTGATTGCTGATTATAATTAGGGTTAGAGGGGTTACGGGTTATGCTGTGGTTTTTTTTTTTTTTTTTTTTTTTCAATTATTAGAATCCTGATTATATTTTTATTTAAACTATCCACGTGTCAATCATTTTATGGCATCCGATATTCCTATTAAAACAGGCCATCCGATCTAAATTTGCACCCATTAAGAAAAGATAAATATTATTAGGCAGTATTGGATAAGTATTCTTCTACCATAACTACATAAGGTAGCGTTGGAAGATCCTCCGAATTGTTTGGTGATTCCATGACCATCGGGTTGTCGCCTTCAAGAACTATATATCGAGTGCGAAGGTGATAGCACGGCTTTGTCGTAAAGTTTCCATTGCTCGGGCAATGCCAGATATACCTATCTTTCGATTTATGAGAACTGCTAAAATACGCTTTCGATTAACCAGTGAAAATAGTCTATATAAGTTGGATATTTCATAAACAAGTCGTTGAGTCTATGAATCTGAAATCCTATATACGGAAACGTTGAATTTACCGGTCTTCTAGTGATAATTCAAAACGGGGTGTGATCAACTAGCCACGGATCAACCCAAATCGATGATACTAGCGCTACTTCCAATTTTCATGCGAAATCCAGTGTTCAGAAAAGGGATCCTCTCCATTATGCTTCGCCATATTGCAGATGACCTTACGGTACTTGCTGTCAGAATATTTCATTCAGGAATATACAGTTAAATATCTATAAATTAGTATAGTTGAGACTAGTGAAATTCCATTAATTTGACGAAATTTTAAATTATCGAATTAATAATTTAGAATGTCGTCACTAAATGGGATCGGGAACAACTATTATTTAAGCGAGGTTATTAAGTTATCTAGGTTCTACTGTACTTCGCGTTGAGCACCGGGGCCAGCATGGTGTGTTGTTGATTCAGAATCCTTCCCTACTTGTTTAGCAAGGGTAATTAGAATATTAGATGGTACACCTGTCAATTACATTTGGTGGATTTCAACATTAGATTTACACATAATTAATCGCATATACACCGTTATGTGTATATTTAGTGAGTGATTATTTAATCAGATCTACGATTAAAATCACCTAATATAATTAATCAGATATAACATCTAATTCCCTATTTATTCGAGTCTCAGGATCCTACCAAATTCCCTTACAAAATTTGGTCAAGCCCAATTACTCTTTCTAGCATAAAATGACCCATTCAGCCCAATTCCCTATTTATTATTATTTGAGATGTGGGGTTACACCGGAAGAGCCCATTCGGCCCAATTACTCTTTCTAGCATAAAAAAAGAAAAAAACTTGAATAATATTTATTTTGCGAAATTAAAATTGGACCAAACATGGCAACATGTTTATTTTATTCCCAAATAATTATTTTTATTTGGGAATTACATTTTTCTTTTTAAAATGATAACAAAATTTACAATCACTCGAAATGTGTTGAATTTTATATTTTATATTATTATATATTATAAAAATAAAAATAAAAATAAAAATAAAAATAAAAATAAAAAGTAGGCTCGCAAGCAACTAAGAAAAGGCTCAAACTCGGCTATTCACAAAGTTCGAGCTCGAAAAACTCAAGTTTAAGTTCGAGAATTTGTCGAGCCGACCCATAAAACTTACAAGCCGACTCAGCTCATTTACACCCCTAGGCTACCAGAACAACAATTTTCAACCGTCAAATAATAATACATAAAACATAATTAATTGCCATCAATATATATTATTACAATTGTAGAAGACTAATTGACTCTCTAAGTATAACAAAATTTTCAAGAAACTTGTCAAATACATGTCATCTAAAAATCAAAATTAGTTCCCTCTATGAAACACACACACACACATACATATATAATAATATAATTCAATCACATAGCAAAATAATTTGGGCTAGATAATTAATTGGTAACAGTAAAAATAGATAGGCAGCACACTGTTTATGCCCTGAAGCTCAAGATTGTTAATGAAACCAAACATATATTCCTCGTGCCTAATTAATTTTTTCCGTACACTTTTTTTCCATTTTTAATCCCGGCACAACCGAGTTTCAAATCCTCGGTTTGTTTAATTTTGTGTCTCCAAACTATTTTATTTCACATTATGAGAGAGAGAGAGAGAGAGAGAGAGAGAGAGGGGAAATAAACTTTTCATATTCGTGCAAAATTGCCCCTCAAGAAAGATTAATTAATCAGAGAAGAAAGACTAAAGAATTAATGGTTGAGAGGTTACAAATAATTAAAACTACTGTAATTAACTATTTTTGACTGGCTTTAATTTTATACCCCAACACTAATTTGCAAAATACTACCTAAATGCAGACAAAGACTCATCTCCTTAAATTAATTAAAGCCTTCAAAAAAAATTATTTGTCAAATTAAATTAAAAATAAATAAATAAGTCAAAGAAGAGATGAAAGTGTAGTTAAAATGTTTGGTTTCCTCGTAGGAGTCATACTCCTAACGCACGTCATTATTATTGCATCACCTTCACCTTGACATTCATAATTAATCACAACACACATAATAAATACATAATTAAAATTCTGATTAATTAAAACCCCCCACTTTTACCCACATATATATAAATAAATAAATCAATAAGACAGTATATAAATCTCCAAACTAGAAATCTCTCTCTTACCACTCCAATAATAATCATAATATTATCCATGGATAATAGAAATGATGAAGTTTGCCTAGGTCTTGGTTTGGGATTAAATGAAGAATATACTACGTCGTCGCCAGAAAAGGCTCGAAATAAACGAGTGTTTTTTCTCGATCTTTCGATCCCGATTCACGAGAATGGAGATTCGAGCTCGAGATTGAAAGTATTGGGGAAAGACGAGAAGAAGGAGAGAAGAGATAACGGGTTTTTCGATAGTGGCAAAGATGATATGATTGATGATCATAGCATGAATTGTTCGATGGATTTTAGCAGGAAGAAATTGAGGCTTAATAGAGATCAGACCACCTTGCTTGAAGACAGTTTCAGACAGCATACTACCCTTAATACGGTCTCTCTCTCTCTCTCTCTCTCTCTCTCTCTCTCTCTCTCTCTCTCTCTCTCTCTCTCTAATCTCTCTATCTCTCTAATCTCTCTCTTTAACCCCTCTCTCTCTCTCTCCCTCTCTCGCTAATCTCTCTAATCTTTCTCTCTTTCTCTAATTTCTCTCTCTTTCTCTAATCTCTCTCTCTCTCTCTAATATCTCTCTCTTTAATCTCTCTCTCTTTAATCTCTCTAATCTCTCTCGGGAAAT
Organism: Erythranthe guttata; assembly: GCF_056151865.1. Lineage (NCBI taxonomy): Eukaryota > Viridiplantae > Streptophyta > Magnoliopsida > Lamiales > Phrymaceae > Erythranthe > Erythranthe guttata. Next base: position 17,965,736 of record NC_142542.1, read on the forward strand.
GGGATATGACAGGTACAAAAACAGGCACTTGCAGAGAAATTGAATCTTAAACCTAGACAAGTTGAGGTTTGGTTTCAGAACAGAAGAGCTAGGTAATTTTCTCATACATTATTTTTTTTTTATATTTTTTTAAATATAAATAAATGTATGTATGTATATATATAGATATATATTTGTTGTATGTATATGCAGGACAAAATTGAAGCAGACGGAGGTAGACAAGGAGTTTCTGAAGAAGAACTGCGAAAGATTAAGCGAGGAGAATTGGAGATTGAAGAAAGAGCTCTTAGAATTACGAGCATCCCTCAAAATTGAGAAACCCCCGCCGCCGCCACCGCCGGCGGCAGCGGCGGCGGCGCCGCTGCGGTGTTTCAATCATAACAAGAATGGGGCGGCATCACGCGAGGAAGGTAGGGGCGGCGGTGAAAAGGAGGAAGCGGCGGTTATGGAGGAGGGTGGTCCATGAAAACCCTAAACCTAATGATCATTGATCAGCGAAAACGGCTTGAATAGCTCTCTAGGGTACGTTTGTAGGGTGGAGGAAAAGAAAAATATATTCATTTTACACCCCTGTACTATACGAAATATATCATTTACCCCCTAATGTTTTCTATACATCACTCGGGGGTAAATGATACCTCATTTGCGTAATATAGGGGAGAAAAATGAATTTTTTAAAAGAAAAAGAAAAGGAAATTGAATTTAATTGAATATTGATGTGATACACTCATATACATGTACGTATATTTTGGTAATGATTATTGACCGTATTTAATCAATATTAAAAATATATAAGTTTCTAAAATGGCGGTCTACTCTAATATTTCTTTCAATTATTACTTCTTTATTTAATTTTTTGTATGACTTTGATTGAGAATATCATTATTTTTGGGGACCAAGAAAAAAAAATTCCGATTCATTAGACTCGTTATATGATGACTACTTACTTTAATATTAATCATATTATATTGGTAAACTACGACCACTTCTGAGGTAATGTTAGATTACGAAAAACTCTCTCATGTTTGGATAATTATAATCACATGCATCTCTTAATTATGAATTTTTTTTACATGTCTATTATTGTGGTGTCAAATTTAGTAGAATCTTTTAGATTATGTGAAATATTCTCTGATCCAGTTTGTATCCACTCTACCCCATTCGAGCCTCCATATTTTGAAACAAGATAATCATAAGACGTGTCTCTTAACTTGTAAATATTAGGTTGTGGTGCATCAAAAGCTGCATTTTTGCACAAAACGAGTATAAACTAGAAAACATTTTACGGAATCTAAAAGATTATGTTGAATTTGACACCAAAAGAGAGGACGTGTAAGAAGATTCATAACTGAGGGGTGTGATTGTAATTATCCAAACAATTTTTTCGTAAGTGGACCTTACCTCAGTGATGGCTGTAATTTACCCTATTATATAATCTGAAATATATCGCATATATTAAATCGGGTGAAATTAGTTTTGCTAATTACGCCTTCCGCCTAAAAGTTGGCCAAGAGTGTACTTTCATAATTAAAAAAAGAAAATCAAATTAACTGAAATAAATAAGTAAAACTAAGATCTTGTGACTTGTAATAGATGGTGGAGAACTTCATTTATCCAATAAATAGTTAGGAGCTATGTAGCTTTTTTATTGAGAGTTGTAGCCTCACAAGACATAACTCCCTAACTCTAAGTTCAATTATTAATATTTCTCAAACATTCTAGCTAGCTAATTCAATGCAACTTAACATGTACTACTAGTTACCCGCTGCACAAATTTTTAGAAACTCAATAAATATGTCTTAATTTTAGAAAAAAAAAATATATAAAAGATTAAAATAATCTTTATTATTTAATGATTTATAAAAGAGAGCTAATACTTGTATTTAATTAATAAGGTTAAAATAGGAAACATGACCTCTCTTTGGGGTCGTCTTTATCATAATGCACTTAAACCGGAAGTTTGAGGCTCCAAATGCGATGAAACTTAATTTTTAAGAGCTTATTCATATATTTTAGTAATTTCAATTTTAATAATATGTACCTATGATATTTAACTCCAAGTAGAAAGTCGACAAACAATAATCATACATGTAATAATTGCTACCTTATATTTGTGTATAAAGTACAACAAAAAATTCTTAAATTTTAATATTTTATGATTTTTCTTTTTTACAATTTGTGTACTCAGTATCAGTACCAGTTATTAGTAGCATCATTCCAATAGATAAACTATTTGGGTGACTAGAAAAATAAAGCCAATTTATTTTTGAAATCATATCTTAATTTTAATAAGTAAGAAGTTCTACAAACAAATCACATACAATAATACTTATGCTTTGTATAGTACTTACGCATGCATTATATCTATGATTCTAGATTGTTTTTTCAATGCAACCGGTAAGAATAATGTACAATCTAGATTTTATTTCAATTATGCAATACTCCCTTCGTTCTTTAATTTATTTGTCGTTTTTCACCATTGCACAAGTATTAAAATATTCAATAAATTGTCTAGATTTTAGTAAAATGTGACTAATATTGCTTGCTTGATCTTACAAATTAATTAAAAAAATGAGGTTGTATATTCACTAATTAAACTCTGCATATAGGTCATAATTATTTTCCCTAAACACCATTCCCGCCGATATTAGCACCTATGATAAATTATTGTAATAAACACTATAATTATTTTAAAATCAAAATCAAGTGATGGCATTATCACTAGGAAATGAAAATTTCAAAAAGATAAAAGATTCATGTAGGGTATTATCACTAGCGGAGTTAGAATTTAAAATCAGCGAGAGCCGAATGTATTAAAAAAATTCAGGGGTAAGTCGTCAATACTATTACAAAATTTGTTTTATATATATAAATATTCAGAATCTGGAAAATGTTGGAGGGGGGCATGACCCCTGTTACTATGCTAGATCCGCCAATGGATATTCTTGTGTATATACATTAGATATCAAATTGATTTTTTTATGCAAATTTCATACTAAGGACACTAGTAGAAAAATGGCTTGTTTCTATGATTTGTTTTGCAACGGCAAAAATTCGTAATAAAATGTATCTTTTACCACGGGACAATCTTGAAGTCGTGGTAATTGCTAAGATTTATCGTAGCAAAAAAATATTTGCCACAACCATTTACCGTAGAAAAGTTTTTGTCACGCCCATATATGCTACGTGGCAAATGCGTAGCAAAAATATTTTTACTTTGAATTTGGTTATTTTTGCTATGGTTAATGATCGTAATAAAGAAAATTTATTTTTCTACTGGTGGGAGATTGTAACTTTTTTTTCTAAAAACAAGGTCTTGAAAATTTTCTTCCTATTTTTATATTTTCTAATTAATTAGTTGCAAAATTATCATAATAATAACTTCCAAACTTCGACAATCTTACTTTGTATCCAAACAAAATAAATCAACAACTTATATTTAAATAATTAATTATAAAACTGGTGTTACTAATGTTCTATAACGACTTCATGATTTTCAAATAAGTCAACACTTATTATTCGAATAAGAAGTAATTAAATTAATTAATGTGGCCACTTCGATAAATAAATTCAATGCAATATATTCTCAATCTATAGATACGAGCTAGACCAACGTGGCCAAGTTGTGATTTTCATGGCCCCTATATATGAACCAAAATACATAGCCTCAATGATATTTGAATATTATATTGTTTTTCAAGATACATTTTTTTAATAAGATTAAATAAAAAAATTCATAAATAATATTTTCGGACTAAAAAAGGACTCCATAAAGTAATTTTTGGATTTAATCAGTCAAATGGTAGATTGCAGGATCTATTTGGTCGATAGTCACAATTTTTCAGAAAAAGTTTCGATCGAATGTCTAAAAATCTCTTTACTTTTAATAGTAGTACTTCACCCATTATTTTCTATAATAAAATATTTTAAGTGATTAATGAATTTCTCATTCATCAACAAATAGTTATAGAAAAATAAATTTAATTCACTTAAATAATCAGCTCGTTATCTTCCATCAGTAATCGTTTATCGATAAAAAATACTTTTTTTTTAATTAAAAACAAATTAAGGCCTTGTGGATTCATGGCTAATTGGCTATACAACAATGATCAAGTTGAATTTTGAAGCTAGGAAGTTCTAGTACATAATTTAATCTCCAAAATATCGCAATTATTTGTGCATAATGATTTTCACACAATTGGAATTGTATGAATGGATGATAATGGAGTCAAATCGGCCCAACTTGCAATCAATTTTGACATTATGGGTCTTAATTGGACTTTTTGAGTCTTTTATTCCACACTCGGTCCATGAGATATACATTTATTTTAATATTGTTCCCATATATATATATATATATATATATATATATATATATACTAGAAAATTTTATTTTAAAATTACAACGGTTGGAACAAGTCATGTAAGGTTCACGACTAAGAGTCTGTTTGGCTAAGTTTATTTTAAAAAGTTGATTAGTTCTTCCTCGTAGATGTACATTTTTTAAAAGATCTTAAAAGCTCTTCTGCAATTTTTTTTAAATAATATATTTTTTAAAAAGATTTACCAAGTACTCCAGAAGAGCTTATAAACTCTTAAATATCGTATAAGTTCTTTTTAACAACTTATAAGTTTAGGTGAACACCCTCCAAAGCTAATAATCTAAGTGAGTGGTATTAGAGTTTCTCCAAGAGTGGAGTTTGATAAGAAGATGTTGGGATTTAGATTCCAGTGTGTATTTGTACCGAACTCGACCAATCGAAGACGAGGCAAAATCAGCACTCAAAGCAATCCAAATAGCAGCATTTCGAGGATGGTCAAACATTATCGTCAAGAGGCGATTGCCTTCAAGTTATTAGAGCCTTGGGAATAAAAAAGATCTTCCTTTCGATCACATCGTATGGTGCTCTTCTGGAAGACATTAGAATTATTTCTTCTCAATTCAGAAGTCGCTCGTTTTCTTTTGCAATATTCTAGCTCACTCTCTTGCTAGTTCTTTCGATCTTGACTCTTAGGAGGGCTCCTCCCTTCCACCTATCATGGCGAATTATGTCTAATGAAATTTCGATTTCTTCTTAAAAAAAAGCTATTCAGAACATTTGTAAACACCCCGAACTTTTAAAAATAAATAACGCAATAATTGACTGACAAATTAAAAAATGAAAAAAAAAATATTTGGAGGAAGAAAAAGAAAAAGAAAGATTACTAATTTACTATATATAAGTGGTCTAGGATTTCGGTTTCACTTCGCCACAACCGGAGGGCAACCGTACCGGCGCCGGAATGTGACTACCGGTATGAATTCCGGCGTCAATTAAAAGTACAATTTCTGTAATTTTTGCAGAAGCTTTCGCTATTTCCCAATGTGATTAAATCAGAGTTGAATCGTCAATCATATTCAAGATTAGAACTTTATAGATCAGAGTGATGATTCATTTTGATGAATCTTTACAAAACAAACTAATTATAAGAAAATGTGCATAATAAGAGTAAATTACAAATCACTCCAGATGTAAGTTCTATTTACTACAAATTCCCTCATTTTTCCATAATTACATTCAACCCTTGTAATTTGTAAATTTCTTACATTAACACCTTTTTTTTAGGAGTTGACCGTAAAAAAATTATAAACTGCAAGGACTGGATGTAATTTTTCAAAAAGAAGGATTTTTTTGTGCTTACACTTTATATCATGGAAGTGGTTGTAATTTACAGTAAAAAAATAATTAATCTAATTTTTGAAATGCAACTATTTTCTTATGTGGTAAATTCTAACTATTTTTTTTTAATAATTGAAATCGTTTAATTATGTATGTATCGTTATGTGAATGCTTGAGCAGAAACCACAAACTTCATTAATGGGTCCAAAATTCAGTTTAAATATTAATTTAATATAATATGGGGTCAAATTAATATTCTTTTATGTCGTGTGAATGCTATAGAGTTTTTGATTTATTAGTGGGATTCAATGAATCTTTCATTAGTTAAGCATCTTGTCAAACATAACATCGGTTATTTTTTAGAATTTCCTTTTTTTTTTTTTTTTTTTTTCCCTATAATATCCATCGGTTCATAATTTTGCTCTTTATCACTCATAATTAATTAAAAGATAACTAGTTAAAAATTAATTTTATGATATGGGCATTTTAGTAATTTGTTGTACCTTTTGTTACTATTTCTTGAGTTTCTTAATATGTATATAGGGCAAATTACGGTCATCTCCTGAGTTATGGTCAAATTACAAAAACTCCCCTCCTGTTTGGGTAATTACAGCCGCCCATCAACTATGTATTATCTTACGAAAATACCCTTCTAGAGGTAAATTTAGGGATGGTAAATCGGTAAAACCGAACTGAGATTACGGTACGCCAACATTTCATACCATTTACCGAACTGAATATACGATTTGATTTGGTAAATAACCGAATTACATAAATTTTAGGGTAAATTACAGCCATCCCCTGATGTATGGTCAAATTACAAAAACCCCCTTTCTGTTTGGATAATTACAACCACCCCTCAACTATAAATCTTCTTACACGTCCACCCTTGCGGTTTCAAATTTAGTGAAATCTTCGAGATTATATGAAATATTATCTCTTGTACCCGCTTTATCCCATTCGAACTCCACATTCTGAAGTAAGATGATCATAATATGTGTTTTTTGGCTTGTATATATCAGATTGTGGTGCATGAGAACTGTATTTTTACAGAAAACGAGTACAAACTAGAGCACATTCCACGAATTTTTGATGATTGTGTTGAATTTGACACCATAAGGGTAAAAGTGTAAGAAACAATCATAGTTGAGGGGTAGACGTAATTACCCAAACAAGAGGGGTTTTTTCGTAAATTGACCATACCTCAAGGGGATGGTTGTAATTTACCCTAAATTTTATGTAAAAATATTTAAAAGGATATGAGTGGTTGTAATTACCCAAACAATAGGGAATTTTTCGTAATTTAGTCATACCTTCGGGAGTGGCCGTAATTTGCCCTATGTATATATGCAACTAACAAAAGTGACAACTAAGAAGTAAAAGATGCAGTATTTACTAATATTTATCATATAAGGGTCTCTTTAACAATTCAATATATAAGTTATAAAACGAAGGTACTAAATGCAATAAACTCATACTTCACCATTTATATATAACATGATTTATTCATTTATTTTTTTTATTTTCACAAATAGTTTAATTAAATAGCAGACGACTATGATACATATCATTCAAGACAATTGACCCCTCCATTTAAAATACTGTGCAAAATGTTTGTAATGCAAAATTGTTATGATACATCATAATCTCTTCTTTCTAACAGACAATGCACAATCATTTTATTCAATGCAGCCGAGCTGTGCTTCTTATGGCTGCATAAATGTGTAGGAATAATATAATAATTTATGTGGTATATTCTATTCTTTTTCAAACATAGATAGATACATATATACATACATACACAAAATTTTGAAATGAAACACATTTTAGCTTTGTTACATCAACAAATTAACTCAATCCATTATTTGAAAATATTTACTACGATTTTCTTGAAATGTAGCGACTCGTTGTGAATTTGTTAGACAGTGTTTTACGAAGGGTAAAAAATTGCAGATTGGAAGTATTACTATTTAAAAATATACGTTGCAGGGAAAGAAAAATGGTAACTCTGAGTTTGAATCGAAATTATAAATAATTAGGATCAAAGAGAATTTATGTTCTAATTGTCGTCATTTGTAAAATAATATACAATACTCACTCATTCTTATGTTATTTGTTGCTTTAGAGGTTTTTTTTTTTTTCATTTGTCACTTTAGAAATTCAATGAAGCATTTTTAGTGTACTTTTTTTCAATTATGCCCTTCTATTTCTAATTTATTGGGAAATAACTAATGTCGATACACTGAGGTATTCCAGTCATTTTATTAGATTTTTCTTAGAATCTATACACATTTATCGATTTTCATAACACATCGGTACTAATTCAAAACGATAATTAAAATGAAAAGGAGGAAGTGATCATACAATAATCCCGAAAATTTGAAAATTGAAGATTATAACTCCAATGTATAAATTCAATTTAGATCCCAAATGTACGAAGGTAAGAAATTCTAAAAATAAAAAAGAATTATAAAAAAAAAATAAAAATCCAAATATCGAAACTTACAAATCAAAACACACACCAATCGTTCAGAAATTTCGTTCCAATTTCCGAATTCAAAATTTGTTTCACAAATTTATCCAACATAGTTTCTAATTAGGTAGGAAGTGATGAAATAAGGCACATGGATTTATGATATACATGTTCCCAAGGAATTCCAAGTGGACCTTCAAATAGTGTCAACAAAATTACTATTTATTAATCTCTGGTTTTATTTAATTCTTCTAACACCAACCATTTGTCACTTCCTTTCTTCTTCTCCACAATTATTTCCTTTTTTTTTTCTAATTTTTAATTATTTTTTTTAATTATTTTTTGGGTTTGCATGCATAGTTTCAATTTTCAAGAAGACCGCCGATATATACATACACACACAAAAATACACACATAACACACACACACACACAGTGAGAGACACACATCAAGACTCGTGATTCTTTCTTTCTTGAAAATCATCAGAAGTAAAGAAGTTTTCTGTACTTTCAGACAAACCTACCTCTCTCTCTCTCTCTCTCTGTCTCTCTCTCTCTCTCTCTCCTCTGTGTACTACATAATAATATGTATATACATATATGTATATGTATATATATATATATACATGTCATTTCATATTTGACTATAATAGTGTTGGGCAAAGGTAGATCCCATTCTGTTACACGCCTCTTGTCTTCTTCTTCCTCTTTGTTTTATTTTTTGCAGAGAAATTAAAAAAATAAATATATATATATATATATATATATATATATATAAGTATATATATATTGTTCTTCGTCACCGGCACAAACTGGTATATATGGGGATTTACAATCCCCTGTGTGTATGTGTTTTCTCTCTCATCTTCACGGTTATCTGCCACCATCGTCCATCCGTGGCTTTTCAAGGGGGTATTGCTAATTCGACCAAGGCAGCGGCGGCGGCGCCGCCGCCTACGGCGGTGGAATCGAGGATTGCGCCGTTCAAGCCCGGGATAGCGGCGATTGTAGGAATAATCACAACCATATTCGCGATGACGTTTTTGTTGCTTCTGTACGTGAAGCATTGCAAGAGGTCCGGCTACGCGGCCGACGGTTCGGCCTCCTACGGCGGCGGCGGGGGCCACCGTCTCTCTCGGAGGAACTCCGGGATCAATAGGAAGGTGATAGAATCGCTGCCGTTGTTCCGGTTCTCGTCGCTGAGGGGGCAGAAGGAGGGCCTGGAATGCGCGGTTTGCCTCAACCGGTTCGAGGCGGAGGAGGTTCTCCGGCTGCTGCCGAAATGCAAGCACGCATTCCACGTCGAGTGCGTGGACACGTGGCTCGACGAGCACTCCACGTGCCCGCTCTGCCGTTACAGGGTCGACCCGGAGGACATCCTCCTCGTCGTCGACGGCGGCGGCGGAGCGCTCTACAACCACTGCGGCGGCGGCGATACGCCGCGCGGCAGCGCTAGCAGCAGAAAGGGGAAGGAGCACGCGAACCCTAGAATCTCCGGGCGGCACTCGTCCGCCGGCGAGAGGAGCGGCTCCCTGGAGGTCATAGTGGAGAATCCGAATCCGAACCCGATGCCGAGAGAGGATTTCCGGGGGAGAATTTCGTTGGACAGCTGGAAATCAACGAGGCGGAAAACAGGGGACCAGGTTTCGAGGAGCAAGTCGCTTGACAGCTGGAAAACAGCGGCGGCGGGGGGAGGGAGGAGGTCGAAATCGGCGAGGAAAGACGGGCAGCTGCCGGTGAAGGCGGTGGAGCACAGGGTGGAGCACCGGATAATAATATCCGGAGGAGGAGGGGAGGGGGTGGAGGAGGGGCAGAGGAGGTGGAGCGACGTGGAGGCGGCGGCGGAATTGCTGTACTTGGGGTCGGAGATGCTGATTGGAGAAGAGAGTGGCAGAAGCGTAATAAAGGGGAGAAGCGTGTCGGAAATAACAGGGGTGAGTAGGTACAGAAGTAATAATGGGAAAGAGGAGAGAGAAAGAATGGTGGAGGAAGGTGTTGTTAAGAGGTGGTTGGCTTGGATTTCTCATTCCCAACACCCACCTCCTTCTTCTTCCAATCTTACTCATGAATAATTTTTTCATTTTTCAAATTTTTTTTTCTTGATTTTATTTCAAGATAATTGTTTTTAGCACATTCTTAAGTATCTCCAATTACATTCTTTTTAGTCCATAGTGAATGTTCGATTTTGCTGGTCTACGAGATGCTACATTTTGATGAAAAGGATTGTGTGATTTTGCACGATAAATCTATACCACAATCATCCACTAAATAATGTACACATGAGTGTGTACACCAATCAGTATTGCATGACCGATGTATTTCATGATTGTAACATAGATTTTACGAGCCAAAGAGAAAATCATAATAGTCCTTTTTTTTTTTTTTTTACTATATTTCAATGGTCATATGCAACAAATCGAAGTGGTAAATATTTGGGGATGTTACAATTTTGGTCCCTTAAGTTTGCATCGATTTCACATTTGGTTCCCATGCTAATAAAAAAATATATTTAGTCCCTCGTACTTCCGTCAATTAATTTGTCGAAAGTACTACCCGAATCAAAATTGTGCCCATCAATTCCTTAACTGATAGAGTAACAGTAAATTATCGAAAATGACTACAAGTGTTAAATTGTTTTGAAACATCAAAAACATAATATAAAATCAGTCATGAAAATTTGTAATTTTACTCTAAACGTTTTGACACACAGGAAGAATTACTTAAACCTTAAAATTAGATTGTGTTTCATGCAGGGATAAAAAAACAATCATCGACCAAAAGGTATTAATAAATGTAGTTATCCACAATTTAGAGTTCCAATACTTTCACTGTTCAATTGCTAATTCCGATGCCACTTTCTGTAACCCATTGTCTTAAGAAGCTTTTAAATAAATGTTTAAGAAAGATTAATAACATAAAGAAACACATTAATCCCTCCTAATACAAATGTTGAATGCAATAAACCATATTTTAAATGCTAATAAATGATGCATACAGTTACAATACGAGGATATTTGCAAGCAATCTCTAATTGGATTAGAGGTTATGGGAAATGAAAATAAGAGCAAAGTGAAAATTTCAATTCTTTTAATTAAAAATGATTGATATAATCTGTACTATAATAAACCTTAATTTATAATTTAGAAAAAAAGAAGAAAAAAAATGAACAGAAAGATAAACATAAATCACATAAGAAGACAAAAATCCCCATAAAATTGGCAGTAGCATTTAGTAGCTGGACTACCATCTGACAATCAACTGTTCAAAATTATTAGTAAGTAACAAGTATCTATAGATGCTCTCAGCATCACCACCGAAATCTAGCCCAATTTGGGGGTGGATGCTGGCCGATTTTTTAGATTCCATTAATTTTGTGCATAAAAATTTCTATTTTCGAAGATTTTTATTTTCAAAAATAATTCCAAATATCTGTATTTCTTTACTAAAAGTTACACTTAATAATATTAATATTTTATATTACAAGGTCTATGAAATATTACACCTGCATTAATACACAATCACTCGTGTATTGTAGCACCAGGTGTAGGATCTACAAAATCATATTACAAATGGATTAAAGAAAATATATAATTTCCGCTCTCGTATCCAAATAATTTCAATTTGATTTTGGATCGAATTTTTCCGTTTTTATTTTGGAATTCATTTTTTACTTTCGAAAAAATAATTTTTTTTCTTCCAATTTTGGTCTGTCTGATTTCTACACCTAACCTAAATGATATTTACTTTTTTCATTGTAGAAACATATTGATGGTTCAAAATTCTATGGCCTAATGGTCATTTATAAAGTGAAGTTTTTTTTTTTTTTTGACATGAAAAAAAAAAAAAAAAAAAAAAAAAAAAAAAAAAAATTTGCAAAAGGGTCTGTGAGGATAATTTTGCATCATATATCTATATTAATAACCACTCATTAAGTACACATACATATAAGTATGTGTTATTATGTGTAAATCAATACTGCAGAATCACCGGGCGTAACATCTACAAAACCGTATTAAAGCGCGAAAAAGTGAAACGGCTACCTACATTAAGAACAATAACTACTACAATTACATTAATTAACAAGTTCATGTTTACACAAAGACAAATTTGTGAACAACTCATTAACAGTCATCTTCATTAGTTCCTAATTGCAATTTCGACAAATATATCTCCACACAAATGTTTTCAATAGGTAGAGAAGAGAGCGCTCTCTCTACACACTATACATGCATATATATGTGATATCAGTTAGCACACATGCAACTTTGCAATAACAACATAATACAGATTTCGCCGAACTGTAAAAGCCGCCAAATGCGATAATATAGATACAAATCCCGCATAAATATACACACCTCGTAATTACCCGAAATGCCGACTGATTTATTGGATGATTTTTTTGCCACGTCACTTTTTGTCGGTGGTTACTCCGACCACAACGTTGCTTACCTAAAATAAATTCGAAATATTCTCCGAATTATGGTTCAGATTGAATGAGGGAAAAAATATGACATGGACTGTAAATAAAACACACACACACACACACACACAAAGATTTTACCAGTTTCCCACTTTTATCGACAGACATAGGATTTTCCACAACAACGGTTTGGCTCTGCAGATTCGGCATTGCCTGCATTGAACGGAAAAGAAAAGAAGGTAAACTGGATGGGAAATGAAATAAAACATACCACTTAGGGGTGGAAATCGGACATATAGATTGGATTAGCCCTTTCGGAAAAATTCCTATATTTTTCGGAAGTGGAAAACTAATTCCAATTTCGTTCAAAGAAATATTTCGAAAAAATCGAAAAATTGGAATTCCGGAAATTCGAATGAAAATACTTGTTCCGAAATCGGAAATTTTCGGATCGGAATCAGAGGAATTAGGAAATTCAAATTGTTTGGTCATCTATAATACAAAATGCATAGTAATATTGATCTTTTAAGTGTAATTTTGTAAAAAAAGAGGTTGGAATATTGGGAAATTAAAATCAAATCAAAAATCAGAATCTAATATGTATTTCAATTCCGTTCCTAAAAATATAATTGGAAAAATCAGACATCGGAACTTTCGGAATTCAAATATTGTTCCAAAATCGGAAATTACGGAATCGGAATCGGCAGATGTTGGAATTTAAGTTCCAATTTCCCCCTAATACGGCTAGAAAGATTTTTCCCTTATAAGGTAATCCAAAACCATAGGATTGCATTTGGAAAGAAGGATTTTGATTTAATGAGAGGATTTGGTAGAAGGATTGCAAATAACTCTGCATTAATAATTCAAAAACTAGTTCAAAATTGAGAAGTAAGGATTTTGAACTCGTTGTAAAATTAAACTCGCCCAAATAAGGTCAAGTTATTTTGTTATTAAGGATTTGAAATCACTAGCTCCGAATCATTTAATCCAAAATGCAACGTCAATTTCTACGTGGACTCAGTCACAGATAAAGAAGAAACTTACTGCCGAACTTGAAGGCATTGATGCTGAAGAGGGTGGTCCAATTGTCCTATGCATGGGAATGGGTACCCTAGCATTTCCCATCTGCCAGCATGAAGCAACAAAATTATGCATAGCAAAAAAAAATCCAGCATTAGATGAATTCCGGTTACGAAGAAAGGAACAGAGGTTCGATTATATAATGTTCGTCCAACTAAATATATAACGAATAAGATAAAAAAATGTTGAATCTACTTACGTTGACATTTGTGATAAATTGACAAATAGCACATTTGACCGATGGAGCACCGTAAGGGTACATGAGCGTCGTCTGGCAGTTTCCGCAGTTGATGTGAGCTATATTATTTGGTGCTAACAGACAACCAAACCCCAAATAAATGCATAAGAATACATACAGTAAGATTCAAAAAGAGCTGCAAATTTACAGAGATATGACAGCTCAACAAACAGAGGTAGTTAATGATTGAAGATTGGGCATTGACAGTTATTATGTGTGTGTGTGTGTGTGTGTGTGTGTGTGTGTGTGTGTGTGTGTGTGTGTGTGTGTGTGTGTGTAACACTGACAAGTAGCATTCTCCATTTATTTTATTTTGTATGGGTCCTGATATATTATTATATCCTGCAATAATTCTCCATTTAGTTATTTCCTGGTAACGGATCCCCTTACGAATCCAATAATCGTAGAAGATCTGAAGGGCAATGGTTCTAATAGATAAAACAGAAACATCCAGGAAAGTTCGACCAAACATATGATCACTTTCTCACGGCATATATACGAAAAAGTAATATACATTCCGTACGTAACTCATTTGTAACGCACAAGACACTCTCATTCATTATGATAGTCGTTCTCTTTCATTAGTTATTAGCTACCTGGTGCAAGGTTTACTGTGTGACAACAGGAGCATCTAACACTTGCAGCACCGCGTGTATACATCAGTAGTGTACGGCAGCCTCCACATATCAGTTGGGCCATTTCCATTCCTAAGAATGAAGTAGGTATTAAGTTGCGTAGAATCTAAAACTGAAATCCAATGTTCGGGCATAACGTACGTACTTATACACTCCCACATATTTGATAAAACAGCAACAATGAAATAATTATTACTTGAAATGCAAATCACAGTACTGTAAACAGTTAAAAACACATAGTTCACAGCATGCACAATGAATTCCTGATATCTGAACCCAAAGATTTCAAGATGAAGCAGAAGTCAGCTGAAATAGTGAAAAGATGTGACGACAAAGCTAAACTCAAACATTAAAGCTAGAAAACCTGATGACTAAATATTACTTTGTCAATGTACATATATGTTATTATATTTCACAAACTTTACAGTTGAAAAGGTCGAACTTTTACATCTTGCCTGTTTCGGCACAAGTAATGGTTAAATATGTGAATTCAGTAAAATAATAAGGGCATAAATGTCCAATGCAGCTTTAAATTGAAAAAAGTTGCACAGGTGCTTTTGAGATTATGGCTTAAAATAGAGTATTTTAAGTGAAGCAAAAGCAAAGAGTATGTGCGAACACTCCAAAACAGATTATGAATAAAAAAAAAGTTCATAATATGTTTCCAAAAGCTTTTGCAAACATGATCTAAGTCGTTACGTAATAAAAGCTCTAATAAACTATTAAAACATTAAATGGTCTTATATGCACGAACATATACAACTTAAGTTTTGGCCGAAAGGCATAACTTCCATATTTGAAACTAGTACAGTACTTTTTTCATGTGGTTGGTTAAAAGTTGAAGTGCATCTTCTAAGTGCTAACATGTTGCTCATGAGTCAATATATGTACCTTTAAACGGAACAAGAATTTCAATTAATTGTTCATGTCGTAGATAGAATATACAATTTTCAAAAATCCGAGTCAAATCAGAGTTATTTTCATACAAGGTAGTTAAAATCGGGATGTTGAATGAATCAACGAGGGGTTATAATAATCGAAATCATAAAATCATAAGATTTTACATACATTGTAAAATTAATAACAAGCCAAAGTGTATATATATTTCAATATAAACATCTCCAAATACAAATAAAACATGCTTACAACATACATAATATGAGCCTAACATAAATAAATCATCCCAACATTAACAAAACATGTTTCAACACACAGTAAATATAGTCCAAACATAAATAAAAATACGTCTTCACATAAATTAAACATCATTTAACTGGTCGCAACCGGTGCTGCTGGTGATTTTCTTTTGGCTGTACAGTTTATCTTCTTTTCTTTGTTCCCAGGAGCAAACATGAGACATAATGTGAAATTTAATGGGTTTATGATTTTTTAAAGAATAAATCATTTAATGAGGCTTAAAACCCGAGTTTCAGAATATCATGATTTTAATGATTTTGATCTTGATTCCAAACAATTTTGCCTGGTTTATGAGAAAGATTTTACAATTTATGGGGTAGTAAAATCATAAAATCCTACGTTTTACATTTTAATACCGATATTTGCAATCTTATTTCATATGACATTGAATGAAGGATCTTATAGCCATGCCTGAACTGCGTCATACTCTAGGTTAAATAACTCATACTTATAGCCGTGCCAGTACGAACTCATTCTTCCATCCTAAGTTAAAAAATAAAGAAATACCTATTTCACAGTAAATAGATACATAGATAATAGATGAAGTAAAACTGCATGAATAATGTACCAAAATTTCAATGGATCTCCACATTCCAGCTTACATCTTCTCCATGTTTTAAGACAGCATAAGGCTTAAATAAGGGACTGATTTAGGTCTACTTGCTTCAGAAAACTGATCGGTTATAATATTCTTAACGGGAAATGATAAAACAAAATAGCAAAAACCCTTTCAAAATGCAAAATCTCAAAGAGCACAGTAACACCAACGTGTTTTCTCTTGCAAACTGGTTTTCGACCATATTTAGTGAGTATGTTGCTAAGATTTGGTGTCGGCCAATTTTTTTTACACATTAATAGACAATAAGATCATTTATCTCCGTGACTTATTCTAAAACATAAGAGAAAGCACTAGCATCATCCACCAAATTCCCATTCCATCCTCGGTTATTATTCATTATAATGTACCACAATCTTGTACGTTGCATGCTTTACTTCTCTCACGGTGAACGCATATTTAGAAGGCGGACGAGCTATCCAAGACAGTTGAAAGCACACATCCAGTGAATTTTCCATGATAGTACAACATCAAACGCAATTTAATAAGGTTGAAATCCAGTTGGTAACGTCATTTTCTCCGACAAAAAACCCTACCTTAATTAAGATATTACAACAAAATCCAATTCTCAAATCCTCACATTCTTTAGCATCTACAATATAATGGCAATGCACCAGCATAAAGGTGGAAACTACATTAAATCCATTCAGATATTCATCGAGTCGGACATAAAAAAATCTCCAACAAACTCGCTCGCATAAACTCAAACAACAGAATCATCTGACAAATTGAACTTCTCTGGCCTACATAATATTGGGTAACTTTTCCTTCTTCAATTATGGGAATTGTTCCATTCATCAAACACTTTGCATAAACAGTATATTTTTCTTTATCGCAACACTGAAATCAGGAAATCCAGAAATTTAACCTGGAGGAGGAATGGCGGTGACAGCACTACACACGGCGCAACACACATTGGTCGCTCCACTCGGGTACATGAGAAGACTCCTGCACCCGCTGCACACAACCTGGCTCTGCATCCCTCTCTTCCCCCCACCCACGCACACTGACATTTTTTTTTCAAAACCAAAAATTCGTCAGTGAAAAAAAAAATCGTCGAATCGGAAACTTTGCAGAAGAATATCGGAATTTTAAAATACTCACCGGAAATCAACCCAAAAAAAAGGGGTATGCAGAACAGAATTAAAACGAGGAATCGGAGGCGGCGGAAAGAGGATACATCGGGGAATTGAGATGGCGGATTACGGTGGGGGAAGAAATCGGAATCGGAATCGAAATCCTATCTCGGTAGTTCAATTAGGAGAGAAAAGAAGATGGCGTGTGTGTTGGCATTTTCCTCCTCCACTTTATTTTCACTGGTATCACTGACTTGACGGGTAATGGTGGGGCTGCCCTTTTCGTTGTACCGGCTTATTATTATTATTTTTTATTTTTTATTTTTTATTTTTTATTTTTTATTTTTTTAATATAATATATACGTATATACGATGTGCATATATCATAATTCATACTAGTAATTGTACCCGTGCGATGCACGGGACAACAAATTACATTGTTTTGATGTTGTAAGAATATAAACAAACGTTTGATGTATCGTATGATTAAAATTCTATTATACTGGAACATTATTAAGTATACTACACAAAAAAAAAAGGACATAACTTTACTGTTGAATAATTTTCCAAATGAATTGAATCAGCTAATACCAGTAGATTGAAAATTTGAACCAGAAAAAAAATCATCAATTATGTCTTTCATGTTGAGCTTAGAAGTAATTAGATTTAATAACTAAGTTAACATAATCAAAACTAAACTATCGACAACATACCATCGTAAAAAGCCATCTATACATCTTGCATCGGAACTAAGCCCTTCTCCACTGCCTCATTTTAAGGCTGTTTTGCCACTGGAATTAACAATTGGAAAATTAAGAAACAATAAATTAAATATCGCATACAAACAATAAGTCTTGAAGGTCGACTTCCAATAGCTTGTGGCTCCGCCCATTTTTGGTATAACTTTCTCAAATCATCCCTTTCAATAACATGTGCAATAACATATAAAATGAAATAATTGTTATACATAAAATTTGAAAACTTTGGTATAAATTAATGAAACACATAATTTAACAAAATGAAACTACCTATAAGCCATGATGGAAAAAAATATAAACTAATTGCCACACAGTCAATAGGATGAAGAAAAATATAAGAAACAAAATCTAAAGTCGGGTTACCAAAAGAAGAAGCCTTAGGTAGGGAAGACATAAAATTCAAATGTTGCAGACATAAAAAATATTATTTATATTAATATTTAGGAGATAAAAATTTGATAAAAATAAAAAATAATATTTAAGAGACAAAAATCTGATAAAAATAAAAAATAATATTTAAAATAATATTTAGGGGATACAAATATGATAAAATTCGAAAATAATATTTAAAATAATATTAAGGAGAATACAATTTGATAAAAATTGAAAAACAAAATTACAAAAATGAAATTAGGGTTTCTTAGGGTTGCCCTAGCGTTTCTTTCTTTTATAGATAAGATAACATGTGCAATAACATATAAAATGAAATAATTGTTATACATAAAATTTGAAAACTTTGGTATAAATTAATGAAACACATAATTTAACAAAATGAAACTACCTATAAGCCATGATGGAAAAAAATATAAACTAATTGCCACACAGTCAATAGGATGAAGAAAAATATAAGAAACAAAATCTAAAGTCGGGTTACCAAAACAAGAAGCCTTAGGTAGGGAAGACATAAAATTCAAATGTTGCAGACATAAAAAATATTATTTATATTAATATTTAGGAGATAAAAATTTGATAAAAATAAAAAATAATATTTAAGAGACAAAAATCTGATAAAAATAAAAAATAATATTTAAAATAATATTTAGGGGATACAAATATGATAAAATTCGAAAATAATATTTAAAATAATATTAAGGAGAATACAATTTGATAAAAATTGAAAAACAAAATTACAAATATGAAATTAGGGTTTCTTAGGGTTGCCCTAGCGTTTCTTTCTTTTATAGATAAGATATCTAGGAGATAAAAAATTGATGAAAATCGATAATAATATTTAAAATAATATTCAGGAGATAAAAATCTGCTAAAAGTTGAAAATTATATTTAAAATTATAGTTAGGCGATATAAATTTGATAAAATTAAAAAAAATTATTTATAATAATATTTAGGAGATAAAAATTTGATAAAAATAAAAAAATAATATTTAGTAGACAAAAATCTGATAAAAAATAAAAAATAATATTTAAAATAATATTTAGGGGATACAAATATGATAAAATTCGAAAGTAATATTTAAATTAATATTAAGGGGATAAAAAATTGATAAAAATTGAAAAAAATTTACAAATATGACATTAGGGTTTCTTAGGGTTGCCCTAGCGTTTCTTTCTTTTATATATAAGAGTTAGGATATAAAAAAATAATAAAAACATGATAAAACTCGAAAAAAATATTTAAAATATTATTTAGGAGATATAAATTTGATAAAATTCGAAAATAATATTTAGGAGATAAAATCTGCTAAAAGTTGAAAATTATATTTAAAATTATAGTTAGGCGATATAAATTTGATAAAATTAAAAAAAAATATTTATAATAATATTTAGGAGATAAAAATTTGATAAAAATAAAAAAATAATATTTAGTAGACAAAAATATGATAAAAAATAAAAAATAATATTTAAAATAATATTTAGGGGATACAAATATGATAAAATTCGAAAGTAATATTTAAATTAATATTAAGGGGATAAAAATTTGATAAAAATTGAAAAAAATTTACAAATACGACATTAGGGTTTCTTAGGGTTGCCCTAGCGTTTCTTTCTTTTATATATAAGAGTTTGGATATAAAAAAATAATAAAAACATGATAAAACTCGAAAAAAATATTTAAAATATTATTTAGGAGATATAAATTTGATAAAATTCGAAAATAATATTTAGGAGATAAAATCTGCTAAAAGTTGAAAATTATATTTAAAATTATAGTTAGGCGATATAAATTTGATAAAATTAAAAAAAAATTATTTATAATAATATTTAGGAGATAAAAATTTGATAAAAATAAAAAAATAATATTTAGTAGACAAAAATCTGATAAAAAATAAAAAATAATATTTAAAATAATATTTAGGGGATACAAATATGATAAAATTCGAAAGTAATATTTAAATTAATATTAAGGGGATAAAAATTTGGTAAAAATTGAAAAAAATTTACAAATATGACATTAGGGTTTCTTAGGGTTGCCCTAGCGTTTCTTTCTTTTATATATAAGATATGAGATATACAATTGGGTAAATTACACCCACAACTCCTGAGATATTCTAAAATAACTTTAAGGTCCTTATAGTATTGATAATTATAATTATGCCTGAAATATTGTAAGAACCCTAACGGAATAATGCATTGGATAAATTATTTCGGTAAGATTCTAACCGACTATTAGTTTCAGACAGTGATGGAGATAACATAGAGTTAGGGGGTGACATGGCTCTCATAATATTTCTTAAATTCTTATTATTTTATATAAGATTTATAAATTTCCGTCTTTGGTAGCGTGTAGTATTAACGGCCCCACGGGAAATAAATATATTGCATATCAGTTTCCAAGACATGAAATTTAGGGTCCGGTAATTGTTTCAGGAGTGTGGCTGTAATTTTACGAATATCGCATAAACGTTAAAATTATTTTAGCATACCTCATGTGTATAGGTGTACTTTTTTTCTTTTTTTGGCAAATGAGTATAGGTGTAATTTACCCTATATAATTTATAATTAATTTTCGAAGATCTATTTATATTTTATGGGCAACAAACTTTTCCCATAATTTCTTTAGCCTCGCACGGGTCAAATTACGGCTACCCCTGAAGTATGTTACGAAAAAACTCTTTTGGTTTGGATAATTACAGCAACCCCTCTTTTTGAATATTTTACATAAATTTTGTGTAATTCGGTTATTATCGAACCAACTTATATACTCAGTTCGGTAAACGGCAAGAAATGTTGTCGTAATGAAATGATACAAGCTTACCCGGTACATGCATGGAGCAAAACCCTCGCATTAATCCACAGTAACTTGACTAGATTCTTAACCTCCGGAAACATCTTCGAATCGACCCGGTATTTCTCAACCCTATCCGTATTATGATCCGACGACAACTCGTATACAATTCATTCACCCATTCACTAGCTAGATATGGCTCAAACAAGAGCCAAACTCTCAATGAATTGATAACAAAATTTAGTCTCGAACTGCAACTCATCCTCCATATAAATCGTACTAGTGAAATTACATAAAACCTCAAATCTCTCATCGAATAACCAGTAGCAAACAATCAACCCCGGTGCATGAAGAAAAACCGACGAATCTTCTTCCTTGTCGCCCCTCACAATCCCCAATAACCCTAGGGGGGTACCCTTAACTTAATCACCGAAAACGGGTTCAAGTCGGACCGATACTTCTCGACCCAACCCGAATTATGATCCGACGACAACTCGTATAAGATCAAATATTTGAATTCGTGACAGGAATACATGCTGACGCGCGCAATGTACAAGCCCATTCGATTCCACAATGTAGTTCTTGTTCGAGGCTTTTCGATTCCTACGAGGAACGACCTTGATTCAGCTCAGCTTTTGGAATGTTCGGTTTGGATATCGAAGTAGTAGGATTCTGAAGTGGGTTGGATATAATATATAGCATTATTACAAGAAATGCCGTTCCAGAATTTCATGCCGTCCGACGTGCGGTGGAGCATTCCTCCTGTAGTATGCTGCCACGTGTCGAACTATGAGTGGTAGATTTCTATCTGGAGATTTGAGCGGGAATTGGTTCTTTTAGCAAGGATGATTTTGTGGTAAGGTGAAATTGAAGGGTCAAAAGAGAGCGAGAGCCCCTGAACGCACATCAGCCCGTCCCAGCTTTTGCCGCCGCTTTCGTCGAATTCCACCTTCCGCGTTTTTTCTCGTGGTGGGGTTGAATCTCATGAGGTATCTCGCCGAGAGGCGGAGGAGGATTACTTCCGTCAGTAGATCGTCGTTGTCGGCGATTATCTCGGATGATCACCGGGAACGTGACCTGTTGAGATCCATATTTTCCGTAGGGTTCATTAAGTTATGAATAAATGATAAAGATCTACCTAATGTATTTCATCTGGTGTAGCATAGTATAAAGCTTTGTAGTGTGGGAATGTATAACTTTTTCTTTTTTTTATGAATTTAAGTATCTGATTTTATTAAATTATGGATGTATTGATTTATACTATATTGAAATTTAACAATAAAATTATAATATGGTTGCAGTAAAATACAGAATTCTGAAATAAAATTAAAGTTATTAATATCAAAGATACTATATTATTAAATCATACAAAATTTAAACATAAAAAAAGTACCATTATAAGTCATTTTTTTTAATTTATAATATATGTGCATTCTCTAATTGTACAAATATGCAGATATAAATGCCACGTAAGATTGGCTCTTCGAGATTATCCAATATCATATTTAATTTCAATTATATTAAACTCTAATAAGCAAATCGTACCCTCATTTTAAAAACGCACACGCACCCCCCCCCTCCCCCCAACAACCCCAACCCTACCCCCACCCCACCCCACCCCCACCCCCACCCCCCACCGGCCAGTTGGAGATATTAACCGTTTTTCAAAATAGTCCCTAATTGCGCTCACAGCTCCGTATATGTACAGAATCAATTTTGTTTTTAAATAGCAAAATAAAATTCAACTTCAGTTACAATCTCTCTCTCTCTCCTCTTTCTCTCTCATCTCTCAGTCTCTCTCTCCTCTCTCTCTCATCTCTCCGTATACGTACATGCACCTGCGATATATATATATATATATATATATATATATATATACATATCATCTCAAATTCTTGAACCCTAGAGGACAGCATGGAGTCGGAACCCAAAAGATCACACGGCTCTGAATCGGCGGAGATAATCGCCGGCAACGAAGATTTAGTGACGGAATTAATCCTCGTCTACCTCCCGCCGAGATCCCTCGCCAGATTCAAGTCCGTATGCAAACAGTGGTGTTCCCTCATCTCCACCCCTCTCTTCGCCGCCGCCCACACCAACCACCACAGCCGCCGCCGCCTCAAATCCCTCCCCAGTTTCCTCCTCCGCACCTCCGCCGCCACGCCGGAGTTCTTCTACTTAAACCCCACCACCAGAACCCTCCTCCCCTTCAAATTCGAATTCCCCCACACCAGGATCCTCCAATCCAGCCACGGCCTCCTCCTCCTCGAGCACCGCAACACCGAGTACGGCCGCCGCAACTACTGCGTGTACAACCCCACCACCCGACAATCCCGGAAGCTGGCGGTCTCCGGCGCCGATGGGAAAACGACGTCGCCGGCTCCCCTCGGGCTTTCCCTCTATTTCGACCCTTCGAAATCCCCACACTACAAGGTTATCTCCTTCACGAAAACCGCCGGTTCCCAATCCCAATTCAATCTCACGATCGGAATCTACGATTCCGAATCCCACAATTGGGAAGAAATCGCCGGCGCCGGAAACCCGGACATCTCTCCGGCCAACATAAAATTCTTCAACGGAATCTCGTGGAACAACGGAATATACTGGATCCGGCCCACTTCCAGATCCCACTACTTCAATCTCGAAACGAGGAATCTGATCCGGCTCCCGAATGTCAGGATCCCCCGCCAGAGAGGCGGAGAGCTGAACAAGAACTACATCGTCGAGTCGAACGGGCACGCGCACTGCGTGTGCACCTATTTGGGTACCAAACTCGAAACCCTAACCGTGCACGAGTTGTCGGAGCATGGTAACTCGGTGTGGTTCGAAAAATACTTGGCTGATTTGAGTCCGATTTCTTCGGCAATGCCGGAGATCAAAGGGCTGATCAGAGTACTGGGAATCGTGAGGGGCGATAAAGAAGAAGATTCGTCGGTTTTGCTTCATATACCCGGAATGATTATTAGTTACAGTTTTTACGATCGGGTATTCGAGGTTTTGTGTAATTTCAGAAATAGTAGGATTTACAGACATAATCAGTTCCAGTTTAAGTGTAATTTTTCGTATCAGTTTATTGAGAGTTTGGCTTGTGTTTGAAGTGGTGTGGAAACCTAGCACTATAGAAATTTAGAGAAATGGCATAGTGAATTGTTTCATTACTTTGGAAATGAAATTAAACTCCTACTATTTGTTTTTTTTTTTAAATAAACAATGGTATAAGTTATTGTAAGGTAGAATTTATTAAATTTCTTGAACTAAACATAAACCTTCAGCCAAAAAAAAAAAAAAAAAAAAAAAAAAAAAAAAAAAACTAGCTGTGTGATTATTATCAAGGAATGCAAATAATGGTGTGATATTGATATAATATTCGCGGTACTTCATATACGAGAACAAAGCTCGAGCTTGAGCCCATGATCCGACGACGACAACTCGTATACAATCAAGTATTTGAATTCGGGACCGAAATATGTGCTGACACAATGTACATTTCCATTTTGATTCCTAGGAGCTTTGATTCCACTCAGCTTTTACAAATGTCTTGTTTGGATATTGAAATAGTATGATTCTGAAGTTTTGTTTGATCCAATATATCCGGTTATTACAAGAAATGCCATCCAGAATTTCGAGCCAATCGGGGTATATTAGATCCCTCCGCCTGAATTGTGCTCCGATCTGTTGAACTCTGAGTGGTAGGTTTCGTGAGGGATCTTTCCGGGATGCGGAGGAGGATTATTTCCGCCAGTAAATCGTTGTTGTCGGCGATTATCTCAGCCGGCTGTTGGGAACGCGATCTTTTGGGATCCATCCTCTCCGTAGGGTTCATATATGATTTATTATATATATAATTTTATTTTCAAGAGTAAGTTAAGATGTATTGTAATAAAATGAAGGTTTATTTCAAGAAAAAAAAAAAAAAAAAGAGAGAAAGGCAAAGAAAAATTAAGGATCATGCTTAAAAGAATTAATTTCTGGCCAAATGGTTTGCAAATCTACTAATCGAGAGTGTAGATTTACCCAATGCCCCTATATGATTGGAAATGGGTTTATACTATGCTGCAATCGGTGAAATACACTGGGTAGATCTTTACCATTCATAAGTACACAAACACACACACATCCACATTAGTGTATGTAGATCAACGATAAAAATTCACTTAGTGTAACCTTCACCAGGTGTAGCATAGAAATAACCCAACAAAGGTAAGCCCTAAACCAGTATGAAATCGCAGATAAGGTTTAAATCTATAAAGTGTAAATAAGATGTAACATCTACATCACCTCGGACAAAACGCAAAAATCGATAAAATTCGAGATTAAAAAATATCGCAAACAAGTCCATACAACAATTTGTTCCATGCTACACCAATTTACCAAATGTGTTTGCATGTGTAAATACAACATAACATTGAAAAAATATATATTCGTACTTTACAACATTGATCAAAATAAAAGATAGAATAGAATGCTAATCAATCAAATTTATAAACTAAATTGAACAAGTACGTACTGCGATTTCGTTAGTTCCGGGCTCAAACGGGAACCAAACTCTCAATAAATTGATGACAAAGTTCGGTATCAAACTGAAAATCGAAAATCTCTCTACTCGAAAATTTACTTAAAACCCCGTATCTCTTATCGAAAAACCAGTAACAAACAATCATCCCGCGTGCACGAATCAAAACCGAAGAATATTCTTCCTTGTCGTTGCCCCTCACGATCCCCAATAACCAAACGGGGCACTTCATCTCCGAAAACGGGTTCAAGTCGGCCCGGAATTTCTCGACCCAACCCGAATTATGATCCGACGACAGCTCGTATATAGTCAAGTGTTTGAAGTCCTGACAGTAATTACTCAAACATAAGGGGTTTTTTGTAAATTGACAATAACTCAGGGTGACCAAAACTTAAACAACGTAACATTTATCACATCCCAATGCAACAACATAAAGTATATATGCATATGTTAACATTATGTAAGCCAAGAAATCCGAATCCAATTCTAATGTGAAGTTTAACTGATGTGTAATCCACTAGGGCTTTTTTTTTCTTTTTTTTTTCTTTAATCTTTTAATCAGAGATTTACACTAATTTAACCCACTTGCATGTATAAATTTAACATAACATTGAAAGAACTATTTGTACTTGAAAAAAAAAAAGCATTGAGGTTGTTTGATAAATGGTAAATCAATAAAACAAACAAAACTAGTGAACTAGTTCGTACCGGTGTAATAATATCGTGGTATAAAATGATATAACTCGGCATATGTATCGATTGTAATCAAAAAATGACAATAAAAGATATCTGATACGATAAGATAATTACGACAACACGTTTAGGGGTGATTTGTGCGACTTTCAACATCTTTCACTAGTAGAAAAATAGTTTTTTACTACGACCATTAACCGTACCAAAATGTATCAAATTCGTAGTAAAAAGGCTTTTGCTATGCATTTGCTATGAATTTGCCCGGTAGTATATACGGGCGTGACAAAAACTTTGCTACGGTAAATGGCCGTACCAAATACTTTTTTGCTACAGTAAATCCTAATATTTACTACGACTTCTTAATTGTCCTGTAGTAAAAAGTCCCTTTTATTACGACTTTTGATCGTAGCAAAATATTTAGTAGTAAAAAACAAAATTTCTACTAGTGTTTTAGGGTAATTTGTGCGATTTTGTTTATAATATATATATATTTTTTAATTAAGGCAAAACCACAAAAAAATACTTCAGATAAAAGCGATCTATATTAGCAAAATGTAATAAAACCAACGTTAGCATTTCTAAATATTGCGACTTTTGTCATAGTCAATAATTTAATGTTGAAACTTGAATCTAAATCCGTTTTGAACGAATGGTTTGACTTTAAATATTTTGTACTATTTGTAATAGTTAATCAAATATCTTACGATATATGCCGATACGATAACCATGGTTCGTATCCATTCACCAATTCTAGTTTTGGTTCAAACAGGAACCAAACTCTCAATAAATTGACAAGAAAATTTACCCCGAAAGGATCGAAACTGCAACTGATCATCCTCTTTATAAATCTCGCTACTCGTGAAATCACACAAAACCTCGAATCTCCTATCCAAAAACCAGTAACAAATAATCTTCTCTGGTGCAAGAAGCAAAACCGAAGAATATTCTTCCTTTTCGCCCCTCACAATCCCGAGCAACCCAATGGGTCCCTCGTCAACCTCCAAAAACGGGCCCAAATCGGCCCAACATTTCTCGATCCAACCCGAATTATGATCCGACAACAACTCGTACACAATCAAACATTTGACTTTCGGACCGAAATAGGTGCTGACACAATGCACGCGCCCGTTGGATACCAAGAGTTTGTTCTTGTTCGAACACGGACGCAGTTTTCTGCGGTGGGCGTAGTTCCCCGACAGCTTTTCCAAATGTCGGGTTCGGATGTTGAAGTAGTACGATTCGGGAGAAGTGGGCTGGATCCAATATATCCCGTCGTTATTACACGAAAGCCCTTTCGATAACCTAATGCCGAGGAGACCGCGGTAAATATCTCCGCTCGGAACATGCTCCCATCTGTCGAACTCCGAGTGGTAGATCTCGAAGCAGGGTAACGGTGATCTCCTCGTACAGATGATTTTGTAGTACGGGGAAGTACGAGGGTCGAACGACAGCGACATCCCCAGAATCCACGTCAGCATGTTCTTGCTTTCGCGCATGTGTTCCAATTTCCTCGACTGATTCGTCGTGGGGTTGTGCACGCAGTAGTGCACGCGCCCGCACCGCGTTTTTCTGCACGCGAGTAGCAACAGGCCGTGGCTGGATTGGAGGATTTTGGTGTACGGGTATTCGAAGGTGTACGGGAGGAAAACCCTTGTGGTGGGGTTGAAGTAGAAGAACTCCGGCGGCTCGGCGGCCGTGCCGAGGATGAAACTGGGTAGGGTTTCGCGGCGGCGGCTGATGTGGTTGGTGTGGGCGGCGCCGAAGAGAGGGGCGGAGATGAGAGATTGCCAGCGTTTGCTTACTGACTTGAATTTGATGAGGGATATCGCCGGGAGGTGGAGGAGGATTAATTCCGTCAGTAAATCGTCGTTTCCGGCGATTATCTCCGCCGATTGTTGGGAACGTGATCTTTTGGGATCCATCTTTTCCGTAGGGTTTGGGATAAGTCTTTTTATTGAGAGAGAGGAGAGGAGAGAGAGAGTTATAATTGAGGAATAAGTCGTGTATTTATATTGTTTCTCAAGGACTAGTTAGTAATTACCAACTCTACAATAAATAAATAAATCAACAAATCAAATAACATTAAAATTACGTTCAATATTATAATTAGGGGTGGTAAATGAGCCGAGCCGGCTCGCGAACTCGACGAGCCGGCTCGACAAAGGCTCGAACCCGAGCTTGAGCTCGAGCCCAAATTTAGTTGTTCGACAGCTCGTGAGTCGGCTCGCGAGCTGCCTTCTTTTTTTTTTTTTTTTTTACTTTATATATATATATATATATATATATATATGGGATAATTAGTAAAAAAACCCAATTCATTTATTTATATTAAGGTGGATATAACCTCATTTTTATTATTAGTGACAACCCGTTTAATTATTTAATTAAATTAATATTAATACAATTAGAGGATGTGGGGCAAGGAGAGGATGAAGCCGCTCCAGATCTCGACAACAACAAGGCGACGCCGCTAAATCTAGGGCGGACGGCGGCCCTCCGGTCTCCCCCCTTTCTTTCTGATGGATGAGCAGATCTGCTGGTATTTTTTTATTTTTATTTTTGTTCTTTCGATTTTTGGAAGTCTTCCTGGAATCCTCGTCGGAAGACCGCCTCCACCACCGGTGTAATGGAATAGATTGACTTCGAGGAGGAGGTATTGTTTGGGAGGCTCGTTTGTTGAAATTGTATTCGTGTTACTCAAAAAGATGTAGTTGTTTTCGTTACGGTTGTAGTTGGTTTTAATAATAGTCGTTTTTGTTGGAATTTTGGTGTGTTTTTTTGCTTTTGCTTTTGTGGATTTCAATAATTTGTAGTTGATTCAATATAGTTGTTTTCGTATAGCAATATAGTTGTTTTTCACAACAATATTATTATTTTCATTACTTTTTAGTTGGTTTGAATAAATAGTTGATTTAACAAATAGTTGTTTTGGAGATGTTTTGATTAAATAATTAGTTAATCTTACAATGGAAATAATATAATATATAATTAATTTAATAAATTGTAAAACTGATGTATCATTGTTTTAATACTAATTGTTTTAATAATAGTCGTTTTATTGGCATATAGTTGTTTTAACTGAAAACTAAAATATTATAGAAAAAAAATATTTAAAGAAAAATATTAAAAAAATTAAAAAAAAAAGTTTCTTTTAAAAAATTATTATTTTTTAAAGAAGAAATAAATACAAAAACGAAAATTAAAATTAAAATAAAAAAAATAAAAAAAATACATCAAACTAGTGGATATTGGTAGTGAATAGTGGGAGGGTAAATTTGAGAATAAAAAAGAATGGGTTTCTCACTAATAGCCCATATATATATATATATATATACATATATATATATATATATATATATATATATATATAGATTATTATCATTATTATTATT
The DNA here is from genome assembly GCF_056151865.1 of Erythranthe guttata. Taxonomy (NCBI): domain Eukaryota; kingdom Viridiplantae; phylum Streptophyta; class Magnoliopsida; order Lamiales; family Phrymaceae; genus Erythranthe; species Erythranthe guttata. The sequence goes on from NC_142542.1 coordinate 17,995,670, forward strand.
ATTAACTAAATGGTTAATAGTCTATAATAATAAATATTTCTAGTATTTAAATAGAAACAAATCTATATTACTTAAATAATTCATAATATTATAAAATATTATAATAATAGTAATAGAAAAATTAAAAATATATATAACTAGAGTTAATTATTTATTTTATAATTTTTTTTATTTTCCTATAAATAATTTTTAATAAAAAATTAGATGATTTGAATAAAAAAATTAAGTAATAATAAAAAAAAATTAAATGAGCTCGAACTCGAGCTCGCCAAAATTGGCTCGAACTCGGTAACATGGACTCAAGCTCGAGCTGGCCAAAAGAGCCGAGCTCGTCTCGTTCCCACCCCTAATTATAATGCATGAGACGTATGATTAAGAAAAAAAAAGTTGTTAAACACCCAATATTACCACTGGAAGAAAAAAAAAATAAAGAAAAATAAAAAAACGATTGATAAAAACTAGGGCTGATGCGGTACGATTCCACGTCACATTATGCAATTCCTCCCTCGCACTTGTTGATTTCCTTGGGTAGGCATTACCTGCATGGTATCATCACAAAAAGTCGTTAAGAAGCTCAAGTCAGCTTTGTACTTTGTAAAATAGAAGAGTTAAGAGTTACGAACTGCGTACCTTCGATATAAATTAACAAAACATAAAGTAAACTAATATTCGGTTCAAACGGGAGCCAAACTCTCAATGAATTGATAACAAAACTTAGTCTCGAATTGGAACTCATCCTCTTTATAAATCGTACTATTTGCGAAATTACACAAAACCTCAAATCTCTTATCGAAAAACCAGTAACGAACAATCGTCCCCGGTGCATGGAGCAAAACCGAAGAATCTTCTTCCTTGTCGCCCCTCGCGATTATTCCCACCACCCGAAGGCACCCAATAGCCTTCGACACCGGGTTCAAGTCGGCCCGGTATTTCTCGACCCAACCCGTGTTACGATCCGGTGACAGCTCGTATACAATCAAATACTTGTTTTCGTAACCGAAATACGTGCGGACGCAATGCGCGTTTCCATCTGATTCCACGATGAAGTTATTGTTGCCGGACGACGAATCTGGTTCGCCCCGAGGAAACTTGATCACACTCATCTCTTCCAATTGCCGGGTTTTGACGTCGAAGCGGTACGATTTCGAACCGGGTCGGATCCAATACACCCCATCGTTACACGAAATGCCGGCCCAGTATTGAAGGTCGTGAATCGGAGTGTAGTTGATCTCTACGCCTGTGATATGCTGCCACGTGTCGAGCTCTGAGTGGTAGATCTCGATCCAGAGAGTTGAGCAGAAATTAGGTCTCCTCGTACATATGAGTTTGTAATAAGGGGAAATCGAAGGGTCGAATGAAAGTGACAGCCCCCAAATCCATGCCAGCCGGCCTTCGTATTCGTCGAATTCAACCTTCCGTGATTTTCGCGTGGTGGGGTTGTACACGCGGTAGTGCACGCGCGGGAACCCCAATCGCGGGTTTCCGCACTCGAGCAGCAGAAGGCCGTGGCTTGATTGGAGGATTTTGGTGTGCGGGTGTTCGAAGGTGTACGGGAGGAAAACCCTGGTGGTTGGGTTGAAGGAGAAGAACTCCGGCGGCTGGGCGGCGGTGGCGAGGATGAAATTGGGTAGGGTTTCGGCGATTAATCCCGTCAGCAAATCGTCGTTTTCGGTGATTAACTCCGCCGCAGCTTGGGGGGAACGTGATCCCTTGGCATCCATCTTTTCTGTAGGGTTCTTATAAGCTATTTGTGTATATATAAAAGTAAGAAACTACGATCTAAGAAAAATCCTTTATCTACTATTTCTTAGCCTTTTATTCTCAACAAGTTTTATACTTCCTCCGTTCCTAAATAATTGTCACTTTTTTTTTTTTAAGATTAAGAAACTCAATAAATATATTTTGATTTTAGAAAAATCATATAAAAATGACTAACACAACCTTCATTATTTAATGATTTATAAGTGAAAATTAATGAATAGAGTTTCATGAATAAGGTTAAAACAGGGAAAATGCATGTAATGCAATATTGGAAATCTAAACTGACAAATAATATAGAACAAAAATATTTTTAAAAAGAGACAGTTATTGTTAAACAGATGGGGTAATAAATTAGATTTGCAAATCCTTTAGCAAAATCCTAATCATTAATAGGGTCTTTCTAGGGTGAGATACCCCATGTTCTAAACTTTTATGAGATATGCATTAATCACCATTAATTTTCTAAGATTAAATCTGGACCCTAGAAAAATAACATGGCTTGTGTTCTAAAAAATGAAGTAATTTACCAAATTATCCTTCGATTATTTTGTTTATTAAATTAATATAAAATTGATTAACATTGAATTGTCTAATTTACCCCCTACTATATTTTAATTAAATAATTAATTTAAATTCATTGTGAATGAGTTTTATTTGATAAATAATCGAAAAAAATGCATTCATTGGAAATCAAACTTGTAACCTCTTAATACATTTATCACTCCTAACCATCCAAGCACATTAACTTATTATGAAATATTTAACCATAATTGTATAAATACTGTTAATGCAAATATTAATTGCAACATTCATTATTATTAAATGGTATTAAATAAATTATTAAAAAAAATAATAAAATAAAGTTTGAAAAATATAAAGAATTGCAGTTCAATACGCCAAACATCTATCATTAATTATATAATATTAGAAGTATTAGTAAAAACCACAATTTAAAAATGTAAAGAATGCTCAATTAAATAAAAAAAATGCATAACTTAATTCAAACTCACTTATGTTATTTAGTCGATAGTGTGGCAAATCCAAATAAAAATTAAAATAATATGTTTATTTAGAAGAAGAAAAAATTATAACTCATTCCAAGTAGTAGTTTTCTTACTTTAAAATAAAATTATATACTACAAATACTATATTGTGAATTTTCTTTTAATATTTAATTTAATCAACTAGTAAGATTTGAATCGATGAAGTACAAACCCTTTCAATTAGTAAACATTATTCAAATATTTGAATCAGTTGCTTAACTATTGACATAACATGTTACAAAATTGATTTAACTATTTATAAGTAATGTCTGCTATATATCTTTTTAATTCAATTTTGTCATAAAAATAATAAATTTAATTCCTAACACATGTACGAACCCAATCGTAAATCATAATATTTTATCAAGCGTAATATTTGAACCAATTAAGCTCAAGTCCTTTCAATTCGTAAACATTATTCAAATATTTGAATCGATTCATTAGCGCGTTCAACTATTGACAAGAACGTCTTAATCAAATTAACTATTATTAATTAAAGTGTAATACATTTTTAATTCAATTTTATCATAAAAAAATAATTCCTAAATTACGCAAGAATCAAATCATAAGATTAATTAAAGCGTATGATTTGAATCAATTAAGCGCAAATCCTTTTAATTTGTAAATATTATTCAAAAATTTGAATCGATTAAGTTCAACCACTGACAAGAACGTATTAATCGAGTTAACTATTTATAATTAAAGTCTACTATCCTTTTAATTCAATTTTAACAACAAAATAATAATTTAATTCGTAAAATCGTAAGAATCAGATCGTAAATCGTAAGATTTAATCTAACCATGAACCGATTAAATCTTACGATTTTTACAAATTAAATTTTATTATTTTTTATAATAAAATTCAATAAAAAAAAGTTACTAAACTTTAACTATACACAGATTGATTAATACGCTATTGTAAATTATTGAGTTTAACCGGTTCAAATATTTGAATATTGTATACGAATTGAAATGAGTTGAGCTTAATCGATCAAATCTTTGAATATTGTTTTTGAATTGAAAACACATGAGTTTAATTGATTCAAATATTACGATTTAATTAAATCTTCCAATTTACGATTCAATTCAAACTTCAAATTCTTTCGAAACTCATTTTTAAATTACACGAGTTGAACAACCCTTCCTTAGATTTTTAAATTATATTATATAAAGATTTGTTAGTATGGGATATTTTTAATATGTAATAATAATAATTATATGAGAATTAATAATTTATTTAACATTATTTATATAAGTTTTATAACCATTATAAATTGTAGCTTTGTGATATATATCCGTATTGTTAGTTTATTGTCAATTATGTGTTGTGTCTTAATGGTAAGTATTCATGTGTGTTTTCAGATGGTCACGAGTTCGAATTTAGTTTGATGCAATTTTGGATGGGTGGTTTAATGATTTTTACGAATAATGATATAATTGACATTATAAATTTTAATTCAACAATAAATATGTATTTAAAATTGCATTAAAAATATAGAGGGTAAAATTGACATTACATTAGTAATATATAATGGCCGATTTTTTGAAAATATTAATTATACGAAGGGTATTTACGACAATACGTAAATGAGGAAAAAATGGATTTTTTGGCAGGGACACGTGGCGCAATATAAAGGGGGTATCTCATAAAAGTTTAGAACATGGGATCTCACCCTAGAAAGACCCTCATTAATAGTGTTTTAGGGAAAAAAAATTATTTTGTTAATAAAGATGTTCATATAATAAATTTTTTTACAAACAAATCCACACATGGATCAGAGATTTGTATACGACTAGAATAACAACTCACATTTTAATATGTTATAATTTCATTTTTTAATTTAATATAACCTCAATTTGACCATAAATTTTACAAATTATTCAATTTTGACAAAAAACACAATTTTATTGACAATTCCGTCCGTCACCACGGGTCTCCATCGTTGAACTCTTTTTTTTTTCTTTTTCTTCTTGATTTTTCCACCACCAATTTCTTTTTTTTTTTTTTTTTTTTTGAATTTTTTTCGTTAACATATTTTTGCCCCCGTTTAAACAACAATAGTGTTGTGGTTGACGGTAGTATTAACTATATTACTGTTAAACAGAGTAAAATTAACTATACTACAGTTTAATACAATGATATTGCTATATTAATCTCTAACACAATAATATTAACACAACAAAAGTCATTATTATTGTGTAAAAGAGTAATACTAATATGTTGACCGTTCAACAAAGATAAACATAATAAAAAGCCAAAAGAATTAATATTACTGTGGTTGACAGTAATATTACTATAACAACAGTAATATTACAGTCAACCACAGTAATATTATTGTGTTTACAGTAATATTACAATAATAGACAATAATATTATTATGTTACTCTGTGAATAACTCAAACAAAACAAAAAACCCAAAATAATAATAATATTGATGTGGTTGACAGTAATATTATTGTGTTTGAAGTTATTACTGTCAACGACAGTAATATAATTACGTTGACTTGTCAACAAATCAAACAAAATGGAAAAAAAATCCAAGAAAATAATAATATTGTAAGTGACTCTAATTGTACTGTCAACGATAGTACAATTACATAAATGTTACTGTCAACGACAGTACAATTATATTAATGTACTGTTTGTTAGTTAGTGAAAGTATAATTACTATAAATGACAGTATAATTACGGTCAACATTTAGCGGCGTAGCGTAAAAAAAGGGATAAAAATTTTATGAGAAAAAAACTCCTAAAAAAAAGGCAACGCCGGAATTCGGCGGAAAAAAAAAATACCCTCGTTTTTTTTTTCTTTTCTTTTCCTAGCTAGGTTAATTTTACTATATTGATAAATGTTATTATGTTATTTTGACCTTGAAATTTGTATATCATTTTGTGGGCTTTCTAACTCAATTTGAATCCTTATACTCAAAGCTCATTTGATTGTGTATTTGGCAAAATTTTATACTTTTACCTCCAATTTCAACAGTAATGTTATAGTTACGATATTTTGAAACTCATGCAATTTGAATCTTAAATTTGTATATTATATAGTTACGATATAATTATAAAGATCAAACCTTAAATTTGTATGTGTGTGATCGTATCTCATAAAAACCGAATTTATTGGTTCATGTTCGGTTTTTGCCAAAAATCGAGCCGAACTGATCCATGCTCATTGATCTTAACTAACACAATGCGCACATTTATTTGTATATTTTACCAAATATAACATCTAAAAGATCAAACCTTTCGAACCCTAACGCCGACCGTAAACACCATATAAGTATTTTACATGAAACAATCAAAATTTAATCGGAGAAATTAACTAACAAAAAAGTTACCCATAAACATGCACACAAGAATCGTACGAAAATTCGTTATTCAAACACGAGCCAAACTCTCGACGAACTGATAACAAAAATGCCCGCGAAACTGCAATCCATCACCTTCTTTGTAAATCTCACTCCTATTTCTAAAATCAACCAAAACCTCGAAACTGCCATCGGAAAACGTGTAACGTATAATCCTCCCCGGAGAGTGAAGCAGCACCGACGAATCTTCTTCTCTCTCCCGCCTAACAATCCCAACTAACTCGACCGGATCGTTCTTCTCCGCCAATACAGACGAAATCCGACCCAAATCGACCCGGTACTTATCGTACCAACCCGAATTATCCTCCGACAACTCGTACACGAACATTGATTTGAATTCGGGCCCCACATAGGTGCAGATAATATGCACGTGCCCGTTCGATTCCATCACGTAGTTCTTGTTCGTTTCGCCGTTTCGTCTCCACGGAGTTTTAATCCGCGGGAGGTTGTTCATCATTTTACCCTCCGCATCCGTTCGGAGATTGTAGTAATAGGATCTCGAAGTCGGTCGGATCCAATATATACAATCGTTCCGGTAAATCCCACTCGAGAATTTGATTTTAATCGGAGTGAAGTGTAGTCGGTAATTCCACGTTCTGGATTGCGAATCGTAAATGTCGATTGTGGGGTTGGAGTATTCCCAATTCTTACCGGATCGGACGCAGACGATTTTGTAGTGGGGTGATCTCGACGGGTCGAAAACCAAGCAGACGCCGGAGATAGCCGCCTTGTTCTTCCTCTTGGCGTCGATCAGAGTTCTCGACCACCGCGTCGTGGGGTTGTAGACGGCGTAGTGTTTCTGGCCGTACTTCGATTTTCTGCACTCGAGGAGCATTAGGCCGTTGGTTGATTGCAGGATCCTCGTGTGTCGGTAACGGTGATAGAATTTTTGGCGGCGGAGGGTTTTGGTGGCGGGGTTGAAGTAGAAGAATTGGTGCGAATTTGACCGGAAGATGAATAAAGGCGGGGAATTGCCGCCGCCGCGGTGGGTGGCGTGTTGGCGGACGAAAGAGGGGGCGGAGATGAGGGTTTGCCAGTGTTTGCTTACTGACTTGAACCGGAGGAGGGATGTTGCCGGGAGGTGGAGGAGGATTAATTCCGTCAGTAGATCGTCGTTGCCGGCGATTATCTCCGCCGATCGCCGGGAATGTGGTCTTTTGGGATCCATTTTCTCTTTGTTAGGGTTTGTGAAAAAGATGTGTTGAGAATTTATAAATGGCTAATGAATATTGGGAGTGATTCGTATTTCTCTAATTATATATTTATGATTTATCGATGATTATTTATTTTTTTTGAATTTTGAGGAAGCAAATCTGAAGCTGGATTGCATTTTTCAAAAATTTCTGTAATATACGGAGGTGGGTTTGTGCCGTTGCGCGCAATTAGGAACTATTTTGAATTTTTTTGAATTTCTGTTTGGGTAAATAGCACTTAAGCCCTTGTAGTTCGGATATTTTGCACTTATGGTATGAAATTAGGCACTTGAACTCCCTTGGGAAACCATAATTTTGCATAATGGGATTATGTGCATAATTTCATACCATAAGGGGGTCATGCGCAAAATATCGCAACCACAAGGGGGTTAAGTGCCATTTACCCTTTCTGTTTTCGAAAGGTAGAATTTTGGGAGTTTATTGCATTCACTATCCTGTGAATTTCGAAACTGCGCATTTTTCCTCTATAAACAAATTAGCAAATACCCCCATTCCCCAATACTTATTTTTAGGATGCTCACTCGACTCATTTACCTTATGCCAGTTGACCAATCATGAAAAGACGAAAATGACCTTCGGTGATTAAGATAGCCATTGTTTTTACTGGCCCATTTCACTCGTTCATCTTCTTCCCATTAGCAGAACAATGGAGACATCACCATCACCACTATCTCTGCTCCGCCACGGCCACACTACCACCAGCACCACCTCTACTCTTCGAGGCCACACTACCACCAGCACCACAGGGTTCAAATCCGCCACCGCCTTCTCATCCACTATTCACGCCGCCTATATATGCTCCAACCCTATGTCGAACAACCCAATTATATCATCGTACTCAGGAGCGAGTCCACTCTTGGGCAGGAGTGGACTCAAGCACACCATCAATTATTTTTTCTCACTATATTATATCTATATATTTATTTAGTCCACTCGAAATTAAAATTAACGCAAAAAGGTCCTAATTTTCATTATATTATTGTTGAGTTCACCAAATATTTATTGTTTAGTAACACTCTCTCTCTCTCTCTCTCTCTCTCTCTCTCTCTCTCTCTCTCTCTCTCTCTCTCTCTCTACTTCAATCCTTGAATTGTTAGATGCAGTGATATAAGTACTTCAAACTTATACAATGAATAGTAGAATTCGTTGTTAAAAAAAATTGAAGCGAATTTGTTATGAAATTGTTGGTCGATTTGTTGATTTCATATATATATATTTTATATAATACATGGATATATATATTTTATCAATACATCTTAGCATCTTTAATGGAGAATATTCTGCTGGAAAATGGGATGAACGAGTGCTTGAGTATGTTGAACAACTGTTTAAGAAAATTCGGTAACCGCTTTTGAATAAGTTATCTTAAGTTTGATCTGATTATGCCTATTTATCCAAATCGAATATGTTTTGATCATATAATTAAGAAAAGCCATTAATTTATGTAAGTTTTCGCGGTTAATAGATTATTGGCTAAGTTGTTTGTCGTTAGCTATCACAAAGTGCTCGATTTTTTATTTTTTTTTCATTTGTAAATATGAAGATGTTCTTCAAGATGTGAATTGACATCTATTGTTCATCTGTTTTGCTTTGTTTGTTCTCTGTGATAATAGGTTTTGATTTTTTGTATATGGACCAAGATCTTGGACACAATGGATAACTGTTTCAGTGAATAATATAAATATTATATAACAAATTATATATTTGTTATATGAATTCATGGTATGTTTCCTCTTGAAGAAGATTCATTGTTTTTTTCCTCTTGAAATCTTTTCCATCGTGTGCTAATTTGATACATTTGCAGTCTAGGAGGATTAATGTATTCATTACACACTATGAGGGTGCATTTGGATGGAGGGATTTGGGGAGGGATTTGATTTGGGGAATGGATTTGAAATGACTCCAATTTTGGAGTCATTTGAAATCCACCACTGTTGCTCCAAAAACAACTAAAAAGGAGGGGTGGGGATTTGAAATCCATCTCCAAATCCCTCAATCCAAACAAGTCCAAGGGATTTGTTATTATGAATTTGAAATCCCTCCCCCAAATCCCTCCATCCAAATGCACCATGATTGTTCATAACCTTATTCACTATCATTTACAAGTTCTTGAATCTTTGGTATATGCACTTGTTGATCAGATGTTCTTTCATTTTCTTTAGTAAGTTTTATAGTGTGTTAATCATTTGTTTTTGTTATTCCTGGAGAATGATGCTGATGGCAATATGTTACATGCTTTTGAAGACTGAAGTTGGTTGGTATCGTGTTTTTATGAAGGTTAATGATCATGTTTTTATTTACCTTTTGAATAGTTAAGTAATTTTTTGAATCATCTCTTGCAGGTACGTTCTAAAGAAAATTCGTCTCTCTAAGGAGACAGAATTTCAAGAACAAAGAGTGCCACGAGGTTATTTTTAAATACTTGCGTTCTTGAGTGTTCCGGAATTACGTAATTTGTTTTTTCGAGTTTGAACTATTTTGCTAGTGGACAAACATATTGTTCAATGAATAATGATTGTCCAAGAGTTAGTTCTAATGTAGGCCTGTCTATGTTTGGAGACAAGGTTAATTCCAATGCTATGCCATTGGTATATAGTTGAATATAAAGATGTTTGGGTCGACAAGGTATTATGTTGTTTCGTTAATCTTGATTTTCGTGTTTGAAAGATTTTTTAAATTTCTGATATATTTTCTGCAGGCAGGGCCGGTTCTGAGGGGAGGCGAAGTAGGCGGTCGCCTAGGGCCCCCGATTTTTTTCAAAAATTTGGGGACCCCAAATTATTTTATATACACTTTATATATTAGTAATTATTTTTAAAAATTTATTATATATAATATTTTGAAACATTGGTTCTAAAATAAATTTAAACTAAAGATCAATAGATATTTTTTTATAATTTCTTGACCTTGGGGCCCCTAAATATTAATTTATAATGTCTTAATTACTTATTTTTATTCTAAAATAAGAATCAATATTTATTAATGTATTCAAGTTTATAAATATTTTTGAAGTCTATTGCTATAAAAACTATAAGTCACGGCAGGAAGTGAACCAGCAAATCATATTGTTAATTTTGAATTTTTGTCCATATTTTTAATTACTTTATATTCATACATTTCAAAAAATATTATGGGGCACTGCCCCCGAACCCTCAGAATCTTTATTTTCTTCATTTAAAAAAAATATATAATTTTTTTTACTACATTCAATTTCGAACACTATTAATAAAAAAAAAATGGTTCATCATATAGGGGCCCATGTTTTCAATTGTTCTTTAAACCTCGCCTAGGGCCCCCGAATTCCCAGGAACGGGCCTGTCTGCAGGGAAATAATATTTTTTAATTTCGGCTAAATATAAATTGTTTATATTTGTTGATCTTTTTATTTTCAATTTACAGATTCTAAAGTACAAAGAATGTTGGTAGGAGAAAGGATATCGCTCGACTGAAGGAAGGACGGTGTCTATATATTATGTAGTTTATTTTTTTAATGTAAGTTTCAATTTGATTTTATTGACTCATGTATTTTGTATGTGTAATTGTACGATATATTGCAATACAATTTTATTTTCGAAATCATTGTTTAGTTCTGTGGAATTGTATTATTAGTTTATATAATTTAAGTATGAATAATATAAATATTATATAACAAATTATATATTTGTTATTATTATTTTTTTTTGTGACGAAATAATTGTCTCAATAGATATTATGTCTCATGTGACAAAATAATTTGTCACAAGAAGTAAGTGAGAAGATTACTTCATGTGACGAAAAATATTTTTAGTGACGAACAAATTTTGTGACGACCACTTCGTCACAACAATAAAACATTATGTGACGAATTTTTCCTTTGTCACAATATGTTGTGACGAAAACTTCAGTTTGTCACATAACACCTTTCGCGATGGGACCTACGCGATGACCCCTGTGACGAAAAATTTTGTCACCTAAATTCTTTTGCGACGAAATATTGAGTTTTTGCGACGAGTGTTTGCGTCACATAAACCAGTTTCTTTTGTAGTGTTTTCAAAAGAAGTAATAGTTTACTAAATAAAAAGAAGTCCTACATCTTTTTTCGAGGGTGCTGCCTGCGAACATTTAAAAATTTAAGCCCACCCTGCAATTAATTTCTAGAATCGCGCAGTATCATTTAATTTGTATTGATTGCTTGTTTTGTAGTCGAATTTAGATAGGTGGTTGTTTCTTGAATTTGAGTCCTAGTTTGTTCCGGCAGTTTGGCTCATCAGCAAAGATGAATGTGGGGTGGGGAGGGGGATTGGTGCTAGCGGCGGAATAGGGGTTCATAGCTAGGGTTAAGATTTTAATCAAGTTCTGTAAACTTGCAATTTAATCCCTTAAGTTTCTGCAATGTTTTCACAAATTCAGTTTAGTCCTTTTAGCTTTAAAAATTGTCTATTCAAGGACTGGACTTTTCTTATATCAAAAACACATGAAGGATTTTTGCCTTCGACTAATAAGTACAAACGGTATTTACTGATTTTTTTTACGATACGGGGGAATCGTGCAGTTGCGAGTTTCATAGAGATAATAAATGCAATAAGCTCAAAATTTATGGAGGCCATTCATTTATCATGTTCGAAAAATCAGAACATCCAAACTATTGTCATTTTGAATCAGAAATCAGAAACTTATGTTCTTAAACCCTAGAAAAACTTTTAACCTGTTCTTTGAAATTTGATATTAACAAATAATTGTTTAAATTAAAATATTTAAACCCGATCTGTTGTCGTGACATCGTTTACGCCAAAATAATACAACTAACTCTATTAATTGATTTGAATCTCAACGCCAACTTATCCATCTAACTGTTTTGTCGATATAGACCGAAATTAATTGATTCCTTGTTTGGCGAGTAGTTAATCTATAAATTCTTATTTTTTCGCATCAAATATTAGTTGAAATCCCCAATCGAAAACTACGGACCAGTACAAATAGTAGTTTTTGTACCATTGCGATTAATTTTGTAAGCAATGACTAAAACGAAAAGAAAAAAACGATTTACATGTCAAAAAAATTCATCAAATCCCGACGATTCGTAGTTAATTAATTTGGAAACTACGTTAATTATTATTATAGTTTTGATAATCCCCCATATTGAATAATACATAAAGATATATATCTTTGAAATTTATTTATTTTTAGGTTAAAAGATGGCCAAGTGAGGAAGGAAATCTATTCAATAAATTTTCAGCCATAATGTTACATATTGTGACTAAATTTCTTCTACAAAATTAATTAATTTAATTAATAATAAAATAAAAATAATAAGTAGAGAATATTAGAAATAGAAGTAATGTTCACCAACTGTCCTAAATAATAAAAAGGAAATAAATAAATAACATCCAAGACACAATTGTATAAAAATCCAGTCTTGGTTGGACTTTTTGCATGGTAATAAAAATTAAAAGTTCATAAAAAAAATTGGTAAGTAGAGGCAATGGCAAATCCATGAATGTTATTTCCTCGACATAAAAAATAGTAATTAGAAGTTGCACAAAAAAATTTAAATTTTTTTTCCTTAATAGCCATTCATTTGAATATCCAATTGGATTCTTGATATTTACAATCATAAAGTGTGACATTACAAACTTTCTCCAACAAGAGGTTCACTAGCCCTATAAATATTGCACCACCATTTTCCAATGTTTCATCAAATCAAAAAAACAAACAAGAGCAAAAGTTATTATACACCCCCACCCCACCCCACCCTACCCTACCCTACCCTAATGGCTTTGGTAACACACCAAACCCTAAAGAAGACATACTACTACAACTTCTTCCCCACCAAAGGTGATGAAGATTCGGCCGCCGTCGCCGCCAATCCCCACCCGTTGGGGTCCCGCCGCAACCGAATGCTGGTCGAGATGCGGGATCTGTACCCCCCGCCGGTGGTGGACCCCAACCACCCCTGGCAGATCAAGAAAACCCTGAATCACTACGAAATCTCATCTGGCAAGATTGTAATTTCCTTTAACGACACGTTCGAGCATATTCTCCGGTATTGGAACTTCTGCATGGCTAACCACATAGCCATTTTAGGCCATAGGGTTGCGGTGGCCGTGTGGGATGTGACGAACGAGAAAAAACCTAAAAAGTACGATGGGAACGAGGTCTATTTCCAGATAACTCCGAGTGAGAATTGCATTCTCACTTGCGTGGGGGTTATGAGAGATAGGAACTTCAAGATTGATGACTACATTGGTCTCTATTGGGATCCGAAGGAATCCAACTTTCGTATCAAATTGTTCTACTCGTTTACTCGATGATGTTTTTTTTATTTTTCACTTGGTGTTTGATGTAATCGAAGTCATTTTTCGAAATGATTTGAATTTGTTTTCCCATTATTCCAATTGAGTGTAGCAATTCACATACATTGAAAGAGCAAGGATACAACTATTGTTTGTTATTTGTAATAAATATGTTTTGCTATGAAAAATTTCCATATATGGTTGTCATTTTCAATAATAATGAAGATCCTAAAGAAATGATTTTGATTCATGTAAATGATATTTACCATTTTTATTATTTTTCTATGTACTTTTTTTCCAAAATTTTCAAAATTCAAACAAAACGAGATGCATTTTAAGAAATTTTATCGCTCGTTATAGGCTGTACATGAGTTGTAAAAGTAAAGTATTTTACAATAAATTCTTTCGAAAAAAAGAGGTTCTTGACATTAAATTCACGCGCAAAATATAATTTTCACAATAAATATGAACAAATACGATTTCCTAAAAAACACAACTTGGAAAATAAATGATTTCCTAAAAATTGACGCTCGTCCAATCACATCGTATTGAATCGCAACTTAATTTTTTGGCTGTCGTATTTGGTACTGCATCTCGTATTTCATGATGATATACACGTCGTGCATGTACTCATCAATTTACGAATCTATCCTTTTATTTTATTTAAGGGAGATTATTAACTTATCGCGCGAGGTTATGTCGTTATATTATTTTTTTTAGTTAAATTTTAATTTTAATTAGTTATCTTATAAAAGGATAAACAACAGTTAACCCCTTGTGGTTTGACTGTTTTGCATATTACCCATATCTGGTTCGATTATAAGCACACAACTTCCTCAAGGTTTGACTGGTTCTATTACATTCATACCTGATGTTTGTGGATTTCTTGATTTCTGTAAATTATTTGAAGTAAATTCATAATGCATTTGATTTTGAATTTAGAATTTGTGATTCTATCTTTTCCATCAAGATTTTCAGTCCTTAATCATGATTAAAAATGATTAGTACTTTAATCCCGTATCTTAAAATAGGGTAAATTACAACCACCTCGCTACGGTAAAGTCTAATTACCAAAAAGTCCATATTTTTATGAAATTACATCCAAGTTCAAATTCCTGTAATTTTTAAATTTCTTACATCCATCCCTACAAGAGGGAAAGTAAACGAAATAGGGGCCTGACAAAGTGACGGAGGCGGCTAGGGAGCGGGAAAGTGTCCACTGGAGAGAGTGTGAAAATATTAAAATAAAGAAAGAAGAAAGAATGGAAAATTACAATTTTTACGCCTCATATTTGCACCGATTTCACATGTGGTCCTCCATGTTAAAAAAAAAAAAACCACTTTTGGTCACTCATGTTTCAATAATTTTAACTTTTTTGGGTATTTCCGTCAATTTACCGTTATTTCGTCACTTAAGGCAATAATCTGCACACACTTGATTCTATTAGTACTAACAAAAATTTGACGAAAAAAACTAAAACTGTTTAATTTTTGAAATATGAGAGACCAAATGTGTTTTTTTCTAACATGAGAGACCAAATGTGAAATCGGTGCAAAAATAAGGAATGCAAATTGTATTTCCATAATTTCCACAACCCTTTCTCTAGCAATAATCTGTCCAATTAAATAAAAAAAAAGTCCCAAGTAAAAAGAACAATTTTAACAAGAACAAAATCGAACATTTATTTGCTAATAATCAAATAATGACTGCACTTGGGTTTTTAACATTCATGTACACATTTTTCAGTCCTTACACTAAAAAGCCCTGCATTTGTGCACAACTTCCTATCACTCTGCTAAACGAAACCCAAAAGCAAGTATAATTGAATATACGTAAACAAAAATGCAAGCTAACAGCAAAATTGGGACCGAAAAGAATATCAAGAAACTAACTCACTATAAAAAATAAAAAATAAAAAAATGAAAAAAATCCCGATGCATCAAAAGCTTCCTGGGATCAGACTGCAGCTAAAAATCCACCGCTTTGCCGTTGCTGTATAAATGAAGGTGTCTATAGACTGTTTCTGAAATGAAGTGATTAGATTTGGCGAATATATGTATTTAGAAAGAAAAAAAAACGTATAAATTTCCGAGCATGCTATGTGATGAGTCAGAAGAGTTGGAGTGCCATCTTCATTTTGTTCTGTTTCCATTTAGGCAATTTGTAGAAAGCGTTCTTAGTCATCTCGAATTTATCCTTGAATTCTTCTGCAGACAAATAAGTCTGCAGAACAGAAAACGTCTTAATATATATAAAAAAAACGTTAACTAAAGATATATACGAACTAAAAGAATTAATCCTGAATGCAGTTAATTAATTAATACCTCTCGTTTAGTCACATCAATATCTTCAACGGGATCAGTTGATGAAGTCGTAAGACGATCGTATGGGTGAATTGGAAGCCCCTCTTCATCCTCGACTTCACCTTCAGTTACATCTTCATGTATAGTGTCTGGCTTCGGTTTCAGTTGTTCTCCCGAGTTTTCTTTAGAAATCGCCTCGGATCTTGGTTTTGGTAACTCGGGGCTCACTGAAAATGATCGAAAGCAAAAAGAAAAAAGAAAATAAGAATCTTTCAAGAATGGAACAGTGAGAGTGCACTTTAGAGGATTTGAATTTGATCATATAATTTACAAAATGATCATTTCAAATTAGTTGAAATTTTTTAGA
Organism: Erythranthe guttata; assembly: GCF_056151865.1. NCBI lineage: Eukaryota > Viridiplantae > Streptophyta > Magnoliopsida > Lamiales > Phrymaceae > Erythranthe > Erythranthe guttata. The sequence goes on from NC_142542.1 coordinate 18,012,003, forward strand.
GCTAAAGATTTTGAAACCCATTGTTGAATGCAAACAAGAAGCTCAATGGTTTTTCTTAGGGTACCTTACAACCACCCACCTGAGGTATGGTCAATTTACGAAAAAAACCCTCTTGTTTGGATAATTACATCTACCCCTCCATTATGATTTTTTCTTACCCTTCCACTCTTATGGTGTAAATTTCAACATAATCATCTAAATTTTGTGGAATGTGCTCTAGTTTGTACTCGTTTTGTGTAAAAATACCGCTTCTGATGCACCACAATCTGATATATACAAGCCAAAAAACACATATTATGATCATCTTGCTTCAAAATGTGGAGTTCGAATGGGATAAAGTGGGTACAAAAGTGATAATATTCCATATAATCTCGAAGATTCCACTAAATTTGAAACCGCAAGGTGGACGTTTAAAAAGATTTATAGTTGAGGGGTGGTTGTAATTACCCAAGCAGGAGGGGAGTTTTCGTAATTTGACCATACCTCAGGGGTGGTCGTAATTTACCCTTTTTCTTATTATGATTGTGGTTCTAAAAAAAAGTTGAAAAAGGTTATATATATACCTCTAAGAGAACGAGGGATAATGAACTGTCCAGCAGATGGTTGTTGAAACTTTGATGTTAATGCAGCTATAGCTGCCGATCTCGAGGCCTGGCTATTAGACGAATCGGAATCTGGGGTGACTGATTTAGGGTAGAGCTTTCTCACCATTGGAGGAGGAGTTGACAAATTCCTCAAATTGGGACTTTCGAATGTGGAAGCTATAGCATTGAAAGCAGGGGATCTTCCTCTTACACGAACTCGATCCGGGGTGCTAAACGAAGACACACTTCTTGAACGCTGTGCTTTTTCCGGTGCGGCTGATCTTCCGCCAAAAACGGGTATTCTTCTTCTTGGTCTCTATAATTTGGCATACATATAAGAAGGAAGAATAATTTAGAGAACAAATAGAGATTTATATCAAATGTTGAGTTAATATGGAAACGAAGAAACTCACATCCAACACTGGAGTGCCTCCGTGTTTAAGAATAGCAAGCTTTCTTTGGAAAGAGTTACCATGCATCTGTCACCATATATAAAGTCACTAAGTTATCTCACAAGGCATCATTTGCGAAGAAGAACCTCAGGTAACTATAGAGAGAGAGAGAGAGAGAGAGAGAGAGAGAGAGAGAGAGCACTTACTGCCGATTTTTTGGAGTCCCAAGTGAAAAAACGAGTGAAAAACGACGGTTCACTCCCTTCCATAACAACATATATTGGAGCTTGCATGGACAATTTCTCGAGAAGAAAATCACGTTCCAGAAATTTCTGTTAGAAGCCAAAACATGTGAAAATTGAACTATTTTCCATTTATTAACAGCTTGACTTTAAAAATGAATCGAGCAAACTTAATATAAAACATACCTCCCCCAAACTCAACGCATTCATCTTATTCTTCGACTCAACCTGTTGCCCGACCCAGACATAAATGTCTGAGTGGCAATCAACAATGAATATATCCTCAGTCATTAGATCATCCTGGTTGAAATTGTATACCTCTGTGACCTGCGATACAAATTTTTAACTCATCGTCTTGGAGGATAAACTATTCATTGAAAAAACGAAGGCAATAAGAACTGAAACACACACCTTTAGATCTCCTGAACCCGGGGTCATATTCAGCCATAGTTTGTACAAGGAATGATGAAATAAACACGTCAGTTCTATATATATATATATATATATATATATATAAACAACGGAAACAGTGTCTTACCCTTGGATAGAGTGCACGAGAATAGATGAGGATCACTTTCAGCCTCTCTTTCGATTTTCTGGTTTAGGTACTCAGTTTTTCCACCTAACAATTCCCAAAACTGCTCGGTTTCTGATCCTTCTTTTTGAAATTTAGACTGCATTTCTGGCTGTAAATATAAAGGGTGACAATAACGTGGAGTCAATAGAAATGCTAACATTTTCTGTACGTCAACTCGTTCCCTCACTGACATAATATGCAGTAAGATGCAATAATGACACTAATAACCAAAATATCACGACATCTGCATTTTTAATTATGTAATATGCTAAGTAAATATAGTATGTTATCACTGAAAATACAGAAGACCTTTATAATATCCAGCTGCCTTTCTACGAGCTCCTGGTCTTCAGGTGTTGTAAGATTTCCTAACCAGGTAAACACAGAGGACCCACTGTGTAGTATGTAACAGTACGATGAATTCAACGATGAGGCCACCTGAATGAATTAAATGACAAGTTTTAATTTTCCTTCACTACAGATATAATAAGACAATAAATAAGCGTATAAGACTTACAGGTTCAACTTGAATCGCTTGCATATTCTCCGGTCCACTTCCTTGAACTCGAAATAATGCAAGTCCCTCCGCGGAATATGTATCGTCTGAAAGTTCCTTTTCAGCTATGTAATTCTTATATCCCTCACTAAGACCTCCCTGATGTGCAGATAAAATTATATTGTCGTAACATTGATTAATAAAGATATATGAAATTTATAAGACGAAAGGAAGATAAATTATTAAAAAAAAAAACTGTTTGTATATTGACAAACCTTAAGTACGATGAAGCTCTGAAAAATGGCGAAGAACTGGATTGGTTCATTGCCTTCGTAAATCCGAGCCTAGAAATGCGCATAACAATAAAAAGTTAATATAAACATAAAGACAGAAGCATTAATAAACTAAATACAATCAAGCTATCGAGTTATTTTGCCTGAGTGGGTAAGAACTTCATTGCCTCAACCATCTTGCTAGCCTGGGAAGCTGCTACAACCCTATCCTCCTGTAGAACATACATAGCGTGATCAATAATTCTCTTAGTAAATTTTTAATAACATTTATAAATAAAGTATGCATGACTGTATGAATTGTTTATAGTTCATTTACACTGACAGTTCGTATTATACTGACAATTGTTAAGCACCACTTATTCAATGATTTTGTAACAAGATCTCATGACTGGAAAGTAACTCGTAAGATAATTCTAGTGAAATGACTTCAAAAACATATATAAAGCCTAGGACACTGAACATGCTCTTGTTAGTTTATTTTAAACAAAAAAAATCTTCGTTTTGGATGCTTACGCATGCAAAAAATCCTTAAGGTAGACTACACTTACACGGAAGTTTATGATAAATATGACAATAAACACTCTTTACATTCTTCTTTAGTTCCATAAAGTGGCTGTAGGGGTAAGAGAAAGCATTCTAATTTAAAATTCAAATTTTACTAGCAGCACTTCAGTCCTATTAACTATTTCAAATAATTCAGCTGATTGTACAACAATAGACCGTTATTTGTTTAAAGTTTTGCAGAATAAGAATAGTCGTGCAATAAAAAAAAAACATATTAGAATTAGATGAATTTTCTTCCTAATAGTTAGGAGTGATAAATTTTGTCCGTGCAAAAAAAAATGTTAAGCAAGAACTCAAGACTTCACCTCAACACTTTGCTTTCCAAACCATGTTCCTATGAGATATTCTTCTTTTTCTTCCCCGGGATAAGAGTATTGAAAGATATAACAATCTCCACTGTAAAACTTTGACTGGTCAGAAGCTTCCAGAAGAATCTTCTCTTGACCATTCACACGCCAAACCTGGTCCATGTAAGCAGCAAAGTAATAAATCAATACAGGGTGAACCAAGGAAAAAATTAATTTATAATTCACTATTAGTAAAAGGAAGACTATCAACAACAGAGAAACGCATTTCTCATTAATGTAATTGAAGTATATTAATTCATAAAAGTTCTATAAAAATGGCCAAGGTAGCATTCAACAGATCTCTCGGAATGAATTCCTTGGATTGATGGTTGAAAGAATCTTGCTTTCCTTTTACTTCATAATAGAATTCATGCCCAAATAGAGATGGTTATTTTCAGACACACTAAACACAAACAAGCTGCTTTTTGCAGTCACCTGTAAATCGCCTGTGCAGTCTATGTATGGTTGAGGCTCTTCTTTGGGAGATTCTGTTTTCACAAGACCCTTCACATTAACACCTTGGCGCTTTAGAAGTGCTATAACACATCAAAATAAGAGCAGAAAATAAGAACGATGAGTATGAATAATGGATAATTTTGAAATTAAAGGCAACAAAAACAAGTACTGGATAAAGAAATTGATGTTCAAAATTTAGCACAATTCTGGCATATATTACTGACCTGCGACCTTTCCTCGACCATCCTGAGACGCAGCTGCATTGGTCGATTGGGGCCAAGAATCAAATTTCGAGCGGAACATCACCGTTTCAAACCCCTCAATTACACGGATAATATGACAATTAGGTCTATCAAGGCTACGCAATAATTCCTGTCATTCCAAAAGCAACCGTTGAGTTAAAAGGCAAGGATAGAACTCGAGAAGTAGTAAAACCAGCTAAAACTTACATCAACAGTGCTGCTTGCAGCTTTCCTTTCCTCAAGAGGAGTATTTCTCCCAGTCCAAACAAAGACTTCCACCCCACAATCAAGGATATAACATTTATTTGTGTCTAATAAATCTTTTGTCATAGAATCTGCCTCGACTGGTACTGCCTCTCCCTTCTCAACACTTCAAACATTAAAGACGGCTGTCAGCCGTCAGCACACTAACATGTCAAATTATAAATATGGTTCTCATCATGTCAAATTAAGCAAATGTCCCTTTACTTTTTTAGGTGAAGCAAAATGTGAACTTCCAATTTATCGTATGTTAATCGATGCAGACACGATTTCTGTGACTAATCCCGGGAAGAAAGTATCACTATCATTTTGTAAATATTTTGCAATGTGTATGCCGAAGACCAAAGACGTGTATAATAAAGTCGAAAAAAATGACTAAATATAGATGAGATGCATGTGAGAGATACTAGAATAAGCATCATGAGTGGAAGAAATTAATACCAGAAAAGCGTAGAAGAGATAACACCATTGCTCTTCGGTTCATCAGTGTTTGCTTTCCTTGGGAGCGGAGCAAAGCCACCAAAGAAGCCCCAAAATTCTCCAGCCTCAGAATCGGCCATTAGTTTTCCATCTTCTGCAGTCAAAAGAAACGGCAGCTGTAATGCAAATATGCCTCGGTAATTAACATACAAGAACGTGCAAGTAGTAGCATAATTACCAATAGATGCTATTTCACATTTTCCGTCATGATACGTATCTTTAACATACTGAACAACTTCAAGAGCTTTAGCTCTCTCTTGAATACATGAGTTGGAACCATTGAATTGAAAAATCTTAGACTCTGTATCGAGAATAAATATGTCATCGTGATTTAGAGTGGATCGAGCAAAAGGCACCTGTCCAACACCAAACAAAAAAATGTTAACATAAGAGATTTGTATTAGGATGATGAACTATTAAAAAGAGGAGAATGAATAGTACAGCTTGCCTCTTTCACATGAACGACGTGCTTTCCTTTACAAACAAACAAACGGGTCTGATGTTTTTCAGCCTCAGCATGCTTGAAGCCTGAGGCAACTCCTCCTTCTTGAGGTATTATACATGGTTTAAAATACGAGAGGAACTTCTCTGTTTCATGGCCTTGTAATTCACGATACTGAACAGCACGCCCGCCAAGTGCCGCATCTAGTTCAACTGTCTTGATGGCTGCAGTGCCAGCTTCGTCCTACACAGGAAAATACATAGATAGTTAGGTAATTTTTAATTTTTAATTTTTTTTTTGTAGGAGTGGCTTAAGTCATAGACAAAAGATAACATAGAAGACTTACCTGACTGGTATCTTTACCTAGCCAATAATGAAGATCGTGACGGAGGGCACCACTCTTCAGTGCAGTTGTCTGCAAAAAGGAGATTAAGTACACACTCAGACAAACTCGTCTATTATACTTGTAATAATAAAGTGACGACGTTCTCAAAACGAAAGACCACTGCATATAGCAACAGCAAAAGAGCTCAGTAATCTCTGTATTATCTAATTTGACTTTTACAATTGCTACATTTATGCTTATCCTTAAAGTGCAATGTTTATGGTCATTGAAAAAGTGCAAAATGACATCATGATAGAGCAAAGACCAAAAATCAAATACATAGGTACAGTAAAATGTAGATAAGTATAGCAATTTGCACTCCAAAGGTGGCCTCTTGTGCTCCCTAATCAACATAGTTCCGAATGAATTTTTTAAATAAGAAAAACTCAACAGTACCTTCAGAATCACATAAGAATCCCCGGTGAAGAATTTTCCATGTGAAGAATTTGGGACTCGAACAGGATGAAAATTTTCGATTCTCCATATCTCAATGCCACTAAACTAAGTCAAGGAGGCAAACATGTGTAGAGTGATCATAAAACAACATAACTTAAGAAACAACTGCATGTGCACCTATCAGGCTGCAATTTCAACTTCGAAGTTCGAACTATCTTATTGACATTGTATTCTTCTGAAAACTCATGTTTCAAAGATAAAAGAGCAAACATCAAACAAACATTATAATTGCAACTTAACTATGGTGTATATGAAATTTTATCATGTTAGAATAAGGATACGCCTTCTGTCCAGCTCCTTGGAAAGCTGGATCCAAATCTCTCGATGAAACAGACATACTGTTTCCCCAATTTCTTTAAAGCTGTCTACTCCGAAAGTTGACCTGAAACAATAATGGGGAAAACATCAATACTTGTAATTAAAAGGAAAACACCAAACCAGAATAACAAAATATACAATAGAACATTCGGAGTCAAAACAGACAAGACAACGAGCCAAAACAATAGTATGTCACTAATATAACAGCAACTTATAATGGTCATAGAAAAAACAATCAATCAAACGATACAATGTTTTTCAGGAAATATCAGTGCATGTGCAATGCTTAGCAAAAACCACATTGCATTGTCACTTAAATTCAAAGACCGTATCTTACTACCTATAATATTCTGTGCCTACTGCCTAGAGTGAAACACGTTGAATGAATGGTCTCTAATTCCGGCAGGAAAAAAGAAAACAACTGAAATGTCTAGTACACTTTATCCAACTATATCCATGTTTGATTTTATGTCCTTTCGTTTCTTCGTCTAAGGTCGTTTCTTAGGCCTGTCGGTAAAATGCTAGATAAGGTGTCGAAATTAGACTAATATATCCTAATTCCGAAACAAACGACATGGCACAGAGCCTTAAATCAGCCCAAATCAGATTTCATCTGTGGGAGATTCACTCAGCCCTACTATCCCTTTATACACAATAATTTTGCCGAAAATAGCATTGCCTCAAACAAACACATTGGAGTTTCCAAATGAAAATGATGGCGCCCATGATCATCAATTCCAACCTTTTTTCAAAGATTAAATCAACCAACAAACTAGCACAGGCGTAAAAATTCCGTTCCCACCACCCCCATAACACGGCATTACGAAATCAAATTAGGCATTCAATCCGACATTAAAATCTACAAAAATACGAACGAAACAAGGAAGAAAACAGCGAAAAACTCCTTTATACGCCAATTTTACCTTATATATATCGAGAATTGATAGCAGTCCTCAAGCCAACTCGAAAACGAATCAAACGGATCCAATGCAATCACTCCACTCAGCTTAATCGAAACAAATATAGAGTGACGAGATTCAATCGGAAAGGGTCGTGCGTCGAACAGTGAGAAAAAAAAAATAGAATTTTGACGGACACAGAAATTTTCTGATGAGAGAGAGAGAGAGAGAGAAGAGAGAAAGTACGTGTATGTGTGTGTGTGAGTATGTGTATGTGTGTGTGTGTGTGAGAAAGAAATGGAGGGAATGGTGATTCTTCGTTGCCCGACAGGCGTGCCCATCACTAACGGACGCTAAAAAAAGAAGCTTAACTTAGTATAAATAGAAATGAACTGTAAAGATTTCGGTAAATTATAACAACCACCCCTGACATATTCTAATTATGAAAAAACACCCCTCATGTTTGGATAATTATAAATACCCATTAATTATGAATATTCTTACACGTCCATCCTTATGGTGTCAAATCCAACATAATCTTCTAGATCCCGTGGAATGTACTCTAGTTTGTACTCATTTTGTACAAAAATAATGCAGTTTTTTATGCACCGCAATCTGATATATACAAGCCAAAATACACACCTTATGATCATCTTGCTTCAAAATGTGGAGCTCGGATGGGATAAAACGGGTAAAAAAATTGAGAATATTCCATATAATCTCGAAGACAATTTGATCATACCTTAAGGGAGTGGACTTGTAAGAAAATTTATAGTTGAAGGGGTTATTGTAATTACCCAAACAAGAGGGATTCTTTCATAATTTGACCATTTCTTAGGAAGTGGTTGTAATTTACCCTAAAGATTTACTTCTTTTTATTTTGATTAATACCCTAAAGATTTTTAACGAGCCTCATTAAACAAATCAAGATTAATTATACTAAAGGAAAAGCTAAAAGGAAATTGAATAAAATAAAGAGTATTTTAATTTCTTAATATTTGTTCTTTAAAAAGTATATTGGATTTCAATTAAGTGAGGCATTTGCAATATCAAAAGAAATTCGGTCTCAGACAATGTTTTGAGAGAATAATTCGAAAATGAAAATAATGTTTGTTTATATTTTAAGATGAGATGAGATAAACTGTAGCAGTCGAATCATGTTTAAAGTTGCTGAAAAATGTATTTTAGAAGAATAATATGACAATTAAAGTATGTTAGTTTATTTTACCGAAGATGCTTTTATATCTGGATGAGAGAAAAACTTTAAAACTGTTATGAGGATTTTTTTTTCTTAAAAAACTAAACTAACACAAATTCATTTCGGGAAAAATAAAATTAAAATGAAATTAAAACATAATCAAGCATTGCAATGCGATTTTCCTATCGGGGTGGTTCAATGGGAAACTGAAATTTTTAATAAAAGTTAAGGGTTCGATGGGATTAAGTGTTGGATATAATCGAACTTCGTTAGATATTTATGTAAATTTCCAATGTCGAATAACTCTAATTGTAACTATATACAAATATCCTAAGAAAGGATAGATTTAAATTTTCTTTTTAGTATGTGTAATAAAATCGACCAAACGACTGTTGAAAGAAAATTTGAACCTAAATTAATTGACGAATGTTCACTTGCTCCAATTATTACGATATTTATTGCGGGACAATTAAAGTTGATATTCAATTTTATTGGTGTGAAAGAAAAGAGTGATGGGAATGGGGTGGGAAGGATGATAGGCCATGATTAATGCATGACCATAAAAGTGAAATATATATATCTACCAATCGAATAAACATTATTTTAAACTTTACTTGCAATTATCAATATTTTATTTTTTAAATGTTATTACTAAAATCGCATAAAGATTAAGAAATCATTGAACGTACAGTTTGACTCGTCTGGCTTATTAAATTTTGATGTTTGTGATTTTGTATTAGTTTCAACTTTCAAATCAAAATCAACAATCATGATTATATAAGTCTTATGCCAAAAAAGAAAGATTATTTAATTCTTGATTGCATTATTATATTACCTAGCTCGTGACTTATTTTGATATATTATATCAATAATGTTTTAAATAAATAAAAGCATGTTGAACCCAAACAATTGATTTAAAAGATAGCAGTCAAGCAATCTTTGAAAATTAATAAATTCTAATTGTTTACAATTTCAAAATTAAATCCAAAATTCTTAGATTTATCAGGTGATAGGTGATGTTTGCAAAAACTTATTTAAAAACAGAACTTAGTAATTATGTGTCAAGTTGAAATTAAATGTTTATTTCTAAAATTTGGGGTGTTTGCAAATTTACTGATAAATCAACTAAATTAGAAAATACATGGTCATAGGTGCTTTTGAAATTATAGTTTAATGCAGCTTATGTTAAGAAAAACTTGTTTTGCAAACACCTAAAAACAGATTATGTGCAAAAAAAAAAAAACGCATAATCTATTTTTAAAAGTTTTTGCAAACACCACCTTAAATTGGTCAATCAAAATAGGGTAAATTACAAACGTCCCCCTGTGATAAGGTCTATTAACGAAAACAACCCTCATGTTTCCATAATTAGATCAACCCCCTGCAATTCGGACATCAACACCCTCTTGTGGGGGTGAATATAAGAAATTTACAAACCGGAGGCGCTAGATGTGATTCCTAAAACATAAGGAGCTTCTTTTTGTAATTACACTTTAACTCAGGGAGTTAGTTGTAATTTACCATCAAAATAATATATACGTTCATCTTCAACACTGTTCTTCCACAGGGACAAAAACCTCGACTCTTAAACCTCCATAATTTCCATGAAGGAGCTGCCGCGTCTTCCATCAGCATAGCTTTCTTTGTTACCGATTTTGACCCTATCGCCGGCGATCTTTCCGTTTAGCCCAACTGCGAATTTTGTTTTAACTACTAGTTGTGAGTTTTCCTTTGATCTGCTCTTGATTTTTCTGACAGTTTATTGGTTGTTCTTGTTCAAGATGACTAGAATATTCTATGTTGATGATATAAATTTGGAAGATGATTTGGGAAGTTGATGGTTGGAGTACTTTGTTTAAGCTCGTGGCTGAATATTGAATGCATGTTTAGTGTTCGACGAAATGTGTGAATGATGTTCATGTATAGTTTACGTAAATATTTAATTTTTTAACTAGTCTAGTATTGTTGGCTCCCCTTGAGAGTTGTATTGCAATCTATTTTTTTTTCCAATTGTTCATATATATCTTAAAATGACCAATGCACGCCCTGTTTTCAGACCTTGTTTCGTTGTTTGTAGTGACTCAGCAATCGAGATTCCCCGAATGACAAAACATTGAAAAATGATGTGGTCAAGGAGCAGGAACACCGTCACATATTTGGAAGCTGTAACAAAATTCTCAAGATCGCAATGGCTTTTGACATCCTGCTCTTATTCAGACATTTCTTGCAAGAAAACGAAAATGGCACCACTACAGGTAAAATAGTTATCTCTTTCTCTCTCCTCTTGTATGCATTTTGTGCTTTGCTATGAATTTACATCACCTCAGATACAGTACTAAGTTTTCGTTTCTTCCCTTTTTACATATTTAGTTTTCACTGATATAAGTTGTTAGTCTTTCTGTATATATGCTAACCTCTCTTTTTCTGGTGTAGGAGCGGAGAATGATAGATCGGATCAGGCTATGGGCTAAAGCAGGGGATGGTGGAAATGGTTGTTCCAGCTTTCGCCGCAGCCGTTCAGATCGTCGTGGTAAACCTGATGGTATGTCTTTTTTTTTTTTTTTTTCTTAAATAAATTTATTGTTTATTATCATTCTTGGATTTGAAGTCATCAGATTTTCCCTTACTGATTTGGTGTTCAGCCCCTTCATGGTGCTTCTTTAATGTGTTGGAGTCATCTTTTCTAGATAAAAAACAAAATGGAAATGAGTAATAGCTTCATTTTTTTATTTTTCTCATGGGTTTGTAAGAGCATATTCAGGTTTCATATTGTACGTATTATAGTAATATTCATGGTTCCAGTTTTATTGCAACGTCACGGCGTTTTTTGCTGCTGGAACAGACACTTTTATCGAAATGCTAAAAGATTAGATTTTTATTAAATAAATTTAAAAATTTGAAATTACAATACAACCCAAGTGCTTCAACGTTTTCAACATTGTCTTTGAATAGATAAATAGCTTCGAACACGCTCATGAGAAGATAAATAGGATTTTTTTGTTATTCCTTTTGTTTCAGATTGAGCTAATGAACCCTTTTCATCCATTATATGTCGATCAACGCACCAAATTATCGACTTGTTTAACCTTTACATATATCAAGGAGCAAACTTAAAAAACTATGATTTGCTATGTCACCCTTTTTGATTAACGGTGCAATGCAGGTGGGAACGGTGGAAGAGGTGGTGACGTCATTCTAGAATGTTCCTCATCAGTCTGGGATTTAAGCAGTGTGCAACACCATATTGTAAGCTACCCTGCTTTGAGGATTTTCGCTTATGTGAATGTATTTCATCTGTGCTTCTTTAATTAAAAAAAGAAATCTTGGGTTAATGGTTTTTACATTCTCCCAGAATGCAAAGAGAGGAGGGCATGGGGCCCCCAAGAATATGATCGGAAGTCGTGGTGCTGACAAGGTTACACTTTTTCGTTCACAAGAATTTCAGCATCAATCTCTCTCTCTCTAGCCCATAATTTGTCATTGTTTTTAAGTGTAGATTGTTCTAGTACCTGTTGGTACTGTTCTTCACCTTCTAGAAGGCGAACTTCCGTCCACAGTCGAGAAGAAATCTTCTGGACCCTTGGATCCATGGGATATTCCAGGCACACTCGATTTCTCTTCCGAAGAATCTTGTCAACAATCTCCTATTGACAAAACAAGCGTCAAGATCGAGAAGAAAGACGAGGGCCTCACTCCTTCAACTAAACAGACCTTAAACCGATTTCCTCCAACAGAAGATTCCCAAAACAAACCCGAAACAAATTGGTTCAGTGAGGCACAAGGGTTTAGCGAATGGGACAATTTTGATGGCAAAACGGATATTTCCGAACCAGAGTCGGACGACGAAGAAGAAGAAGAAGAAGAAGAAGAGCAAATACAATATAATATTGCTGAACTAACAGAACCCGGCCAAAGAATAATCGTTGCTCGAGGAGGTGAAGGTGGCTCAGGGAATTTGGAATCTGAAAAAGTATATCGGGCCCACAAAGACAGCAACACAAATGGGGACAACAAAGAGTTATCCGATGATGACGTGGCGCCTAATATAGGCACGCCCGGTACTGAAACCATTCTCTTATTGGAGCTCAAGAGTATTGCTGACGTGGGCCTTGTAGGAATTCCGAATGCAGGCAAAAGCACTCTTCTCGGTGCACTATCAAGAGCTAAACCTATAGTGGGGCATTATGCCTTCACTACACTAAGGCCTAATTTAGGAAACTTAAACTACGACGACCTTTCGATTACGGTGGCTGATATACCGGGGCTGATAAAGGGGGCCCACGAAAATCGAGGACTCGGGCATGCTTTTTTACGGCACATTGAGCGGACAAAAGTGTTGGCTTATGTGGTGGATTTGTCTGCAGGGACAGGTGGCAGAAAGGGTGTGCCGCCATGGGAGCAGCTGAGGGATTTGATGGTGGAGCTGGAGTTTTATAGTGAGGGGCTATCGAGTAGGCCTTGTTTGGTGGTGGCGAATAAGATTGATGAGGCGGGGTGCGATGAGGTGTACGAGGAGTTGAGGAGGAGGGTTACGGGTGTTCCGATTTTTCCGGTTTGTGCTGTTCTTGATGAAGGGATACCGGCGTTGAAAGATGGTTTGAAGATGCTTGTCAATGGGGGAGAGGAGTTGTCTGGACTTAGTTTGGAGAGTGTATTAGTTGATTAAGAGCGTACACATGATTTAAACTTTTTTTTTTTTATGCACGAGAAATTACGTAATTAACTAAATTCAGCTTTTCTGCTTTTCTTTCACATGATAGTACTCTGGTGAGTTGAATGGACTTTAATCAAATTGGGATTCTTTTGAGTCCAAATTGTTGGAAAATCAGATAAATGGTTTTTCAATTCGATACGGGATTACAAATTTAAAATAGAAAATAATAACTAGGACAAAATGCACTTTGCCCCCTATAAATTTCTGTTTTTCACACTTTTCTCCCTAAAAATTGAAAGAATAGATATTCCCATTCGAAATATTATATTGATTGCACTTTGTCTCATAACTCAATTTTGAGAGGGCATTGTGCAACAACAATAACATTTTAAAGGGGAAATTTGCAAAAAAATAATGTTTTGAAGGGGTAACATGCAATAAAAATAACATTTAAAGGGGCAACATGTAACAAAAATACTCAATTCCGATGAATAATGCGTTGGAATTTTACTATCGGGGCATTTGTGTAACAAGAATAATATTTTGAAGAGGCACATATACTTTTAAAAAAATTGAGGAAGTAAAGTGCGAAAATTAGAAATTTACATGGGTGATATGCAATTTTCCCTAATAACTAGCACAGTCCTAATTTTGTGGGACGATAATTTAATGCTAGACAATCCTAACTAACTAAAATCCTATAAAGATGGGTATCCTAAACCAATACTACCTCTTTAATAAATAAACAATAAGAACAAAAACTAAAATAAAATTATATATATATATATATATATATATATATATATATATATATATATATATATATATATATATATATATATATATATATATATATATATATATATATATATATATATATATATATGTATACCCTATTATGTATTACACACAAACACAAACACATTCTACGAACAAAAGAAATAAGAGAAAAAACACATTAATTCTAATGGCCACCAGCAGACCGAGCAATTTACTTTTCTGGTCAATTATCGCCGTCATCGCCGCCACAATTTTGGTGTTAACATCCTCTGCCGCCGGCGATCAACCGCCGGAAATAGCCAACAATAAGTCGTCGGAATTGGTAGCGAGCGACGAACCGCCGGCGGAAAAAGGGACGAAACGGAGCGCTAGGAACGTGGAGACACACGTAACATGCATGAGGAGGCGCGATGGCGGTAAGGTGGAAGAAGCGAGGTGGGAGGAGATACTTTGGAACGATGTATGCAGACTCTCTTTTGGATTTGTCGGTGAGAATTACGATAGGACCGGTCGACTGTCGGAGGATTACATTGAAGCCCTCAGAATATATTATAATTACAATCAAACCCAAGTAGATATCAGTATTTCCGAATTCGCCTATAGATTTTGAATTTTTTATTTTCTTTTTTATTAGGTTTTTTTTTTTCTTGAAAAAAAAGAGAACATAAAGTAGCTAATTTTACTTCAAAATCAAGTTAAGTTAATGAGAAAAGGAGTTTGTTGCAAATAGTATCGTTGTGAAATCTCCAATTGCAAAAAAAGTCTCTGTGAAATAAAATCTCACTGAAATTCCCCTACAAACTTTTTTAAATAACACACTCGACCAATTTGAAGCGACAACGCCCTAATTTGGATTCTTTATAAGTAAGTCAAATTGTATTATCTGAGGGGCAATTCTGCCTAGGGGTGGAAATCAGAATGAAATTTTCAAATTCCGTCAATTCCGATCCAGAAGCTCATAAGAGGTACATCCAATACATCGGTATGATGTCACTATCACCATTCGTTGTGGCAATTAAGGTACACAGTTTCCAGGTGACCCGAAAACTTGTGAATTTCGGCCATCTGATCATCCGTTCTGGAATACCGAATATCACGAGCCTGGTACAAGTAATATATCACTGGGATGTAATCTTGGTGGAGAATATACTTCCACCATAACCGGTTGACTCAGTATTTTACCAGAATGTTTGGTAGCACTAAGATATATGGTCGTCACCCCAACATGCGTAGCTTGTAATACCAAATTTTGCCCACGTACGTATCTCTCTGACAAAATCGAAAAATCATAGTCGTCGACAACCTCAACTATATTTTCCTCGATATCGACACGAATCCCCATGTAAACGTACTGAGACGGGTCGAAAACACGCCCATCATCAACCCCAACCGAAACATTTACAGACTCGAAACTTCCCTCCATAATGCGTATGTGTCCTCCTCCCGTTAAAATCTTAATCCAATCCATTTCTGCAACTTGGACGGTGGAAGATGCAGAAAGAGGATGAACGAGTCCGATATCGCGAACTGTCACAAGTGCAGAACCCACACTTTTAGGAGCCAATGTTAGTTGCGAACAGTCATCACAAGCATGTATTTCCACAATTTCAGTATCGTTAACCAATCTGTCAAAGTAACAGCTTCCTCCGATAATCGAGATATTCAACCTAGCTACGGGACTGAAAAACAACAAGCTGAATTCCGGACTCACTCTAATCGGCGAAACAAGCTGCAGCTGGATTGCAGCCGTTAGATCTACGTAACTCCCGAGCACCATAGACAAATCGGGATTGCTTAGAGAATCATTGAAGCCGACGATAGTGGAGCGCACGGTGCACCGTCCGGATGTATTTTGCAATTTCAAAAACCTTTCCCAGCTCGAATACCCTTTCGAATCATCGAAAACCGCCAGCCCTTCGCATCCACTTAATTCCCACCTTAAAATAAACGAAGACGAATTCGCGAAAGCTATATCGAAATTACAGATTCCAACAGCCGACATTCGAATTTCGCGTCCGTTGGCTACTGTAACCGTTCTTTCAGCCCCCCTTGCAGACCGTATAACTGGATGAGCATTCAATTCTTCATCAGGTATTATTAGAATATAAGATGGGCAGCTACATATAATCACCATTTCAGCTTCGGATACAGCTGTAAAGCGATGCGCTTCGCCTATTAGGTTTCCCCTTCTGAAAATAACCGAGAACGGCTCCAGACTTTTGCATCCTATTCGGTATAAATTACCGTTAACGGTCGATATACGATCCAGGAAAATTCTACTTTTCGCATAAGTTTTCCCCTCGTCGATTACATCGACAGTTTCAACGAACTCGACATCCTCGCCCCACCTCTCTGGTCCTCCAGAAAGCATTACATCCAAGTACGTTCCGAGTGCGAGATTGACATCATCCGATCTCCCCAGCTCGTTCCAAGATCCAATACGAGCCGTATCGAACCAGTAACCACCAAAACGGTTCCCGTCGCTCGCCTGGTGTATAGTAAGCGGTGAATATGCAGCAACACGTAAGGAAACATTCAAGACATTAGATTCCGAGGGTCGATTCTCTCTATTTAACGTTGCATGCACGATGGTGCGGCCGGGACCCGATGGGTAAATGAGAGTCGATGCGCAAGCCGGGCCGGACGACGAGGAGGAATTGAGTCGAACAGCCAATAATCTCAGAGTTGCGTTGACAATTACGAAAGACTCGCTCTCGGTTTTCCATCTTATATATGACCCGAAAGCATCACATGCATGGAAATACGCGCCGCTCGATGCTCTCAATGTCACAGAAGCTTGAAGATGTGACCCGACAGGCACCTCCACGGGAAAGATAGGCAGAATGACCAACGAAGAAGGGACAGAAACTTCAATAACCATCTCATCATAATTCAATGGATCGAAAATCGACACTACTCTAATAGTTGCATTTCCGGGCTTTCTTGCCCGAACAATGCCCGAGGCAGATACAGACACAACCGCTGCGTCTAAAGATAGCCATTTATAGTGGCTGGAAAACACAGCACAACCTCCGTTTGCTTTTAGCTGAAACTCTTGGTAGACACCCGGGACCCACGGGAGGAGAATTCTGTTAAAACGGTTACCCGCTCGTTCCTTAACGAACTCAATTTGATCACAAACCGTGAATTCTTGAGAAACCTTGAGAACTTCTTTCTTAATACCATGCCCAGTGCGGTAAGCCAAAGTCGCTATAAGCTTTTCCGATCCAGATGAATATGCAATTAGTAGTCTGTACTTGTTCTTATTAGCAACTCTAACAGAAACCGGGAGAATATTGCAGAAAAACTGCCCCCAATGATCCAGATCAATCACAATCTCGTCGTTCGCTGTTATAAAAACCTCATGCGTACCCGTTTCTGTCGACGATAAAGCCTTTAAATGAATGATATATTGTTGGCCAGCCACTAAATACCAACGCGACGCTGCGGGAATATTACAGTCACCACAAAGATAGAGTGGCCTCAGAAATAGCAACAAACTATCGGGCAAGACAATATGGAGAGATGATATCTGCATCTGTCCGAGAATTCGGGTGTCTCGAACAACAACTTGTGTTGCTCCCAAGCCCAACGCACGAGCTGTACCCGTTTCTCCGTCCACCTCAGCAACCGAAGAGTTCGAGGCCGACCAGTGATGGAATGGAGATGGTAGGCTCACGACACGTGGCGTATCACTACGGATGGATTTAAGGGTATAACGGACAACTGCGCCGATGAGGACATACACGGGTGATGGAGGATCGAGAGACATTGCCTCTGCAACTGTCAAAGTAATCTCGTCTTTCAAGTCCCGGGAAGATGATTCTAGTAAACTGACAGAGACAATCGAAACGCCAATTTCAGTGCCTTTCACAACACACAAATCCGAAAAAACACCACTCTCTTCAAGATTTACTTGGATATCCAAATCACGGAAGAAGCCACCATAATCATTCAACGGAGAGTCCTTTAGAGGTACATGGACGAGGTTACGAGGCAATCCGTGAGTTTCGGGCATCATTTGCCACATGAATCGCAGGCCCACCGAGGAGGAAAAGACATTATCTGTAGCCACAAGGAGGGAAAAAAAAACACATAAGCCAATACACGAAATAAAAATATGCAAACCTTCATACAACATAGAATGACTAACCACTCTTTCCATCAGAATACAGAGAATTGACATAGAAAAAAACCAGAGCAGAAGAGAACAAAAAGTAAACAATCCTCGAAATTTTGACGCCTCGCAGGAAAATTAAATCATAAAGAAAAAAAAATTTGCAAAAAAAAGAAACTAAATATACCTTCACTATCAAAGGCGCGGACCCTTAGAGTAGCAAGACCATCAACATCAAGCTTGGGAGGGTTGTTGAATATTTGAATCCTCGATATTGCATCGACATAAACACGGTAACGAACCACCGTTCCGGTGTGTGAATCAGTTGCATAAACAATTGTCTCCTTTCGTCCATTGTAAGGAGCAATAGACTTTAATCGAGCACTAGTCGAACAATGCTGGCTACTGGAATTATACTCCGGCAACACCGATAACAAATCATGATCGTCCCATGACCTAGATATACAGTAAAACCTCAATAAATTAATAACCTCACTTAAATAATAATTTCTCTCAGGTTCTAGACTCGATAAAAACGTTCAATAATTTAATATTTCGCTAAATTAATAGAATTTTGCTGGTCTATTAAATTGTAGAGGTTTAACTGTATAACAAATAAATTATCAACGTCGCGATACTTGAGAAAATATATCATAAATTAAATTAAAAGGGCAAAAAAAAAAAGAACAGAAAAATAAATTACCATTTGAAGCAACCGTCACTGCTTTCAATTCTATATTCGGCGGGGTGAGTCATTTTGGGAGGCAAAAGTATGTCGCCGTCGGCGATTGCTTGATGCGACGCCGTGTGCAGTAACAGAAGGAGGAGTGAAGAAACTAGAAACGGAGTTGAGAGCGGCATGGTTTTTCGTTTTTCTCAGGTGAAATTGGGGGAGATTTGATGTTTTACTCAGGTGAAATTGGGGGAGATTTGAAGAGGTTTTTAGTGGAAGTTACATTTTGGAAAAGGAAATTTGTTGGGGGGACTGTGATTTTGGCCGGTAGAGTTTTGCGGAGAGGAAACTGGGGAAGATGAACGGCAGTTGGCCACGTGTCCTTGACTGATGTCGAACGGCGTTATTTGTGGTCGAAGATTTAGAGTAAATTACTAAATTGCACTTTCGATTAAGTAAGACAATAATTACATTATGGCCAAATTGCACTTCGCCCCCAAAAAATTTTAATAATTTGCACTTTACCCCTAAAAAAACAAGGATCTTAAAGTTATTTTAACATATCTATGGGACGTAGGTGTACATATGCATGTGATGGGCCCAAGAGCCAAAGCTCAATATTTTTTTCGTGAGATTTTTAGTTTCCCCTTCGCGTTAGTGAAAGGTTTTCTAATCTAACTGTGATTCTTTCTCAGAGTCCAAATTAAAGTAAAATTCTGCCATATATATATATATATATATATATATATAAAAGGGGAGAGAGAGAGAGAGTATGTACAAACACAGAATACAAGTATATCTAAGTACAAAGCCATGGCAACGAGCAGGGCAACCAATTTATTTCGGTCAATTCTCGCCGCCCCAATTTTGGTGTTGCACTCTTTGCCGCCGCCGCCGACGATCAGCCGCTGGAAGTAGCCGACACTCAACGACCGCCGGAATTAGATACGAGTAGGGTGAAGTTTCATTTATTCTGCACGGCAGAGTAGATATAATTACAGAGTAAAGTACAAAAAATACCCCTGTGTAATCTCCAAATAGCAAAAACCCCATGTGATAAATAAACTAGCAAAAACTCCCCTATGAAATTTAGTCGTAAGTGTGGCTCACTCGCGGATTGCGCGACTGGTAGTAGGTTTTTGGACGTGAAATGACGAAACTGTCCCTAAAAATGTATTTATATGTATATATATTATATGTATATATATTTTCCTTTTAATTTAATTGTTTAGAAATTAAAATATTGTTAAAAAATATTAAATAATTAAATTTAAAAATTATTAAAAATTTGTTAATCAAATTAAGTATAAGTTTTTTTAAATATATAATTACGGAATTTAAATTTTCTTTTGATGTAGCGATAATTTAAAATATATACAAAAACTATGTGATAATAAAAACAAAAATAAATTAAAGACCCCATTGTACCTTTATAATTAAGATATAACAAAAATAAAATAATTAAAATATTTAAAAAATATAAGAATTTATTAATTGCAAAATCCCGGTGGTATTTGTGTCTTTTTATATGAAGTCAACACTCAAATGATAAATGGGCCGAGTGTGCTATTTAAATAATTTCAAATGGGGGTTTTTATTAGTTTATTTATCATAGGGGGGTTTTCGCTATTTAGAGATTACACAGGGGTTTTTTTGCAGTTTACTCTGTAATTACACATACGCGAGTTGTAATCAATTGGAAAACTCTTGTTTACTGGGCTGCACGTTATCTTATGACGAGATTCAGTACCGTTACGAGAAGACTGGTTGGTTACCGGAGGATTACATGGAAGCCCTCAGAATATTTCATAATTACAATCAAACCGATGTAGATATCGATATTTGCAGACTTGCCCGCAGACGCTGCCCCGATCGAATCAAGGCGCTTAAGCCCCGTTGCACGTCCATTGACAGAAGATTCGATAGTTTTTTTTGTTGAAGCATGTGAAGTGGTAATGTTATTATTATTTTATGTTATTTATTAGATTTCATTTTATTAGACAATATGAACTCGTGTGATATCTTTGTCTTTATTGATCGAATTATGTGTTCATTCAATAATTATTTAAAAATAAATTATTATGTAACATGGTTTTCGATTATTTATTTGATTTATCATTAGTCCAGTTTTAAAATTTGTTGAATGATTGAATGACTTCATTTTGGCTGCAGGCTCTGATACTATGTTGAACGTGTTTTTTATTTGAAACAAATTAATGTCCCATATTCCAAATTTGTATTTTTTATTCGTGTATATAGTTTTTTGCTTTTATCCCCCAAATTTTGCTAGAAAGTATCTATATTTTGCAAATATTATCCAATCAGTCCACTCAAATCACGACATGCCTAGATCATATAAAAAATCCCCGAAAATAGAGATTTCCGGAGATTTATGTTATGTATATGTATATGTATATGCTTTAAGGTGTTGCTCTGGATTTCTTTGCTTTTGACTGATCCAAATTCCTAGGGCGGTTCCTGAGATTTTGGGGGCCCCAGGCGAGATTTGAAGACGGCAAAAAAAATGGGGCCCTTCTAAAATTTAAAATAAAACTCATTTGTTTTCTTAAAACTTGATAAACTCGATGTTAACTCATTTTTGTAAGGTATATAGCCAATGACAATTAAGACTATAAAATTTGTAATATAGTGGAATTAAAGTTTGCAGGGGTTCGGGGCAGCGACCGCGATTTTTTTTAAGGATAATTTACATGAACTAGCACTAAAACTAGTGAATATACATATAAATAAATAACTAATACATTGTAAATTTAATAATTAGGGGCCCCATAATTAGAAGAATAATAGATACAAGTAATAATCTTTGATTTATATCTATTAATGAATTTGGGTTCTTAATAATTATATATATATAATATAATATAAGAATTTTTTTTTGGATAAATGCTAATATATATAAAGGGTATAAAAGAATTTGGGGGCCCTAAATTCTTAAAAAAACCCGGGGCTCTAGGCGACCGCCTACTTCGCCTCCCCTCAAAACCGGCCCTGCAAATTCCGATCACGAGCAAACTACTGGGTCCTTGACCCAAAGGTACGCGATGGGTTAGTACTGTCAAAACTAATACACAATGAACATTCTCAATAGAGGCATGGGTATTTATATACAAAAGAATAAAACGAAACAAGGAAAACCTAATTATAATAAAATCAAATCTCTAAATTACATGCTAATCAAATCCCACAATATAATACAATGTATATTAATATCTAATCATATCCCAAAATTTATGGTACCAATATATCTTAATATCAAATAATCTAGTACCATTAAACAAACAAAAACTGAAATTCAATCAAATCCAAAAATAAAATGCATTTGCAATTTCATTATTGGGGGTGTGTTTTTGACACGAAAAGACTCAAATAGCCTCTAACTCACAAATTATAAATTCACCCCATAATTTCTATAAGGCCCAAAATAAAGTTTTCAAAATTTTCAATTCAATCCCCAATATTTCCTAAAACGCCATCTATCCAAATCAACCGAAAACCAGATTTCTCAATTCCACCACACACATAAAACCACTAAAAGATTCCCCACACCATCAAATAATCCAATACAATTCAACAAGCAAAAGAGAAAAATGAAATACATTTGCAATTCCATTATTGGGGGTGTGTTTTTTGACACGAAAAGACTCAAATACCCTCTAAGCCAGAAGTTTAGAAAATTATAAATTCACCCCATAATTTTAATAAGTTCTAAAATAAAGTTCTCAAAATTTTCAATTCAATCCCCCAAATAATACATAATTTAATCCCGCTGTTGTCCAACACAAACCTAATTTGGTCCGAAAAGAAAGAAAAAAACAAATGGGCCCAAGAGCCAAAAGAAAAAAAAAAACTCGTGAAGTAATTAGTTTCCTAATCTAATTGGGATTATTTGACAGAGTCCAAATTAAATTAAAATTTTGCTATATATAATATATAGAGAGAGAGAGTATTCACAATTTCACACACGCACACAAATCGGTAGACAAATCCATGGCAACGAAAAGGGCAAGCAATTTGTTCTGGTCAATTCTCGCCGCCTTAATTTTGGTGTTCGCACTCTTTGCCGCTTCCGCCGCCGCCGCCGATCAACCGCCAGATGTATCGGACACTCAACAACCACCGGCATTAGTTACGAGCAGGGTGAAGTTTCATTTATGGTGCATGGCGACTAGCTATAATTACACGTACTTGGACACGTGTAATCCAATGGAGAGCCCATGTTTACTGGGCTGTAAATTATCTCATGGAGATATTCAGAACCGTTACTGGAAGACCGGTTGGTTACCGGAGGAGTACGTAGAAGCCCTCAGAATATTTCATAATTACAATCAAACCGATGTAGATATCGATATTTGCAACCTCGACTTCACACAATGTCCCAATAAAACCATGGCGCTCAGAACCCGTTGCACGTCCACCGAGATAAGATTGACCGGTAGTGATTTTTATTGTTTTTTTTAATTACTTTTTAGTTTCTTGAAACAAAAATAAATAGGTGTTAAATTTCTTTTTTGTTCATATTAATATTAATATTATTATTATTATTATTATTATTATTATTATTATTATTATTGTTTTCTTTCGTTATTCAAATCGTAGTTTTGCTTGGTTGAAGCATGTGAATCTATGTATTCGTTTTTTTTAATAGAAGAATATGTGTTTGTTATTTACACGAAATGGTATGTTAAACACTGCTCGCATTATATATTTATAGCACATTCAAAAATGAGATTAAATTTTGAGCGGATCAGTCGATATGGATTCCACTAATTTGGGTTATGGGTTATGCTGGTTTTTTTTTCCAATTATTAGAATCCGAATTAAATTTTTATTTAAACTATACCACCTGCAATCATCATCAAATTTTCCGTCTAAATTATGTAACCAAATATATGAATTAATTTTATTGATCGAATTATGTGCTCATTGGACAATTATTTAAAAATAAAGTATTATTCAACATGATTTTCGAGTATGTATTTGATTTATCACAAGTTCAATTTTACAAGTATTCAAAAAATGAGATGTTACACCTAGACGTATTGATTTAAAAAAAAATGATGTTTAATGTTGCACAATTGTATTTTCTATCAATTCGTTTTGTAACAATAAAAGTATATAAATTCATATCAAGGTGATTTTTCTTTGAAAGTTTCTTCATTTTGAAGTATTATTCAACCAGTTCCCCCAAATCGAAAAATCGTTTAGGCCAATTACTTTTGTTTGCTTTTAAAAAAAGTAAAAAAAAAAATTGTCTATATGCACGAAAACTTCAACTTCTCAACGTTTCAGCGTTTCGGAAACTCAAAAACATCTACCTGACACCTTACAGATCATTATGCAATTTCTAAAAAGTTAAAAACATGTTTGAATAGCAATATATGATTTAATGATCAATTGCAAATTAATAGTTGATAGTAAAATTTATTTTGAATATGTTTGTATAAAAATATATAAAAATAATTTATTTATAAATAAAAACACATATATGTTTATATAGAATATATATAACTACACGACTATATTTTTAAGGGGTTTTATAAGCCTATCTCTTTAATATTTATTATAAATAAAGGAAACATTCATGTATATGACAATATTACCATCAATCCTTTATACCCAATTCTTAATTGTAACTCAAATTTAATCAATTTTGTCCACAAAAATCCAATTTTGATCACAAAAATTCAATTTTGACTTTTTTTTTTCAAAAAAAAAAATTTTGCCGCCGGATTCCGGCGTTGACTCTTCGATTTTATTTATTTATTTATTTTTTTTTTTCTTCCGGATTTTTTCGCCGGTTTCCGACGTTAATTTTTTTTTTCTGGTCTGTTTTTTTGCGCCGCCGGATTCCGGCGTTGATTTTTTTTAGTGTTTTTTTAGTTTTTAGTGTTTTTTTTTTAAATCCGCCGCTAAACGTTGACCGTAATTGTGCTGTCACTGACAGTAAATTAACGTAATTATACTGTCAATGACAGTTAATTAACGTAGTTGTACTGCCGTTGACAATACATTTATGTAATTGTTCTGCCGTTGACATTAAATTAACGTAATATTATTATTTTTTACTTTTCGTTATTTATTTTTATTTTGTTTGATTTGTTGACAAGACAACGTAATTATATTACTGTCGTCGACAGTAAAATAACTGTAAACACAATAATATTACTGTCAACAACATCAATATTATTATTTTTTGGGTTTTTTGTTTAGTTTGAGTTATTTACGGAGTAGCGTAATAATATTACTATCTATTATTGTAATATTACTGTAAATACAATAATATTACTGTGGTTGACGGTAATATTACTATTGTTATAGTAATATTGTGTCCACCACATCAATATTATTACTTTGTTTGGATTTTTTTGTTTGTTTGAGTTATTCACGGAGTAACGTAAATAATATTATTGTCTATTATTGTAACATTACTGTGGTTGACGGTAATATTACTGTTGTTATAGTAATATTACTGTCACTCACAATAATATTAATTCTTTTGCCTTTTTATTATATTTACATTTGTTGAACGGTCAACATAGTAATATTACTCTATTACACAATAATAATGAGTTTTGTTGTTTTAATATTACTGTACTAGAGATTAATATAACAATATTACTGTGCTAAACTGTAGTATAGTTAATTTTACTGTGTTTAACAGTAATATAGTTAATATTACTGTCAATCACAGCAATATTGATGTTTAAACGAAAAAATAATGTTAAAGAAAAAAAATCGAAAAAGTCAACGCCGGAAACCGGTAGCGGAAAAATCAGGAGGAAAAAAAAAAAAAGTCAACGCCGAAGACCGGCAGTCAACGGCGGTGACGGACAAATTTGTCCATAAAAATGTGTGTTTGGGTCAAAATTGAATAATTTGTGAAATTTGGGGTCAAATCGAGGTTAAATTAAATTAAGGATGAAATTGGAACATATTAAAGTATAGGATTATTTTAGTTTTTTACAAAAATCTGGACCATATGTGGACTTATTTGTAAAGGAGTTTATTGTCTTGATCTCTTTATGAATAAGTATCCATTGATGGGCTTATTTGTAAAGATACCTATTTTTAATATTTACACATTTCCCCAAATTCCCGTATCTCTATTTTTGGAACATGCCGTTTCTCCGTATTCGTTTTCCCGTTTCCCCGTATCGTCTTTTCCGTATCAGTGTACATTGCAATTTGTGGGTGGAAAGCGTTTTTGTGGGCGGAAAAACGTCTTTTTTTTCTTTAAAAGAAAAGAAGAGTTGAAAGGTTTTCTAATCTAATTGGAATTCTTTTATAGAGTCCAAATTAAAGTAAAGTATAGAGAGAGAGAGAATATTTACATACGCACACAAACACAGAATACAAACAACTACAAGCAAAATCGATATTCAAATCCATGGCAACCAGCAGTGCAAGGAATTTAATCTGGTCAGTTCTCGCTGCCGCAATTTTGGTCTTCACACTCTTTGCCGCCGCCGATAAACCGCCGGAAGTAGCCAAAAATCAACTTCCGCCGGCGGAATTAGCTACGAGAAGGGCGGTGAAGTTTTATTTATGGTGCATGACGATGATGAACTCTAATCAAACGCGGTACTGTGGTCCATGGGAAATCAGCTGTACCGGACCTAGCTTAATCGGATGCAGATACCATTACGAAGAGGTTCAGAACCGTTATGAAAAGACCGGTCGATTGTCGGAGGATTACGTACAAGCCCTCAGAATGTATAATAATTACAATCAAACCGATGTAGATATAGATATTTGCAACCTCGCCTACAGCCGTTGTCCCAATGAAACCAAGGCGCTTAACACCCGTTGCACGACCGTAGGGCTAAAATCCGGTAGTTTTTTCTGTTCAAATATGTGAAGTGGTCATAGATGTTAAATTTCTTTTTTCTTTGTTTTTTTTTTCAAAATTTCCCTTGAAGTAGATTTTGGTGGATATGCAGCTTGTTTGCTATATATGATGAGTAGCATACATTTTTTTTTTATCATACTACATATTTTAGGATTATGATTTGAATGAAAAGAAGTGATTTTGGGGCTAAGATATAGGTTAAATTACGAAAACCTATCCGTGTGATTACGCTAAATCACGGAACAACACTCGACCTATCCGTGATTACCAAAATTTTGTTGATCTTACTTTGTTTCCATCTTACACAGAACCTCGGAAATATTCGACGAAAAATGCCTCGATAGAATGATTGTGCCCATGCACATTGTTTAAGAAATTGCTTATATATGCTATGATGGTTCATATTAGCAATCGTGAAAGTCTACTAACATAAACTATTACTACCAATGCCACCTACATTTAAGAGGCTTCTCTTCGGGGTAGAATCAACATTTTTTAGGGAATATCTTTTAAAAATAAAAATATCACGTGAAAAATCACACTGCAAGGGGTCGATGTAAGACGGAAAAAAATATCGGGGCGATTTTGGTAATTACGTATAAGTAGTGGTGTTCAATATTACTGTCTCAGATAATAATTTTGTGGGAAAATTACAGTTTATGTCCCTAAACTTTACCACTAAAATGACTTATGTCCTAAAATATTTCAATCCACGAAATATGTACTTTAACTTGCCACTTTTGAACACTTTATATTCTGCCGTTAACTTGCCACTTTTGAACACTTTATGTTCTGCCGTTAACGCCGGCAGCTAACTTCGACGTCGGAGGAGGCGGTTGTGGAGGAGCGGAGAAGAGGGCGCCAGGTGGCGAAGGACAGTGGTGGAGTAGAGAAAAAAATGATAGAGAAGGAGAAAAGTAGAGAGAGCTCGAGAGTGAGAGAATGAGACGATGGTAGAGCCTTAATTGGGTTTGGAGAGATCGAGAGTGAGAGAATGAGACGATGGTAGAGCCCTAATTGGGTTTGGCAGTTTGTGTAGTGAGGGCATAATTGAGTTTGTTATGATTAATAGGTTATGTTAAATTCAAATACTATATGAGGGGTATCAAAAAATGGTAAAAATTGTTTGGGCCTGCACTGTTGGCAAATATGTCCCTAACTAACCCTATTTAGATTGATATTAGGTTGATAGTATGGTAAAAAATTAAATGCTAAAAACAATGATGACGATGAATGCATAGTCTAACTAATTTTTTACTAACTTTTTCTCATGGGTTTTTGCTTTCATGTATTCTTGTTCAATGATGAAGATGAGTGAATGGTCTAACTAATTTTTAACTAACTTTTTCTCATGGTTTTTGTGTTTTTGTATTCTTGTTGATTTGTTGTTGATGGTTCATTAGTGATGTATTTTTTCACTACTCTTATTTAGGTCAATTTTAGGTTGATGGTACAACTGCTATTGACTTTTATATATATATATATATATATATATATATATATATATATATATATATATATATATATATATATATATATATATATATAGGTAACAGATATGCATAGACTATATTCCAAAGTTCTATTTTCTCTCATTCATATCTCAAAATACTGTTGTTTCATATTAGTTTAAGTCAAGATGATGGTCGGTTAGTCACGAGACTAACTCACCATCATTCTTTCAACTCTCCTTTCTTTGATTCTAAACTTAGTATGAAAGATCGTAGTCTCTTCGATTTAAAAAGCTCTATCTATAGAGCAAGTTATTTGGTAAGCAACACTACTAGTTCTTTGTTGCACTTAACCGACCTTGAGTCGGAACTTTATTCATGGAGAAATACAGGTTTTCTCGTCCATCTAAAGGTTGGGTCGAGAAATATGTCCCAAAATGTCTACATGGACACCGCCAGTAGCTTATTTTGGATAAACTGTGAACCATGCGGTCTTAATGTGTTGGGTCCTTTATTTCACCCGAAAGAGTCTGTTAGAATCCGAGAGGATTCTAATTTCGGTTTTTCAGCACGTGTGTGAAAAACGTGTGTCTAAAGCTAGGGAAGTTTCCTTAATGCTTTAAACTCTTATTTTGTCATTAATTTATTTAATTACATAAAGTGATGTGTTAACAAGGAATTTCTATGACTAAGACCTTCCTTTGTTATACAAATCCTTTTTCTTACGTGAATAAGAATCCCTAACCTAATGGATTTTATTTCATTGGTATTTTATATTTTATGGGAATTAAGTATTCATTAGTAGTGGGCTAATATTTCTTTTCTATTAAAACTCTTCTTTGTACGTCTAACAATAAAACCTAATGGGTTTCTTTATTTCTTGTATAGGAAGATTAAATCACGTATAAAAAGGAAGACATCAGAACGTGATTGTGCGCGGCTTTTTGGAGAGAAAAATAATTCTCTTTTCTTTGTTGCTCTTCCGGAGTTTTTCTATCGAGAGAAGATTTCAGAGAAATATTTTTTTCCTCTCGTTTTTATTGCTCCATCGTGATACGTGATTTTCATAGAAAATATATCGGCTTCAAGGCTTTGTGGTGAAGACACCAAGATTCAACGAGTATCACAAGTTTGCTTCTTCTATACAAAAAGAAGACCGGTTCTTCGGGAGAGGGGCTTAAACAGATCTCGGGAGGAGATCGATCCGCCGACTGAAGAAATCAGCGTTGAAGGGAGTTCAACCGTGCGGAGCAAGGGACGTGCTGCAAATTGAAGATTTATAATTCAGCGTAGTATACAAGAACGGCGTCAACAAAGAGGGAGTCTTTGTATTTTGATTAAGTCCTATTATTGTATTCGTAAAACTAAAAATTAGTAAATTTTATTTGCAGGTCCCCGTGGATGTAGGGTACAGTTGTATCCGAACCACATTAAAATTTGTGTCTCGTTTATTTCTGTTTTTACGAACTGCTTCACGAACTGTTGCAACACTTCACGCAACAGTAACGAAAAACTGAATCTGACACAAATAATTTATATCTGCACGAAATAAATTCTAACAATTGGTATCAGAGCATGTCACTAGATACACTTAGTGAGATTTTGGGATTTAATTTTTTAAATTGTTTTGTGCAGATATGTTTCATCGTGAAGGAGCGTCTACAGTACGACCACCTCTCTTGGATGAAACAAATTACTCTTACTGGAAATCGAAGATGAAGATGTTCATCAAGTCCGTTGATGAACGAGCTTGGCGTGCTATCGTGACTGGTTGGACCCCGCCCATGGCTAAAGGAACGGATGGTATGCAAACGGTAAAACCAAAAGAAGCATGGACTAATGAAGAGATATTACTTGCCAATTACAACTCAAGGGCGATAAACTCAATTTTCAATGGCGTTGGTGACAATCAGTTCAAATTGATAGCATCGTGTGAATCAGCAAAAAAAGCATGGGAGATCCTACAAGTGACGTATGAAGGCACATCAACTGTTAAAACATCTAAGCTGCAGATGCTAGCCACGAAATTTGAGAGTCTTCATATGGAGGAGGACGAGACGATTGCCGATTTCCACGCTAAGCTGTGTGATATTTCAAATGAATCGTATGCACTAGGTGAACAATACTCGGAAACAAAGTTGGTAAGAAAGGCACTACGTTCATTACCAGAAAGATTCGCTTACAGAGTTGCAGCAATCGAAGAAGTGAGAGATATCAATACACTAAAGCTAGATGAACTCATGGGTAAACTGCAAACCCAAGAAATGAATTTGAGAGCAAATATTCGAGAAAAGAAAAAGGTGAAGAATGTGGCATTCCAAGCTGAAGCTTCCCATGGCATCTCACAAGGCCAAACATTTCATGAGTGTGACATTGATGTTGAAGAATCCTTAGCAATTATGTCAAATAACCTCGAAAGCCTGCGTCAAAAAATCGAAAATAGAGAAAATTCCTCTCAATCAGGTAAGTCTGTTAACCCTAACAAATTTAAAAAGTTTTCTAATAATGGTTATTTTGGTGATGCAAAGTCTAGGAGAAAACAATGTCGAGAGTGTGGGGGTTTTGGACATATTCAGGCCGAGTGTGCAAACACTTTGAATAAAAATAAGATGTCACTCACCACTGTTTGGAGTGATAAAGAGGACAGTGATGAGGATGAGAACAACAAAGGAGATCAAACCACTAACTTTATGGCATTCAGTGGTACTACTTTGATGAGCAGAACCGAGGGAACTGTTGCAACAGTCTGTCCGACAGATTTCAGGTATGATGAATTATCTTTAAATAAGGACAACAGTCTGACTTCATCATTTAATTTTGCAGGTGAATCTGAGAGCAGTAGTGATGATGAAGAGCCAACACTTGAAGAGGTGAAAGATGTATATGAAAAAATGTACCGGAAGTGGCTTGAAGTATCTGAGGTAAATAAGCGCCTTGAAAATGATAAGCATGTTCTCATAGAGGAAAATAAAGTGTTGAAGGTAAGAATTTCTACTCTTGAACAAAATGTTATTTCTTCTAGTAGAGAAATAGATAGCTTGCAGGCTAAATTTGCTCAAACCCAAGATGTTATTTCTAAGTTTAATACTGGTAGAGTAACTTTGAATGAAATTTTGAACAAAAATCAGCCGAACTACTGTCGTATAGGTATAGGGGGTAACCAGCTATCTACTGGTGCATCGAAACAGAAAGAAAATCCTAAAAGAAAAATCAATTTTGTTAAGCAATCCACTGTTTCACAGACTGTTGCGACAGTTGCACCAACACAGCCATTTCAAAGAAAAGTTTTTGTTCCTACCTGTCATTTTTGTCATGTTCCTGGTCATATACGACCCAGGTGTTTTAAGTACTTGAAAATGGTTAAAATAATAATGGCCCGCTCACCACTTTCCGCTAAAATTGATCACACTTTTGTGTCGTCTCAAAAACCCAAGATAAAGGTTGATTTAGTGAATAAAACTCAACAAAAAATCTGGGTACAGAAGTCTGATATTAATTGTTTATCTGCCATTACTTCTTTAAACTCATCTGATGATAGTACTAACTGTTCCAACATTTCTTGTGACAAAGCTAGTTTGGGGAATAAAAAACTTGGTAATCTGAATTGTGATAATTTGTATGCGAAAAATAAGTTTATGAATCCAATCCAGCATTCGAGAACTAAACTTACTGATATTTGTCATCTTTTCATAAGGGGCTTGGTCGAAAAGGGGGTTGTCTCAATTGATTATGGTGCAACGGAGAATGAATTAACTGATGCTTTTGCAAAAACCCTTGATGCACAGAAATTTGATTCCTTGCGAAAATCGCTGGGAATTTATGTTGTTTAATTTGATGCAGTTGCATGAACTGTTGCAACAGTCTGTGTGTCCAGACTTGCAACTTTTAGTGGTAGGACACTTCATATGTTTTTGCATCTCATATAGGACCTGCATTAAGCATACTGCATATGATTGAGACAAATGTGAATTTGATACTTCGTGTTCTTCTAAACTTTGTGGGGGTAGAACTTCACCAATTCCCAAAATGATTACTTAAAAGGCTCCAACTTATTTATTTATCTGAATAGTCTTGTCATGGTTGGATGTTTTTATAGGGAAAAGCTGCCTCTTTTAATGAATGAAAGCTCTCTTGAACTACTGTTACTAATATATATATCTACAACCATTTGGTCAGTGAATAGTTCGAAGCCTTTTTGAGTCGAGTCAGTAAATCACGTGGCCGAAAGCTCGCTACATGGCCCAATTAGAAAGCCCAGGGGACTACACATTGCACGACCAATATAAATTATACATATGGTCAGTGAATAGTTCGAAGCCTAGTTGAGTCGAGCTAGTAAACCACTTGACCGAACACTCACTACAAGGCTCAATTAGAAAGCCCAGGGGACTACACATTGCACGACCACCATAATCTCGTTCCTTTTAATTGCTCTATTTTTCATGAGAAAAAGCTACCATTAGACGTGTGTGTACGCTACCTAATAAGAGCATCTTTGTGTTTGACTTGGGATTATTAAATTTATTGGTTGCATTGGCAGTCGGATTTTTGGGGATTGCATTTATCGTGAATGTGAAGATAAATCTCATATGTTTTGTTAGCCCATGTTGTATCCTATTCACATATGTCTCTTCACTCATGTTTATTTCTCATGTTTACTTCTTGTCTTGCATTAGGCATTATTTAAAAAAAAAAAAAAAAAAAAAAAAACAGAGAGAGAGAAAGAGAGACGGGATTTTTGTTTATGTGCCGGTTAAATTTATTTTTTTTGTTGCAGCCGGATCTATTGAGTTTACTCCTCTCATCTCCACGTTTCTTAGGAAGTTTGGCAAAGTCTGTAGTCTTTGTTATTTAATGTTGGATTTGATATCACTATCCTTTGATTTTCGCATTGCAATTATCGTGTGGTATTGAGTTGTGAGTTTGTGATTTTGTGTGCACGTCATGTATGGTGATTCTTCTTACTTACTTTCAAAATTCTCTCTTCGTTTGATCTTTTTGTTAAGTGTTTGAACAGATTGCTCGACACATCAAGATCATTAGTCCATGTTAATTTATCTATGCATGGTGATTGCCCAGAAAGGGGGAGAAAAGAAAAAGAACAGTAAAGTTGGCATGAACACAGGGGGAGTTCAAACAACTGTTGCCACAGTGCACTAAACAATTGCTGGAACAGTAGTGGAATACATGGGGAGTTCAGACAACTGTTGAGACAGTTCATCCGACAGTTTTTGGCACAATAAAAAGAATAGGAGGTCATTCAAGGAGGAGGTGATTTAAGGAGGAATTCATTGTAAAGGGAAGTTGATTCAGCTACTGCATTTTTTTTGTTGTTCCCTGCTTAATTGAACAATTTTACCTATATGCTTTCCTAAGCTGTTTTTGCTAAGAGCTTAAACTGTTTGATAAACTGTTGCAACAGTTTATATGTGCAGATGTTATTCTGAATTTGCTAACCCTTGTTCATGCATGTATCATATATTTAGGGGGAGTAAATGTTCTGACCAATCAATGCCAAAGGGGGAGAGTGTTAGAATATCGGTGGGATTCTAAGTCCACAACACCAAGTGGAAACCTATAGAGATGTTTATTGTCATTAATTGGTTTAGGTCTTCACAAGAATATAAAAGGGGGTGCTAATGCAGACATTATTTGCTGAGTTTTTTTTATCACGTGGATAATTTACCACGTTGTCATCCACCGCCTTCCAAGTCTATCAAGCCGAGTAAGCAAAGGGGAAGAATGAATGCATTTACAAGAGGAGCTGCCTAAAGATCATTCACAAAGTGAGATACACATGCAGGGGGAGCCGACTCCGTTGTGAACCACCTGCCGAAGCCACTACTGTGGGAACAGTTGCTGAAACTGTGGCACTTACTATTGCAGCAGTTGATGCCACTCTTGTTGTAGAAAAAGTTGATAATGATCTTTGTTTTATTGCTTCCGTCTATCATCTGATTGTCTTATTTTCTCAGGTATTTGATTAAGGGGAGGACTTGATTATAATAAATAGATGACAAAGGGGGAGATTGTTAGAATCCGAGAGGATTCTAATTTCGGTTTTTCAGCACGTGTGTGAAAAACGT
Organism: Erythranthe guttata; assembly: GCF_056151865.1. Lineage (NCBI taxonomy): Eukaryota > Viridiplantae > Streptophyta > Magnoliopsida > Lamiales > Phrymaceae > Erythranthe > Erythranthe guttata. The sequence goes on from NC_142542.1 coordinate 18,046,266, forward strand.
GTGTCTAAAGCTAGGGAAGTTTTCTTAATGCTTTAAACTCTTATTTTGTCATTAATTTATTTAATTACATAAAGTGATGTGTTAACAAGGAATTTCTATGACTAAGACCTTCCTTTGTTATACAAATCCTTTTTCTTACGTGAATAAGAATCCCTAACCTAATGGATTTTATTTCATTGGTATTTTATATTTTATGGGAATTAAGTATTCATTAGTAGTGGGCTAATATTTCTTTTCTATTAAAACTCTTCTTTGTACGTCTAACAATAAAACCTAATGGGTTTCTTTATTTCTTGTATAGGAAGATTAAATCACGTATAAAAAGGAAGACATCAGAACGTGATTGTGCGCGGCTTTTTGGAGAGAAAAATAATTCTCTTTTCTTTGTTGCTCTTCCGGAGTTTTTCTATCGAGAGAAGATTTCAGAGAAATATTTTTTTCCTCTCGTTTTTATTGCTCCATCGTGATACGTGATTTTCATAGAAAATATATCGGCTTCAAGGCTTTGTGGTGAAGACACCAAGATTCAACGAGTATCACAAGTTTGCTTCTTCTATACAAAAAGAAGACCGGTTCTTCGGGAGAGGGGCTTAAACAGATCTCGGGAGGAGATCGATCCGCCGACTGAAGAAATCAGCGTTGAAGGGAGTTCAACCGTGCGGAGCAAGGGACGTGCTGCAAATTGAAGATTTATAATTCAGCGTAGTATACAAGAACGGCGTCAACAAAGAGGGAGTCTTTGTATTTTGATTAAGTCCTATTATTGTATTCGTAAAACTAAAAATTAGTAAATTTTATTTGCAGGTCCCCGTGGATGTAGGGTACAGTTGTATCCGAACCACATTAAAATTTGTGTCTCGTTTATTTCTGTTTTTACGAACTGCTTCACGAACTGTTGCAACACTTCACGCAACAGTAACGAAAAACTGAATCTGACACAAATAATTTATATCTGCACGAAATAAATTCTAACAGAGTCTTCTACCTATGAGCTAGAAGATTGCAACGATTATGATGATATTTGCCGAGGAACTGGTGCAGTTAACATTGATTGTGACAATGTTAAATGCAATTTTGTGATACAATATGGTTCAGCTTTTAGTAAAGGAGTCCTTGCCAAGGAACAATTTAAATTTGGAATTAGTCCACAAGTGCTAAAAGGCATTGTATTTGGTTGTTCATCTTACTCCAAAGGTATTAATGCCAATGGTGTTCTAGGGCTTGGTGGCAGTGCTCTTTCCCTCCGTGCGCAGAGAGGTTATACGAAATTTGCTTACTGCCTAGGCAATATCAGCGATAGGTCATATCTCTATAGCAGGTTGATTATAGCGGATATAATTACCTTCACAGGTTTTGAGACGCCGTTGATTGTAGACAGTAAATATTACATAAATTTGGAACGCATAGTGATTGGTGATATTACGTTAGCCGTTGATCCACAGACATTCAGAAGAAACTCAGATGACTACACCGGTGGAATGATAGTCGATAGCAGTTCAACCTATACCTTCATGCCACAAGTGGTAGTGAAAATGATCGAGGCTGAAGTGATCAGAGTGATTAGTTACAACGCCAACGAAAATCCTTACAGTCTTGTCAAAATAACGAGGAATGAGTCCATCCTACACGAAGGACCTGAAGGAGTGTACAACAGGCTATGCTATGACAGAGTTCTAACCAGAGACTTGAAATCTTTTCCAATTGTGCGATTTGTGTTCCAAGGCGATGCGAGTATGGAAATGATTCCTGAAAACGTTTTTCATCAAATTTCGGAAGATACTTTTTGTCTGGGAATCTTGCCAATTGAGATTGTGAATCGGGGTGCTACGGTTAGCGTATTGGGCAGCATAATGCAACAGTTTTGGTACATGGCGTTCGATGTTTTTAAGGAGAGATTTGCATTTAAAGCTATGGATTGTAGCGCATGGGATGATTATATCCTATAGGCAAAGAGAATCATATGTGACAATTGTAATAAATAAGTAGTTTTCTTTTCATTGAATGTGAATGCAATCAATCATTTAAAATATTATTGTTAATTAGAATTAATATTTCTCTATGAGTTTAATTAGTGGATGCATGTTTCTAGTTATCCACCAAAACTTGAACATGTGAACTAACAATCTTTTGCCAAACTATAAAAAGTTGTTCAGTTTTTAGTAGACATGCTGATTGAATGGTTACTTTTGCATTGAATCATTGTTAATTGTTCATCTGCACACTACATCGAATCATTGTTAATTGTTACCTACACACTACATCGAATCATTATTAATTGTTGATCTGCACAGAATCACACACACCCATGTGTAAGTGTGCTCAGTGGAAATTTATTTCAACCACATCAATGGTTAAAAACCACCCAGTATATTTCACCGAATGTAGCATTCACGGATCATCCTTGACACAAAGTGAAAATAGAAGCCAATAATAGATTTTAAAATCTGAAAACATCCAATTTAGAAAAGCCAATCAAAATTCAAAGAAGAACTTAATTTTATTGCCCAAACATATTCTAAAAATTGAACTTTTATTAAAATTTCATTTTAGATTGGTCCCTAAAATTACTTGGAATTAATTCTAGTGAAGTTTTTACATTTTAGTTTTCCGTTTGTCGAAAGTTTTCTAATCTAATTGGAATTCTTTTTCAGAGTCCAAATTAAAGTAAAATTCTGCCCTATATATATACATAGAGAGAATGTTTATTATTTACCCACGCACACAAACACAGAATACTAAATCGATATACAAATCCATGGCAACGAGTAGGGCAAGCAATTTATTCTGGTCAATTCTCGCCGCCGCAATTTTGGTGTTCGCACTCTTTGCCGCCGCCGCCGATCAACCGCCGGAAGTAGCAGACAATCAAAGGCCGCCGCCTCCGGAATTAGCTACGAGAAGGGCGGTGAAGTTTTATTTATGGTGCATGAGGTTGAGGAATTCTAATCGCACGTGTAATCCATGGGAAATAAACTGTACCGGACCTAACTTAATCGGATGCGGATACTCTTACGGAGAGGTTCGGTACCATTACGAGAAGACCGGTCGGTTGTCGGAGGATTACGTAGAAGCCCTCAGAATATATCATAATTACAATCAAACCGATGTAGATATCGAAATTTGCCAACTTTCGCGCAGCCGCTGCCCCGATCGAATCAAGGCGCTTAATGCCCGTTGCACTTCCACCGATATTAAATCCGGTCTTTATCCATATTTTTGTTGAAAAGAATTTCATGTTTTTTCTCCAAATTTTCTCTTGAAGAGTTGGAGTAGATTTTGGTGGATATACAACTCGAATGATTAGTAATTTAGTATTATTGGAATATTGGAAGTTCTTTTTTTTTTTTTGCTATTTCTAGATTTTATTTTAATTATTTTATTTTCTCAAAGTTGTTATTTCTGTAATAGCACTTTATCAAGTGAATAGCACTTGTTGGTTATTTTAGGGTAAATAGCACTTAACCCCTTGTGGTTTGGACATTTTGCACATGACGCCCTTATGGTATGAAATGAGGCACATAACCCCCTTGTGTTTGGACATTTTGCACATGACCCCTTATGGTATGAAATTATGAAATTAGGTACATAACCCCCTTTGGTTTTGACATTTTGCACACAACCCCTTATGGTATGAAATTAGGTACACAACCCCTTTTGGTTTTGACATTTTGCACGTGAGCCTCTTATGAAATTAGGCACATATGAATAAAAAATTGAAAAAGACAAAATAACTTTGATATGCCTAATTGGGCCAACCCAATGGGCTTATAACTTATTGATATATTGGACCACGAGCACAATGTTGAAGACCACTATCATCGAGGCCCAATCACCTTCAAATAAGGTTTGAGCCCAACAATCTCCACCAAGGTATAAATAAAGGTTTGAACTCATTCCTTAAGGTACGTCCTATTATCTGAGCAGTACTACAATATGTATTCTTTGGACTATTTATACTATCAGCACGTCTATCTTGAGCGTCGGAGGGGTTTCCTCCGGATCAACCCCCGGCCTAGTTCACGTGTTCTATGATCGCAGGTATCTCAAAGTCATCAAGCTCGTGAGCCAGTGATCCACTCTGCTCTTCCAGCTCATCCTATCTCAACTATCTAAGGTGATCTATCTCTATCATCATCATTTTGGCGCCGTATGTGGGAAGGTAAACAAGATCACGTAGCGCGCAAGATGGTCTTGAGACAGCTGCTCAGGGGAGTGTGACACTGCTAACAACCTCCCACCTCGTGGAGGCTCTGGCTTGCCACTTCCTCCTTCCCATGCTCGGGATCCATCACGAGACCCTCCTCGTGATGTCCCACTAGATCCTCAACAGGATCCACTTATTCCCGCCCCTCGAACGGTTCAGACAACCGATGAGGCCCTTCAACGCTAGCAAGGGTTATCGACTCCCTGGGCGCTTACCCCTGCCCCCAAAATATTTCGTTCGCCAAGAGTTATCGACTCCATGGGAGTTTACTGTTCCCCCTAAACATTTCGCTCGCCAAGGGTTATCGACTCCATGGGGGTTTACAGTGCCCCCAAAACATTTCGTTCGCCAAGGGTTATCGACTCCCTGGGGGTTTATAGTGCCCCCAAAATATTTCGTTCGCCAAGGCTTATCGACTCCCTGGGGGTTTACAGTGCCCCCAAAACATTTCATTCGCCAAGGGTTATCGACTCCCTGGGGGTTTATAGAGCCCCTAAAATATTTCGTTCGCCAAGGGTTATCGACTCCCTTGCGGCCTTACCTCCGCCCCCCCCCCCCTCAAACGGTTCAGATAACCGAAGAGGACCTTCAGCGTATGATCGCCGAAACTTCAACAAGACCAACTTCTACTTGCTCCTCTAATGGTTCAGATAACCGATGAGGACCTTCAGCGTACGACCGCGAAAGCTTCAAATCGCGCGCGCGAGACCCAAGAACAAGAAGAAGAAAAAGAAGAGAAAAGAAAGTGTGGCGCGCGCGCAATCCCCCCCCCCCCCCCCCGCAAAAATAAAAGACGTAAAAAATGGCTAACCCGTGCACAGCACGCGCGATGGCCAGCCGCGCATTTGCAAACGCGCGCCTCGGTTAGCGCCCGCGAAAAAAAAAAAAAACACGTGGATAAAGCATGCGCACGTGCACAACACGCGCGCCAGACCGCGCCGCCTCGTTCAGCGCGCGCGCTGCCAAGAGAGAGAAAAGCAAAAAAAAAAAAAAAAAAAAAAAAAGGAAGGCGTGGAGCACCGCGCGCCTCATCGATACGCGCGCGCGCTGGCAGACAAATTAAAAAAAAATAAAAAAATAAAAAAATAAAAAAAAAGAGAGAGAAATGCAGCAGCACAAGCACGTGGACATGAGCACATCTCCTAAAGCACCAAAGCAAGCCTTCCTCTCTCCTCCATTAATGCGCGTCCCATCACCCATCACCTCTCTTCTACATCAAATCCTGCGGCTACTCCATCAAGTCGCGCGGCTATGTCTACACACAATAGATCGCGCGCGATTTTCTACTAATTAAACCAAATTGCGCGCGAATTTCAACACGTTCCACAAAATCGCGTACTGATTTCACCTCGCTTCACCAAATCGCGCGAGAATTTCAACGCGCTCTACCAAATCGTGTGTGCTCTCTAAATAAAAATTATTATTTCTCCACGCCACACCAACAGTACATGGAACACTACAACACAGATCTACTCTCGACGCGATCCTTTCGACTTGACTCCCATATCGAATCGAGAGTGGGGGGCTTGCGAGATAACTCCCACGAGGAGACAACTCTCTCGGTCCTACAACCCACAGCGAGATAACTCCCACGAGGAGACAACTCGCTTGGTACTGCCAACCCGCAGGGAGAGAACTCCCACGAGGAGACAACTCGCTCGGTACTACCAACCCGCAGCGAGACAATTCCCACGAGGAGCCAAATCGCTCGGCACTATGAACCCGTTGCAAGGCAACTCCCACGCGGAGCCACCTCGCTCGGTAATAAGACTCGATGCGAGACAACTCCAACAAGGAGACAACTCGCTCAGAGCGACCTGAATCCGCATTCTCCCCAGTCGCGCGTCCAATGCTCCTATAACTTCGCTGCGAGACAACTCCCATGAGGAGACAACTTGCCTGAAATTTACTATATAATCGCAAGCTCAAGTTAGCACGGTTACAACCCTAGAAACACTTAGAGATATTATGGGAATCTATATAGTCTGGCCAGCTTGATTACTCAAAACTTATCTACTGGTTTTCGATGGGTCCTTCATTAAAATGTGGCCACGGTCCAAACATACTTACAACCCACGAGGTATAACAAGGGGCACGATCCCCATAAAAAAAATCTTGAGAGCCCGATCCCCTCCTCCAGTACATCACGCACAAGGCTATATGTAAACACCTACAAGCAACGCGTCAAAACATTGACAATGTCGATAAATAATAACTCCCACGATCCGTGCTACTACATTATCGCGAGACAACTCCCACGAGGAGATAACTCGATCAATTATATTACCCCACGACGAGACAACTCCCACGAGGAGATAACTTGATCCGAGCTACTACATCGTCGCGGGACAACACTGACGACTCAAGTAACTTATATCGCGACAAATTGGTCGCGCTACGCGCCAACGCGCCTTCACTCCCCTCCGACACACGCTCCAACACGTTTTCGCACACCATTAGGCTATACGCCAACGATCGACTTCTACAATTTTTACTCTCGACACGATCTGACACCCATTTCAACATGGCCCCCACATCGACTCGAGAGTGGGGGGCTTAATGATATGCATAATTGGGCCAACCCAATGGGCTTATAATTTATTGATATATTGGACCACGAGCACAATATTGAAGACCACTATCATCGAGGCCCAATCACCTTCAAACAAGGTTTGAGCCCAACAATCTCACCCAAGGTATAAATAAAGGTTTGAACTCATTCCTTAAGGTACGTCCTATTATCTGAGCAATACTACAATATGTATTCTCTGGACTATTTATACTATCAACACGTCTTACTTGGGCGTCAGAGAGGTTTCCGCCGGATCAACCCCCGGCCTAGTTCACGTGTTCTATGATCGCAGGTATCTCAAGGTCATCAAGCTCGTGAGCCAGTGATCCACTCTGCTCTTCCAGCTCATCCTATCTCAACTATCTAAGGTGATCTATCTCTAGCATCATCAAACTTGTAATCGAATCTCATTTTAGATCGGCCAAGGTTTCTTCTCCGGAAAAGACAAAATAACTTGTAATCGAATCTCATTTTAGATTGGCCAAGGTTTCTTCTCCGGAGTCAGCTTGCCGTTTGAGGTTCGGGCCTCTTACATCAGCGACAAGTTTATTACGTCCAGATGGGATTTATTACGTGGAGCAGCCCAGGTTTTCCAGCTTTATTTTTATTACAGTTTGACCCCCACCTGGGGCCCCTGCCGCAGTTTTTGTTTCTTCCTCAGATTTCCCTTTGGAGGACAGCACCAATAAGGGTAAAATTCATTTGGCACTCCTGTACTATGCGAAAATATCATTTACTTCATGGAGTATAGAAAACATCAAACGTCCCCTATTTTTTACGGTCAGTGGTCAAACTTTTAATAGTGTTAAATTTGAGTGTGAAATTACTTCTTACCCTGCATTATGTATGATATAATCCCTAATTATTTAAAGTTTATTTTTATGGATTGTTGACGATTTATAGCGTTCATTTAAAGTAGGGTTTTTTGTCGATTGTAGTGTTTGAGTTTAGGGGTTTTCAATTTTTTTTTTTTTGGGTTTTGCCTTTATAATATGAAAGTTTTGTTTTTAATTTGTATTCTTTCATAAGGTTTTATTTCACTTTTAAGGTTTCTTTTAGATTTGAGGGGTTTTCAGTTTTTTTTTTTTTTGGGGGGGTTTTGCATTCATGATCTACAAAGCTTCATTCTTATTGATTCGATTGTTTAAAATTTTTTTATGCATAATCAAAAGAGAGACAAGCTGACAAGAGTAAAAACTTGACTGAATAAAATGGGAAAAAAAAGCTGAAAAGAGCGAAAAAAAAAATGGTGAAAAATGGCCAAAAACAAAGCAAGATATAAATAGAGGTTTTTTGGGTATTTTGTCAAAAAAAAAAAGCCATTTTTTGGGTATTTTCGTCAATAAAAAAGCCAACAACCCTTAGCAACAGTCGGTCAAAAGGTTTGACTAACGGAATCAAGAAAATAAAACTAACGGTAGAGGGTGTTTGATGTTTTCTATACATCATGGAGTAAATGATACATTTCGCATAGCACAAGGGTGCAAAATAAATTTTACCCTATCAATAATGGAATAATAAAATCTTTTGGCCAAAAAAAGAAAAAAGATTTTTTTCAATTTGCCCCCGCTATAATCAAGAAACCCCCAAAACTGGAGGGACTGAAATTAGAATATCAGAAAATACTAAACATGGGGTCAAATTGTAGTTTCTTAAACTTTAACTTTAACTAGAAAACCGGCGCAAGAAATCGTCTTTAGCCCACAAACCGCCGAGAAAATTATCTCTGCCGCAGACTCATGCATCCCACTGCATCTCAAGCCGTCGGAATCTACCATCAACGTTTATGCGAGGATTTTTCTCAGCGAATCGCCGCCGCCATGGTCTCAAATTCCCCTCCTTCCAGTGCCCCGCCACCTCCTCTAACACCACTTTCTGCTCCTATGCTTCTTCCGCATTCCAAAATCACCGGCGCCGTACAACTTTTGAGTACAACACTATGATCAGAGGATATGTGCAGTCGAACCAGCCCGTAGATGCCATTTTATGCTACAGAGACATGCTCAAAGACGGACTCATAAAAAATAACTACACCTTCACACCTCTAGTTAAAGCTTGTTCCATGGTTTCGCCTGAGCTCCGGCATATGGGTCTTTCAGTACATGCCCACATTGCAAAGTTGGGTTTTCTCCATGACCCATTTATCGCAAGCGCTCTGATTAGCTTCTACAATTCGATTCTAGATATGGCGACTGCAGAGGACCTGTTCGACGAAATTCCCGTGAGAGATGTGGTGCTGTGGACGACCATGATCGACGGGTACGGTAAAACAGGGGACGTCGAGAAAGCTAGGGTGATGTTCGACGAAATGCCCGAGAGAAACGTGATCTCTTGGAGTGCAATAATGGCAGCATATTCACGAGCAAGCGATTTCAGAGAAGTGCTGTGCTTGTACAGAAGAATGGAGGAGTCGAGTTTGAAGCCCAACGAATCCATTCTTGTCAGTGCTCTCACAGCGTGTGCGCATCTCGGTGCATCGGCTCAAGGTATATGGATACACTCGTACGCCGAGAAACGCAAATACACATCCAATCCCATACTAGCTACCGCATTGGTTGACATGTACTCGAAATGCGGTTTCTTGAAATTGGCTTTACAAATCTTCGAAAAGATTCATTACAAAGATAGTGGAGCTTGGAATGCTATCATATCCGGATTTGCAATGAATGGCGATGCCACAATATCGCTCGAGCTGTTTAACAACATGGTCTCGAGTGGGACCAAACCCACAGAAGCCACTTTTGTTGCTGTCCTAACCGCTTGCACTCATGCAAAATTGGTCGAAACCGGCCTTTCTTTGTTCGAAAGCATGAGCGGGGTCCACAAGATTCGGCCAAAGATCGAACATTATGCGTGTGTGGTTGATCTTTTGGCAAGATCCGGTAAGTTAGAGGAAGCTGAGGAATTTATTGATGAGAAAATCGGTGAAATTGGTGAAGGAGATTTTAATGTATGGGGAGCTTTATTAGGGGCATGTCGGGTATATGGGAGAATTGATATCGGGAATAGGTTGTGGAGAAAGATAGCTAATAAGGGAGTGGTTGATTACGGGATTTATGTGCTTGCGTATAATATGTACCGAGAAGCTGGTTTGAATGACGTGGCGAAGAGTGTTAGGAGATTGATGGAGATGAAACAAATGCGGAAAAAACCGGGTTGCAGTGCTGTGGAAGTTAATGGAATTGTTAGAGAGTTTTTTGCAGGCGATGTTGTGCATCCGAGGGACGATAGAATGTGTGAAATTCTCGATTCTTTACTAAGTGATGTGTCGTGTCCTATATCGTTGTACGAGTATGATTAAATTGATAATACGTAACGTAATATTTTTGGTTTGTCGTATGTTACGTCTTGCGTTTTTCACATGTTCCGGTACAATTATATGTTCGTGTTCGATTGGACTAAGTAGAAGTTTTTTTAGAGCAAGGGGAAGTTTGTAAAGAGACGATATTTAAGCTCAATTTAATCTTGGAATGAAAATATTGGAAGTCATGAAATACAAGAGGTGATCTTGAAAATTATAAATTGCCTCTTTCAACTAAATCCTAACTGAGTTTTAAACCCCAAGTAACTTCTGACGCGGGGGGAATCGGACGGATCGGAATTAGCAATGTTGGAAAAATTACATTTTTTTGGAAGTGGAAACCTAATTCCAATCCCGTTCCAAAAACTTTCAGAAAAATTACAAGGCGAAATTTCAAAAATTGGAACGAAAAAACTTGTTCCAATAATGGAATTTTGCGAATTGGAATCTGCGGGATTTGGAAAATCCAAATTTCTAGTCACCCATAATACAACATACATATTAATACTATAGGGTAAATAACATTAAACCATCGGAACTTTGTCCGTTTTTGCGGATTACCACCTCAACAAAAAAAATTGCACGGGCACCGGGCACGCCCAAACGCATTATTTCGAGCCACTTAACCACATGCGTCTAATTTTTAGGCGAATATTGGAATATTCCGGCGCATGTGCGAGGCACATGGCTTTTTTGTCTTTTCATCTGAATATATCCGTTGGTGGTGAAATTGAAAGTTTTAAGGACTCAATTGAATTAGATTTCAAAAAGTCATCCAATTCCCCTGAAATTCCATTTTAATCGTGAAATTTTACTTACATTGATTCAGCCTCTACACGAAAATTCCTAGAAACTCACAAGCATACGCGAATCAAAGCAACGCACGTAAATGAAAAGGCCATCAAATTTTTTGAAGTGGTAATCCGCAAAAGCGGGCAGTGGTTTAATGCTATTTACTCAAACTAATATTTTAAGTGCAATTTTCGGAAGACAATCAGAATTTTCAAAACTATTTTCGTAACTTCAAATTAGATCGGAAATCGGGATCTAATATGTAATCAATTCCGTTCCAAAAATAAATCTGGATCGGAACTTTCGAAGTTCTGAATGAAAAATATTGTTCCAAATAAAGAAGAAAAAAAATCAGATCGAAACCGTCGGAATGTGAATTTTCCGTTCCATTTCCACACCTGTTGCCTCTTAAAAAGAGGTTGAAGCACAAAACTTACTGAACAATAATCATATGTTGTTTTAGAATTTTGTTCAATTATCAAAGTATATCCTACTACATTTTTCGTAAGAATTTTCCTCTTCTAAGTAACTTCTGAATACAACTATTGCGTCTACGGGTGGAAATCGGACGAATCGGAATTAGCAATGTTGGAAAAGTTACATTCTTTTCGGAAGTGGAAACCTAATTCCAATCCCGTTCCAGAAACCTTCAGAAAAATCAAAAGTCGAAATTTAGAAATTGGAACGAAAAAACTTGTTCCAATAATGGAATTTTGTGGATTAGAATCGGCGGGAATCGGAAATTCCAAATTTCTAGTCACCCGTATCACAAAATACATATTAATATTATCAGTGCAATTTCCGGAAAAAAATATTCAGAATTTTCAAAAATATTTTCGTAACTTAAAATCAGATCGGAAATCGGAATCTAATATGTATTCCTACTACATTTTTCGTTAAGAATTTTCCTACTAGCTTCTTTAGACGAAATACATGATGATAAAATTATAAACATTGTCAGCAGCAGTACAAGTAAGAACTTAATTAATTTATTAAAAAAAACAAAGTTTACACGCAGAAATAAAATCAGAGTGACGAGTTAATATACAAGATGAATCGGGGCAGGTTTTCCAAAGCCAAGGTGAAAACTGCACCGAACACAAATATCAGAAGAAAGGCGAATAGTATCTTTCCAACGTACACTAAAGTGAGAGGCGACTGATTTCCCCTCTTGGCATGTGGATCATCATAGTCCTGCAAAAAAAAAAACGCATAATTAATTGTTATGCATCGAAATATCAACCAACTCCTATAGTCGATTAAGAAACTAACCGAATAAAGAAAATCGTAAATAGAAAATTATGCATTGTGTCACTTATACATACAATGATATCAGAGAAAATCGGAATATGAACTATAGAAGGTTCTTTCTCGGAGCGAACTAACATTAGTTAAAGATGATACGTGACATACTTCTTCCGTTCTTGCATAATTTGTGACAAGGCTATTGGTTGTCATAGTAATAAGGTTGTCGTCGTTTTTTTTCTTTTCAAGACTTCAAAGAGTGAACAACTGATTCAATTTGAATTGGGAACTTTTAAAACTGAAACGAAGTCGTCGTTCAAGATTTTCCAATGGAGAACTGATTAAAACAACAAACTTACACCAATCTTTATCCCCAAAACCACATTTGTTCTAACATCCAAAACCTCAAACTATCGCATATAATTTCACCACTCCAGTTCAAGCATTCTCATTCATAATATATTAGTAGGGTAAATTACGGCCACCCCTTGAGGTAAGGTTTAATTACGAAAAAATCCCTCCGGTTTGGATAATTACAATCACCCATCAATTATGAATCTTCTTACACGTCCACCCTTGCGGTGTCAAATTTAGTGAAATCTTCTAGATTATGTGGAATATTCTCCAGTTTGTACCCGTTTTACCCCATTCGAGCTCCACATTTTAAAACAAGATGATCATAAGATGTGTCTCTTGGCTTGTAAATATCAGATTGTGGTGTATAACTGCATTTTTGCACAAAACGAATACAAACTAGAGAACATTCTGACACCATAAGGGTAGAGGGTGGACGTGTAAGAAGATTCATAGTTAAGGAGGTGGTTATAATTATCCAAACACAGGGATTTTTTCGTAATTCGACCTTACATCAGGGGTCGCTGTAATTTACCCTATATTAGTATCATTTCCAAACAAAACCCATTTTCTCAAATCATTAACCTCAACAATTCACAAAGACAACAAACCTCGTAATCGGCAGAAGCCTTCTTCACTCTCTTTGTGCCAATATCTCCTCCTTTATCGCCTATCAAACGGAAAAAAACACAACAATAACATATCAACAACACTCAATATTCACAACTTATAAAAAAAAATAGCAACACAAACGATTAATTCACCATGCGATTCAACAACAGTTTGCAACTTCCAACCGGACCCATAATCGACGAGCAACGAATTGGGGCCGAAGCTAACAGCTTCTTCTTCTTTTTCTTCTCCTTCTTTAACAGCCTCAATGTGGGAAGCCAATAAGCTATTCCCACTACCACCACCATTAAACAATTTCTTGTTTATCAAATTAACAGCAAAACCCGCTTCGGTTCCATTCGAAAAACGCCTAATTTTGCCCGAACTCTTGCACACCACCTCCAAAAACTACACAATATTGGAAAATTATAAATAAATAAAAACTATAAAAAAAAAATCAGATTTTCTTGAATACAATTGGGAAAAACTCCCTAACATAGAGCGCTGCAAAAAATAAGAATCAACCATCACCAAAGACTGGATTTTTACGGCGAAATTAATTACAAAAAAAATAACGGAGATGGAGAGAGAACTTACGGGTTGTTGGGCATGTTTGACTTCTGAATTATCGTTGCCCTCTGCCATGAGAATAAATTGGGAGAGTGTGAGGATTTTGCAGTGAGGTATTGTAGATTTCTACGGTGGTGTTGAAATTTGAAGTTAGATTTCTGATGGGGTTTTGGTTTTGGGATAGAGATCTTGCAATTTGTTTTTCTTTTGAATTTTTGTTTTTCATTTTGACTTTACATTTAATCATTGAGAATGAAAAAGTCGTAAGCAAGAACCCAACTTGGGTTTTAATTTTATGGGTAAATTAAAGTTTTACGAGCTTGAGCTCGAGCTCGAAAAATTTGACGAGCTTGGCTCGAACTTGACTTATTTACGACCCTGGTATCGCACTAGGTTATTGTTTAGAAGCACTGAGAAGAAGAAAAAATAAAAAAAATAAGTACATTCATAAATTTTATGTTAAATTGCCAACCCTCATTAGGGGAGTTGGTATCTAGCCTTTACCAATAGAGTAACGGTCTAGTGTTCCACTCCCCTCTCCCCTACTTCTCCTAGTAATGGATTTGAATTTTCTCAAAAAAAAAATAATTAGGTGAAATTACGGGGACCCCTAAGGTATGACCAAGTAGCCTACAAACTTATGTGGTATTGGTATTACAAATACTCCTAAAACTAACACCTGATTATAAATCCTAACGGAATGAATGAAATGTCTAAATTTACCATTTTATTTAACAAAAAAAAAAAATTTGTGTAAATTAAGGATACCCCTCAGATAAGATAACATATTACATTTACCTCCTCTATATTACATTTAGCCCCCTGGGATAGATCTGGAAATTCATATCGAATATTCCATTGAATCTTCAAGATTCTGTTAGTCATAGCTCCGTAAGGGTGTAACTGTTAGACAGAGCAATAGTTGAGAGGAGGTATTTGTAATTATCGATATCACATGGGTGTGTAAGTTATTTGGTCATACCACAGGGGGTCCTCGTAATTTACCCTAAATTTTACTTAAAACAATAAAAGTTGTATCTATTTTATTTTAAATTGTTATATTAAATATGATTTTATATCTAGAGTAAATTACACCTACACCACTAAGTATACTAAAATAACTTTAAGGTCTCTGTAAAATTGATAATCACAATCACCCCTGAAACATTGTTAGAAACCCTAACGGGATAATGCATTGGATACGTTATTCCGTTAGGGTCCTAATGGACTATTAGTTTCAGGCAGTGGTGGTGACAAAATAAAGCTATGGGTGACATGACTTTCCTAACATTTCTTAAATATTTATTAGTTTATATAAGATTTATAAATTTTCATCTATAGTATAACGGCCCCGCGGGAAACAAATACAAACATACAATGCATATTGGTCCCCAGGACATGAAATCTTGGCTCCGGTAATTATTTTAGGGATGTGGATGTAATTACCAATATTACAGAGACCTTAAAGTTATTTTATCATAACTCAGAAGTGTATAATTTATATAAAATTATGGAAAAAAAAACATAAAAATAAAGAGTTCAGAGACATGTTTACAAAAATATTAAGGGGGCAAAACTAATATTCAAAAAGTATCATTGCAAAATAACTATTTTTTTTTTTAATTCATAGTTCAGAGTAACGCCCTGCCACAAACCCCATCATGTTCCCACGATCAACTTCCTGACCATGCGGACACAATTTAGATATTTCACAATTTACTAATTTTAAATTATTTCAAGAAGACAACAACATAGATATTTCATAATTTTTGTTACAAAAAATAATATATTGATAGTTTGAGGGCGTAAATCTAATTTTACAAAAAAAGAGGGATTTTTTAATTAAGAGACACTTTAAATTTCAATACTTTTTCTACTTGTACCAACTTACCACCCGGGAACCAGTTGAACTACCCATGTTTTTCGTTTCTTCTCTTTTCTTTTTATTCATGATCATCAGTTTGAGAGGATATTTGTAATTTCAATAACGAAAGGGGTTCATTCGGGAATTTACCTTACCTCAAATGTATATTCGTAATTTACCATATATTATATCTTTCTCAGGAAAAGACAAAGAAAGAAAGGGCAAATTTCACATCACCCCCGTATATTTCTATTTTTTGCACTTTTCCCCTCAAAAAATTTAAAAGTGAATGCCCCTTCAAAATGTTATTTTTATTGCACATTGCCCCAATAGCAAAACTCCGTTGAATTACTCATCAAAATTGAGTATTTTTGTTGCGTTACCCCTTAAAAACACTATTTTTTTTCCACGTTGCCCCTTCAAACTTTGTTGCGTAATGCCGTCAAAATATTGACTTCCGGGGCAAAGTACAACCAAAATAATATTTCGAAGGGGAGGTATCCCTTTTTTGAAATTTTAGGGTGGGAAAGTGCAAAAATTGAAAATTTATAGGGAGTGAAGTGCATTTTGTCCAAAAAGAAAAAAAAAATTACTATTTATAGTTGGGCCGGCCCAAAACCGTATAGCAGAAGTACCGGCCCGAAAGTACTTAACACTGTTCAATCAACAACCACCATTAACTGCCATAACATACAGATACAGTCAACACACAGTAGCATGTGTAAATATACTAGGTATAGATCCTATATGTCTGTCTATATTGTGTGTGTGTGTGTGTGTGTGTGTGAGTGTGTGTGTGTGTGTGTTCTTGGTGACAGGCCCCCCCTCTGTTTCCCTCTGATCAGAAATTATCAAAAGACAAGGTACAAGTATACAGAGCATAAGGTACTCCCAAAGTGTCTTTTGCTGGAAATAAATAATAACAAATTAAAGTTAATTATTGTCCATCAATTATCGACATAAATCATAATTATTAAGCTACTAGAAATTAACACCACATGCAATACAAAATAATAATAATAATAATAATAATAATAATAATAATAATAATAATAATAATAATAATAATAATAATAATAATAATAATAATAATAATAATAATAATAATAATAATAATAATAATAATAATAATAATAATAATAATAATAATAATAATAATAATAATAATTAGGCAAAAATGCACTTCACTCCCTGGAAATTTCTCGTTTTTGCACTTTCCCCCCTAAAAATTCAAAAAAGGGATATTTTCCCATCGAAATATATTATTTTGATTGCACTTTGCCCCATAAGCCAATTATTGTGCAACAAATATGACATTTTAAAGAGAGAGCATGCAAAAAAGTAGTATTTTTAAGGAGCAATATGCAGCAAAAAAATAGCGTTTAAAGGGGTAATATGTAACAAAAATACTCAATTCCGATCAATAATCCATTAGAGTTTTGATATCGGGGCAATGTGCAACAAGAATACTATTTTAAAGGGGGCATTCACTTTTAAAAAAATTGAGGGGGTAAAGTGCGAAAATTATAAATTTACAGGGGTTGATGTGCAATTTTCCATAATAATTAATTAAAAATCTTAGGTCAACAAGAAAAATAAAAGAGTTCCTGTTCCACCACGTGATCCCACACAAGATATATCAGAAGAGCAAAAATATGTAATTCTTTAAAGCATTAAATCTCCCTTATGATATATAATAATGGTGTATGCATGTATATATGTGTATGTATATATATCCACATAATTGACTTCTTTTTTTTTCTTCAATTTAGAAGTACACACCAAATATCCTGCAGGTGAATAACAAAACTGCCCTTTTTCTCTCTTATCATCATCACCATACATATATATATATATATACAAGGTTAATTTATCAAGAACACAAGTTTTCTCTTACACACCTACCCCACCCCACCCCCACCACCCCCAACATAGGAATTAAAATGGGAAGGCCTCCATGCTGTGATAAAGTAGGAATCAAGAAAGGACCATGGACACCTGAAGAAGACATCATTTTAGTGTCTTATATTCAAGAACATGGTCCTGGTAATTGGAGAGCTGTTCCTACTAATACCGGTATTACTTCTTGTCTTTATATATATATATATATATATATATATATATATGTGTGTGTGTGTGTGTGTGTGTTTTGGATGAATTCTTGAAAAAAAACACACACACACACCATATATATTTTGAAGATTATTCTGGTTTTGGGTTTTAGGTTTCGGGTTTTGGGTTTTCGGGTTCTGGTTTTAGTGATTTTTATACTAGTCTTGATATTCGAAAAACTCGACTTTTTTTTTTTTATTTTTTTATATTTTGTTTTTGCATTTTCTTTTTAAGGTTTGTTGAGGTGCAGCAAGAGTTGCAGGCTGAGGTGGACTAATTATCTGAGACCAGGGATCAAGAGGGGCAATTTCACCCCACATGAAGAAGGGATGATTATCCATCTCCAAGCTTTATTAGGCAACAAGTAATTAATTAATTGATTTTAATAATTCTTTTTTTTAATTAATCTATGCTAATTAATGATAAAATTATAATTATGTGAATTTTTTTGTAATTTTAATTACAGATGGGCTGCTATAGCAACATACTTGCCACAAAGAACAGACAATGACATCAAGAATTATTGGAACACTCACTTGAAAAAGAAGCTCAAGAAACTCCAACTACCGCCTTTCGAAGCACCACCAACGCCACAAATGGCGGCGGCGTCTCAAGATTCGACGTTTTATCGTCAATTCATTTCGAAAAGTTATAATGGCGCCGAAAGAATCATCGATAATAATCACAAGGTTGTGGTAAGTGAGAATTCATCGGTATACGCCTCGAGTGCGGAGAATATATCGAGGCTTCTAGAAGGATGGATGAGGGCCTCCCCTCCACATGCCAATAATAATATCAATAATAATAGTAGTACTTCCAATTTGACCGAAAATTGCGATAAATTTTATTGCGATTTCGGGAAATTGATCCCGACGACTGATCATCAGTCGTCGGGTGTAGCTTCTGCTTCACTCCAGTGTTATAGGCCGCAGGAAATTGAGCATCAAGGCGAGAATGGGAATATTCCGAATGATGAGTTGGAATCTATTTTGTCCTTTGACGATCATCATCGCGATTTGATTAGCAATATGGCTAATTGTGAGAAATCGAAGGTCCGATTTGTGCACGAGCATAAGGCGAAGATCGAAAACAACAATAATATTCCACCGTTGTCGTTTCTCGAGAAGTGGTTGTTGGATGAAAGTGCAGGTCAAGTGGAAGGAGTGATGGAATTGCCACCAATATTCTAGTAGAGGGACATATTTGCCAAGAACAATAAATGGAGGGGGGAAAATTAAAAGGATCATTAGTTTGTGTTCGTTTTAGTAACTAATCTTCTGCTAGGGTTCCAAAAAGTTGGATCCTTTTGCTCTTTTTTTTTTTTTTAATTATTTTATTTTATTTTTTGTTTTGCAATTTCTTATTGCTCTTTCTTTAACAAAATTGTAACTTCATAATTAGGTATGTGTTCCTAAATGGACCCTATTTTCTGAAGTATTCAATTTGTCTCATCAATTTTCTTCATCTCTATGTATTAAATGTTTTCATATATATTTTCACCGAATAAAGTAAATACAATTAAACCTCTATAAATCAATACAGACAGAAGTAACAAACTTTTATTAATTTATCAAAATATTAAATTATCAAACTAATAATTCAGCACATTTTTACTGGATCGGGACCGTAAGAAATTATTATTTAAGCGAAATTAATGATTTATCGAGTATAAATTTATCAAAGGTTCTACTGTATATGTCATTAATTATGTCTTAAATCAAATGAAAGTGGTGATAAATATATGTATGTACTTGTCTCTAATTAATTAGTCAAGAATCAAGAACTAATATTAATCCAAATCTTGATCTTGAACACTTCGTAGGCATATTTATTAGGCCGGCTAGCTGCAAAGATGGCGACTTCAAATAAGAACATTAAATAGAAAGAAAGCACTACTACATTTAAATCAGTGGCCAAATGAAAGAGAGTGCATCAAATTGTTGAGTGTAACTCCTTAGCCCCACATTATGATGATCTCAAATAAATGATTATTCATTGCTAAATATTAAATATTTTATCCAAGCCAAAATCCCATTATTAATATGAGATTTATAATAGGACAAAATGCACTTCGCCCCCTAGAAATTTTCAATTTTCATACTTTCCCCCCTACAAAATTAAAAAAGAAGACTCCTCGATCAAAATTTTATCACAGTTGCACTTTGCCACAAATCATAAATTTCGATGTATTTTCCGTCTTATTGGCCATCTATCCTTCCACTTCAAGGGCATCTGAGTCACTTCATTATTCCCGTCCAAATCCTAATATTCATATCTTTTTTAATACATGAAAAATACAATCCATTTCACTAATTTCAGAAGAAAAAAAATATATGAATCTTTTTTCTCCTAAAAGGAATTGTGCCTATTTTGAACCCAAAATTGCGATAATCTTCAATTTTTTCTTCAGTTAGTCGCTATCATGGTGATCCGTCCCTAGAATGACGCAAATATTGCTCTTCAATTGAACGTATTCGTTGCAAGAAATTGTAATTTGGGGCAAACTACAGTATGAAAAAAATTATGAAAGGGGGAGAATCTCATTTTTTTTAATTTGTAGGGGTGAAAGTGAAATAATCGAGAAATTTCGGGGGCGAAGTGCATTTTGTCATGTATATTATACTTTTTTCTTGGGAAACTACAGTTTTCATCCCTTAAGTTTGCACCAAATTCATATTTGGTCCATCATGTTTAAAAAATTAACACTTTTAGTCCTCCTCGTCAATTTTCCGTTAGTACTAACGGAATCAAGCGTGTGCCGATGACTGCCTTAACTGACGAACTAACGGTAGATTAACAAAAAGGACCAAAAGTGTTAAATTATTGAAACGGTAAATTATAGCTAAACTGAAGGGGGTTACCGCCCCCTCGAGATGTGAATAGCTAGGGTTGCATGTTGAACTATTCAATGGGCGATATATGTATGTAACTTGTAAGTATAAGCTATGGTTTTTGACACAAAAAGTAAGCATGAATAAGACCTTCTTAATTAGTTCCTACATGAAGGAAGAAACTAGAAACGACAGCAAGGATATTTTGACAGCATGGTGTCACGAATTTCCTGCCAATTAATTTTGTAAAAACAAAAATAAATAAATCCAATAAATAAATAAATAAATGTTGTGTTTCTTTAATAAATATCATTTGAGAAAGAGAGAGAGAAACATGTGAGTTTCCTTCACCTTTCGGTGTGGGAAACCATGGAGTTTCTGATTCAAGAAGGGAAACATTATTATATTAAACACTACTAGATTTTTATGTTATTCAATTCATATGCATGCTCTATATATAACAAAACAGGAACATTTTACTAACTAAATAATTAGCGAGTAGATTTGTTACTTACCTCAATTTAATCCAAATTACATATATATATATATATATATATATATATATGGACAAAATGCACTTTGCCTATAGAAAAATTCAAAATTTGCACTTTCCCCCTACAAATTAAAAAAAAAAAAAAAAAAAAGATTCCCCCTTCAAAATTTTGTTGTAGTTGCACTTTTTTCTTAAGTACAGTATTTTGAGTATTTTTCATCGGAATTGCCATGAATCTGTCTAATTGAAGGGCATTTGTGTCATTTGAGGGACGGATCACCGTAATAGCTGTTAATTGATGAAAAAATTGAAGATTCTCGCAATTTTTAGACCACAATAGGCATATTTGCGCGAAGCCGAAAAGTGACAGTTAAACATGAACGAATGAAGTAATTGATAAAAAGAAAATTATGTGCAATCGAGTGAAACCGGTCCAACTGTAGCCGAGATGACTATCTAATTTTGTAATCGGTCTGATTTTAAAAATATTATATTAATAATTAAAATAAGATTATACACTCTAATGAAGGTTTAATACACAATTTCTTTTATAAATTAAGATAAAATTTCATTCTTCCCAAAAAAAAAAATTGGACCAACCAAGATATTTTTTTTTGGCATATCCCAACATTTATTGACATATTAAGTATCAACAAATCTTCATTTTTATAGTTATTAATCATGATTTATCTTTACAAAAGAAGCAAGGCCTAATTTCATCATGGTATCGCTAATAAATTCAGTATGTGTGTGTGTGTGTGTGTTTAACGAGGCATGTCTTGATCGGGTCGTATACGGTTATTTCTATATTATATTCGGTGAAAGTTACACCAGGTAAATTTTTACCGTAGATCTAAACACATCAATGTTAGTGGTTGTGTGTTTGTGTGTATGAGAATGATTAAGATCTACCTGGTGTATTTCATCGCGTGTAACATAGTGTAAACCAGTTGTATATACTAATTATACAACCCCTTGCTACTGGATTTTTTTTTAGTCATTAATAACTCCTTTATATTTGAAAAATAAATTACTGGTAGAAATTAGATGAATCAAATTGGAATTAATTAAAATTAAAAATCATAATCTTTCAGAATTCAGAATGAAAAATAATATTGTGCAAAATTTATAAATGATATTTGACTATAGGGAAAATCAAGTATAGGTAAAATTTGAGCATCACTTTCCATACATTATTTTCAAAGCTACCTAACAGTAGACATGGGCTGGCAATGCATGTGATTCAAGCCCCCCTTATGGCTGTGATCCTCATGAATAGGTTTCTTTTTGTTAAGGGACCACTTCATACAAATATTAAGAAATTCCTATTATAAATTATTACACTACCACGTAATATTGTGATTAATTACACTTTACACTCTCGAAATATGCAATTTGGCATTCTGCACCCTCAAAAAATTTAATATCACTTTGCACCCCTGAAACACAATAAATCATACACAATGCACCCCTAATGGATTCTTATGGCTAGCTATTGAAGGTAAATTAATATTTTAAGTGGTGTTTTTTAGGATAATGTCAATTTTTTTTTATATTCATCAATCCTTCGAGCCAATTCCGAAACTACAAAAGTACAAATGTAAAAATACATTTCATAATATATTTAATAATTATATTTTTTTCATCACAAAAAAAATATTTAAAAAAAAATCTTCAGCTATTAATTTGTTATCAAGTTATTTGAAAATTATATTTTCTTACAATGACTTCTACTAAATATTCTCACCAATTTACAATAAAAATCCACCAATCGAACAATTTATGGAAAAAAGTTTATGCTTCTTTCTTTTCTTGGTAAAAAAAATAGTTTTTAAGTGACTCGGTGGGAATTTTCTTTTCTTCACTTTGTACCCTTGAAATTAAGTTGGAGGATAGAAGAACAATAACAATTTAATTTGTTAGTCTGTACTCTACAAAAAAAAACCATAAAATGAAGTTGCATGCTCTCATTAAGTTATAAAAATTCAATCCAGGGTGCATTGTGGCTGAATTATTTTTTTCGAGTGCGAGTTATTAATATTTTTTAAGGATGTCAAATACCAAAATGCTATATTTTAAGGGAGCAAAATGGAATAAACCAATTCAAAAGTGATTTTATTTCTTTCTTTTGTGCTTTTACAGGTGGCCTGTATTTTAAGAGGCCACGTGGAGTGTAGGAGTGGCCCTGCAAATATATTTATGGAAGGGTATATAGGGTATGTTGCCTAAGATCACACATCTTAATTAAGGCTTTCAATGACATGGGGACCTAATTAATTATGTTTTGCAAACTTTGACTCATTTCTAGTAGTTCAGCAGACCTAAGAAGTAAAACATGTTAAATATTAATTCGATTATTCAATATTTCATTAAATTAATAGAATTTTGTTAGTGTCAACCGTATCAATTTAGAGAAAGTTTAACTCAATAGATAATTCGAACTATTAAATTATATTACCGTATAAGAAAATGGGCATATTACAAATAAGCCCATCAGTGGGAACTTATTCATAAAGAGATCCAGACAATATTCTCCTTTACCAATAAGTCCACACATGGTCCAGATTTATGTAAAGGACTAAAATAACCCCTCTTACTTTAATATGCTCCAATTTCATCCTTAACTTACTTTAACTTCAATTTGACCCCAACTTTCACAAATTATTCAATTTTGACCCAAAACTTTTTTTTTTCACAAATTTTTTTTTTTCAAAAACTTTTTTTTCCCGCCGGATTCCGGCGTTGACTTTTTATTTTATTTATTTATTTTTTTTTTTTCCTTCCGGATTTTTTTTCCGGATTCCGGCGTTGACTTTTTAATTTTTTTTTTTTTTTTTTTTTTTTTTTTTCTTCCGGATTTTTTTTCCGGATTCCGGCGGTCAACGCCGGTCTCCGGCGTTGACTTTTTAATTTTTTTTTTTTTTTTTTTTTTTTTTCTGTAACTTTTTTTTCCGTTTAAACAGCAATATTGCTGTGAATGACAGTAATATTAACTATATTACTGTTAAACACAGTAGAATTAACTAAACTATAGTTTAACACATTGATATTGCTATATTAATCTCTAGCACATTAATATTAACACAACAAAATTCATTATTATTGTATAATAAAGTAATATTACTATGTTGTCCGTTCAACAAATGTAAACAAAATAAAAAAAAACCAAAAGAATTAATATTACTGTGAGTGACAGTAATATTACTATAGCAACAGTAATATTACAATAGTAGACAGTAATATTATTACGTTACTTCGTGAATAACTCGAACAAAACAAACACCCCAAAAAAATAATAATATTGATGTTGTTGACAGTAATATTATTGTGTTTACAGTTATTTTACTGTCAACGACAGTAATATAATTACGTTGACTTGTCAACAAATCAAAAAAAATAAAAAAAAATAATAATAAATAAAAAAATATAATATTGCATTAATTTACTGTCAACGGCAGCACAATTACATAAATGTAATGTCAACGGCAGTACAATTACGTTAATTAACTATCATTGACAGTATAATTACGCTAAATTACTGTCAGTGACAGCACAATTACGGTCAACGTGTAGCGGCGGGCGTGGAAAAACAAAACAAACCAAACAAAAAAAAAAAAACTTAAAAAAACACTAAAGAAAGAGACCGCCGGAAACCGGCGAAAAAATCCGGAAGAAAAGAAAAGAAAAAAAAAAGAAAAAAGAAAAAAAAAAAAAAAAAAAAAGTCAACGCCGGAATCCGGAAAAAAAATCCGGAAGAAAAAAAAAAAAAAAAAGTTTAAAAAGTCAACGCCGGAGACCGGCGTTGACCGCCGGTCAACGCCGGAGACCGGCGTTGACCGCCGGTCAACGCCGGAATCCGGCGGCAAAAAAAAGTTTTGGGTCAAAATTGAATAATTTGTGAAATTTGGGGTCAAATTGAAGTTAAAGTAAGTTAAGGATGAAATTGGAGCATATTAAATTATACTCCAAAAAAAAGTCAAAATTGAATTTTTGTGGTCAAAATTGAACTTTTATGGACAAAATTGATTAATTTGGATTACAATTAAGAATTGGGTATAAATGATTGAGGGTAATATTGGGATATACATGAATGTTTCCTTTAGTTATAATAAATATTAAAGGGATGGGCTTATTGGTGAAAGAGATATGTCCCCTATACCTAGAATAATAAACATGCTTGGTTGGGGACTTTTGCATAAAAATCCCTAAGAAAATTATTCGAATCGTCAAAATTATTTCATGCATTAAAGTTCAATTAATTGTAGCCTTGCATTTAAGGTAACGTATAATATAGTTTGATTGAACATAAAGAAACCGAGCTTGCATTGAAATTTTCATAATAATAATACGGGCAAATTTCACTTCGCCCCCTCAAAAGAATCATGTTTTTGCACTTTGTCATATGTGTGTATTAGGCAAGACTTAGGCCGGAAATACACATTTGGGTCAAAGTGCACCGAGTTGTATATTTCGAAGGGGGACAGTCTTATTTCTATATTTTGAGTGGGAGTGCAAAAAATGATTCTTTTAAGGGGGCGAAGTGCAATTTGCCCTAATAATAAATATTGTAAATTGCACATCACCCCCTCAAAATTTCTAATTTTCACACTTTACCCCCTCAAAATTTTAAAAAGTGAATATTCCCCTTAAAAAAATATTATTCTTGTTGCACATTGCTCCCAATAGCAAAATTCTGAGGAATTATTCATCGGAATTGAGTATTCTTGTTGCACGTTGCCCTATTATATATTATTTTTGTTTCACGGTACTCCTTAAAAACATTACTTTTTTTGCACGTTGCCCCTTTGAAAAAAAAATTGTTGCACAATGCCAACAAAAAATTAGCTTATGGTGTAAAGTACAACCAAAATAATATTTAGGGTAAATTACACGCACACCCCTAAGGTATGCTAAAATAACTTTAAGGTCCATGTGGTATCGATAATTGCACTCACACCCTTGAAACATTATTAGAAACTCTAATGAGATAATGCATTGAACATGTTATTTCGATAGAGTTCTAACGGATTATGAATTTCGGAAGTAGTGTAGACAATAAAGAGCTATGGGTAATTTGAGAAATGTTGGGGGAGCCATGTCACCTCCTAACTCTATATTGTCTCCACTAGGGGTGGAAATCGGACGGATCGGATCGGATTTGGGTGTTTCGGAAAATTTCCGATTTTTTTCGGAACTCCAAAACGACTTCCGATTCCGATTCCGATTTTTTCGGAATTCAAAAAGTGATTCCGATTCCGATTTTTTCGGAATTTTCGGAAAATCGGAATTTTTCGGAAATATTCATTTTCGGAATTTTCGGAAATTTTCGGAAATATTTCGGAAATTTTCGGAAATTTTTCGGAAATTTTCGGAATTTTTCGGAAATTTTCGGAATTTTTCAGAATTTTCCCAAAAAAAAAAAAAAACAAAAAAAAAAATGAGCACCGACACAGTAGCAAAACAGAACATCTCACACAAAAACACACAACAATTGAATTAAATCAATTGAATGAAGATTAAATTTGAATCAATTAAATTAGATTTATTCTAAAAATACCCGATAGAGAGAGCGGCTTTGCTGGTGGTCGTCGGAGAGCCGGGAGGCCTGGTTGCGATGGTGGTGGTTGGAGAATCGGGAGGCGCAAGTGGTGGTGGTCGTCGCAGAATTGGGAGGCGCTGCTGGTGGTGGTGGTCGTCGGAGAGCCGAGATGCGCTAGTGGTGGTGGTCGTCGGAGAACCGAGAGGCAGTGGTGGTGGTGGTCGTCGGAGAAGGCGCTGGTGGTGGTGGGGGAGAAAGAACGGTCGGATTGCTGAGAGAGAGAGTCGGGAAATTAGGGTTTCGAAGTAATTTTAATAAATGTTGAGTTTTTGACTTTTGTATGTTTTAGAAAATTAAAAAATAATAATATATATATATATATATATATATATATATATATATATATATATATATATATATATATATATATATATATATATATATATAATTGTAAAAAAAATATTAGTAATATACTATTAATTAGTACAGGCGGATAGATATATACATATATTATATATTATATATAGTAATAAATATTAATATTATAATTGAAAAAATCGGAAAAAATCGGAAAAAATCGGAAATAATCGGAAATAATCGGAATAATTTCGGATCGGAAATCGGAAATTCCGAAATTCTGTAATGTATTTCCGATTCCGATCCGATTTTTTTCGGAATTTTCGGAAATCGGAATTTCGGAATTCGGAATTGAAAAAGTTGTTCCAAAATCGGAATATTTCGGATCGGATTCGGCGGAAATCGGAATTTTCGTTCCAATTTCCACCCCTAGTCTCCACCACTAGCTAAAAATAATAGTCCGTTAGAATCCTATCAGAATAACGTATCCAATGCATTATCCCATTAGAGTTTCTAACTATGTTTAGGAGGGGTAATTGTAATTATCGATACGGCAGAGACTTTAAAGTTATTAAGCATACATCAGGTGTGTGGATGTAATTTACCCTAATATTTAAAAAGGGAGATTGTCCCTTTTTTAAAAATTTTTAGAGGGGGGAAGTATAAAAATGGAAAATTTGTCCTCATAAATAAAGTTTATGTTCTAATGAATCTAAAGATGGACTGATATTCATTGAACACGTAGGGACTGTATTTTTATAACCGAAAGATACACTCAGATAATTGATTGAATTTAAGGCAAGAAAATCCAATTTTGAAACTTAAACATAGGCAAGTAGGGGCTCATTATCATTTATTTGTATTTACTTGTAATACTTGATTGTGATTGTTAATTGCTATCAACGAGTCTTTTACAATGAGTTAAAATTAAAGTATTAAACTAAGTAAGAATTTTTTTTTATTTTTTAGAGTAGATTACATCCACACTTCTGAGGTATGCTAAAATAATTTTATGGTTCATCTAGTGTCGATAATTACACTCAACTATTTGAAATATAGTTAGAAACTCTAATGAGATAATGCATTGGATACGTTATTCCGATAGAGTTTTAACGGACTATTATTTTTAGCATGTATTTTGTTTTGACAAGTGTATGTTATGTTTAATCACTTAACAAAAATTGTGGTTTGACAAAATTATTAAATCATACGAATTTTTATAATTAAGAAAATATAACATCAATATAAAAAAAAAAAATTCAGTAACTGGAATAAACATAGGGTTACCGAGTGAAATAACAAGAAAGAGCTTCAATGACGAACAAATACTCTTTGGTTTTTGATATTTGTCCAACTTTCTTAAATGATATTTTGGTAAAGGCCTATCATAGTAGCTACTCTAAAAAATGTTTTACTCAGTGTATTTATATATACCCTGACCTTGAAATCGTAATATAATTAAGGGCAAATGGCAAAAAGGCCCATCACATGGGACTTAAATGCATTTTAGTCCACAAAAAAAACACTCTCTCAATTAAGCCCATCCCCATGTCTTTAGTCTAAAATACCCTCAATAATATAATTCTTAACAATTCCACCCATTATGCTCTAACTTCCTTAATATTACACATTGACCCCGGATTTAAACAAATATATCACATTTACCCCCAAAACTTTTTTTTTTTCAGAAAATAATTTTTTTTCTGAAATATTTTTTTCCGGCCAGATTCCGGCGTTGACCGCCGGAGACCGCCGGTCTCCGGCGTTGACTTTTTTTTTTTTTTTTTTTTTTTTTTTTTTTTTTTTTTTGAAATGTTTTTTTTCCTGACTTTTTTTTCCGGTCGGTCAACCACCGTTGACCGCCGGTCTCCGGCGTTGACTTTTTTTTTTTTTTTTTTTTTTTTTTTTTTTTGAATTGTTTTTTCTTAGAAAAAAAATATTTTAATTAATATTACTGTCTTGACTACTAAATTACTGTCTCAAACAGTAATATTACTGTTTGGGACAGTAATATTATGAATATTATTTTTCCGAACAGTAATATTATTAATATTATTGTCTAAGACAGTTAAATTACTGTTGGAGACAGTAATTTAACATCCAAGACAGTAATATTAATTAAAACAAATTTTTTTGTAAGGAAAAAAATTAAAAAAAAAAAAAAAGTCAATTAACAGTTAAATTACTGTCTCCGACAGTTAAATAACTGCTGGAGACAGTAATTTAGCAACGAATACAGTAATATTAATTAAAAATATTTTTTTTAAGAATAAAAAAGTTAATTAACAGTTAAATTACTGTCTCCGACAGTTAAATAACTGCTGGAGACAGTAATTTAGCAACGAATACAGTAATATTAATTAAAAATACTTTTTTTAAGAATAAAAAAGTCAATTAACAGTTAAATTACTGTCTCCGACAGTTAAATAACTGCTGGAGACAGTAATTTAGCAACGAATACAGTAATATTAATTAAAAATACTTTTTTTAAGAATAAAAAAGTCAATTAACAGTTAAATTACTGTCTCCGACAGTTAAATAACTGCTGGAGACAGTAATTTAGCAACGAATACAGTAATATTAATTAAAAATATTTTTGAAGAAAAAAAAAACAGTCAATTAACAGTTAAATTACAGTATCCGACAGTTAAATAGCTGCCGGAGACAGTAATTTAGCAGCTAAGACAGTAAAATTAATTAAAATATT
Source organism: Erythranthe guttata (assembly GCF_056151865.1). Classification (NCBI taxonomy): domain Eukaryota; kingdom Viridiplantae; phylum Streptophyta; class Magnoliopsida; order Lamiales; family Phrymaceae; genus Erythranthe; species Erythranthe guttata. The sequence continues at coordinate 18,075,819 of NC_142542.1, forward strand.
TTTTTTAAGAAAAAACAAAATTATTAAAAAAAAAAAAAAAAAAAAAAAAAGTCAACGCCGGAGACCCGGCGGTCAACGGCCGTTGACCGGTCGGAAAAAAATTTCGGGAAAACGAAAATTCAAAAAAAAAAAAAAAAAAAAAAAAAAAAAAAAAAAAAAGGTCAACGCCGGAGACCGGCGGTCTCCGGCGGTCAACGCCGGAATCTGGCCGGAAAAAAATATTTCAGAAAAAAAAATTATTTTCTGAAAAAAAAAAAGTTTTGGGGGTTAATGTGATATATTTGTTTAAATCCGGGGTCAATGTGTAATATTTAAGAAGTTAGAGCATAATGGGTGGAATTGATAAGAATTAGGGTTAAAATTTGGGTCAAAATTGAAATTAGGGTTAAAATTGGTTAATTGATGAAATTAGGCTAAATTGGGGTGTAAATCATGAAATTGGAGTTGAATTGGATTTCAATGAATTGAGGGTAATTTTGGTATATATAAAGGGATTTTCCTTATTTGCAAATAAGTTTGAATGGGGTGGGTTTATTTGAGAAACAAAAAAGTTGGATGTCCCTTTTTTAATTAAGTGCCCTTGTCATGGGCCTATTTGCCATTACCCCTATAATTAATTTGTATATAATATATATAAAAAGAGAATTTATAGTCTCAATGGATGACATATGTTAAATCTCTCAATCGCTTAATTGGCACTAATAAATTGATTATGTGTATGAGTCAATTGCTTAGTCATCACTTTTAGTTTCGTATGTACTTAGTTTATTCCTAGATTAAATTTGCACTCATATATAATATGTCCACATATACATGTAACATGTTCATATACAAAATTGCATCATTGATATAATTTTACACATATATTCACGAATTAGATTTAAATTCGTAAATGTATTTTTTTATTTGCCGAATAAATTTATCATTCTAATTTCTTTTATTTTTTATTATCATTATTTTATTCAATTTTGTAATATAAATTGTTAAATTAATATTTTTTTTAAATAGTTTTAATATATTATTTTTAAACGTATTATAAATGAGCATGCAAAATATTGTAATTCAAATTGTAATTGAATTAGTACTCAAATATATGCAATATTAATTTGAATATATTTTTCATGGGAAACAGCTAACATTGGACGTGTGTATGCTATCAAATAAGAACGATCTTTGTGTTCGAAATGGGATTAATAAATTTGTTGGGTGCTTTGGAAGTCGGATTTTTTGGGATTCCACTTATCGTTAATATAAAGATAAATCACGTACATTTTTTTTGTCCATGCAGTATCCCCTTCACATTTGTCTCTTCACTCATGTTTATTTCATCATGCGTAATGTATCTTTTTGTTATGCATTTAAGCATTTATTAGAAAAGAAAAAAAAAAAAAAAAAAAAAAAAAAGAAGAGAGGGGGTTTTTTGTTTTTTTACTTTATTTTTTGTCTGAAACCCCTGAATAAATAATTCACTTTACTTATAAGAATAAAAATAATACATAAATAATCATTTTTTAGATTTTGACATTTTAATATGATTACAAATTGAGAGAAATACAAACACTCAGGTGGTGTTTGCAAATGCTTTTTGAAAGTGATTATGCGGTTTTTTTTGCTCATAATCTGTTTTTAGGTGTTTGCAAAATCAACTTTTGCTTTTGCTTCTCTTAAAATAATCTGCTTTAAGCTATTTTTTTAAAAGCACTCATAACCCTGCTTTTTCAATTTTAGTTCATTTTCCGAAATATTTGCAAACACCCCCAACTTTTAGAAATAAGCACTTAAAACTAACTTAAATCACAATCACTAACTTCTGCTTTTAAATAATCATTTGCAAACACCACCTCAGTGGCTAGCCGTGGATTTAATCGCAGATTTAATCAAATACAATATGCTTCTTAATTGTATGATCAGAAGACTTATACGAAAGTATTCATCGGGTAAATTTTCAAGAAAAAACGAATACAAACCAAAAAATATGTATATAGTGGTGGACGTATACGATGTGTAAAAAAAAGAATGAATTAATTTCGGAACACAAAAGTGATTGTATACAGACATTTTAATTTGCACAATGTAGCATCGAACTAAAAGGAATAATTGAACTATACATCTTTGAATATTTATACATTTTTTGTTTCCTCTTTTTATAACGTTTCCTTTCAAGTAGTAGAGGTTTTACCTTTTAGGGTTTGGCCGCGCCAAACATACATATTTATAAAGGATTTAGCAATTCAAAAAAAAAAATTAAAATAAACACCCAACCACTTTGTAACCAACTTAACAGAATTTCGAAACTCCCTGCATGCATGTACCAGTGCACATGCCTCTCTTGTTTCTATATATATAAGGGCAGACCACTTCTTGTTTTTCTTTATGAGAGACACTACTAAACCCTAGCTAGATCTATTTCTTTATTATTCTCTTAGAGTTAATTCAGTGTTTGAGAGTTCGGTGGAGAGGTAAAAAAAGAGAGCGAGATTAAACCCGAGATCTAGATCGTTCGTTCTCGCTCATAATAAATCAACACCTTAATTCCATGGCGGCGAGAGATGGAGACGACGATTTCGACGGTGGCCGCCGTGAAATCGTTGTGGGCGGTCGCCGTCGTCGCGTCCGCGGTCGTGTGTCGTCCATAAACTCGGATCTTTTGGTATCGATTTTGGCCAGACTATCTGTAAGAGATGTGTTGAGGTTCGAAGCCGTAAACCAAGATTGGAGGAACACTATTGCAAATGATAATTTCCGCGGTCTCCATACCAACAACTATGTCGTTCACAGGAGACGAGATATTTTTATCGTGATGTTGGTGTCGAATATCCACTCTTTGGATGAAGACGAACTAGTTGAGGATCCAAAGCCATATGTTTTCTTCAATCCCGTAAACGGACTTGTTAGGCATGTTTTGCCGAACGAGTACGACGGTAAGATAGTTGGTATCAGCCATGGACTTGTATTGACAAGAAACAAGAACGTCGAATGCGGGGTTCAAGAAAACCGGCATCCACCAAGAACCGACATTGTTCGTTACGAGTTTTCTGATGGTGAGGAGTTTCCCGATAATTGCGAGGAGATCAATCCAGCTAATTTCGTGGAGACGTTTAAAACTTATACGGTGTACAATCCGACGACAAGGCAAGGGAGGATATTGCGATATCCGCCCTACGTTCATAGGGCTTATGTTAGTCAACTAGCATTAGGGTTTGACCCCCTTGTATCACCTCACTATAAGATTCTTTGTTTACAAAGAGATGGCGGCAATGAAGGATTTGAAGTAGATCGTCCCAATCGATCATGTTACACGTTTTGCATTTATCATTCTCAGAGCGATACGTGGGATGATGAATCGTCGGAGATCGAGTTCACTCGTGATCCTTTTCCACCCAGAGAAAATGGGGTATATTGGAAGAATAGGATGTTTTGGTCGGGTGTTTACTTCAAATTTGAAACGAGACGGTTTTATCGTTTGCCCACTTGTCCGTTGGAAGGTGCCCATGCGCATTCGAATGGAAAACTTGGTCCCGTGATGGAATCAAACGGACGTCTTTTTCGTGTACGATATCCCGCCCTCATCGCCGATGGACGTCCCGGAAGGCTATTCCTGTATAAGCTGAAATTGGAAGATCTGCAACAACAGGAAATTAATGGGAATTCGGAAATTATAAATGGGAATTGGGATGATAATTGGGATGTTGATGTTGATGCTGATGTGTGGGAAAGATGTACGATCAATTTGAATCCGAATTTCGTGCGATCCGTACTCGGGACCGAAAGATTTAATGTTTTAAGGTACGTCAAGGGTCTTGAAGAGAAAGACACGTATTTCTTGATTCACACGTTTGGCAAACTCGTTTGGTATAAGCCGTCGTCAAATGGCGGGACGCATGAGATAATAAACTTAGAGGAAAATGAGGCAATAACGCAATCTTTGGTTTCGAGGGATTTGTATCTTTGGAACGACTTTTCGTGGGAGTTGGTCCCGAGTTTGGCTCCCGTGTGAGCCAAACTCCTTTGTATTAGAATGTGTTCATCATCATGTGTTTTCTTCCTCTAGTTAGTTTGTGATTTTCCTTGTTTTGGATTATGTCTTTAGAAATTGTCTGAAAAATGCATGTTATAGATGCGCTATTATAATGTTTAGTAATCAATGTATATGACAAAATTATAATGATTTGCAATGAAAGGCGATGCGATGAGAAATCGCTCGAACAAAAGGTGCTAATTACGATCATATTTATGTAATAATCATCTGAAATCATATTGTAAACTAACATTATTTACCCTTTGGACTATTTGGAATATTTTACACAAAATAAGAGTATCATAAATAATTAACCATGTACACGAAAATTGAAGGTATTTATTCAATAGTGAATGGGGTTCCATATATAAGACTAGTTATGTGTCTACATTTGCACTAATTGTTTTTTACTATGGTAGCAGACTAGATAACTTGAGTTTTTGTAGGGCCAACTTTGAAAAATGAAAATTAGGGCACTCTTTTTCAATTAATACTATTTGTTAAATTCGCTGAATTTGCTAATTATTTTTTTACTTTTCAACTAGTTTGTGAAATAAAAGGATAAGTGTTACGTAACATATACTTTGTAAATATATATTTAAATCAAAAAAATAAATAAAACTAAAATAATACCTTTTATACTTAAGGATAATTCTGTCATTTACATGCAAATTTGACAAAAATGATTTTTTTTAACAGATGGCAAAAGTCTAGGTGGGGCAAGTGTAACTTTGTAACATTAGGGGCCAAGTGTTACCACCTCAATACTTGAAGGATGTAAATTGTAATTAGCCATTTATATAAATTAATAATGGGTTAATCACAAAAAGTCCATGACAAGGGCGCTTAATTAAAAAAGGGACATTCAATTTTTTTGTCTTTCAAATAAATCCAACTCATTCAAACTTATTTGCAAATAAGAAAAATCCTTTAATATATACCAAAATTACCCCCATTTCATTGAAACCCAATTCAACTCCAATTTCATGATTTACATCTCAATTTAACCCAATTTCATCAATTAACCAATTTTAACCCTAATTTCAATTTAGACCCCAATTTTGACCCGCCACCACTGGAGACCGCCGGTCGCCGCCGTTGACCGCCGGTCTCCGGCGTTGACTTTTTTTTTTTTTGAAAAACTTTTTTTTCCTTGAATTTTTTTTTCGGCCGGTCAACTGCCGTTGACCGCCGGGTCTCCGGTGTTGACTTTTTTTTTATATAATTTTATTCTTTTCTTAAAAAAAATAATTTAATTAATATTACTGTCTTGGCTGCTAAATTACTGTCTCCGTTAGTTATTTAACTGTTGGAGACAGTAATTTAATTGTTAATTGACTTTTTCTTTTTTTTCTACCAATATATTTTAATTAATATTACTGTCTTTGCTGCTAAATTACTGTCTCCCGCAGTTATTTAACTGTCGCAGACAGTAATTTAACTGTTAATTGACATTTTTTTTAATATTTTAATTAATAATACTATATTCGTTGCTAAATTACTGTCTCCAGCAGTTATTTAACTGTTAATTGACTTTTTTATTCTTAAAACAAAATTAATATTACTGTATTCGTTGCTAAATTACTGTCTCCAGCAGTTATTTAACTGTCGGAGACAGTAATTTAACTGTTAATTGACTTTTTTTTTTGAATTTTTTTTTCTTAGAAAAAATTATTTTAATTAATATTACTGCATTGGCTGCTAAATTACTGTCACCAACAATAATTTAACTTTCTCAGACAATAATATTAATAATATTACTGTTCGTGAAAATAATATTCATAATATTATTGTCCCAAACAGTAATATTACTGTCTGAGACAGTAATTTAGTAGCCAAGACAGTAATATTAATTAAAATATTTTTTTCTAAGAAAAAAAATTCAACAGTGGTTGACTGCCAGAAAAAAATTTCAGGAAAAAAAAAGTTTTCAAAAGAAAAAAAAAATCAACGCCGGAATCTTGAGGAAAAAAAATCAGAAAAAAATTATTTTCTAAAAAAAAAATTGGGGGTTAATGTGATATATTTGTTTAAATCCGGGGTCAATGTGTAATATTAAGGAAGTTAGAACATAATGGGTGGAAATGGAATTGATAAAAATTATATTATAGAGGGTATTTGTACTATTTTAATTGAGAGACTGTTTTTTTTTTTTTTTTACCAAAATACATTTAAGTCCTATGTAATGGGCATTTTTGTCATTCGCCCATTAATAATAGATATTTGAGATATTTGGTCTTATAAACTGTGTGATTAAAAATGTATTATGTATATCCACTAAAATCTACTCCAACTCTCCAAGAGAAAATTTGGAGGAAAAAACATTACAGTTTTGGTTCCTATTATACATTGTTTTTTATTTTAGTCCTTAATGGTTCCTTAAGTTTGAATTGGATTGCAAATTTTTCACAAATACCCCGAGCATAACTAAGCCGCCGCTCTCCTTCTAGCAAACACCCCCCTCTCTCTCTCTCTCTCTCTCTCTCTCTCTCTCTCTCTCTCTCTCTCTCTCTCTCTCTCTCTCATTTGTTGAAGCAATAAGAGGATCGGAGCTGATACTCAAAAAGCTAGCCAAAGGTGCAGCAGAGCCAAAATATCGAGACAAGAGATGATTTGCTAATTAATGTTGAAACAGGAAGGTATTTGCTGATCGAGGTCATCCGATCCTTAATAACCAAGGAAAGGTATCGATAACTACTTTAATTTGCACAAACAACGGATACATCTATCTGGTGATCATGTCAAAACATCCTAGTTTTGGATCTTATTCTTCATTCCCAAATTCAAGAAACTCAACATGCATGCTCAATATTTTCGTAAGACAAAAGGGAAGTAGGTACTTTTCCTACTTTTCACATAGGAATATATATATATATATATATATATATATATATATATATATATATATATATATATATATATATATATATATTTGTGACATGATCAACATAGAATAAGTATCATACAAATGGTCCTAATTTAATTTTGCAGAAACTGAATATATATCTAATTCAGTTTCTGCAAAATTATCTGATCTCATGTGCAGATTAGAGATACAAATAACAGCAAACAACAAATGAAACATCGAAAAATATATCAGAGTAGAAAACTGAAACACTAAACAAAACGCTGCTATGTTATAATAAACTTATAATAATAATTAATGTGATGAATTTTTAAGCAAAACTCACTCCTGAAATCTCTAAGATTCAACAATTATTCAAACAAAAGCTAAATAAATCAATCCATTGAGAAATCACCACATAAAAACCTAAAACTCTTGAATAATAATTAACAATAACAAAAAATATGAATCTTTATATATATATATATATATATATATATATATATATATATATATATATATATATATATATATATATATATATATATATATAATATCAATCATTGAAAGCCCACGGGTTCATTTGCCTGATCTCATGTTCAGTATCGGGGCTCAAATCGTTTGTAAGGTTGAAAACTTCCCTAAACCAAGCCACGCTTTTACCCTCCATCGTATCAGCTATCTTCTGTTCTACGATTTCCCGTAACCCTGTTACGTTGAGGTAGGCGACGGCCGGAAGCAACTGTAACAGATCATGGATATCCTTGTCGGAAATAAATTCCTCGTCGGACTTGTCTTTCTCCTCGTTCCCGGCGCGTGTCTTCAGGTAGGTGGTCACCTCCGCCAGGGTTTCGCTGTCGATGTCTTCCATGGCGATGGATGTTGATTTCGAGATCTCAGAGCTTTCTAGATTTACTATTTCGTTTTCGTTCGCCATCGGAAAGGAAAATATTGATTTGGGGATGGATGAAGAGAGAGAGAATATAAAGGGTTGTGTTTTATAAATCCAATGGGATTTTATTAGCGTATATTATTGCATATATTACGTATATTATTATTATTCTCACGGGGAATACGATGCTACACCGGTGATTTTCACCGGGTGGCTCTTTTCTTGACATGTGTCCTTTTTTATTTATTTTATAATTATATTCTAAAAATCCATTGGGCCATAACTGAACCCGTAGTGGGAATCTTATTAATTAGGGTGTCTGGTTATATTCACCAGCTGTAGTATAGAATTTCCCTATTCTCACTTATTATAGTTATCTTGTATATTAGGTTACCTTGTTATTAGGTTACCTTGTGTAGTAGGTTAGGGTGTCCTACATGTAACTATATATATAATTAATACACATAAGAGATATCATTCTCTCTTTTCTCCAAAACCTAATTCTCCTATATGGTATCAGACAGTAGGTTAACCTAGCCGTCACCACCTCTTCTTCTCTTCTTCTCCATAGCCGTCGATCCCCTTCTTCTCCATGGCCGGCGAAGCTTCTTCTCCCTCCACCGCCCCTCTCAATCCTTTTCACCTTGCTCATGTCATCTCTAATATCAAATCTCTTATCCCCGTTACTCTAGATCTGAAAAATCCTAATTATCAAAAGTGGAGCCACTTTTTCACGATTACCGTCGGTCGTTTCTGTCTCTCCGATATTCTACATGGAAAACCCCGACCGGATTCGATTTCCGCCGATGAATGGCAGCGCGCCGACTATCTCCTCCAATCTTGGATCTACGACACCATGTCCGACGATCTGTCCAGCATGGTTCTCTCAAAAACCTCCACCGCCAGTGATCTATGGACCGCCATCTCTTCTCTCTTCACCGATAACAAAGATTATCGAGCCATTCAACTTGAAGAAAAATTCAAGTCCCTCAAGAAAGGCGCTCTCTCCATTCACGATTATTGCCAAATAATCAAAACCACGGCGGACAACTTGGCCGATGTCGGAAATCCAATCTCCGACAAACAACTCGTCCTCCAAACCCTACACGGCCTTCCGAAAAATTAAGGGACCGTCGCCAACCTCATCTCCTTTCAGAATCCCCTTCCCACTTTTCTACAGACTCGATCCCTTCTTCAGATGGAAGAAACCAGACTTGCTGAACCTGAACAGACCGCTACTGTTTTCTACGCCTCCAACGCCTAATTCACCCCCTCTTAGGCATATTTATTCTCTCATTTTTCATGGGAAACAGCTACCATGCATTGGACGTGTGTATGCTATCAAATAAGAACGATCTTTGTGTTTGAATTGGGATTAATAAATTTGTTGGTTGCTTTGAAAGTCGGATTTTTTGGGATTCCGTTTATCGTTAAAGTGAAGATAAATCACATACATTTTTTTTGTCCATCCCTTCACTTTTGTCTCTTCACTCACATTTATTTCATCATGCACAATGTATTTTTTTTCTGCATTTAGGCATTTATCAAAAAAAAAAAAAAAAACAAAAACAAAAACAAAACAAAGAGAGAGAGAGGGGGGTGTTTTTGTTTTTTTTTCACTTCATTTTTTGTCTGAAACCCTCAGTCCAAGACCCCATTAATGAAACCCCTGAATAAATAATTCACTTTACTTTTAAGAATAAAAATAAAACATAAATAATCATTTCTTAGATTTTGATATTTTAATATGATTACAAATTGAGAGAAATACAAACACTCACACACCTTTTAGTGGCTAGCCGTGGATTTAATCGCGGATTGAATCAAATACAATATGCTTCTCAATTGTATGATTAGGAGATACAAAATTAGTATTCAAATTTTCAAGATAAAGCGAATACAAACCAAAAAATATATATATATTTCGGAGCACAAAAATGATTGTATACAGACATTTTGCACAATGTAGCATTGAACTAAAAGGAATAATTGAACTATACATTTTGAATATACGTAGAGAAAATTAAATAAAAAGGCATCAGAGGCGATTAGAAAATAATATTTTTTTGAATATTAAGAAATGTGAAATATTTTTTGAAAATTAATCAGCTCACATAAAATAGATGAGCTAGGGAGCATAACGAGTAACGAAAAGAAATAGCATATTATTAAAACACCAAATATAATGTTTCTAAGACATTGTGCAAGCAAACATGCAAATTAAAGGAATTTAAGATTCAAAGATGTCACATAGTTAATGATCTATTTACGATAATAGAATCAATTAAAAACCGGTAAAAAGACAGCCAAAGCCGACTTACGTACAATTACGATAATACAATCAATCATAAATTGGCAAATAAACATATAGTTGGCTCACACGGGAGCCAAACTCGGGACCAACTCCCACGAAAAGTCGTTCCAAAGGTGCAAATCCCTCGAAACCGCCAAAGATTGCTGCATTGCCTCATTATCCTCTAAGCTTATTATCTCATGCGTGCCGCCATTTGACGACGGCTTATACCAAACGAGGTTGCCAAACGTGTGAATCAAGAAATATGTGTCTTCCTCTTCAAGACCCTTGACATACCTCAAAACATTAAATCTTTCGGTGCCGAGTACGGATCGCACGAAATTCGAATTCAAATTGATCGTACTTCTTTCCCACACATCAACATCATCAACATCCCAATTATCGTCCCAATTCCCGTTAATTTCCGAATTCCCATTAACTTCCTGTTGTTGCAGTTCTTCCAATTTCAGCTCATACAGGAATAACCTTCCGGGACGTCGTCCATCGGTGATGCAGGCGGGATATCGTACACGAAAAAGATGTCCGTTTGATTCCATCACGGGACCAAGTTTTCCATTCGAATGCGCATGGGCACCTTCCCTCGGACAAGTGGGCAAACGGTAAAACCGTCTCGTTTCAAAGTTGAAGTAAACACCCGACCAAAACATCCTATTCTTCCAATATATCCCGTTTTCTCCGGGTGGAAAAGGATCATGAGTGAACTCGATCTCCGATGATTCATCATCCCACGTATCGCTTTGGGAATGATAAATGCAAAACGTGTAACATGATCGATTGGGACTATCTACTTCAAATCCTTCATTGCCGCCATCTCTTTGTAAACAAAGTATCTTATAGTGAGGTGATACAAGGGGGTCAAAACCTAAGGCTAGTTGACTAACATAAGCCCTACGAACGTAGGGCGGATATCGCAATCTCCTCCCTTGCCTTGTCATCGGATTGTACACTGTATAAGTTTTAAACGTCTCCACGAAATTAGCCGGATTGATCTCCTCGCAATCATCAGGAAACTCCTCACCATCAGAAAACTCGTAACGAACAATGTCGGTTCTTGGTGGATGCCGGTTTTCTTGAACCCCGCATTCGACGTTCTTGTTTCTTGTCAATACAAGTCCATGGCTGATACCAACTATCTTACCGTCGTACTCGTTCGGCAAAACATGCCTAACAAGTCCGTTTACGGGATTGAAGAAAACATATGGCTTTGGATCCTCAACTAGTTCGTCTTCATCCAAAGAGTGGATATTCGACACCAGCATCACGATAAAAATATCTCTACTCCTGTGAACGACGTAGTTGTTGGTATGGAGACCGCGGAAATTATCATTTGCAATAGTGTTCCTCCAATCTTGGTTTACGGCTTCGAACCTCAACACACCTCTTACAGGAAGTCTGGCCAAAATATGTACCAAAAGATCCGAGTTTATGGACGACGCAAAACCGCCCGCAACGATTTCACGGCGGCCACCGTCGAAATCGTCGTCTCCATCTCTTGCAGCCATGGAATTAAGGTGTTGATTTATTAGGAGAACGATCGATCTAGATCTCGGGTTTAATCTCGCTCTCTTTTTTTACCTCTCCACCGAACTCTCAAACACTGAATTAACTCTAACAGAATAACAAAGAAATAGATCTAGCTAGGGTTTAGTAGTGTCTCTCATAAAGAAAAACAAGAAGTGGTCTGCCCTTATATACATAGAAACAAGAGAGGCATGTGCACTGGTATATGCATGCAGGGAGTTTCGAAATTCTGTTAAGTTGGTTACAAAGTGGTTGCATGGGTGTTTATTTTAAATTTTTTTTTTTTTTGAATTGCTAAATCCTTTTAAATATGTATGTTTGGCGCGGCCAAACCCTATAAAGTAAAACCTCTACTACGTTACTTGAAAGGAAACGTTGTAAAAAGAGGAAACAAAAAATGTATAAATATTCAAAGATGTATATATAGTTCAATTATTCATTTTAGTTCGATGCTACATTGTGCAAATTAAAATGTCTGTATACAATCACTTTTGTGCTCCGAAATTAGTTCATTCTTTTTTTTACACCACCATATATATATTTTTTGGTTTGCATTCGCTTTTTCTTGAAAATTTACCTGACGAATACTTTCGTATAAGTCTTCTGATCATACAATTTAGAAGCATATAAATATGCATGCTTGATTTTTTGGTCATTCAATTTTTTGATCGAACCCGGTGTTCATCATTATTTTGTCATAAGTAGTGTTAAATGTTAATACATTTGTTAAGCAAATACAAATATGACAAAAAACATCTCTCTCTCTTTCTCTCAACGAAAACTAATTATATGTCACGCAAGTAACTTTAGTGATTTTGAGAAAATAAATCAAATAAATAAATAAATAAATAAAGATATAAAATAATAGAAAAATATAGATATACCCACCATAAATTCATGTATACATACATACTTCAAAAAAAGAATCAGAGCATCAGACATTCACCAGCAGCACTATGAAATAAAACTAGCTTGAGTATTCGGAGTGATATAGAAACCAAAAAATAGGTTTTCATAAACTGAAATGTTAAATGTCGTTTCAAATTAACTAATGTTGTTTTGACTTTGAACCTGATTTTGACATATTTCTATTTTGATTTTGGCAAAATTTGAAACACGAAAACTGTAGTCCTTTGGGTTAGCTTTCTAATCCAATTTAAATCCGCTAGATTGGATGCCATGTGACAAAGTTATGCATGAATGGGTCATATTTTGAATTTTAGATACCTCAATACATCAAAGTTGCGTGTGGGCAGTATCCATTGATTCATGTATATCTTTCTCGTCCGACACCCAATTTTGATGATTCAAGTTGGATTAGAAAACTAACTCAGAATACTACAAATTCTATTTTTCGGGTTTTGCAAAATTTGGGATTAAAAATGATTAAAATCACGTTTGAAGTCGTAACGGTATTATTAAAGCGCGAACGACATTTAATTATCACATCCCTTTGATAAAATATCTTATATATAAAAGGAATATATTTTGACCTATAACCAATGTTTTCAAAACCGGACCGGACATCGAACCGGAGAGCCGACTGGGTCAAGGTTGGACCGGTCCAACCGGGGTCCAACCGGGTTTTTTATTTATTTTGTATTTTTCATTATTTATAAATAATTTGAAGTGTTATATTACAAGTTTACATTAAAGACAACGGATTTATCTTAAACTGCACCAACAACGACTTTAATTTAATTATTAATTATTTTTAATCCAATTTTTTTTGATGAATTTATAATACAATTAAATACATAGAAAACTAATATATGGATATTTCTCAATAGCTTTGCCACTCACTTTTCATCACGTTATTTTTTATATCCTAATTTAAGCAAATAAACAAAAGAATAAAAGGTAAACCCTAACACCCATTTTATTTCATCCGCCGCCCAACCAACTCACAAAGACTCACACTTCTGATCTCTTTCTTCTTCTCAACCATTCACCCAGCTCCAACCACAACCGAAGCACAAACTCTCATCTACAGATATTCTACTTGAGATATTTTAAATTCACAATAAATACTTTTTGGCTTCAATGATCAGACACTAAATTCACACTCTTTATCTTCAATGTTTGTGCTGGTGCAGTACACTACCATCCATTCGTTTTTACTTGGTGATGCATTAGATCTGAATGCGTTTTTAAAGAAACATAGATGAAAACCCGGTTTTGATCCCGGTTTCCGGTTTTACGGTTGAACCACCGGTTTTCCGGTTTGTTGCCTTTCAAACCGGGTTTTTGCATTTTCCGAGTTTTGGAGTCCAACCGGACCGGATCAGTGAACGGTTCCCGGTTGAACCGGTCCGACCGGCCGGTCCGGTCCGGTTTTGAAAACATTGCCTATAACCCTAAACCTAAATCTATGGGCATTTTTGTCAATTATTATTTGTACAGTTTTTTTCTATCCAAATTAGTAATTCCCACAATCTTGCATTTGTACAGGTTTTTTTTTTATCTAAACTAGTATTTTTGCCCCGTGCGTTGCACGGAGGAATATATAATAAAAGGGGAAAATAAATTATTAGTCAGATACATGATAATAAAAATCTAATAATAGTTGTATACTTGTATTGCACAATATAATAAAATTTAAATTACAATAAAAGAGTAACATTCCTACAAATATGATAACAATACATCCCAACGTTAAACAAATTTAAAAGAGCCTTAAAACACATAAACTTGAACCAGGTAACAACATTGACACTTTTTTCCAATTAACCTCACAGCCAATTTCCCCTGTCAAGGTGAACGATGCATAAAAAATTCGATGGAGCATTACCAAAAATATTAAGCGTAATGTGAAAATTTATTTATTTTCCAAGTATCACACACACACACACACACACATATATATATATATATATATGTAAAGTAGAAACCGTAGCTATGATCACAACAACTCCATCACCAAAAAGTAGAAACTGCATAAAAGTGAAAGCACAGATGTAAAGAAAATTGATGTCAAAAGCAAATTCCGGAAAAACAAACACAGTGAAACTCCAAAATAGACGATCACGAAGTAATTTCTATAAGACAGAAAAAAAAAACCCGCTTTCAAACGATCACGAGACGACCCGATGTTTTTAAGAACCACTACTACAATTATAACTACAACACCACTGCTGCATAAATTTGAGAATACCCATGTTTAAGAAATTTGAATTCGCATAGCAATTTTAAAAAACAATAATGAAATCAAATCCAGCAAACCTTAAAAAAAATGGTTGTATGTATCGAGAAAGAGTAGAAAAAGCGTAAACGTTAAAATTAACTTTTTTATAGAATTGAACAATTAAAATTATATAAGAGTCAATGTGTATAGGGAAAAAAAATGTGTCCTGATCAGTACAGACTAACACACAAACATAGACATAGAACCTTTGAAAAGTTAATAAAAGAACCACAGATGCCTACAAATTCATCAATTACAACAACGAAGCAACATACGAATCCAACCGCAATTCTTGAATGATTAATTGCATTTTCTATTCCAATTTACAAAATTATTTGTATCCAAACAATAACTCAAAGCAGAAAAAAGAATTGTTTCTTTTTTACCTGTCATGCCAGTAACTTGTTTTTATACTCTAGGATCTTCTTTTTATTGTTTTGAACCCGTCATAAAGTTTTTTACACGCCCTATAAGCAGAACGTGTTCCGATTACAAATTTCAGATAGAGTAATACTTTGTTCGAAGAATAGTTTTAAAAAATAGAAATTGCAAATATAGGTTATCAAACAATTCATAAAATACTATTCCAAATAGTTGATAATCAATTATCAGATTTACCTCTTCAAATTAGTCCGTTAAAATATCGCAGTCCCCACCGTGGTACTCTAGTTCCATGTTGCTTTGAGGTGATGAATCCTAAAAAAACGCAACAACATCAATTTATGATAAAGAAGAAGAAACAAAAGCAAAAAAATCTGTCCCAAACTACAAACAAAAACTTGTGCCGAATTAAACTCGAAGTGCAAACCTTTGTGGATCACGCCGTCTCTTCTTCACGGATGATACATGTACGTATATATTCAAGTTCGAATTGGCTTTTTGTTGTTTACCCAAATAACTCCAATCTTTTTGATGAAAGTGATTTGTCGTCAATCCCTCTCGTGCGGATTCAAGATATCTAAAGAGAAAAAATTAAGGATCCAAACATTCTTACATGTTACACAAATTAGAACAATATATATATATGGATGTATCAATATACATATATACAAAAATCAGCCAAGAAACCTGGTACCAATGGTAGATGATGAAGCACACAGTGGTTAGAAGAACTGCACAAATTGGAATTCGCTTAAGGTCTCTTCGGACCATGGTCTGGAACCTGAATTTGGGTATGGACTCTTATGTGATTCCTTCAACAATTTAAGTGATTTAATCAAGCCACAGCCACGTATAAAAATATAGATAGGAACATTAAATCTGGAAATAGTTTTTTAATTGCAAATTATGTTATATTCTATTATGTATATCTTTATCGAAGAATTTCCATAATTATCATATATGGTCCTAACTTCCAAGTGCATATATATATAAACCATAACGTAAAACCTGATTTCGTCCAATCTCTCTCTCTCTCTCTCTCTCTCTCTCTCTCTCTCTCTCTCTCTCTCTCTCTCTCTCTCTCTCTCTCTCTCTCTCTCTCTCTCTCTCTCTCTCTCTCTCTCTCTCTCTCTCTCTCTCTCTCTCTCTCTCTCTCTCTCTCTCTCTCTCTCTCTCTCTCTCTCTCTCTCTCTCTCTCTCTCTCTCTCTCTCTCTCTCTCTCTCTCTCTCTCTCTCTCTCTCTCTCTCTCTCTCTCTCTCTCTCTCTCTCTCTCTCTCTCTCTCTCTCTCCCCCTCCCTCTCTCTCTCTCACACACACACACACAAGTAGCTTCAAGAATATATCATAACTGTGCAAAGGTGGCAGGCGCAAAGAGGGAGCAGCTCGGGGTGTAATAGGTTCTGCCATAAGCAGCACATGTGCCGCTGAGATAGTTACATTAACAGCCGCGCGCAGCCTCAACATGTAATGTACTATCTATCCTCTACAATTGTTAGCAAATTTAATTCAAAAATAATTAGCTTCCTAAGACAAAAGAAAAGTAGGTACTTTTCCTACTTTTCACATAGGAATACACATATATATATATATATATATATATATATATATATATATATATATATATATATATATATATATATATATATATAATATATATAAAATAGGTATTGTCTTGGAATGCATGCCGAGCTATATAAAGATTCAGAAGCTGAGAAAACCGAAGCAGGCTATCTTTTTCTCTTAACATCAAACATGTGGATAAATAAATATTGAAGCAACATATGAAAAATAAAGATAATACCTGAACATACAATGAAGAGTACGTCGCCCATAAATAACGTTGCAAAGGCAATTCCTGAAAAATAAACACGCAAAGAACCTTATCGAGTAGGGCTTTTCGTAACTTATTTTAACTTATTGAACCAAGGGGTAAAAGAAGCTGAACAACCATGAACCAAGGGGTAAGAAAAAAGAAGAAGCAAACACTTATAATAATTAATGTGATGAATTTATAAGCAAAACTCACTCCTGAAATCTCTAAGATTCAAATAAATCTCACTAAAATAAAAATCACCAGAGATCGATAAAACCCTAACTCTTGAATAATAATAACAAAAAATATCAATCAATGCCCTTGAAAGCCCACGGGTTCATTTGCCTGATCTCGTGTTCAGTATCGGGGCTCAAATCGTTTGTAAGGCCGAAAACTTCCCTAACCCAAGCCACGCTTTTACCCTCCATCGTATCAGCTATCTTCTGTTCTACCATTTCCCGTAACCCTGTTACGTTGAGGTAGGCGACGGCCGGAAGCAACTGTAACAGATCATGGATATCCTTGTCGGAAATAAATTCCTCGTCGGACTTGTCTTTCTCCTCGTTCCCGGCGCGTGTCTTCAGGTAGGTGGTCACCTCCGCCAGGGTTTCGCTGTCGATGTCTTCCATGGCGATGGATGTTGATTTCGAGATCTCAGAGCTTTCATCTAGATTTATTTTTTCGTTTTCCTTCGCCATCGGAAAGGAAAATATTGATTTGGGGATGGATGAAGAGAGAATAATATTACACTTTGATTTTCTATTTCTCAAACAAAATCAGGGTTCACTTAATTACTTGCCCACCAAGTTTTGAGAATAATTACACTTTGCCCTTAATACTTGTGACCTAAATTGATTTTGATCCTCAAAATTTTCTACTACCATTTTTCGGTCCCCAAACTTACCATATTTTTGCAAATTTGTCATGTTTTCAAATGTAGTTTGATGTATATGGGCTGAAAATATGATGAAGCTCAAATATTTTAATTATAATATGTGGGCCCAATTAATTATTAATTATAAGCCAAAGATTACATTTCAGGTCCATGATAAAATTCCGTATATAAATGGTTCAATTTTATTGAGAAAAGGTAATTATTTTTCGGTATAGGCATTAGAATATTTTTTTCTCGTATTCCTCTGATATTCTTCTCTTGGAATCCGGACAGACTTAAACATCAGAGGATTTTCGCCGGAAACAAGCTCCGACACCCTAATGTGGATCTCTCTTATGCAGGGAACGCCTTGTTTCGTCAAATTGAAGAAGATCATCACAAGATCATATTGGCTCTCGAATATTCGTTGTAAGTTTAAGAGTCAATTTAAGGTGATTCGAGTTAGCTTATTGTTGACCGCATCATAGTTGTTGAGTTTGGAATAGTCACGAGAACCTCACATGACGTCCATATGGCAACCTACTGTAACACCCGTCGGAAAAAAATATGTAATTATGTGTGAGTTTATAAATAGGCTTACTACTAGGCACCAATACATTTTATAGATCTTCGGGTTGGGCCCGTTATTGCTCGGATCTCAATGGGCTAATGATTGGGCTAACAGACCGTGTTGAAAGCCTGGGTGTTACACCTACAAATGAGCTATAGAAGTAGATATACATGTATAGTGATGGTGTACAATCTATACTCTCAAGACCTTGCTCAGAAGCCCTAATTCTTCATATATAACCGTTAAAAAACGCACCGACCGTCGGATCTTGCACCGGCGGCAATGAGGTGATGAACGGAAAATATAAAGATGTGAGAGATAGTTTTATGAGAGAGTGTGAAGTGTTGTATATTGATTATTTCATAACGTAGCCCTACTAGTGTTTAGTACATTGCTTTATACAAACAAAAAATCCCTTAAGAGGGTCTGAATTAGGTCCCATTATCTACTCTCCCTATTCGATGTTGAGGCTAGTGAAGCACCTCAATATGGAATATTAGGCGAACTGAATCAATCGCTTCTGCTCCTTCCTGTGAACGTGCGAATCTGCTACGTGGGGTTTAGCGAAGTGTCTCAGTGTGGAATATTAGGCGAATTGAATCAGTCGTTTCTGTTAGAGTAGGTGACCAACAAGCTAACTTGTGGCTGTGGTCCTTCATTTATTCTTGTAATAAATAATCATTTTTCGTATTAATGATAAAACATCTTTTGGCATTCTATAGTTGGTTCATGGATTTCAAAAATAAGGAAAATGAAAATGTAAAGGAAAAGGAAATCAAAGACTTTTGAAATCCTAACTTTGTTTGGTTCCTAAGTAAAATGGCGATGAAAACGGCTTTGTGGAAATTTATTTTCCTAACTTTTGTTTTGGTTTCTAGGAACAAAAAGTGAAAATAACATTGAATTATTAAATAGAGTAATTTTATTTTCTATCAAAGAAGTACAATGTACTAAAAAAAACTGTTATGCTAAAAAAACTGTTATGGTTAAAAAAGAAAAAAACTGTGAATATGCATCTAATTTAATAATTTATTGTTATGATGTGTGTGAGAGAGAAGAAGAAGAAGAGAGAGGAAAGGAAAAGAAAGAAAGAGACGAGAGAGAAGAGATAGAGAGGAGAGAGAGAAGGGGGAGAGAAGCACGCTGAAAGAGAGGAGAGAAGAGATTGAAAAATAAATGACGGATATTAATTAGTCCCACATTATGAAAGAGAGTGCATCATATTGTTGAGTGTAACTCATTAGCCCCACCTTATGATGATCACAAATAAATGATTATTTATTGCTAAATATTGAATATTTTATCCAAGCCAAAATCCCATTATTAATTCGAGATTTATTATAGAACAAAACGCACTTTGCTCCCTGCAAATTTTCAATTTTTCTACTTTCCCCCTGTAGATTAAAAAATGAGACTTCCCCCTTTCAAAATTTTATCCCAGTTGCACTTTGCCCCAAATTATAATTTTCGATGTATTTTTCGTCTGATTTGCCATTTATTCTTCCACTTCAAGGGCATCTGAGTCATTTTATTATTCCCCTTCAAATCATAATATTCTGATATTTTCTAATACACATAAAATACAATCCATTTCACTCATTTCAGAAGAAAAAAATTATGAACTTCTTTCTTCAATTTATGGATGGTGATCCGTCCATGGAATGACGCAAATGCTCTTCAATTGAACGGATGCATTGCAATTCCGGTGAAACATAAGCTTATAATTGTAATTTGGGAAAACTACAATAGGAACAATATTTTGAAGGGGAGAATCTCTTTATTTTTTTTTTAATTTGTAGGGGTGAAAGTGGAAAAATTGAGAAATTTCCGTGGGTGAAGTGCATTTTGTCGTTTATAATATACTTTCTTTTTTGGAAACTACAGTTTTTATCCCTTAGGTTTGCACCAATTTCATATTTTGGTCCCTTATGTTTCAAAAATTCAACATTTTATCCTTCCAGTCATTTTTTCGTTAATACTAACGGAATGAAGCGTGTGCCGGTGACTGCCTTAACTGACGAACTAACGGTAAATTAACATAAATGACCAAAAGTGTTAAATTAATGAAACGGTAAATTCTAGCGCTAGCTGAAGGTGGTTACCGCACCTCAAGATGTGACTAGCTAGGGTTGCATGTTGAACTATTCAATGGGCGATATATGTATGTAACTTGTAAGTATAAGCTATGGTTTTTGACACAAAAAGTAAGCATGAATAAGACCTTCTTAATTAGTTCCTACATGAAAGAAGAAACTAGAAACGACAGCAAGGATATTTTTGACAGCATGGTGTCACGAAAAAACAAAAATAAATAAATGTTGTGTTTTTAATTAATATCCATTGAGAAAGAAAAGAGAGAAACATGTGAGTTTCATTCATCTTTCGGTACGGGTGATTTAAGAAATGTTGGGGAAGGCATGTCACCCTATAACTTTATGTTGTCTCCACTACTAGTTAAAAGTAATAGTTATTTAGAACTCTATCGGAATAACGTATCCAATGCATTATCCCATTAGAATTTCTAACTACGTTTCAGGGGTGAGTGTAATTATCGATACCATAGAGACCTCAAAGTTATTAAGCATACCTCAAGTGTGTGGTTGTAATTGACCCTAATATTTTTGAAGGATGCAAACTACCAAAATGCTATATTTTAAGGGTGCAAAGTGGAATAAGTCAATTCAAAAGTGTTTTTTTTCTTGGGTCCATTAGATATAACCCCCTGAGAATTTCAAAAAATAGGGATAAATTCAATCTTATATTTTTCATTTGAGAGAAACCCACATTTTTTATAATACAAAAAATGCCCTGAATAAAATTCCACAAATCACGTTACATTACCTTTTGAAAATTAGAAGAAATCACTCCCTATAATATCGTCAAAACAACTACCCATTAATCCACTACCCCCATTCTACAGACGGCAACAGAGATCCAGAAATCCTCTATAAACCAGATGCCGAAATCCAGCAATCACCTCCGCCACCACCTTCGCCTCCAAGATCATCACCTCCACCTAGACCTCGACCGGCACCACCTCCGCCTCCGAGGGTGCGACACTCGATTTAGGAGTGAAGCCAAGTAACTTAAATGCACAATGTCGTTGTTATCGTCATTGGCCACCGGCGGCGCCGCCATCACTTCTCAGATATAGGGTTTTGATGATTTTTCGGCACATAGTCGATGAACGAGATTCATAGTCGAATTAGATCTATGGGATAGTATATTAAATGATATGGGATAGTCTATCAATATTAAAACATAAATCCGCCGCCATGATCTAGGATTTTGTTGATTCTTCTGCCCAATAGTCAAATAACTAAATCCATAGTCGAATTAGATGTATGGGATAGTCTATTATATGATATGAGATAGTTTATTAATTTTAAAACACAAATCCGTCGCCGTCACTTCTCAAATCTATGGTTTTGATGATTCTTCGGCCCATAGTCGATTAACGAGATCCATAGTCGAATTATATCAGTTGGATAGTCTATTAAATGATATGGGATAGTCTATTAATATTAAAACACAAATGAACATTGATAGTCTATTAATTTTGGCATTGATAGTGTATTAATATGGCATGGTCTATTAATATTAAAATACAAATGAACATTGATGTTACTGTTGTAAAACATATGAATACTCTTGATAAAAAAATATCTAGTAAATATAAAGCAAGCATATAGTTGATTAATTATTTGGGCTTTTTTTTCAAGTTGATGACACTTAGTTTATTACTCCCTCCGTTCCTAAATAGGTGTCGTTTTTCACTTCGGCACAAATCTTAAGAATCTCAATAAATATGTCTTGATTTTAGGAAAATAGATATTGATAGACCAAAATACCCTTGTTTATTAATTAATGCAGGAAGAGTGTTATATAATTAATAAGGGTAAAATTGAAAAATAAGCAATTAATGCATCATTGGAATTGTAAAGTGACAGATAATGTGGAACAAAAAAAATTCTCAAAAGAGACAGATATTATGGAATAGAGGGAGTAATATTAAAGCACAAGTAAAATATGTAATAGTTTATTAATTTAACACTGATAGTCGATTAATACAGATGTAATTCGACTATGCATCTCGTTAATCAACTATGGGCCGAAGAATTATCAAAACCCTAGATTTGAGTAATCCTAGATTTGAGTAACCCTAGATTGGAGCAATGACGGCGGCGGCCAACGACGATATCACTCCTAAATTTATTGTTATGACCTTGGAGGCGGGAGCGGCGGAGGTCCTGGTCGATTTTGGCGGTCTTGGAGGTGGAGGTGGTCGGATGTGGTGGTGGTGGAGGACTAGGTGGTGGTGCAGGTTCTAGTGGCGGCGCAGGTGATGGTGGCGACTTTGGTGGTGACGGGAGAAGAGCCAGCGCCGATGATGGAGGAGGCGGAAACGGTTATTGGCGGCGACGCTGATGGAGGAGGCGACAACGGTGACGGAGATGGCGGCGGTCGGAGGTGGAAGCGGCGAACCCGGCGGCGGCACTCTTTCGCCTAAAAAACTAAATGGAGATATAGGGTTTTGTAGAGATAATAGATAAATTCTTCAAAGCCGATTGTACACGATTTGATAATAACGAAACCGCTAATATACTCACGTAATTTTATTCCGTAATTTTAGGCAACGTATCAGCAATCTCATATCACGTAGTTAAGGAAATAAATGCCGTTAAAAAATAAAACAGGGGTATTAAAGGGAAATTAAATAATATATTGTGCCAAGTTGGCATATTTAGGTTTATCTCAAAAAGGGAAAAATTAATTGGATCTAAGGATTATCCCTAATAAATCCTTTTTTTCTTTATTTTGTGCTTTTACAGGTGGCCTGTATTTTAAGAGGCCACGAGGAGGGTAGGAGTGGCCCTGGAAATATATTTAGAGAAGGGTATATAGGGTATATGTTGCCTAAGATCACACATCTTAATTAGGGCTTTCAATGGGGACCTAATTAATTATGTTTTGCAAACTTTTGACTCATTTCTAGTAGTTCAGCAGACCTAAGAAGCAAAACATGTCAAAATATTGCGAGAGGGTGTTTGGCTAAGCTTATAAGATGTTAAAAGGAGCTTATAAGATGTTTTAGAGCTTATAAGTTGTTCCAAAGTGTTTGGTAAATTTTTAATTAAGGATCTTAATTTTTTTGAAATAAGCTGTTGGAGGGTAAATAAGATCTTTTTAAATAAGTACCTCTATCCCACATTTTTATTTAAGATCTTATAATGAATAAAAATAGGAAATAAGCTCATTATCCAAACACTCTAAAAATTAATCTAAAAATAAGATGTAACAGCTTATCAGCTCTTAAAACATCTTATCAGACGTAAGAGATTATCAGCTGTTTAAAATAAGTTTAACCGAACACCCTCTAATTCGATAATTATTATTTTATTGAATTAATAGAATTTTGTTATTGTCAACCGTATTAATTTATGGAAGTTTAACTCCCCTATGTGAAAATAATCCGAACTATTAAATTATATTACCATATAAGAAAATTATTTGAATCGTCAAAATTATTTGATGCATTAAAGTTCAATTAATTGTAGCCTTGCATTTAAGGTAACGTATAGTAT
Source organism: Erythranthe guttata (assembly GCF_056151865.1). Taxonomy (NCBI): domain Eukaryota; kingdom Viridiplantae; phylum Streptophyta; class Magnoliopsida; order Lamiales; family Phrymaceae; genus Erythranthe; species Erythranthe guttata. The sequence continues at coordinate 18,099,818 of NC_142542.1, forward strand.
AGTACTATAGTTTGATTGAACATAAAGAAACCAAATGTTCATATAATAAATAATAATACCAGCAAATTGCGCTTCGCACCCTCAAAATAAAAATTTTTTTGCACTTTCTCATAAATGTGTATTAGACAAGACTTAGGCTAGAAATACACATTTGGGGTAAAATGCATCGAGTTGTATATTTCGAAGGGGGCAGTCTCATTTTTATATTTTGAGGGGGAAAGTGAAAAAAAGGATTCTTTGAGGGGGTGAAGTACAATTTGCCCTAATAATAAATATTGCAAATTGCACATCACCCCCTCAAATTTTTCAAAAGTGAATATTCCCCTTAAAAATGTTATTCTTGTTGCACATTGCTCCGATAGCAAAATTCTGAGGAATTATTCATCGGAACTGAGTATTCTTGTTGCACGTTGCCCTATTATATGTTACTTTTGTTTCACGGTACCCCTTAAAAATATTATCTTTTTGCACATTGCCCACTTAAAATTTTGTTTTTGTTGCACAATGCCAACAAAAAATTGGTTTTTTGGCAAAGTACAACCAAAATAATATTTAAAAAGGGAGACTGTTCCTTTTTTTTTAGAGGGGTAAAGTGCAAATATGGAAAATTTGCCCTAATAAATAAAGCTTATGTTGTAATGAATCTAAAGATGGACTGATATTCATTGAACACGTAGAGACTGTATATTTATAACCGAAAGATACACTCAGATAATTGATTGAATTTAAGGCAAGAAAATCCAATTTTGAAACTTAAACATAGGCAAGTAGGGGCTCATTACCATTTATTTGCATTTACTTTGTAATACTTGATTGTGATTGTTAATTGCTATCAAGGAGTCTTTTACAATTAGCTGAAATTAAAGTATTAAACTAAGAATTTTTATTTTTTTTTGTGCTTATCTAGAACTCTATAGCTATTAACAATTTAACTGTATAATTAACTCATATAAGGGGGGGGGGGGGGGGAAAAAACAAAAAAAACAAAAAAAAAAAAAAAGACAAAATCATTTTGAGCATAAACTCTGCTCTCAAGCACCTTTGAATCTTTCAGACAAAAGATTGTAGTGTTGTCTTTCCTGCACCCCAAAGAAAAATGAGCATTGGTCAAGAGAGAGAGAGAGCAAAACCGAAGCAATGGGCGAGTAAGAATGCAGTGTGAACTGTACCTTGTACGAAACAGAGGGAGGAGGGATATTCTCCAATGTTCTCTTGAAATATTCGTTTTTTATGGTGATCGGAGGTAAGTCGGAGTTTCTGCATGGTGTTTTCTGTTTCTCTCTCTCTTCAAGAAGTTTCACTCTCTCGTCAGCAGCAAGCTTGGCAACTTCATTAATCTAACATTGTTGAATAAAATGCGCCTCATTATCAGGAAACCTTAATTCTTACGACAACTGACCATGGCAATTCTCACTAGACAGGAAATAATTATACCTAATCCATTCTGCAAAGGATGTCTTGAGTGCTTTTTTTTTCTTTTTCTTTTTTTATAGTAAACTACTTTTGTCCTTCGCAATAAAGAGAAATAGTATTTAGTCCTCGAAGTTGTCCTATTTTCAATTAAATAGACTAATATAGAGGACCAAAACTACAATCTTCCCTTCAAAATAACACTAGTGACTTATTACATCCTTCATTTTTAAGTAAAAGCAAGTTCATTTTGCCACAAAACAGTCACCTAATTTACAGGCTGTAATTCCATACATGGCAGTATCTCACAAGATAATCGTTCTATTTTCAAACCGACAATAATAAGTGTAATTTGCTTATTTCCTGAAAGATTTTGAAAAAAAAAATTGATTTTTGCCAAGCTCTAAACAAAATTCAGAAGGGTTGTTCTTTACAGAGCCGAGAAAAAAAAAAAGCCAAAGGCAAAAGGAGAGAAATACCAGATTAGCGAGATCAGCACCATTGAAATGTTCACACGCGTTCCCAATAGCCAGCAGGTCCACATCATCATCTATTGGCATCTTTCGAGCAAGGGCTTTCAAAATCATTACGCGTTCATCTGGAGTAGGCAGAGGAACATACATAAGCTTTCCAAATCTTCCGGGCCGAAGCAGAGCAGGATCCATGACATCAGGCCTGTCAGTATGTCAGCAAGATAAGACGCAGTCAAAATAAATTATATATATTTCAACGGAGAAATATTCTATAGTCCTCAACCATGGAAATGTTCGTATTTACCTATTTGTAGCCCCAATTACATAAACACCCCGTCTTTGTTCTGCACCGTCTAGCTCTACTAAAAGCTGCAATGGCAGATATAGTCGAGTAAGAATACATTTTTAAACAAATATCATTAAGAAAGTGTTGTTTTAGCCAACCTGGTTCAAGGTCCGCTCAACAACCCACCCCCCTTCTGTACCACGTTTTGTAGTCAACGCATCCACCTAATAGAAACATTATATACATATATAAACTTTACAAGAGAGAAACAATCAAGTAGGCAAACAATTGTAGCTTAGAAAAACAAAACGCCGTGAGAAAAATCGTAGCATTTAGAATATTTAGGCTGGAATAAGAAGAAAAAAATCTTTCTTAGTTAACAATTCAGGGATGTTTTAAGTTTCTCTATCAACCAGGGTTCTTGAAATCAGTTTTCAAAATTTCACTCGAGATCCCCCTTTCTTGAAATCAGGGTAGAAGAATTCATCAGTTGCAGGTTGTGCAATTTTCAAACATGAGAGATTCTAGGAGGGCTTTGGAGAGATTGAGGTTTACAATTCACTTTGGGACATTGTTAAGTTTTATCTTGTCTTAATATTCTCGTTCCACAAGTTATTCATCGGAAAATCTTTACATTGGAAAATCATTCAAGCTATTCATTGGAAAATATTTACATTCACTTCGAAAGACTATCCCTGCATCAATTTGGTATTAAAGGCGAGGTTATGATGAATAGAAATTGCATGAACATATTGAATGGTACCTATTACACTACAAAAACATAAGAGCAACATAACGCACAAGTCAACACCGAACGCAAGAAACAGTAAGAAGGGAAACAAAGGGTACCTCATCGAAGAAAAGGATGCATGGAGAACATATTCTTGCACGACTGAATATTGTCCGCACTGCCAACTCAGTTTCACCAACATATTTGTTCAGGAGCTCAGGGCCCTTGATGTACAAGAAAAGTAATAGAGTATGAAATCAATGCATCTTCACTTTCCCAAACTAGATTCCCAAAACTAGATAGTGGTTAAAAAAAAAGGAAAAAAAAAAAAGAACAGAAAACCTAAAGGAAAACCTGGATATGTATGAAATTAGCTCCTGCTTCATTAGCAACGGCTTTGGCAATCAATGTCTTTCCGCAACCTGGAGGCCCATAGAGCAAAAATCCCGTCGCCAAGTTCATCCCAATATCCTACAAACACAGAAATTAATGAGCAGCTCCAAACACCTGAAAGTCACTTTTATTTTTATCAATAAAAATAATGAAATTAATGAGCAGCTCCAAACACCTGAAAGTCACTTTTATTTTTATCAATAAAAATAATGAAATTAATGAAAGGACATCAATTAGGAAAATATTATGGCAGCCTTTTGTGGGGGATAAATAAGCTTATTTTTTTTACAGAAATAGAGACTAAATGAATTCAAGATTCGTACAATTCTATTTCAGTTTGATAGAATAGCACAAATATGAGACTGTTACCAGAAAATTGAATACAGAAAATTTAGTTGCAAATTGAGAAACTCAAATTTAAGCAGAAAGCAAAAGAGTCTAGTTTTATTCCAAAAAAAAAAACTCTAGGTCAGCTCAATAAATTACACAATTGGAAAACTTACATCATAAACTTCAGGATACTTTATACGTCTGACTATCGAGCGGTTAAACTCCTGTCTGAGAGAACTATAACCTCCAATATCATCCCACTTCACATTTGGTATAGCAGAAAATCCTTCTCTTCTAGAAGAAGGTTGAACCAGCTTAACAACTTCCTGCCATCAGTGGGATGAAAAGATAATATGCATCAGAATATCAATTAAAAGTAACTTTGGTTCTATTATGTTGATTGGTAAACAAAGTGGAGAATATACTACCATTATCATTTACATATAGATGTTGAAAAGTCATAAATGTTACGGTAACTGTTTTTTGTCTGCTTCACATGGATAGGTGAAGTTGACTAGTGGCTTACTCGTTTTGCAGAATCAAATTGGTGCATATTTATACAAAAATTCTATCTACAACATGCCACAGGTCACATAGGAATGCATGGCATAACAGGGTATAGGTTTACAATAAATTATGTATTTAGCTACGTTTTCTATGAAAAACACCGTATTGGTAGATGAAGCGTGTAGTGACAGATCAAGCAAAAAAAATCAGCATTTCTCTCTTTTAAATGTTTCGTTACTTTTCTAAGAAGCGGAGAGATCAAAAGAATAAGAGGGGCTCAGAATAAGCATGCAAAAATACCAAATCACCATCTACCAGTTTGCAGCCTATAATCGACAAATTACCTCAAAGTCATTCATGGTTATGCTGAGTTCCTTCATTTCTTCATCTGAAAATAGCTGCTTCCACCAATCGTCACAATCATCCCTGTTTGTCGGTTTTTTGGAAAACTCCACCTTTCTTTCGTTTATGATTCTATTTAATGCAAGGTAAACAGCCTCGTTGACTAGTGCTTTCAGATCTGCTCCAACAAACCCTGGAGTAGACCTAGCTAATTTCCCAACATCAAAATCACCCTCAAGTTTCAAATTGTGTGTTAGCACAGACAGTATTTCAACCCGAGCAGATTCATCCGGAACACCTAAAAGAAATTCACGATCAAATCGTCCAGGCCTCCTCAAGGCAGAATCAACAGCATCAGGTCTATTGGTTGCTCCAATTACAAGAACGTGGCCAGGTTGTCTTGAACCAGAAATTTCAGAATCTGCATCGTCATCAAAATGTTTTACGAGACTGTTTGATTGATCCATGCATGTCATCAACTGTGTCACAATACGTCGATCAGTTTCCCTCTGCAAATTTTCCCTTTTCGAAGCAATTGCATCAATTTCGTCGATGAACACAATAGATGGCGCTGTCCTCTGTGCTTTTGTGAACAAGTCTCGGATATTTTCTTCTGATGCACCTAGGATCAATGAAAAAGAAAGAGAAGATGAACCATATGGCTGAGCTTTAAGTTCTATAAAAACACAAACCTAAAAGTAATCTATGGTATGATGATGGGGTTTTCAGTTGACAAGTAGACTTCAGTAAACTAGAGAGTTGGTAAAATTTGTTACTTTCAGATCATTTTATGAAAATAATTGCACAAAAAAACGACGATCAATCAACCATACATGTATATCAGTGACATCAAGATCCTAATGTATTCCAAATCACAATCAGCAATTCGCCTTTTCGCAGAATTAAGATTCCAAATCGAATGTAGTACCTGAAACTCCAGAGACCAATTCAGTACCGGAAATTTGGTAAAACGGAAGTCCAGTCTCATTGGCAATGGCCCGAGCCAACGTGGTCTTCCCACATCCAGGTGGCCCGTGGAACAAAATCCCTGCCATGGGGCCCCCGCCGAGGTAGCGCAGTACATTCAGATGATACAACGGCACAATCACCTCCGTTTTCAACTTCTCAATCACTCCACGCATTCCCCCTAAATCCTTAAACATTATCCCTTTATTCTTATCACCATTATCATTCTTACTAATCTTACTCGGAACATCACCCAATTTAACCAAGTTGACATTTTTCACAGCTGCGTTATCCACAATCTTCAATTCTACATCTTCCTTAACCTTCTTCCCCTCCCCCAATTTCTCGGCTTTTCTGCGCAAATTTTCCCTCACCGTCAACTTCATCAAGTCAAACTCTGGCTCGAACTTCTCCCCATAGATGGCGTCTGCTGAAGATGTAGACACCTTCTCATCGGAGGAACCCTCCTCTTCCTCCAAGGAACTAGCGGATGCCACCACAGAAGAAGATGAGCCGCCGCCGCTGCTGCTATTGTTCAAAACATCGCCGCTCTTACTCCTCTTCATCAAGTGCTGAGCTTCGATAAGCCCTAACCTTTCCTCTTTCTCGTCGGTTCTCCTCCGTTTCCTTGTATTTGTAATTGGAGTATCGCCGTCGTCGTTGGAATCATCAACGGCGTTGTCTATCCTGCTGCTTATGGACTGAAAAATTGATTCCACCCGTCTGGTGAAGGGCTGCCGTTTCTGACGCACGTATTCAACGTATCTGGAACGGAGGTGTTCCACCAATTGTTCGACTGTTGCGTTGCTCTTCGAGGCTGACTTGATACGGCTGCGGAGGACACGATCGGAAATCGACCGGTTTGCTCCGCCGCCACCGCCGCATTTTCTTCCCATCGCCGGTAGTTACTAGAACAGAACGGATGTGTGATTAGAACTAGGGTTCCGTTTCAAATTGAAAACTTTTTATAAGCGTCCTTTATAATTATACTAGTAATACACCCGTGCGATGCACGGTAAATACATATTTCAAAGTTTTTCAGTTGAAAATACATATTATTTATTGATAACCGAATATTAAAGAAAATGAACCATATATCTGTACATATTGTTTTAATCACTAAGAGCAATCAATAAATTTTAAAATAAATCGTGTGCTCGTTCAAATTTTGTAAAACTTTACAATAACTATTATAAGTCTAAATTTAAGTCCAAGGGGAATGAATAAAATTGGAGACCTAAAGTGTTCTATGAGGTAAGCCTAAAAATACAACATAAGCACCCCTAACAACTTGTAAGTCCTCCCAAGGTAAGCTCTCGGAGACCGAAATGCTCTCCATCTTGAATGTAATCGGATTCCCTCTTGATCTTCTTCATTATCTCCTAAAATCTCTCCCTGCAAAATAAGTTCAAAGGTTCATTCAATCACAAAATAATCTATCCATTATTAATTGAGATGAAACACCATTTGCCATTTGTAATTATAGAAATGAATATGAATTCTCAAAAATAAAGAATGTACCTTGTTTGTTTGTTCTCTTACAATTAAGAGCATGTGCTATTCTGAATGTACCTTGTTTGTTTGTTCTCTTACAATTAAGAGCATGTGCTATTCTGTTTTGAAACATCTTGTACATCTATACATACTGGTCAAACACTGCCCCATAACAACATAATCTAGTTGGTCTATAGGCAGATGAGGGGCCCAGCCTAACCGTCCGCCCTCATCGGGAGTTTTCCTTAAAAAATCAAAAAAAAACCTTAAGCTGGTAGATCGTCAAAGAAATAAGATAATGTACCGTAACACTTGGATTCTTCTTACGTAACTGAAACAATTTTTTCTCAAGTTTTATTGGGTAATGGTACCAAACGGCAAACTCAGTTATAGTTGATCTGAAAACAATTTTAAATAATAAATATTTTGCCCATAAGTAATTTACGATTCAACGACTATTGCCGACTAAGCAAAATGCATGAAATATTAATGACATCTCAATTCTTCAATAGCCAAATGAATCATATTAAAGTTGCATAGTTTCTTTTTAAACATAACTAATCAGAACATAATTACTGTAACAGTTAGTTTCTTGCCACTCAAGCTCCATTAATTAGCATAGGACACTCGTTTACTCTTTTAAGTATTTTTGTGTCATTGTCATATAAAAAAACATTAATGTAAAGTCAAATTTCCAAAAAATAGTAGAGGTGCAAGAATTGTGACTTACAGTAGTGCGTGAACCCAAAGTTGAGAAAACGAAACATAAACTTGGAGAAGATCAAATGCTGATAACTTTCTTTACCTGACATTTTAATATGTCCTTGTAAATTGTCTTCTGCTCTTGGGGCAACCTCAACATTTCCTCGGCAAAAATTCTGGTTCAAGTGATCCTTGAAGTTGTTAACTATGGCATGGCTTTAGAGTAATGACAGTATAAATCAGCTCCCACCATTTGAGCAGTTGGCATCATGACAAAAGCATGAATCTTTTGAGCAGTTGTATGTGTATACATTGCTTAATATAAAACTGAAACATCAAATAATAAAATTTGGACAACATTATAGAGCATAACAATCCGCTATCTGTTTCATTGTTTCATATAGAATAGCTATAGATAAAATCCCAAAGGATAAATCTTTAACTTCAAGAAATAAGTATGAACAACAATAAATAAAGCCCAACGTGAGTTTAATAGATTAAAAAAAAAATCAAAGACCCACATAAACATAAAAATCCACACTTTTCATAAGTTAAAAATAAGGTCCTTCTGCACAAAATGAAACTACATACATTCCCATTTCTCTCAAAATATTTTAATTTCAGATATTAAAACATATTAACACACATATATAGCAAAGGGACAAACAATACAACGAAATCATTGCATAGATGATTGGAGTTCCAGGGCATATTGTGATCATAAGTGTTTCCTAGACGGTAGAAACCTCCTAATTTATTCATAGTTTTAATAAAAGGCAAATAAAGCAAGAAACTGTAAAAAATAGTAATGTTGAAAGAAAAACCTTCTATCAGATCTCAAGATGGAGTGATATTATAAACCAATTCCGATAATCACCGTCAAAAGAATTTTGTGCTATGCCAGCAGGGGATTTCACCTTGGGATTTGATGAAATGATGTTGTCGTTATTGCCAGCCGATCTCCTTGCCCAAAGTTCAAATTATAAGCAAAATGGTGGTCTAGTGAGGTCCCTGGAAAAAATACAAAGAATTATACTCTCTGTACTAAATCCGGACCAATCTATACACTCATTTTTTGTAAGTACCATATATCATATATATGATAAAGAATTATACCCTATTACATATAATTGGAATTCACTCTATTTGTGACATATTAGGGACCATGAAACAGTATATATATATATATATATATATATATATATATATATATATATATATATATATATATATATATATATATATATATATATATATATATATATATATATATATATATATATATATATAAACTATAAGAAAATATTAATATATAACTCCACATATTGAGTAAAACAATAGTATATCAGAGATTTGAGAAATAGCTCACCATTGTCGCCTGAAAAGAGAGAAAAATATTTAATAAAAAAAAAGAAAAAAAACCAGAGAAACTTGAAAAAAGATGTACCAGAAACCGCAACTCCATCGTCATCATCATCCATGTCCCAGAAATTTAATAACATCATATAAAATTACTATCGATGCAAACCCTAATTAGAAAAATGAAAAAACATCACATAAAATTACTAACAAAGCGAATCCTAATTAGAAAAAGGAAAAAATCAAAAGCGTTTCGACAACTCCAACTGCTCAAATTATAAGCAAGAACTCTTCAAATTTAAATACATACCGTATAAGCAAGAAATCCTCAAATTCCGGCCAAACGCATACAGTCCAAACTCCTTAAATTTTCTCAATTCCCTCGATCGACCAAGTTCCTAGCATCCGATACAATCACATTCCTTCGAATTGAGTAGTTATAAAGATTTACAACTTCAATTTTCTGGGAATCAATATTTTTGTAAAGATTCGTGAAGATTTATGTTTGCAATTCTTTCCAGCGAACACAAATTATGTTGCAGTTTTTTTTTTGATAGGAAAAATTATGTTGCAGTTGGGGAGATAGTTTTTGCGGCAGTTAATGTAGACAGGGACGTGTTTTATTTATTCTAAATTAGCCCTAGAACTATCAAAGAATTATAAAAAGTGCCCTAGGGTTTGGAAACCCTAAAATGCCACGTGTCAGCAAATGATGCAAGGGATTGTCTTTTTATATATATATAGATATGGGACAAATTACGATTACCCCCTTGAATAAGGTATAATTACCAAAAAAATCTCCTCTGTTTGTATAATTCATCTACCTTTTAATTATGTATTTGTCTTTTGCATCTATCCTTATAATGCGAAATTCATCTAGGGGTGTTCATTCGGTCGGTATACCTATCGAATCAAACCCAACAAAAATCAGTACATGCCGATTACCGAACCATTAATTGGTGTGGTACTCGGTTTTATTTTATTTTATAATATTAGTATTTAAACTTAAATTAATTAAAAGAATTTTTAAAAAAAAATCAAAAAAATAATATTTTTAATAAAATTTTGGTAATTTGATTATTTATCGAACCAAACGCTAAACGGTATGAAATTTTGGCGTACCGCAATTTCTGTACAATTTTACAGAATGAGTGCACCTAAATTTATCAAATAAAGGATGTTTTCGTAAGATAATGCATAGTTGAGGGGTGCTTGTAATTATGCAAATAGGAGAGTTTTTTTTCGTAATTTGACATTACCTGTGATCTTAGTTTGTTTTCTACATACCACTAAAACGACACTATTTTTTTCAATAATTAGAAATTTCACCTGTGCGATGAAGCATCGAGAGATACATATTTCTAATCAATATTTAATAACATATTTTTTTCCAATAAAAATATTTTGAAAGTATGAAAAAAATAATATCGTCATAAATAAAAACAAGAGTAAATTGCATGTACACTTCTGAGGTGTGCTAAAATAACTTTACGGGTCCCTATGATATTAGTTATTATAACCATAGCCCTGAGATAATTACCCTAGCCAAGAGTTCATATTTAAGAAGCTTGCATTTTACACATGTACATGTATGCATATGTCAAGAAATATTTGTATTTATTTATAATTCAACAATAATAAAATTAAAAATAAATAAAAATAAAAATAAAGATAAAAAATAAGAAGGAAAAAGAAAAAAAGGTCAAAAAAAGAGAGTGATATTTTGAAAGGATGGAAAGAAGATATGCACTGTTCTCCCCTTCTACGATGATTCTCTCACAATCTATCTGAAAACAATACACACATTTTTAGATACCATATATATATACATATAGTTACTGTAAGTATCTGAGTTGAAGCTAAATTGACAGTGGAATGGGAACCCTATCCAATTTCAGTTTCATTTCAACCCTTCCAAATGGGTGTAATTTCAGAAGAAAAACTCAGATTAACAGCACCAAATGCTTCCTGTGCGGAGAATTTTCCTTGAAGAAGCGGCGGCGATTGTTTTTGAAGGGCGATTTTGGGAGGTTCAATTCTGTAATTAGGTCGTGTTACAATGGCGAAGACGATAGGAATGATGATGATATGAACAGCACCGGCGAAATTGATGGCAAAGAAAATTCAAATTTGGCTACGATGACGCAGGCTGAGAAGAATTCCGACGATAATGCCGATGATTCGCCGGCGTCGACATCTTCACGGGTCAGTTATCAATTTTATTTTTATGTTTGGGTATAAGTGTAATTTCAAATAAGTCGAATTCAAGTTTGAGCTGTTGGCTTTTGGGTTGAAGCTGTAGATTATCCTTGAAAAACTGTTCTGAAGCTCAATTTAAACATATCGAGCTTAATCCTGCGTATAGAGAAATATAATTGCGGCAGTTGATCGAAGAGTACTGTTTATCTGAATTCATTTAAATGTTATCATTAGATTATGGTTTGTAATTCCCTTTTGTGGTTAAAAAACCGAAAAAATAATTGAAACATGTCTCTAAAGAGTTCGGACGTTTGAGGTAAATCATGTCTCTAGTGACTAAATGTTCTGAATTCTTCAGCTACCGACAGTTCCACCGATTGGACCTGCGTATAGCAATTTCCAAGTCGATTCTTTTAAACTGATGGAATTGCTAGGCCCAGAAAGAGTGGACCCCGCCGATGTAAAGGTTATCAAGGACAAGCTTTTTGGCTACTCGACCTTTTGGGTAACTAGAGAGGAACCATTTGGTGATTTAGAAGAAGGCGTTCTATTTCTTGGCAATTTACGAGGAAAGAGGGAAGATGTGTTCGCTAAGCTTCAGCGCCAGTTAGCAGAAATTATGGGGAATAAATACAACCTATTCATGGTGGAAGAGCCTAATTCCGAAGGAGAAGACCCTCGAGGTGGGCCCCGTGTGAGCTTTGGCATGTTAAGGAAAGAGGTTTCGGAGCCAGGTCAAACGACCCTTTGGCAATATGTGATTGCCTTTCTGTTGTTTCTTCTTACTATCGGTTCGTCGGTGGAGCTTGGAATAGCATCACAGGTAATATGCTGTTCTAAGTGAGAAAATTCTGTTTCTTGATTAATGATCTATCTATACATATCAAAAGTGGTTTTTATGACGCAGATAAATAGACTTCCTCCAGAGGTAGTGAAATACTTCACAGATCCCAATGCTGTTGATCCACCGGATATGCAGCTCCTAGTTCCATTTGTGGACTCTGCTTTGCCTCTGGCTTATGGCGTTTTGGGGATTCAGATATTTCATGTAAGTAACGTTTTTCCCCTCCCTCACTAAGTGAATCTCCTTTGTGACAAATCATTTTTGTAAAGAGTCTCACCCCAAACCCAAACACCCCATCCTAAAGAACTAAAAATAAATAAACAAATATTAAGATATTTTCTTTGTTTTGAACTCATGAAGTTCTAATTTCAACAAATATCAGCCTAACTATCTACAAATACCATTTCATGTCAGTAATTAAAGGTGCATGATATAAGATATGCTTGCCTTATAATGTCGTGATGTCTCATATAACAGCTAAACTTCAAGGACTCATGGCTTTCCTCTAAATTTGCCTATCAGTATCATTTATCGATCCAGTTATAGTAATTAACTGACGGAAATTAATTAGCTGTTGTCAATCACATTGTTTTGCTTACTTTCCATTTATTTTGGATTTTAGCATTTTTAGATCTGTGGGTGTTCCAGATGTTTGACGTCACCACTGTTTGTGCATTTCACTAGTAACCAAATCACATTTTTGACATGTTTAGAGTTAGCACTTGCTATTATTTTTCAATATCAGGATGTGCAGTTTACTCTACTAACATAAACTATATATCTGCGAGTTTGCTAAAAATATTCAGAACTCGATCTTTTTCGAATCTGTCAAATGCCACTCATTTCGACGAAAAATGCCTCAAAAGTCTATGAAACTATGGTTCTTTAAGTGTTTTTTTCTAATAAGTGTTGCATCATACTTAGTATTTCCATTCTAAATTTAGTTTATGTCCATACATGGGGTCGTTCCAATGTTTTATCTTCTAGTTTGTATTTTAATTTCTACATGGAGTTCGTTTCCTACAGGAAGTTGGACATTTTCTTGCTGCTTTTCCACGGAAAGTGAAACTGAGTATTCCTTACTTCATTCCGAACATTACCCTTGGTAATTTTGGAGCAATCACTCAGGTAAAGAATATATGGATCTAACGTGCATAAATTGACATATAATTGTTTACTGTAGTTGGAGGTCATACTGGTTATTTATAACATCTAGTTCCTTCACATGAAGTTCCGGATTTTTTTTCCTGCTTCTTTTCGTTAGTCAGCTCACACGTGGACTTTGACTACAAATATCTTTCAATTGTGTTACGTTTTTCCATTTTTACTTTTTTGGGGTACATTGTTATTTTGAACTTGTGTTCCTATTTTGCTCCTTTGTTCAGTCAGCAATGGATCTATTAACATTTGAACTAATTTAACACGTTTTTGTTGGATACAATCTTCTTATGTCACCCGAGTATCAAGCTATCAGCAATGGAGTTCTTAATTTAGTTTCTGGATTAATTTATTTTCTTACGGTATCCATGTTTCCTAGTATAAGTATCACTTTTTTGCTGCATGTCTGAAGTCTTTTCATATTTTATTTTGCAAGTAGAAGTATCTTTGATGCTATTGTATCTAGCTCAAGATTGCAAGTGGCATTTAATGCTTATTTGTTGCGATTTTATTTCTGTAGTTCAAGTCTATTCTTCCTGATCGCAAAGCAAAGGTAGATATTTCGCTGGCCGGACCATTTGCAGGAGCTGCACTTTCTCTCTCTATGTTCACCGTTGGGCTGCTGCTTTCGACAAACCCTTCTGTGGCAGGGGATTTGGTTCAGGTTCCAAGCATTCTGTTTCAAGGTTCATTGCTCCTTGGCTTTATTAGCAGAGGTTTCCTAGGTTATACGTAAGTCCCTCTTTCACCTCCTTCACATATTTCGCCAATAAAAAAATATTAGTAAAACTAGAATGAGTCAGTATACTAGATAATATGACGCCCTAATAAATATGTCGAGGGTCATTTTCCTTCAAAATTAGAAAGTATAAGTGTTTCTTTTATGGGTGTCATTTTCCTTAATCTTTGTTGATTTAACAAATCGATTGCGACGTTTCTGATTTGTATCTGCAGGACTCTGCATGCAGCAACAGTTCCAATTCATCCTCTGGTGATTGCTGGCTGGTGATGTGTCTTCATGGAGTTGTTAATTTATTTTTTTATTTTTCTATTCTTTTATTATTATTATTATATTTTGTTTATTAACATACCAAAATGACGAGCTCTCTGTTTATAGGTGTGGGTTAACAACATCAGCTTTTAATCTGCTACCTATTGGATGTCTTGATGGTGGAAGAGCCATGCAGGTAGCTGCTTTTCTTGTTCACGATTTCCAAAAAAAAAATCTTATATACATTTTTTAAACAAATACATTACGTTGATGAATTGTGATCAGACTACATGGCTTCAGTTTATAAACTAAAGAAATGGATTTTGGTTATAAAATAATGCTGTCTCAGGGTTCTAGGATCAGCTTGTGTACTGACATATTCACTGGAAATGTCAATTTACCATATATTTCTACACTAATTTCTTGAATGTGACAATATTTAAATATAATTTTCTACGGGGCTGTATATATATATATATATATATATATATATATATATATATATATATATATATATATATACCTCTTGTCGACTCGCTTCCGAGAAAACTATACCAGTCCTTTATTAAACTAATTTCTAATTTCTCAGAGATCAGCTGTTCCTGAATGGTGCAAAGCCTATACAACTGTCGAAATTTATTGAATGCTTCTGATTATATACATAGTCGTTAACTTGACTGTTCACACATAATTGAAAACACTTTGAATCAAACTATGCACTGTTTTTATGCACCATTGAAGAGTAAAATGGGCTTTTTTATTTTGATCTATTTTGTGCCCGTTCTTGATAATTCCTTGTTTGTCAGGGGGCTTTCGGAAAAGGTGCACTAATCGCTTCTGGTTTGGCAACATACACATTGCTTGGTTTAGGATTGGTACGCTTTCGATTTTATTTTTTTTATTTTTTTAAATTATTATTGAGATACAATTTCCACCACTAATATAACACCTCTACTTTTATCCTCTTCAGCTAGGTGGACCTCTGTCACTTCCTTGGGGATTGTACGTGCTGATATGTCAGGTAATCGGAAAGTCGAAAACTCATTAGTATAACAAACTATTATTGCAATAAAAACAAATAATTAGAATGCAATAAAAAATGCAGAGGGATCCCGAGAAACCATGCTTGAACGATGTAACAGAGGTCGGAATTTGGCGTAAAGCGATTTTTGTGTCGGCACTTGTACTTGTAGTGATGACTCTTCTTCCAGTGTGGGATGAATTAGCCGAAGAGTTTGGTATAGGTCTCGTAACCTCGTTATGATTTTTTTTTTTTTTTTCAAAATTATGAATAAGGTGAAAAATAGCTATTTTCGTTTCCTTACAGCGATTATGGGTTGTAACCTGATTGGATTACCCTTAAAAATCCATGTACGATATACGTAATTGTACATACCAGCAAAATACGGTCTATTTTTGAAATACCCCGAAACATTCGAACGAAACAATATTAATTTCTTGGTTATCTCTATGTTCTTATTTAGTTATTTACCAAAAAAGAAAAAAAAAAATCCCCAGCAGTAAAAAAGTATTTTTTTTTCCTAATAAAAAACAGGTAAAACAAATGTACTTGTAAAATTAATTTCAACAGTAATGCACAAAGGTTCTATATTCAATTTGTCCATTTTCTCACTAAAATACAGCCTACCATATTATTATATGTCAAGTTTCGTTAAATAGTTGAATCCCTTTTTCAATATTAGAGACGTGCACACTATAATGTGCTTGACTTTTGTTTATCTATCCTCATTGAGGGTAAAAACGACTATAATTATTATACCGCGACGGAACCAGAAGAAGGTCATAGGGGCCACGACCCCCAACATTTCTCAAATCATTATTATTTTATATATTAATAGCACTAATATCTCTCATCCCATAATTTTGTTAGTGCATTCAACCCTCAAACTTAGAATTCTGTCTCCTCTAATATTAATATATATCTATTTGAATTTTAATCTAAGTTTAAAAAAATATGTTCGAATATTTTGTTTCATTGTTAAATCAATATGAGTTTGAACGGATTCTATCAAATTGAACATGAATTCAACTTCAATAGCGACGTACTTTTTTTTTTTTTTTTTTTTTTTATGAAATTCAATATTTTCTTAACAAAGCAAGCTCAAACTCAAATCTACTTATATACCTATATGTTTTTTTTTGGGTAGGGGCACCTAGATTTTAATTAATTAATTAATTAACTAATTAATTAATGAATAAGAAGTGGATATTGGGAAAGAACATTAGGTAGCCGTGTGTTTCAGTCTGCACATGATCTTACCATAAATAGAATAGTCCTATATATTTATATAATATAATACTTGTCATAATAATAAAAAACAGTGCTGTTATTTTCTGACAAAGAAACAAATGTGTGAAAACCACAACTTTCCTATTCTCCAAAGTCTGATTATTACTTATTAAAAATTCGAATATAAAATGTACAAATAATCAAATTAATCAATATTGGTTGGACCCCCTCCACGTTCAAAACTTCAAATAATGTGGGTCGCAATTAATATACTTATCAACTTGTACTACTACACAACTAAAAGAAATGTATGAAGTTTCACCATGGTTGATGCTCAAATACACAAGTTTTTTTCTTAAAGAAGAAATCTGCAGTCAATCATATAAGTGCATTAAGTAAATTTATAGTTTTTTTTAAAATTTAGAAATTTGCCGTCAATCATATATATATGTGCACTAAGTAAATTAAACTTATACTCGTATAATAGTTTGCAAATTATTCGAAAGATGTAAATAACACTAAATTAACGATGTGTGACAATCTCCAAATAACGACCAGCTGCTTCAATTGACTCAGGCTCATTTGACTTGCAAACCATACGAAAAGACGTAAATCACACTAGGTTAACCATGCGCAACAAACTCGATCTAGCGACCATTGACAATGAAATTCGAACCTGAGTCGATCGACGCAGGCTCACTTGCTCCAACTGCTAAACCATTCATTGAGGCACACTCAAATAATAATAATAATAATAATAATAATAATAATATGGATGATGCAAGCTGGATTGTCCTTAAATGATTATGTGTGTTTGGCATGGGCAATGTGTAGGATCTTGAATTCTTGATGGGCCCCCAAAATATCCTTACTTTGGATTGCTTGTTTGACACAAACAACACACATATATATACACACAAACAGGGAAAAAGTCAAATTCAGTTCAAAATTTATCTAAATATTTAAACAGCCTTCTATATACTTAGTAAAAAAATTAAACATTAATTACGGGTTATTAAGAAAATGGAAGTGACTAATTGTGAACTGGGAGTAAACTGCAAAAACTAACCCTGTGTAATCCCAAAATAGCAAAAAACCCCCTGTGATAAATAAACTAGCAAAAACCCCCCTGTGAAATTATTTAAATAGCAAAAACCCCCCTATGGAACTATTTGAGGGTTGACTTGATATAAAAAGACACAAATACCCCTGGAGTCTTGCAATTAATAAATTCTTATATTTTATAAATATTTTAATTATTTTATTTAAAAAATAATCAATTTAGTTGTTTACTATTTTTTTTAATTTCTAAACAAATAAATTAAAAAGAATAAATATACATATAATATGTATATATATAAATACATTTTGAGGGTCAATTTTGTCATTTCAAGTCTAAAAAATCAGCTAGGGGGGATTCTGCCTTTGACTAAATTTCACAGGGGGGTTTTTGCTAGTTTATTTATCACAGGGGGGTTTTTGCTATTTCGAGATAACACAGGGGTAGTTTTTGCAGTTTACTCTGTGAACTGGTTGTCCAGATTTCACGTAGGACTATTGTGAGTTGCCAATGCGTGTGTTCCTAAAATTCAATTTTATATTAACTAATAACAATTCTTTTTTTTTCTTTAAAAGAAAAACTAATAATGAGAATTATGCAGCACTCAACTTTAATCCTAAGAAACGCACACGTCTTCTTTACTAAGAAATTAAAAAAAAAAGAGAAAAAAAATAAAGGGTAAATTAAACCTACACCCCTAATGTGTGCTTAAAATAACTTTAATGTTCTTGTAATATCAGTAATTACAATCACCCCTGAAATATTGTTAAAAACCCTAACGGAATAATGCATTGGATAAGTTATTCCGATGTGGTTCTAAACATACTGTTAGTTTCCGCCAATGGTGGAGATAACATAAAGTTAGGGTGTGACATGACTCTCCTAACATTTCTTAAATCAAAATGTCGATGATATCATTAACAGTCCCGCGAGAAACAAATATAGTGCATATATATCCCGAAGAGACTAAATCTTAACTCCGATCATTGTTTCATGGGTGTGATTTTAATTACGAAATACCACAAAGACCTTCAACTTATTTTAGCATAGGGTTTATACATATTTACCCTAATAATAATAAATAAATAAACATAAAAGGGGATCTAAATGGTAAAAAAAAAATAATAAAAAAAGAAAAATGAGTGTGTGTCAACAGTCAAATTGCGGTGAGATATTAAATGAAGATTCAAGAATCCCACAACTCTCTTGCACCACCATTGATCATCTTTTTTTTGCTTCTTTATTATTGGGCAAACCCCATCAAATAGATACATACACACATACTCTATCAACATTCATTCCTCCATTCTCTCTCTCTCTCTCTCTCTCCTCTTTCTCTCTCTGTAATCTTGCAGCTGCAACAGCTCCCCTCAAACTCCGCAGCCCCCAAAAACAAAAATTCCCAAAAAAATCTTCAACCCGTCTTTGGGATTTTGCAGAAAGGGGGCTGCTCGATTGATTCCCGCTTCAAGATTCCTCTTTTCGCCCATATGGAATTCTGATTTTTTGTTCTTCCGGAAAATTTGTTGAAAGTATCCATATTTGGCAAGAAAGATTGAATCTTTGGGGACCCAATTGAAATATCAAATAAATTGTGGGGGGTTATGGGGGTTGTTGGTGATGCAGAGAATAATAATGGAGGGAAGTTTGGTGTTGGGGGTTTGAAGACACTTGTGAGGAGAAAACAGGTTGATTCTGCTCATACAAATTCAACTGAAGGTGGTCATCATGGTTTGGCTAGGGCGTTGACTATTCCCCATCTCATTGCCATAGGTAAGACCATGGTCAAACACTTGTGTCTGAATTTCATTGTTTCTTGATCTTTATTGTTTTCATGGATTCTTGAATTTGTGTTTTGCGATTTTCGACTTTACTTGTTTTACGCATTCGGCTCGGAATCTGGGGTAGTCTGTGTGTTTATGGATTAAGTGAAGTTTTAAATATGAGTTTGGTATGTGTGCATTTGTTGCTGCAAAGGCATTGACATAGGATGGAAAGATTGATACTATTTACCTTAGGCCTCGTTTGGATGGGTAGATTAGCCATGATTAACTAAATAATTGTACTTTGTTTGATGTTTGGGTAAACCCAATTACTTCCCAGGTCAACCCTTTTAAGGAGCTTAGTTTTTTGGGTGTCGAATAAAACAACTGGGTTTTCATTAGATTATTTAATCTTATCCCGGCAACCAAACGAGGCCTTAATCGATGGTTTCTTGGATTTTGTTTGAAAAATCTTGTAGGAGTTGGTTCGACGATTGGTGCTGGAGTATACATTCTTGTCGGTACAGTTGCAAGAGAGCATTCGGGGCCCGCACTTACATTCTCATTTCTGATAGCTGGAATAGCAGCTGCTCTTTCTGCTTTCTGCTATGCCGAGCTCGCTAGTCGTTGCCCTTCTGCTGGAAGTGCCTATCACTATTCCTACATATGCGTCGGAGAAGGGTACTTTTTTTTTTTTCCCCGAAGTATTGAATTTTTCCGAATTTCTTTTTGTATGTTAACACATTTTGCTTCGTGCAGTGTTGCTTGGCTGATCGGTTGGGCGCTGATATTGGAGTACACTATCGGAGGTTCGGCTGTCGCTCGCGGCATATCTCCTAATCTGGTGCGCTTCCGGTTCCTCCGATTTTTTTTTTTTTTTTTTTTTTTTTTTTTGCAGTTTCTTGATTAGTATTTGGTATTGACTTGGTTTCGAATTGTGTTTTTTTCTTCATTTCTTTCGTCAGGCTATGCTTTTCGGAGGTCCGAATAGCCTGCCATGGTTTCTAGCTCGACAAACCATCCCCGGACTTGGATGCGTGGTTGACCCGTGTGCCGCCATTTTAGTATTCTTGGTCACTGCGCTTCTCTGTGTGGGAATCAAAGAGGTCTCCTTTTTAATCTCGTCGCCTATTTTTGTAATTCAAAAAAAAAATTACCCTCCTCCGAAAATTTGTAACTCGTAATTTGATATTTCTTCAGAGCACGTTTGTGCAAGGAGTCGTCACTGTAGCAAATATTTGCGCCATGGTCTTCGTCATTGTAGCTGGTGGATACTTAGGCTTCAAAACCGGATGGCCTGGTTACAAACTTTCCTCCGGGTATTCAATCTTTTTTTTTTTTTTTTTAATTTTTTTTTCTGGGAGTTTGTGTAAATTTATTATTTTTATAGATATCTTCCGTTTGGAGCCGATGGGATGCTAGCTGGCGCTTCAACTGTTTTCTTTGCATTCATAGGATTCGATTCGGTTGCTAGTACAGCTGAAGAGGTGTGCTGTGCTATCTTGCAGATATTTTTTATTTTTTTATTTTATTAATTATTATTTTTTGGGTAAATTATGGTCATCCCTGAAGTAAGGTCAAATTACGAAAACCCCCCTCATGTTTGGGTAGTTACAACCACTCCCCTCAACTATGAATCTTCTACACGTACACCCACCCTTATGGTGTCAAATTCTATGATGCACCACGATCTGATGTTTACAAGTCAAGAGACACATTTTATGATCTTGTTTCAAAATGTAGATCTCGAATGGGATAAAACGGACAAACTGGAGAATATTCCATATAACTAGAAGATTTCACTAAATTTGACACCCACCGCAATGGTGGACGTGTAAGAAGACTCATAGTTGAGGGGGTGATTGTAATTATTCAAACATGAGGGGTTTCTTCACAATTTGACCTTACCTCAGGGGTAGCCGTAATTTACCCAGTTTTTTTTTTTTAATAAAACAATTTTCTTGAAAAGTTAATAAGGAATGATTTTCTTTCATGTGCAGGTGAGAAACCCTCAGCGAGATTTGCCGATGGGAATCGGTTTTGCACTGTCGATTTGCTGCACTTTATATATGTTGGTTTCCGCAGTTATTGTTGGTTTGGTACCGTATTATGCAATGGATCCAGACACTCCGATTTCCTCTGCTTTTGCTAGTCACGGAATTCATTGGGCAGCGTAAGTATATATATACATACAGTTAAACCTCCATAAATTAATACAGTCGGGTCCAGCCAAATTTTATTAATTTAGCGAAATATTAATTTTAACGAAATATTTTTTAACACGTTGCCTTCGAGTCGGGACCGAGAAAACATATAATTTAAACGAGGTTATTAATTTATCGAGTATTAATATTAATTTATTGAGGTTTTAATATATATATATATATATATATATATATATATATATATATATATATATATAGACACACACACACACTCACTCAATTTTTCATTGCCAATCTTTTTATTTTATTTATGTTGGCATTTACTTTAATACAGATATATAATAACTCTTGGAGCTTGCACTGCTCTTTGTTCGACATTGATGGGTTCGATCCTTCCACAGGTAACTGATTATTTTTTTATCCGTGCAAAATAACTGTATTCGAAAGTTCCGTATTTTTTTTTTTTATTATTATGTTTTTATTTTATTTTTGTGTATATCTCAGCCGAGAATACTTATGGCAATGGCAAGAGATGGATTGCTGCCATCTTTTTTCTCCGATGTGAATCAAAACACTCAAGTTCCGATGAAGGGCACTATCGTAACTGGTATTCTCGCTGCCACCTTGGCGTTCTTCATGGATGTCGAACAGTTGTCCGGAATGGTATATACTGCTACTCTCTCTCGTTTTTAAATTCTCATCAATTGAATTTCACTGTATACTCGTAGTATATACATAACTTATGGGTGAAAATTGGAACGGAATTTCCGTATTTCGCCGATTCCGAAAGTAGTGATTTTTTTTCGTTTTTTTGTGGAATGGAATTAGATTCCAATTTCCGATTAGATTTTATTTTCCTAAAATATTTCCAAAAATTCTATTTAAAGAAAATCACACTTATAATATCAATATTATTATGTAATTTATATTATAGGTGTCTAAAATAATGGAAATTCCGAATTCCGTCAATTCCGAACCGAATGTTCCGGTTTCTGATTTTTTTCGGAACGGAAATGAAATACATATTAGATTCCGATTTCCGATTTCCGATCAAATTTTAAATTCCAAAAGTATTTCCAAAAATCCGAGTTTTTCTGAAAATTACACGTATAATATCACAATGTTATTATGTATTTTATATCCTAAAAAATATTATTATGTATCTTATATTATAGGTGACCAAAAAATGAAAAACCTGAATTTTTCCAATTCTGATACTAATTTTCCATTTCTGAATAATGTTTTTTAATTCCGAATTCCGAAAGTTCCAATTTTTTATTAGATTTTAATTTCCGAAAATATTTCAAAGAAGTCCCTTTTTTCCCGAAATTTACACTTACAATATCACAACATTATTATGTATTTTATATCATTGGGGACTGAAACAATGAAAAATCCGAATTCCGCCAATTCCGATATATAAATAAAAAAACGATTTTGGAACAAGTTTTTTCTGAATTCCAGTTTCCGAAATAATTTATACTACACAATATTTTCCCACTGGTCTTGATAACCGTAATTTCGCTTTGCAGGTTAGTGTTGGCACACTTCTTGCATTTACAATGGTAGCAATTTCAGTGCTTATACTGAGATACGTACCCCCAGACGAGGTCCCACTTCCATCGACTTTTCAAGGGGCGATAGATACAGTTTCGATGCGATATAGTGTAAGCAATAACAGTCTCGCAGATTCCGATATGGAGAACACCAAAGTTTATCACGGGGTTACCACAGACGATTCTGCCCCTATTTCTTCAGTTATCCAAGAAGAAACAACCATCGAATATCCTCTCATAGAGAAACCAGCTCCGAAATTGAACTGTAATAAATTAGCTCGTCGTTTATCGATAGAAGCAATTCTAGGTTTTAATTAATTTATTTATTTAGGGTTTAATGCTTCTTTTGTATTATACTTTACAGGTATGAACGAAGAGAAGCGTCGGAAAATTGCGGGATGGACAATCATGTTTACGTGTGTTGGCGTGCTCGTTTTAACTTCTGCTGCTTCAAGTTTGACCCTCTACAGGTATGTGTGATTTATTTATTTATTTGTAATCATTTTATTAAGGGTTAAATACACTTCACACCCCTGAAGTATAGCCCATGTGACACTTACCCCCCTCAAAAATAATTATTTTATATTTTAAAATTTAAAACATAATAAACATAACAATATAATAATTATTGGATCATATAAAATTGAAAATTAACTAAATTTAAATTATTGGAAAAGTATTAAAAAATAATATATATTGTATAATAATGAATGAAAATATATTTTAAGAAAATAATGAACTAAAATAAATTTAAATACTTAAGATTACTATTAGTTATATATTGATTTCTTAAAATTTATCTATATGAATATATTCGATTAATTGGTCCAACAATAATTAGATGTTATTTATTAAATATGTACCCACCGCAAGATAATATTTTTAAATTTTTAAACATTGCATTTTTCAACAGATTTAATTATTCTTTTAGTTATTCCTTTCAATAAAAGAGAAAATTTTAAGGTATTATAATTTAAAATACAAATTAAATTGTGATTGAGGGGTAAGTGTTACAGAGGGTACACTTTAGGGGTGTAAACTGTATTTAACCCTTTTATTAATGAGTTTAATATCATATTTTTCCTAATTATTATTTTCGGAAACTAATTTTTGAAACCCTATTTCATTGCAGCCTTATTCGGTTTTCGCTTTGTGGAATTGGTGGGGCCCTTCTTTTGTCCGGGCTGGCGGTGCTGACCTGGATAGACCAAGATGATGCGAGGCACAGTTTCGGCCACACGGGAGGTATATTTATTATTGGATCCAACTATTCTTTTTTTAATTCCGATTTTCTTGCGACAAATTTTATCGCAAGATAAATGGATGTAGAATTAGGACATCTTTATATGACTCGCTGTTTTCTGTTTCAGGGTTCATTTGCCCGTTTGTTCCGCTTCTACCTATCGCCTGCATTCTGATCAACGTCTACTTGTTAATTAACCTCGGGTGAGTATACTTGCATATAATAGCTATTTTTGTAGGTAATACAAATCGAGTCTTTTGCATTCTGCACCCTTGTATTTACTCTAATTGTCAAAGTAGTCCTGTTTTTTTTTTTTCGGCATACCACTTTAAACCCGTTTTTCTTTATTTTCTAACTGTTGAAAAATTTCACTATGATGCACTATTTAGGGGGTTTTGTGCTAAAAAAATTTATTACAAGGGGGCGTTTGGCAATAACATAACAAGGGGAATAGTTTTTTTCAATTCGATATAATACAAGCTCACGGGGGTGCTAAAATGCAATATACTCTAAAAAAAATCCCTTTTAACTTCTAAAATCGAATTCACTAAATTCGTTTTTTGCACTACGTGAATAATATCTATGCAGTTCCGCTACATGGACACGAGTGTCGATTTGGCTGGTAGTAGGAGTACTCGTCTACATTTTCTACGGGCGAAAAAACAGCTCGTTGAGGGACGCGGTTTATGTTCCAGCAGCCCATGTCGATGAAATATACGAGAGCCACTCCGACCTTGTGCTATAAAATTATACAATTGAAATCGTCTTTTTTTTTTTCCCTTTTCGTTTAGTTTTTTTTAGCGGCAAAATCCCAAATTGAGCAGGTTTTAATTCTGTTTACAGTGCTTTGGAGGCAAATCTGTGATCTCAGATTTGCTTGGAAAAAGATTCTCTCTCTCTCTCTCTCTCTCTCTCTCTCTCTATATATATATATATATATATATATATATATATATATATATATATATATATATATATATATATAGCAATCATTGTGTGTTTCAGATCTCAGAAACACACACACAGGATTTGTTTGTAACATATATATGTTAAGTTCAGTCAGCAGTGTGTGTATATGTATCTCTTTTATGAAACATTTGTAAATATTTGTGAAGTTGTTTTAATCATTAGATTGCAATTGAAGTTTGTTGTTCGGAATGAATTTATTATTGTTGTTGGAGCAATTTAAGCTTTTGTTGTTCTATTAGGGGTGACGATTTACTCAATTTGGATAGGATTCGGTCACGATCCATGTGGATCGGATCCTAAAAGAATCGGATCCAAAATGGATCGGACATAGACCAATTCGGATTGGATTCAGATGGATTCATTGCATCTTTAACTCGACCGAATCTTTGTCTAGATTCATGTGGATCGGATACAAAAAAAAGAACCGGACCCAATATCTACCTATATGAATGGATCCAAAATTGATTGGATTTAGACCGTTTTGGATTTGATCTAGATGGATTAATTGTATCTTCAACTCAACTTATGTGGTTGAATATCTCGACTTACATGATTTAATATCTCAACTTATGTGGTTCAGAATTCATTATACTCAATTAATGGCAGCACTCAGAGCCATGGAGTTCGATCGCGATCATGATATGCATCGAGTCGTTTTAGAAAGCGATTCCAGCACCATTGTTGCAGCTATCTAAGGTGAAGGAGGGTCTTCTTTTTTTTCAGCTTTGGTTACTTCATCGACGATATCAAAAGACTCTCATCTGTATTTGAAGACTTTAAAGTTTGCCACGTCAAAAGGGAAGGTAACCGTGCTGCCCACGAAATTGCAAAATTGTCCCTATGGTCGACTTTTACGGCTGATGTTCTCCCAGATTACATATCTAGTATTGTAATTTCTGATTTTTCTCATTAATGGAATTATAAGTCATACCTACACATATTCACACTCACAAACACATTCACACACTCATGCTATTAATGAACAACCATGTACACATGCACACACTTTTGACACACACATAACACACACTCTCTCTCTCACACACACACACACACACACACACTCGAACCAAATTTTACACACACATACACACATCCGACACACCTTTAGAAGCTCGATTAAAAAAATAAGCTACACGAACTCGACATGTGTTTGGCTCGACGCTCGATTAAAATTCAAACAAACTTGATCAATCATGCGTTTGGTTCCGTTTACACCCTATTAACATGTCGATTTTGCGGCAAGAGTGGGATACATATGGATACATATATCAATAAGAATTATATTATCCATTTTAAAATATACATTTATAAATTGTATACTATTTAATCATTTGTCTATCTATTTTTTTCTCTCCCTTATTAAGATCCTAAATCCTAATGTATGGGTCAACCAATTCCAATAGCCCAATCCATGTTAATACTCGGGTCCGCTCGGGTCGGGTCCGGTCGGATCGGATCGGATCGGATCCGTCACGCCTTTATATAAACCTTACACTTCAAATAACATTAGCGCGTCCCCTCTCTCTCTCCGCGGTGTCTTCTCGCAGACTGCAATTTCAAGCTCTCCAAAATCGAGGTTTCTCTATTTCATTACACGCGTGTGTGGATATACGTATATGTATCTATATATATCGATCGCAGCATAATCATCTTGCGTTTGCGACCTGTCAAACTCTTACACCGGTAAATTTTGATCGGTTGTTCCTACTTTTTTCCTCGATGTGTAAATACGATCTACTGTTTTCTGTATCTGTCGTGTTTTTTTTTTTTATTTTTTTATTTATGGTGATAATTACGGCCGAATCGTTTAGGATTAGTTCAGATACTGCCTGTATTATGCTTTATTTGTTGTTGAAGGCGATGTCCAGATTTTACGGAAATTGATGTTTGGAGGTATTTTGTGGATTAAGGTTGAATTATTACGAAATATCGTCTGATGTTTTGTAATTAGGTTAAATTGATCATTGTCTTACAATTTCTGAAATATCCGAGGGTGAAGAATAGGAGAATTGAGAAACAAGAGATTCACATGAGGGAAGAGAGACAAACTGAGTGAGAAAATAGAGAGATAAAACAAGAGAAATAAAAATTGGTTGCGTTTATAGTGCCTGCTCAGTATCAGAATATGCAGCGGAATTGCCGAAGATGGTGAAATAGCAGAAAAGGATGACATTTGTATGGCTTATTGATAAATTTTCACTTATCTGAAACAAACGAGTAGCAACTAGATGCTTCGTCTGAATAATAGAAAATACTTGTGCATGTTCAATTCGATGACTGGGTATTCCACTTGCTTTAGATCTTGTGCTGAAGGATCAGAAAATGAGGAACCGGAAATGTCATAGCAATCTGTCTCTCCCAGGATTAACCATGTTGCTCTCATTTTAATCAATTTCCGCTTGGTGATTTCTAGTTTTCAGACTTTGCTTTCCATTGAAGGGGTAAGTTAGCTTACAGGAATTAGTACATCTAGGACCTCTCTTTTGTATTTAAATTCCTTCATACACGAGAAATGCCATAATACTGTTTGCATTAGTTTCAGCCTCTATTAAAAATGGCTTGAAAAATTGGGTAAGTGGACACTCGATTAATTACCGCAGGCTTGTTTGGTTGTAAAGCTGAGTCTGGTTTCCCTTCACTCCATTTAAAAACTTTCATTCTTCAGCATATAATTTGTCACTCTGATAACCAACCCCGTAGCCTCTAATGTGACTTATGTTATAGCAAGTATAGTATGACTTAAGTTCTCCAAATATTTGTTGTTTCATGGAGTGGGCTAGTTGACTGCTGTCACTTTGCTTGGATTAAGGTATGCCTCTTTCAAAGATGACATCCTTCAGTATTTTACTTGCATTTTGCCAAAGGAACGTTTTTATTTTCGGCATGTGACGATTCCTGTAATAGCTCGCACTTTAGTACTGCATTGTCCTTAAATGGAGAAATTTCTGAAGGCTTCATAAAATTATTTTGAGCAGGAGCTCATGTTTCACTGTTAGATCTCTGTTTTTTTTTTTTTTTGTTTGAGAAGATACTGGATTCTCTGTTGCAATCACTGGAAATAGTTAGCCTATAATCCTATAGGATCTCCCTTCCTAAGTAAATTCAGCAAACATTGACACGAAACTAGTTTCAGTTTATCTTTACTTTATTCAGCATTTAAAATGACCTTCCTCTGTATTCTGTACGGATGATTTCATACTTCTGTCAAACTTTCTGGACCATGTTCAGTGATAAATCCCCTCAGAATACTATGACATCCTCCCCAGTTTAATAACTCTAACTGGAAACTCAAAAGGGTTGCATTGAGTTTTGTTCTCTGTAAACAAGAGTGTATATGAGACAAATGGTGAAATACTTGGGCAGACGCAGATAATATTGTGAATAGTATTATTAGAGTCTTACCATCTTTTGACAGATCGTACCTGAAGTTGTTTCGTATATTCTCTAACGTAATGATGGAAAACTGCCACTCTTTTAAGTTATGAACCTTTTTGTTATCTTGTATCACACTTTTATGCTAAACGAGCATTGCTTTTGCTTGCAGAATAAAAAACATCAGTAACTGCAGACTGAGATAGTGAGATGGCAGAGTCTCAGAAGGGAGATTCTTCTTCTGTTAATATGAAGGAGAAAAACTCATTGCTAGGTATTATCATATTTTCTTGTTTATCATATTTACAGGAAGTACTTTTGTAGCTTATTAATTATTCAGCAAGAAGTAGGTGCATGGCTTTATTTTTGTTCTTTACTTTAGAAATTAGATCCCTAACACGTTTATTGTCGCTCCATCCCCTAGTAAGTAATCTAAGAGTCAGATGGAGCTAGGAATCTCATAAAAGCCATTTTTGACCTCAGACTGCATGTGACTTAAGTGGGAAACCCGACAGGGAAGCTGAATATGGATGAGATACATCCTAATTGTGGGACTTTTGATTTGTAACATTAGAAAACCTGTCTACTTCTATTATGTATTGCACCGCTGCAAGTGTATACTTAATATAAAACTATATAATCTTCATCTGATAGAAAATGCTATTCGTTGTTTGTTATGCTTAATGCAGATATGGATATTGGGAAGGACTTCCTTACTTCTTGGAAATCAATGGCAGAAGGAGATGGAATGGATTTTGACCTTACACCGGTCACTAAGGGCAATAAAAAATCATTTCAATTTGACAAAGCGTAAGTTTTATGAAATCCTTAGCTTATTTCTGATTTCATTAGTTTGATGATTTTGTAACTACAAAAATATGTATAGCGGAAGTTATAATGGTTTTGGCGTCTCTAGATGAATGATGCCTGGGCATTAAGAGCTAAATTCCCTGGAATTTTCTGTTAGCCTTTTGCTTCTCCATAATGCTTAATTATGGAGTTTCTGAGTATCAGTAAAGTTTATGGTTATCAAATATTTGACGATATGATTGGAGCTGGAGTTGAGAATGGCAGTTATTAGTTAGGACTAACGAAATTGCTGCCAAAATTTCAGGGATATGGATTTTAACTTGGATGCTGATTTTGGGAAGATGTCATCTTTCAATATGGATATGTCAGATCTAGATATCTCCCCGCCACTTAAAAAAGATGCAAAATCCAAGGAGTCGAAAGAATCATCCAGTGGAAAGAATAAAGGAAAAAATGATCGTTTTACTTTCGCATTTGATTTTGATGAGTAAGTATGCAGACACTGCTACTTTTTTAAAGTTCTTTTGTTGTATGTTTCTGTGCATACTTCATTTTGTCAAGGCCATTCTATATGAAGGCTGCATTAACAGTGTATTTACATTTCCTTAAATCTAGGTTGGATAAATACAATTTTGATTCAAGCCCAGCGAAAGAGGATTCAAAAGCTAGAAGGGACAAAGATAACAAAGAAAGTTTTCTCAATGGAAGTGCGTGTCAAGATAAGGAAGATGCTATGCACATGAACCTAATTGGAAATACGAGTACCTTAGAAGAAGTGCCCCAAAAGGAATCTGTACCCGGTACTGAGATTACTTTTGACATAGATAGTCTAGTTGAAGGGAGTGCAGATCTTGAACCCACAAGGAAAAATTGTCCCTCTAATTTGGCAATGGACGATGGTGCTACTTCAGAACATTCAGCTGTAATTGATGAAGTTGCATATGATAAAGCAAAGATCATTCCAGAGGCAACAATTGCTCCAATGGAATTATCAAAAACCAGTCGATTCAAAAATTTGGTTTCTTCAAAAGGAGTTGATCTTGAAGCTCATATTGGAACCGATCCCGTGCATGATTTGTCATTTGATACTCTCTCTAAAAATGAGCCAAATGGAGGTAATTCATCAGAGACAAAAGATAAGTCTGACTCCATCGATACAAATGGCACCGTCTCAAATGGAGAGAAAGATGTTAATATGATATCAATATCTGGCTCAACGTACAATTATGAACACACAATGTCTGATAACCCACAGCCCCTGCAGACTATTGCGATCCCAGAGAAGAATAGTGGTGAGAAGACTCAGGCTGGGCTTGAAAATCGTGTGATGGATAATAGAGAGAAAACTGAACGAGGTCAAGTTAGTGAACTAGTTGAAAAATCTCGTACAACTAGTGATGTATCAAAGGTGCTCTGTGACACACCACCTGGCAGAGAGAACCAGGAAAATGCTTCGAAAACCCTCAACTTATCCTTAGTCAGGTAAGATTATGTATGCCATTTTGTATTAAGCTCAAAGAGTTGTATTAATACGGAAAGTTTTATGAAAATGAACTCTTGAAATTTTGCTAATGGTGTTTGATCTGTGGTTTTCATAGCAAGTCCAGTCAACCAGCTGATCAGTTAGAGAAAGAAACAAAGAACAGAAGAGAAAACCTTGTTACCTGCTCAAGGTTTTTTATTCAGGCACAGAAACTTGAACGTCCGGTGCAGAAGGTGTCAACACAGACAACATTTTCCTCATTAAGTAGTAATAAGATGGGCTCCATTCAACCTGGTTCAGCTGAAGGCAGAAGGTCTGTTATATTTATAATTCAAAATATCTTCGTGAAGCATTCATTCTCAAATAAATTTTTCTTATGTAAAACAGGGACCGCGATAGTGTTCAAAGTGATAGAAAACTAGTTTCCCTACCCTTGCAAGATTCTAAAACATTATTAAGGAGGGAACCTCCACAGATACGGAGTAAGGAAAGCTCCAAAGTTCCAGCGATTTGCGGGTGATGCTCGTCCCACAATTCAAGTTTAAATTTCGGTTGAAGCCAAGGGTAATAAGAAGATTACTTTTAGTAATCTGACAAGAATGCCCTTGTTAACATTGTGCAGAGAGGTGAGCAGTGCTGATGGGTTACAAAATAGGAACAAACGGAACGATCCTTCTACTACAGAAAAAGAGGACATGGTGAAAACGAAACCTGCTCCGAGGCAAACAGAAGCGAGAATGAAGGATCTAGATACTCTCAGGTCTGGCATTATTTTCTTGCTCAATCTACTCGAAACTTTGATATTGATTCTCAGAATCAAATTCTTACGGTCTTTCACATTCTCAAGTTGTGTATCGTACTATTTATCGTTGCCTAGTTTTATTCCTGATAGTTAGATTTGCACTGGAAAGACGTTGATACTAATACTTCCATCTCTTTTTGTCTTTATTTCTGAACTTTTGGTAATTTTTTTATACACCATTATTCTGGCTATGAAATTAGGATGTTTAACTTAGATACATTACTAACAGTGGCGGGGTTATATTGTTGAAATCAAATAATTCGTGAAGAATTTGGATTTAATTGGTTTATCTCTGTGAAGCTCTGGTGCAGCCTTTCCCTGTTCAAGCATGGAGATGTTCAAAAAATCAGCATTTAACAGTGGACATCCAAGAATTTTAATGTCTCCAACAACAAAACTTACTTCTCTGGAAGAACATGCACTTTCTTCAATTGAACGTGGCAGAAAGACCTCCAATCCTCATGGACTAAAACTTTCCGGGTAAGTTCATCTATAAATCTTCACGAGTCTTTCTAAGGTTCTAGATGGAGAATTGTATATGTTGATGAAGTTCTATCCAATCTTAATCTTTCAGTTTGAGCCTTGAATCAACAAAATCCCCAGTTCGGAAAGATACTAAATCAGTGGGAAACAGCTGTCAGAACAGAGTTTTACCAGGAAAAACACCATCTGATATTGCCCGTATTCCTGACTCGCAGAAGAAAGCACCTTCTCCCTTACCTTTAAAGAGAAAAACTTTGGAGGTAATCCTTTTCATCTTTATGTAATGTTGAGAGATCAATAGTTATTTAAGTATCATCGAAGAAATCTAACTAAATGACCCCCAGAAGATGACTGCAATTTGTTTCTATAACAGGATAATGGTTCAGATATTATTGCATTGCATCCGTCTAAACGTCTCTCCCATTCACCAACTGCAAACAGGTTCATGTAAATCCATTACATATGATAATTGTTGAAAATGTTACTTTTTCGATTGCGTATTCTCTGGCATGATTGTTTGTGAAATCTGCAGAAATCTCATGGACGCATCAGAAAAGTTTCTTGACAAAAAGGTGATTTCACGAGTGTACTAGTGAAATCCTGTGAAAGCACCAGAAAAAATTCTCGAAAAAAGTTCACATGAATAAAATATTCGATCAGATTTTTTTTTTTTCCTTTACTAGGTACCCAGCACCAATATCAAGGAAAACGATCGCAGCATCAACAGTAAAATCGGCAATTGCCAAGTCTCGACACTTCACATTCCTCATGAAGCGAAGATTAAAGATTTTGAGATGTCAACATTCTCGATTCAAAATGACAACGTTAAACAGGCTGAAGCTTATGGCAAGGAACTTGATCATGTAAGAATAATTGTCGTTTCATAGCTTTTTCTGGTCTTGAATGGTGTGATGGGGGATAAGTGTTTTGTTTGTTTTGCAGCTATGCAACATGCTGAGGAAGAAACATGACGAAGCAAAAGAAATATTGGTTGGAGCTATTGTGAACAGCAATAAGATGCTGTTGCTCAACAATCCTCTTTTCGATGAGAAGATATCCTTCAAGCTTTCCTATAGTTATGCGTTCAATTTTTCGTAATACATGAAATAATGAAAATATAAATTGTGTGAACTTTAACTATCGATTACATTCGCGCAACTCAGGATTTATTTGCCAGATTAGCACTTGATGGGATTCATGGATGAAATCATCAGCTAGAGCATTTATAACCCGTACAAAGGTAGCGTCTCTCTCTCTCTCACACACACACACACACACACACATATGTGTCTAACGGGATTTTGGAATGTGAAATGCAGCATTTTCATCAATAGTCTGGGGGACTGCTATTGTAGTTTGTTTTTCATTCTCAGCTTTGTTATGGTAAAAGCCACGATAATCATTTTAGTTCCTTTGCAGAAAAGGTTCTAACCAGTTTCATACCGATACTGTTCGTGTCCGTCTCGTTGGTTGAGGTATACTAACGTAGGCATTAGCTGGTTTAGTCACGAATACAGGTATTTAGCATGCATTGCCTAGCTATTATCATATCAACTGGTGTTCGATGTTTCGAAATCTATTGCATCACACACGAACAAATTTTATACAAACGTGTTAAACAGAAAGAAAAAAAATCGACTGAGTTGTAACGAGTAGCTTGCGAATTGTCCAAATTGGATGGTCCCGATAACAATTCCGGCGTATACTATACAGTTGTAATAAAAGAACCGTGACATCAAATACTTGGTAGTTAGCTAGCCCTCTGGCCTGAAGGTTTGGCTGGTTTTTGAAATTTGAAGGACCACTCACTAATTGATAAGATTGTATAGAATGGGTTTTCATTTGAGTTTGACATCACATATGAAATGTATGTATTCTAGATTATGTTTCTTTAATTTAGAGAAATAAAATACTCAAGCTGTTCTCGTAAATTACTGTCACACTGAGGTAAGGTCCAATTATGAAAAAATCCCTTATGTTTGGGTATTACAACCATTCATCCCTTCAATTATGAATCTTCTTACACGTCTACCTTTGCGTCGTCAAGTTTAATGAAATCTTCTACAATATGTGGAATATTCCACAGTTTGTACATGTTTTACCCCAGTTTGAAACAAGATGATCTAAGATGTGTCTTTTTCCTTGTAAATATCAGATTGTGGTGCTTTAAAAACTTCATTTTTTGCACAAACACAAGTGCAAACTAGAAAATATTCCACGAAATCTAGAAGATCCTATTAAATTTAATACGATAAAGGTGGAACTGTAAGAAGATTTACGGTTGATGGTAATTGTAATTATTTAGTCAAGAACAATTTTTCGTAATTTAACATTACCGAAAGAGGTGGCCGTAATTTACCGATTTTCCAAAACTAAACTACTTTTTAATATAGTTAAAACAACTAAAGTTAAAGATATAAGTAAAAGGTGAAAAATTCTACCTTTATTTTGACACACCGCCTACTCCCATTATCTTTAAGATATAGTAAGTTTTCCCTTCTCTAAATTCATGGAAATTTCGGTCAAAATAAAAAGTAAACTTTTATTTTGTTATTTTCTTTAATAATATATGTGCATAAAAAAACGATTTTTTTTTAATTCTATCGATTACAATCCAAAAGGAAAATTCGAGTTAGAACATTTTTTTTGTTCAAGTCCAAATTGTTCTGAAAAAAAAAAGGTGGAATTGATTTTCACTTTGGAATAAATTTTTAAGTTTTTCAAAAGTGTGTCCGTCCAATTTTTACCCCTAATTGGAAAATAGGAAGCATTAGTGTATACAAAATTGATTAAAAATCATCAAAATTCACAATCAAATTCGTTGACAAAGTGTATTAGAAAAATAAAAAGGAATGGAGAATTTTGCATAATATAATCAGCAACATATATGGGTACAAAAAAATAAAAAATAAAAAATAATAATAATAATAAAAAATAGAAAATAGAAGCATGGCGCACGTGGTGGTGGCACACTGGTTCTTGGAATTCGTTAGGTAAAGATAAAAACCAGGGGCTCCGGGGACTGAAGTGGAGAACACTGTAGCTGGGGTAGGTAGGTGGTGTTGATTTTTCTTTTTTTCAATTTTCAATTTTCAATTTTCAATACCAAAATTTTCTTTTTTCCTCACCTACTTTGGCAATCGCCATTTCGTTTTCAGACACTTCTTATTATTTATTTAGCCGCATTTTTCATTTCCTTTTTCTTGTTTTTGTCACTGATTTTTATTGAAGATTCTTTCCCCTGGTCTCAAGTATGTTAGAACAAATCTTGGCATCTTTTCTTTTTTTTTTTTATTCTATTTTTCAAGATTTTTTTGCTGCTATATAATCAGGAGTCTGCATTTTAGTTCTCATTGGATGAATTCAATTTTTTTGTGTGAAAAAAATTCAGGTTTTTTGGTAATTCATGGGAGGTATGGATTTCTTGGCTACATCTGAAGGGCAATTGTTTGTTGGTGTTGCTGTTGCTCTTGTTGCTGTTGGTGCTGTGTATTTCTTGTTTTCCTCCAAGAAGCCCAAAGGTATTCGATGAAATGTCTAAGAGAATAAAATTCCACTTTTTATTGTGTTTTTTAATGTTGTTTCTGTCTAATATATGTTGATTGTTGCTGGGTTTTTGTCTGGTGGCTTGCATTGAGCCTAAAGATGATGTATTTGGTTCTTCAATTAAGAAAATCTTCATTTTCGGCTTAATTTTGTATGTAATATGAAGTGGGTTGATTTTAATTTAACCATTTCATGTATGGATTTGGGGTCTGTGTTTCGATTTGTTCGAGTGGATTTTGCATTAGTTTTCGAGGAGGATAAGAAATTACGAACACGTTCTTGCATGTTGTATATAAGACCTTCTATGTTTTATATTGTCGAATCTCTACTTATTAGTATATCTTCTCTGCTTGACAGTTTGCTTGAATCCCGAAACTTTCAAGGAGTTCAAGCTTGTCAAGAAAACGCAACTCAGCCATAACGTAGCAAAGTTCAAATTCGCTCTTCCTACACCCACTTCCGTTTTAGGCCTTCCCATAGGGCAACACATAAGCTGCAGGTTAATTTTGTCAAAATTAATATCTAATAGAATTCGTTTTTAATTGGTTTATATATGGCGTACCGTTTACAATTTGTTCGGTGGAATGGTTTTGTTACAGGGGCAAAGATGGTCAAGGTGAAGAGGTCATTAAACCATACACTCCAACTACTTTGGATTCCGATGTTGGGTATTTTGAGTTAGTTATAAAGGTGCGTTTCCCTATATTTTCACCACCCGTTTATTTGTTTATGCAATAGCATTAATACTTATCAAATTTGTGCTCGATGATAGATGTATCCACAAGGAAGAATGTCTCATCATTTTCGAGAAATGCGTGAAGGTGATTATATGTCCGTCAAAGGACCAAAGGTACAATGCTGTAATCCTATTTAAGACTTAATCTTTATGCGATTTAATTTTTTTTATTATTGTCGGCACCCACATACCCCTTTCCTCAAATTCAAAACGAGAAGAACAAAAATTAAATGAAAAATGAAAATTTACGTGGAAGAATTTTAGAGACAAGTTTTTTTTTTCCTAGAAGCTACTGGTGCTGGATTGCTTTCTATTGGTTATGTCGATTTAATTTGATATTTACACACACACACACACACACACACAGACACACACACACACACACACACACACACACACACACACACACACACACACACACACACACACACACACACACACACACACACACACACACACACACACACACACACAGAGATATAAATCTTGAAAGCTGATTTTGTTTGTGGTTTATTTAAAAAAAATAGGGTCGTTTTAAGTACCAACCGGGCCAAGTGAAAGCATTCGGAATGCTTGCTGGCGGATCTGGAATCACACCAATGTTCCAGGTTAATAATATTCAACAAAATTATATTCGTGTTTTTTCCTCAATTATTTTCTTTTTTTTTCATTTATCGATTGACCTTTAACTAGATTAATTTGTCGTAGATGGAAAAAGGTTGCTAATTTACATATCTTGTTATTTATTTTTCGGTTTCGATTTTAGGTTGCTAGAGCAATCCTCGAAAACCCAAGTGACCACACAAAGGTGCATCTGGTTTACGCTAATGTTACTTCTGATGACATTCTGCTAAAGGTAATAAATATCAGCGGAATTTTTTTGTAAATGAATTTAATTATAGAGGCAATGTTTGTTAATTATCCTATTATCTTATTACGATGGATCCTTGTTACAAATGTTTTTTGCCTGAATACGGTTATTTGTTGGTTGCAGGATGAATTAGATAGTCTTGCAAAAAACTACCCAGACAGGTTCAAAATTTACTACGTACTTAACCAGGTAATTTCTTGATATTACATATCCTTTTTACGGCATTCCGAACAATTACAATTTCGCTTGGATTCTTTTTTTGCTCTCATAATCAGTAATATATAAGTCTTGGGTTTATAAATAGGCAGCCATGAAAATGTGATATTTTTTCCTTAGTTTTTACGCTCTATAAATACTTAAATATATTTGTACGCACATACACTTAGATGTGTGCGTGTTTCGGGTTTTTGGGTTTTCGGGTTTTTGTGTTTCGGGTTTCGGTTTGAGTTTTACCGCATTTTACAGCTTTCTTGATCTTATATACATTATTAATTAATTATTGTGCCCATGTATGTTTGTAGCCTATGTTTTATGTTTAATAGGAGGCTGAAAATAAGGCATTTTAAAGTCTTCGATTATGCATAATCAGGGGTAAATGTGTCTTTTTGTCTTCGTTTACGAGGGTACTAACGATAGCTACGAATTTGGTGAAAATTCCTTAAACATTAAAACCGATTGCATCTATAATATATATGTTAAATTTGATAAGTGATTATTTTGTTTGATTTTGCAAAAGCCCCCGGAAATTTGGAACGGTGGAGTTGGTTTCGTGTCAAAGGAAATGATTCAAGCTAACTGCCCTGCACCAGCATCTGATATTCAGGTTCGAATCGAGCTTTATTAAATTCCGAAAAATAAACCAAAAGTAATTAATACTATAAATGGATAATTTAATTATTAATTTGGTGTTACAGATATTGAGATGTGGTCCACCTCCAATGAACAAGGCTATGGCTGGTCATCTTGAGGCTCTTGGATATTCTTCTGAGATGCAATTTCAGTTCTAATTTTTGCCCTTGCCATTTTTTTTCTTCTAATTTAAACTTTATTTTCGGGTAAAATTACGTTCGAATATTAGGATATAATTTTGCTTCCCTTATTTTTTATTCTGCAATAATGATTTTCAGAGAAATTGTAAACCTTAATCTTTTGTCAATCATAATTAAATAAATTATCCCTTGGTTGAGTTATTTATGAGCTAGATTAAAATAAGATATGAAAAAGAAACAAATTAATAATATTTTCAATTTCAAGGGTATTTGAGCCTTTTCACATCAAAAAATATACTCCCGGTTGTAGATATGGCGAGTGTAGTGCACGAATGGCTCGCAGGGGCTTTATTGATCTTGACTAGATTTTATGGGGGGTTTCTTGCTAATTTTTTAGCTCATGGGTATTTTTTAACAATTAAAAGTTACAGAAGGATGGTAAATGCTAAAACCCTAGCATTACAAGGTTGAATCGATATTGTTTTAAGTTTGTTTGAAGTGTTATCGAGTTTCAAAAAATTATACTACTATAGCCTTTCACCTCATTTACGATAAATTCTTTGGTGCGTGTATAATATGCAGTGCATATTTTTGTCTACGGTTTCACTAACAACCCCTCAAGAAACAAATATAGTGCATATCGGTCCCCTAGACATGAAATCTTGGCTCCGGTAATTTGTTTCAGGGAATGGCTGTAATTGAAAAAACTACAAGGACCTTAAAATATTTTAACATTCCTCAGGGGTGTACATGTAATTTACCAAACAATATATAAAATTCAAACTAACCTTCTCATTAATTGTTTTCAATTAGTAGTAGGGGTGGTAAACGAGCCGAGCCGGCTCGTGAACTCGACGAGCCGGCTCGACAAAGGCTCGAACTCGAGCTCGGATTTTTCGCCAAATATAGTTGTTCGCCAGCTCGCTAGCTGGTTTTTTTTTTTTTTTTTTTTAATATTTTATATATTATATATTATATATTATAATAATAATAATTATTATATATTATCTATTATTATTATTATTATTATTATTATTATTATTATTATTATTATTATTATTATTATTATTATTATTATTATTATTATTATTATTATTATTATTTTATAATGTTTTTCATTAGTTTTAAAAAAATATATAAATATTTTTTAATAAAAAATTAATATTAAAAAAAAGCCAAAAAAAAAAAAAAGACATAATGAGCTCGAGCTCGAGCCCAAAAAAAATAACTCCATGAGCTCGAGCTCGGCATAATGGACTCGAGCTCGAGCCTGCCAAAACAGCCGAGCTCGGCTCGTTCACATCCCTAATTAGTAGTATTTTTTTGTCAACTAATTAGGGCCAATTATACTACCTAGGATCTATCAATACTTGGAAGTTGAACCTGTCTTAGTTAAAACCTGTTTGAATCATACTACAAATATACGTTTGAATAAATTTCATGTCATGTGATTATTTAAACGAGACCTTATAATAAAATGTTTTTTTACACATTTATCAATGAATTTTCTGATTTGCATTCATTAAAAAAAAATTAATTTTCGATGCTGATTCTGCTCACAATTAAATTAATGTTCTGCTCATAATTTCAAATCTCAAGAAACATCATGTGACAAGGTTTTCTGTGATTGGTTCGTATTGAATGAACCGGAATAAGTGCAGTAAAAAAACCTACACTCTCGTATATAGTTTGCATGTAAATCACAGTACGATCTAACAATCGTTGGCAAGATAATTCGAACTTGGGTCAATTGACACAAGTTTACTTGCTACAGTCATTAGGTCATCCTTACGGGACAGAACAGTAACAAAGTTAAATTATAATTATTAAACGTTTTTGTAATTTATAATTTTCAATTAAGAAATCAAAAATCTTTAAACTTGTGGATATTAGTAATTATCTGATAATAATATTTTTTTTCTTAAAAAAAATTGGTGATAGATTTTTTATGAAAGTGTACTTAATTTATAATACTTTTTTTTTTTTCGTCGTGGATTTTTTTTAATAATTATTTTGTCATTCTGGCAGTTGGAGCAAGTGAGCCTTTGATAGTTGACCAAAGTTCGTATTCTCGTGTACCTTGCCAGCTATTATACGAGAATAAATGTATCTAGTGCACCTATATGGTTGCACGCATATTTAAAAAAAAAAACTAGGAAAACATTTAGGAAGATTGCATAATTTTGCAATAACAATTGATTTTCTTTAACTATTTATTTATTTATTCATTTATCATTAAATTTTTTATTTAAACAAGGCAAAACGAAGGAGAGACCGCTTCTTCAGATTCTTCCTACTATCATGCTGCACAAAAAATATTAGACAAAATAAATAAATAAATAAATATTTATTTCTTGAATTAAATAAAAATAAAATAAAATAAAAGCAAGTAGGAAAATACAGAGAGACAAAAGCTGGATACGTGCTAAAGAAAACAGCAAAATAATATGTACAATAATATAAATAAATATTAGAAATCACACTTTTGTCCATTTTCGGTGCAAGAACTCCTCTCACTTTCATTTGTCTTCTCTTCTCTAATTAATTTCTCAAATACTTGAGATAAAGAACCTGATAAATCAAAATCCATCTGGGTTTTGTATTTTCTTGCACATTTTGTTTTCATGGTGTCAACTTTTCAAACCAACATTTTCTTCCCCAATATTTTATCTTTTTTTTTCTCTCTCTCTCTCTCTCTCTCTCTCTCTCTCTCTCTCTCTCTCTCTATTTCTGAATCTCTGTAGTTTATTGGGTTTTCCGAAACCAGATTCTTTACCGTTTCGATTTTCTACATACATGCAACCTAATTCGTTGATTAGAAATGCAGAAAGTGCGAAAAAAATGACCTGATTTTGAATGCCTTTTATGTGTTTGCTTATTTTCCTCAATGAGTAGTTTTCCTTAGCTACCCTCAAAAACTAAATCTTTTATTCCACCTTAGAAATCAGAAGGGCCAGTGTTTGATAGAATATTTTCTTTCGGTCATCATCATGCTTACACTTCTAGTTCAATAAATTCTTGAAAATATTGTAGGAATTTTATTTCTTCTCTGGTTTTTGAATGTCAAAAAACAAAATGTGGCTCATTTCCCACAAATTCCTGTTCTGTTTGTTCTTGATGACATCGACGTTGTTGATACTATCTCGATTGTTAACCCTGAGATCGACGGGTGGGCCCTATTCTCTCGATTCTATTACATTCTCGAGCTCCAACATTCTAACAATGGCAGAAACTGAGAATCTTGATTCATCTTGTTACACAAATAACCAAATTCTCAAGGTTTTCATGTACGATTTGCCCCCTCAATTCCACTTCGGCCTATTGGGTTGGAAAGCCGCGGGCCCTACTGTATGGCCCGATATTCGATCACAACAAGTCCCCGAATATGCAGGTGGATTAAATTTACAGCACAGTATAGAGTATTGGCTCACTTTAGATCTCTTAAACTCAGAATTCTCGAAAAATCTGAGTGGCAGAACCGCGGTTAGAGTGCGTAACTCTAGTGAAGCCGATGTTATCTTTGTCCCGTTTTTCGCATCCATTAGTTATAATAGGTACTCGAAGGTGAAGACTAGAGGCAGTAAGAAAAGTATTAATGATTTATTACAAGAAAATTTGGTTAGTTTTTTGTCTGCTCAAGAGGAGTGGAAAAAATCGGGTGGAAAAGATCATATAGTGGTTGCTCATCATCCGAATAGTCTTTTATATGCAAGGATGAAGCTTTGGCCTGCGATTTACATTCTTGCAGATTTCGGGAGGTACCCTCCAACGGTGGCTAATGTTGAGAAAGATGTTATTGCACCTTACAAGCATTTGATCACGAGTTATGTTGATGACAAATCCGATTTCGATAGTCGTAAAACTTTGCTCCATTTTCAGGGATCTATTTACAGAAAAGATGTAAGTATTTGTCGCTTTTAAGTTAAATATGCTATTTTGCGTTTCTGATGATAAATATGTTATATTGGTTTAACATTTCTAGTAATGATTGTTGATGGCTTGATTCTCTACATGCTGCTGTGAGTTTATATATGGAATCTGTCTGATTAAGCCTTGTTTGGTTGGTAAGATTAGCCATGATTAGTTAAACAATCGGACCTCATTGGATGTTTGGTTAGTCTAATAAATTTTTGGGGTTGGCCTGTAATTGTGGAAAAAAAATGGCTCGAATCTTGGCTAATTGGGAGATCTTTATTTATTATACCTCCCATGGTCCAATAATATTGTTGAATTTTCATACGATAATTTAATTTTATCTTGGCTAATCTTATCTTAGGAACCAAACGAGACCTCAACTACACGTATCCGAGTTTGATTCGAACTCGAAAAACAACGTTTCTGTTCTATTACATACCTTTGATTCCATTGAACCTCTTACATGATGTGTTTCAAAGCATATAATTCCAATTCTTAAGAAATATTTGACATTTATAGTTTCGTAGTTTTGTTTCAACACTTCATTTATTTTTCTCATTTTTTCAGGGTGGAATAATTAGGCAGGAATTATACTACATGCTAAAAAACGAAAAAGACGTGCATTTCTCATTCGGAAGCATCCAAGGCGACGGAATTAGCACGGCATCCAAAGGGATGCACTCTTCGAAATTCTGCCTCAACATTGCAGGCGACACCCCTTCTTCGAACCGACTCTTCGACGCTATAGCCAGCCACTGCGTGCCTGTAATAATCAGCGACGACATCGAACTTCCGTTTGAAGACATCATCAACTACTCCGAGTTCTGCATATTTGTCCCTTCATCGGACGCTGTAAGAGAAAATTTTCTCATAAATTTAATTAGGAATATTAGTAAGGAGAAGTGGACAAGAATGTGGGAAAAGCTAAAAGAAGTGGAACATTTCTTCGAGTTTCATTATCCTTCGCAAGAAAATGATGCTGTGCAGATGATATGGAGGGCGATTCTCCGGAAGGTTCCGTCTATTGATCGAAAGATTCATAAGTTGGGAAGATTTTCTCGTGGGGTTGTTAGTGGAGAAAGTGGGCTTCGCTCGATTTCTGTGCCGAGGAATTTTTGGTGAAATTCGAGGGAAAAAGATGTGTTGTTGAAGATTGTAGGAGCTCTGCTCTCTATTTGAAACCAAGCTTTAAAAAGTAAGGTCTCTCTCCTTTTTTTTTTTCTTGTAAGTTATGGAAAAATTACGGCCACCTCCTTGAGTTATGGTCAAATTACGAAAATCCCCCTCCTGTTTGACCCAAACAGCCACCCCCTTCAACTATGTATTATCTTACGAAAAGACCCCTCCAGAGGTAAATTTACGAAAAGACCCCTCCAGAGGTAAAACCGAACCGAAATTTCGGTACGTCAAAATTTCATACCCATTTGGTTCGGTAAATAACCGAATTATATAAATTTTATGTAAAAATATTTAAAAGGAGGGGGTGACTGTAATTACCGAAACAAGAGGGGGGATTTTGTAATTTAGCCATACCTCAGGGGGTGTCTGTGATTTGCGCTATAATTTAATTTTGTAATATATATATTTTTAAATATTAATTTGTATATTTTTTTACCAACAGGTAGTAATTGTGAAGATAGTTGATCCAGAAATATTGAAGATTTGATTTTAAGGATAAGACAATGTTGTCAAAATCAGCAGAATGATGGAAGAGAGGGGTTGTATTGATTTATTTTTGCTGCTTTATTTTGTTTTGACAAATTTTGTTGTACCGATTCCAACCTCGCGGATTTATCTGAATCGAGATTTTTATCGGGCTTCGAAAAGGGAATGGCTTCTAATTGTAATACGTTGCAAGTATAATTTCACCAGTGTCGAAATTATCTAGCGAATTTGTAACACCTACGCAACAATTACGTTGACATAACATGTGCGTTAGTGTTACGGTCAAATTTATGTTACACGTATATGGATTAGCGTGTATCTTAGTGTGTGAATGAATATAGCTATGATATATTCCGCATGGTGTAGCATGAAATAAATTGCGGCGGCGTTTTTTTTTTTGGGGGTTGTTTTGGAAAGAGTAAACAAAATAGGATTGTTTTGAAGAGTGTAACCAAAATAGAGTCTGTCGCCCGACGACTTCATGACGTGTCTCCACGTTCAGCGATGACATTAAATCCCAACTTTTAATTTTTTTATTTTTTTTGAATTTTCAACATTTTGGTTATCTAAAAAAACCTAAAATATAATAAAATATAAAATACATTTTTTAGCATCTTTTTAATCTAAAGAAAACATAAAATACATTAATTTTATTCGAATTTTCATTATTTTTTTCAGCATTTTTATAATCTTAAAAAAATACATTTTTGTTGCCGCTGACCGTGGCGACACAACATGATGTCGCCAGGCCACGTAGCGGCAGACTCTATATCGGTTACACTCTTCGAAACAACCCTATTTTGTTTACCATTTTCCAAAACAACCCCCAAAAAAAATATTAATCCGTCACTGTAAAAATAA
This sequence comes from Erythranthe guttata, assembly GCF_056151865.1. Classification (NCBI taxonomy): domain Eukaryota; kingdom Viridiplantae; phylum Streptophyta; class Magnoliopsida; order Lamiales; family Phrymaceae; genus Erythranthe; species Erythranthe guttata. Next base: position 18,144,545 of record NC_142542.1, read on the forward strand.
AACAAAATTTATGTTTTTTGTTCCCCTTACCGGTTGTTGAAACTAATATATGATAGAAACAAAATAAACGATCATTCCAAAGTGAGTGGTCGCCGAAGAAATACGCAACAGGGCGAACATTTGCAACCATGGCTGCAAAACCAATAGTTGCAAGAAGTTGAAGAGTGAGTATTGAATGAAAACCCATCTCAAATCCGGGCTTTCTTGCATCAATGGGTAAAGCATCGGTTCCAGCTTCCACGTGGAAAAATACGATGTTCTGTATTTCTACTGTATCAAATACAAGTAACGATCGGCTTATTTTTTTTTTTCTTTTTCAGATAGATTATCAGGTAACAAAAAAGGGTCCTTTATATAGATTCAAGTCAATAGGGAACAATGGCAGAGTCCATGAAAGGCTGCTACCTAGTAGCTGGAAATTCAAACAGAAAATAAAACAATAATGCAAATTGGCAATTAAAATGAAAAGCAAGAAAACGAGCACATGCTAATATGCTCGGTTTCTAGTATTGTAATATCAAATGAGAAGAAAGTGAAGCAACTCGGTTTAATCTGACTATCGGCAACTCTGAAAACGGTCATCAAGGAAAGGAAGAGATTGATGACATCCAAATAGAGTGCAACGGCAGCCCAAATGTACTGATCGTACATATATCGTTTGATCAGATTATCAGTGTCGTAAACGATGTACCCGAAGAATATTATGGAGCCGTAGATCATTACGCTTATACGACCCAATGGGAAGAAAATCTGAAACAAGAAATTGTATAAACAAACAATCACATAAATGAACAATCGGCTTTGATGCATATTTCGATCGTAATTTATTCTTGTAAGTCGAATATGACGATTTGATATTAAATAATGAAAATGCACCAAAGTGAAAGGGTCCGAGGAAATTGAAATTGTGCCCTCTCTTTGCAGCCCAGAATGTGTACAAGGTTAGACTTATCATCACTGCAGCAGTTAAGATTACGGATTCCAGTATCACTTTTCCTGCAACTAAATTCAAATCATCCCAATTCTTTTGTCAATCAATCGATAATAAATAAATCGAAACAACCATATAATAATAATAATTTAAAAAAAAATAACAAGTGGATGCCATGCCATTGATACAAAATACAACTTGAATGTCATAAGCAGACAACAGAAGTCCATCTCAAGTTTCTTTATGGGAATTATAGGTAATAGAACAAGACAAATCACAATCCACAAATATCCGAAAAACAGACGGTTACAAAAAGAAGACCTTGCAAAAAATCAAGAACGGAGAGAACCACTTACCACTTGTGAAGGCACATGTCAACCCCACAGCAAAAGCAAGAGACAGAGTGAAAATACCAAGAAGGAAATAATTCCATGGTTGCCTCTGGTAATAGTAATACAAAGGGCACAAAACTGCAAAAAAAAATAAATCAAAAAACCCATTTCACCAAACAACAATAATTTCAAAATTAAATACCAATAAAAATAAAACAGTACCACCTAAAATAAAATAAAAATTGTGGCGATTTTGTGGAAACAATCGACCAACCAATGCGGAGCTGCATCGTCGCCGGATTATTACCTCACCTGCATGCCCACGTTGCGGAGCTAGTAATGAATCGGCGTTACATATTATCGCAACATGCAAAGGAATGAACCAGGTTTCGGAAAAACCACCTTTTGGCATCAACCCAACTGTTGCAAGAAAGAATAATTTCAGTTTTTCTTTGACATTCATAGAGATATTATTTATTTTTTAGCGGAATAAATTGATAAGCACTGCGATCAATGTCCAACAAGAGAATGCAATTCTTGCTGCCTCATTGAACCAGTCCTAGCATAATTTAATTTTGGGAATCTTTTGGTTTCGCCCTGCCAGGGCTCATCAGGGGTTCGGCACCAGAACCCGACCTAATAATTTATTTTATTTTTATTTTTTTTATAAATAAGGAAAATGCTAAAAAAAATGCATAATTACATTATGTTTCAAACAATCAAGGTTCCACAAGATAAAGCAAGGAATTTTTAAATTTTTTTAACTAGTTTGTAGATAAACTCAAAATTGATAAATAAGTGTAATGTGTGGTGATTAATATACCGTGGATTTAGCCAGTCAGTCAATAGCTTTCACTCTGACTCATGGCAGCTCTTTCGCACGAAGCTTCTGACGGAACTCTATCTTTGATGGTAGCTTTTTTTTCATAAGTAGCATTAATTCGCTCATCGGAGTAGGTAGCTTTTTCCATTTGCACTAAATTTTTAATTAGCGTGGTAGCTCTCACTCTATCTCTCGAGGCAGCTTTTTCTCATGAATAGCTCTTCACTCATCAAAGTAGGTAGCTTTTTCCGTACGCGCTTCGTAGGTAGCTTTTAGCCCTCTTGAGTCAAGTTGCTTTTCTTTCTGTCAAAGGCCTCTGAATTATATTTTAATGGTTAAATCTAATAACGTGGATTCAGCCAGTCAGTAGCTTTCACTCTGACTCACGGCAGCTCTTTCGCACGAAGCTTCTGACGGTAGCTTTCACTCTATCTTTGACGGTAGCTTATTTTCACAAGTAGCATTCACTCATCGGAGTAGGTAGCTTTTTCCATTTTCACTAAATTCTTAATTAGCGTGGCAGCTCTCACTCTATCTCTCGAGGCAGCTTTTTCTCATGAGTAGCTATTCACTCATCAAAGTAGGTAGCTTTTTCCGTACGCGCGTCGTAGGTAGCTTTTAGTCCTCTGTGATAGGTTGCTTTGTTTTCTGTCAAAGGCCTCTGAATTATATTTTCATGGTTAAATCTAATAACGTGGATTTAGCCAGTCAGTAGCTTTCACTGACTTTCACTCTGACTCACGGCAGCTCTTTCGCACGAAGCTTCTGACGGTAGCTTTCACTCTATCTTTGACGGTAGCTTTTTTTTCATAAGTAGCATTCACTCATCGGAGTAGGTAGCTTTTTCCATTTTCACTAAATTCTTAATTAGCGTGGTAGCTCTCACTCTATCTCTCGAGGCAGCTTTTTCTCATGAATAGCTTTTCACTCATCAAAATAGGTAGCTTTTTCCGTACGCACTTCGTGGGTAGCTTTCACTCATTTGAGCCAGGCAGCTTTTTCTGTCAAAGGCTTCCAAATTCTATTTTCATGGTTGAATCTATTTTCAAAATCAGATACACACCGTGCACAATTTAAGTTCACACAAACCTAATAACTTCACATAACGAGCAATCGGCCAAAGTGCAATGGATGGTGATTAATCGTAACGTGGATTTAGCCGGTCAACAGTTTTCACTCTTGACTCACAAAAGCTTTTACTAACGAAGCTTCTGACGTTAGCTTTCACTCTATCTTTGACGGTAGCTTTTTTTCATAAGTAGCATTCACTCATCGGAGTAGGTAGCTTTTTCCATTTTCACTAAATTTTTAATTAGTGTGGTAGCTCTCACTCTATCTCTCGAGGCAGCTTTTTCTCATAAAGAGCTCTTCACTCATCAAAGTAGGTAGCTTTTTCCATACGGGCTTCGTGGGTAGATTTCACTCATTTGAGCCAGGCAGCTTTTTCTGTCAAAGGCCTCCAAATTATATTTTCATGGTTGAATCTATTTACAAAACCAGATATACACCGTGCACAATTTAAGTTAGAACAACCTAATAACTTCACATAACAAGCAATCGGCCAAAGTGCAATGGATGGCGATTTATCATAACGTGGACTAGCTGGTCAGTAGCTTTCACTCTTGATTCACGAAAGCTTTTACTAACGAAGCTTCTGACGGTAGCTTTCACTCTATCTTTGATGGTAGATTTTTTTCATAAGTAGCATTAATTCACTCATCGGAGTAGGTAGCCTTTTCCATTTGCACTAAATTCTTAATTAGCGTGGCAGCTCTCACTCTATCTCTCGAGGCAGCTTTTTCTCATGATTAGCTATTTTCACTCATCAAAGTAGGTAGCTTTTTTCCGTACGCGCTTCGTAGGTAGCTTTTAGTCTCTGAGTCAGGTTGCTTTTTTTTCTTTTTCTGTCAAAGGCCTCTAAATTATATTTTCATGGTTGAATCTATCTTGGCATATCATTCCGCTAGATTTTGAATTCAAATACAGCTTAATCAATTTTATTTTCCCACATTGCCAGAACATAGAATATTCAGAACCAGATATACAATGTGAATAATTTAAATTTACTCAAACCATAATCAAATATATTTCATGTAGAATATACTGCATCAAATAGACTTAACAAATAAATAAAAAAGAAAAAGAAAAATATGAACAGACAAATAAAAGAAAAAAAATATGAACAAAAGACATGAAGAGAGATAAACTTAGGAGTAACCCCAGCTACTAAATCACAAAAGAACATGCATCATCAATCACGAGTAATATCAAAATTAAGGAAAATTAAAGTATTCGGCTCTGATACCATACCATGTAAAAACAAGAGAAATATTAAAAGTATTCGGCTTGCCGAGTAGTAATTCATTCATGTGGAATTTTCATACAGATCCTGCCCAACACTCTGAACAATCCCAATTTTTCATGAAGATTGACTCAAAATTAGTTTAGGGATATTCGTGCGGAAATTTGAAATTATTTTCGCGGGTGTTTTTGTTTCAATTAATAATAAAATACGGATTTGAGGGTTTGTTTGTTTGAAATTGGTCGAAGCTAGGGTTTCCGAATTTGAGGGTTTGTGATTTTATTTAAACTCGCAAGCAGCAGGCCTCGATCCATTGATCAGATCAGATCTCAATTGAAAAAGAAATCAAGCAGAAGAAGAAGAAGTAAAGGAATGTACGTACTTACAACACGACGAAGGCGAACGACGTCGTAACACTCATATCTGCAAACTTCTTCTCTCTCTGGGATTTGGTGTGGAAATATTTTTGGGATTTGAATGTTATTTATAGACGAGTCTCCTAATCCTAATCCAAGTCCTACTAGTACTACGGCTCTTTTTCATACTACTATTTCACACGTGTCAAGTTCTGCTTTTACAATGTGTGCATATTTTTTAGGGTAAATTATACCTAATAAAATGTATTTTATGTTTTTTTTAAGATTAAAAAAATGCTAAAAAATTTATTTTATGCGTTTTATATTTTTATTGATTTTTTATGTTTTTCTTTTAAGATAACAAAAATGCTGAAAATTCGAAATTAAAAACAAAAATTCAGATTTAATGTTGCCGCTGTCCGTGGGCTGACCGTGGCGACACGTCCTGAAGTCACCACTCCACGTGGCGACACATCATGAAGTCGTCAGGCCACGTGACTACAGACTCAATTTTGGTTACACCCTTCAAAACAACCCTATTTTTATTTGAAATACATATTTTCAAGTTTTCTTTTTTTTCGAAAAATATTTTCAAGTTGATAAGGTAAAAATCGCAATGTGTTGATATATAAGGAAAGACTGCAAACTTACTCTCCAGACCAACCAAATGATGCAATGTACAAACTAACGCGCTCTATATCGAGCCATAATATTTAAATTCCGTTTCAAAACAAGCACACAAACATAGGAGCTTGCCAAATATCATTGCTCTATGAAAATTACAATCCAGAGCCTAATATTGAAATCTCGGTTATCAGGTCAAGAAACACAAGTACGTAAGGAATTCTTTAAAGTACACAAGATCGGATAAATATATATTCTCCGATATTTCCACTGAGTTCATCCAAATGTCTCAATGAGGAAACCCTTGTAGATGCTCATGAACTTGGCTACGAATGCTGCATTTATAGATCGAAATTAAAAATAATAATATTAATAAAAAAATATTGCTTTAGATAAACAATTCAAAAAATCACAAAATCCAACATTATCGTGTGACGTACCTTCAAGGTGAAATATTGCTTTCTGTCCAAGACGCAACCTATGTTCCTGACGAAACATGTTGTTGCTTTAGATATAATAACATAACTTCGTTGAGGAAAGAAATATTGAAATATAGCAGATGATACCAGCCATGCATATATCAAATAATTATTAATCGAATATAAACATTGGCTATAAATATTAAAGAAAAATCCTCGAGTGAGGAATTGCATGGGGAGAAAGAAAAAACGCAGTGAAGTCATATATACTTACATAATACGCAGCCCAATGAGAGATCTCATGCTTCAGTTCCATATCCAATTTCTTCAACAATTCAGAGAGCAGCCTCTGCAATTATATAAACAAAAAAAATATATAAAAAATTCCAACTATATATCAGTAGTTTTAGTTGTATATTCGTTGAATTTGAGAAAACGGGTGGGATTGGAAAGCACAAAATCGAACCTTTAAAATAATTTCTGGAGGAATGCAATTGATGAGTAGCTCATATAGCTTTCCCCGAACCTCAAACAACCTAGACAAAGTATTGTACTAGTCATTAAAAATCGGGTTGCTTATGACAGTGATAACAAGTAACAACATTAATTATAATTACAACTAATAAGAAAATTAACAACAGGGTAAGTACAAAAGTTACAAGTTGTGTCATGTCATAGTGGTAAAATAAAGGGTAAATTACGAAAACCCCCCGAACTTAGGTTAAATTGCGAAAACACCCCCAGCTATCCATAATTACCAAAATTATCCCGACGTTTGTTCCCGTATTACACCAACGCCCTTACGCTGTGATTTTTCAAGAAATCTTTTTTATTAAAGGGAATATTCCCCGAAAAATGTCAATTTTACCCATGCAGACGAGGCATTTTTTATGCTACTTTTGAAAGATAAAAGTTACCCTATGGGGCCTTTAAACGGAATCTTTATTTTTCTTATAATGACACATTCACAACTTTTTAGTATTAGCATTACCCCTTTAAGAGTAATTTTTACCTTTAAAAAGTAGCATAAAAGAAATTCCAAGTTTGCCGGGGTATAATTGACATTTTTCGGGAAATATTCCCAGGAGTCAAAAACATTACGTGAAAAATCACACCGTAAGGGGGTCGGTGTAAGACGGAAACAAACGTTGGGGGGATTTTAGCAATTACGGATAGGTGGGGTGGGGTGGGGTGTTTTTCGTAATTTGGCCTAAGTTCAGGGGGTTTTCGTAATTCACCCTAAAATATAATAAATTTAATATTTATGTGCTATTTCCCAACAACAATTATTTATTCTTACCGATACTTGTGCTTTATAGATCAAGATTTTAAAACGAATAACATGTTACATTGATGGGTACTTTTTACATTTAATTATTTTATATCTTTTGATAAATTTTGCATAAAAAAATATTGAAAATCATACCGTTTAGGACTCTGTTCCTTAAATATGCTTGATGCTATTTCAGACACATATTCCTCCCAATCCATGGGGGGTATGGCTTGATTGATTGTAAAAGGGTACCTAGAGTGAAACAGCACAAAATTAGCATATATGATATAACAAAAGGTACAGTGCAATTTTTGCATATGAAGAAAAGGTAAAAAAAACAGAACTTACTGTTGGACACGACAAGTTTCAAATGACAAAATTGCCCTCCTCAGGCTTCTATTAGACTGCTGTGCTATCCGATCAGAAAAACCAGATGGAAGTTGCAAACCTTCTTTCTTACCAATAAACTCCAACACCTTTGCAATCTGCCATTTTTAAATAATTTATTACTTGCAAAGAATAGAATACATCACTGAAGTCTAATAATCCTGTAAGTGCCACCGAGGATAACTGTAAGGTAATGGAGATAGCATGCCAAAAGTTGCTAATAAGCCATTGTTAAGAACATGCCAAAAGTGTCATTCTAGTTAACGTCTTGGAATACGAGTATAATCAAGAATCAAGTGCCAGCTGTTCATCTCCATTAACTATCGTAGATTCTAAGGCCTGATTCTAACACATAAGCAACTCAATAGCGAAGAAACTACATAATCGTAACAAGATGATTATGTAATAACAACATACATCCAAATTCATATATCAATAGCATGGATATCAAGGAGGCTCGTTTTTACTAAAATCAAAATAAATAGAAAAAAAAACTGACCTCGCCTTCTGTTGGTGCATTTATTCGCATATTTAGGCAACGAGAGCGGATAGCTTCAGTCACTTTGGAGGAGCTATTACAGCACAGAATGAGTCGGCAAGATGAGCTATATTTCTCCATTGTTCTTCGGAGCGAGTGTTGGGCTTCCCTCGATAGTTTGTCAACCTCATTCAGCACTAGAACTGATAATTTCACCATACCATGTCATTAGTACATAGAATTTATAAGTTATTACCACAGATTTACGTTCGTTAATACTTCCTCAAAGTTCTTTCAAAGTGAAAAGAAAAGCATATTTCCAATTGCAAAATTGGTATAGGCAATTAGGGTGAAAGAGTTACCTTTGAAACCCTTCTTTCCCTTAGTGTCGATAGGTCGATTTTTAGCCATTTCCTTGATTATCTCTTGAACAACGTACCGATCTTGAAATCCCGCATCACTAGGGCTCAGCTCAACATGGTGTGTGCTCGACATTGTCGTGAGCTCGACATCAATTGTTCTAGTCCCAGCCTGTATCAACAACAAATTTCAATTTCGTATTCAAATTAGAACCTCTAAATAAAACCTCGCCGTACGATATATATGTGTGTGTGTGTCTGAATAGAATACTCACATCAACTTTCCAGTTCTTGTTTTCGACTTTCACCTGCAGAGGGTGAACATCTTAACAGTCAAATTGAGGTAACCTTCAGTAAAACTTTGCAATTTGCTTTTGTAAGTAAATAAACAGAAAATCATGACAAAATTTCACCTTATCGGCGCTGGCACCGAAGATTTGTCTGAGAAGGGCCATAATTAGGGTTTTCTTACCCGACCCGGATGGCCCATAGAAGAGCAAATGGGGGCAATCTTGCTCCGTCACCTTCAACAAATAATAAAATTAACATAGAACAACAACCAAATTCGAAACTTTTCTCCTCGACTTGATTCCAAAAAATCTCGATTAATTACAACAATTACCAGTTTCTTCAGATTCTGAGCGATTTCTTCGTGGATCAGAACCTTATCTAGGGTTTTGGGACGATATTTATCCACCCACAACATCTCTTCTCCAAATTTCTTCTTCTTCTTCTTCGAGATTTTGCAGAGTGAATGGAAGAGAGTAGTAGAACCTGTGCGATATATTAATTTGGGGGTGAAGAGAGAGAAAGTGGCGGGAAAGAGTAGGTTAAGGTAACAAAGCTGTAGGCCTATGGATTAAAGTCGCTGTTTCAGAATAGCAACTTTATTATAAAAACATACTTTTTTATTATTATTATTATTATTATTAACACCTCAATAACGATATTTTAATATACATCAAATATTGATATACATAACTTACTTTTGGGGCTTTGTGAAAATTTGGAAGATAGGAGTCTGATATATATTTAAATATAGTAGAACATCGATAAATTAATACTTTATAAATTAATAATCTCGCTTAAATAATAGTCTTTTTTTTTTTATTCGGACTCGGTAAAAACCTACTTAATTATTAGTTCGATAATTTAATATTTTCGCTAAATTAATAGAATTTTGTTAGTCACGACTGTATTAATTTATAGAGGTTTAACTGTTGTTTTAGCATTTTGTGACATAAAATGAAATCCGACTTCTCATATTTTCATGCATTTTCTATAAAAAAAATCAACGGGTACTTCTAAATTCTAAAGTTCGAATATTTGTATATATATATATATATATATATATATATATATATATATATATATATATATATATATATACTATAAATATTTTTTTTCGAGCTATTTTAGGTTGGAGGTCGTAATTAAGACCGCATGTGTGGCTTGCCCACAAGGCCGGCATTGTGATAGATACTCCGTAAGCGGCTAGAAATAAATTTATCCGGAAAAAAAAACTCGAAAACGAACATTAATTTATTGTTTAAGATCATATATATATAGGTAGGCTACACTAATAATTATTACATTGAATTATATTAGCGAAAAATGTGATTGGCGAATGCAACAGCAGGATCGTGGCTCTCATCCTCTTCTTCGTCTTCGTCTTGTAGGGCCCGGCCCGACAGATGAAGATTAACGGGGTCGAAACTGTTGTTGGAAGGTGCAGTTTCTGCAAAGTTGGTGCTAAAAGTGCTATTGTTGTTATGATGCAAGTTGCTAATCAGATTATTGCAGTTTGAAGCAGAAGAAGTGTTGGAATAAGCTGCACCAATATTATTATCATTATTACTATTAATAATATGGTGCTGTGTTTGGTGCTGATTTTGCAGATGTGGCGAATTTTGATGATGAAGTGTGTTTGCCAAAACAAATCTGCTGTTTATTAGCTGAGTTTGCACTACTGACAGCTCTGCTTGTAGTGATGCCACCTAATTATTATTTACATATTTATCCCACAAAAAAGAAGAAAAAAACATTAGAATATTACTAAAATACCCAACTATATATATATGCCTGATAAATTCAACAATGCTCGTTTGGTTTTGTTGGAGAAATTAGTTAAAATTAATTAAATAATTGGACTTTATTTGATATTTGGTATACCAAATAAATTACTAGGTCCAACCGCTAAAATTATATTATCATGGCTTATTCTGTCTTTGAGCTTTTTTCGTTCGACGTCTCGAGGTCTGATAAAATAATTGGATTATTTAATTTTATGTTCGCTAATCTTATCTTGGCAACCAAACGAGGCCCAAAGATACGTATTTCAGATTCTTTTTCTTATTTATTTATTTTTTATTTGGTACAAAAATTAAAAGTGGTTGACATGTTATATATATATATATATATATATATATATATATATATATATATATATATATATCTTAGATGGCAAAACTATGTAGTGCATATACACAACATGGTTCAGTTTATATATACCAGCTCATAGCAACTTTTAAGCAGATATAATAAGCTTTATGCATAATATATATTCTAGAAGTGATTCTTTGATCAAGTTTTTTTCCTTTTTCTGGTTTTTGGTTATTAATTATAAAATGACAGAACTAATCTTAGCTCATGCAAGAGAATCGAAAAATCATAATAAAAAAATTTCGAATTCTTTTAGGAGAAATGAGTTTTAATTACCTGCTGCTGCAGAGCAATGATAGTGGACACGCAGCCGTAAACCGGGTCGGAGAGCCTGGCCTGAGCCTCGTACGAGATGGTCACCACCGCGTCCTGCCGCCTGTTTGCCGGGATGTGCGTCAGAAGCTTCGACACATTACTCGCCCCAAACACCTTATGCACCGCCGCGAAACGGGCGGCCCCCTGGTCCGACCCGAAATGCGGTGCGAATATGCACCCGCTCACGCACTTCCTCCTCAAGAACTTGCACGCACCGCACGGTGCGGTGGCCGGAGCTTGGGCGGCACCACCATCGGCCCCCGCCTCGCCTCCGTGCCCGGAGGAGCTCCTCCTTCCGGGCCCCCTCCGCCGGTTCTCGGACGCCCCGCCGTCAACTTGTGGCATATCCATGCAGAAAGAAAAAAAAAAGTGTGTAAATAACTTATATATATAGAAGGTATGTTTAATTAGTGAGGAAATTAATTAGCAAAAGGTTATTGAGTTTAAAAGGGCAAAAAATAAATAAATTAAAGTGTGTTATGGTTAATGTATAGGAGTGGGGGTGGGGGGTAAGATTAAGGGGGCGGGGGGCCACGTAACTCTCGTGAAGGGGTTGGCAAGATTAGTGAAGCTTGAGTGAGTTGCATGCATGTGCAAAGGGAGTGTTTAGCATAATCTACATTTTTATATTATTATAATTAGGTTTAGTTAATTACAAAAACAATTTATCTAATTTTTTTGAACATAAAATATTATCGGGAACACTCTTTAAAAAATGGGATTTATTTTAATTTCTAGACACATAAAAGCAAATAGCAAAAGGGTGTTTTCTGGTTAAATTATAGATTATGCAAAATTTACACTAATATTCTTAATTTAAAGAATTAATTAGTATGATGCTAATTTTAGTTAGAAAATTTAACTATATATTATTACACACACATATGTGTGTGGGTGTGTGTGTGTGTGTGTGTAATAAACACATACATGCACAAGGTAAAATGGTGTTTGTTGGGGAGGCACAAGATTTGTGTTGGCGTGGCGTGTGGGAATGGTGGGGGAGGCACAAGTGTTGCATTTGGGGAAACTTTATAGTTGTCATCTGTATAAGTCATATGTAATATGTATGTTTTTTACATGTAATATGTGATTAATTCTTTTATTAATTAATTAATTAATTAATTACCCCTATTTTTTTCTAATAAATATAGGCCTCGTTTAGTATATTGGCTTCTTCATATGTAATGAGGTGGTACAATACAATGTTAATTTTAACTTAGTAAGAATATATTGAGCTTCATATATTTATGCTACACTCAGGTGAAAAGCCCTCAACGATCATGCACCATTGATCTACATAAATAATCACCCACTAAGCACACATACACATGAGTGTGTGTGTGTTATTATGTGTAGATCAATGGTGCAAGATCAGCCGATGTATTTCACCGGATGTTGCATCTACAATACCCTAAATATCTAGGACAAATAAAATATTGGACAATCAAACAAAAAAACAAAAGTTGCAGAACGCAATCAAGAAAAAAAGATGCTGTGCTCAAGAACAACAAAACGTATCGTGCGAACTATCGTATTGAACGATGAAGGATTAAACATTTCCCTTAATAAATTTAAGTATTTTTTCTCATCAGAACTAGCAAATCCGAGATTGATCATATGATCAAAGACATCATCACTATTGCCAAACTAAGTCAAAACTTCTGGTTTTTACTAACGAGTACGATAATACAAGACATGGGAATCCTTAGCCTACGTACGTACCTTTGTTCCAACAAATGAGAACTGCACAATCTCATATATATTACACGGGCCTTACTTCTAACATCATGACATGGATTTGTTGTCAAATTTTGGCCTCTCCGTTTACAGCTGCACTTGTGCTCTTTTTGGAAACGTTGATGAAAGACTTAACAGGGTTTTTCTTGGGCACGGTTTTATCGGTTTGCTTTACATCCTTTCCAGAACGTACGAATCTCTTGACGAACGAATTCTCGGGTAGTGTACTATTGGCCTCTGTTGGCTCTGCGACTTTCAAATCGGGACTTCCGTCCTCAGTAATTTCTCCGTTGTTGGCTTTATTACCATTTTGTTGCTTTGCGCTCTCTGGAAGTAACGCACGGCGGCTCAGACGAAGTTGACCTTTCTCATTGACCTGTAATGCATTCCAATAATTTACAGCATTGTTATGGAAGGTTTTGAAATTGAAGAGTATTCTATGAAATTTATAAATAGGGTGGTGTTTGAAAGACGATCCATACCTCAATGAGCTTGACATCAATACGATCTCCGACTTTAAAAGCCTGTGTGTTTGTAAATGAAAATTGTTAAATCACAATTAATCTTAAATGTTTAGTTAAGTATTGAAGTGCGTAATGCTTACATCTTCAGCCTTGGCCAGCCAATTTGCACTCAGCTCACTAATATGGCATAGTCCCTGAAACACGTAGAATAGACCAATTCAGCTCAGTTGGCAAGATAACTTTATTACATGAGAAGAAATTTATTCGAACTACGTAGAGATTATTTGGGATTTTTTAAGTACCTCTCGGCCAGGTGAAATTTCAACGAAAACTCCATATTGAGCAATTGATTTGATCTCACAATCCCTGATTTAAAGAAAGCACAGTAAAATGTGAATGTAAGAACTTGGAGATTAGGTTCACTTAATATAATCAAATGACGAGAATAACAGCTAATAGAAGTCGGTTTTATTAGCAAGTACTTCTATAGTGAAGGGAGGAACAGAGGCCAAAAGCAAACCTGTAGATTTCGCCTACAGTTGAGACCATTGTCAGTCGGGCAATAATGGCTTTAGACTTTTCCAAGCTTACCAAATCTCTAGCTGTTATTTTGACCTGTAACAGCCACATATTACGCCAAATAATTGAAGGAAAATTGGTTAACAAATAACAACTCGAATATAAGTTCTTCTTGTCAGCTTACAATGCCATCATCTTGCGTCTCGATAGATTCAACTCCAGTTTCTTCTATAATGCTCTTCACTTTCTTTCCACCGGAACCTATGATCAGGTTAACTTTATCTGGTTTGACCTGCGTTATCAGAAAAAAACGATTGTTAAAAACCCCATTACAGCCTTTTATATGATCAATTAATCTGGATACTGAAAAGTGACAAACCTTCATAACGTGAATAATTGGAGCATATTTTGAGAGTGTCTTCGAAGGAGGGGGGAAGCATTTTGCCATCTCGGCTAGAAATCAACAGAAAAAAATGAGGTCTATATATAGAAGGTACCGACTATGAAAATAAAATTTGAGTGTTAGAGCATTCATTGGTTCTCTCAAAGATTAAACTTCATTCTACTTATCATCAAATCCATAGAAAACAGCTGATAAACACTGGTGGCCATATATGCAATAGATATATTGGGGCAGTTATCTGGATATCAAGTATGAGTTAAATTTTACTCGACCGGTATGAGACGGTTAGGTATACAAAAATGTCTCCTGGAAATCAGTAATTATTGTGAAGAACTTTTCAGTGTTTTCAATTATTTGCTTTTGTCAAGAATCTGCTTATCCATGTTTAATCTAATTCGGTAGGCGACAATGAGGTTGATAATAGTTTACCAAGAATCTGCTTCCGCCCCTCTTTTGCTTGGAGGAGAGCTTTACGCATGACTGGTAAAGTAATTCCTCCAACCTGCAATATCAGATCGAGATACGTCAGTCCGAATGAAGTGCAAAAATTAATCACGTCTAGGCATAAAGATTAACTGGAACTATATAAGAAACTATGACAAATAAAACTATGATATACAACCTTTATGTCCATCTGAAATGAAGTTACACCATCATCATTTCCAGCAACCTGCAGCACCAAAAACACAGTTCACCAACAAAACACGATAACATTACTTGGAAAAAAAATTCCAATTGATCGGGAATATGGAGGAACACATTGAACGCATTTTTACTAATAAACCAAGAAAACGAAAAAAGAAGATTCCAAGACCTTGAAATCCATATCTCCTGATGCGTCTTCACCCCCTGTTATATCAGAGAGGATGAGTGGAGTGCCGTCTCCTCCAAACTCCTTGGTGTCCAAGACCATACCCATCGCAATGCCAGCAATTGATGACTTCACTGGAACACCAGCATCTTGTAATGCTAAGCAACCCCCACAAACCGAAGCCATACTGTCACAAGCAATTAATAGATATGAACAGTCCCTTTCGTATCGCTCATTAGCATCATAGTAAGAAGATATTTCAAGAAAGCTTATATTCTTAAATTATTTTTTATCCCTGATAAGAGCAACTAAAATGGCACTGTGTGGGAATGGATTTGGTTGGAATGAAACTGAAATGCAATGGGAGAAACGTGGACAACACTGAGTTCAGGAAGGATAAACATGGAAATTTACAGAAGTTCCTAATCTTGATTTCTGTACTTCCATCAAGACTCAAGAGCCATTTAAGCCATTTAAGTTCTACAACAGTGAATAGTATCGCACTAGAATACATAACAATGCAGTGCTATTAAATTGGTCAATGTTTTACCTTGATGAGCCGTTGCTTTCTGTGATGGTACTCTCAACACGTACAGTATAAGGGAAGTCATCTTCAGAAGGCAATATCCGTTCAAGAGCTCTTTCTGCAAGCATTCCATGGCCAATTTCTCTTCGAGATGGTGCTCCTGCACGGCCAACTTCTCCAACACACGAGGGAGGAAAACAGTACTGCACAAAAATACAACGAAAGACAGTTTCACCAAAACTTCAAAATTCGAACATTTGATTTTTCAAGTCAGCTTATATATGGCCTAATAAACAAAAGAATCGGATCGAAAATAGCAGTAAGTGAACTTAAAAATAAGTGTATTGACTTAGTGAATTTATAACTATGAAAAGGAAGATACTTTGGGACACATACAGCTGAATATTTTTTTAACACTACAGCTGCCTATAATTCTCTTAAAAACCAAGATGCAGACTGTATAGTTTATGAAATGTGTTTGACCCTTTAGCAGATAATAATATAATCTATGTAAAATAGTTTTTTAACGTGAGAGAATAAGATGTTTCCAAGTGAAAGCGTCATGAGATTAACCTATTTCAAGTTGTTAATGTTATGGGAGCAACTAATGATTTATCTACAAAATAATAGTTTTGCCTAGAAAATATGAGCTTTTCAGAAATTTAACCTGAAGATAGAATCTCTTGAACTCGTCGTCATCCACAAGATTGTCTATTCTCTGTGCCATTTGTTTATCACCGAGTGTAACCACGGCTAATGACTACAAAACAAAAACGGAACATGTAAAAAATTACAAAAATAAGTGAACATAAGCATCAAGTTTATAGAATCAACGCAGTTTAACCAAGCATGAAATTAAGTTTGTTTATGTCATAAAACTCAAGCGCGTGACAAATAGAGAGAATTTTGTGTTATATTTATATAGAATATAAAGGCAATTTATCACCACTTGAAAAAATTATCAACACAGCTCAATGGAGACGCACATCAGATAAGGAATGTATACGGAGAAATCAGTATCGTGACTATAGTGGGAACCGAGATGAGAAATAAATAGATCAGCGTAAGCCAATAAGTAGATCCCTTCATAAATTGAGAACTGATGTTTAGGGTGTGATGCTGAATTTAAAAAAATACTTGAATAAAAAAATATCATGTGAAAAATGCAAAAGGAGCAAAATAGTTAATCTAGGTTTCTACAAAGAACAAATATAACCAGACCTGCGTTTCGCCACGTGTGAAGAGAGCGCTTCCATGTGCTCGTGGAAGTAATCCACAGCGTGAATTAATAGACCGTAATTCTTCGGGAGTTCTGCCATCACTTCTTTTTCCTCCCTGAGTAAATGAGAATACGAAGTAAAATCTCAGAGTAGGGATTAACAGTATGAAACCATTACAAAATTTGACAATATCTTCATTTGGAAGGGGTGTGGCATGAGGATAGCTCCTAACAGATAATAGAACATGTTAGTTGGTATACTTGTTTTATGTGCTTTACAATGGAACATGATAATTCTGGTTTACTTGTGGAAGTAGAAAACAATTTATTCGCCATTAACAGACGTCATAATATCGACAAATATGAAATATCCGTGCATCGCTTAGGTTAGGTATTAGGAAAATGAAGTCTCTTACAAGAATGTCAACCTCTAATTCACCGGATTCGCTTTTTAGTAGTGAAAGAAATCCATTAGTACCGAAACATTGAAATTACTCAAAGACTAGCGGATGTTGGATGATATAATAAACAATTGCAAATTCTATAAACACAACAGACTACACAAGAGGCTGAATTTAATTAAAACCTTTCATGATTAATTCATAAGAACTTGTTTATTGACCAAACAAAAGTTGTTCACGTTAATGAAAAAGCTAACAGTTACTTGGTTAAAAGAAAAAATAAAGTCCGTTGGTATAAAACTGCAAGTTAATAGAGCTAACACAGGAATCATATTTGATATGTTCCAGTTGAAATATTACCTCCACAATACGTCTCCGCAAGAAATTTGATGATACTTCTTTGAAAACTAGCTTCACATCCACCTCAGAGTAAAGCTGTAAATATGATACATCAAAAAATGAGTGAAATTCAATCACACATTTATCAACAAAAGAAATTCTTAAAGGCAAATATTTACCAAAGGGGTAGGCTTTTTTGGGACTGGCTTGATACGGATATCACCTTCATCAATTTCACCATCAAGTACAACCTCCTCATCCTCATCTTCATCCTCATTTAAGTCTGGTAACGTTTCAGTAGTAACAGCAGCTTCTATCTTACTAACAAAACCCTCCTCTGTAAGTATGCCAATGACTTTTGCTTCCAAAGACGATAAAGCCTTTCGTCTAGGGATTTTATTCTTAATTTGTAGCGCTTCGATTAGTTCATCACCTGCAATTTCCTGAGTATTATCAAAAATCACCGTCATGACTTAAGAGAGTGCTTGTATCACAATAAAAGTAGAAAACTACGAAAGGGATAACATTCAGAGATTTAGAACATTTACAGAGAAATTTCTGTTAAACATGGCAGTACTACGCGAATAAAAGGTGGGCCAAGATCATGTTTTATGTTTACCACTTACTAACCACATGAATATTACTAGCTGTGATGTGAATTTGCCAGCATTACTGTATCTCTCTTAATAGGAGAACTTCTTTCTGTTGTACCTCGGTTAGCTGCCTTTATGATTTGACCTCTCTTACATAATGGCTTTTACTTAAGATCCAGATTTTGTGATTCCACAGGGAAATCAGAGTAACTTACCATGGTTTACTAAACGAATATTACTTGTGCTACTTAGATCGTAGAGTGCCTGAAGGATCAAAAACATTTGTTTGGCGCATCCACATTTACATTGGGGCCAGTTCTTCCTGATACAAAGCACAACTCAAGTGTTTTGTGGATGGATTATTGTTCCTCAATTTACGGGAAAGAACCCAATGTTTCAACATGGATCAAGTTAAAACAGATCTCACTGAATTACTATTGTAGCACCTTGAAGTCCTGATTTTGGATATGCACGGGCCACTAAACTAAACAAAGTGGATATTAAGAGAGTGTTTTTATAGATACAAACAAAAAAACAGGTACAAAAGAAATGCAGAGAGCGACAAAAGAAAGGAAATTGAAAAGAGCATAAAAATTATTCTGGGATGGAAATTTCAGACAAGAACATGACAAACATACTTCGACGTGCTTATACAGCTCGGGAGGTGGCAATTTGATTGCATCAAGCATCTTTGGTTTTCCACACTTCTTCACTAAGGATTCCACCGCTTCGATTATAGCTCGCACAGCATTCTGAAATTGCAAACAATGGAAACTTCTGATCAGTTACACAAGTCTCAATATTACACTTATAAATACACTATAACGTTCAGTTGAAGTTCCAATTAAATTCTGAATCTTCACACCGAATAAATCATGGTAATCAATCCGAGTAACCCACACTGAAAAAAAAATAGCAGCTAAGACCGTTGAATAAATTACTGACCCAAAAAGTAACTATGGGGAATCAAAGTCATTTGTTTTTCAATAAATAACCTGGAATGGTAACCAGCACTTCCCAAATTTTCATAAACTTTTCCCTCATCACCCAAAATATATCATTTTTGTTTCGCTTCTTAAATTGCGAAGATGATTTGACTAAAATAAATATAAACCTTACTTTATTTTTCAGATTCTTCTCATAAAACGCCTCTTTCCCAACACTTCAGACATGAATTGACTGGTACAGTGTAATAGTACATAATAGGAATACAAAACATCTTTCCCCAAGAACAAAATAGAAATGCTAACTCAAAGGGGGGCCAAACATAGCCTTAATTTTTTAAGTTGATTTATAACCCCAAACATGCGAAGCATCCCCAAGTGTATCGGATATTACAAAAATAAGAATGATCAGAAAGCCTATAATAGCTTGTTTGATCAAGTTCTACAAATGATGATGTCAGACAACATCAACCATGGACAAACTCTGCCTGAGGAAAGTCAAGTCTCCTAGATGCCATGTAAGAGGAAATGAGTGATAAACACTGTTATAATTAGTCTTGTTCCATAATAAAGACCTGAAAGTTTATTTGACATCCCCATTGCCTCAAAAAGAAAAAATACATCATTAAAAAGTGGAAAGCAGATAAAGATACAACATGAAGAAGGGAAGGCACCTGGCCGACTTCTACTGCTTCCAGTAACTTCTCTTCAGGAAGGAAGTCGCAATATCCCTATTATGTCCATTTCGTACACAAAAGAGAGCAGTATCAGTTAAAAATTGCACTATATGTCCCTGACAGCAACCAGAGATGGAGAGTATGAATATAGTAATTAACCTCAATCATCAAAATTGCACTATCTGTCCCTGCCAGCAACAAGTCTAGCTTAGAGTCTTCCATCTCCTTATTCGTTGGATTCACAACAAACTTATCATCAATAAGCCCAATGCGAACCCCTGCAATCGTTTCAGAATTTGGCACTTCCGAAAGAGCTCTGTTGGAGTTCATGATTTGCAATGATATATAAGTGCCTCAAAATACAAGTCAACCATTACAAGAGGACAAAAGCAATAAACATACACTGCAATCCCAGCTGCTGTCACCGCTAATGAATCCGGGGGATGTACACCATCATAACTCAGCACCTGCATGCATACAATGTAAGTTCAAACAAGTTAGCTAAAGTGCAAATTGTTTGGCTAAAATTCACTTGATTTAAATTGACCCAGACCAACTGGAGACAAATTCCACCTGAAATCATTTCGCTAAATTACTATAGTTGCAACATCGTCACCTCAATCAATACAAGTAAGTTCACTTTCCTTCTGTATCCATCCCAATCATTTCAAATCTCGTCCAATATGCACAAGTCTGTTATGCCTCAATTCAACAAACTGTTTCACTTTCTCCATTTTCCATGAATATGATTCATTAATTTAATATCATCAGCCATTTAACTTATTAAGAGCACCTTACCAAACTTTCAAGTCCTTAATTTATCTCTTCTCTAGTTTCCTCTACAAGGATTTGTATATGGTAACTTGGCTTAGGTATTTATGATAAATACTAAAGAAACATAATTCAGAGAAACCATTTAAATGATATATATGTTTATATATGAAGGCAACAATCAAGGAAACTACATATATTCACTAGATTTAGGAAAAGACATACACTAGATCGTAACTGTATTACGTGATAAAAAGGCAACAATCAAAAAAACTATATACATTCACTAGATTTAGGAAAAAAAACGTACCCAAGATAGTATCTGTGTTTCGTGATAAAATCCTTTACGCATAGTTGGCCGTATAGGTCTATCTATTAGTCTGCAAATGAGAACCTGCAAAAAGAAACTGCTTACAGATTAGTTGGTTACTTGGTTTACCACAATATAGCAATTGATAAATGTTATTCGTAATTGACAATGAAACACTATAGCAAAAGTTCCTCAACATCAAAATCAGTGGAAGTACCTCATGATCCTTTGTCTTTCCCTCTCGTTTGAAAAATCCGCCACTAGACAATGACAGGATAATAAAAAGATAAGTTTTGTTACCGCACTGAATTGGGTATTTAAGAGAGAATAGTGAAAAAGAGAGCAACCAACCAGTCACACAAAACTAACTTGATTAACATTTACCTTGTTCGACCAGCTGCTGAGAATCGTTCTTGGTAATGTACAGAAAGTGGAAAGAAATCAGACGGTTCGCTCGGGACATCAGACAAACAAACAGTTGTGTAGATAATCTACAAGGAAATGTCAAACCATTTTATTCAAGCATAAAGTGATGGTTTTTGGTATAAAACAACATACATTGGTCAGTAGTCTGGGAGAAGTACTAGAAAGAATTCAGTCAAAGAAAAGCCATATATAAATTATTTAAGCCCATAGCTTACAGTTTCTCCATCTGTAACAGTAACAGCACCACTAGCTTGTCTCCCAATGTGACCTGTCTCGACTAATATCTGTAAAAATTCAGAAAAGTCACTTGCTGGGTTAAAATTTGGTAATAAATTCCAGTAGGATCCAAACATCAAATTAAAAGAACGTGTCGGAAAATAACCAGGCCAGGGAAAATGAAAGAACAGTTTGAGTACTACAACATTGTAATTAGTATGCTGATAATTTGGTGATCATAAAGTTGAGAGATTCATGGTTGGATTCCATAATTAATTGTACTAAAACTGAAAATTTTCTACTGGCATTTCCAATCTCACAGACATTTCAATTCGATTATTTTGACTGGATGCTAAACAATGTTGGTTTATGACACTCACTGTAACATACTTCAATCATTCAGTACACAATTGCAAAGCCCCAATTATAAACCTTTCCAGCGTGAATAAGTCATATTCAACTATCTTTCTACGCAACGAAAATCGAAGCGTCGTCAAAACACAATGAAATGAACTCCCGGAAAGGAAGATTAAACACACTAAACCTCGTGCCGACGAAATTCGTACCTCCCACCCATTATCAACCAAATTCGAAATATCTAACTTCAACAAGCAATAAAAATAACTGCAAATAAAACTCACATGGCGATCTCCGACGGGAATTTTGATGGAGAAAGGAGCGAACGACTGCTGCAGAGCATCCTCGGGTTGAATGCCAGGCTCCGCCGCCAAAGAAGCTCCGACAGAAAACTGATTGCACAAGTTTCCGCTTCCTCTGCTGCTTTTACTTCTCCTCCTCCTCGTTCTAGGGCTCCGAACAACGGCATTTGGCAACAAAATGGACGACAAATGAAATTTCTTCGACGGGGGAAAGCAATTAACCGACGAAAAATGAGGCAAAATTTTGAAATTGTCGGAATTTAGGGCTTCGAAATGCGACGAAGTGGTGTGGAAGCTGGAATTGGGAGTTGCCGCCAACATTTCTGCAACTTCCTCCTTCGTTTCACCTGCACTGTGTGTGAAGTGTGTGCAGTATATGCAGGCTTATCCACTTTTCTTCTCGGAATGGAAAATAAGGGGAAAATTAATTTGTATATTAAATTAATTTATTCAATTTTTTTAGGGCGTTGCAGTGGATTGGGCCTTTCTTGAGAGAATTGAAATTGTGTGCTTATTTCTACATTTGTTGGGCCTACAGGCCCATAACTCTCTTTTTTATTATTTATTTAAATGAATATTTGCAAATAATAAAAAGAAAAAAGAACATTGGAATTGATTTTTTTTTTCCCACTAATTTCTAATTTAGAATAATATTTTTCATTCTAAGTTTCAAAAATTCTAATTACCATTTTTTCTAAATCTTTTTTTATAGGACTTGGCATATATGTGTTTTTTAATACATATATTTTTATATTTTTCCTCTTCTTTTTTCTTATTTATTGTCTTCTCGTCGTCTTATTTTTTTCCTTTCGTTTATGGTACTTTCTAGCTCTCTACTGTAGATAGTGGCGGATCTGCTATTGCGCAAGGATGTGCAACTGCACACTCTTACACCCTTGATCTAATAAATATATGATTGAAAACCAGAGAGTCTTAATCGCACTTGACATTATGTGCATGTGCAGTGTCTGATTTCCGTCCCATTTGAATACTTAACTCTTCTTCTAAATTCCAACTACTATTTAAATACGCACACGTCTACAAAATTTCCAAAGTTTTCCTAAAACTTGCAAATGATCTTTTTAATTTCGAAGTTTTTACGTATTATTATGTACTGTTTTATGTGTACATTGTTAAAAAAATTGGAGGGGCAACCTCGTGTAACTTTTAATCCATCGTTTTTATTAAAAAATATTTATATTTTTTTAATATACTCGATTTCAAATCATCCTATTTGGTGAGAAAGAATATAATGTAGCAAACGATGGATGACCAAACATATATATACCAACAAAAGAGAAATTTCAAACGTTATCAAATTCTTTTTTTCATTATGGAAAAGGCCAAATTTATGATGTTTCAAAGGTTCCTCAATGATATGTTTAGTCCTTGTCTCAACTCTCAATTGAAATAGGCCATGATTAATATATGCTACAATTTATTTTTATTAATAAGGTTGATTGATTCTAATGTTATCAAGAAGTAGTAGCATTAAGATTGATTTAGTTTTAATTTAGTTAGATGAAAATCGATCAGATCATATCAGAATTAGCACTTTCAGAAGAAGAAAAATTCATTTTTTTCGGAATCAAAAATCCAATTTCAGAAAATCGTAAATATATCGATGGAAACTAGAATGAAAAAACCTTGTTCCGAAATCAAAAGTTTCGAATCAAAATCGACAGAAATCGCAAATTCTCATCACAACACTATCGTTTTAGAGTGTTAAAAATTGACCTCATTAAAAGTGACTCTCAATAAATAAAGCAAATATAGAATTTTGACAAGTTGACAAGTGACAAATTACATGTGGGAAATCGACAACAATGACTTATGTGCAAAAATAAGTCACGTAAGCTTTATTTTAAATTATTTTTTGAGTAGTTATATTAATGTGAACCAAATATTTCCTATTAAATAATATGTTTGCCAAAGTCATTCATAAATTAATAATTGCTAATATTAAAAATTAATAATTTCATTATTTCACATACAAAATAGAAGGTATGTTCATGTGCATACAAATGGTATAGTGTCATTAAAATTGTATTATAAATAAAAGGGTAAATTACAATCAGGCCCCGACGTAAGTCATATTAGCAAAAAACACCCTTATTTTTTCACAGTTACATCTATCCCAGTAATCTGTAGATTTTCTTACACTAACACCCTTATGTAGAAGGGTGGATGTAAGGTATTTACAAATTGCAAGGAGCTGGATGTAATTTCTAAAACAAAAAGGGTCTTTTTGTAATTACATGTTCCCTCAGGGAGGTGATTCTAATTTACCTAAAATAAAAATAAATAAATATGAGCACAAAGTCTAACCAAAATTAATTATTGGACCACTTTAGGTAGAAAAAAAAAAGTTTATAAACATAGGTTGGCATTATTGGTTTAATCCCATAATAATATAAACAAAGTTGGGCTTGTTGTTTGGTACTTGGTGGGGCCCCCATGACAGTGAAAACGATTGAGCAAAAATTCTTGTCGACTCAGTGACTCAGTCGGTCACTATTTGAGTTACGAATCGTGTTGGACTAGAACTTCCAAATGCAAATATAATCTTTAGGTAACAAAACTCCAAAAACAAAATCAATTATTGATGTGGAAAAAACGTGAGCCATCACCAAATACATGTTCATGCATTTTCAATTGATTCAATTGGTATATATATATATATATATATATATATATATATATATATATATATATATATATATATATATATATATTGAGTATATATATATTTCAATTGATTGCCAATATCGAATTAGTTTAGATTAAATGAGATCTTGATATCGGATCGATTGTTTGATTTGCATAAGTATTGTAGCAAGATCTGACGATGGTTTAGTGCAACTAATCGAAGCGATCTTGTCCGCTCCATTTCAAATATATGTAATCCCTCTCCGACTGAACCCTCTCGATTTTAATTTGAATACTTACGATTCTGGAACAATAGTTTTCGTTCCGAAAGTTGCGATTTTCAATGTATTTCAAGAATGGAACTGGAATACATGTTACATTATTTCAATATGAATCTTTAAACAAATCCAATTTTTTTTAGTGACTGAAAAATTGAAAATTTCGAATTCCAATAATTCAGATAGTTCACACACTTACTAATTGGAAACCATATGATCAATTAGGCTCGGACAATAAACATTGAAATAATTTATTGTCCTCAATTAAAACAATAGAGATCCTACTACTTTAATTACAAACATGCTATTTACATTAATATCATGATTCATGGCCAAAAAAAAAAAAAAAGAAAAAAAAAAAATGCATGCTCACCTCTTTGAGGTTCAAGCTAAGCAAATGGATACACTATCCTATCCTATCCTTGATCCTTATCCTCCAAGATTGAGTAATCCTACACTCTTAGCCACCCTTAGGAAAAGAAAACAAAAGTATATGGTCAACAATCCAACCCCTAGAAACTTATCAAGCTGCATATTCCTCATTGGAAGTATCACAACCGCCCAAAGCAATCCACCCATCAAGAACCCAACCGTCTCGTATAGATCCGAATCATTCGGCACCGGATAACTATCGGGATAGCCCTCCCACGCCGCCAAAACGAGCGAAACTCCCAACCCGACGAGCGTGTTAAAAAGGGGGCCCGCGTAGCATCCCGATATCGCCACTTGGGCCCCACCGGGCCCACCTCTCAACGCCATCGTTGCGTTGGAGATCAGGTCCCCTAAAGAATTCCCCCACGCCAGGACGGTGAGCCCCAGGATCGCGGGGCTTATCCCAAGAATATTCCCGAAAGATACCATTAGAGAAACTAACTCCTCGACCGTAATGTACGTCCAAACTACGCTCATCAAGAAACAACCCGCGAGCCACGGGAACCGGAATCTCTTCGGCGGGCCCGACTCCTTGGTGAAGATTAGCGTTAGGGCGCCGAGAAAGATTCCCACGAGAATCGAGGACAAGTAGATGCTTAAAGAGGCTTTGCTTATAAGGTTGTGATTCGTTTCTCGTTGCGTGTTGCAAAGGGTTGCTAGTAGAATCGGTGCCAACGTGGCCGAGATTGTCGCAAATGGTTTGGACCAATTTTCTTCACTTATGAGAGGAATTGTGAGCCTTCTTGGTAGTGAGAGTGGCAATTCCACTATGTAAATAAATAAACTCCAATAATTGTAATAATTCTTGAAATTTATTTCCTTTTCTTGTAATAATAATAAAGGTTGTCCCTTTTCTTCATCTTCTTGAACGTAGCCCAATAACAATGGCGTTCCGATTGCAGTACCATTAATTAATTTATTTTCTTCCTCCTTGTAGAACAAATGCATGAACGAAACGACGCCGATGTAAAGGAAATACACGCACATGAAGCACGTGGCGAACCAGAGCGTGACACGTGCGAACGCCATGATTGCGAGGAGGCAGCAGAGGACGAAGAGGAAGAAGACGACGTCCCTAACGAAGCTCCGCTTGTCGACCCGGACCCGTTTCGAGGAGACGGAGATGCTGACCACGCCGACGACGAAGCAGGTGATGAACAGCGCGCCGCCGAGGACGCTGCTCAGGCCGACGCCGCCGTTGCGGCCGGTGAAGGAGATCACGCTGGAGAAGACGTCGTTCGCGCCGTTGCCGAGCGGGAGGAGCGTGGTCCCGGCTATGGTCGGAGAGAGATTCATCGCCGCCGAGAGACCCTCGACGGAGGGGCAGAAGTACTCGGCGGTGGTGTTGCCCAGCACGTAGAACAGAACCACCAGCCATAGCAGGAGCAGAAAGTAGCCGAGAAGCGGCGAATCAATACCGCCGCCGCCGCCGGTGCTGCAGTAAAATATCTCGAGGTAGTTGAAGTACCCGCCGCCGTGGCAGTCGCTGTTGGTCTTCACGTAGGCGCACTTTGAGCGGCGGTCGGAGAATGCCCCGAGATTGCCGCAGTTGTCTCCCCCGCCGGTTTGTTGAAGCTGGCGGCGGTGGTGGTGGTGGAAATGAGTTGGTGATGAGGTGGAGATAGTGTAGAGAAGTGAAATCAAGAAGAGGAGAGAGAAGTTGAGGAAGAGAGAGAAGAAGGACCGCTTGAGGTAAGGTTTGAGGGTGGGAAAATCCATTCACTTGGGAATTTTTTTTTTTTAATTTTCTTTGTTTGGAAGAAGCTAAGTATTATAAAATATAATTTGAGATATAGTATAGTATGCTACAAATTAAAAGTGGTGGTATCTGAGGTAGGAGTGTTTGGTCCGATTTTGTGGTTGGAACTAAGTTAATTAGGCTGTCTTTTTGGACAAATATTATATTATTGATTAACTAATAATAAACAAATTAGGCTAAATTGCGGTCACAAGTAAAATTAAATTACGAAAAAAATAATTTTTGTTTGGGTACTTACAATCATTCTTTAATTATGAATTTTCTTACACGTCCATTATTTATTGTGTGTTAAATTCAGTAGAGTCTTCTAGATTCCGTGGAATATTCTCAAATTTGTACTCGTTTTGTGCAAAAATGCAATTTTTGATGCACCATAGTCTGATATTTACAGGCGAAAAGGTACATCTTATGATCATCTTGTTTCAAAATATGGAGTTGAAATGGGGTAAAACGGGTACGAACGAGCAGGGCCGGCCCTGGGATGGGGCGAGCAGGGTCCACGCCCAGGGCCCAGTTTTACTAGGGGCTCATTTTCAGTGTTTTTAATTTTTATATATATATACTAACATTTTTTGTGTGAAAAAATATATTTCTATTGTATAAATTTTTTTTATTCTTCCATTATTTAAAAGAAAATTTCTATTTATAAATTTTGAAACTTAGTTTACAATATATACAATTTAAATTTTTTATTTTATTCAAACAAAAACTATTTCGTACATTTCTAACATTTACTTTATAAAAAAAATTTAGATATACATTAATATTTTCAATATTTTATTGATAATGAAATTTAAATTAATAAATATTTATCTATATTATTTCATCAAAAAAAAAAAAGGAAAAAAAAAAGTCGGATCGAGACCTCATATTATTAAGGGCACAAAATATATTCTCGCTCGGGGCTCCCGAATACGTCGGACCGGCCCTGCAAACGAGATAAGATTTTACATAATCTAGAAGATTCCACTAAATTTGGTACTGCAATAGTGGATGCGTGAGAAGATTCATAGTTGAGGAGACAGTTGTAATTACACAAACACGAGATATTTTTTGTAATTTAACATTATCTCATGAGGGTGGTAGTAATTTATCAAAAAATTAATAAAATGCAGAAAAAATGTAAATTTAATTGGAATAATAATTATTTATTTATTTTATATTAATATTTTTTTTTTGAGGATAAAAATTATTGAAGATAATTATAGAAATCATGTAAGAATAATGTAAGCTTTAATGTACTGGTTATGGTGTCGCCCATACTTTGGGAAGTGGGCAAAAAATCCAACAAAGGATGAGGTAGCATTCACCCGCCTGCCAAACATGGTGTATCAAGAATCTTTGATTCTCTTGGATAAGGTTAAATACACCTTTGACTACTACTATCGTTTTAAATCACGTCCCTCAAGTTTGTATTAATTTCTCATTTGGTCCTATACATTCAAAAAAAAAAATATTTTGTCCTTCATGTTTTAATAATTAAAATATTTTTCGTCATTGTCGTCAATTTACTGTTAGTCCGTCGTAATTTAAGGCAAGTGTTCAATATTTTAAACACGAGGGACCACATATATTTATTGTAAATATGGGGTCAAATGTGAAATTTGTGCAAAATTGAGGGATGAAAACTGTAATTTTTCTATTCGTGTTGCAGTAAGTTGGTTGTTCTTCGTCAAGACCGAGGAAACGCAGAGAAGAAGAAACAATCGAACCATACTTCGAAATCATCGAACACCACCCACCCAAATTGAGGGCAAATTAAATAGGAAAAATTAAAAAAAAGGAACAAAATCAATTTACCTTGGATTGTGCTCTGAAAATGGATTGCGCTCTGAAAATCACCTTTTCTTCAATTTGTTCACTGCCCAAGATTTCCCCTTCCCATTATCACGTCCGCAAGAATTCGAGGTTTCTTCCCAAATTAGGTCACGAGAATCGATGGAACGACGCCGTTTCTTCTACCGCTCGGGTTAGTGTTTCTGATTTTTGCCATTTTTATTGTTTTTTCAAAATTAGTTCAATGGCAACCTAATTGGATTGGTTAATTAGCGGAGGATGCAGTAAAACTGGAATTTGCGTATGAATTGGTAAATCAAGATGCTAACTTTGAAAAATGTGATTTTACCTTTTTAGGTTTTGGTATGTCTGAAAATGCATGATTGATTGCTTAGCTGCACTGAACAGTCTGTTATGTGTGTCTTCTTGTGCTAGTTTCGATAACGAGGTGGTGATGTAAGGCTGTTTCTTTTGTCTGTGTGTGTGTGAGTGTGTGTTTGTCTCTGTGTGTGTGTGTGTGTGTGTGTGTGTGTGTGTGTATCCTTGCTACGTTCATGTGCAACATGCTGTTCGATTTTGCTTACGTGGGAAATTTTGTAGCTGAATTAGCCATATGGAGATAGTGCCATATTTGGTTTGGGTCGTTATACATACGGTTGAAATCGTATAATTTTTTCGATAGAAACCATATTTATCTTTTTGTACCGTGATTTTGTATTCGACGACGATTTTGATCCAACGGTTTCTTCTGTTTCGTACGGTAGGTAGTGCAGTGTGCTGCTGGAGATGTGGAGAGGCAAAGAAGCAGTCTCGAGTCTCTTTTCTGTTACGATAAGGCTATCCCCGAGGAAATAATCGAGAAGCCCATTGGATTATCTTTGACCGAGAAAAATGTCGGAGAAAATCCACGATGCTCGATTTGTCAGGCTAAAGGAGCACTTCTTTGCACCACGTGTTCTGGCTCGGGCTTGTATGTTGAATCTATCTTGGAGAGTCAAGGAATCATCGTGAAAGTTCGATGTTTAGGTAAACCTTCTAACAGAATTTCGCGAATGGTACTTTTTGCTATTTTAAAGATTCTCGTTACTTTGAATCATTGAATCTTGATTATATTGTCTATCAAGCCCCGAATCGTAATTCCCAAACAAGGCCTAAAGAGCAATACTTTGACCATGCAGGTTGTGGGGGAACCGGGAATATTATGTGTTCGGAATGTGGAGGCAGGGGTCATACTTGATTTCGCTTATATACAAGGTTTGCTTCTCGAATTACTAGTTGCATATCGTGTGATGTAAACAGCTAGTTCGGAAAATTACAATCCTTCACCATATTTAGGTTTTTCATTTTAAATTTTTGTTGTATTATTCGATGAATCGAAGCAATATTTACAGTGTGGCCATGTCATCTTCTCGATATTAATATATTTTGCTATTGTTCATTTATATATTGTTTTTCTACCCCCTTGAACGAGAATTTACCAACCTCGTTTATATATCTAGAGCTTTTAAGCTGCATTAGAGGAAGGTAAGACTTAAGAGAAGGAAATGAACTAATTCAAAATCTTGTACTAAACAAAAGCTTTTGTACATCAAAACACAGTCACAAGAAGTGGTAATATCACCATTATATTTTCCGTCTGATCTGCCGTATGTTTTTCTACCTACTTGTAAACATCACATCGGAAAAAAGAATTCAAGAATCCATCTCTCTAGGACAAGGAATCGAGCTGTAAGAAATAATCCTTGCAAACTGCTATGCTTCTGACCTTTGTAGCTCGTGTACATAAGCTGGTATGGTAGTGTCGAATTGCTGGCTTTGAGGATTTTCCACATAAGCTACGTAATATGCCGAAACGCTAGCTTGTACCCATGCCATAGCTACCCTATTCTGCAAATTTATCAAATTTGAATTTTTTTCGTCGATTTTTTTGATTTTAGGAAAAAAAAAAAGAGAGAAAGAAAACTCGAGAGCTTACCGTAAAATAACCAGTTAAGAAGGCATATATGCAGACTTCTGTTGCATAGTTCTTGTAAATAACAAGTGCCCAAGTACCCCCTAGTAACGCACATACGGACCCTGTCCCGACACCACTAAGGAAGCAGAACGAACTAGTGAGGTCACGATCGATCAACTTTTCGATCCCGACTCGTTTAAACAACTCCCAAACATCCGTAGATGCCTGCACAATCCCTTTATTGTATACCCCTACGTGCACAAACCCCCACCGATTTCCATACTCCACGATTCTTGATCCGACACCTGTACAGCAATCCGCGCACGAGAACATAACCTCGTCCACATCACCCGAAATCAAACTCACACCTCGAGCCAAACCCCTAATAACACCACAGATCGGTACAATAATCGAGCCTAGGCAAACGCTCCCCATCGAATACTTAGCCGCACTTTTCACCACTGTCTGAAAATCGACTTCTATACTGCACGAAAACTTCATGTACTTGATGTGGGATACTGTGACTTGGATCATGTTCTTGATTATTTGTGTTGTCCATGCGAGGCTTCCTAGTATTAGGACAATGAATAGGGTGTCGAATTTAGTTCCGATGGCGGTGGCTCCGCCTATGCCGGAGATCAAGAAAGACGAATATAGAGTGGAGACGATGATTGATAGAATTACTGCAGCTTTGACTTTTGGGGGTTGACTTGCGATAGAAACCGTGAGTATTCTAGAAGCGTGTTCGAATCTGTGGTTGACCCAACATGCGTAGAGGGATTGAAAAATCGAGAAAATTAATGCGATTACGGATAGTGCTAAACCGCTAGGAGAGCCTATCAAGACGAGTAGAATCCCGAGTGAGCATGTGAGAAGAGGGCTGAGCCAGAATGTGGCTTTTAGGGTTCTTGATGGGTTTAAGGTTACGAGTGCTTGCCATGCGAGTCCTAGGATTCCTGCGCATGCTGTCGGAGAGAGGACGAGAGTGTACCATTTCTTCGGGTGGAAATTATGTATGTGGGATGGTGATAGTACACCGCGTAGTGTGAGAGAAATTACGAGGATTGCGATTAGGGTTAGGTGTGTGTAGAAAATGAGCTGAATGAGCTTATGTAGGAAGTTTCTTTTACTTGCCATGATTGCTGCTTGTGCGTACCGCTGTTTTTGTTATTACTCTATCTGCGTTTAGAAAGATTTTTGCAGAAATGTGTAAGTTGCTAGGGCTACTATGAATTCAAGAAACAACGACGAGGGTGTTTGTGTGCGTGCCTGTGTGAAGATCAAGATATACAAGAAAATCTGGAGTGTTTTGTGTGTGTGTGTGTCTGTGTGTGTGTGTGTGTGTGAGAGAGAGAGAGAGAGAGAGAGAGAGAGAGAGAGAGAGAGAGAGAGAGAGAGAGAGAGAGAGAGAGAGAGAGAGAGAGACCTTGCTTCGTGATGAAAGGCTATGCTGTGGATCTCAAGTCTCGACTGTTTCGCATTATACAGTCTTCTGAGCTTTTCCCAGCACTTAATGAATGTGTTTCTTGATTCAGTTTCTGGGAGGGAGAGAGAGAGAGAGAGATAGAGTTAATCCATTTCAAGAAGGACAAGAAGTGAATCAAAATCCACCTGAAAGTCTCCTACCTAAAAGTTAGATATATGATTAAGCCAGCTGCTGCATGTAGTGTGTGTATGTGTGTGTAACTGTGTATACATTACACGCAACTGATATGTGAATCCTAATCCATTCGATTAAAAAAAAAAAGAAAAAGAAAAAAAGCCTTAATTCATTGTACAGTCAATGGGTGAAAGGCTATAAAGCAAGTCAGCAGCGGTGACGCAATCAAGAGGTCTCTCTCTCTCTCTCATTTGTCTCGTGATGCAGTTGGGTTAGTTAACCGAATTGCGTTTGGTGTTTGTATTTAGTAAAAGTAGTTAGGTTTATGCTTTTAGACTTCACTGAAAAAAGAAGGTGGTTTTTGTTATCTAACAATGCTTTTAGTTCACCAATTTAAGGGTTCTCTCTCTCTTCCCCGTGATTTTTAATGGGACGACCCGATCGGAATTGACAATTTTGAAAAAAATCAATCTTTTCCGAAATGAAAAACTAAATCCATTTTGTTCCATAATTGTTTTTTTGAAATTTCAGAAATTGGGATTGAATGCAAAAAATTCTTCCAAAATCGATTTTTTTTCGAATTTTTTTTTGAGGATAAATACGATCACTAAGATTAGGCCCCAATGGCCAAATGAGGAGGGAGTAAAGGTCCCTCCAAAGTGTCAACAATTGACAAAGAGGCTAAAGAGTGAGCAAGGGAATTACCTTGTCTCTTAACAAAAGAAAATAAACATGCATCAAAAGACAAAGAAATGGATAAGCAATTATCCAAGATAGCACCATAAGTACACAGCGAGTTTTCTTTATTGTTGAGAGCATTGACCACTTGAAGACAGTCCCCTTCCAGTTGAATCGAGTTCCATCCCATTGACTGTGCCATAATAAGAGCTTGGAGAAAAACCCTAGCCTCGCATTCCACTGGTGTGAGGCGTCCCATAATTTTATGAGTTTTCCACCAAACGCAATTTCCGCTAGCATCTCTGGCTACCGATGCAACATGAAAAAACGGCTCCCCATGAGGAAGGGAGGCATCTACGTTGATTTTAATCATTCCCTCTGTTGGTAAGAAAGATTTCATCTATCTTGAAGATTGTAGCAGATCACAATGATAGGAATTTACAGTTATTGAGAATATTTAGTTACTATAAATATGTAAACTACCTAGAATAAGATATACGATTCTTATAGCAAATACATGTATATATATTTACCTCATGAAGAGAAGAAATATGAATTCCTCGAATATTGAGTTTCTACATGGTACCAGAGCAGGTTGATAATCAATCATCCTATTGAATTCTTATTTTTTTTCTTTTCCGAATCAAAGTCAGAACTCTAGAATCATGAGTTTAGAAAATCAAATTGTCCCAACCACCACAAACCCTCCACAACCAATTATAGTCCAACAAGACAATTCAAGTTTCTCCACTGGTATTGTTCTTGATGAATCGAATTTCTCATTATGGTCACAATTAATGGAGATGCGAATCGGAGCTCGAAACAAAATTGGATTTCTCACCGGCGAAACGATGAGACCAGCAGTTACGGATCATGGCTATGCAACTTGGATTACCGATAATCACAAAGTTAAAAGTTGGCTCATTGATTCAATGAGTCCTCATCTGATGCAGCGATTTATTCGACTTTCCACTGCCAAAGAGATATGGGAGGCTGTTGCAAAAACCTTCTATGATGGATCAGATGAAACTCGATTATTTGAACTAAATCGAAAATCTTTCACCACTACACAGGATGGTCGACCCTTGTCTACGTACTACAATGAATTAGTTGAAATATTTCAAGAAATTGACCACCGAACGACCGCACAGGAGGCATCTGTTCAAGCAATTGTACATATGCATTCTATGATGGCCCGACTACGAGTTCACATATTTTTGAGCGGACTTGATTCTGGATTCGATCAAATTCGCGGAGAGATTCTACGAAAGGATCCAAAGCTGGATTTGGAAAGCACATATGCATATGTACGGAGAGAAGCACAACAAAGACAAATCATGGGGAGTTCCAGGCCTGTCTTTGAAAGCTCAGCAATGGTAGCTCAACGAAACACACGGCGTAATAATCCATCCTCCGGAAAAGGTAGCAATTTCCTTTGCAGCCACTGTGGTGAAACAGGTCACTCGAAGCAACGATGCTACGAGATCGTCGGCTATCCAGATTGGTGGGATTTCTCTAAAAAGCCGAGAAAAAATATTACTGCTAAAGCCGCAGTAGCCACTCAAGAAGAAAAAATGCAGCCCGTTGCCAATATGGCCCAACAAGGTATCTCTGGTAAGGTTGATGTACTTTCTGCCACTTCTAAGAATAGCACTTGGATTATTGATACAGGAGCATCCGATCATATGACTAGAGATATTAACAATCTAAAAACTATTCACTCTTCATCTCAATCTGTTATCTCCACCGCAAATGGAGGTACTTGTCATATCATAGGGGAAGGATCTCTTGTATTATCTGACTCTTTGAAGCTTGATACGGTTTTGATTGTTCCAGCGTTGGATTATAATCTCTTATCAGTTAGCCAAATTACCTCATCACTTCATTGTACCGTAACGTTTTGGCCTTCTTTCTGTGTATTTCAGGACATTCTGACAAGGAAGACGCTTGGTTATGGTGTTAAACGGGACAAACTCTACCACTTGGAGTTGACGGAGAATGGACAACAT
The DNA here is from genome assembly GCF_056151865.1 of Erythranthe guttata. NCBI lineage: Eukaryota > Viridiplantae > Streptophyta > Magnoliopsida > Lamiales > Phrymaceae > Erythranthe > Erythranthe guttata. Next base: position 18,179,736 of record NC_142542.1, read on the forward strand.
AAATTAGGTCGTGTATTTTATACAAGTGGAATTGAGAAGGTTCAAGCAGATATATGGTTATGGCATAGAAGACTAGGGCATATTTCTTTTGGTTACCTTAAGAGACTTCGACCGAAGTTGTTTTCTAATATTGATATTTCAGAATTTCATTGTGATGTCTGTGAATTAGCTAAAAACCATCGAATTTCTTATTTGCCAAGTTCGAATAAATGCTCAAAACCTTTTGCCGTTATTCATTCTGATATATGGGGTACGACTAAGGTCTCATCAATTTCAAAAGCTCGTTATTTTGTGACTTTCATTGACGAATGCACGAGATTCATGTGGGTGTCCTTACTCCATAGAAAGAGTGATGCGTTTATTGCCTTTCAAGAATTTTATAACATGATACGTACACAATATCACCAAGAAATTCAAATTTGGCAAACTGACAATGCCATGGAGTTTGTTGACGCTTCATTTGGCAAATATCTGCGCAATTTGGGCATACGGCATAATACTTCATGTACTTACACCCCACAACAGAATGGTCTAGCGGAGCGAAAGAATAGGCAAATTATGGAGGTCGTAAGAGCATCACTATTTGGAATGAACATGCCACGATTTTATTGGGGAGAGGCGGTTAAATCAGCCGTTTACCTTATCAATCGGGTTCCTTCTCGAGTTATTGAATTCCAAACTCCTCAACAAAAGTTACAATCATTCTGCTCAACTCCACATATACCAAATTTGGAACCAAGAGTGTTTGGTTGTACAGTGTATGTTCATATTCCCAAAGCCTTGCGTAGTAAATTGGACCCTTGTGCGAAACGCTGTGTTTTTGTCGGATATTCAGATTTTCAGAAAGGTTATAGATGTTATGATCCTCTCAATAAAAAGTTGCATGTTACGTTGGATGTTTCGTTTCGTGAAATCGAGCCATATTACAACAGCGAGGTTCCACGCTCATCTCTTCAGGGGGAGAACAAGCATGAAGAGTGTGAGCTTTTACAAGGAAACAATGGAATTTCAAGGAGCGAGAGTGAGACTGATTTTTTGGAGCTCGAGGCTGTGGCGGAAAGATTCAATATTTATCAAAATTGTTTTGATCAACCACCGAGTTCTCATCCAACTGTAGATACTTCGATTCCTTTGAAATTAAATGAGAATGATGCAATAATGGCAAGTGAAGATGATGTTCCAGAAGAACCCGTTTTAACACCATTAACCGAGGAGCTTCCCCAGAATGTTCAAGACCATACTCAAAATCTGCCAGAATTTCACTCTCTCCCAAATGAGGTAGAATCCTGTGAACATTATCCTTCTATTTCTCGTTTTACATCTAGATTAAATAAATGTATCCCAAAGAAACATTATGAGCCTGACCTTAAAGCTACTGGAAAATATCCCATTAGTAATTATATCTCTAGTCATAGATTATTGGATTCATATGCTCTAACTGTCAAAGAATTGTCCAGAATGTCTATTCCTAGTAGTGTGCAGGATGCATTAACAGATGAAAGATGGAAAATTGCAATGAATGAAGAGATGAAAGCTTTGCAGAAGAATTCAACTTGGGAGTTGGTTCCATTACCTGAAGGAAAAAAGACAATAGGTTGTAAATGGGTGTACACCGTGAAGCTTAATGCGGATGGAACTATCGACCGGTACAAGGCAAGGCTAGTGGCAAAAGGTTACACGCAAAAATACGGAATTGATTATCAAGAGACCTTTGCGCCAGTAGCTAAACTTAACACTGTTCGGATACTTATATCATTAGCAGCAAATCGTGATTGGCCTTTGCGACAATTCGATGTAAAAAATGCATTTTTGAATGGTGACTTGGAGGAGGAAGCGTACATGGATCTTCCACCGGGTGTGAAGCTAGAACCCATGCATGAAGGAAAAGTCTGCAAACTAAAGAGATCATTATATGGGTTGAAACAGTCGCCTAGGGCCTGGTTTGGAAGATTTACGCAAGCAATGAAGTCTTTTGGCTACGAACAAAGCAACTCTGATCATACATTATTCATTAAGCATAAAGAAAAGAAAATAATAGCATTGATCGTGTATGTTGATGATATGGTCTTAACAGGTGACGATCTTGAAGAAATGGAAAAACTACAGAATTATTTGGCCACGAAATTTGAAATGAAAGACCTAGGACAATTGCGATATTTTCTAGGTATTGAAGTGTCTCGGTCAAAACAAGGAATTTCTCTTTCGCAACGAAAATATGTGTTGGATTTGTTGACTGAAACAGGAATGCTATCTTGCAAACCAACAGAAACACCGATGGAGATTAACCATCAACTTGAAATATCTTTTAACCAAAATTTGGTAGATGTGAGTCGTTATCAGAGATTAGTCGGAAAGTTGATCTATCTAACTCACACTAGGCCAGACATTGCTTACGCCGTGAGTATAGTAAGTCAATTTATGCAAGCTCCAAATGAAGATCATATGAATGCAGTTTATAGAATCTTGAGATATTTAAAAGGTGCTCCAGGAAAGGGGTTATTATACTCAAAGAATGAAGCGCCTACCATTGAAGGCTATACCGACGCTGATTGGGCAGGAGACAAATCAGACCGAAGATCTATCTCAGGTTATCTTACATTTGTAGAAGGTAATCTGGTTACTTGGAGGAGTAAAAAACAGAAGGTTGTTGCTCGTTCTAGTGCAGAAGCGGAGTTCCGAAGTATGGCGCATGGTTTATGCGAGATATTATGGATTAAAGAAGTTTTAAAGGACCTTAGTGTTGATTGTTCACAACCTGTGAATTTATTTTGTGATAATAAAGCTGCAATTCAAATTGCAAAGAATCCAGTACAACATGATCGCACTAAGCATGTGGAAATTGATCGATTTTTTATTAGAGAAAAACTTGATAAGAAGATCATTCAATTTCCATTCGTCAAGTCCGAAAGTCAGCTTGCAGATGTTTTTACAAAGACTGTTTCGGGTAGAACTTTTCATGCAATGATTGACAAGTTGGGCATGATAGATATCTATGCACCAACTTGAGGAGGAGTGTTGGTAAGAAAGATTTCATCTATCTTGAAGATTGTAGCAGATCACAATGATAGGAATTTACAGTTATTGAGAATATTTAGTTACTATAAATATGTAAACTACCTAGAATAAGATATACGATTCTTATAGCAAATACATGTATATATATTTACCTCATGAAGAGAAGAAATATGAATTCCTCGAATATTGAGTTTCTACACCCTCCGATGGCGGCTTCCAACACTCCTGGAGTTTCAGTGGCGTCTTGGGGAGAGGACAAGATTGTGACTCTGTATAGGATAGAAGAAAGGCACCACACCACCCTGTTATATCCATCATCTTAAGTGGATGCTCCCCATGAACACTTCTGTTTCGTGAATCTCACAATTTCCATGCCACCATTGTCGCAAGATACAACTGCTCCTTGCTCAAGGTTGTACTCACTACTTCCCACCATGCCCCGAAGGACGTGCAATCTTCAACTATGGTTTGCAAGGAAAATGGTTCATTCTTCCAAATATGGGCCACTCCTCCGCAAACACCAATAACATGCATAAGGGTTTCTCCCGCCGTTCCACACCGATCACAAATCGGATTAGTTACCACCCGTCGCTTGTAGAGAGCTGTTTTGGTCGGGATAATATCCGAGCAGGCCCGCCAAACAAAAATTCTGATTTTTGGGGGAACCTTCATGTTCCAAATAACCCTCCATTGCCGATATGTCGAGCCACTTCCACCAGCCCCGTCCGCTCCACTGGTAACATTGGCGTGCATCAATGCAAGGTTCTGATGATAGCACGATTTAACTGTAAAGTTTCCGGATATGGAGAGTGCCCATACAATATTGTCCTTCACTGGTCGTCCCCCGATTGGGACTCCAAGAATGCGTTTGCGATCAATAGGCCAAAAGAACTCTTGCAACAGATTCCAATTCTACATACCAGTATTCGACAAAATAAGATCACTTACTGAATTGGAAAAGGCCGATTCTATAGGTCTCGGGATGAGAACGTACGGCTGCCCTTCACCAACTAACCATGGGTCGCACCAAATGGAAGAGCTTTCCCCATCTCCAATTTGGTGTCGGATCCCCTTTCGGAGAAAGGGACGAGCGTTAACTAAACTTCTCCACGTAGCCGAAGGACGACTCCCCTTTAGGAATAGGCGGGAATTGAATTTTTTGTCTCACCTATTAAGCACTACACATAATAAATTGTTATCATATGTGTATTTTCACAAAAAGGAAAAGTAGAATTTTCAAAAAAATAATCGAAAATTTAAATTCTATTGAAAATTGAAATCTAAAATGTATTACAAGTATGTTAATAAAAAAAAATGATTGAAGATCAAAATTTTTGGAATTCGGAATGACAAATATTATATCAAAATTGAAAATATTCTGATCGGAATCAACGCAAGTTAGAATTTTAGTTCCAATTTCCAGCCCTATGTACAATACATATTAGTATGTGTTGTTTTATACCATAAATTTATACACGATGATACACACATATATGTAATGTGTGCAAAAGATTAGTTCACTAGGAAAAAAGACACTTTTCGTCCTTCAAATTTACATTAATTTCACATTTGGTCCCCCTTCTAATAAAGAAAAAAGATTTGGTACCCGTGTTATAACAATTTAACACTTTTGATCATTCTCGTCAATTTATCAAATAAAAGAATCTTATTCCGATAGGGTTATTCACGAAGAAAAAACATCGAAAATCTAAAATTATCAACTTCTTACTTGATATTCAATTCAATAATTATAAATTGTAAGCAATAAAATTGACTTCTAAACGATTAAAAAAAATTCATGAAACCTAATTTGTGTTGTCCTTTGATTTGAACCAAAACGACAATCTTCAATCTTTAATCCAATCCCTCCAATTTGAAGGGTACTACATTGATTTGACTTTACACCATCCATTCAATTAAAGAAGGAAAAAGGAGGAAGGCATCTCGTAGCCTAGTTGATAGAATAAAAGAGCTATAAGTCAAATGATTCGAGTCCAGTTTCTCTAGCGGCTTTACCGATAAGTCAAACTTGCATATATGAACTGATCCAGTGTTATTTACATCTTTCGTATGTCTTGTAAACTACTATATATGATATGGAAATGAAAATTTACCTAGTGCACATCGGCTGAATTAAAATTCCTCTATTATTATAAAAAGAAAAAAAAAAGCATGGACCAAGAACAAAGTGACAGTTGGAGGTTTGATGCCACTTCCCTTCCAAGAAAGGAACCCCCTAATAAAGATCTCATCTACACTCTTCCTAGAGGTAACTTCTTAAGCAACTATACTACTCTCTCTCTCTCTCTCTCTCTCTCTCTCTCTCTCTCTCTCTCTCTCACACACACACACACACACACACACACACATACTCTCTCTTTCTCATACACACCCATACACACACACATACACTCTCTCTCTCTCTCTCTCTCTCACACACACACACACACACAAACTCTCTCTCATACGCACTCTGTCTCTCACACACACACACTCTCTCTGTTCCTAAAAAACTACCAACCAACTTTCAATCCCTTTTCATTCATTCATTTCCTTCAAATGAAATCCATCAAAACTCATCCTCTTTGAAATTCACACCAAGAAAACACACACAAACACAATTGATCCAAAATGGGCATCAAAATCTTGATAATGTTCTCATTCATTCTAACTTCACTCCTATTCTCCCTCCTCTACAACAACACTCCAACAAACCCAACCGCAATTTTCCGACCGAAAAAAACCTTAATCATCCCGAAAAAAGCCCACCCGACACACAACGCCACATTCGCGTACCTAATCTCCGCATCGAACGGCGACACGATGAAGCTCAAGCGACTAATGCTCGCGCTATACCACCCCGCGAACTACTACCTGATCCATGTGGACGCCGGCGCACCCGAAGAAGATCATAGGGAGATTGCAAGATTCGTGTCGAACAACGATGTCTTTGCTGAGGTGGCAAATGTGTGGATTGTGGGCAAGGGTAATTTGGTCACTTATAGGGGCCCCACTATGCTTGCTAATACACTACATGCTATGGCGATGCTGTTGAGAGTTGCTCAATGGGATTGGTTCATTAATCTAAGTGCATCTGATTATCCTTTAATCACTCAAGATGGTATGGTGAGTAGTAGTGTTTGGCTTCTTTTTCTTGATTAATTAATTAATTCAATTAGTTAGTTGCTAATTAAACCCAAATCAAGAAAATCGTATTATTTGTCGTCGCAAAATGTTCCGTCACTAAATTGTAGAAAATCGTTTCCAAATATCGACGTTGTGGTAGATTCTTCGTTTTACGATTTGTTCATTAATTCGATCACTCGTTATAATTAATTGAGGATTGATATATTTAATTTCTTGTTTGTCACTAATTATTATTCGATGTCCCACTAATAAAAAAAATGTTGCGTCACTGAATTGAAAAAAAAAATCGTTTTCGTGCTAGATTTTTCGTGTTGCAACGGTCATAAATCCGTCATTAATTTGATCATTGGTTATAATTAAATCGATTTAATCATATTTTTTTTTTGCAGTGGTTTAATTATTTAATTATTTTTAATTAAGTCAATTTTTGGTAGGGTTTTGTTACATAATTAATTGGGTTGCTAATCTTGTTTATTAATTATTTAATTTGCAGATCTGATAGATGCCTTCTCTAGTTTGCCAAAAGATCTGAATTTTGTACAGCACAGCAGCCAATTGGGTTGGAAAATGTAAGACTTTTAATATTACTTACAATTGTTTGTGTGTATATATTTTATAAAAATATTAATTAATATTGAATTAGCAATTATTAATTGATTAGAGATTTAATTTGTGTGCAGGGGCAAAAGAGGAAAGCCAATAATAATAGACCCTGGATTGTACAGTGCTAATAAATCTGAAATATGGTGGGTGATTAAGCAAAGAAGCCTCCCCACTGCTTTCAAGCTTTATACAGGTTTCACTATAATTCCTTCATTTTATTTATTTATTAATTAATTAATTTTATATATTTATTAATTTTTCATATTTTAATTAGTGAAGTAAAGTAATTATTTGTGGCTCACCAACACCAAATTGGCAATTCATCCAACACCACATGTGCAATTCTGAAAGTAGTGCACTTTGACAAAAGTGCACCAATTGATGCATAAACATAACTATACACACATATATGTACACGTGTAAAATATTTTCATTTACGCGTCGTTCGCTAAAATAAGTCCGATTGATTAAATAATTAAATTTTATTTGATGTTTGGTAAGTGCAATAATTTTTCGAGTCGGCCCACTTTAATGAAAAAAAAAGATCTCTTCTTGACTTATGGTTTTGTATTTGTTAATCTAATTCTGATAATCAAACGAGACCTTAAGGGATTATTTTGTTTTTTTGAGTAAATTGAAGTCCAATACAAGGGAACATAAGGGAGTGTTAGTTTTGGAACTTTATCAAAAAGCAAAATAAATAAATGGAAGGGACAAAAATTAGTGGGTTTTTCTTTATTTATAAGTATATATTATTTTATTGATTTGGTTGGAATAAAAGAAGTGGGAAAATTGAGGGATCTGATACTTGACTGTGATTGGCTGTTAGGTGTGGGTAGCAAATATTTTAAGGTTGGTGGTGATTTTTAATTTGTTGTTATTATTATTGAATTATTACAAAAAGAAAAATGTAGAATTACATCAAAATTGGGTACTTCTATTTAACGATGCCTTTTAAAAAAATTCAGCAATAAAAAATCATTATTCGCGATTTTTTTTGAAACTCGTGTTAGGGAAATTCATTTTTGTTTTCTTTAATTTTAAAATTGGACGCATTAATAATTTTATGGCTTCATTCTGCATGATCATGTGGCTCTACATGTGCTCCTCATTGGGCCACTGACCTTTTTACACACCACCGACAGAAATACATACAAACATATATATATATATATATATATATATATATATATATATATATATATATATATATATATATATATATATATATAGAGAGAGAGAGAGAGAGAGAGAGAGAGAGAGATTGGTTATTTGGTTAATGAAGGAAAAGGAAATAAGAAGAGATAAGTCGGGGTAGAGATCGAACGGATTGAATCTGAATTATCATTTTCGGAGAAATTACATTTTCTTCGAAAGAGAAAAAAGACTTTTTCCAATTTCTTTCCAAAAAATGAAAAAAAATCGTAAATAGAATTTTGGAACTTGGAATATAATGAAAAAAACTTTTTTTCCAAAACATGAAATTTTAGATCAGAATCAGCATAAATTGAAAATTCTTTTTTTTTTTCAGCTATTATATATATATATAAAATTCAAAATAATATTAATATTGTAAATGTGACTTCAGAATTTTTTTAAGAGATTTGAATTGGATTTGAAATCAGAATTTCATAAATATTAAAAAATGCATACATGTAACTTGTAAATGTAACATCTCACAAACCATGCATTGACTTGTATTGTTTGAATTCATGTTTTAGTTTATTGCATTCATCACTCCCTTTATTTAATCTAATTATTAAAAAACTCCCCGTATTGTTTATTATATCAACAAAACACCCTCGTCTTTTTTTTTTTTTTTTTAATTTTATTTTATTAATTACAAATTTACCCGTACACGTAAATACGCAGGTTCTGCATGGACAATACTATCAAGATCCTTCTCCGAGTACTGCATATTAGGGTGGGACAATCTCCCAAGAACCCTACTTCTCTACTACACGAACTTCGTCTCGTCGCCGGAGGGCTATTTCCAAACATTGCTATGCAACTCCGACGAATTCAAGAACACGACAATCAACCATGATCTTCACTACATCACATGGGATAACCCCCCCAAACAGCACCCTAAGTCACTCGGTCTTAAGGACTACCGAAAAATGATTCTAAGCAATAGGCCCTTTGCACGAAAATTCAAGAAAAACGACCCCGTTTTGAATAAAATCGATCGCGAACTTCTCAAGAGAGGGGGCAGGCAGTTTTCTTTCGGAGGGTGGTGTTTGAAAGATGATAAATGCTCGGGTTTTCGGAGCGAAAATTACGGTGTTTTAAGCCCCGGAGCTGGTTCCAGAAGATTGAGGATTCTTCTGAGAAAGTTGGTCTCTATTAATAATAACCAGAGTTTAAGTAGACGGATTTGTAAATAAGTAAAACTTGAGGTGTTTAATTGTTATTATAAATTTTTGTTCTCTTTGATATATATAACACTCAGATGTTCAATTGTTGTTACCGAAAATGTATAATGAAAATTGGTAGTTTAATTTGTTTATGGGGTTTATTTGATGCTACACTCGTTGAAATACACGATTGATTATTAATCATTGATTTGCGGATAATCACGTATGTTTCTGTAGTGGGTAGCTATTTAATTACATCGATGGTATTAAAATTTACCAAGCGTACGTATATAATCTGGTGTAGGATCTCAATAATCAGCTTATGGTTTGCTTGATTGTAATTAAGAAAAGTTTTGTCTTTATATGAGTCTATTGATTTTGTGAAGATATTATGAGAAGTAGCTTAATTAATTTACCTAATTTAGTTTGCTTGGTTACTCAATATATTGTAGCCTTTTTGGTGAGAGAGGAGAAATTCATATTTAATTAGTAATTACACAATCAATGCAAATAAATTAACTTGAATGCATTTGATAGTTGAATAATTTTTAAATTAATGGGAAGTACAAACTAATTAAGCACATGCATTAAAATAATTATTTTTATTTTTATTTAGTCTATTTACCTCATTAAAAATATATGTTTTTACTACTTTTTAAGGATTCTCAACAATGAGATCATGTCAATATTACATTAATTAAAAGTTCATACTTATGTATTATTTCTATCTAAAATACCATTACAAAAATTCGGGGACACTGCCCTTAGTTAATTATTCCCAAAATCATTATTTCCCTCCAATAAAAGTTCGTGAATCCCTTCAAAATCTGGTTTATGTATCTTCCTAAACGGTTTATTTGATGCTACAGTCGGTGAAATATATCGGGAGATTATTAACTATTGACCTGCTCATAATTACACACACATCTATGTGTATGTGTGTTTAGTGAAAAGTTATTTCAACACATCAATAGTTAAAAATCACCCGATGTAATTCACCGGGTGTAGCGTCTCAATGACCACCCACTAAGCACACATATACATAGATACCTGTGTTATTATGTGTACACTGTACAGTGTACCCATTAGTTCAAGATCAGCTGATGTATTTCACCGAATGTAGCATCCACAAAACAGCTAAAGTAGTTTATAATGGTTATAAAAGTCTCTTTCTTGAGCCAATAATTTCTAATCTCTATTAATTGAATTTAAATGTTGACCACTATTTCAAACCCTAATTAAATAAAGAAATATTGCACTTCATTTTTCTTAATTCAACTCTCTCTCACTATATAAGTACTCTTATTTGTACAAGTATTCAATTAGACAAAAAAAGAAAAAAAAAAATCACAATTAGTTCTCCTCTCTCTCCACTTAAAAAATAAAATCATGAAGGTTATAAAAATAATCTTCTTAATAATCATGGTCTTAATTCTAACACCCACTCCCACAAACTCAAAACCGGGTTTTCTAGAAATAAAACCGGTGGTGGCCAAACGGGTCAGCCGGTTTCTCCAGCAAAATAAAAGCAGCAGCAACCCGAGAATATCCGGTTCGTGCGGCAAGGGTAATGACGCCCAGGTATGTGGCGGCTATTTATTTGAAGGAAGAAACGCTATTTGCTGCAACAACAAATGTACAGAAGCGGGACACGATTTTAACAACTGTGGCGCGTGTGGGAAGAAATGCGCTTTTGGAGAAATTTGTTGCAGAGGGGAGTGCGTGAATGCACGCTCGGATAAGAGACACTGTGGTTTTTGCAATAATATTTGCGTGGGAGATGGGAACTGTGTATATGGTGTGTGTGACTACGCCGTTTAAATTTTAATTTAAGTGTAGTTTTTTGGTGAATATTTTGATGGGAATATTTTTCGTCAATTAATTAAAAATTTAAATATTAAGGTTTCTTTTTTGTATTAATAACCAATTACTATGAGTAATAATATTAAAATTTCAAAAAATAATTCTTAGATATATAAAAGTAATAAACGCTAGTATAAAAAAATATATTTGGAGGCTCGTAGATGAAGAAAATTTATTTCATTTGAAATTGTTTTTTTGGAGGAAAAAAGATTTTACTAGACGATAATTGTCATACTGGGAGGAAAAAACGCTCGCAAGCATATGAGCAAGCTTAGGGTAAATTACAACCACCCCTGAGATATAGTAAATTTACGAAACCCCCCTCCTGTTTGGGTAATTACAATCACCCCCTTAACTATGAATCTTCTTACACGTCCACCCTTGCAGTTTCAAATTTAATGGAATCTTCGAGATTATATGGAATATTATCACATTTATACCTGTTTTATCCCATTCGAACTCCACGTGTTGAAGCAAGATGATCATAATATGTGTTTTTTGGCTTGTATATATCAGATTGTGGTGCATCAGAAATTGCATTTTTACACAAGACGAGTACAAACTAATTAAAGCACATTCCACGACATCTAGGTGATTATATTGAATTTGACAGCATAAGGGTGAAGGTTTAAGAAGATTCATAGTTGAGAGGGTGGATGTAATTATCCAAACAAGAGGGGATTTTTAGTAAATTTACCATACCTCAGATGTGGTTGTAATTTACTCGCAAGCTTATTACATAGGCGTTAGACGAAAGAAAATAAACAACTAAAAGAAGATGAAATGACTATAATATCATCAATAAATGCACCAAACGAACACATCGACTGATCATCGTCTTGGATAGCATTAATTACTTGAAGGCAATCACCTTCAAGAATATTGGACGTCCAACCTTATGTATTGCTTTGAAATCGTTTGTCACAAAGTTTGAAGGCATAGCCTATCTAGTATAATTAATATTTAATATACATATTTATTTAACCAACCATCATTTTAATTTATAATTCATAAACTTGTGGTTCATTTTACTACCAAACTTACTTATGAACATGTCAGAAAAGCATATCAAATTAACCACGTCATTAACTTAAACATAATAAAAGCCTTAAGATGTGAAAATGCAGTTTCAACCATCAAGTTTGCACTGATTTCATATTTGGTCTCTCACGTTCATAAAAAAAACACATTCAGTCACTCACGTTTCAGAAATTCGACATTTTTTTGGTCATTTCCCATCAATTTTCTGTTAGTACTAACGGAATCAAGCATGTGCGCACGACTACCTTAACTAACAAACTAGCGGTAAATTGACGAAAACGACCGAAAGATCTACCCAATGCAGTACACTGGCAAATATCCAAGAATTAATAATAATTTATGCAATTTAAACATGTGTAAAATGTAAACAAAAATATGTGTTAGTTATAGTTTGCCTAAACTTGAAGGAACAAATACAAATGGTCCCTCTCCTACAAGGGATTTGATTAACCAATAAATATTTCTATGGACAATTTTGATATAATTAATGATATGTAAATATTGTTTAGGTTTGGTACAACAAATTACATCTGTGGTTCCAGACTCTTCTTAAGGTTGCCCTAATAAGTAGATTAATAAATAAAGTTAATTACTAATATTGCAAACCTTAATTAATATAAAATTATAACTATATATATATAGCTATTAAGCAAACCATGCATAAAGAAAACACAATGTCATATATGAAACCAAACGAGGCCAAAATTCACATGCTATGGCCCATGAAAATCTAATTATAAAATTGGTCCAGGCCCATTATAGTTAATGGAAAGAATATATGTCCATTAATTCCCCCATTCTTTCTTCTAATTAAAATTACTGTAAAATTACAACCATCTCCCTGATATAAAAGTCAATTTAAAAAAACTCATCATTTTTGAGAAATTACAACCAGATTCCTATAGTTTGTAAATTTCTTACATTCACCCTCTATAAAAGGGTGTTAAATTAGGAAATCTACAAATTTTGAAGGGGTGCATGTAATTATGGAAAAATGAGGAGTTTTTTTTTTTAAATAAACTTTACTTCGGGGATAGTTGTAATTTACCCTTAAAATTATCCTCTACACGTGTCATAATTATTTTTACTGAAATGATAAATCTTGATTTATTGGTATAGTTCCTACTTTAAATGTCGACCGATTGAGTGATTTTTAACCATAGATCTTCACATAATTACACACACGCCAAGTGTATGTGTGCTTAGTAGACAATTATTTAATCTCAGGTTAAAATCGATTCATGTATATCAGCCGATGTAGCATCTAATCCCCTCATCCGTATCATGTACATATTTAATTTATCTGCGAGATAGACATACACACGTTTTGTTTTGCATGTTTTAATTATAAATTAGAGGAAATTACGGCCACCCCTGAGGTATCGACAAATTACGATAAAACCTCTTTTGTTTGGGTAATTACAGCCACTCCCTCCTTTTAAATGTTTTTACATAAAATTTATGTTATTCGGTTATTTACTGAACCAAATCGTATATTCAGTTCGGAAAACGGTATGAAATGTTGGCGTACCGAAATTTCGGTTCGGTTTTACCGATTTAACATCCCTAAATTTACCTCTTGAAGGGTATTTTCGTAAGACAATACATAGTTGAGGAGGGCGACTGTAATTACCCAAACATGAGGGGAATTTTTTTAATTTAACCATAACTCAAGGGTGACGAAATTTGCCCTAGAAATTATAACTAGCCAGGGCCCAGGGGTGGTTAGTCGACAAACCGTACCGAACCGTACCGAAACTTTTATAGACGAACATTGTTTCGACAAATTGATTTGAACTAACTTTATAGAGGAGAGTATTAAATTTACCCAGATTATAATGTCGGATACAAAGATTTATTTTGAATTTTCTAGAATATAAATCTGAGTCGAACTAGAATAATATTAAATCATTATTTGAATAGATAAGGAGAATTAAATAACTCTCTAACCAAAAAAAAAAAGGAAAACTTTTGACAAAATTGAAATTGTGACGTTTATATATTGACAATTTACTCAATAAGATTTGGCGTTATGAATTAAATGAATATTGACTATTACTACATGCATGCAATCCAATTTATATAATTTTATTTATTATTAGAATATTGATTATTCTCAAATTTACTACATTTTAGCTCTATATATAAGACAGTAATTTATATCCAGAGATTGGCATATTTCTTTTAAAAAATGGGAGGAATTCACAAAGTTTATCTCTTCATTCTTGTTGCACTTTTATTACACACTCAAATTTTATTAATTTCTGCAATTCAAATAAAAAATAATTTGAAAACTGAAGGTGTCATTAACAAACACTCTCAGGTTCTTATTTTCTGCCCATTTTTCTTTCAATTTTCTTTTAAATGTTTTCTTTAATTTGTATTTGTATGTATGTGTATGTATACTTGGTGTGTAAAAATCGAATGCAAAATTCACCAAATTTTCTTTTAAAATCAACAAGAGTTTTTCGTCTTAAATTTGTGTTGAGAACTTACTCGATATTTTTAATCTTTGTAGGATTTGGGTGACGCGACAAACATTGGCGGGCGCGATATCAAAACGGATGAGAAAATGGGTTTGAATGTGGATACGATAATGGATTACGGCCCACCCGGAGCGAACCCGGGTCATGACCCGTTTAGTCCTCCACCAAAAAGAGTATCAAGAAAGTTTGTCTAAGACTGATGGAAAGAAATGTAATCAGGTGAATGCAATAGTGTTGTAATTTGTGTGTTTGCAAACACTTGTACAAAAATAAAATATAAGTTTTTATTGGCTTATAACCTTTTTTTTTTTGAGTATTTTTAAATTCAAATCTTGTTTTTTTTTTCTTTTTTCTTTCTATTATTTTTATTTGTGGCAATGAAGGAACACCACAGCCAAAATAACGGGCTTAACACAATCAGTGGGAATAGAAAACCTTATCACGCTTGACTGTAGTCCGACTTTATGAAATGACTTGAGCAGTATCGGATAAGTGGGAGTCCAAAGGCGAAGGTGAAATACTACTAGTTTTAACGTTAACTTACTTATTCCGTGAATCGGAAGCGGGGCATTGCCCTTCTTTTTGGACCCAATCAGCAAACCATACAGATGCACGGTGTAAACCTACATTCTAGTAATAGACTAATAGCTTGCAAACCATACGAGAGTCGTAAACCGCATTAGGACAACAATGTGTGACGAGATCGACTAAGCGACCAAATCTTGCTTTTGTTTCTCTTATATGAGTTGCTTTAACTTAATAATATGAACCAAAAAACCAATTTTTTTTTTTTTAAATTTAAAAACACCTTTTATAATTTATGAATGGTTGCATTTCATATTTATTCCGTTAAATAGTATTTTTCATTTAAATCCATTTCATTATGATGTATATATTTTGAATGATAACATTAGAATGCAAATATTCTTGAAAGCTTGGACCAATTACAATTTTCTTTTTCTTTTTTTTTTTAATATATTTGAAATAGACATAAAGAACCATAATTTTTGATTAATTAAAATAATCAAATCATTAGCCGGAACTGCGGCTAAAATTAAAAACAAGCCGGTTAATTACTACGTGGAAACCTCTAATATATCAGTCGGATTACAGCAACTTGCCAGATAATCATCTTATTATTTAATTTTTCATATTTCAATTTTAAATTCGATTAAATTATATACAACAGAAATTATTATCTGACCCCCAAATGTCAAAGCCGTTACTCTTGTTGCTGCCTCTTCTCATCTTCAAGCAAAGTTTAGGCCCGACAATCTCAACTAAGCTATAAATACACATTTGAACTCATTCCATAAGGTATGTCCTATTATCTGAGCAATACGATTAACTGTATTCTCTGGACTATTTCTAGGATCAACACGTCTGACTTGAGCGTCGGAGGGGTTTCCGCCGGAACAACCCCCGGCCTAGTTTACGTGTTCTATGATCGTAGGTATCTCAAGGTCATCAAGCTCGTGAACCAGTGATCCACTATGCTCTTCCAGTTCATCCTACTTCAACTATCTAAGGTGATCTATCTTTAGCATCATCATTTTGGCGCCGTCTGTGGGAAGGCAAACACAATCACGTAGCGCACATGATGGCCTTGAGACATCTGCTCAAGGGAGTGTGACACTGCTAACAACCTCTCACCTCGTGGAGGCTCTGGCTTGTCACATCCTCCTCCCCGTGCTCGGGATCCACTACGAGGCCTTCCTAGGATGTCCCACTAGATCCTCAACAGGATTCACTTCTTCCCGCCCATCGATCGGTTCAGACAACTGAGGAGGCCCTTCAACGCTAGTAAGGGTTATCGACTCCCTGGGGGTATACAGTGCCCCCAAAACATTTCGCTCGCCAAGGGTTATCGACTCCCTGGGGGCATACAGTGCCCCCAAAATATTTCGTTCGCCAAGGGTTATCGACTCCCTGGGAGCTTACATCTGCCTCCAAAATATTTCGTTCGCCAAGGGTTATCGACTCCCTGGGGGCTTACATCTGCCCCCAAAATATTTTGTTCGCCAAGGGTTATCGACTCCCTGGGGGTTTACAGTGTCCCCAAAATATTTCGTTCGCCATGGGTCATCGAATCTCTGGAGGCCTACTTCCGCCCCCCTCGAACGGTTCAGATAACCGAAGAGGACCTTCAGCGCATGATCGCCGAACCTTCAACAAGATCAACTTTTACTTGCTCCTCTAACGGTTTAGATAACCGATAAGGACCTTCAGCGTACGACCGCGAAAGTTTCAACTCGTGTTGCCACTGAAACAATGGCACAACCGTGCGCATCCACCTCAAACCATAGGTCTCGAACGTCTCATCCTAAAGTGGGGGGCTATCTCATCCCAAGGTTGGCATCACCCTTACCTTTCAACCCCAAGTGGGTGCATATCCCATCTCAAGAGACGAGTATAATCTCCATACTCAAAAAAAAAACATCCCCAAAGGGGTGAACATCAACCACCTAAAAAGAAAGAAGAAGAAAAAAGAAGAAGTTGAAGAAAAAAGAAACAAGAAAAAAAGAAGAAGAAAAAAAAAACAAGAAAAAGAAAGAAGAAGAAAAAAGAAGAAGATGAAAAAACAGAAGAAGAAAAAAGAAGAAGTTGAAGAAAAAAGAAACAAGAAAAAGAAATAAGAAGAAAAAAGAAGAAGATGAAAAAACAGAAGAAGAAGAAAAAAGAAAAAAATGAAAAACCAGAAGAAGAACATGAAGATAAAAAAAAAAAAAAAAAAAAAATTCCAAGCCAAGCCGCGCCATCGCCCAAGCCACGCGCGCGCCATCACCCAAGCCGCGCGCCATCTTCCCCTCCGGGCGCGCGTGCAAAAAAAAAAAAAAAAAAGGGAAGAGCGCGCGCACAGCACGCGCGCGTGGAGAGCACGCGACTGACGCGCCCGCGCGTCAGCAGAGAGAGAAAAAAAAAAGGAGGAGGAGGAGGCGCGCGTGCACAGCACGCGCGCGTGGCTTAGACGCGCTGACGCGCGCGCGCGTCAGCAGACAAAAAAAAAAATCTAATTAATTACAGGGCGCGCGCTCTTCCCAAGTCGCCCTTGGACTGCGCACTCCCATCAAATCGCGCGCAACTTTGCCTACGCTCTACCAAATTGCGCGTAGATTTTGACTCGCTTCACCAAATCGCACGAGAATTTCAATGCGCTTCACCGAATTGCGCGAGCTCTCCAACGCACCTCGCCAATTCGCGCGCGCTCTCAAACGGATAAATAAAAAAATATTAGTTCTCCAAACCACGCTAACAGTTATCGGTACACCACGACTCCGATATACTCTCGACACGATCCGTCACCCATTTTCGACTTGGCTCACACATCGAATCGAGAGTGGGGAGCTTGCAAGACTCCCACGAGGAGCAAACTCGCTCGGTCTTACAAACCCGTTGCGAGACAACTCCCATGAGGAGCCAACTCCATCGGTATTACGAACCCGCAGCGAGACAACTCCCACGAGGAGCCAACTCATTCGGAACTACAACCCGTAGCGAGACAACTCCCACGAGGAGATAACTCGCTAGGACATATAACCCGTTGCGAGGAAACTCCCACGAGGAGCCAACTTCTTCGGGTCTACGAAACCACAGCGAAATAACTCCCACGAGAAGCCCACTCGCTCCGTCCTATAACCCGTTGCGAGGCAACTCCCAAGAGGAGCCAACTCCCTCGAGTCTACGAAACCACAGCGAGATAACTCCCACGAGGAGACCACTCGCTCGGTACTACAACCTGCAGCGAGACAACTTCCACGAGGAGCCAACTCGCTCGGTACTACGAACCCGCAGCGAGACAACTCCCACGAGGAACCAACTCGCTCGGTACTACAACCCGCAGCGAGACAACTCCCACGAGGAGCCAACTCGCTCGGTACTACGAACCCGGAGCGAGATAACTCCCACGAGGAGCCAACTCGCTCGGTACTACAACCCGCAGCGAGACAACTCCCACGAGGAGCCAACTCGCTCGGTACTACGAACCCGCAGCGAGATAACTCCAACGAGGAGCCAACTCGCTTGTTACTACGAACCCGCAGCGAGACAACTCCCACGAGTAGCCAACTCGCTCGATACTACAACCCGCAGCGAGATAACTTCCACGAGGAGCCAACTCGCTCGACACTATAAATTCGTTGCAAGACAACTCCCACGTGCAACCACCTCGCTCGATAATATTACTCACCGCGAGACAACTCCCATGAGGAGACTACTCCCCGAAATTCGCTATATAATCGCAAGCTCAAGTTAGCACGATTACAACCCCAGAAGCACTTAGAGATATCATGAGAATCTATATAGCCTGGCCAGCTTGATTACTCAAATTTATCTACTTGTTTTCGATGGGTCATTCATTAAAACGTGGCCACAGTCCAAACATACTTAAGACCCACGAGGTCTAACAAGGGGCAAGACCCCCATAAAAAAAAATCTTGAGAGTCTGATCCCCTCCTCAAGTACATCACGCACAAGGCTATATGTAAACACATATAAGCAACGCGTCAAAACATTGACAATGTCGAAAAATAACAACTCCCACGAGGAGAATACTAGCTCCGTGCTACTACATTATCGTGAGACAACTTCCACGAGGACATAACTCGATCAACTCCATTACCCCAGAGACAACTCCCACGAGAAGATTACTTGATCCGTGCTACTACATTATCGCGAGACAACTCCCACGAGGAGATAACTCGATCAACACTATTACCCCGCGACGAGACAACTCCCACGAGGAGATAATTCGCTACTACATCGTCGCGGGACAAAACCGACGACTCAATTAACTTACATCGCGACAACTTGGTCGCGCTATGCGCCAACGCGCATTCACGCCCCTCCGACACACGCTCCAACGCGTTATCGCACAACATCGACTACTACAATTTTTACTCTCGACACGATATGTCACCCATTTCAACATGACCCCCACATCGACTCGATAGTGGGGGGCTTAATGATATGCCTAATTGGGTCAACCCAATGGGCCTACAAATTATTTACCTACTGGGCCACGAGCCCAATATCGAAGACCACTATCACCGAGGCCCAATCACCTTCAAGCAAGGTTTAGGCCCGACAATCTCAACTAAGCTATAAATACACATTTGAACTCATTCCATAAGGTATGTCCTATTATCTGAGCAATACGATTAACTGTATTCTCTGGACTATTTCTAGGATCAGCACGTCTGACTTGAGCGTCGGAGGGGTTTCCGCCAGATCAACCCCCGGCCTAGTTTACGCATTCTATGATCGCAGGTATCTCAAGGTCATCAAGCTGGAAGAGCAGAGTGGACAGCTCGTGAGCCAGTGATCCACTCTGCTCTTCCAGCTCATCCTACTTCAACTATCTAAGGTGATCTATCTTTAGCATCATCAAATATATATATATATATATATATATATATATATATATATATATATATATATATATATATATATATATATATATATATATATATATATATATATGAGAGCGGCTAAAACAAATGCCTTTTTTTCTCACTTCAATACCACCAACATAAAAAAAAATAAAAAAAAAAATAGGTAATGACATTATTAAAATTAATGAAAATTAATAATTACAAACACAATTTGTGTGGTATTAATTTTATTAAGGGTATTAACACCATTACCTATTTTTTTCTATTTTTTCTGTTGGTGGTATTGAAGTAAGAAAGAAACGCTATTTGTTTTAGCTATATATATATATTGCCGCCATAAAGGTGCACTAAATAAATTACGCTCGTACAATGGTAATAGAATTATACTAAATTAGTATTTCTTCCGTGTAATGCATGTAGTGACATTCCCAAAAAAATTACAAAAATGTCATTAGAATTTCTTAGGTTGACCTGACATTTATTTCGTTTATATATAAGATGTTTTGGACTAAAAAAATGTTGGTTAGAACCTGAGAAATCACACAATTTTACTGCACCTACTAAACTACTTTTACTAGCATAATTATATTCTAAATTCTTAACAAAAGAGGATACACACATAAAACCCAGCATCAAGTCAAACTTCCTTAGTCACAATCTTCATTTATCGTATTCAATTAGGACATATTAATTTATTATTTTAGCTATTATCTGGCCTCAAACAAGTAATTAATTATTGGTATACTTAGCTCGTTCATGAATGAGGTTAGTTAGACGGTCAAATTAATTCCCCAATTAATTAAATTTAATTAATTAATAAATTTAGCTAATTAAAATATAGAATCTGAATTAGTGAACTGATACCATTCAAGTATAGAACCCTAATCAAAGGATCAATATTATTTAGTTTTCTTCCATTTGTCATCGTATAACTTGCCATTTCAGTTAATTTTCCTACGTGTTATCTAATATAATAACGACGGGGATAACGTTATCGTCGAAAACGACCGATTTTTATTTTTATTTTTTAATAATAAAAATAATCAAAATTTCTAGATTGTAGTGTGTTGTTTGTTGGTAAGAGATAATCCAATTGCAAATTAATATTATAGTATACTCCTGGCCAATTAAATTATACTATGGTCCAAATTGTGTAACGCGTATTCGAAAAACCAGTTCCTTTTGATTATCTTTGACCTTGGCACGTTATGGCCAACTTTGTGCCACCCTGAAAAATAAAATAAAATAAAATTAAATTAAATAAATAAATAAAATAAAAAATAAAATTCTTCTTTATTTATATATATCGAGCGAATCCTCTTCTTCTTCTTCCTCTTCTTGCTCGTTGGCAAAGAAACACAGCTGAGAAATAAAAATGGCGAAAACAGCAATATTAATAGTTGTTTTCCTTAGCATTATTTGCCTGGCTTCTGCTCAACTAAAAGTAGGGTTTTACGGTACCACGTGTCCGAAGGCTGAATCGATAATCCAAGGAGTTGTGAAACAAAGATTTAGTAAAGATCGTTCCATTACCGCAGCTTTGCTTCGAATGCATTTCCACGATTGCTTCGTTCGGGTACGTTTAAACCAAAAAAAAAAGTTACCTATTTTAATATGCTATTACGTTATATATGGAATATGTTGCAAGAAAATTAATGGTGATGTATCTTCAGGGATGATTTAAATTTTTGAAACCCTAAATCCATATACAAATTTTCCTTAGCTTCTTCTTCTTCTTTTTTTTTTTTTTTTTTTTTGGGTTTTCCATAGTTAAATTTGGTATTTAATTTGAATATGACAATATTGCCAATCATATAGACAAAAAGATATGTTTGCTTATATTATTGTGAATAATAAACACATACACTTCCCCACGTTTTAATTAAAAAAAAAAAAAAAAAAAAAGTCTACTCTATTCTATATATTATTATTTTAGCATAACCTCCAATTATTCTTATTCTTGTACACTAATAATACAATCAATATATATCAAATGAAGGGCTGTGATGCATCAATACTCATAGACTCCACAAGAACCACATCCTCGGAAAAGGACGCGGGCCCTAACCTAACCGTCCGAGGCAACGACCTAATCGACGCTGCCAAGAAAGCCGTAGAAGCCGTATGCCCCTCCACCGTATCATGCGCCGACATAATCACATTAGCCACCCGAGACTCAGTGGCTCTGGCCGGTGGGCCCAAGTACACCCTGTCCACCGGCCGACGTGACGGGCTCGTCTCCGACGCGAACGAGGTAGATCTACCGGGACCCTCGCAGTCGGTCTCGGACGCCTTCGCCACTTTCAGGGCGAAAGGGATGACCATGAACGACATGGTCACCCTACTGGGGGCCCACACAGTGGGCGTGGCCCACTGTGGGTTTTTCCAGGACAGGCTTTCCAATTTCCAGGGAACTGGAAAGCCTGACCCCACCATGGAACCCGCATTGGCCGCTAGGCTTCTGAAGATTTGTGGGACCCAATTTAGGCCGTTGAGCAGCGATCCGAAGGTTTTCCTCGACCAGGGAACTTCGTTCGCGTTCGATAATCAATTCTACAATCAGACTTTGTTCAAGAGAGGGATCATGCAAATTGATCAGGAACTGGCATTGGATAGGTTAAGCGCACCGATCGTATCGGGTTTCGCGAAGAACGGCGTTGCGTTTCAACAGAGCTTTGCGAATGCTATGATCAAGATGAGTAAGATACAAGTTCTTGTGGGGAAAGCTGGAGAAATAAGGAAGAATTGCAGGGTTTTTAATCCTAAGAAAAAAGCTTGAAGAATTTATGATTGATTGATTAATTATATTGAATTGATTAAGTGTGAAGTATTTTTTATTTATTTTGAGTTTATATATAACTTAATTGTCTATTTTGGCTTTCCTAAATTTGAGTTGTTTGAGTTTATATACATTGTTTGAGTTGATGTAACCCAAATTATTGATGATATGTATATCATAAAAATTGTGTTCTTTATTATTTTATTATTTTATTATTATTATTACATAATTAACTAAATTAATTATTTAATTAGCGATAATGCCTGCATTAACGTGTACTGAATTCATGGTACACATGTTTATTCAATTTTGTCAATATATTAATTAATATTACATCACATCACTACTAATTGAACAAATAAACATCCGGAATCCACTGAAAATAGTGAAAACTTTTGAAAATCGTATTATATTTAAAATTGTAATAAAATCTAGTGATTAAAGACATCGTCGTCTTTATAATAATGCTGAAAAGTAATAAAGTCGTCCTAAATCACAAATCGCGCAAATCGCGCAGGGTTCTTGAATTAGACCATGAGCCGGCATGTATTACACAATCTGGTTACGGTTCGCAACAAAAAAAAATAATGCCGAACCGAGGTTTAAACGACCATTTTAATTTTTTTACGAAAAACAAACATGAACCTATTCAGTACAGTTTTATCAATCTATCAAGTTACAAATCACGTGTTGTAATAAATTGTAACGTTCATATTGCCCATATATTATATTATAGTTTATTTTATTAACATCTTATATTTTTCCGTAAATATTCCTAAAAAAATTCGGGGGCGCTGCACTGGAAGCCACAATAAATTCCATTTTTGGCTAAAAATCCAACATTATGTAGTTGACAAAAGTGGAAGCCTACCAACCCAACCCAGGAATTAAAATTAATTTTACTAATCTATATAAAAATGCTGAAATTAATTCTTATTTTTTTTATTAAATCAACACCGACTAAACATATGGATTTTCAGAAGGAAAATAAAAAAAATTATTTAATTTATATGGACTTTGCAAATTGTGCACTGTTCCCAGGGCTGCCTACTTGCATCTGCAGATCATGGCCGACATGCTTTTTTACGTTAATTAATTAATTAATTAATTAATTAATATAATCACGAATTATTATAAATGAAAAGTTTATGTTTAAGTCGTCTATTTTATTTGAGTGTTATTAGGTGTATAAGTAAATGAGCTGAGTCGGCTCCTGAGCTTGGTAAGCTGGTTCGACAAAATCCTTAACTCGAACTCGAATTCGAACTCTTCAAGCTCGAGCTTGAGTTCTTTCTCAGTTGTTCGTGAGCTCACGAGCTGGCTCGCTAGCTTTTTTTTTTAATTTTAATTTTAACTTTATTTTTTTTATATTATTTTAAATAATATATACTAATATAAAAGGTACATATACAAATTTAAAAAAAAATCAAAGTTCTTTATTATTTATTATTATAATAAAAAATTAAGAATAAAAAAATAATAATTTAAATAAATCAGGAAAAATTGAAATTAAAATGATTGACAAGTTTCAATTTATACTATCGCTTAAAAGTTGTGCAAAATTTGGACTTGATGTGGTCAACAACAATAAGTTAACTCGAATCACACATGCAATAAATATTTAAAAACCGAAATAATCCTTCGATAATATTTTTCAATTGGGAGAAACGAGGCGTTTCCCGGCCCACGTAAAAAGTACAAGTTAGGGCTTTTGGAGTTGGGTTCCGGCGAAAACCACCCAATGCTTAAGTCAGTCCACGTGCGTGTTTTAAAATAATGGAGATAATTAATTGAAATACCTGTAATAATAATTGAACTAATATATCTATGATTAACTATACATAACTATATAAAATAAATCAAATTAAAATAAACAAAATCCTAAGACGAAGACATAACTAAGTCGGTTCCTGTTTAAACATATTAAATGGGAGAGTTGATTAAAAATGTAAGAAACTAATTAGTGTCAGAAGAATTTATAAACTAATTTTAGCAGAGATCAATTGGATTATTCCTCAATAAATTGTTTCATTAATTCTAATTTTTTATTTCAACTTTTGGTTTCCCGAGATTTGCATGCATATTCTCGAACGCGTTTTGCACGCAGAAAACCCTAATATTGCGTTTCATGATAATTAATCTTGCAACATATTTTGAACTATATTCAGCTAATTAAGTAGTCTGACAACAACAACTTTACGTGACGTGATAAATGTCTTTTCAGTTTTAAGAATATCGTTCCAATTTGAGATGTAGTTTTGACCATTTTTAAGTTTGGATTTGGTAAAACTCAAAAGACGTACGTAATTTTTGCTTCTTTCAGTTAATTTTTAATTGAACTTAGAATTACCAAGATATCGAATAAGAAAGATATGCATGAATTAATGAACAATGCAATATCTTAGACATTTTGAGTTAATCTAAAATTGAAAATGTAATTTATTAATGCTTATATTCGTCACCCGACATTCAATCTATTTGATTCAAATTAGATTACAATCTGGAAACCTAATTGAATTTACTATATTTTATGTATTTCAAAATTTCGCCAAAAGCGAATCAGAAATTGTCAAAATCAGATTCAAAGTCAAAACAATATTACTTAATTTAAAACAACTGAATTAACAATATTCCCCTATTTCAAAATTCCGCCAAAAGTGAATCATAAGTTTGTCAAAATTAGATTCAAAGTCAAATCAACATTAACGAAATTTTAAATAAAACTGTACTTACTCTTTTTTCTTTTTTTTTACAAGTAAACTGTACTTACTCAAACTTAAATAAAACTAATTTAACTATTATCAAGCCGACGCCGTTTTGACGGTCGTGATCATAAATTAAAAGAGAATAGCAAAATCCTACGTGTCTAAACCAACCACGTGCGCAGTAATCTTGCTTGATGCCGATTACTACTCGATGAAAGGGTAAAATAGTCATTTCACACTCGACATCCGTTCCTTTGGTCTTTAAATACTCTACGTGGAGAGAGTGGGAGTAGTAGTACTGAGCAGTGAAAATCAGTTTCTTCTTCATTCATTCATAAAAAAATAAATAAAATGGAAGATCAAGAGCAAGACATCGGCTCGGGAAGGAGCCACGGCTCAGAAGCCGAGCCGGCGAGGTCAAGGTGGACGCCGAAGCCGGAGCAAATAGAGATACTCGAGTCACTCTTCAATGGCGGAACGGTCAACCCACACAGAGACGAGACCGTCAGAATTCGTAAGATGCTCCAGAAATTCGGCCCCGTCGGCGACGCCAACGTATTCTACTGGTTCCAGAACCGCCGCTCCAGGTCCCGCCGCCGCCAGCGCCAGTTACAGGCCACCCTCACCGCCGCCGCCGCGGACCAGCAGCCCCAAGCTGGCGGCGGCGGCGTGGGTCATCATCAGTATCATGAAAACACAATCAGTAGTACTACAACAAGTGGCTTCTCGGGCTCTTCTTCGTCTTTCGGGCTTGGCGGGACCGATTATCTTGGCCCGAACGACACTTCCAATTTGCATTACCAATCTGAAGGTAATTAGTTAAATTAAAAGTTTAATTAAGTTAATTAATTATGTTTAATTATCTTGGCCACAACACATTTATGTCTGGCTTCCTTAAAGCCGCAAACCTTATATTAAAATAACAATAAACTAATACCGACACTCTTTTTTAAACGTCGCCGTCATCATATATATATTATATATATATATATATTCAATTTTTTAATATCCAATATAAAAAATTAATTTCTATTTTCTAATAATTAATATATAATTTATTTAAAAAATTACACTATACCCTTGATGTATGCTAAAATAACTTTAAGGTCCTTATAGTATCGGTAATTACAAACATTGTTAGAAATTCTAACAGAATAATGCATTGGATAAGTTATTCCGTTAGGATTCTAACCAGGGGTTTTTCTCTCGGGGGGCTAGAATATGGAGTGATTTAAGAAAATATTTTTTGTTTTGTTTTTATGGACTAAAGTGTATAGGGGTGTGTTTGTAAATACTAATACTACAGGGACCTGAATGTTATTTTAGCATATATCAAGAATGTAGGTGTAATTTATCCATTTATTTATGTTTAATTAATTTAATATACAGGGTTAATTACAGTATTCATAAATGGAGTAGCTACAGAGGTGACGAAGGGACCGTTGAACGTTAAGGCCATGTTTGGCGGAGATTATTTGTTGTTCCATTGTTCAGGAATGCCAGTTGATGAAGTTTATGACCATGGATTTCTGGTTCAGCATGGTGAAAGCTATTTTCTGGTACTTAATTATCAATTTAATTCAAAAGAAAAAAAAATACGTACGTATCGAATATATTAAAATTCAATTTTTTTTTTGTTGTATACAAAAATTGTGTTAAATGATGTATATTTCAGAGCATAAATATTGTTATAATTGCGAATAATTCGAATTTTGAAGCCGTAGAACTTGAAATTGCCTAAATTGAAATTAGGGAAGTTATCGTTAGTACATTATTACTAATTCGAAGAATTTTACAATGGTTTCAGCTTTTATCGTATAATTATTTCCTAATTGAAGAAATTATTGCTAATTTTAATTAATTTATTATTTTTCTAAGATTTAATATTTTCATGTGTTGTGAATATTTTCAGGTTCCAAGGCATTCCTGATATGAGAGCAACTGGATTTTGGGAGCTTCAATCCTTCTTTAGAATTTGTAAAATTAAATAAAAAATTAAAAATAATAATTTGTTTTAATAATAACTATTAGCAAATTAAATAATAAATTTATATGTCCCTTTCACTATTATTACGAATTTGTTTTATTTGTCCTCTCTTGCTTTGTGGAAAATAATATTTTGGCTCTGTAATCAAGTGTTGGATGTATTGTGCCCATTGAGTAAATGAATTTATATTTGATTTATTTGCCAATAAATTGTTAGAATTTTATTAACATTAATCAATCTATTAAATTTATCAACCTTTAACTCTTTAATTGAAGAGCTTTATGTTAACAATAAAATGAGGTTAATGGACCATTTATTATAAAATTTTACATTAATTACATTTGAGTTTTTAAGGCATGATCATGACTTTACTTGTTCTTCTCCGATAATAATTTGAGCTCGATAATTCTACACATAATTACATAAACTCACGTGTATGTATATTTAATTAGTGGATGATTATTTACACTTGCGGTTGAAATTCACCCATTGGAAATAACAAAGTGCAGCATCTCATTTCCCATAATTTGGTCTCTTGTACTTTCGAATAATAGTTGAGATTCGATAAATATTGGCAAAGGGGTATTTTGGTCAATTGGACATTTTTATGATTTTTCAATTGATCGACGAGGTGACATGTACGATTGGTTAGTTATATGATATTATTATTGATTTTCGCTTTAGTAATTTCAAATTGGCAATTGATTGGCTGGTAATACTTTGTCGTTGAGCCGGGACCAGAAAAATATATTATTAAACGAAACTATTAATTTATTGATTTTCTATTTTATACGAGAAAATAAAATGAAAATTGTCACTGAATTCAATGGAAAGATTCTCAATGCCTTGGCTTGATCCGCCGACATTTATATAATCAAATCTTTGTGCAGCTATTTGAAGTTACGACCTTATAATCATAGAAAAAATTGATTGAAACATCCATTTAATTGAGAAAAATAAGAAGATTTAATTGTCACGTGTGACATCATGCAATATAATGGAGATTGGGTAATTAAATATTGCATGTGATTACTTAATCACAAACCTATATGTATATGCATTTAGTGGATGATTTTTAATCAAATTTATGATTCAAATCCACCAAATATAAATAATCAGTTGTGGTATCTAATTACCCCGATTGGAATGATGTATATAATACATTTGGTTTTATTTTAAGATTCGCGATTCTTTCAAGATTGTTCCAAGTAAAATTACTAGATTTTTTCAAGAAAGTAATTTATTTTACTACAACTTTTTTCGATTACGAAAAAATGTGTATTTTTAGTGTAAATGACGGCCACCCCTGAGATAATATTAAATTACAAAAAGCTCCTATATATTTGAGTAATTACAACTTCACCTCAAATGAGGCTGTAATATACCCACATTTTTATTAGTTTATTCGAAAAACAAACCAAATGGGCTCTATCTTATAATACAAGGCAAAACAAAAAGCAATATTATTTTAAAAGGGGGCTTTATAATTAATTAATTAATTGTCACGCAAGTTCATTAGCAAGCAAGTTGTGTGGTTTGCGAGCTAACACACACACTTTTATTTGATTAAAAAATAATAAAAACATAAGTAAGTGGTAATTAATTAGTATATGCTAGTGTTATAATCCTAAGTTTGAGGAGTCTTTAATTAATTAACTAATTAGAAAGTGCACTAATTTTCTTTTGTTGATTGATGATAATGAAAGAAATGGAACGATGCATGAACAATTAGATGTGGACTTATATATAATAAAATAAATCAATTTGGATAAGTGCGACATGACATTAATTGCTAAAGTTGGATATGACATTAATTATTAAAAGTTGCATATATATATGAGATTGATTGCCGGTTGATTAAATTAATCATTCTATTGCCCTAAAAGTTCTTTCTTTTATTTTTATTTTTATGTTATTTTATTGACCATGAGTATATAGTAAACTATTACATTCTTGTCGGATGCACATATCGGACAAATGGGTGTGGTTTTTTAATTTTGGAAAGTATTATGTATCTTAATAAATGTGCTTTATTTTAGAAAAAAACACATTATAGAAAAGGGTTTAAGTAATAAGTAACATTTCTTGTTTAATGATGTGATAAAAGAAAATTACTGATACTTAGAGTTGAATTAATGATTAACTAATCAAAGTATAGTTGTGATGGAAGATCAATCCATGTGGAAGGAGAGGAAGGAGCCGATTAAAGTCAACTGAATGCCCTCGGATGTAGTGGATAACTTACTCTCCTAATTAACTAACGTTGTGATGAGGTGGCAGTTGTTTGATTGGAACCGGAGGGATCAAGAAGGTTAGAGGGGCCGGGGAAGTTTCTCGAAGGATCCATTTCGATATATAAGAAATAACGAGCTGCTGAAGTTAGTTAAGAAACACACACACTTGCACCATAAACGCGCCATAGATTAGAAGAGAGAGAAAATAGAAGAGAATAGTTTAAAACTGTGGGAAGAAATCCGAGAATTCACAGATTTCTTCCGCTCTTGTAATCTTGCAATCTTTGTAACTATGTGGTGTATATAAATCAATAAAGTGTTGTTCTCTCCGGTGGATATAGATCATTCAAAGTTGAACCACATAAATTATTTTCGTGTTATTCTTCGGTACATGCAATTGTCCAGAATTAGGGTTTTGGTTAGTGTTTGTTCTATTGCTCACTGATCGATTTGACTTGTTATCTGTAACCTTCGATTAGCACCGGGTAAATTGTACAACATATTAGTTACATAATTTTCGATTATACTCTTATTAATCCTCTTCAACAGTATTCTCTTATTAATTAGTAGACAAGGGCATTTTCGTATAAAATCGAGCTAAGTTAAAAAAGATCTTAGTTCTTATGTAAAGCTAAAAAACGACAATTATCGAGAATTATCGGAAGAACTACTTAGTCATGGTACATTAATAATTAATAATGGGTCGGGCAGAAACCCATTTATAACTGGATCTTAGAAGAAGAAGTATTTGTCAGCAAAAGATGTTATAAAAAGAAGCCCACAAACTCTCGGATCGTAAATTTGTTCGGCCCAACAGCTCTACCCCTAAACGGTGCCGTTTTGGTTTTCACTGTATGAAAACATATAATAAATAGAATTTCTCTAGGAATTAAAATATTGATTTCGCTCTTGGAAAAATTTTAAACAAAAAATAGAATATAAATAAATGTTCAAAATTTTATAAATAAAACAGATCGTAATCGACGAATTTCACGTTTTTTGTATTCGCATTGATATTATTATAAATAAAATTTCGGGAAACGAGGAAGTTATTGTAATATTAATAAAATAAAAATCGGATATATGTTCAGATTTCGATCCAAAATATTCTGTAAAAATTAGAAATCATAATTTTTTCAATTATATTTAAAACTATTATTCCAAAAATTGAAATTTATGAATCCAAATCGCCAGAAATTAAAAAAAAAAAAAATGGGTGCAATTCAAAAGGAATTATAAAATTCCCAATCTAATATAACGGTTGTACTTTGTGGTGATTTAATATATTAACAATTGAGTCATAATTGAAATATAATAATACATGTACAAAGATGTGGTGCATTATTATTATTATGGGAAACGAAAAGTACAATACAAAAACTGAAATAAAGGATCCTATGTTACACATTTGTATATTGGCATTTCATTAATTTGTATTAGTCTCTATAATTAATTGCCAATATCTAGTGATGCACAAATTGCAATTTGCATAACAATGAAAATTGTCCAGTAAGGTAAGTGATGACTTAGCAGTTGGAGCAAACGACCGTGTTTTAATTGACTAAAGTTCGAATTCTCTTAATAACTGTCGTTAGATGATTCGCGCACCTATATAATTGGCGAAAAAAAATTCATTGACAATTCTGAAAATTTTGGTTTATGACTTTCTTATAGAGTTTCGATTTTCAATCCTACTTTAATTTCCTAAAACAACAATTGTCTTCCGAAAACTATACTTATAATATCAACGTCATTTTTATGTGTATATAGAGTATGAAATTCCAAACTTTTTTCGATTTCAATCCGAAAACTTCTAATTACAATTCGATCGGTCCGTCCGATTTACACCGTACTACAAATCTCAAACAAACAAAGTAATAAACTAATGATGGTTACCCAAATCACCCCCCTACCATACCCCCGCCCCCCACCCCCCACCCCCAGGCAGATAGGACAAAATTAAGAAACAAACCACCCCAAAAAAATGCAAAAAAGGCATATATTCGAGTACAAAGGGTCAACAAAGTATACCAAACGCCCTATGCCCAGACCTTCAAAAGTCATCAAATATGCCCAGATTCTCTTTGATTACTCACTCTCTAGTCTCACTTTTCAAATTACTATTTTCTTTTTTATTTTTTATATATTTTTTTTTTATTATTTAAAAAAACAAATAAAGACCTTTGCTTTGCCTGATTATCTGCTCAACCTTTGACAGGAAAAATAAAGCAAATAAATAAACAAGAAAATGTGTAATAATAATTATTATTTTTTTTTCCATTTATGGGATTCATTCACTATACATGCAGCCTGCAGAAACTAAAAAAAAAGAGAAAAATTTGAATTATTACAGAGAATGCAATAATTGCTGAGACTGGTGATAATAATATTAATTATGAATTAGTACATATACCCAATAATTAATTAAGTGGCTCCAACTCCAAGAAAATCAATGAATGCAATTCTTGATTTCTCATTTTCCCCACAAATGTACACATTGGCCCTATTGTTGTTGGCTACTGATTCTGATGCTGAACCTTCTGAGTTTGATTCCACGTTTTCACCTTCAAATATACAAAAAAAATTAAAAAAAAAATTTTAAAAAATCAAGAATCTTGATAAATAAATAATATATAAATTCAAAAAAAAAAAAAAAAAAAAAGTAGTAGTAGTAGTACCAATTTGATGAACAGGGCTAAATCTGCTGATGAGAAAATGGGGGGTTTCAGTTTCCGGTCTGAAAGAAGAAGGGGTGAGTGAAAGATCGGTACACGTGGAGCCACCGGATTCGTCGAGATTAACGTTGTTGTTTGTTTTTGTTTCGGATGTGAAATTACTGTTTTGGACATTGGCCGAGAAAGTGGGCTTTCTTCTTCGGTAGAAAGAGTTGGTTTCTCTGTGTTTTCTCGCCATAATCACATGCCAATGGTTCTTCACGGAGTTATCGGTCCTGCCCGGAAAAAGACGGGCAATCATTGCCCATTTGTTGCCGTACATTTTGTGCGCCGACAAAAGCCTCTCTTCTTCTTCCTCGCTGAACGCCCTTTTGTTTATTCTCGGATCCAACTGGTTGAACCATCTCAACCTGCAACTCTTCCCTACAATTATTTAAATAAATAAATAAGATCAATTATTTTACATGATAAAAACTTTGTAATAAAAGATTATTTTTTTAATTAATTTGTGACCTGATCTGCCATGGAGTTTCTCGGCGATGAGATTCCAGTTCTGTGGGCCGAACTGGGCGACTAGGGTTTTGAGTTTAGCATCTTCGTTTGGTCTCCAATGCCCTCTTGCGCATAGCTTTGTCGTTTGTCCGCCGCCGGCGGTGCCGGCGGTGGTGGTGTCTCTTTCATGGGCGGCGAAGCGGAAACGGAGTTGCGGCGCACGTGCTTGTGGGTTTGTTGTGTCGGAAATGTTCATCGTGTTTTGCTGCTGCAGGTTCATTTTTGTTTTCTGTAACTGATGATCAACAATGGAGGAGAGAGAGAGAGAGGGAGGGAGGGGTAGAGAGAGAAAGGGATGGAGGAGTGAGAAAACTCAGGCAAATAAAAACTCCGTTTTGTCTCTTACAAATATAATTCTTCCTCACTGTGAGAGATTGGTAAAATAACTA
Organism: Erythranthe guttata; assembly: GCF_056151865.1. Classification (NCBI taxonomy): domain Eukaryota; kingdom Viridiplantae; phylum Streptophyta; class Magnoliopsida; order Lamiales; family Phrymaceae; genus Erythranthe; species Erythranthe guttata. The sequence continues at coordinate 18,212,959 of NC_142542.1, forward strand.
ACGTACATAATAAGTCTGTTCAGCCTCAGACTCACACTACAAACAAAAAACCAAAAATAATACATAAAGAAAATCAATTCTCTCTCCTCTCTTTCTCTCTCTATACATGTATATTTATATATATATGTATATGTGTGTGTGGCAGTGTGGGTGGTGCGTGTGTGTGTGTGTGCATGGAAATCGAGAACCGCTCGTGTGGGTGGTGGTGGTGGGAACCCCCATTCAACACTGTTGGACTCGGGGTTTGTGTAACTGCTTTTTTTCTTTTCTTTTTTATTTTTTTTATTTTAATTATTATTATTTTAATTTCATATATCTCGATTTTAGAGAGAAAAAAACAGAATCTGTTTGTCCCTTTTCTGATTTCTCAAAAAAAGATTTTTTTTTTTTTTTTTTGAAACGAGGAACAAAATTCAAACGTATGAGTACACGTAGTACTAGTAGTGACTAGAACTCCATTATTTTTATTTAGTTAAAATTCATTTCCATAGTTGTGTACGATTTCCCAAAGTGAAATTATCACTATGTTATACAATGATTTTTACTATACGAGATGTTACACTTGGTGAAAAACAACAACTCATTTTGCACTAGAGAATTTTTTTTTATTTCTCCCAATGCTATCGGTACAAATTTGCAACAAATTTTTTGAAAATTGACAACCAACTCCAAAAGCAGGAATGCATACACCTAAATTAAATTATGTGTACTTGAAAACAAAGAGACGTCTCACGAAATGTTCTTTGAATACTATCACTAAATATATAGGGTAAGTTACGGTCACCATCTAAAGTAAGGTTTACGAAAAAAGATCCGTCTTGTTTGGATAATTACAATTATCTTCTCAATTATAAATTTTCTTAAACGTTCACTTTTGCGGTGTCAAATTTAGTGTAATTTTCTAAATTATATGGAATATTCTCCAATTTGTACTCGTTTTATCCCATTCGAGCTCCACATTTTGAAACAAGATGGTCATATGATATGTCTTTTGACGTATAAATATCACATTGAAGTGCATCAAAAGCTAAATTTTGCCACAAAATGAATTTCTCGGAATCCAGAAGATTACGTTGAATTCGACACTGTATAAATGTATGTATAAGAAGATTCATAGTTAATGGGCATAATTGTAATTATCCAAACATAACAGATTTTTTTGTAATTTGAACTTACCTAGTGAATGGTCGTAAGTTATCCATATATATATATATATATATATAACTTATGAAGCTATGAATTGAAGTCATATGGTAAGTATATTAAAATGAGATGTAACCTATGAATTGACAACATGATTATAGTTTTGGTACAAATGTTGTCAAATTCGAAAAATAGGGCAACGCGATGATTTTGATAAATGTGCTTGCTACATTTACTTAGCAATTTGCTATTTGCACACAAAAACTACACACATTTATTTTCCCCAAATGCTCTTATCTCTCCTTTGGGAATCAACTTATACAAATGCAATAGATAATATTTATGATAGTTTGACTAATAAGGACAACAATGTAAAAAAAAATATTATTTAGTATTTGCAAAAACTTTTTTAAAAGTAGAAATAAGTGATTCTGAATTAAGTTAGTTTTAAGTGTTTAATTCTATAAGTTGGAGGTGCTTGCAAGTACGATGAAAAATCAATTAAAGCCGAAAAAGAGGTCTACGAGTGCTTTTAAAGTTGTTTATTTTAAGAGAAGTAGAAAGAAAAGGCTGATTTTGCAAATACGATATTTTTTTTTTCCTTTCTAAAACAATAGATTAGTTAAAATGGAATTACAAACATTTTAGCCAACAAAACTATACAATTAAATCTCACATATCAATATCAATACAATAATTAGTATAAAAATATCATCCTTGTTTGCATAACTACCAGCACCACCCTCCTTATTTTATTACACTACTATATATATATATATATATATACAAAATAAAATAATGTTATTTAAAAAAAAAATAAAGGTACTAAACATAACAACTAATTCCAAGTTGAGAAGCAAAAGGTAAAAAACAGACATTCAATAAATACAATCCAAAAAGAAATAGTTTTTGGTCTAAGTTTTGCAAGAATTGCAGAACAGAACTATTATATTATTATATCCAAATAAAGTGATGGGGGTGGGGTGGGGGGTGGGGGGGTGGTGGTGGGGGGGGGGGGGGGGGGGGGTGGGGGTGTGACGCAGTAGAGAAATGGTTATGGGAAGATGGGGGGTCACGAGGAAGACACTGATATCTTTTTGCGTAACAGAATGAAACAACTGCACAAAAACTACTTACTACATATGATGTTTCTTGTTTGACTATATTCCATATTATTATTTCTTTCTTTTTTTTAGGGTAAATTACAACCAACCCCCCTGAGGTTAATTAAATTACAAAAAAATCCATTATGTTTGGATAATTACAACTACCCCTTAACTATGAATCATCTTATCGTCCTTCCCTATGGTGTCAAATTCAGCATAATCTTGTAGATTTTGTGGAATGATCTCTGGTTTGTACTCGTGTTGTGCAAAAAATGCAGTTTCTGATGCACCACAATCTGATATATACAAACCAAAAAACACATCTTATGATCATCTTGCTTCGATATGTGGAGCCAGAATGCGATAAAATGGGTACAAAATTGAGAATATTTCATATAATCTAGAAGATTCCACTAAATTTGACACCACAAAGTTGAATTTGTAGGAAAGTTTATAGTTGAGGGGTGATGATTGTAATTACCCGAACATAAGGGATTTTTTTTTTTTTTGTAATTTGGTAATACCTAGGTGGTGTTTGTAATTTAACTTTTTTTTTATATCTAGAAATAAATATATGTAATAATGATCTCAATCCATTCTGTGATCATACAAAATCTTTTGGATAATTTCTCTTTGCGTATTTATGTTCTTTCTTTGCATTAAATGTTTCATTCACATTTCAGGGGGTCCTCAAACTAAATAAAAAAAATAATTCTAATTTGCTTCGTATAGGGGTGAAATATGTATAAATATAATGGATTTTTTTTTTTAAGTAAAACGTACTAATTCAAGTTTTGTTCAAAATATAGTTGTAGAAAATAAGAAATTAAAATTCAAAACGAAAATAATTATTATACTAATTTAAAACGTAACTCATGCAAATAATTATGCAAATGAGTAAATACCATTAATTTAATGATATATATATCATATAAGTTAATTACAATCTCTAATGAAAATTGAGAATATCCCATACTATTTTTTTGTCCAATTCCACAAACCAAGATAAAGATTTGAATTTTATTTATTTAATATATTTATTGGGTACAGTTACGTACAATTTTGTTTTTGGGAAGAAAAGTGTTTACTTTTATTTCGTAATATTTCTCTTTTAGAAAAAAGTTAAATCCTAATTTTATTTATTTAATTTAATTTTTCCATTATTTGAGATCTCTTTTTATTGTTAGACTTAGGTGAGTTGGCGAAAAGCATTCATTGGGTTTTGGCATTTTCTTTGGCTTTCGTTAAACTCAGCAAATTGTGAGAGTACAAAATGATTTTCCCCTTACACGCACGTGCACACCTTTTTGTTTTCGACTTTGCTACACACAACACACGTGCATGTTGATGTATTCTATACTATATTTACCTTACCCCCTGAACTTAGATAAAATTACAGAAACCACCTCCAGGTATTTGTAATTATCAAAAATCCCCTGAATTTTGTTTTCGTCTTACACCAACCCCTTACAGTATGACTTTTCCCGATTTTTTTCCAGGGAATACTATACACAATTTCAGATTTTTTTTTTTTATTTGTGTGCTATTTAACAGAATGCATAATAGACTGCACACATTTTCTGTTAAAAAATCGATCAACAGTTAATCGTTGGGGGATTTTGGTTATTACGGATAGGTGGGGATGTTTTTCATTTTTTAGCCTTAGTTCAGGGGGTTTCGTAATTTACCCTGAAAATTTAGGCCAAATTACGGCAAACCCCTTAAAGTAAGATTAGATTACGAAAAATCCATTTTGTTTGAGTAATTACATTCATCTCCTCAATTGTGTATTGTCTTACACATCAATCGTTATAGTGTCAAATTTATCTACTGAAAAAGGTGTTCTTTCGTAATAGAATACATAGTTGAAGGGTAGTTGTAATTACCAAACTAAGAGGGAGTTTTTGTAAATTGACCATACCTCGTGATGTGACCGTAATTTGGCGTTGTGTAATTACCTTTCTTATTTCCCGGCAAAAAGAAAAGATTATTTTATATGAAATATGTCGATCTATGCACATGATACAACAGTTTTCTGCATGATTAATTTCCTCATATCTTCTGTTTGATCAATTAATAAATTATTTTTGTCGACAACACAATGGCCTGCACAAATTATAAAATATTATATATATGATGAATAATTTTGTTACTTTGTCGTAAGAAATTAAAATGACTGTGTTTATTTAATTATCAGCTACCTTTTTTATTATTTTAATGAAAGAACCCGTAATTAATTGTATATGTATATTGAGTAAATCTACATTTTCAAATAATAGATATCAAACCATACGGGACACGAAACCATAGGGGCGGACTCAGAGACTTTTAGTTGGGGGCCCAAAATATGGAGTGAATAAAGAAAATGCAAAAAATATTTTTTATGAACTAAAAGTGTACAAATTTTAAATCTGGGGGGGCAAAGTCTATAAATTAATAGATAAATACCAAAATGTAATAAAAAAAAGTAATAGAAAATAGGCGATAATTCTTTTTAAGTAGGGGCGAGAGCCCCCCCAGGCCTCACGTGGTTCCGCCCCTGGTAAACCACACTAAGTTAATCATACGAGACAAACTCGACATAATGATCGTTGGCAAGGATTCAAATTTGCGTCAATTAACACAAGCTCACTTGCTTCAATCGATAGGTCATCTTCGATCAGCTACCTTGAGTAGTTGGATCAAAGTTTAATGTTCAAAATATATCATTCTCCTACTTTACCATTAACTTTAACATGATTTGAACTTTGAAAATAAATATATATATATATATATATATATATATATATATATATATATATATATATATATATATATATATATATATATATATATATATATATATATATATATATATATATATATATATATATATATATATATATATATATATATATGTGTTTAATACTCAATTTAAATTATTGCGTTATTTTGTTTATAGATAGAAAAAATAATTGAAAGATCTAAACGGGTGAGAAAATCAAAGTTTAATAATCTATTCAAAATCGTTCCTTAAAATACCATTTGAGCTCAATTTGTTAATATAACAAATCAAGGTTGACCACATATTTTCGTTTGTTAAGTTATGAAACTTCAATTAAAAAAAAATGCTAAAAAGTATCTACCAAAAATTCAAGCTACTCGAGCTTGATTAGTATTCGTTTCGATCAAATTCATACAAGGTTGAACGACTACGCCTAAACATGAACATGGGTATTTGAAGAATCTTTATAATCATTTACTTTTATTTTAATTACTTTCTTGTAAATAATCTAGCAAGGATTAAACAAAAACAAACATGTCTTCGTTCTTGTTCTGGTCAGATCCCTAATTGCATTTCCAAGAACTGAAACCGACCAATTAGTATAGTCAAAATTAATTAAGTTTAATCGATTCAAATTTTACAATGTGTCCAGAATTAGGTTTGAATTTCTTAATCAAGAAGATGTATATTACCCTAAATCCAAACCAAGCTTAACACAAAACAATGTGGTTATCCACATAGTTATCGAACAAAAAGGAATATTTAAAATTATATTTAATAATTTATATACATTATTCATTTTGTACGTTACTAAACTAATATTTTTGTTTATACTTTAACGACACCATGATACTTGTCGAATTTCAATAATGTTAGGCTAATTATTCCATCAAACGTACCCTAAAGTATTAATTTTTTCATAATTTATTTGTATTTTATGACATAAACTATGTTTAACTATGTCTAAACTATTGTCATTATCATGTTAGTTATTCCAAGTTGGGAATAAAATAACTATTGATTAAATTCCCTAGACATAGAATAAAAAGATTACTTGTCCCTACACCGACTTTTTCTTGCATCTATATATGTAAATAAATACGTAACAAGCGGCCCACACGGGTATCGTTCAATTGATTCTATAATCGAGTATTGTCAGTTACAGTGTCGGAATTTCAACTTTAATGAGTATTCGTTCTTTGTGGGCACCAGACTCAAATCCATTACTCTACTCTAACGAACCGTTGATTCACTATAATTTACATTCCTTCATTAAAAATTTATTGGACCAGGGATGGAGCCTTGGGACGAAGAATTTTGACTTCTAGTGTAAATATGTAGCAAGAGAATATTTTAGTTAAATCTTGAAAGGGACTTGTTGAGAAATCCTATTGAAATAATGATGTGTCCATTATATATATATTTTTAAAATTTTGTGGGCTTAAAAGAATATATCTGTCGGTGAAAATCATGTGGAGTTTTTTCATATATCATAATGCAATATGGAAAGAGGAACAAATAAAATTTTATTGTCATTAATTTAATGTGTTTTCTCTACAATTAATAGTTAATTACTCAATTCATATATGTTACACATAATGAAATATATCGATTCATTTTTCAATTTTTATTCTACAAACAAGCGCACACATGTATGTATAAATGTGTGTAAAATATAAATGAACATATATGTACGATACATTTATAATTTGGGGGAATCCAAGAAATACTCCCTCCGCTCCTTAATAATAGTTTGTTTTCACTTTTGCACAAGTATAAGAAATCCAATAAATACCGTTTGATTTTAGTACACTCACATAAAAAAACTAAAATAATCTTAATTATTTAATAATTTATTATTTCAATAATGTCAACTTTTTTGGACTACACTACGAAATAGAATAATAATAAATTAAAATTCTCACACGAATTAAAATTTTAGTCACATGATCGATAACACAAAAGTGATCGGCATAACTCATAAGTCATAGAATGTGGCCTTCAAACTTTTGTATAATTATAGTAAAAATCCGCAGCTTTATTTGAATTCTACAAAAGCTATTTCCAAACTTTTAACCAATAAATCATTGTTCCTATTGTTTTTTCTTTGTCCCACTTTAATTTTTGTTGTTACAATGGCAAAAAATAATAATTAATCAAATCAAATTGCAAAACATAATCATTCATCAACAGGAGAACCAATAATCTAAGGAGAACCATTAAAGATTATTGAAGATATTAATATTAAATAATACATTTCACTAATAACTTAAACTTTTAGCTGATGTGGTCATTCAACATTGGTTTTATTTCAACGACAACAATCGATTGATAAGAGTAAATTTTAAGTAATCGGCCAAAATTAATTATCTAATTGAATTTTAATCTTATTTTTTTAATTAATTATCCAATGACATTTAAAACTCAATTATAAATCAAATGAACTATACATAATTAATATACGTATATAATAATTTCCTTCTTGTTTTGGGCCTAGCCCATACTTTTGTCACTAGCACATAGGCCCATTTCCTTGAATTGATAAAACTAGCCAAGTTTCGTAATCATACCCATAATATATGTTATGGCCCAAAATATAAATTGGAATTAACACACTTCCAAGTAGGGATTCAAAAGAGCCGGGTGTTGAGTGTATATTTTTACATTCAATGTATATTTTCGTACGAGTATTTTTGTATACTTTTATTGATTTAATGGTGCTTAATGAGTGGTTTATTGTATTTTAGGTACAACTTGACGATTTGGCTGTTACAAGGATGAAACAAGCCAAAAAAGATCAAAAACGGGCAAAAACGGAAGAAAACAAAAATATGCTGAAAATTGGCCCGGTGCGGCCGTGCCAAATTTAGCTTATTTTTGGCGCGGCCGCGCCAACTGCAGAATTTGGGCAGAAGGTTTCGGCGATTCTTGCGCGGCCGTGTGAGAATTGCACTGATTCTCGCGCGACCGTGTGAAAACACGCTGGAAGTAATTTTGAACTTTTAATCACACAAGGAAACCTAAATCTTCTACCAAGTTGAGACATCTATAAAAGGGCAAAGACCAAGCACGAATCACGGGACTTTTATACACAATCTTGGAGGAAGAGGAGCGAGAGAACGGAGAATCGAAGACGGAGAATTGACAAATCTTCATCACAATTCTTCTTTCATCTACCTTTTCTTAATCTATTTATTTTTAATATTTTTATAATGTTTTTCTTAGCGAACATGAGTAGCTAAGCTTTTAATCTAGTATTTTATTGGAACCATATGTGGTGATTCGAACTTATTTTTCTAATATTATGCAAGTTTAAATTCCATGATATTTCTTCTATTTGATCTTATTTAGCGCATAAACGTACGTAGCTAATTTATGTTGCTATATGTTATTGTTAGAATTGATTGACATGTCGTTTTAATAATTAGAACAAGGATAGAAGAGCCTTCGAGTAGTTTTCACCAGATGAGTGTGTCAATTGCATGTATTATCGTAGACATACAGATAATACCTTAGGTAGCCGTTTACGAGACTTGTTATTTAATGCTTTATTCTTACTTGGTTTGCATAGACATATAGTGAATCGTTTATGAATAATAGACTCATAATACACGCGGCAGCGGGTTATGAGTAATTTAGTGTCTCGGGTTAATAATCAGGAATCGTAACTTGCATGATAGAGGTTTAATTGGGTATCGAATTACCGCATAGGGGGAAGATAAAATCCTAGATCCGTTTTTATTGATATATTCTCGTGATTATTTGCATTTATAATTAGTTTAATTATTTAGTTGATTAAATTTGAAAACCTTGCGTAGGCTGGATAAAAATCATAATTGTTAGAATTTGGTACTTAGGATTAGATAATTCGAATATTCCCTTTGGGATCGGCATCCGACTCTCACAAGTCCACCTTTACTACTTGTTTGCGATACATGCACTTGTGTGTTAGATATTTAACCCCAACACCAGGCTTGGCTATTTTGGTGAGCTCGAGCTCGAATACGCGAGCTCATGAAATACAAATAATGAACTCGGACTCAACTCGTCAGAAAGCTCGAGCTCGTAAACTTAAGTTCGACTTCGAGCTTTTGTCGAGCTGGCTCACTGAGCTCATGAGCATGCTCTACTCATTTACAAATCTGATTCCAAGTGCAAAACTAATTATAATTCCGCTCCAAGAAATAAGAATTGGAAAAATAAAAGATAAAAAATTTAAAAATTGGAATGAAAAACCTTTTTGCAAAATTGGAATTTTTTTTTTATCGAAATTAGAGGAATTTTGGATCAAAAATTTCCATTTTTTAAAGTCATTTATGGTACAAAATAGACAATTATATTCCTACTATAAAAATATATTGCGGAGAAGAATTGATTTTTTTTAAAATGAAATTGGATTAGAAATCAAAACTTCATGAATTCAGATTGAAAAAAATACTGCTCCAAAATAAAAAAAATTCGAATCGAAACCAACGGCATTCAAAAACTCCGTTCCAATTTCCACCAATACACTCAACAATCACAAGTTAAATTGAGTTTCTTCTTACATTTTTCATTCAAATACTACCAAACCATAATAGACACATAAATGAAAGTCTAGTTATTCAAATATAATTATTTTTGCACCCTAAAAAAATATTTAAATATATAAACAAAGAGAGGTCATCACATAATAGTGCATGCATGAACATTATCCTCGCTAAAACGATACGTAATCCGGTCATCGATCGTTTCGTAGGGAAGGTCGGGGAAATAGCCGTGCGTGGTTTCGTTGTACCCATGGGTGTAGTAGTTGTACGTTGAGTTGAAATTGGATTCGTCCAAATATCGAGAAGCATAGGAATAATACTCGGAATCATAAGGGAATGGCCAAAACTCCGCCGTTTTACCGCTTCTTCTCACCATTTTTAGGACACTCCTTTTGTCCACATACCCTCTCACTGTCACCTTTTGCTTCTCCATATCTATGTCTAAGCTATCCACACCTGCATGTATACATACATATATACATACACACACATATATATATATATATCAATGAACTATATATATAGGTTTTACTATCAAAAGAAATAAGGTTTTAGGGCCCGTTTGGCTAAGTCTATTTTAAACACATGATAACCTTTTACGTCTGATAAGATGTTTTAAGAGCTGATAAGCTGTTATATCTTTTATTTTTATAATTAATTTTTAAAGTGTTTGATAATGAACTTATTTGCTACTTTTATTCATTATAACTGACAAGATTTTGTGATAGCTACGATGAGTGATTGAATTACGTACCGACGGATTTGTGACCGATTATAAAATAATAAAACTAGACAAAAGATCGATTCGATCACAAAAAAATGGTTATTAAAAAAAAATTATTGATCACGTAAAATAGCAACCTATGCTTTATTTTAAAATGCTCGGTTATTACCACTATTCCTTAAAGATTCTGCAGATTTTTATTCTTGGTTTCTTATTCTTGTTATCTAAAGACTATGACCCTTTATAAAATTAAGATAAACATACATAATACATATATATAATGTGTGTGTGTGTGTGTGTGTGTGTGTGTGTGTGTGTGTGTGTGTGTGTGTGTTTTGACCACCCTGGTTCCTACATCTACAAACACAAGATTTTCTTGTCTGAGGTTCAAGAATCAATACATACAACTTTTCTCATCAAACAAGTGAAACTGTTTTGAGAGAAACAATTATATATTCAAAAGCAAAATTAATATTGATCAAATTTAATTGAATTAACAAACAAATAGTGGCATGCAAAAAAACTTGCCCTCCAATTTAGAGATGGCTCTTCTTATCGTTTTCTCGCATCCTTCGCAATCCATACGAACCAAAAGCTCCACAATCTATGCATCCAAAACTCCATTAAATCGATATTATATTTAAATATTTAGAACTTCGAAGATTTAAAAAAGAAAAAAAAAAACAAGGGATGTGTGAGAAAAAAGAGTTACTTACGGACAAAGCGTTGGATATCGGAGCCTGCAGCTTGAAACAACCACCAAACATTTTTTTGTCACGCTTACTTACGAGACCTCAAAAACATTTAACGTGTACATATAAGCTGTGTGATATATTGATGTACATATATATTGGATAAAGAGTAGGAAATATAAAGGGAAAATCGACAATAAAATCGAAAGAATCAATCACACAAGTTGGTCGATTTTTTTTATCGTTCGAAGACAAGTCTATAGATATATACGGGAATAGTACATCTCTATCAGCTGCTACAAATATACCAGACAACTTGACCTGTATTAGATATGCTGATCTAATCTATATATATATATATATATATATATATATATATATATATATATATATATATATCAACTCATGTAATTTTCCCATATTGTGTGACAACCGCACAATATTGCATTTGCACCTTTTAATGCATGTGTATATATGAATATATATGTATTTATTTATTTTTCGTATAATACTCGATATATCACATTGCAGGAATTTTCGACAATTCCAATTCATCAAGTATCGATTTTATTCACAGAAAACTTCATTGTCCTCGTCAAGTTTTTAAGATAAGGAGAACAAAAGGATATTCCCAACACCCAATTAACGTTGATTTTGCTCTCAATAAACGAAACTTTCCCGTAAATGCGAAATAAATCAAAAAACGAAGCGTCGAAATTATAACACAAAAAATATTCTAAAAGCTCAACCCACCACTCCCAAGTGAGAATAGCATCACAGAATATATACTCTTCCACACAAATGGCAGCAACTGGATAACAAAAAGATTGGTAATAATCGAAGACGGTACAAAATCAAAATAAATCGGACGTCGCGTATTAGAACAGAGCATCGTAGCATACAATACAAGGTGAATAGTTTCGTGGGAAAAATACGGAGGTTTATTTAGCAGAAGGCGATTCCATTGTCTGAACAGTAGGGGGCGTCACTTCCACCAAATCAAGGCTCGTAAAATTCGAGTCTCGAGACCTTTCACGAATTTCTCTATATTCTTGACATACGGCACATAAATGGCAGAAGAAATGTGTGACGAAATCTCCACACGGTGCTTCCTACATTTAAAAATCCCGTAATTAAGGACCAAATCATAATTATAAAAATATAATCTTATAGCACAAAAAAAAAAAGTCTGCAACCAAACATTGTTTAAGCTTATTTTTGACCTGCAGATTGTATTTTGACCAAGCGGAAAAACACGAGCATGAATATAGAACAAGCGGAAAAAAAATTATACCTGCAGATTGTATTTTGACCTTAATGCCCTTCGGTAGCCACAAGCATAGCATGCGACGAAGCAACCAGGCATACCCAACATAAAGCCGTCGGTCAACACGCAGCAAAAAGTATTAACAACGGCCCACATAACGATATGCATCGAACAGGGTCCCATTAAATTTCCGGACCCCAAAAACTCGGCATTTTTCCCGAAAAGATAGCATGGGCAAAATAGTCCAACGTAACCTGAGCAGAAAAGAACATTATCGATTAGTTAGGAAATAACCTAAATAAAACGCACCATCCAACGCCTAATTAATTAGAGTAGATTACTTAATTGACGTACTTCACTCGAGAAAACATAATGCGATATGCATCATCAACCATTTACATAAAAGAAAACGAAAAAAGGCCCCACAGAAGATCGAGTAAAATGTGTATAGCACAAAAAATCAATCGCTTGTTAATTCCGTTTACTTACGAATTCCTAAGATGGAGTCTAAACGGAAAAAAAAAGGCTTTTTTTTCATCTTATCGTTTCTTGCAACTACTCAAAAAAACGGGCACCTTTCATTCACTTTTATTGCTTCTGACAAAATCAAGATCACAAAGCGTAAAAGTAGCGTACAGCTCTGCATATCATCAAAACAAGCACAGATTCCCGAAGACCACTGCCCTGAGCCATTATCGTTGTTCCGTTTTGCAGGTATTGAATCCGCGGGCCCCACTAAATCCTCTTCGGCATCCAATTGTCCTAACGGGACATAAGGCGGCGGCACATACGTGGTCTGGCCCACCATTTGACTTTCTTCGAGTAGTTGACCAGAAAATCTGCAGCAAGCCCACCATAGATAATCATCAAACAAAAACTCGTTTCCGAAAAATATTTCACACTTTCTTGATTACTAAAATCCTTTTCTTTAAAACATTGTATACCAAACACATTCAAAATTTCAAGTACATTTAAATAATTTTGATGAATAAATATCAATGTACTATGAACCCTAATTACAGAAACAAAAACATCATAGCTGCAGAAATTCCCATAATTCGATGTAATCACAATATTAAATGCACTGCAGCTATGATTAAAAACTAGAGGGAAACATGAATTTGAAGAAACCGACAACATTTTCCCCCAATTCCAATTCAAAACCCCCAAATTAAATTAAATGTAAATAAACATTTGAAATTTCGCGAATTACGCAACTAATGAAAGCAAAATTGCGCCAAGATTCATGAATCAAATAACAGTAAATCACTAAACATCGAGAAGGGAAAGTACCGAGTACCGACCTTTTAGAGAGAGAGAGAGAGAGAGAGAACGGCAGAGAAATTGTCGACAGGTTGATTGGATTACATGAGCTAAAGCAGAAGCGCGTAAATATATATACATGTCAACAGAAAAGTCGAAAAGTCGAAAAAAGTGCTTTTATGTACACCCGACTTTCTCTTTAAATTCTCCTTTTAAATTTTGCTTATAGTTAGCTCACTGCCTACTCGGAAATGTCTGAAATGTCCCTTACTTTATATAAGAACTAGCATTTTTCCCGTGCGATGCAGGGGATAGCATTTCAAACGTGAAAATACTTATTGATTTAATATATGACAGTAACAATTATAATAAAATGTATTTGTGATTTTTTTTAAAACTTAATTCTCATAATATAAAATCGATTATAAAATAAATGAAATAAAGAAAAATTATAGAACATAGGCTGGAAAATAAGAGATAAAAATAATAAGAACAATTAAAAAGATATAGAAGTAGCGGATTATAATTGTGTTAGCCGAGATCTGGTGTGAAAATAATAAAAAAAAAAAAAAAGTGGCTGCGAAATAGAAGATAAATAAATAATATTTTTTTACAAATATATTATTATGGTTTCCTTGGTTGCCATAGTGTTTCTTTCTTGGGAGCGGCTATATGCAAGACTAATTCCACTTGTGCAAGACCAAATTAAAATTTTCTATGTATAAATACTATAATACCCTTATTTATTAAAAAAATAAAAAATTCCAAATGTGCAAGACCAAAAATTCAAAAACACAAAAAACCCTATCACAAGACCACAAAACCACAAGACCAACTCTCATCTTCTCCATCTTCCAAAATCCACAAGACCTTTCTCCTTCCTCCTCCATTAACCCACAAAACCTAGAAATTCAAAATCATCAAAACTCAACAAATCTTACAAAGATGGCAAGTATGGAGTCAAAAGACATCAAAATAGAAGATTCTACGATGGAAGAACCCAAGAATGTATGCATTTATGGGTTTTTTAGCTAGAATATCGATTTTCCAAAAAAAATCCCGCGCAAACGAATTCGACATGTACAGGTCGAATTTTACAGGTAAAAATCGACATTTAGATGTCGATTTTGAGGTATAAAATTCGACATTTAGATGTCGATTTTGAGGTATAAAATTCGACATTTGAATTTGTGCTATAAATTCGACATCTCAATGTCGATTTTTACCTATGAAATTCGACGCTTAAGTGTCGATTAGTAGCATAGTTTTTCGACACCTTGGTGTCGATTTTTGTTTTTTTCTCATTATTTGTATTTGGTCTTACATGGGAAAAAAAAGCCAATTTAATTTATGGGCATACTTGTCATTCCATCTTAATAAAATAGAATCTTTTGGAATCTTTCTTTAATTTGGTCTTGCACAAGTGGAATGAGTATTGCATATAGCCGCAGCCTTCTTTCTTTTATACATAAGATTACAACTGCACTTCTTTTCAACTTAAAAGAAGGCTACTAGTCATAAAATTGTGTTTTAACAAAATCATTTTCAATTTATATTTATTTATTTTTGCCAAAAAAAATCAATATTTTTAATTTTTTTTCATCAAACAACGTTGAAAATGAATTGAGAACGGATTGAGAACGGACATGAATGATTTTTTTTTTTTCGACAATGTATTTGGACAACATCGATTTATTTGAACGAATTGAGAACGGACGTGAATGATTTTTCTTTTGTTGTATTTGTTATTTCCCTCCCGCGTGTCTTCATTCTCTATGTTTTTTTTCCTCTCTCACACGCTCAAACTGGGGGTGACAAACTAAAATACCACTCTTGTATGTAAGAATTAATTAAATCGAATTAATAATCTTGTTGAGCAAATAAACATTCGAAATCCACCGAAGAGAGAGTGGAAAATCACTGAAATTGTACCACCTTCGAACTTGTTTTAAATACTACATATTACATACGTAAATCTTATCAAACCAGAAAAAACGACCATTTTACAAAAAAAAAAAAAAAAAAGCGAAAATGAGTTAATACCTAACTCTAACAGATCTCGTATTTTTAGAAACAATCCTACTGACGAAATACTCAACTCATATTTTTATGAATTGATATGAATATTCTAAAACTTTTCTTAAATATCAAAATTGGATTTTTTATAAGTCGAAACGACGTCAGAATATCGAAATATTACATGATTCATAAGCTATGCTCGTGAGTTTTATTCGTCAGATTGTTTTATTTGGGATATAGTTTTGTTCCACGCTCATATACAACTTGTGTATGGAAGAATTAATTGCGACGAATTATTCTTGTGGAGCAAATAAACATTTGAAATCCGCAAAAAATAAAGCGATAAATACTTATGAAATTGTTTTGACTCATAAAAATATCATATTTCATTATAATATAACATTTATATTACTTAATAATTAAAATTATGTGTGTGTATTTAAAAGCTAATATACAATGTAAACATTTATAGAGTGGATACTCAGACCCATTTGAGCATATTATACCTTCCATAAAATCCATTGAGTAATTAATTACCCTCTTATATTCTCATTTAACACCATATGCAATAAAATACATACTTTATTTGAAAATTTTTAATTTCCTAAAAATTGGAATGTTTTGTAACAACTATTGAGGCACATTTGATAATTGAAACAATTTGAGGGGTCGAAAATAAATAAATTTCCAGAACTCCGAAGCTCTGCCACCTTATAGACGTATGCAATCAAGACACAGGGCGGCACACTCCAAAACCCAAATTTCAAGATTTCTCCACAAACCTAATATACACACACACACACAAACACACTATACAGATGTATATATAGATACAATTCATATCTGTATGTAAAAAAAAAAGGGTAAAAAAAAAAAAAGAAAAAAAATTAGCACCGCATTCTTCACTGTGAGTTCTATTTCAAATTCAATTTCTATTTTCAAATTATGATTCTTTGATGTAGATGTCTGGTTATAATTAAAGATTCCCCTAAATCAAATAATTTCCTTTTATTCCATCAATTTTTTTTTGATAAAGATTGGATTTTTATTTTAAATTTTTGTGTTTTCACGCACAGCTGGTACCTTCCTTGTATATCCCATATCCCTTTTATATGTATATATAAATATATGTGTGTGTATAATAAAATCTGTGTTTTTATTTGTATAAAGATTGGATTTTTATTTGAATTTTTTTTGTGTTTTTTTTTCATTTTCAAGAATGGGGAAGTTGAGAAGGAAGCCAGAGATTTGCCCCATTGATAAGCATTGCTCTGAATGGGCAATAAAATACATGGGGTACTGTCTTTGCAGCACAAAAGATGGCTTTTCATTGGCTCTTGGTTTGATTAGTGTGCTGACGTGGAGTGTGGCTGAAATACCTCAGATCATCACCAATTACAGGGAGAACTCTGCCGAGGGGCTCTCCATCGTGTTTCTTTCGACGTGGATCGTTGGGTATATACATGCTCTGTTATTTTTTTAATCTGTGTTTTCGTTTTTTCGATGATTGTTTTTTCGGTGGTGGATTTTGCTTGATGTTGAGTTCTTTTGATTTTTATGAGGATGAATGTAGTTTGTTATTTGATTAAATAGATTTTATTGGTAAAAGGGTGGCTCGTTGTTGGGTATTTACTCCGTTAATTTTGATCGTGTTTGTTTAATGATTGTTTTTGGTGGTGGGTTTTGCTTAAAGTTGAGTTCTTTCGATTTTTTTTCGGAGGATAAATGGAGTTTGTTATTTGATTAAATAGATTGTATTGGTAAAAGGGTGGCTCGTTGTTGGGTATTTACTCCGTTAATGTTGATCGTGTTTGTTTAATGATTGTTTTTTTGGTGGTGGGTTTTGCTTAAAGTTGAATTCTTTTGATTTTTTTTTCCGAGGATGAATGGAGTTTGTTATTTGATTCAATAGATTTTTATTGGTAAAAGGGTGGTTCGTTGTCGAATTTTTTAATGATTTTGGTTCCTCTTGCAAATTTAGGGGTAAAGATTGAATTTTTAACCACATACATTTTATTTTATTTTAATATTAATTATGTCATTGATTAGTTCCTCTTGATGTTATTGAACATAGCTTGATGATTGATTGCGTAGACGTTTCGTTTCTAGTATAATCGTAGTTCCGTTGTAGTTAATTTGCGATTTTCGTTAATTACTTACTTTTTTAATCACTTGTTTTTGCAGAGATTTCTTCAACCTCGCGGGCTGCATGTTAGAACCGGCAACTGTGAGTTGTTCACTCTAATTAGGCAACACTTATTTCTAATCGAACAGCTTTTCGTTATTCTTTAATTAATTACAAGATTCTTTAACGTTTTCGATATTAATTGTGCCCGCCAAAATGAATTCTTTAACATAATCGGATGTGAAAATTGTCCGTTTTCTGCCTATCTATCTACATAAACAACCCCTGAAATGTTTTTTAAAGTGAAACTGTCAATTTTGGTATGCTCGTTTTGAAATGGTAATTCCGAATCGTGTATTGATATTGAGTTGTTCTATTTCGTTTATTTCATATTATCTCTTTTCGATTTTGAAAGTTTCGTTTCGGTCTCATTATTTTTCTAACACGTGTTCTTTCTTTGCAGCTTCCAACACAATATTACACAGCAGTGGTACACAATAAAATTCATTTTTTTTATATATATATCATCGACAATTAATCTGTTTGAATAAACAATTTTTATCGCAATTAATTGCAGTTGTATACAGTAACTTCCTTAGTTCTTGCCTCGCAATCTGTCTACTACGGAAACATTAAACCACGGCTCAAGTTCAATAAAAGACTTCAGCAAGAGGTTTCAAATTTATACCATATATAAATATATTATATATTATCTATATGTGTATCTATATATTACGCAACAGCTTCTAATAGTGCTTTTGTATATGTATTGCAAGGATATGGAAAGAAAACGAGACGACGGTTACAGTGACGATACCGAAAAATCAAATAACGAAGAGAGTTTTGAAGGTGCACCGAGCTCACCTGTTCCCGTTGCACACAATTCCCCCACCGGTTTCGAAGAAATATATTTTATGTAAGTAAAATCCCAATCCTCCATTAAAAAAATTGTATTTTGTTCGTTTTTTACATGATCGTAAATATGAAATATTGCCAGGTCAGCAAGATCTCTTTCGGTGAGCCATACACCGCCAGCTGGATCTTTCCTAACAGGGAGAACTCCAACTTCGGATGTCGAAAAACCATTGCTCGGTGAAGCTAGGCCGCCACAAACTTCCTCCACTCCTCCGAAAATCAAAACCATGTTGTGTGTGGTTAGTTTCTTATATTATGTAGTATATGAAGTTTAAAAATTATAATCGATCACCGTTTTAATTTTTTATCGTTGCGTTTTTTTATGTACTAACAGGTTTCCCTGATGACATTCTTTATCGGAAGTTGCACTAACCAATTAGCAGCAAATCGTGAAAACGTCACTAGTTTAAATAATCCGACAGGTGGCGTGGTTTTCCGAGTGGGGAGACGACTCTTGGAGGTAAACTTTTTATACGACCGATATTTAAATTAATTTATATCTAGCAAAAGATGTATATATCTGATTATCTATATTATATCGCAGGCAACTATTGGTTCAGCACAAGAAACTTCGGGTTCGGGGAGTAGTAGGATAGGCTCGTTTCTTGGTTGGGGAATGGCAGTTATTTACGTCGGGGGGCGTCTTCCGCAAATTTGCCTAAACGTAAACATAAAAAATACAAAAAATTATTATTATTACTATTACGTAATTATAGAACTTAACTTTTTTCCTTTTCTTCATTTTCTGCAGATCAGAAAGGGTAATGCGGAAGTAAGTATGTTATTTCTCGTTCTTTTATTAACAAACGAAAATCGCATAATTTAAAAAAAAAATCAATTTAAACTCGTTTTTTTTAATGTATAATTTTTTATCGTGGTTTTTCGTACAGGGGTTGAACCCGCTAATGTTCGTCTTTGCTATTGTTGGCAATACTACATATGTGGCGAGGTAGCATACTTAAATAAAACCGAAAATAATCTTTTTTTTTTATTTAAATTGTATCTCTTATTACCTCGTTAACATTTTTTATTTTTTTTATTTATTTTCGTGTGCAGCATTCTTGTTAACAGCTTAAGCTGGGTGAAAATAAAACCTAATCTTCCTTGGCTGGTGGATGCAGCGGGTTGTGTCCTTCTCGACGCTTTCGTATCCTTTTTTTTTTTAATTGTTTTATTAAAATTCACCGTGGATTTAAAGATGGCTCCGTTCTTAGTTGATTGCTTATTTATATTTGTTAGATTTTTTCTGTATTTCCTTAATATATTGTTCAGATTCTTACTCAGTTTATTTACTTCCGTTACCGATCGAGGACTAGAGTCGACAAGTATGTATCTTGAATGGCTCTGAAATCGCGATTAAACGACATCATAGGTAAATCTACGTGCCTCTTTATCTTTGCAATATATATATATATATATATATATATATATATAGAGTTTTTTTTTTTAAACTTCAATAATATTTATAGAAAATATTCTCAGGAGCGTATTCCGGTGAGCCACAAACGCAACGCCGCTTCTCTGATTGCACGACATCAGCTGCCTTCAGAACAACGCAGATTTTTTTCGTTTTTTATTCTCATTATTATTTAGTTAATTCTTGTCACATTCTTTAGCACAGATTGTTCGTCTCTCCCGTATAACTTTTCTATGCATTTTTTGTACAATCGAGCTTCACTTTTGTTGCTCAAATTATCTTCTTGACAAAAAAAAAAAAAAAACACTAAAATATTTCGGCATTTGAAAGATCGAACTAGAGATTTACTCTTCCAAAGCCATAATATCTTCTTCAGATGCTTCAAGAACAGGAATCTTTATACTAGGTGGGCCCACGCCCGTGCCCCTGTAATTCTCGGGGCAGAAAACTATGAAGGCGTTCCAATTCCGATCGATTTCCAAATGATAGAGGCGTTCGCCCGCTGCATATTTTCCGAGTAGTTGGTAAGATTTCTCTGATTGGTCCATTGCTACGCATTCATCTTCACTGCCTGCATGAAATTTCTTATATATCAAGAAATAGTTAAGAAAAAATACTCTGTTTTCTTGAAATTAACTTACATGCAGCATTTTCTAATTGAGTCTCGTAAACGAATTCCAACACGGCCGAGATTTCTTTCTCGAATCGATGAAAAGGGCCGTTCTCGAAGTTCAGTTTCCTCAACTTGCACACCCCTTCTCCCAATTCCATCATTGCTCCCTTGTGATTCTGTCCAAGGAAAAAAAATAGCACTGCAAACCCTAATACCGCAAACCTTAATACCTAAATCGACTCGATGAAAAAAAAAAACTATGTGAAATTAAAATTATGGAATTAAATAGTTACCTGGTTGAAGAGGTGGTGAAAGCCGACGGAGCATTGGAGAATGCCGTGGACGAGTGTGCGTTTCTGGTCTTCGGAATTGTTCCATAGTGTTTCTAGAACATCGTGACATTTGTAGTAATCCCTTTTGTTGAAAAGGGTGACGGCTTCTTCGAAGCTGCAAATTTCTTCTTCTTCTTCTTCTTCATCAGTGAAGCCGCCTCGGGTGGTGATTCGATACGAATTTGTCGAGAATTTTATCGGTTTATTTGGATTGAAGTTGTGGAGAAAATTGATTCTTGGATTGAGGAAAATGGTTGATTTGTTTGATGATAAATGATGAGTTGTTGTTGATGGTGGGAGAGAAGTTGGGAGATGAGTTGCCATTGAAATGGCTGATTTTTTTTCTTTCTTTTTTTTTTTTTTGGAAATTTCTTGATTGTTTTGTTTGGTTATGTGTGTGGTGGAGGCTTCATTCTCTCAAGAAAAAATATCTCATAATTTCTTTATTTCTATTTTCCACCACTTCTAGATGACTACTCAGTTAGTATTTTTTTAATTATTTTTTATATAAAGATTAGTTACGAATGAGTCGCATAGATTCGAACATGCGTCGATCAGGTACGATCTGTTTTACAAGACAATGTAGTTTGTTGGTAAGTAAATTGCAACGCGACGTATTTGGTCAGAAAGGGGAGTTAGGAGAACTACTAACTATCCTCCATCGAATAAAAAAAAAAAAAAAACAAATTATTACCATGTGTTTATGCTCCTAGTGGCGAGGTGCGCGTTCATTGTAAACACAATAATATCAAATTTATGAACAAATTAAGAAATTGCAAATGCATCCCCTCGTAAAGAAATTCAATTCGTCGTCCTCATAGAGATGCATCACCGTCGTCGACTCTTTTGGAAAAACATACGAGGAGAGAAAAAGGGCGATAGTGGTTGTTGTACAAGGAGGAGCTGCAGTAGAGGTACTCATATTTGTATGGTGGTGAGTACTTGGACTCGCACTTGACTCGCAGTAGTAGGCGTACACCGTCAGCTTGCCGCCGCTATTGTCGGCGTTGGGCAACGTGCAATTGATGACATGAATGTGTAGACGCGGCCATAGCCCCAATCGGGGGAAGTATTTTGTAGGCCTTTGATTTAATTGAGGAATTGCCGTTGTTGGGGATCCATTCGCATTTGTACAACAAACGGCTGAAAATGTGAAGGAGTTTAGAGGCGAGACCGACCACCGCGAATGTGGTCAAACTACCGCGGTAGTCATATTCGACGTAATAAATTTGCCGGGAAAAAAAAAACCAGAAAATTTATTTATACTAAATTTTTTTATTAAAAAAGCGCACAAAAAAAAATGCTAAATGCAGTCTACATAATGAATAAAACTTAATTGAAGGCCAGCATCATGATTACAACTTTTTTTATTATAAACTTCCGAATATTTTTTTAATATTTTTGTATTTATTTTCTAAATAAATTATCAGAAATATTATTATTAACTAATATTTCGAAAAATTAGATTATTTAGTTATAGCAAATTGTAAAGGGATATTGTATTATTGGGGGAACAATTGATTCATATTGCAACATGTTATCATAACAAATTGAAGGATATATTTATTATTAGCCACATGTTTAGTATATTAATTAAACATTTAATTAGTCGTATAATTAATTTAAAAAGTACGCTAAAACATTCCGACGGCTTCTCAAAAAGTATTCTTATTAATTATTTGCTGGCTAATGATTACATAATTAGGTGCCATATTTGTGGAACTTTGATTTACTTACTTTTCCATTCTTATAAAACTGATTAGGACCACTACATTAATTCATATTTAACTCGTAAGTTGTAACCATGAAGTAATATGAAAATTACACTTTTCACTCCTCGGGTTTGCACGGATTTCACATTTGGTCCCTCGTATTTTCAAAAAGATACATTTGGTCCCTCATATTTCAGTAATTTAATATTTTTGGTTATTCTCGTCAATTTACCGTTAATCCTACAGTTAAGGCAGCGATGGGCATAATTCCATTAGTACTAATAAAAAATTAACGAAAATAACTAAAAGTGTTTAATTTTTAAAACTTGAGAAATAAAAACTGTATTTTTTTCGATGAACTAATTGATAGAATTATAATAAGAGTGTGTTGTGCAACAATTTGATTTTTTATCTTTGATGTTAATAACCTTTTTTACATTGTCTCGTATGATTTACAAATTATTACACGATAGTAATTAATCGATTGTGGAGCTAAAATGCCAATTGATATCTACGTAAAAAAAAAATTTAATATTCGGATAATTGATATGAGAGGTAGCAGACAAAAAGAATTGTCTGTCACACAATTATAAGATTGCTTAAAAAACTCTATAATCTGTTGAAAATTGAAATAAATTATTGATTAATTAAATCTAATAAACTTGTCAGGTGCCACCCGTGACCCAGTCAACTAACCTGTAGCACCAAATATTAAGGTATTAGAGATCTTGTGGTCAATCTTTTGACTACGTGTACGCCTTTCTAATATGGATTAGTGTGCGTAATTAGATGATTAGTGCTTAATTAAGATATTATTGATTGGTATTAGAGATCCGGTTAATTATAAATATAATATTATTCTTGTGATATTAGATACGTAGGCGATCTTGTGGCCAGTCACATTGTATATAGTGGGCATCTATGTTTACACGTAAGAATATATGGCATACGTATACTGATGAAATACATTGTGTGAATTTTAAACCGTAAATTACACAGATTAATAGTATATAATTATAGGATGTATTTTATTAGGTATAAGTTCTACAAAACTCAGAATAAACGAACTATTATTGCTAATTGGGTATAATCGAAAGTCCGATCTTATTCAACACGAATTTATTTGAACCGAGTCTAATATTTTTATAATATACATTTGAGTTTCAAATTAATTATAAAGTTTAATAATATTCGAGTTTCAACCTACCAATGTTTAGCTTACATGTATGATCTGATTGCTACGTCCGCTGACATCTTAACTATAACTAAATCTTTACGCTCGTCGTGCCAGCCCTAGACTTAGTTCACGATTTGTTATCTTTCAGACGTAGACGTAGACTTCGACGTACGATGAATCTCCACGTAACAACGTGTCGTCAATATATGCAGTCACCAATTCATGTAGGAACAACCTATGCCTATCTAATTTCTCACTAATTATTATTCCAATTAATCACCAAAATTAATTGGAACATGATATTAGAATGTAGATGCATGCATGCAAGGAATGTTTTTAACATGATTAGGGAATATATGGAAAGTGTGGGTACAATAAATAAATGTGTGTTGTTATCACTTATCATACTCGAACACAAAATTAAAATTTAGTTCAAATTTTCTTTATTCGGTATATATGTATTTATTTTTATTTCTTTTATTTGTAATTTTGTTTAAAAAAATTATATGTACGCAGTACGCTTAGCTGGATATAAATAAAAATTGATATGACTATACATAGTGACTTAAAATCAAGGATACATTAATTAATGAATGAATGTAAGGGAAAACAAAAAAAAATAACAAATGAAATAGAGAACTGTCTTTATTGAGAAAACTTGTGCCCATAAAAATTTAAACACAAACGTACAAACACAATCTTGGAAAATGCAATTATCACACAACAAAATTACCCATCAAATAATGTACTATGATTTAAATAAAATAAAAAAAAAACAGACAAAAATATATCCAAGAAAAAAAAAAACTAGTATGCATGAACAGAGACTAGACAGGTGGTGCCAATTTGGAGGAAACCACCCATGATCACCGAATAACACTTCATTCCAAATTTCATTATTTTAATTTAAAAAAAAAAAGAAAAATTGAAAAACATGACAAGTTGTTATGCCGCGAAAGCAAGGGACAACCGCGCGGAATGATCGCTCCCCATCGGCGGTTTGTTTGCCCGTGGTGGCCTACCACCCACATGCAGCGGGAATATCTGTGTTCCCTCCGCCGCCGCCGCCGCCGGTACCCATTTCATCGGCTGCGGTCCAACGTTCACCGCCTTCTCCTGCCGGCAGCTCATCATCAGTAGTCCTCCTCCGTTCCCCTTCCTCATCTTCCCGTTGTCTCCGCTGGTGGATACTTCCTCCTGGGCCTGGTGCTGCAGCCGCTGCCGGAGGAACGCCGCGCTCCCCATCTCCGACGCGGAGATCGAGAAGTTGGAGACGCTCGCCCTGTCGTAGCCCTCGGCGGTGGTCACGCTCCAGTCGATGCTGACCTCGCTCGGCGCGTAGCACTCAGTCGCCGCCACGCTCGGCGTCGGCGGCTCATCCAAACTCCTCCTCCCGTACTGAATGCTGCTGTTGTTGTTGTTGTTGTTGTTGTTGCCGAATCTCCTAGCGTTGAAAGTCGGGGCTTCGTCGAGCGAATCCCTCCGGCGGTACATCGGGTACGACGTCGTTTGCGTCGAGAAGCTTTCGATCTCGAAAAGGTCGGAACTCGCGTCGCTCTCCATATCGTCGTCCATACTCGCCGCCACGCGCGCCGCAATCGGACTCCCGGGGTTGAAATGCGCCGCCCGGCTCCCCGCCGGAACCGGCTGGTAAACTTCCAACGAATCACGCGGCGGATCTTCCATAGGGCTAACTACTTTTGCACTCATCATCCCTTTCTTGTTATTATTAATAACCTGCGCACCTGAACACGCCGTATTATTATTATTCAGTATCGGGAACGAAAACCCGTCGACAAACGGCCGTCCCGTGGCGGATATCCGCCGCTGCCGCGGCGCCTCCGCCGCCGGAAAATCATCCTCCGGCGACCCCATCTTCTGGTGGTGCCCGATTTCCATGATGTCGGCCGTGATCGAACTAGTAATACTCCTCGTCGACGCCGCCGCCGCCTTGTGGGGATGATCCCGTTTCGCCTTGCCGCCATTGGTGCTACTATCGCCGTGCTCCGACGAGTCGGATGCCGCCTCCTTAACCTGAACAGACTTCATACCGGTGCAGCAGCATTTCCTACCGGAAAACCATTTCTTAGCGGAGCTTCTCTTCTTACGATCGGAATTAGGAAAGTTCCCCAACGAAACTCCGGCCGATCCCGGCGGATTCGCCAGAAGCCCCGTCTGACTATTCCAGCTCGCCTCCGACGAAGCCGTCGGCGTAGCATTGAAAGACCTCGTCCTGAAATTTCTGCCATAGCCGCCGCCATCTGTAGAAGAAACCGACGAAACCCTAGTCGCCGCCGACAAAATATTATCCGGCGACGGCTGAACCTGCACCGCACCACCCTTACTGTACTTGGCTTCGTTGTTTTCGCTGAAATACTTCTGAGCATCAAAGATGCTTATCTCTGTATCGTCAACAATGGCGGAATTTTCATGGGGTTTTTTCTGCGGGTTCGGGTTTGGGTTTTTATTACCGGGTTTGAGGTAGGAGGAGAAGGAGATATCTTCGAAGGTGGTGGTCGGAATAATATTAATATTATTATTATTATTATTGGTGATGATGATGTTTGGGGAAGAAGATCTGTAATGAAGAGGGGTTGGATCAAGAAACGATGAATTGTAGTTGAATGTTTTCAGAGGATCCATTACACACACTTTTACACACTCAGGATTCACACAGTTGTTGTTACTACTGAAAATTGCATCTGAAGTCTCTGAACTCTGACTATAAGTAGACAACTATTATTATTATTATTATTATTATTATTATTTTTTTTTTTTTTTTTATTTTTTTTTTTTTTATATCTATGTAATTTGGACTCAATTTTATATAGGTGCAATGCGGAAATCTTCGCCCACGGTGTAGAGTGGATATTGGAACGTAATTTTTGAATAGTGCCGATTTCCATTAGTATATTTTCAATTTTGAAAAAGTGATTTTCATTTTTTTTTTAGAACAAAAGTGAAACCATTTTATTTGCCAAATGATGCCAAGTGAGTTGGAAGATGATCATCTTCTTAATAATCATCTACATTAAGATGGGTTGTTGTATGCGCAATGCAATTCCCACTTCGTTTGACGAAAGAAAATATAAAAGAATCAAAATAATTAACAAAAAGACGACATTCTTCAATCAGAGCGCCGCCAAATGACGTCAAATTGATCTCTGAACTTCTAAGTGCATTAATAACTTGCAAACAATCCGCTTCAACGATAATTTTTTTCCATTATTTTTCTCGAGCTATCATAAGAGCATGTAGCGTCGCTCTTGCTTCGCCATCGACAGGTCTCGGTCGGCCTAGAACTTTCTGATTTATTATTTTTCTAATATTTTTAAAAGAATTCGAATAAATATTATAATCCAGTTTCCAATTCGATATTTTTTTTCCGATTTTCTTTCTTTTACCGAAAATCAAACTTATTACATCGAAACGTTATTAGATTAATATACTCTATATATAGGTGACTACAATAATGAAAATACTGAATTCCTACAATTTCAATCCAAAATTTTCTAATTTTGGAACAAGTTTTTTCATTCAAATTTGAATTGTTTATTTCCGATTTGTCCAAATTTTATTTGAACAAGATTGAAACTAATTATCAATGCTCAAAAGAAAAAGTTATATGATCTTTTTTATAAGGTGGTAGTTCCAATCCGATCAGTCTGGTTATACACATTTACGTTTGTGCAATAGCTTGAAAAGGACACGATTGAGGTGTCCTTTTATTACTTTTATTTATAAATAATTATTTAAACTGGGAGATGTGGCGTTTTTGTATTTCAGAACTTACATTAAACGGTGTTTAGGTTAAATGTCAGACAACTAACAACGAGGATCACGTTGAGACAATTTTTCAAATGCAAGGGGGCAAATCAATTCATTTGAGAATAGAAGGGGGTAAAATGATATTGAGCCAAAGTACAATGGGGGAAAGTGGAATTTATCCTTAAATAATCTAATGAAAACCCTAAAAGCTAGCTAAAAGAATGTAAGTCATGATAACATAATATCTCGGGTTCGATCGACCCAGGAAGTTAAGGTCCGATTATTTAATTAATCACTGCTAATATCTCCAATCAAACGAGACCTTAAATAAAAATATTAATAATAGAATTCAAAGTAAAATGGTTTCATTCCAGCTCTCTCGCTCCACCAACTAAATCATCTTCGCACCGAACCCTAAAACATCATTTCATGCAATTTTAGGTGATTCTAGACAAAATAATATAATGTAATAAAATAGAAGAACAACGTGGGGCATACTTTAGGGCAGAGTCTTAAACTAAAAGGGCTACCTAAAAGATAGATAGTAGCCAATGCATGAATGATTTAATTATTTATATTATTGAGTGGTCAATATAATCCCACATCGATATCTTCTTGTTTTCTTTCACCAACCATCTATCCATATAAATTAAAAAAATAATTAAATATAAAAATAATAACTTGGAAGCTGCAAATAATTGCAAACAAATCTAGAGATATAAACCATTGGAGTTTAAGTTGCTCTGGTATATATGCTCTTACAGAATAAAATCTTTTTAAAGAAGCCAAAATTTTGCAGGGAGGGATAATAATTAATTATTTAATTTATATATTTATATATTTAAAAAGAAAAAAAAAAACATTAAGCCTCGGGACATGGTTCTTACAGCACTACCAAGTTGTTGAACTCACTCGAAACCTTGAAAAAAAAATAATAGAATCTATCTTGAAATTAATCATGAAAATCAAATAGAATCTATCTTGAAATCATGAAATTAATCAGCACTGTGAAGTTAAAATGTTATTTATACTATATTATATATGATGTAATTTTTGTTAGTCTGAGTTTAGCGGCAATTGTTCAAGTGGGGATGTTTGGGTATGAACGGATCAAGATCGAATACCATGAACGCTTGTACGTACGTGACTAGCTAGGGTTTGCGTGTTTACTTACAGGATTTTAGACGTTACCCAGTTGTTCTAAAAACCAATTGGTGTCTAGAAAGGGCAAACCCTGGTTTTATAGTGCATTTAACACGTACACATAAGCGCTCACGCCATTTGATTGTGGACCGCAAGTACTCGAGTCTCCACCACGTGAATAATTGTCGTCAAATACAGACTAACAATCTCCCCCGCGGAAATTGCTCCAGCCCATGAATCGTACGCGTTACTTTGGATCATACCAATTGGTTTTAGAGCAGCTGGTTGCGCCTAAAGTCCTACAAGTGATATCAAATTTAAGGTCGATTGCCAGCTAAAGCAATTGCTGATGGGAGATTGCTAGCCTGAGTTTGGCAACAATTATTCACGCGAGGAGGCTCGAGTAGAGACGATCCACAATTAAATATCTTATGCTCGAGTATTTGCAACTTTTTCTAACACTGATTAATTTTAGAACTATAGATAGTGTGGCTGAAAGTGCTACAATTTTCTATATCAACTAGCAATTAAAATTGACTTTGCGGACTGGTTAGCAAGATTTGTTGGAAAAGCAAATCAAGAAGTAATATATGATATTATTATTATTATGATTATTATTATCATTATTATTTGAAAAAGATAAGATATCATTATATTATATTATATATTCCAGGTATTTTTTGAGCTCCAAATTGCATGATTTTCAAAACCCTGACCCATACAGCAAAAAATAAAAATAAAATATTTAAAAAAAAAAAAGAAAAAGAAAAAATGTCTGAAAATTACAAGACTATATTTCTGTCTGTTTCTTGGACAGCATAACAAAGACTAGTCTAATTAATAAGAAAAAAAGATAATGATTTAATCCATGATTGATAAATTTTTATGGTTATCTCTTTTGAAGCCAAAAGCAAAAAGTTGAAATCATTTCATGTGACCATTCCCATTCTTAGTGTCTTTTGTCTCTAAGTCTTATTATTCCATCATTGCATGTGGCTTCCTAAATTATAGTACCATGCATTGTCCACAATTATATATACTCATTAATTCAACTCAATTTTTATTCAATATTATTTGTCATATTAGAAACATTAATATTGCACTAATTGCTTCTTTTTTTTCTTCAATTTCTTGCAGCTAAGAAAAATATGTGTGTGAATGTGAAGATTTTCTTTTATTCGATAGTATTTGTCGATTTTAGAATAATAATGTTACAATAATTGTTATAGTATTATTTTAGTACTCCTAAATTTTATCAATGATTAAATTCTCGCAAGTGGAAATAGCAATTAGTGAAAAGATAATTATTTGGAAGGCTAATTAATTTAGTGGTATATATTAAACATCGTTCTTCAGGATCGTTACGCATTTAAATGACAGTTATTTTGAAACGGAGACGAACAATATGTAACGTATTTCAATTGATACTAATTTTTTTTCTTTAATATAATAATTATTTGAATGAAAACTATACTATAACATCCACTAAAGACTTGAGTGTGTCCAATGAGTTATGTATGATGCAATAATATAGGAATTAAGTTTGGTGGGGCTTTAAAAATAAATAAAAATATTCTGACAATAATAATAATAATAATAATAATAATAATAATAATAATAATAATAATAATAATAATAATAATAATAATAATAATAATAATAATAATAATAATAATAATAATAATAATAATAATAATAATAATAATAATAATAATAATAATAATAATAATAATAATAATAATAATAATAATAATAATAATAATAATAATAATAATAATAATAATAATAATAATAATAATAATAATAATAATAATAATAATAAATAATAATAATAATAATAATAATAATAATAATAATAATAATAATAATAATAATAATAATAATAATAATAATAATAATAATAATAATAATAATAATAATAATAATAATAATAATAATAATAATAATAATAATAATAATAATAATAAAATCATGTGGCTAAGATGAGATCTGCAATTGGAATTCATGCCAATGTGTTGGTGGGGAGGTATTAGCTCACACCTAGCATGAACTGCCATTTTGCTGGGGACAACTTATTATAAGCTTCTTTTTTATTCTTTTCTTTTTATTTTTATTCTTTTTTTTTTAAGTCGGCATTTTTTTTAATAGAATATTCAAGTCGGTATTTGTTGGTAATTTTGTATATTTGATTATTGTATTATTGTAAATGCTAGCTATATCAATTGAAATAGATTTATGTAGGTTGGAACTCATTTTGAATAAAACTCCATAATAATATAAAAGATAAGACGAGTTTGGAGGAAGATGATACAAACAAAGCTATCTCCAACATGACATTGTTTATACAGGTAGGTAGAGACATTTATAAATTAATATAGTCGAATCAGAGAAATTCTATTAATTTTGTGAATTATTAAATTATCGAGTTATTAATTTAACACGTTTTCACTGAATCGGGATCGGGAAAAATTATTACATAATTGAGGTTATTAATTTATTGAGGTTAATTCTGTTGTAGTTTTAATGGCTCAATCCCTTCAAAATAGTCCATCCTTCGTTTAAAATATCCAAATAATGGAAGCAGCACCAACATGTTACGTTTTAGGCACGAATACATTCTAAAACCCTAGATCTATCCATATTCACTATTGAGTTGACTCACCAATACATGTACAATCAACAAGGAACACTCTCGATATATCACTCATCGAACCCGGTGTGTTTAATTTCACTCAGAAATAGTCAATCTACTCTCACATAAGAAGAAGATTGAGGTTAAAAGATGCATGGTTTGAATGTGAGAGATGTGTGTTAACATTATCCCTCTCTGTAACATTGAATGTGCTTCGGGGGGCCTCCCATCGTACAACGAAGACTGTAAGTTGTCGTCGGGAAATGACAATATATGGCATAGGTACCGCAAAGAGAGAAAAATGAGAGAGAGATTAGGGTTTAGAGAACAATTTTAGATGACTGCATAAGTAGTTTGGATAAATCAAGAAATAATAGATGGTCAAGATCACTTTGAACTGAACTTTCTTGAGTCTGGACCTTCAATTTATCAATAGAATTTGGCTGAGTCATAAATAATCCATTCTTGACCCAAAATCCAACCATAGATATTCGTATAGGTGAGTAGGAATACACACACATACACTCAATTGCTCGTGTATAATGATATCTTACTCGATAAAATCATTCCAATTCGATGAAATTATGCTTTGCGAAATTTCAAATTCTAATTTGGGACGCTCCAATTTACATTTTTTTTTTTGTTTTTGTAAAATAATAATCAATTTCAACACTCTCCTTTGTCTAACTAGATTGATGGTATAGTTGGTCTCTATTGCAAATTAAATAATAGGTCAGTAACATATCAAAATCGAGATTGAATTTCAATTTTGGGGCCTGTCAATAAATTGCATTATTATTCATGCCACCCACCACCAATTAAGTGATGTGAATTTGATGCAGATAAGTGTCCCAATAATAATTATAATAAATAAATAAATAAATAAATAAATAAATGGTCAGCTGATTTTGGAGTCAGACTTATCACATTGACAAGTGTGAGTATCGATGATATACTATTCAGACTCGTGTAATATGTCATACTTGTTTTTTGTTTTATATTAATGTCACACCAATCTATTGAATTCAAGAATGTAATTTGGACCCCCAAATATTAAATATATGTATATCCCCAATTAATGTATATGCAGGTAATCGATCAAAAATAAAATGTATATGCAGGTGTAGGGTTAGACTTAGGGTTAGAAATCGGATGGATCGATCGAAATTAGCAGTTAGAGAGATTAAAAAAAATTAATGGAAGTTTAAAAAATTAGTTCGAAATAAAAAATATTATTCGAAATAAAAAATATTATTCCACAAACGCAAATTCTAAATTTAGTTCAAAATTCCAGCCTAGGGTAATACTAATACCTCACACACACAAAAAAAAAAAAAAATTGATAAAAAAAATAATAATAAAGAAAATCAATGGCAAAGTGGGAAATGTTTTTCTTAATTGAGTATTGACTTTTGTATTAGATGGGTCCTAATATATACTGTTAAAACTTAAAAGTTTAAAGTACATAATAAAATATAGAAAGAATAATTGAACCAGCACGAGTCTATTCAATAGAATCGTAATTAAATGGATGAATAAATTAAAATTAAAATTAAAAATAAAAATAGAATCATATTTTAATTAAATAAGCTACAACTCTAATATTATTATACTCACCAACTAAGGATCTAGGGATTTCAAGCCGACCATAATTATTTAATCAATCACAACAACTGCAATTATGTTACATTTGTGGTTTACATTTTAATTACGTCATAAAATCTTAAATTAAATAGTGGAGTGTACATACTTTTTAGAAAGATTTTATATACTCTCATTTTAAGATTGTTTATCAAAAATACCATTTTTTTTCAACTTTAAAATGTTAAACATACAATTTATAAGTTTAGTCAAACACCTTCTAAGTCAACTGGGTTAAAGAAGACGGACAATTCATCGTTTGAATTGCAACGTTTGAGAATGGGAGTGATTTGTAACCGATAAAAGTGCTAGGTTATTTTATTACTTTCGTCATAGATATATATCTTGGTTCCAAATTGATCTATCCGCCAAGCGTCGATGCGCATGCCGAGATACCGCTCTCTAATCTCGGCACCTATTTTATATGGTCGCCTTTTGATGAGCGATTGGATCGTGCGAGCGTTTTGATGAAGTTCGTTGGACCGTGCTTCGCCCCGATGGACCTCCATTCGTTGGCCGTCGACTTTGACGGGCCTATCTTTGGTTGGGCTCCTTTCTTATTGGGCTTATCGGTGTAGTTTATCCTTGATCACAAACATCGACAAATTCTTAGATCTAACAATTTTTTGAAATTATTTTTTTAAAGTTATTTGATAATGAGTATATAAGTTGATTTTACTGATTATAAAATCACAATAGAATAAATTCTAATTTCACAAATAAGAGAAAATATTTTTTAGTTCAAGACTATATTAGTAGACTAGAACATATAAAATATATTTTTTTATATATAAAAATAAAAAAAATATAAAATCCATAAAAAAAAAAGGAACATATAAAATATAAATTAAATGAATTAAAAGATGAAATAAATAATAAGTGATATATTTTTTTTTTGATAATAAATGATGTTAGGAGAAGACAAATGGAGGGAAGGAAAAAACGCTACAACGTGTAATAGCGCTTTTAGTGTTTTTCTACGTTAAATTCAAAAAGAATTGCTAAAACCCTAATTCTGGTTCGGGAGCAAAAAAATCAAATCGAACTGAAATTCCAATTCCAAACTGCCGCAATCCGCATTGAAAAAGCTTCCGGAAATCTGCTTCAATGGCGAAGAAGAGAAAAGCCCCTTCTTCTCAACAATCAAATGAACCAAAACTCAAAGCAGTTCGCGAAGAAGTAGTAGTTGAACCAGAGGAGGAAGATGATCCCTCCGAAGAAGAAGTAGAAGAATCTTCATCGGAGGAGGACGCCAAATCGAAATCGAAATCGGAATCCGAATCGGAATCGGAATCAGAGGAGGAATCTTCTTCCTCCGACGACGAAACAACCGACGAGGCATCAAAGAAGCAATCCCTCCGCCAATTACTTGAGCCCTTCGGAAAATCCCAAATTATCGACCTCCTCAAAGAGGCGGCGGCGAAGGACCCAAATCTCGTTTCTCAAATCGTTCAGGCGGCGGACGCGGACCCCACCCACCGGAACATCTTCGTGCGCGGCCTCGGCTGGGATGCCACCTCCGATCAGCTCGTCGACGCGTTCAAACCCTATGGAGAAATCGAGGAGAGCAAATTAATCATGGACAAGGCCACAGGCCGCGCCAAAGGCTACGGCTTCGTCCGGTTCAAAACCCGCGCCGCCGCCAAAAAAGCCCTCAAAGTCACCCAGAAGAAGGTTGGGAGCAAGACGGTTACGTGCCAGCTGGCGTCCACCGGAGTTCCCGCCGGAGATGCAGTGTCGGATGTGGGTAGCCGGAAGATCTACATCGGCAACGTCGGCCCCCACGTGAGCCCCGATGGCCTGAAATCATTCTTCGAAAGGTTTGGCGAAATCGAGGAAGGGCCGTTTGGGGTTGATCCGGTTACCGGAAAGTTCAGAGGGTTTGCGATGATTACCTACAAAACCCTCGAGGGGTATAAGAAGGTTATGGAGGAGCCGATTAAGGTGTTTGATAATTGTCAATTGCATTGCAAGAAGTTCGTGGACAACTTTAACAAGAACAACGCGCCCGCGCAGAACAATACCGGTTCCGCGGCTATGAACCCTAATACTATCATTCCTTCGGATACTGGTTACGGTGGTGGTATGGTTGGTAACAATGCAGGGTTTATGGGGAATAATTTTAGTGGGAATGGGCTTTTGATGGCACAGAATCAAGCATTGGGAATGATGTCAGCCGGATATAATCCGGTGGGATTCAGTACTCCCATGTTTGCCGCAGGATTAGGTGGCGGTTATGGGATTAGTAATAGCATGACGGGCCCTAGTGTGATAGGGAACTACGGTTCACAAGCAGCTTTGCTTGGACTTGGAGCCTTCCAGAACAATCAAACCGGACAATCCTCCTCCATCGGAACGGGTGGAGCAGCAGCTGCAACTGCAACAATAAGGCCTCCTTCAAGTGGTGTATCTGCACCGACAAATTTCCCGACGTATTTCAACCGCTAGGTAATTTGTTTTTTAAAACCCTTTGTGTAAACCTCATTTTCTTGGATAAGTGTGTTGGTGTTTGAAATTCGAGGGGAAGTATATTATTCGTGATGTTTTATGTCTTGTGTACTTCTTTCTGTTGTTCTGATTGGCTACACTGATTGTAGTAGTTTTAAGTTTTTGTGAGGGGTAGTGAAGTAAATTTGAGATCTTGTTGTTTTTTAGAACCTTAATTAGATTATTTGACAAATAATTTGCGCAGTATTTTTCGCCTAAACTCGAGTATGTTTGAACTGTGACTTCTGTAGATATACTTAAAAGAAGTTCATATCTTTAAAAGCAGAAATGTTTTTGCCAGTTGAATATCAAGTGAACATAGAGGCCGTTAACCACTTAACCTAAAGCTAAGGTTGCTTGAATTTCTTCTGGGCCTATTTTCTTCTCGTAGGGTAACACTAGAGACATACATCAACGTATCGTTGATATTTTTTTTTTGGTTCGATTGTATTTTTCATATCTTATATACATTTAATTATTCACTTTTATAAAGATATGTATGTTTAAACATTGACATTGATGGTAGTTGTAGTTGTATCGAAAATGAGCGCATATCAAAATTTAGACGAATTCGTTAAATTCGTTTATATTCTACGTTGTATATTTTGTATTCATGTGTGTGTCTACAATCAATATGTTATTGGAACAAAATTGAAATTCATATTCGAGTACGATATCCGATCCGATCTTACTTAACAAAACTAATTTTGTAAAGTACAACGATCATTATATTATTATGATGCGTAATATATTATAGGTGACTAATCATTTGGAATTTTTGAATTATGTCGATTACTATGTGAATTATTTCATTATGGAAAAGTGTTGGTCATTCTAATTTTTTATTTTTCTAATATTTTTTCCTAATGGAACTAAAATTAGTTTTTCCTTTATGAAAAAGTGGAAAGAACTCGGAATAACGTAAACAATGCATTATACATGTCTTAGGGGTAATTGTAATTGTCGATACAACATGGATCTTAAAGTTACTTTAGTTCCATCAGGGTATAAGTGTAACTTATCCTATGTTATATGAGTGAATTACATTTACCACCCCTATGAAATTCAAAATTGCGCAATTTTCCACTGTCATAAAAAAATTAGCAAATACCTCTATGCGTATTGGTCAAAGGCGAAACTCCTCTCGGAGCTGATCGTGTGGCTCACTCGCCGCGTGTGCGATTTTAACTCCTCTCGGAGGCTCACTCGCCGCGTGTGCGATTTTAACTCCTCTCGGGGGCTCACTCGCCGCGTGTGCGATTTTAACTCCTCTCGGAGCTGATCGTGTGGCTCACTCGCCGCATGAGCGATTTTAACTCCTCTCGGAGCTGATCGTGTGGCTCACTCGCCGCGTGTGCGATTTTTTTCTTATGAAATGACAAAAATATTCGACATTTTTTGCAATAAAATAGGTCCGGTCCTTAAACATATAGTTTTTAAAGTTAAGGAATTAAATTGAATTTGTAAACTTATAACACACTCGCCGCGTGTGCGATTTTTTTCTTCCCTTTTTCTTATGAAGTGTTAGAAATATTCGACCTTTTTTGCAATAAAATAGGTCCAGTCCTTAAACATATAGTTTTTAAAGTTAAGGAATTAAATTGAATTTGTAAACTTATAGGATTAAAATTTAATTTCCAAAACATATAGTTTTTAAAGTTAAGGAATTAAATTGAATTTGTAAACTTATAGGATTAAAATTTAATTTCCAAATTTTATCTTAGTTTTTAAAGTTAAGGAATTAAATTGAATTTGTAAACTTATAGGATTAAAATTTAATTTCCAAATTTTATCTTCTTCCTCCTAGAAATTTAAAGTTAAGGAATTAAATTGAATTTGTAAATTTATAGGATTAAAATTTAATTTCCAAATTTTGTCTTCTTCCTATTAGAAATGGCCACGAACACTACATGCGGGAGCCGCTCGAAATTCTTTTCAATCCCGAAGACCTAACAAAATATTTGATGCGGCTCAAAATTTTTTCAATTCCGGACACCTATATTGCTTGAAATTCTTTCAATTCCGGACACCTATATCGAAATTCTTTTCAATCCCGGAGACCTAACAAAATAGTCGGAGCAATAGTTGTAAGCGGTAAGAGCTTAACTCATTTTAGCACTTTACTGCAAGTTCTTTTTTCAAATAAGAACTTTATAAGTATATATATTTACACACGTCTGAACATATGATTTAAATGTTCTGAACATAGTACAATTATAAATTTAACTCTTGTGTTTTAATGTTTGTATTCAAATACAAAACTTTAGAAGTATATATACTCATACACGTTTGAATATATTATTCTGAATGTTTGTAATGTATGGAGTTCAGTATTTTTTCTAAATGCTTACAAGTTTACTTAGTTGGTTTATAATAAAAAATCTACTCTTATTTATATCATTTAATATTCTTAAAGGATGGTAGAGATTGGTTTAATCCTCACGATAAAAAGTTGTAGGTATATTCTGAAAGGTAAACACCATTGAGAAGTTTATATGTAGTTCCTAAAATTCTATACAACTATAAGACTTGATGACAACTTTCTATATTTCTTATTTCTTTGGGAAAAAAAAAAAAAACTATTTACAAGTGATCAACTGTCTTTTAGAACTAATTTTCTTGGTTCAGTAGAAACCTATTTTGGCTTGGATGCAGTAACATTTACCTGGTGTAGCATAGAGATAATCTAGGTGGATACCAAATGTTTAAATATTTGGGGTGCAATTGTCAAATGACTATAGTTCGGGGGAGGTGACTGCAAATTATTATTTTATTTTATTTTAATTTGGAATTTTAACTGTAAAAATTGGGCCAGGGCCCAAAATAATTTGTTCTCACCATTGCATTTAAAACATAAGCCCACATTTCCCTCTTTAAATAAATTCGTTTTAGGGTTTTAACACAGAGCACACCATTTTCTAAATCATCCGCAAACCCTAAAATAAGCCTAGAACAATGTCAGAGAGAGGCGGCGGCGGAGAAAGGGGCGGTTTCGGGCGCGGCTTCGGCGGCGGAGATAGAGGCGGCCGCGGTCGCGGTGGAGACAGAGGTGGCCGCGGACGCGGCGGCCGCCGTCCTCGCCGTGAAACCGAGGAGGAGAAATGGGTGCCGGTGACGAAGCTCGGCCGTTTGGTGAGGGACGGGAAAATCAAGTCAATTGAGCAAATATACCTCCACTCTCTCCCAATCAAGGAGTATCAAATCATCGATACCCTAATCGGACCCTCCCTGAAGGACGAGGTGATGAAAATCATGCCGGTCCAGAAGCAGACACGTGCCGGTCAGAGGACCCGGTTCAAGGCGTTCGTCGTCGTCGGTGACGGAAACGGCCACGTCGGATTGGGGGTGAAGTGCTCCAAGGAGGTGGCTACCGCCATACGTGGCGCCATCATATTGGCCAAGCTGTCTGTGATTCCGGTAAGGAGGGGTTACTGGGGTAACAAGATCGGGAAACCCCACACCGTGCCATGCAAGGTTACCGGCAAATGTGGATCTGTTACGGTGAGGATGGTCCCTGCACCACGTGGTGCCGGAATTGTGGCGGCGCGTGTGCCGAAGAAGGTGCTCCAGTTTGCCGGTATTGAGGATGTTTTCACCTCCTCCCGTGGTTCCACCAAGACCCTTGGAAACTTTGTCAAGGTCTGATTTTTTTCACCTGATTATATTATTATTCATTAATTTTCTATTATTATATATTTCATATGTTTCCTTTCATGCCCTTTCGGCATTAAATTTATTCGGTCTAGATTTTATTTGAGCATGTGATCAAAATTTGAATCGATGGTTGATTGATTATGTCGGTAACGATTTGCACTTACAAACTTAATGCTGTTTCGCTAACAAACGTGTTTGCATTTAGGCTAAATGATTCTCTGTCCGATTAGATTGTTGAGTGAACTAATTTCTAAGTATTTGTTTTCCGACATAGTTTTTATGGCAAATTAAGGCCACCCTGAGGTATGGCCAAATTATGAAAACCCCCCTCATGTTTGGGTAATTACAGCCGCCCCTCCTTTTAAATATGTAAATCGGTTATTTACCGAACCAAAATCGTATATTTAGTTTGGTAAACGGTATGAAATGTTTTCGCTTTGGTTTTACATCCCTAAATTTACCTCTAGAGGTGTCTTTTTGTGAGATAATACATAGTTGAGGGGGGCTGTAATCACCCAAATTGGAGGGGGTTTCCGTAATTTAACCATAACTCAGGGGTGGCTGTAATTTGCCCTAGTTTTTATGTTGTAAAATCTTGGTTTCATTAATTGTTATGTTTCATTAATTGTTATGTGAACCATCACGTTT
The DNA here is from genome assembly GCF_056151865.1 of Erythranthe guttata. Classification (NCBI taxonomy): domain Eukaryota; kingdom Viridiplantae; phylum Streptophyta; class Magnoliopsida; order Lamiales; family Phrymaceae; genus Erythranthe; species Erythranthe guttata. The sequence continues at coordinate 18,252,730 of NC_142542.1, forward strand.
CTCGTAAGATTTGGTAGATGACGTATCGAATTCCATCGTGAAATATCTTCTTGATTAAGAGGTTATTTCAATCTAATAGAATAATTTATTTTGTAGTTGCTAATCCAAACATGTTTCATTACAGGCAACGTTCGAATGTCTTTTGAAGACTTACGGTTTCCTTACACCAGACTTCTGGAAAGAAACAAGGTTCTCGAAATCCCCGTTCCAAGAATACACCGACCTCTTGGCAAAGCCCACCGCCAAGATTGTTCATGTCGTGGATGAGACAGAAGCCTAAGCAAATCAGCATGAGTTTGTTTTTTTTGTTAGCTTTTTATATGATATAGATTATTACCTAGTTCAAAAATTTTGTACCTTGTCTGATGGATATGCTCTTAAAATATCGACTCTCGTTGCACCGACGTTTTTTTTTATTCGAATTGGGTTGAAATATTTTTTCTTTTCTATCTGGTTGTTTTTAATGGGAGGTTTGAATTTGGTGCCTTTGATTTCTTGATAATTTTCTACCTATGAATCAAATTGAATGATTGATATCTTTATCTTCATCTATGGTTTGTGAATCTTCTGTTGAGTATACTATTCATTTACTCACAAATGCACGCACGTTCATCCACATTGTTGTGTGTATATCAACGGTAAGAATCCTTCTGGTGTAATCTTCACAGGGTATAGTTTAGAAATAATTGAGTTCGCTATATGATCTTAAAGTAAATCGAGTTTTGTACTAGGGAATGCTATCAAGTAATATAATTTATCATGTTCACTCAAATGTGCTATGACCAATGGTATGTCGATAATCGTAATTCATAAGATGTGTTTATGTTATTTAAAAAGAATTCGACTTCATATGGTCTTGATTATGTTCTTACATAGAACTTAAAGATGTATATCCCATAATTCTTCGAAAAGTATTATACTTAGTACATATATACACGTATATTTGTAATATGTCATGGGATTTTATTTTTGGGATGTGATACATGTCGGTTCGGTTTTAATAACATTGTGTCAATTTCAAACATAATTTTGACTATTTTTTAGTCTAAATTAGGCAATACTCATAAGTCATAACACAAAATTTGTGGGTCTTCAAGTTAGATTTTTATTCCAACTTGAATCGCCGATATTGGATATCGGGTGACAAAGTTATTCATAAATCAATGAACACTTTTCACAATTTTGGTAATTTGAGGTATCTAAAACAAAACGTAACTCATTCTTGTATAAGTTTATCATCCGATACTCTAATTACCTAGCTCGGGTTGAATTAAAAAGCTAACACAAAGAGCTACAAGTTCCGTGTTTTTGTATTCTACCAAAATCGGACTATAAAATAGTCAATATCTCATTTTAAATCGAAATGATATTAGTAAAATGCAAATGACATTAACATTTCAATTTTTTCTTTCGAAACTATTATACAATTAGTTTAAGGTTTCTTCAAAGTCAAAGTCAATGCATGGGCCTTATCTAATTGTCTCTACCTTTTGGCTTTTGGGCATGCAATTTCTTTTCATGCCATTTTGCAAATTTATGACTTTAATATTTTATTTCTTTTCAATTTCTTACTCATTTGCATATTTTATTTATGGCCACTTGCCCATGAAACTTTGTACAAAATTCATTCAACAATAGCAATTTTTTTTTATCAAATTCAACAATAGTAATTTTCTTTTGTTTTTAATCAACAATTCAACAATAGTAATTCTTTAATAATTCCAATAGATCTTGAGCGTCAATGTTTTTTAACATTTTTATAGGGAATTGTTTAAAAAAAATATTATAATTTTTTTCTCGAGAAATAGTATAATTAGTAGGTGAAAAAAATTACTCCATATAACCAAATGAATGACAAATGACAAATATTAGTAGGAGTGGTAAATGAAATTAATGTTCCTTCGACCCTACACCCGGTGATAAACACCGGTGAGTCTTCTGCTGTCACGTGTTCCTTTTTTTATTTTTCTAAAACCCCTAAAGGTAAACCCTAGCGGAGAATCTATTATAAAATACAAAAAAGAGACACGTGGCAGCAGAAGACCCACCCGGTGTTTATCCTCAAGTATAGGGTCGAACTAGGGGTGAAAGTCGGATGGATCGGATCGGAATTAGCCTTTTCGGAAAATTTCCAAAAAAATTCGGAAGTACAAAATCAATTCGAATTCCAATTCCAAAATTTTCGGAATCTAAAAATTCATTCCAATTCCAAAAGGCCCGGAAATTTCGGAATTTCGGAAAAAAATCGGAAATCACATAAGCTTTAAAATTTCAAAACTTCGACGAAATTTTCTAATATGTTCATAATTTTTTGAAAATAAGAGCATCCGCGTCGATAAAAGTAAAACTAATAAGTACTAAATTTCAGTTCAAAAAAATAAATAAAAATAAACACATCATAATATCCAATAAAACTTTTAACAACAATTCATTATGTCAAAATCCAAAAACAAAACTTATAGGTGTATTTTTCGGAAAATAAGGATTATATAATATATACTATTTATAGGTGTATTTTTTAGAAAAAAATCGGAATTTTTCGGAATTAATTTTGGAATTAAATCGGATCGGAAATCGGAAATTCCAAATTTATTTTATATAATTCCAATTCCAATCCGAAAAAATCGGAAAATTTTGGAAATCGGAATTTCGGAAGTCGGAATGAAAAAAATTGTTCCAAAATCGGAACTTTTCGGATCGGAACCGGCGGAAATTGGAAAATCCGTTCCAACTTGCACCCCTAGGTCGAACAAATCATGAAATTAACCATAAGTAAAAATGAAATTAACAATAAGTAAAACTAGACTCGAAAAATAAAACGGAAAACAAGATATAAAGTAAATTGCAAACAAATATTAATTTAATTTACTTTTTTGCCAACTTTCCAATGGTATGCAGGCACAAGTACCGGTAACAAAGAATTTATAAAAGAACCATTGCTTTAATTTCTTTTGTTTATTTCTTCAAAACTGTTGCTACTAATTACTAAGGTCACCCTAGAGTTAAACATTAATTTATGAAGAAAACACGATTGTTTAGGTAATTACAACCATCCCTTTTAACTATGAATTTTCATACACGTTCATTCTTATAGTGTTAAATTTAACAGAATCTTCTAGAATCTGTGAAATGTTCTTTATTTTGTACTCAATTTTGTTGCAAAAGGCAGTTCAAATGCACCACAATCTGATATTTACGAACCAAGAAACACGTCTTATGATCATCTCATTTCAAAATGTGGAGCTCGAATAGGGTAAAACGGATACAAACTAGAGAATATTCCACATAATTTAGAAAATTCCACTAAATTTAACACCACAAGGATGGACATGTAAGAAGATTCATACTTGAGGAATGGTTATAAATTTACAATTACTCAAACATAAGGAGTTTTTTCCCGTAATTTAATCTTAATGCAGGGGTAAGCGTAATTTACCCTTTTTTTTCAAATAAAAAATAAAAAATAGTAAGAACTAAGACATTAAAAAATGAGTAAGAACTAATAAAGAAGTCTTTTTTTACTTGCTAAAAAAAAAAAGTCTTTTTTATTACAGAGAAGAGAACAGAATGTGGGTCTGGTTTCTCTCTCCTCTCTCTCTCTCTCTTCTTATTTTTTGATAATTGATTTCTCTCACACACTCTCTTTTATTTTATTTTTTCCCCCTAAATTTATTACATTTGTCCACGATTTGTGATGAGTTAGATTATGAGTTCAAGGTTTTCTCTTGCAGTATGGTTTGTGGGTTTTTTGTTCTCTTCTTCTAGACAGCGTCCGAAGCCATTCGTCCCTGCATGGACACTCAAATCTCTCTCTCCAGGTGATTTCATCTCTCTCTCCTCTCTCTCTCCACTTTGATTTTTTCTCCCTTCAATCTCTTTCCATGCATTTTTCTCTGATTTGATCTGGTTCGGTTCGGTTCTAATTTTTGTGGGGGTGCCCCCAAGATTCGATCTTTCAATTTGATTAAATGGTTTCTTGAATTTGATGGGTCTGTTTTTTTTTTTTTTCAATTTCGTTTTATATAGATTAAATGGTGGAATTCATGCAGAGCATTTTTGGTCTTCAAGGAATTTAATTTGCTGATTCAAAATTGGGGATTTTTGCGAAATTACAATTTTTCTTGTGGTATTTTAAGCTGATTAGTGATTATTGAATGGTTGCTCAAAGAATGGGATCCCAAGGGGTTGTTGTTGGTGTTGGTGTTGGTGGTAATAGCATTGATGGGATCCAAAACCAAGCCCGGCCCGAAACCCACGACCCGTTATCGAACCTATTATCGAGACAAGGGTCATTTTACAACCTCACTCTTGATGAGGTGCAGAGCCATTTAGGTGACATAGGTAAGCCTCTAAGCAGCATGAATCTCGATGAGCTTCTCAAAACTGTCTGGACAGCCGAATCGAATAATAATAACAATCAAACGACGGGGGGTGTTGATGACGTGGCGCCGCTGAGTCAGCACTCGAACCTCATGCTGTCCGATGACCTCAGCAAGAAGACGGTCGACGAGGTGTGGCAGGACATCCAGCACGGCCAAGAGAGGAGCAGCCTCGACCGGAAGGGGACACTTGGCGAGATGACGTTGGAGGATTTCTTGGTCAAGGCCGGTATCGTCGCTGAGTCAGCCTCGGGCCGGAGGAAAACGGGTGCGGGCTCGGGTCACGGGGCGGCGGCCCAGTGGATGAACTATCAGATCCCTTCGTTGCATTCTCAGCAGCAGCAGCAGCAGCAGCAGCAGCAGCAAAATAGTATGATGCCTGTTTTCATGCCAGGTCATCATCCGATTTCTCTCGGTGGAGGAAATTCGGTCATGGATGTTTCGTCGCCTTTGATGGGGACTTTATCGGACACTCAGACACCTGGCAGAAAAAGGGTCGCTCCCGATGAAATAGCTGAGAAGTGCGTCGAGAGGAGGCAGAAAAGAATGATCAAGAATAGGGAATCTGCCGCCAGATCACGAGCTAGAAAGCAGGTGCCTTCCTCCTTTTTTTTTTCGTCGTTCGATTTTGTGGTTCTTTTTCTTTAATTCTTTGAAGTTGACTATTATGGGTTATGTACTCTGTTTTTGGGTGTACAGGCGTATACGCATGAGCTCGAGAATAAGGTTTCTCGTTTGGAGGAGGAGAACGAAAGGCTCAAAAGACAGCAGGTTTTGCTTTGTCATCTCTATACTAAAAAAGATTCGATTTTTTTTTTGCCGATTTATTTAATCGAAATAAGATCCAATCTTCAAAACCAAATGCATATCAAGAAGTTAAGTAATAACTAATAACCATTAAAATTGTCGATCACCTCGACTTTTAGGTGCCCACTATTCCATTACCTTCATTCAAAGTCCTTTTACCCTACATTTATTTCGTTCCATCTCATCGTATTTGACTCGTATATACCGCGAAATACACATTTGACTGGTAGGTACCGCTAAATCAATTCGATCTAAACGCTGAACTATTATCAGAAAGAAATCGCATAAGCAATGATTTAGGCTCCAAAGAAGTCCCTTTATTTCGATTCATATAATAATTTAAAAAAAAAAAAATCCCTTAACGTGTATATGGATATATGAATCAGTATTCGGTGTGTGTGTTTTAACGATTACTTTTTTTCGACACTGGTAGGAACTGGAGAAGATGTTGCCTAGCATACCACCGCCGGAGCCAAAGTATCAACTGCGCAGAACTAGCTCGGCCCCAACTTGAGAGAGAGGAGAGAGAGACAATCTTGTAGATTTATCGCCTGAGTTTGCTCTTTCGTTTTTAACTTTTTTCGTTAGGCAGTGGTAGTTTCTTTAATTTCCATCTTTACTTGTAGGGGGGTTGTTGCCCCCGTTTTTCTTTAGTGTTGTACAACCGTCGTGTATGTACATTCCTATAGATGTTTAACTACAACTTGGAACTAATTTTATGGTCATTTTGATCATATTTTGCAATGAAATTTTGCTTCTTCATATGTTTTTTGTTTTGTGAGGGTGTGTGTGGACTTGTTGCTTTGGGTAAATTACGGCCACCCGTGAGGTAAGGTTAAATTGCGAAAAAACCCCTCAATTATGGATCTTCTTACAAATCCACCCTTTTAGTGTCAAATTTAGTGGGATCTTCTAAATTATATGAAATATTCTTCGGTCTTGATCTTCTTTCCAGTGAAGCATTTTCCAGTCAATTTGTGCATTTGATTGAGCATATGGATTATGATTGTTCGAGTCTGTTTGATTTTTATCGAGCTTTGAAATTTTTAATTCAGAGTTTGGTTTGATTAGCAATCGAGCTGAGTTTTCGAACTTAATTTTATTACGGAGCTCGTTTCTACACAAGTGAATATTTTTATATTATAAATTTGAAATTCTTGGCTCCAATTTTTTTTTTATATACTCTGATGCAATTAATAATTAATTTGATAATAAAATTTAAAAGTAATTTGGTTTATAGTAAGTTCTGAAATTTATTTGTAACAAATCAACCCCTAAAAAAAATTAAAAATAAAATAAAATAAAAGAATAATGCAAATTGTTAATAGGGGGGAAAAGGGATCGATCCCGAAACGGGTCGGGTTGAGTCGGGTCGGGTGATGAACAAAGAAGAAAACCCCATTAGCAGCCGATTGGCAGTGCTCACTTCTCATCTGCGAAAATCTCCTCAGACGGCGGCGATGGCTTCTGAGAAAGAGGCTGCTCTTGCTGCTTCCCCTTCCGACGATTCTCCGACCATGTCAGGATCCATCCATCTCTCTCTCTCTTATTTTTATTTTTTTATTTTTAATTTTAGATGTTTATATGCAGATTCGACAAGATTATCAACAAGCAAATACCAGCGAACATCGTGTACGAGGATGAACATGTTTGTTTTCTCCATTTTCCTTTATTTCTATTTTTTGTTTAATTTTTTTTTAATTGGGAATGGGGTGCGCCATTTGTGAATATATTCAATTTTTTATTGGAAATTAGGTTTTTGTATTTGTATGGATTAATTGGATTTGTTTTCTGAAAGAAAATCAGAAAAGCTAGAATTAATGGCTGATAATGAAGTGTGTTCTTGCTTGGTAATTGAGGGGAAATTTGTCAAACACTTGGTGTGCGAAAGTTTTATTCTCGATCGAAGGGCCGGTAGCTGTTATTTTCTTGATCTAGGATTAGTTGGTTCAGTTTTATTAAGTTTACGGATAAATTTTTGAACTAAAAGATCAGTGCCCGATGACCTAATTAGGGATGATTACTTATAAGTGACGAACGGATGATTATTTCCAAGTCCCGATATTAGTTTTGAGATCCAATTGGTTTATTCATTTTGTCTCATTTTTCATTTTTTACTAGTAAGTTGTGGATTTGGTGAGAAATGCTAAAAAAACGACTTTTTTTTTTCTTTTTTCCGGCAGGTACTAGCGTTCAGAGACATATCTCCACAGGCGCCTACTCACATCTTGGTTATTCCTAAATTAAGGAACGGATTAACTGGAATCTCTAAGGTATATTCCACTACATATTTTTTAATGATTCGTTTTGAAGCCAACAATATGAGACGAACTTATATATTATTTACGTTGTTATCGTTTTTCAGCTGTTTATGTTCAGTTACAGACGGAAGTGGATCATATTTATCCACTTCAAGGCCGTAATTTGAATCCCATTATTTCGTTCTCTTATCAAATTCTAAGAATATCAAAAGAATTCCTTTGAGTAGTCTTGGTATCGACAAAAATCGAAGACTTTTTTTAAATAAGTACACTTCTATTCAAATTATTAGCATGCTCGAGATATTAAATGTTAAATTTTCTGCATCAAAACATTGCATGTTCATAAACTTCAGCAAACGAACACACATTTTTTCATCGTTTTCTATTTATTTTTATTTAGTTTTTGTGATGGATACGTGACTTGTAGTTGACTTATCTATATGCTTCTTGATCTCGGAACTGAACTCCAGCAAAAAAACCCTTTGCCCGTCTTTGGATGTGCAATTAGTAGAATTCGATATAAGATTAAGCTATTTAATTTATTATTTTCCGCTTATCATTTAACGAAGATTTTATGAATTATTAATTATAATGCAGGCAGAGGAAAAGCACTTCGAAATTCTTGGCCGACTTCTCTACACAGCTAAGATAGTTGCGAAACAAGAAGGCCTCGATGATGGCTTCCGGCTCGTGATTAACGACGGGCCAAGTGGATGTATGTCTCGTTTTTTTTTTTTTCTTTTTATTATTTAAAAATCCTTTCTCGTCTTATTTAATTGATATTAACATAAAAATATTAATGTTGTAGGTCAATCTGTGTATCACCTGCACATTCATCTGCTCGGGGGACGACAAATGAACTGGCCACCTGGCTAAGTTTTCATCACCCCTTTCTTAACTGCACTCTTCTCAAGTTTCGACTTTCGGAATTTTAAATAAACATACGACGGGTTTAATTTTATTTCTCACGTTTTGCTTATTGCGTTACGTTGAATGTAGTCTTTATGTATCTGAAGTTTATGCTGAACATAGTTTGATGTATTCAATTGGGTGTTTATCCATGTAATATTTTAACGGATGCAACATAGATTTCACCGTATAAAAACTATGTGTTTATTGCATTTTAGTACCCATGTCTTATACCGAATTGCTAAAAGAACCCCACATATTCTAAATATTAGCAAAAACACCCTTACAATGCATTTTTTTTAGCAAACAACCCCCTAAAGAGAGTTTTTAGAAAGTTCAGTAATAATTAATTAAGAGAACATATTTTTATTACATAGAACTGCAGAAAATAATCTGTCCCACAGGCTAACCGTACGATCTCAGTCCTCCACCGCCAATGAGCCACCATGTTTCAGCTTCTCCGGCAAGAAACTCCGGCGACTCGGACAGTGAACGTATTTCGTCAATGTAACGAGGAATGTCACAGAGGCAAACGGTCATACTCTCACATCTATACATTGAAAAGTTATTGTGGTAACATATAGATTTACATTGGCGAATACAATTAGTAACCGTAAACCTTTTCTTAGTCACATTTCTTCCTTCTCTAGGGCACTCCGTCATCACTTTTAATCCTGTCCGTCGATTTTATCAAAAAAAAAATATATATATATATAAAGAATAGATGAAAAGATAAAGAAATTCGAGGTAATTAATTACCATGTTTATAATCTCCTGCAACACTCTGGTTTGCTTCAGTAATTCCATTAGCAGATGAATGATAGATAGCACTTATCACAACGAAGAAGACGAACAGAATACTATGAATTTTACCCATTTTTCTTAATTGAATTTCTCCAATGTTTTTGGAGCTTATATTTAATAACATAAGAAAATGCTATTTTAGTTATCTTTCTTGCGCAAATGGAAAAACTTCATATTTTTTTTCAACGAATTAATTTTATGGTAAAATAAATAGCAAGAAAAGAAGAATTTAGCTCCAACTATAACTAATTTAGACAAAAATAATTACTATTTGTATGAATAAATCTTTGTCCGAAAGCAATCTCATTTTCTTTAACCTTTAAGAGATATATACTTGGTAAAATTTTCTTTGATGTACTACTTTATTGACTTGTAGAGTTGTAGTTCAAACAACCGTCATTGGCCGAGCCGGGATTTTGAATTTTCAAGGCAAAAAAAAAAAAAAAAACCTAAAATTTCTGGGTCGACTATATATATACTGCTCGAAAACAACATATTTCTATATAAAACATTGGGGGTTATGACCCCTTATAGCCACTACGTGATTCAAACTCAACTATTTTCTTATTCGTTTTCAGTATTTTTAGAGAATTTTATCAATGGTTAAGCTGTAATTTGAGGGTGCATTCTGCCATATTTAAAATTTTAAGGTGCAAGTCACCAATCTATGTTATTTTCAGGGTGCGAAACGCAATTCACCCATTTCTTTCAAGTATATATAATGTAATTACTCCATAAATAGAATACAATCTGAAAATAGATATTCAATAGAGAAATATAAATATTTTCAATTTATAAGTCAATTTAAACTTCCAATTTTACCCTTGGAAGGTAAATATTTTAAGACAAGGTAAATATTTTATTAAGTAGCAGCCTAACAAAACATCTATCTCAGTGCTCCTCCGCCATTGATCCGCCAAACGACGGTTTCTCCGGCGGAAACTCCGGCGATGGGGACAGCGACTTTTGAGGATCAATGACACGACAATGGCAGATGGTCTTACTTTCACAACCGGCTTGAATAAATTTATGACGCCGACAAAGTAGCGGGCATTCACGTGGACAATCTGTAACTATAAACCTCGTCTTAACCGCAACTTTTCCTTCCGCAAACTCCACCGTTAACAGTCCTGTCGATTTTACGCAAGAGAAAAAAAATAATTAAATACATTAGTTATTTCCAAAAAAAAAAAAAAAAAATGTGACATTAATGAATTAATTAAGTGATAGACAAAAAGGGAACAAACCCCAAAAGAGAAACAATAATTTGAACATCATAAGAAGTTTCTTTTCCATGTTTTCGAGTTCTTTTCGACGCTTTCTTTATTCGGTTTTTATTTATTTTTTGTGTGATTTTTTGCCTTTATTTTATAGTTGCTTGTGCAGTTAAGATGAATGTACTTTTGGTGGTTTAGATAGAGCATGTCTTTATTGCATACTCATCTCTTTATTCATAACTCTATTTTTACTTTCTTTTTAGGGCAAATTACTGCCAACTCCCATGAGTTAAGATTAAATTACTAAAAAAATCTTTATGTATCGTTTATTACAATTATCCTTCAATTATTAATCTAAATTATATTATTATTATTATTATGTACCGCTAATTACATCTATCTGATTATAAAAGAAAAATGGATATACATTATTTATTTATTTATTTTCGTCATATTAAATCTACAATCATCAAAACTGGGAAATTAAAAAAGAGAAAGTCACGAAGATAAGAAATCTATGTAGCACGTATACAGAAACAGTGGTAAGAGGAATGGGAGTAACGGACACGGGGAAACAACATGTTCCGAAAATGGAGATACAAGAACTTGGTAGAAACGTATAAATATTAAAAGTATAGGGATATATTTATAAATATTATATATAAACAGATATAAGTTTTTATTTATATATGATATTTTTATACAAAATAAATTTTACTATCAACTATCAATTTACGGTTGATAACTAAATTATATAAATAATTTGGGAAACAACACCAAAAATATTTAAAATTTTGCGACTCAAACTTTTAAAAAATTGTAAAAATGACCCATAAGTTGTCCGGCGGGTCTCTTCGAGTTTCCAACACGAAATGTTTTGGTAGCAAGAAATAAATCAAAATACCTAAAAGTAAAATTAAGGGGGAAAAAGATTCAATTTTGCGATTCAGAGTGAAAAAAAACTCAAGCATTTCCTCAGTCTCCTAAAAAAAAGAAGAAAAAATAATTAAAAAAATGGTGTAAAATCTGAGCAAGAGCTTGAAAAATGGGGTCGAGATGAAATGCGAGAACCATGGATGGGGACACAACTCTGTCGGAGCATCTACACACACTAATTGGTGTAAAATCTGAGCAAGAGCTCGAAAACTTGCTCCAACTCCTATGGCTGACCCGGCGAACCGGTTTATCCGGTCCGCAGAGGTCTTCGGTTCAGTCCATTCTCGACCTCCCTTCTTCCGGCGATCTTGACCCAGTGAGTTGATTGCTCTACCCTCTGCTGCAAATTCAATTTTCTAAATTTCCCCCATTTTTGTAACCCTAGACATTTGTATTTTGTTTCTCCTTTGGGTTTAATTGATGCCGTAGGATTTAAATTCTTGCAATATCTAATTCGAATTTGAGTAATTAGGTGGTAATATTTTGAGAGAGATCTTAAAAATGAGAATTAGAAAGATTATAATTTTAAGATATCACTATTAATTTTTTGAATTTAAACCAAACCCCCTCACATTATTTGTTCTTTAATGGATGGCTCGATATTCGCGTTCCGAATCTCTTGTTTTCGATGAATTTGATACAATAATGAATTTAATCGAGTTTTTATTTTAGGTTTTGGCATCCCTTCGTTTGCTTATTCGGAATTGTGTACACAAGAACTTAGGCGGTGACGATGTTTTGAAGCTTTTTCCGCTCGATCTTTCTTTGGAACTGCAAAGCACGCTTCTTACATTGTTACAGAAACATCAGAGCAAATGGAGGGGAGAGCTGAACCAAGAACAGGTAAAATTTTTAGTAGTCGAGATTAGGTGCTTATCTTATACGGTATTTTACGACCATCCTCTGAGGTAACGTCAAATTACAAAAAAACCCATTCTGATTGGGTAATTACAAGTTACAACCACCCATCAACTATGAATCTTCTTACACGTCCACCCTTATGGTGTCAAATTCAACAGAATCTTCTAGATTCCGTGGAATGTTCTCTAGTTGTACTCGTTTTATGAAAAATGCAATTTTCTGATAAACCACAATATGATATTTACAAGCTAAGAGATACATCTTATCAGTGGCGAATCTAAGATTTTTGCCAAGAGGGTTCGAAATTAAGTATAAAAAAATAAAATGCTAGAGTAAAAAATTATGGGGGTTCAGGGGCAACGCCCCCAATTTTTTTAATAGTATACACATAAATTTAAAAATATTTTTTTTCATCTTCCAATGAAAATATGTAAGAACTTCAAATTTTAAAAAAAATATTTACAAATTTTGGGAAAATTAGGAAAGATTTAGACATAAAATTGGTGAAAATGTGTAGCTAAATTAAAAGGCCAATAGGAAATAGGAAGGGGTACAAAAAAATTATGAGTTGGGACTCGAACCTGGTCTTTTAGAGGGTTATAGATATATATATATATATATATATATATATATATATATATATATATATATATATATATATATATATATATATATATATAGGTAATATTTTTTTTTTAATTCAAGGGTGTGCAGCTGCACACCCTTGCACCACAGTGGATCCGCCATTGCATCTTATGATCATCTTCTTTCAAAATGCAGAGCTCGAATGGAGTAAAACGGGTACAAACTGGAGAATATTCCATATAATTTATAAGATTCCAGTAAATTTGACACCGCAAGGGTGAACGTGTAAGAAGATTCATAGTTGAGGGATTGTTGTATTTACCAAAACATGAGGGATTTTTTTGTAATTTGACATTACCTCAGCAGGTTGCCGTAATTTACCCTATATTATATCCGTAATTTGACATTACCTCAGCAGGAGGCCGTAATTTACCCTATATTATATCCGTAATTTGACATTACCTCAGCAGGTGGCCGTAATTTACCCTATATTATATCCGTAATTCAACGTGTTTGTGTTTCTAAAAACTTGCTTTTGAAGCATAATTTCTCAAATACTATGAAAATCTTTTAGCTTTTTTATATGTTTTTGTCATCCTCGTTTTAAAATGACACTTGTTACGTGTGCCTTTGGCAGCAGGTCTTGGAATGGACAAGATTCTCGGATCAGACAAACGCTGTTCTCTCAGCACCTGTCTTATCTCTTTCCTCATCGGAAAATTCTGGTTCGTTATTATCTGCGCCAGTTGATCCAGTTCCTCAATTCAATGGTGATAATATCGGAGTTCCTATATCAATTAATGCTGAAAGAAATACGGTGTGTTTCCCACAGCTAAATCTTCAAAATAATTTCGTCTCTCCTGAAATTCTGGTAAGCAAAGAGTTGTTTCTCCGTATTCCGTCGAACACTTTTCATATGAAATTAAGAAGCTAAGCCATGTGAAATATACGTCTTCAATTAAACGTGTATTTAGTCCATTTTGAGCTCGTGTTTTTCGGGTTCTTCGTAGTCTATACATTATGTGGAATTAATTCCTATGGAAAAAGTGACTAGGCACACAATTAGCACAAAATACGAAAAATAGGCCGTGATAAAAGTCGGAATTGATTTATATCGACGAAGCTACTGTTTACTCTAGTATCATAATAGATATAGGTTCGTTAACGAAATTTAGCTTTTGTCGAATTAAAATATTTCCGAAACAATTAATATTTATTCCGGCTAATGCCGATATATAAATATGCTTGATTTAGGGAGTTCTTCCACGGGTGAAATCTATGACTTGGGCTGTGGAGAATAAGAGTGCAGTGCCAGCTAATCGAGTGGCTATTATTGCTCTCAAGGTATCGTATTCGAATCAAGCTTCGATAACTAATATTAAACACTTTTTTTTTTCTTTCAGTAATTAATTTCAATATTCCTGCGCAATTGGTTTAAATAAGTTGCAAGATTATACCAAGTCTCCTTCGAACGAGACGGAAGTGAAGTTTCAGCTTACGAAAGACACACTTGAAGCGGTGCTGAGATCAATGGCTTACATCAACGAACAATTGTCGCAATCCGTAAGTATTTCGACGAGTATTAACTTTATGATTTATAGTGCTTTGTTAGGAGTATATATATAAATTGGGAAAACATTCAATTTCTGAAATTATTATTTTTCGGGGAAATTACAGTTTTCATCCCTCATGTTTGCACCAATTACACATTTGGTCTGCCATGTTTACAAAAAAACACATTTGGTCCCTCATGTTACCGTAATTTAACATTTTTGGTCTTTTCCGTCAATTTAACGTTAGTCCGTTAGTTAAGGCAGTGATGGGCACACGCTTGATTCCGTTAGTTTTAATGGGAAATTGATGGAAATGACTAAAAATATTGAATTTTTGCAACATAAGGGATCAAAAGAGGTTTTTTGAACATGGGGGACCAAATGTGAAATTGGTGCAAACTTGAGGGACAAAAACTGTATTTTCCCCTTATTTTTCATTTTTTATCGAGTTTTTGTAGCTGAGTAAAGTTACATTGGACCTATTGTCAGGTTGGATCGTCTTCAGCGCCGATGCAGAAAAAACAAAAACACTAGTAGCAAATCAGTTTTCGTCGTAATCCTTATTTAAGTCCGGAAACATTAGTCATTATGCGAAAAAACGTATTTTCTATTAGTTTGCGTTTAAGTTGGAAGTACTTGAATTGCTGCTTAATTACAGCCATTTCAATACGTACGTAGTTTAAACACTCGGATGTATTTGCAGTTTCGACCAAATATCTCGTATGTTAAGATCCTTTCGGAGTGATCTCGATCGAATTATTAATTATAGTATTATACCAACTAATTATTAAGTATATGTTTTAGTATAATTTAATTTTCGAACATTGTACGAATCTTGATTTTTACGAGCTCATACCATCACATTTTGGATATATTATACTTGAATTTGTGAAACATTAATTAAAAATTACTAATAAATATTAGATTTTTGGAAGATGTTTATTCATTAGTAGTCATTAAACAGTTCATTTATAAATCACTATTTTTTAATAGTCAAGCAAAAAATCACAAAAAAAAAAAAAAAAAAAAAAATGGATACTACGTACATCACACGATTTTTGCTAAAAAGCGATGAAGATTTTTATCAGCAAGTATTACATAAAATGTAGTTCATTTGAAAAATGTTTTACTATTTTTTGAATATGAAGCAAAAATCATAAAAACTCGTATACTAAAGCAATACTCGCTTTTCGCAAAATCGCCAAAATGTTGAAATTATTTTTTAATATTTATCACTCAAATATACAGTATAGAAGATGTTTATCCATAATCAAGAAATAGTTCGTCTAAAAATTGTTTCACTAATTTTTGAATAGTCAAACAGAATCACAAAAAGTCGTATATTATGCACGTGTTTTGCTAAGAGTCTATTACCAGTTATTTAGAAATGTTGTGACTATCTTGCCCTTAATTTGATCCTTATACATGATGCGCATAAAAAAAAATTCCAATGCGCAATAATGAATCAAAAATAGCCGAGCAACTTTCTTATGTTAGAAAAGTGCACGTGCATTGCACGTGTCGTATTAATATATTTATGTGTTTTATAGTTTTGTATTATAAATGACACATTTTTAGAAATATAATTATTGCATGCTCGTTTTGCTGGAAATTATAACTAATTTTTATATGGTTTTATAGACTTTTCCAAGAATGATTGGTACATCCACTAGGTTAGATTTCTTTAATTGTCGTAAGACACCTCCAATTGTCTTTTATCTGGTTATGTTTTAATTGTCGCAAGGGGTAATTCTTTGCACTCACTTACGAAGTCCTTCGCCAACCTTTGGTCATCCACACAATTACTAACCCTTTACATTAAGAAAGGCAACGTTTCTATTTCTACGAAGTCCTTCGCCAACCTTTGGTCATCCACACAATTATTAACCTTTTACATAAAGAAAGGCAACGTTTCTATTTCAGACAGACTGGATAACGTATAAACCTTATCAGCAACATCCATGATACTAATATGTCTTGATGTTAGAATAACTTTGCACGCATTTCCCAAAGATCATCTACAATCACAAGAGTTCTTTTCGGTGCTTTCAATAATGTGGCAGATATTGAATTTAGCTATAACAATTAACGTCGTCTTCTCTTCAAATGTGAAGCTCATTGATTCCGCCATTCCACACCGAATGCTAACTATGCATGTATGCTTGTTGACCCACAACCACAAAGGGAATTTCATTATATTGAATAAATGTTCTTCCGTCACTTTCTTTCATAATTCTTATCGCAGTGGTTGTCTTCCCGACACCTCCATTCCACATATCCCAATGATGTTGTAGTTCTTAGGCCTCATAGCTTCCATGGCGATGTCTTCCTCAATTGTTTTCCTAGAATCAAACTCATACATGTCTCTGAGCGGAATGTAGGCCAAAAATGTTAATGCTGGAGGTATAGGTACGAAAAGTTGTGCCATTTTCGAATTGTGTACTAAAATAACAATCATGAAGACGGATTCAAATATTAGATGAATAAATAAATGTATATATATTTCTTCTTTTAATAATACATATTTCAATGCACGTGCACATTTCAATATGATCGAAGTTTATATAATTTCAACTCAAACCCGAAAAAATATTAGAAAGATCATAAATTTAATCTTCAAAAATGAAGAATACTATTCAATAAATATATGTATAAATATTTTCTTCTTTTAATGATACATATTTCCATAATTATCTCAATTTGTTTTTGACATTTTGCATATATAATATTGTATGATAAAAATTTATAAAATATACTAAGGAAAAGATAAAAAAAAACATATGAAACCTAAATGTGCAAAACATGTGCAGTGCACGTGCACATTTCAATATGATCGAAGTTTATATAATTTCAATTCAAACCCGAAATAATATTAGAAAGGTCATAAATTTGATCTTCAAAAATGAAGAATACTATTCAAAAATAAATATATGTATATATATATTTTCTTCTTTTAATGATACATATTTCTATAATTATCTCAATTTTTTTTTGACATTTTGCATATGTAATATTGTATAATAAAAATTTATAAAATATACTAAGAGGAAAAGATAAAAAAAACATATGAAACCAAAACGTGCAAAACATGTGCAATGCACGTGCACATTTCAATATGATCGAAGTTTATATAATTTCAATTCAAACCCGAAAAAATATTAGAAAGATCATAAATTTAATCTTCAAAATGAAGAATATAAAGTTTATATGACCGGATAATGGCCGTATCTTCAATTC
This sequence comes from Erythranthe guttata, assembly GCF_056151865.1. Classification (NCBI taxonomy): domain Eukaryota; kingdom Viridiplantae; phylum Streptophyta; class Magnoliopsida; order Lamiales; family Phrymaceae; genus Erythranthe; species Erythranthe guttata. The sequence goes on from NC_142542.1 coordinate 18,270,279, forward strand.
ATCACGATTTTATCGAACGTATGATGCGTCTGACATGGTCATATAATGCGCCATTTCGTATTGACCATAGCCGCTAAAACCTATGGTGTGGCTATCGTAGCATCTTTTCGTGGGCCGCACAACCACTTGGTCATCGTCACTAATAACCTTTTCGCTCGACCTTTCCATCGAAGAGAGACCTTTTTTAGGACAATCCTTTGGGCCGTCCTTCTTAACGGACTTTGCAGGTTAGGTACCTATGTTTATGGCCACGTGGTTTCATCGCCAGGTGGACGACTTTGGGTCTTTATTCAGCTGTCCTTGTCAATTGTCTCTTCGCCTCCTGTCCTTTCGCATGCCCTCCTAGGTAATTGTTATCCATACGCGTAATTTTCATGTTTTCGTGCCTACATTTAATGACTGAAGAACCGAGGACAATTGAAAAAGGAGGAAAAGCCTGGAAGAACGTGCGAAAAGGCTATCCACTCCGAAAAACAACCATAGTTGACTAGATGGTGATGATTACTCGAATTATGGGGAGAAGGTAGAAAAAGGACAATGGACGCGACAGTAGGTGGATACTCGCCCCGATTTCCCCAGACTTAGAGGGTATGGGCTGAGGCGTTATAAATAGCAGTTTCCCTCCTTATATAAGCAGGTCAAGTTGGCCATTTTTTTTTTCCCGAAAATATTTAAATTTACCTCTAAGTGGCATTTCGTTCACTATTGACTTGACCGTCGGAGTGTTAACTCCGATTTTCTTTTTTTACAGTGCGATCGAGCTCGACAAGACACATGCTTCCTTTCGGCAGCAATCGTACAACTGGCAACATGTTTTCGAGGCGGATCAACATTCTAAGTTCCAATTTTAAATTTCGATATAATTTTTTTTTTCAAAATTAACTTTAAGAAATAAGTACCCTAATTTATGACAAATGGTTGTTGTTGAGGTTGTGGCCCAATGTGGTTTGGGCCTGTAGCCCATAGACTCCTTATATTACATGTACACACCACCACTAGGAAGGTCCATCAGTTGAGAGAACTCAATGGTTGGAATGTGGTAGAGATTTAATCATAGCCTAAGATTAAGTCTTGTAATCCTGGTCATTGATCTTGTCTCTCTAATCCGATTCTCTCTCTCTCTCTCCGTTGTACTCTCTTGCCCCTTTTGTGCTCTAGACAGTTTACTCCCTCTTTGTGGCCTTCTGCTCTTTATTCTTTTTGCTCCAACAACCATGGGTCAAACGCCGCCGTTCTTAGTCGTGCTTGCCCCAGTGGTTTTCCCTTCAACGGTTACCTTTGACTGCAGCTCCTATTTAATGCGGGGAGTGGAGTGACAGAAGATAAGACCGAGAGAAAACCCTAGATCTTCAAGCCTTTTCCCCTCTTCAGTGAGTTGGGTCAGTGGTGAGTGGGTGAGTTGTTGAGTGCCTCATTTTCTTGGTCTTACCTCTGAATTTAGGTGGGTTAGGTGACAGAGTGATAGATCTGTTCTCTCTGGTGCAATCTTGGTGGTGTGTAATAGTAAAGACCTTAATGGATCTCTGGTGTGAATGAGTTTGGAAAACTGAGCTGTTATTTATTCCCTTTCATAATAAATCTTTCATATTCTATTTACTGTTGTTTATTTTCGGTTATAATCTGTATAAACAATCTATTTGCATTTATGAGATTATCCATCATTACTGCTGTAAGAATCTTTGAGTGGAAACACAACAGTTGTAATAGAGGTTAAAATTTACTAAAAAATCGTCATGTATTTACCACACGAGAAATGGTTATAACTTGGATAAATATTGTACATTTCCACCGCGCCGTGAAAAAATCTCTTTCGACCACCATAATATGACATTATGTTGGAACCAGAGAAAAAACATAACCATCTAATTATAGTCGGAATGAATCGGTTTGGAATTTAAATCGATTACACATGGGCTGAATAATAAAAATTGTGTTTTTATCGTTCGCCACTCACTTGACCTCCTGTCGAAACGATTACATTTCTTAATTTTCTCAACCACTCTCTCTTATCTGCCATGCTCTCGGCCTTCAAGACAACAGCACAACGAGCTGTTTCAGTGAAACTCGAGTTAGTTATTTCAAAACGAAAACTTACTTTATCATAGAGAGGATGAGATTCGAAAAAAGTACTTTTAACGATAGTCTTGTATTGGACCCTGTTAGTAATCTTGAATACAAGACTCTGTGTTTTTCCCGCATCTTGACCATTGCCTTCTTCATCGTCTGTAACTTCTTCCAGATTACATTCCTGATAGCATCATCCACAGATTAAACAAAAATAAAATGTTTAATAGGCATATTAAAACACGTGAACATATTTTAACAGGCAAATTATATTTTGCATTCAAAAATATTAACAAAAGAATAAGTTGCCAACACACAAAGTTCTGTTATCAAATAACGGACGACGATACGTAGTCACTACAAAAAAAAGATCTTTTGAGTGACAACACCTATTTTTCACATAGTTAAGCAAAAAGTGTTGTCACTATGCTTGTCACTAATGGAGTGTCGCTAATACTCTATAGTGACAAGAAAAATAGCTATTAGTAACAAAATCACAATTGGGGTGTCGCTAATGCAACTTTTTCTTGTAGTGTACGTAGTAAGTACCTCCAAATCAATGATACCACGAAATTTTCTCTCTTCATGTTTTTTGGTGTATCCAAGCTGCACCATAGATTCACAGAAGATGAATTAAAAAAAAAAAAAAAAAACAAATAATAGCAATATAATGTTGACCTATGGCACATGCAAAATCTCTCGATAAAAAAACAGTGCCACCGCAATGACTTATCACAACTTTGAGCTACTCACTTGTCCGGTTTTTTCATTTAAAACAAACCGTCTCTTACTCCACCGGTTAGTTTTTGCGCTCTTTTTCAATAAATAGCCTACAATTTTGAAGGAGGTTAATCTCCAACAAAATGGTGGACTTAAAAAGAAGACAATGTAAGCAAAGTACTTCATACAAATCGTCTAATGAACAACGAACGAGAAGAGAACATTACTCAACCAAGTTGCATACATTTCTTATCATGAATACTGAACCAGTTTAGATTGTTTCGAGGGAAGATCTCTTCACTCTCTATGTACAACTAATATATGAACATGAAATATAATTTAGGGTAAATTACACCTATACCCTTTTAAGATATGCTAAAATAACTTTAAGGTCTCTATAGTATTGGTCATTACAACCCTCCCCTAAAATAATTACGGGAACAATATTTCATGTCCTAGAGACCGATATTCACTATATGTATTTGTTTTCCACGGGATCATTCTATAAACGAAAATTTATAAATCTTAAATAAAATAATAAGGACTTAAGAGATGTTAGGAGAGTCATGTCACCCTCTAGCTCTTTGTTATCTCCACCACTGCCTGAAACTAATAGTCCGTTAGAACGCTAACATAATAAATTATCCAAAACATTACTCTGTTATGGTTTCTAACAATGTTTTGTAATTACCGATACTATAGCGACCCCCTTAAAGTTATTTTGAGCATACCTCATGGTGCATCTTTCTTCCACAAAACTTGTTTTTCATTCATTTTCTTTGCGACCCTTCACATGCTAATAAAAAAATGGTAAATTACAACCACCCCTGAGGTATGATAAAATTACGAAAACCCCCCTTCTGTTATGGTTATTACAACAACCCCTCAACTATAATTTTTCTTACACGTCCACCCTTGTGATTTCAAATTTAGTGGAATCTTCTAGATTATATGGAATATTATCACTTTTGTACCCATTTTATCATATTCGAGCTCCACATTTTGAAGCAAGATGATCATAAGATGTGTTTTTTGGCTTGTAAATATCAGATTGTGATGCATCAGAGACTATATTCTTACACAAAATGATTACAAATTACTAGGGCACATTTCAAGGAATCTAGATGGTTATGCTGAATTTGACACCACAAATGTGGAGGTGTACGAAAATTCATAGTTGAGAAATAGATGTAATTATCCAAATAATATGAGGGGTTTCGTAATTTAACCATACCTCATGAATGGTTGTAATTTACCCTAAAAATGCATACACACACATGGAGATAGCAGATATAACAAAGCGAATAAATCTACAAATGAGTGGGCAGTTTGCAGGGAACCTGCAATTATTTCCCCTTCCGGCCCAGCAGTTCTTAATGTAGGTCTTTCTTGCACGCCTTTTTCTTTATCTGATTGACTAGATTCACTATCCTTCATCGATTTTAAAACCACCGAATGAATTTTCTTCTGGCCTCGACCTCTATGTTGCAGACCATAGTTTCTGCCTTGAGTTGAGTGTTTTCATGCTCTGTTATTTGTTGTGCAAACTTATCAGAGCTCTCCTTTAGTTTTAACTCTGCTATTTGTTGTGCAAGTTTATCATAGCTCTCCTTTAGCTTTAACTCTGCTATTTGTTGTGCACGCTTATCAGAGCTCTCCTTTACCTTTAACTCGTCTATTTGTTGTGCAAGCTTATCATAGTAGCTCTGCTTTAGCTTTAACTCGGCTATTTGTTGTGCAAGTTTATCATAGTCCTCCTTTAGCTTTAACTCTGTTATTTGTTGTGCAAGCTTATCAGAGCTTTCCTTTAGCTTTATCTCTGTTATTTGTTGTGCAAGTTTATCATAGCTCTCCTTTAGCTTTAACTCTCTTATTTGTTGTGCAAGCTTATCAGATCTCTCATTTAGCTTTAACTCGTCTATTTGTTGTGCAAGCTTATCATAGTAGCTCTCCTTTAGCTTTAACTCTGCTATTTGTTGTGCAAGTTTACCATAGCTCTCCTTTAGCTTTAACTCGTCTATTTGTTGTGCAATCTTATCATAGCTCCCCTTTAGCTTTAAATCAACCTATACATATGCAACAGATGCATGCATGTCATATCTTTATATATATATATATATATATATATATATATATATATATATATATATATATATATATATATATATATATATATATATATATGTGTGTGTGTATGTGTGTTGGTTTATGATGAATTATGCACAAATTATATGTATGCTATTGAAAAAAAAAGTAAATTCCACTTTCTCCCCTTCTATGTTGGCTCGGTATCTCTTTACCCTATTCTATTCTCGATTGCATCGATTTGGCCCCCCTACACTTGAAAAAAGTCTGAAAATTATATATAAAAAAAAACTCACCCCTCATAGTTTAAAAAATTTCGAAAAAAAAAAAAAACCTGTGGTTGCCATCGTGGACTATGCTTTCTCGTTGTTTTGTACTTTATTTATTTATTTATTATTTTTTTTAATAATTATTTAAACTAGTAGATGTGACATTTTTGTAATTTCAGAGTTTAGACCAAACGGTGTTAAGGTCAAATGTCTGACAACTAACAACGAGGACCACATTGAGACAATTTTTCAAGTGCATGGGGAAAATCGATGCAATCGAGAGTAGAAGAGAATAAAGTGATATCAAGCCAAAGTACAAGGGGAGAAAGTGTAATTTGCCAAAAAAAAAAACTACCATCTTCGTTAATGTCTTAAGCTGCTTTTCATACGACTTCTGTGATTCCAATTTATCTTTTTCCTCTTCAGAATTAACATTAGCGGCCGGAGCACCGTAAAAAAATCTGCTTGTTGCTCCTATCTAAAATTGTTGATTAAGTTAGGCATTGTAACCAATTGCTGCAAGACTTCATAAAAAAATGGTCATCAATGAAAGCACTTACCTTCACTTCAACAAATGGCTTACTTCTATACGGCCTTCCACCATTTTTATCTACAACCACATTTACTAAGGCAAGAAGTTGTTTCACTTGTTCCGATTTCTGGGCTTCATCTTTTGTTTTGTTATTAAAGAGAACATGTCGGTTCCCACACATTCTCAGAGTTTCCTATTTATGTCAAAATCACAAACAAAAACTTATTAATTACGAATTATGAATAATATTCTTGATAATAAATATGCACGGCGAGAGAAATAAATATATATTAAGAGACTTAAAGGAAGAGCACTCAATGAGATTTGTGCCTTCAAGATAGGTTCGAGGCAATATTCACGGCTCAAGTAATCATCGAGAGTCTCGTCATCTTCAAGCTCATCACCACCGGTGAAAACTACAATCATATAGTCAGTTATTTTGACGCCAAAAAATGCATGCAAGATCAACAAACCAGCTTCTTCTTCTTTTCTTGAAAAACGAGTTCTAATTGACACGACCAGAAGAATAGCATGGATGCCATCTTTTGCCAAATTGATGCATTTAGCAATTTCCTTTCCAATAAATTCAGATTCAACGGAAAAATCAAACAACCCTGGCAAATCAATTGCAAGTCAGGCATTTTTAAACCAAAAAATGAAAACTGAAATTGTATGTAAACACTGTTCGAAGGCATTCTTCTCGATCTTCCCATAAAAACCATATACATTTTTTTTTTATATCACTGCACCCTAATTTCATGTGGAGAACTTAAAGTAGTATGTTTTTGTTCATCTATTATACACGGAAATCGATTTTAGTCCATATATTTTCTTTATCACGATTTTAGTTCTCAAACTAACCATATTTTTACAATTTTGGTTTGCCGTTTGATATATGCCTTAATTTGGACGGAATAAGTCACATGTCTAGCACGTGAGCATGCTGAGATAACCCCATCGACCCTCTTTTTGCCTATATTTTGTATTTAGCCCCAATTTCACTTTAATTCTACAATCTTATCCTAAAAATATAAATCCCAACAAATATTAATCCCAATAAAACCCAATTTCAGCAGTTCCGCCATTAATACATTTGGCTTGATTGTTTTATGAAGAATAGCAAAGAATTACAAACTAAAACTCAGCCACAAGATAGGGAAAAAATAATATAAATAATTCCTAATTCTTTGAATATTTAACGGCGCTAATTCTTGCCCTTATTTTACTGTACTTGGATTTGGTGGAGGAGAAGGAAAATAGAGGAAGAAGAAGACGACGTGATCGAGGATTGGGATATAGGCTTTCAACACTATACAAGTATTTTTAGGATGAAATTGAAGAATAAAATAAAATTGTGGCTAAATAGAAAATGAAGGTAAGAGGGGGGTTATTTCAGCATTCTCACGTGTAAAACATGCAACTAACACCCAAATCAACCGGCTTGCCAAAATATTGTAAAAATATGGCTAGTTTGAGATTAAAATCGTGGAAAAGAAAAAAAAAAGTAGGAACTAAAATCGATTTCCATGTATAAAATAGGGACAAAAACAGTAATTATTCCAGAATATAACATGTACGTACCTGGAGTATCGATAACATTAAGTTTATGTCCATTTTCCAGTAAAGTTCTGTGCATCTCACAAGTGCTAGTAATAACACCAGTAGTTTTAAGCATTGACTTGAATGCCTTTTTTCCAACGATACTATTCCCCGTCGCGCTTTTCCCGTGACTTGTTCTTCCAACCAATACTATAGTCTTAGCCATCTCTTGACTTGGAGGTGTAGAAGACTCCCCTTCATCATAATCAAATTCAGTTGCATTCATTGCCATCAGAAATTAGGTAAACTTATCTGCAAAAAACGCCAACAACACACATGCCTTTGGTTATAATCGTGAATATCACAAGCCACATATCGTGAATATCGGATATATATCCAACAACACGAAAATTGGTTTCCGCGGGTTAAAATTTTCAAGAACTGAACCGTGTGTGTGTGAAAGAATCAAATAACTGCCATACACTACTAATATTGTCAAATCAACGATGAAAACAACCGGGAAATTTCTTACAGAGAAAACAAGGAGAAACCAAAGACTTATCGGAGGAGAAAATGAGAAGATGAGTTTGTATTGCGCAAGTACATATATTATATGCAGCTCGAAAAGTAAAACTAGACTCCAACAAGGAGAGCTGACTTTTACATGTTCTGTAAATTATATGCTGGCCTTCAAATTTAGAAAATTAGTCAAATTTAGAAAATTAGTTAAATTTTATTTTTCTTTTTTTTTCATTTTTTGCTAAAAGTTGCAAGAAAATATATTACTTAGCTAAAATTTAAATAGTACTAATGAAGTGAATAGCTAAAAAGCTGTAGAGTAGTTAAATTTTGTATTTAGCTGAATATATTCTCAGCCATTAATAATGATTCCATCAGCATCAAATGTGCTAATTCAATGTAGGTTTTTGGTATTTAGGGAAAAAATAATAATTTTATTGACTTTATCTCAATTAGAAAAGAAAGACCTGGACAATGTTTGCATTAATTAATTTCTGCAAAAAGTCGCACGCACGATGAAGAGGAACCGCAAGCAAGAAAGATAAATGAATATGATGAAAAATATACAATACAGACATGGTCTTTGTCCTTTTTAATAATAAGCCAATGGACTTGCTGCCTTTAAAATAAAAAAAAAAATAATAATAATAATAATAATAATAATAATAATAATAATAATAATAATAATAATAATAATAATAATAATAATAATAATAATAATAATAATAATAATAATAATAATAATAATAATAATAATAATAATAATAATAATAATAATAATAATAATAATAATAATAATAATAATAATAATAATAATAATAATAATAATAATAATAATAATAATAATAATAATAATAATAATAATAATAATAATAATAATAATAATAATAATAATAATAATAATAATAATAATAATAATAATAATAATAATAATAATAATAATAATAATAATAATAATAATAATAATAATAATAATAATAATAATAATAATAATAATAATAATAATAATAATAATAATAATAATAATAATAATAATAATAATAATAATAATAATAATAATAATAATAATAATAATAATAATAATGACAAAATGCACTTCGCCCCTAGAAATTTTTGGTTTTCGCACTTACCCTCTACAAATTAAAAAATGAGACTCTTCCCCTTTCAAATTTTGTTATAGTTGCACTTTGCCCAAAATGGGACTTTCCGACGTATTTTTTTACCGGTTTTTTCATATCTCCGTCAACTTGAAGGCCATTTTCGCCATTTCACCAATCTCACCCAACTATTAATATCGTTGAAAACCCAGATGCTTGAGATGGGTTATGTGTTTGCTGCTGCATCAATATCGATCCAAGCTGCAACATGCTGGATCTTTCGCCTTGTAAATCAAGGTTGCCGGAGTAATTGAACTTCGACATAAAATACAGCGGCGCCTACACCGTGTTTCCTCCGTCGTCCCTGTCGTTGGGGTTGGCGAACGGGCACATCTGGGTTGCCTCAGATGGATTGGAGGAGGAGGGGGTGTTGCCGCCGCCATCGGCTGCGGTCACATGGAACATTTAGAATATGCTGCTAGAAACGACGGTGGTCGGTGCTGCTGGCATCGCCACCAGCGTGCTGTGAAAGGAATGAATGTGAAAGGAATGAAGCGCTGCTTCTGAGAGAGATGTTTAGGTAGGAGAAATTGGCCGAAATTGTGCTGGTACCAGTGGCAGCTATAATACTTATGTGGGATTGGTGAAAAGACAAAAATGCCCTTCAAGTTGACGGGGATGAAAAAATCGGTGAAAAATACGCCGGAAAGTTTCATTTGGGACAAAGTGCAACTATAACAAAATTTAAAAGGGGGAGACTCCCATTTTGAATTTGTAGGGGGAAATTGCGAAAACTATAAATTTCTATGGGGCGAAGTGCATTTTGTCCTAATAATAAGGGTAAATTACGTCCAACCCCCTAAGGTAAGGCCAAATTACGAAAAAAAAACCCTCATGTTTGGGTAATTACAAGCACCCCTCAACTATGAATCTTCTTAGGGATAATTACAGTTTTGGTCCCCCAAGTTTGCACGTTTTTTATTTTTAGTCCCCCATTTACCGCCATCAACAAAATACACATTAATGTTGTCACATTTTAACACATTTAGTCCCTCCGTCTGTTTGACCGTTAAGTAGTAACGGTCAACGGCTGAATTTGGGATTTTTCTTTGAGAAAATTGCAATAAGACCCCTGTATTCTTTCAAAATATTCTGAAAACCTCTATAATTTTATCCAACCATAATTTAACCCCAATTTCATCAATTAACCAATTTTAACCAATGACCCCGATATTTCAAAATTGGGTAATCCGACCTTGACTTTCTTTTTAACTCGGTTGACTCTTTTTTCGATTGATTTTTTTGCCACTGTTGACCGATGTTGAATGTCGGGTTAACAGCGTTGACATTTTTCTCTTGATTTTTATTTTATTTTTATTTAAATTGTTGAGTAATGGAAAAATGTAATTTAAAAAAAATTCAAAGCTGATAATCGGCAAGAAAAAAATATCATAAAAAAAAGTCAAAATAAAGAAAAAAGGAAAAAGCCAACGCATCTCAATAACGGAAACAATTTAAGACAAAAAAAAAAGATAAAAATTAACGGCAGTGTTAGCCCCAAAAACCGTTAACCTAGAGTGGTTATCTCATTCCAAATTACTCCGCACATGCCTAATTCATCTTCTTCATATTTTTTTGGGAAGAAATTTGGGATGCACTAGCGGTTCCACGAAGAAAAAAAATGAGGGGAACAAATTATGGATTTTATATTTTTTTTTAAATTGTAGTTAGGCCCTAGAATTTTAGATAAAAATTTTATTAGAAGTTTGTAATTTTAATATTACGATACTAGATATAGTATTATTATTGTGTTCTACGGTAATTGTGTTGATTAGAAAAAAAAAGTCACAAGAAAAAAGCTCATAAAAAATCAAGAAAAATAAAAACAATCAACATTGTTAACCTAGAATACAATGTCGGTGAACGGCGTCAAAATCATATTAAATTAAAAAGTCAATGCCGAAAAAAAAAAGTAAAAAAAAAAAAACATCGGTCAACGGTCTGCGGAAATGCTGGTAAAAATCGCGGTCGTTTGTCAAAATTGATTAAATGGTGAAATTGGGGTTAAATTAGGGTTGAATAAAATTTTAGGAGTTTATAGAATATTTTAAAATAATGCAGGGGTTTGAGTGCAATTTTTATCTATGAAAAATCTCAAATTCAACCCTAATTCAACAGTTGACCGTTACTTCCTGACGGTCAAACAGACGGAGGGACCAAATGTGTTAAATTTTGACAACATTAGTGTGTATTTTGTTGACGGCGATAAATGGGGGACCAAAAGTAAAAAACGTGCAAACTTGGGGGATCAAAACTGTAATTATCCCAATCTTCTTACATTTCTTCCTTGTTTAGTGGAATTTTCTAGATTATGTGGAATATTCTCCAGTTATGAAACTGTTATGAAGCTTAGAGTTTCATAATTTGTAATGAATAAAATTGCAAGAAAACAATAAAGGAACCGAAGGATAATCAATGAAAACGTTGGAAGTGTATTTACGTTAAGGAAAGTTGAACGATAATATTCTTAAATTATTTATTCGGGTGGGGTAGTTCTCCTAGCCCAACTTGAAGTCGAGTTGAATTCTTTAACTACTCCATCAATTCCTTACGATAGACCCGATAAGAGGTTCGTTAAGACTACCACCGGTTACTGCAACAGAACTAGTTGGCTCTGGTCGGCTTAGCGAAATAGTATCCTGGACTACTTCCCAAATTTCTTCTCTTGGTCTTCGTTCTGCTTCAACTCCTTACTCCACCACTTCTCAGCTAAAACGAGCCCGGTGAATCATACATAGCATAGTGTTGGGTGCTAAATACCAACACGCAAGTGTACGTATCGCAAACAAGTAGTAAAGTAGACTCGTGAGAGTCGGATGTCGATCCCACAGGGAATACGCAAATTATTTAAGCCTAAGTACCAAATCCTAACAATTGTGATTTTTATCCAGCCTACGCAGGGTTGTCAAATTAATTAACTAAATAAATTAAACTAATTAAGAACGCAAGTAATCACGAGAAAAAATCAATAATAAACGGATCTAGGATTTTATCTTCCCCCTATGCGATAATTCTTCACCCAATTAATTTCCTATCATGCAAGTTACGATTCCCGATTATTAACCCAAGACACGAAATTATTCATAACCAGCTGTCGCTGCGCTATAAACCTATTATTCATAAAAGATTCACTATATGTCTATGCAAACCTAGTATAAATAAATCATTAAATAGCAAGTCTCGCAAACGGCTACCTAAGGTATTATCTGTATGTCTACGATAATACATGCAATTAACACACACATTCGGTGAAAAACTACTCGAAGGCTCTTCTATCCATGTTCAAATTATTAAAACGATCTGTCAATCAATTCTAACAATAACAAATAGCAACATAAGTTAGCTACGCTCATGCACTAAATACGATCAAGATAGAAGAAATAATCGAAGAATTAAACTTGCATAAAAGTAGAAAAATAGGTTCGAGTTACCACATAGGGTTCCAATAAAATCCTAGAATAAAAACTTAGCTACTCATGTTCGTTACGAAAAGCATAATAAAAATACGAAAATTCATAAAAATCATAAAAGAAAAGGAAAAAGGAAAACTAGGATGAAGAGTCGTCAAGTCTTCGTCTTCGTTCTCTTGCTCCTTGATTGCGTGTAGAAAAGATAAAAAACTAAAAACTAATAATAACGATAAAAGGTAAAAGATCGATCTAATTGTGTGCTCTTGGCCTTTAAATAGGGTGCAAAAATATAATAGGGCGGGTTTCCTTGTGTAATTAAAATTCCTTCACTGCGCCTTCACGTCCACCCAGACGGCCGTGTGAGATTTTGAACTAAAATCCGCACAGCCGTGCGGTCTTTTAATTCTTCAGAAATCTAATTTTTTCACTTTTGGCCCACTTTTTCTCTGAATTTGCAGTTTTCACCCCAAAAGTTGCCAATTCTTCAATTTGCACATAAAATACAATTAATAACCATATTAAGCACCAATTATCGTAAAAACACATCAAAAACCTCCAATTAAAAGGTACAATTAAGTGTATAAATATACACTTAACACACCCCCAAACTTGAACTTTTGCTTGTCCTCAAGTAACATCAAATTAATAGCACAAAACAAAACCATACATCTCATTACATAGATCGATGGGTCAACTTAGCGTTTTCAGAATTTGCAATTATGATGACAATTCATAGGTATTCGCAAGCTTAACATTCAACGGCACTTAGTCACTCACTATTACCAAAAACCACAAATCATACAATTGCTTCAAGTATCCAATATTTGCAAGTTAAATATAGAAAGAATTTATACTTACATGCATATATTTGACTCCAAATACTCACCAAATTATTTTACTCAACTAATATTGAACAATAAGCTATTGGAATCATTGGGGCTTTGTGGCTTTCAATTGTTAGGCTCTTTGGTCCGAGGTAGGTAATATGGGAATGTGTGGCTAATTTTCTTGAATTGAGGTGATTACGCCAAAATTTGAAAGATAGGCGTTTGAAACAATGAATTCACCTCTAGGGACTTTAATAAACTCGATTCTCCAAAATTCACACGTCAACACTTTTGCCTTGAGGCAATGACTCGAGTTTTCAACACAATTCAACAACTAGTCCTTATTTCTCCCTTACAATCTATTCTTCTTCTTCTATTTATTTTTTTTTTTTTTTTTCGAATCGAAGAATTTAGATATATATATGAAGATGCACATATATATCTTTTTTTTTTTTTTTTTTTTTTTTCGAAGAAGAAGAAAGATCTTATAAGAATTTTTCGACCGACCTCCAAGGGATGATTATTCAGAAATCTCCACTTTTCTACCTTCTACATATTGGCTAAAAGAAAGAACACCTTTTCTCCGAGGCTCAAATCAAGATTCTAAGGATAATTTGACAAAAAGGGTAGGCTTGAAAGGCTCAAACGGTTCAAAGAAGGCCCAAATCATATCCCAAATCACTTATTATCAACACTTCGTATCATAAATGTCCTAAGGTGAGATTTAAAACCGAACAAAGCATGATTGAGCACAAAAACATTCCAAATTTAAAATGCAAAACATTCAACCAAAGCAATGCACAAGGTGTGATTCCTAGCAATAATTCACTTCTACGTTCCGTTGAATCGAAAGCTAAACAAATATCTACTCCTTATCAACATAAAACAAGTAATCTCATCATCAAACATTGACCATCTCCCATCATCATAGTTCATCGATGTACCGAAATTTATTTATTTATTTATTTATTTATTTATTATTTTATTTTTTTTAAATAATAAAAAACGGCAACTAAAACAAAAACTAAAGCATGCAAAATAATAAAAAAATTAAAGCACAAATAAAGCGCACATAAAATAAAACAAGTAGTTAACCACCCCCAAACTTAAAATTCACATTGCCCTCAATGTGATTCGCCCGGAGTTTAAGGATAGAAAACACCTGTTTTTAAGCGTCGGGACCATCGTCGGGTTGTTGGAATTTGATCGGTTTTCTTGCCCTTCCCTTTGCTCCTTGAAGTGCCTTCGCCTTGTGAGGTGCCCTCCCCGTCACGTCCTCGTTTCCCCATGACTTGAGAATGTGTGTAGAAGGGATTAGGAGTGGATTGATGTGCAAAATTTCCCCCAAACTTGACTTGGGCAATTCGTCGAACACCTTGTGGGCGTTCTTGGTTGAATGGATTTTTGGAGAAATTTGTACCTTTCTTGAACCCTCCCTGCACAAATCAGCAACAAACAACCGAGATAAGTAACAATATGTGTGTAGTTGGTGAATTTTCGGTGAAATTGTTCAAGAAAGTCGAAAATTTTGAAAAGAGGGGGTTAGGGTTCGAATTAGGGGAGAAGTGGGGATTGGAATTGTGAAAATTGGGGTTTGGAAAACCCCTATTTAATATGCCCGAATTTTTTTTTTTATTATTATTATTATTTTTTTTTTTAAAGCTGAAATAAAATAAGAACGAACACTAACAAGCTAAATAAATAAAAACAAAAATAATAAAAAAAATAAAATAAAATAAAAGAAAGAAAAACGAAAGCTCGGGTTGCCTTCCGAGAAGCGCTAAGTTTACAGTCTTCAGCCGGACTTTGTCTGCTTCTTTGTTCAAGCTATCGTGACCGAAGTCACTTGGCGATTGAATTCCTCTCCCCAATAGTGCTCGTTCGGTTCTTTAGGTGGCCACATCCACTTTGCACGTTCATCATGATTATCACCCCGACTCTTTTGACTGTCTCTCGGCGGAGTTGAAATTGAGCTCGCACAATAAACTTGCTCCGTCCGATTATCTTTTCCGCCACCATCTCCTGCACTCAAAGATCCTTTCCCAGGGTCTAAGATCAAAGCGTCAAAATCGTCATGATTTGTAAAATCCACAAGATCTATAGCATAACAATCATTATCATCACTTGGATTTTTATTAGTGCTAAAAACGTTAAATTTGACCGTTTGATCATGCACCGTCATTGAAAGATCACCACTAGCACAATCAATTAGAGTTTTTGACGTGGCTAAAAACGGTCTCCCTAAAATAAGAGGTATCTCCCTATCTTCATCTATGTCAAGTATAACGAAATCAACAGGGAAGATAAATTTGTTCACTTTTACTAGCACATTCTCTAAAATACCTTTTGGGTAAACTAAAGATCTATCGGCTAATTGAAGAGTTATAGCCGTAGGTTCAATTTCCCCTAACCCAAGATTTTGATAAGTCGAATAAGGCATAAGGTTAATGCTAGCACCTAAATCAATGAGCGACCTAAAATTTTTACCTCCTATAGTACAAGGGATAGTGAACTTACCTGGATCGCCGAGTTTTTGTGGAAGAGGCCGTGTAAGGATTGCACTACATTGTTCCGTGAGTTGGATCATCTCATTCCCTTGCAATTTCTTCCTCTTTGTCACGAGATCTTTGAGGAACTTCACCCACTTTGGCATCTTTTGAAGGGCTTCAATAAACGGGATATTTATTTGGATTTCCTTCAGCTTGTCCAAAAATCTTTGATACTCGGTATCGAGCTTCTTCTTCATAAGCTTCTGAGGATATGGAATTGGAGGGGCTCGTGATTTCACTGGAGATGATAGTGGTTCTTCGTGAGTCGCTTCTTTTTCCCCAATCACGCTCGGCTTCTCGATCACCGTGTTTTGCTTCTCTTTTCGTGGGGCTTCCTCCAATTGTCTCTCATTCCTTAAACTCACAGCGTTGCACTGCTCGACGTTGTTCTTCCGAGGATCTTCCGTATTCGACGGCAGTGCTCCCGATGGCCTCGCGGTTAGCTGGGTTGCAAGTTGACCCATTTGTGTTTCCAAATTTCGGATGGAGGCTTGGGTGGTTGTCATGAATTGCGCCAAAATATTTGCGAGATCTACACCTTGAGGTTGAGCTTGAGGCGGATTTTGGAATCCGGGAGCTGGTCGTGAATGATTTGGCGGTTGACCTTGAGGTGTTGCTTGCCTTTGTCCTTGCTGAGTTCCTCCCCACCCAAAGTTAGGGTGATCCTTTCATCCCGGATTATATGTGTTGGAGTACGGGTTCCTCTGTTGTCGGTTAGTGTCATGCACATAATTCAGAGACTCCGTTTCTTCTACGCGGTGGTCGGGAACTTGGACTGCGTGGACTTGCTGAGTCTGCAAAGCCGCTACTTGCTTCGATAACTTCTCCAATTGGGCCGTGATTGCAGTGACTCCGTCTAACTCCAAAATTCCTCCCGTCTTGATTGCTCCGCTATTCGACCGGTCCGATGCTCGCATGTATTTATTTCTAGCGATTCGCTCCAAGAGTTCGTATGCTTCGTCATAGGTCAAACTCATGAACATACCTCCAGCTGCAGAGTCGAGTACTGTCCTCGAGTTGTCTTGCAGTCCATCGTAAAATATTTGCAGTTGGCGCCACTCTTGTAGTCCGTGATTCGGGCACCTCCTTACTAGCTGTTTGAACCGCTCCCACGTCTCGAATAATGCTTCACCGGCTTCTTGTATGAAGTTTTGAATTTCTCGCCGGATTCTCTCAGTTTTTGTTGGGGAGTTGTATGTGTTCATAAAGAGTTGCGCTAGCTGGGCCCACGACGAGATGGAGTGCGGTGCACGAGTTTGCAACCATTCTCGGGCTGCTCCTTGTAGGGAGTGCTTGAACATGCGGAGTTGCAGTGCTTCGGGTGTTACTCCGTTCATCTTGTGCGAGTCACACGTTTCGAGAAAGTTGACCAGGTGAAGATGTGGATCTTCATGAGCCAGTCCGCTGAATAGACCATTGTTTTGGAGCATCGTGAGGAGTCCCGCTCGAATCTCGAAATTGTTAGCTTCAATGGGGGGCTGCTGGATGCTTGATTGGAACCCATTGAGTGTCGGAACGGTGTACTCGTGCAAGGCTCGTTGACGCGGTGGTGGATTAATTATCTGGCGTTGGTTTTGCTCGTTGACGATTTCTCTCGCCACATTAGGTGGTTGCCTTTGGTCACCTTCCCCACGATTATTCTCGTCTTCCATCGTTGCTGGAGTGTTTTGGGCTAACCGTTGATTTCTCCTGTCTTGCCTAAACGTTCGCTCAATTTCGGGATCAAGAGGTAGCAAGCTCGTGTCGTGTCCTCTTCGCATAACAAGTACCTAAAACAAAATAAAATAAAAAATTAAATAAAAAAAAATTGGCTGAAGTAAGAAAAATTGCTCAAATTTAATATTAGGATAAATAAATAATTTAGCCGTATTCCCCGGCAACGGCGCCAAAAACTTGTTGGGTGCTAAATACCAACACGCAAGTGTACGTATCGCAAACAAATAGTAAAGTAGACTCGTGAGAGTCGGATGTCGATCCCACAGGGAATACGCAAATTATTTAAGCCTAAGTACCAAATCCTAACAATTGTGATTTTTATACAGCCTACGCAGGGTTGTCAAATTAATTAACTAAATAAATTAAACTAATTAAGAACGCAAGTAATCACGAGAAAAAATCAATAATAAACGGATCTAGGATTTTATCTTCCCCCTATGCGATAATTCTTCACCCAATTAATTTCCTATCATGCAAGTTACGATTCCCGATTATTAACCCAAGACACGAAATTATTCATAACCAGCTGTCGCTGCGCTATAAACCTATTATTCATAAAAGATTCACTATATGTCTATGCAAACCTAGTATAAATAAAGCATTAAATAGCAAGTCTCGCAAACGGCTACCTAAGGTATTATCTGTATGTCTACGATAATACATGCAATTAACACACACATTCGGTGAAAAACTACTCGAAGGCTCTTCTATCCCTGTTCTAATTATTAAAACGATATGTCAATCAATTCTAACAATAACAAATAGCAACATAAGTTAGCTACGCTCATGCACTAAATACGATCAAGATAGAAGAAATAATCGAAGAATTAAACTTGCATAAAAGTAGAAAAATAGGTTCGAGTTACCACATAGGGTTCCAATAAAATCCTAGAATAAAAACTTAGCTACTCATGTTCGTTACGAAAAGCATAATAAAAATACGAAAATTCATAAAAATCATAAAAGAAAAGGAAAAAGGAAAACTAGGATGAAGAGTCGTCAAGTCTTCGTCTTCGTTCTCTTGCTCCTTGATTGCGTGTAGAAAAGATAAAAAACTAAAAACTAATAGTTACGATAAAAGGTAAAAGATCGATCTAATTGTGTGCTCTTGGCCTTTAAATAGGGTGCAAAAATATAATAGGGCGGGTTTCCTTGTGTAATTAAAATTCCTTCACTGCGCCTTCACGTCCACCCGGACGGCCGTGTGAGATTTTGAACTAAAATCCGCACGGCCGTGCGGTCTTTTAATTCTTCAGAAATCTGATTTTTTCACTTTTGGCCCACTTTTTCTCTGAATTTGCAGTTTTCACCCCAAAAGTTGCCAATTCTTCAATTTGCACATAAAATACAATTAATAACCATATTAAGCACCAATTATCGTAAAAACACATCAAAAGCTCCAATTAAAAGGTACAATTAAGTGTATAAATATACACTTAACACATAGGGATGAATTCCGGGTCTGAAGACGTCCTCTAGTGAGTGCCTATTCAACTTCAATTGTTTCAGATACCGTATCTGAAGAAGCAGCTGCCACTAGAGAAAGATTAGTATCAGCAAAAGTCAAATTCGAAGACGCTCCTATTTGGTTAATTACAACTATCCCTCAGTTGTGAATCTTCTGGTACGTCTACCTTTATAGTGTCAAATTCAACATAATCTTCTAGATTCCGTGAAATATTCTCTAGTTTGTATTCGTTTTGTGCAAAAATTGCACTTACTGATGCACCACAATCTGATGTTCACAAGTCAAGATACACTTATTATGATCATCTTCTTTCAAAGAGTAAAAAGCAGTTTACCCCCTAAACTATGACCCGTTTTGCACTTTACCCCCAAACAATTTTTTTTTTGCACGTTTTTACCTAAACTTAATTTTTCGTTGCACGGTGCCCTAAAAATGCAATTTTGACCGGAATCTTACACCACATGCCATTCACGTGAGTTTGGCAGGGTCAAAAGTGTCTATTCCCCTTCATTCGTCAAACTAAATAAAAAAGAAAGAAAAAAAACCAAATAATAATAATAGTAATAATAATAATAAAAGAAAAGGAGAAAATGAAAAACCTGCACCCTCCTCCTCCTTCGTCGAGAAAAATCTGCAAACATGAGAGAACCAAAATTGTCTACTAGTATCGCCGCCGTAGAAAACCTGCTCCGAGTGACTTTTCACCACCAACTCAAAGATGAAAGCTAAATTTTATTTGAACTAAATTTGGAGAATTTTTGGAATGACAATTTGGGATTTCCTTTGACCATTAACACTGCTCCCGTTCTCCGCCGGCAAACTCGACGATGACGCCGATGCCACCTCCGCCGGCAAACCCTGCAACTTTATCCTCCACAAAAATGCTACCAATCTCCACAATAATTGAATTTGGGGAAAAACAAGAAATTCTTTCACCGGAGAAATTGTTCCCTGCCCTAAATGTCAACTATTAATTTACTTACGTATATACTCGGAGCTAATAGCACAGACCCCCCTGTGTTATTTCTAATTGGCGGAAAAGTCCCTATGATAAAAAAATTACCAAGAAACCCCTTATGTTGTGTTAAATATAGCACACAACCCCTTAATTCAGATTTTACAGTTGACTTAAGGAAAATGACAAAAATACCCTTACCAAAGGGAAAGGGAAAAAGAGAAAAAAAATAAAATAAATAAATAATGAAATGTGATGACCGATGAAGCAAGCAACAAACCTTCAACAAAACATCTCCTGTGATATGGCTGCTCCATTAACTGTGAGTTTTTAAGCTTCCAAAATCATGAAACATCTCTTTCTATTCTCACAAGAAAGTACACAAAGTGAATTTAAGCTATCAGTTGGTGACTAGACTCAAAATAAAGGTTGAAAGCATCGTCCAACATCGCCGCCGACCGCCTTTCGCCACCGGCTTTCCGCCATCATCAAACCACCATCAAAATCCCATCACCTCACGGTCCCTCCGTTCGTTGAAACAAGAACCAATCAACTAATTAAATATAGTTCATTTTTTTTTTTTATTCAAATCGAATGTCAACCTAAAACATGGAAATGGATTGTGAACTCCCAAAACAATAAAATTATGTTGTTCTAATCGAATTAAATTATATTTGGGGAAGGTGCTGTATTTTGTTTCTGGAATCGTGGGGTTTGTGGGTGGCTTGAAGAATGGAGAAGGGATGGTGTAATCGACGGAGATGGAGTAGTCGAGCTTCTCCTTGTACGGCAAAGGGTCTCAGCAGCTCCCTCCTGAAATTGGGCTCCGGCTTCTCCTCCTCCAATTAGTGCGTGAACATGGTGGTGGGTTCGAAACAATTGGGGATGAGATGATTTGGAGAGATGGTGTTTTTGAAATTGTCAGGGACTGAATCGAAAATTATGAAAATTTCATTTTGGTTCATACAAATTTCAGGATGAATATGTAATTTTCAAAAAAATGATTAAAGGGTATTTGTGTCTTTTCAGGTCAAAAAACACACCACCAATCGCTCAACCCACGCGTGCAGCACACGAAAAGCTTTTAGGGGGGTTTTTGGCTTTGACTACATTTTATAGGGGGGTATTTGCTAATTATTTTAACACAGGGACTTTTACGACAATTAGAGTTTACACAAGGATAGTTTTTGCAAAAAACCCTATATACTCGGGTATAAAAACGCAGATAAAAATATGGGTAAATTCCACTTTACCCCCTTGTACTTTGCCCAAGAACCACTTTACCCCCTCGTACTCTTAATTTCGTCGATTTACCCCCTTGTACTTGTACAATTTACCAATACAACCCTCTTCATCAACTTTTTTCGATTTTGACTCTGACGCCATTTGGTCAAGAGTCAAAATATTGACGTAAATATTGAATTTTTTCGATTTTGACTCTCGAGATTAGAAAAGAGAAAGTTTCACACATTCATATATATTTTTCTTTGCACTGGGTGGAATCGATCAATTTTTGGGTCTTGATTTTTACTAAGTTAGGGGTTCAATTTGGGGATATCTTGGAAGGGGAACTGGTGGGAGAAGAAGAAATGACAATATTGACGGAGGAGAAACGACGCGTTATAGGCAGTGGCAATTTTGTAATTTACAGAGTTGACCAAATCGCGTTAGAGTCAAAATTGACAAAAAATGAAGAAATGGGCTGTATTGGGAAATTGTACAAGTACAAGGGGGTAAATCGATAAAATTGAGAGTACGAGGGGGTAAAGTGACTCTCAGGCAGAGTACGAGGGGGTAAAGTGGAATTTACCCTAAAAATATTGAACGAAAACAGAACAAAAGGAAAAAAAAAAGTCCACTTCCCCCCTCTCATAAATCTCTGCAACAATAAAAAAAAACTGAACGGTTTTCTCACTCGTTTCTACGCCGCGCCGCCGTACGTTCACCCGCCGGAAAAATTAAAGTCCACTCCATCTCCTCCAATATTAGGCGCGTATCTTCCTTTCACTTATTAATTGTCAGATTATCTTCGTCTTTTGTCGCGATGGATCATGGATGCAGTTAATTGGCGGCCTATATGAATCGGAGTTCAACCGGAACGATTTTCTGTGTGAAGTATATTATTATACATATAAGTATTTGATTTTGCAAATAATAAATTCAGTCGTATTTTTTTTAAATAATTGTTTTGGTTGGTTGGTGAGAGATGGGTAGTATAATCGACGCCATCTTTGTGGAGAAAAATAATAAGAACAAAAACATGAAAGATTAAGGAAGAAAATGAGGTTTTGAGCTTTGAGTTGATTTTTTGAAATTTGTGTTGAGATGTTTTGGCTGGGCTCGGGTTTGGGAGGCTGGTGAGTTACAGCTTTTCTTGTTTTTTCTTTTTTTTTTTGATTATTTATTTATTTAGTTAATTTAAACTATTAATTTATATTTAATATATAGGATGAATGTGAATGGACAAATTTATCCCCGCAAATCTCACGTGCACTGCACATGTTTTAGAATTCCGGTCAAAATTACCGGAAAATTTAGTTCAGGGGGAATCGTGCAACGAATAAATGAGTTCAGGTAAAAACGTGCAATTTTTTTTTGTTTAGGGGGCAAAGTGCAAAACGGCCCTTAATTTAGGGGGCAAACTGTTTTTTACTTTCTTTCAAAATGTGGAGCTCGAATGGAATAAAATAGATACAAATTAGAAATATTCCATATGATCCAGCAGATTCTACTATAATTTGACACCGCAATAATGAATGTGTAAAAAGATTCATTGTTAAGGAAATTATTGTAATTAGTAATTACCCAAACATGAGATTTTTTTTGTAATTTGATATTACATCAGATTTTTTTGTAATTTGATATTACATCAGGTAATCGTAAGTTGCCCAAAAACTTATTTTGCCTTTCGGAATGCGTCACAAGCATTTTCACAAACAACATACGTGCATTTACATTCTTGGTCTGTGTGCAACACTTATCGACTGTCTGAATTAGTGATGATGGCCGTTGCAAACACCGTCGGCCTTTGGCCTCGCAATATTACCTTCTATTCTCCGACAGCCGCACCACATAATCTCGGCAAACCTTTTTGCTTTCGTTCCCGGCGCCAAAATTGCAATACAAATTCCGTCGATGTATATCCCAGTAAGATTTCCGACAGAGTTTTAATGGACATTCAGAATTCCGGCATAATTGCTTGCCTCCGCGCCCAAAGGTCAAACCATCAGTACCCAGTATCTATATATCAATTAGAACAATTCTGGGTTTATGTGCTTGATGAAAAAAGATGCGTCTTTTTTTTTTTTCTTTTTTTTCTGTTTTTGTAGTTTAGGTTACTTTTTTCTTGATTGTTCTGTTTAGTGCAGAGGTAGCAATTGAAGCTGCACGTGCTGCATTTAGAGGTGGAATATCAGTTGTAAGTATAATTGGAATCTGTTTTAATTCTTATTCAGTCTTCACTTCTAATTCTTACTTCTTACATATGAAAATTCCAACCTTAAATGAAATGAATTACTAGAGTGTTCTGAACAGATGTTGTGCTTTTCGATTTGCAGTTGGAAGTTACGATGTCGACCCCGGGTGTTTTCGAGGTTAATTTTAAATTTAAATTTAGACCCCTGCATTGCTTAGGCATTAATCTTAGAGATTTATCAGCCAATATTATTCTGTTGTTGTTCTTCTTGTTTCTGTGCACAGGTTTTGGAATGTTTGGTCCAAGAATATCCTGCATTGTCGATAGGAGTAAGTACTTTTCAAGCCGTTTATACGGATTTAAAGTTTGCCCATCTTGGATTGAGTTCCTTGTTTGCAGTTTCCGGTGATGTTTTATATGACTGGATAATTGATGTTACACATGATATCTAAGCTAGATGTTCGTACATGTAGAGTTGCGATGTGCTCGTCTCTAGTATTCGGGGTTTTGTTTTGCCCTATTCATAGGGTAATTTACGGCCACCGTCTGAGGTAAGGTCAAATCACGAAAAAAATCCTCATGTTTAGTAATTAAAATCACTCCTCAACTATGAATCTTCTTACACGTCTACCCTTATTGTGTCAGATTCAACATAATCTTCTAGATTTTGTGGAATGTTCTCTAGTTTGTACTCGTTTTGTGCGAAAACGCAGTTTCTGATGCACCACAATCTAATATTTGCAAGCCAAGAGACTAATCTTATGATCATCTTGTTTCAAAATATAGAGCTCGAATGGAATAAAACGGGTACAAACTGGAGAATATTCCATATATATTAGAAAATTCCACTAAATTTGACATCGCAAGGGTGGGCGTGTAAGAAGATTCATAATTGAGTGGTTGTTTGTAATTACTCAAACAGAAGAGATTTTTTCATAATTTGATCATACATCAGTGTTTTGTAATTTACCCTTCCTTTCAATGTTTCTGAGGCCGTAATATCATTCTTTATTACTTCACAAAATAATAGAAGATAATTTTTCAAAAAGTTCGTGATGAATTGAACTGCAAAGTGAAGATAATGAAATTCTTCTGCTTGCCTTATAAAAAATTCTAGTACGGAGTCATGTATGTGGAGTTCATTTGTTCTTATAACGAGACCGTTTAACTTTCGGGAAATAAAATTGCAATTGAGTTCATTATTTACTTAAGCACTTCACGACTTTTGGATATTGCAGGTTGGAACCGTTTTAGATAGAGAAAATGCGAAAGTTGCATTAAGACTCGGTGCTAAGTTTTTAATGAGTCCCGCAATGGTGAAGGTATAGATGAAGTTTCATTGTATTATTTCAATATTTCTAACTTAACGTTATCATGTTATTTCTATTTATGTCGAACAAATGATGTAATTAATATGTTGTTCGATAACATTTGATGGTCAAAGGGCATTCTAGATGACGTTACAGAGTATCAGGCTCTATATATACCCGGGGCAACTACCCCAACAGAGGTATCTTTAATTTAACTTTTTTTTTTTCGTTTCCGTCATTCAAATTAAAAATAGCATTTTTTTTCAGTATTCGACACAAAATCATGTTAATTACAAAAATTAAAAATAAAAATAAAGGTTGGACCGAATTAATTATGTGATCATGCAGATATTATCTGCATCCAACGCCGGAGCAAGAATTGTCAAGGTTTGCTTCGTGTCCATCTAACTTAGTATATATTATGTCCGAAATTGAAATAATCCATTTTTCCTTATTTTATGTTATGTATGTGTAATAGGTATATCCTGTCTCTGCATTAGGTGGCGTCGAGTACATGGCAGCGGTGAAGAAGCCGTTTCCACATATTCCGATGGTTGCGTCACAAGGCATAACACTAGGTCAGCTTTTTCTCATTTATTTTCTAAACGAGTATTCGGAATTTTATTTTTTTTATCGTTGCTAATGTGTATCTATACGAATTTTTATTGACGAATAGACTGATATTTACAGTTTGATTTACAGATTCGGTATGTCAATATATTAGTAGCGGAGCAATGTCGGTTGTTTTATCAGATGCCATATTCAACAAAAGGGCAATGTTTCAACGAGATTTCGTTCTTGTGAATCAACTCGCCACCATTGCAGCTTTTACAGCCAAAGAAGCTATAAGGTACAAGAAAAAAAGGGTAAATTACGGCCGCCCCCGAGGTAAGGTCAAATTACGAAAACCCCCCCTCATGTTTGGGTAATAACAAGCACTCCCTTCAACTATGAATTTTCTTACATGTCCACCCTTGCAGTGTCAAATTTAGTGGAATCTTCTAGATTATGTGGAATATTCTCCAGTTTGTACCCGTTTTATCTCATTCGAGCTCCATATTTTGAAACAAGACGATCATAAAATGTGTATCTTGGCTTGTAAATATCAAATTGCGGTGCATCAGAAATTGTATTTTTGCACAAAACGAGTACAGACTAGAGAATATTCCACGGACTATAGAAGATTCTGTTGAATTTGATACCATAAAGGTGGACGTGTAAGAAGATTCATAGTTGAAGGGTGGTTGTAATTACCCAAACATGAGGGATTTTTTCGTAATTTGACCTTACCTCAGGAGAAAAAAAAAAAAAAAGGTAGTGATAATTGTTTATTTACACTCTGAGAATGATGCATTTCCATATTATTTACCATACATGCAGGAAAAACAGGGAATCACATAGTCAAATGCAACCCTAAAGAACTACGAAAAATTCACGCACCCTCTGCAGAACGACGGATACTCGCCATGCACAAAATACTACAAGACATAGTTGTAACTTGTAATAAAATGATCTGTGACAAGAATAATTTCATTTCGATCGTAGAATTTTTTTTTTCTTTTTTTTTTTTTTGGTTATATATAAACATGGTGATCATGCTAGCTGATTATCAGAACTCTGCTTATTCCCATCTGAAGATTTCATGTTCCACCTCTGGAGACGCGCTGAAGTTTTCGATACCTGTAAGAAAATTAAAAAAAAACATAAATCATATGTTCATTACTTTTACGTGCAAAATATATATGTATATGTATATATCGATGTCTATTTCGATTTTAATTTTACCTCTCCATCCCAATTTGTTCTCCATATCATGAAGCAAAGAGCAAGTGTCTGAGTTACAACTCCACTGGTCAATCCCAGCCATATACCCTGTCGATTAAAATTCCGATTTCAAATTCTCGTTTTAATTTATTTGTAATAAAATGTTACGTGCGGCAAGTCAATGTTATATAAAATGTGTTACCTGAACTTGAAGATTAAACACATATCCAAGCACAACACCAATTGGCACTCCAATTGCATAGTAGCAAATTAAATTCACTATTGCCACCTTACTTTGCAGACCTGCTCCTACAGCCACACCTGATAAAGAAATCGAAAAATTCGAATTTTATAAGATATTCGAAAATCGGAGCTAAATTATGAGATTTTGAATTCACAAATACTTCAGTAAAATAAAAATAAAAAATTTTAAAAAAAGAAATATAGCTACATTTGCACCTGAGAGCACAGGGTAGATGCTACCGAGCAAAACCGTAATCCCGAGCAGAAGAGCAAGATTGGAAACGGTTTGTGCGACTTCCTCTTCGCTCGTGAATAAGTAGCCGAGTTTTTTGCTAAATACAGAGCAAAGAATCCAGAAGAAAACACCTATTATAGCTGTAGTGCTCATCAGCACTTTTATCGAAAATTTCACAGCTTTCACATCTCCTCTCCCTAGCTCGTTCGCCACCCTCACGCTAGTTTAAATATAAACGACAATTCATTTTTATTATTTATTTATTTTGAAATAATATATACATTTTTTTTTTCGGACGATGGAAATTCTAACCATGCAGCACCCATGATGCCGAGGATGATCATGAATATCCAACCTGTGATATTAATGCTGTCGAAAAAGATTCGATTTTTCATCATTTGCAAGAAAATTAAAATTAGAGAAAAAATATATATAAATATATTTATTTATTTTTATTTTTTGGGTGGGAATTACCAAATAGAGAAGGCATCTATTGAAACCCTTGCATTTTTCATGTATCCAGCTAGCAACACCAAAATTGCATAGTACCACAATTCCAAGCTATCATTAAAGACAACAAAGAACACATTATACATGTAACATTTACTTATAATATGGTGTTAGAAATTAATTAATTTCCTCATAATTATAAAACTACCCAACAATTAATACAAGGGTAAATTTATTGCATTCAACACCCGTGTATTTCTAATAATACCATAAACCCCCTACGATTCAATTTTTTTTAGTAAATTACGTTACCCCCTAAAAACTCACTGTTTAACGGGTTTTGGGTTTCGGCGTGTATTTCTAATAATACCATAAACCCCCTACGATTCAATTTTTTTAGTAAATTACCCCCTAAAAACTCACTGTTTAGCGGGTTGCGTGCTAAAAAAAATTGCATTATAAGGGGGTTTTTTTAGCAGTTCAATATAATACTACAGGGGTACTAAATGCAATAAAAATGAAAAAAAAAATAAGTACCAAATCATCACACCGGACGAAACCGAAAGTTTGACCAACGGCAATAAATCCTTCAAAGCCGCGACGCTAAACCCTTTCCAAGTATCCGAGCACCAACCGCCAAGAATAAACGCGAACTCGCCCAAGACAAGAAACCAAGAAGATATGCACAACGCCCCCATTGCACCCGAGACTCCAAAATCGAGCACGTTCACAAAGAGCCACGATAGAACGACGTGGATAACGAATTGCATGGCCGACAGCCATGCGATGATCATGTTCTTCTGCTGCGCTTGTAAGTACATTTGTATCGTGAGGCTGAAAATAAGGCCGTACACAAAGGGAATGAACCATAGGGAGATGTAACCGGCGGATTTCGCGATCTCTTCTTCTTCGCCGAGTAGGTTGAATATTTGCGTGGTGAATATGAAAACGGGGAGTAGGAGCGTTAGTGTGATTAGATCGATGAGCCAGGATCTTTGGAGGTATATTCCCATCATGTGGTGCTGTTTGGCGCCGAATGCCTGTCCGCAGAGAGTTTCGGTTGCGCTCGACATTCCAAGCTGCAAAAAAGGAAAGATATAGTAATTTTTTTTAAAAAAAATCGAGGTACTAAACAACGGTGAATTAGAGAAAATAATGGGCTCGGTTTTAGGAAAAAAACATTTAATGATTTGGTAAGAGAGAGTTAGTACCTAGAGTTGAATTAATAAGGGTAAAATGGGCAGGAAAAAAAACGGATTAAGTGCAGTATTGGAACTCTAAAATGAAAGCTAAGATAATATGGAACGAAAAAAACTCGGAGAAATTCTCTAACATTATGAGTACAGTAGAACCTCAATAAATTAATACTCGATAAATTAATAACCTCGCTTAAGTAATAGTTTCTTCTGGTCCGGACTCGGTAAAAACCTACTAAATTATTAGTTCAATAATTTAATATTTCACTAAATTAACAGAATTTTGTTAGTCCCGGCTCTATTAATATATAGAGGTTTGACTGTAGATACAAAAAAATATGAAGAAGGGAGAGGTAATTTACCAATATGCCATTGACAAATCGGACACTCAACGATTGGACAAGGGCATAACCGGCAAGATCAACTGAACTTATGTGTCCGATAAACGACTGTGTAATGACAATAGTTCCGAATGAAGAAACTCGAGAAATCACACTCGGAGTTGCAACTCTCCATATTTTCTTCGACTCTTCGAAAATTCTTCCCTTTAAATCGCCTTTTTCTTGTTCTGCTTTTGAGCTTAGCAGACTCTCTTGTATGTTATTGCTCTCCATTGGTCTGCATTCATTAATCACAACACCAAAAGAAAAAAAAACAGTTAATATCATTATATATATACATATATGTATATATATAAAAAAAAATTAAAAATAAAAAGAAACCTTCTCTATGTGAAGAAGAATGAAGTTCTAAGTTCAAAAACATTACCTGAATATATGCCTTTGGCACTCAGACAGCTTCAAAATGAAGTTTTGTCACTTTTTATATTTTCCAAAGTTATATGGACCACTGCTCTGTCAGATTCTTTGGATGATTCTTTTTTTCTATAACTCGCAAAATTTTGAAGGGTAAATTACGGCCACATTCTGAGATAAAGTCAAATTACGAAAAAAATCCTCATATTTTGGTGATTACAACCACCCATCAACTATGAATCTTCTTACACGTCCACTCTTGAGGTGTCAAATTTAGTGGAATCTTCTAAATTACACGTTTTACCCAATTCGAGCTCCACATTTTTTAAACATGATGATTATAAGATATGTCTCTTAACTTTTAAATATCAGATTGTGGTACATCACAAACTGCATTTCTACACAAAACGAATACAAATTAAATAAATTCTATTGAATCTAGAAGATTCTGTTGAATTCAACGCCACATTATCTCGAGTTGTTGTGATTCACAATTTTTTTAGTGGAAAAAATAATAATTGACTTTGAATGAGAAGAAAGCAAAGTTCAACTTTTGGAGCAAAACATTTCATGTGGTTAGGAAAACAACAGGAAAGAACAAAATTTCATTACTACAAGAAAAGTCACAATAGGCGAGCCTAATTTTTTCCTTTTTAAATTCTAAATTTTATTATATTAATTATGGCAAATTACGGTCACCCCTGAGGTATGGCCAAATTATGCAAAAACTCCTATTATTTGGGTAGTTTCAATCAACCCCTCATTTTAAATATTTTTACATAAAATTTATGTAATTTTGTTATTTACCGAAACAAATCGTGTATGCAGTTCGGTAAACGGTATGAAATGTTGGCGTATCGAAATTTCGGTTCGATTTTACCGATTTAACATCCTTAAATTTACTTATGGAGGGGTATTTTCATAAGATAATACATTGAGGGGGCTGACTGTAATAACCAAAACAAGAGAGAATTTTCGTAATTTGACCATAACTCAAGGGTGATTGTAATTTGCCCTATTAATTATTTCAGTATGATTGTTTTGACAAAGAAAGCAAATGATGACTGATATAGCAAACTTGACTACATTGTCATTAAGTATAATTTATAGTGTAAATAACCCTTAAACTCCGTTGCAATGAAAAAAAATAAAAAAAATAAAAAAATAAAAACACCTTAAACTCATATGGTTTGAGCTTTGTGCACATGATGATCCTCTTGTACTTTCAATATCATCACATCACCCCCTATAGTTTGAACTTTGTGCATATAACCCCTTTATATTTTTAAGATAAGCACATGACCCCCTATGATATTATTTCACTTGCTAAATAATCATGTTTATTACAAAGATGGAATTTTTGAAAGTACGAGGAGGTTATGTACTTATATTAAAATACAAGGGGATCATATGCATAAAGTTTAAACCACAGGGGTCTAAGTGCTATTTACACTAATTTATAACCAGACAATTGTGAAAGGGAAAGATGAAGACAAGAACCAACATTCAAGAATCCTGTTACAATCAAATAGTACAATCTACATTAAAATGAACTGCAGCCACTTAATTTCATTATTTACATTAATATTGATAATTATATTCCTGACGTTCAATTTGGTCTAATTATGAAAATTTCAGTAATTAACTTCCAAAAAAAAAAATTGTAAGATGTTGAATTGCTTTATTGTTAGCTCAAAATATGCTTATGTAGCCTTTTTAATTCTTTTATGGGTAAATTATGAAAACCCCCTGAACTTAGCTAAATAACAAAAAACATCCTCATCTATCCATATTAATCAAAATCCCCCTCTGATTAACTGTTGATCGAGTTTTTTAACAATATGTACAATCTATTATACCTTTTTTTTAAAATAAGTGAGAAATAAAAGAAAATATAATTGTGTAAAGTCTATTCCCTGGAATAAAAAAAAAATCCTTGAAAAGTCACACAGTAAGGGGTTTGGTGTGAGACGGAAACAAACCTCCAGGGGTTTTTGGTAATTACGTATAGGTAGGGGTGTTTTTCGTTATTTAGCCTAAGTTCAAGGGGGTTTTCGTAATTTACCCATTATTTTATTCACTTATATGCACTTATTTTTCAGAAAAAATAATAATAATAATTTCATTCCTCCACACCAACTGAAGCATGATCAAGAATGTTGCTTATTATCATCCCTCGATTTCGAGGACCATCTTTTCAGACGAGCTGAAGATATCGATACCTGCAATTTTTTTCGTTTATTAGTAACTAAGAATTTGTTTGAGAAAAAGAATGTGTGTATATATATAAACATAAGTATGAATTGTGCTAATTGCTAATTAATTACCTCTTCATTCCAATTAGTTTTCCATGTCATGAAGCTAAGTGCTACTGTTTCAGTGACAACTCCAATCATCATCCCAATCCATATACCCTGTTAGGGGGAAAAAAAAATAGGGTAAATTACGTAAAAACCCTTGAAGTTAGGCTAAATTACAAAGAAAAACCCTGAAGTTAGGCTAAATTGCGAAAACCCCTAAAGTTAGGCTAAATTGCAAAAAACACCCTACCTATCCGTATACCAAAATTCCCCAGACGTTTGTTTTCGTCTTTCACCAACCGTCTTACAGTGTGATTTTTCACGTGATCCTTTTGTTTTTAGAAAATATTCCCCAAAAGATTTCGATTCTACCCCTAAGAGCAGCCTCTTAAATGTAGGTGGCATTGGTATACCTTCTACAATGTCAGTGGATTTCCTCGATTGCTAATATGAACCATCACATTGTAATATCAGCCATTTTTTCAAATAATGCGCAATGGCTACCTTCAATCTGTCGACATCTGTAGGGTTATATCGGTATTTTTCCAGAAATATTTCCTAAAATCAAAAAGATTACGCAAGCAATCACACTGCAAAGGGGTCGGTGTAAGACGGAAACAAAGATCAGAGGGATTTTGGTAATTACGGATCGGATAGGTCGGGTGTTTTTTTGTAATTTAGCATAAGTTTAGGGGGGTTTTCGTAACTTACCCAAAAAAATAATTAGCTAAAAGAATAATATGACGTCACCTTAACTTGAAATTGAAACACATAACCAAGAACTGCACCAATTGGTAAACCAATCACATAAAAGCACACAAAGTTAGTAATCACCACTCTTGTCTGTAAACCAGCTCCCACTGCCACACCTGATTATATATATATATATATATATATATATATATATATATATATATATATATATATATATATATATATATATATATATATATATATATATATATATATATATATATATATATAATGTGAAAATAAACAATGTTTTATTTTAAACTAAACTATGATAATAAATTAATTAATTGATGCTAAATTTAATTAAAGCATGATTAAGACTGTAATTAAGGAACAATCAAATCGAACCTGAGAGAACCGGATAAATGCCATTGAGCAATACCGAAAAAGCAAGAAGTGGAGAGAGATCCGATACATACTTCGCTACTTCCTCTTCGTTCGTAAATAAATATCCGAGTTTTTTCCCGAATACCAAACAAATAATCCAAAATAATAGCCCGATTGTTACCGATGTGATTATCAGTACTTTTATCGAGAACTTCGTAGCTTTAGCATCTCCTCTGTCTAACTCATTCCCCACTCTAACACTATTTTTTTTTTTTTTTGAAACGAACAAAAATATGCGTCTGATTAATATATCATTTTCACTAGTAAAAAGAAAAAATAAACACGAAATATTTTGAATTTGAGTACGAAAAAACACGACGTACATTGCAGCGTCCATAATGCCGAGGCTTGTCATGAATTCCCAAGCAAAGACGTTGAGACTGAAATTTTCGTTAACTTCGTTCGTCAGGTAATAGTATATTTCTTCATAATTCAAGAAATGAAATCACAAATCAACAATTGAATTTATATTATTACCATATAGAGAATGCAGATATCGAGACCTCGGCATTTTTCATGTATCCAGCTAGTAACACCAGAATGGCATAGTACCATAATTCCAAACTATAAAAACATCGAAATCGTAAAAACACCAAAAAAAAACTGATATAATGCAAATGCAAATGTAATTAAGAGAGAGAGAGAGAGAGAGAGAGAGAGAGAGAGAGAGAGAGAGAGAGAGAGAGAGAGAGAGAGAGAGAGAGAGAGAGAGAGAGAGAGAGAGAGAGAGAGAGAGAGAGAGAGAGAGAGAGAGAGAGAGAGAGAGAGAGAGAGAGAGAGAGAGAGAGAGAGAGAGAGAGAGAGAGAGAGAGAGAGAGAGAGAGAGAGATTTTACCAAACCATCACACCGGAAGATACCGAGAGCTTCACGACAGGCAAAATATCCTTAACCGCATCCAAAGAGAACCCCGTCCACGAATGGGGGCACCAGCCCCCGAAAACGTAAACAAATTCCCCACACACAAGAAACCAAGAAGACAAGCACAACGCACCCATCGCCCCGTGGACCCCACAATCCAAAACGTAAACAAAAAGCCAAGACAAAAGAACGTGGACCCCGAATTGCACAACCGACAGCCACGCAATAACCTTGTTCTTCTGCTGCGCTTGCAGGTACATTTGAATCGTCGTTGTGAAAACAATACTATACAGAAACAAAATGAACCATAGAGAAATAACTCCCGTCGATTTCGCAACGGCCTCTTCTTGGCCTAGGAGGTTGAAAATCGGAGTGGCGAATATAAATACAGGGAGTAATATTGTTAAGGTTGTTAAGTCAACTATCCACGATCTTTGCAAGAAAACACCCATCATATGGTCTTGTTTTGCTCCGAAGGCTTGCCTGCAAAGCGTTTCCGTTGCACTCGACATCCCGATCTAATAAACAATTAAATTATTCAATTTGAAAAAAAAAAAATTGAGATATCCAAAAACCAGAACAAAATAACTTCAAACTTGAGTTTTCTGCTAAGGCCTTGTTTGGTTATCGCTGTTAAGTTCTATTGACCGATTTGAATTAACAGAAGTATGTAATTAACTACTACTATCCAATAAAATTAGTAGTTGCCTTACCGCAGGGAAATTAGATGTTACATATGGTTATTTACATTGGGTAGATTTGAACGGTAGATTTACACATAATCACACACACCCATGTGTATGTGTGTTTAGTGGGTAGTTATTTAATCAAATTTACGGTTCAAATCCACCTGATGTAAATAACCAAGTGTAGCATCTAACTCCCCCCCTATCCCATGCGAATAATTTTGTTAGTAATGACTAAATAAGAAAAAGACGACTTTGCCCCTAATTATTATAAATTAGGATATGATTATTGTTTAAAGTAGGGATATTATTGTAAAACCGCGTATAATACCAGATTTTAACAATTCTAATATTATATCTAATACAATCAACCAAACATCTTACTAACTAAATATTAATTAGTTAATTAGAAATTTATCCAATCCAGTCTAATCTGATCTAATCCGATCTAATCCGATATAAGTCAAACGAGGCATAAATATACAATAAAAAAAAAATACTTGGCAACAATACTACACTACTCGAAAAAATAATAGATTTTGTTTTTAGAAACAATGGGGGCCACGGCCCCCCACGGCTGTATACTGGCTCCGCCACTGAAAATATAAAACTATAACGAGAGTGGGATTTTATTACCACTATTCCGTTGACAAACCGAACGGATAAGGTCTGAACGAGTGCGTATCCGGCGAGATCAGTAGAACTTATATGTCCGATAAACGATTGCGTGACGATGATGGTCCCGAACGAAGAGACTCTCGAAACGACACTTGGCAATGCAACCCTCCATATTTTCTTGGATTCTTCGTAAAGTCGGGTTTTTAAATAATCCCCTCTTTGTTGTTGTTGTTCTGTTTCTGTGTTGAGCAGAGTTTGTTCTAAGCTGTTATTATTATCCATAAATCTGCGATAATTAAACGTGTGAGGACACAAATTAATCACTGCAAGAATGTAATTATTTATTTAGCTAATTAAATGAGTGATCTTGACCTAAATCAGAAAGATTGATTAGCATTTTCTTTTCAACTAAATTTTTTTTAGTAAGATCAGAAATCAAATGCAGATGATTTTCTGAAACAATTAACTTGTACTTGGTTGACTACGCACACTCTCACACACACACTGACACACAGACACACACACAAACATACACACACTCACACACAGAGTGGGAAATCTGTTTGACCGTGTGTTAATTCTCAAGATTACTGATAGCATATATAAACTTACAATGGAGTTTTCCGGCTTGACGATGAAGTTCTAAATGTACAGGTTATGAATAACAGCAGGGGTGGGGTGGGGGGGTGGGGGTGGTGGTGGTGGTGGTGGAGGTGGGGTGGAGAAGATGAACTTTTTTTTTAATTTTATTTCTTTGATTGTTATGACATATGATTGTCAACAACTCTTTGTTGATATTTTGTTGGGTCTTTTTCGAATTAATTTCTAGGACCGTGTTTGTTTGTCTTTTTTTGGATCTCATATTGTTGGTCTCTTGTCACTATCTAAATTTACATGATATAAAGGGTAAATTACGGCGACCCCTGAAGTAAGGTTCATTCTCATTGTACCAAATTCAACAGAATCTTTTACATTCCGTAGAATATTCTCTAGTTTGTACTCGTTTTATGCAAAAATTCAGTTTTCTGATGCACCACAGTCTGGTATTTATAATTCAAGAGACATCTTATGATCATCTTGTTTCAAAATGTGGAGCTCGAATGAAGTAAAACGGGTACAGACTAGAGAATATTCCACATAATCTAGAAAAATTCACTAAATTTGACGCCGCAAGAATAGATGTGTAAGAAGATTCATATTTGAGAAGGTGATTATAACTACCCAAACATGAGAGGTTTTTTTTTGTAATTTAACCTTACTTCAGGGCTTACCATAGTGATGTGTACAAATATGTTGATGGATCCTTCACACCAGAATATGCTGAGGGCTCTCCTGGATTCTATAAAAACACAGAATAAAAAGAAAAACCGGGCGGAGGCCGGGGTTAGCACTCCGACGGTCAAATCAGTATATTGTTGGTTTTTGAAGATATTGAAGAACAAAATTGTATATTTCTCTTTTTGTTGTATATATCATGGGTGATCCTCAAATGAATTAATCTTTTACTATTTATAGGAAAAACTTCTCAGAGCGGATTCCAAATACGGATTTCACTTCTATTTTAGCTGTCATCTCCAACATTACCTGTCTTCTCGATGAACAGTACTATGAACAGTGTTGTAGGCTGCTTATTCCCTAGGCTGCATATTCCCTGGCATCTTTGACATTAGAGAGAGGCATTAAATACAGGTTGATTGGCCCTCGCCTTCCCGCGACTGGAGCGACCTACCTCTCGCTCCTATGCTCTCCTCTCAGTTAGGTACCATAGATTATTGATTTACCAGATCACCTAGCCTGTATATTCTCTGCTATTCCTGACATTTGAGAGGACGTGTAATAAATGTGAGTCGGCGTCATTGATCTTCTTCATAAACCATATCTACTCTCTCGATGATTTCCCTCTCGACGGGGAGCTCCTCCTTTCCTCTCGACAGCGAAAAGGGTTCCCGCGAGATCTCGATCATTGGGCCCTTACTGGGCTTTCCTTTAATGGGCCAGAATTTCTACCGGATCACATAGTTTACCCTAATATATAAATATTATTTAAAACGTGTCACTTTTTAAATTTACACCTAACATCATAGCAAATTAGGCTCAAAAATCTTGGCCGAGTAACATGGTTGGAGAAATAGTGGCATCTTCAATCAAATAAGAAATCACAATTTAATAATATTATAAATAATTTGAGAATAAAATACTAATTAAGTTCCAAGCAAAGTCACAAATTGTTGCCAAATGTCAACGCATGAGGTGGTGAAAAACATTTTTTAATCGTAGTATCGCTCACATTATACTCGATTAAATACACCGAGTAATTTTGCACCATAAATCTATACAACCGTAACCTATAGCGTGTGAGTATTGCGAACAGGTACACTAACAACGATCAAAATTAACCAAAACGCCACACTAATCTTCTACAATGATTCTTGAATTCGAAAAATCCGGCCGTTAAAGCGAGCACCAATTCCTAACTCTCGTCTGTAGAGGAATCCCATGCCGCTTCTTCACTTGGACGACTTGTGAAATCAATCTCAGGCACAACCTCGATTTCCTTATCGGGCTTTTTTTTTAAGATTTGATGATAATAATAATAACTATGTTAGAGAGAAAAATAAATTAACTCGTGCGATATAATTAAGGCACTGAAAATTGTAGAAAAAATGATAATGTAAGAACACGGTACCTTCCACATTTGCAAGAGATGCCATAGCAGAAAATCAATGATCATGACCAAGCAAAATAGCTTGCCTGCCCACGCACCACACGAGAGGTACCTAAAAGTCGAGATATAATATGATTTTACCGTTATTTATAAAAAAAATCAATTCTGAGGGCAGAGAATTGATTATCTTATCGCACGTCTCAATTTTGTTTCACTGGAATAAATAAACGAACAATAACTAGATGGCATTTACCTATGGTTCCATAGCGCGAAAATACGATTTTACAAGTATAGATACAAGTCTCTGTATGCATACCTCGGTAAACGTTCAACAAGATTCTGATTGGAACAATTGAAAGCACGGTCATACACAATCTCTGTCCTTTTGGCAACATCGTACCAACTATAGAGTTTCTTCACCTGACAAGAACAATTTACGCAATGACAATACGGTAATATTTATTTTATAAACTGAAGCAAACATATCCTTGATTATGACATCAGTGGTTCAGCTATTTATTTTATTACATGACTCGGTAAATAAATATTCTGTGTGTGTGTGTGTGTGTGTAAGAGAACTCACACGACAGTGCATTGCTTGTGGATCAATTTGTGGAAGCAAGTGTATCGCTTTTGTGATTGCCTGTACCATGTCACTAGGATCCGGCTTTGCAAGAACAATCATATCATCTGGAAGAACCTATTAAACAACGTTATCAAATTAATGTTTAATGTTAATTTTTAAGACATAAATACTGGAAATTTTAATCCCTACTTAGTTTTAGATAATTATCGAATCAGAAAAAACAAAGTGAAAATGTGATTTCACCATGCCTCTGGGACACCACCCACGCGTGTACTGACAGTTAATAATCCACAACTAGCAGCTTCCAGTATAGCTATACAGAATGCTTCTGTTAAAGAACTGTTAAGGAAATAAAAGAAAAAAAGGTCATAATAATGCACAACACCGAGACATTTGCTAATATATTATGCAAACAAGAATCTCGTTTATAAAACAAAATTTCGTAACTCGGAACAAGAGACGAACTTGATCGGAGAAGTCTCCAATTTAGAGGATTTGAAATCAAGATCCAAGTTCTAACATAGTTTTGCAGTTTTTTTTTAAATCACTTTAGCAGATTTTGAACAGCGTCGGCATGAAAAAGTTTAGAAAATTTTGACTCGACGTAATCAAACTAATAAACGAAGAAGTGATATACCTGTTTAAGAATATATGTCCACTAACCAAAACTGACTGCACTTTAGCATGTGGGACCGCACCCAACATATCAACTCGATCTTGAAGAGAGTGTTTTTCCCTCATTTCCTCTAACCGCACTCTTTTAGGTCCATCTCCCCCGATAATGAAACGTACCTTAATAAACGCATCAGAATTGAATATGAAGTAACGAAAGAAACAGATACACACACGTGGTATTTAAAAGCTTATCCGTCTAATGAAACAACAAAAAGCTCGTTCAAATAGACCAATCTACTACTCACAGTTACTATAACAAATCAAGAAAAGTAGGACCCGTATTATCATTAAAAACCGAACAAATAAGCTAAATTGAAAAAGAAAAAAAAGACTTACTCACATTTGGATGCAAAGCACACACTTCAGGTATCACTTCAACGAGTAGATCTGCCCCTTTTCTATAAACCAACCGACTTATAACAACAATAACAATTTCACTAATGCCAAGTCTTTCTCGAGCAGGCTTGAACATAGCTGTATCGACAGCATTTGGAATAACGAAAACCCTTTCGGGCGGCAACCCAGATCTCAAAACTGTATTTTCTTTACTCGTATGAGAAACACAAATCGCCTGGCTGACATCGGCGAGAGTAAACTGCAGAACCTTGTTCATGTGAATACTTCCCACGTCGGCAAAACCATAAAGGGAATGGTCCGTAAAGACGACTTTGTAGCCCATTGTGCGTGCGTGCATGAGAGCTTCGTGGCATAGAGTTGAAAAGGCTTGATGCCCATGGATTAACGATATCCTTTCTCGTATCAGAATTGTTCTTACGATCGGAAGTGTCCCGTAAAATGTAGGCAGTGTATTCTGCATGAGAAATGGTTTCCATGGTACGTAATAGACTTTCAATCCACCCGTCATGTACCTCACTCCAGAACGATTTCCATAAGCATGGGTCATAACAACTACCTGAACAACCGAACAGAAAAAAAAAAAATAGTCAAATTCATTCTGTTCGTAATACTTCCTTTTAGAGAATGAAATAATGCATAATTACTAACCGTGTGGCCAAGTTTTATCAAGCACTGCGATAGATAATAAATGTGATTTTCTACACCACCAAAGTTGGGGTAGAAAAAGTCGGACACCATCAATATTCTATGCTTTCCTTTTTGGCTCATTTTATCTCAGGTCTCATATGCCTACATCAATAAATATGTACCAAAACTTACGTACTGAAGAGACAGGCAAAAATAACACAAGTTTTTTTTATGTATAAAATGTCCAAAATCGATCCAATTGTCATGATCGGCCTGATACTCGTATTCTTAATTGTGTAATTCTTACATTGCTTACCTTTATTCTCAGGAAATTGGGTAATTTGACTAAGCTGGGCAGCTGCATTCGGTAGAATTTCCATGTAGCAGAAGCATTTCGAGGGCGCTGTCATAAAAACAATTTGCACCAAGTTGGTCACCGCTCACAAGTAATACAATTAAGCCCCAAGAAGCAACGTTGGTATCAATCAAATAGACTTGGCATTTACAGCAGAAGAATACAAAATCAAATCTTGAAAGAAAACAACACACACACACACACACACACACACACACACACACACACACGCACATCTACAGCAGATTCCGTACAAGCAGAAATGTGCAGATACTACAAATCAACGAAATAATGTTCACGATTTATGAAAGGCAGCACGGGAAAACAACAACTCAATTTAATCCGGAAAATCTGCATTAGTAAATCAACCAATAGAAAAATACTGAAGTCAAAAAACCCATCGATAATTTGAATGCGGGGAAAATCAGAACTTCCTTTTACCTGAAAAGTGCCGAAAACGAAATACCAAGAAGCAACGGTTTGTATGCGACTACATGGGGTTATGATTCAAATTTATTGTCACAGTTAGGGCAAAAAGAATTGGGGGAAAATTCAAACGGTATCGCAAGGGGAGAGTGATATTATTAGTCAATCTGCTCAAATGAGGAGAAAAGCGCTTTTATTACGTATTTCGTTTCTCTTAAAAATAAAATGCTGAACAACGTTTATCAAAGGGAGGCAAGGGTGCACCTGAGCCAGCCAGATGTAGCTTGTAGGAGATTATTACTCCAATTTGGCCCATTTGGTCATCGGCCCAAAGGAATATTATGATTTTTTTAAGGGGTAAATTTCATTTTTCCCCCCTTGTACTTTAACTCGATATCGGCCCAAAGGAATATTATGATTTTTTTAAGGGGTAAATTTCATTTACCCTCGCTTGTACTTTAACTCGATATCGTTTGTACCTCATTCTACTCACGATTGCATCGATTTGCCCCTATGCACTTGAGAAATTGTCTCAATGTGGCATTCGACGTTAGTTCTCAATGTGGCATTCGACGTCTGAAAATTACAAAAAAATCACTCCTCCCAGTTTAGATAGTTAAATAAAAATAAAAAAATAAAATAAAATAAATTATTTAAACTGGGAGGGGTGGCGTTTTTGTAATTTCAGAGTTTAGACCAAACAGTGTTAATGTCAAATGTCTAACAAGTAAAAGCGAGGGTCACATTAAGACAAATTTTCAAGTGTAGGGGGCAAATCGATGCAATCAATAGTAGAAGGGAGTACAGAGATACCCAACCAAAGTATAAGGAGGTAAGTGGAATTTGTCCTTCTTTAGTTAAACAGGCATAAATTTTCTTTTTTATTAGAAGGGGTCATATGCACAAATTCACAAATTTCAAGGGGTCATGGGCGCAAATTTCAAACTGCAGGGGTCAAGTTCACAAAGTTCAAAACAAAAGGGTTAAATGCTATTCACCTTAAACAATATCAAAGACCTCAAATATGAAAGCATATTATATTATGAAACATTAACATAAATTGCTAACTAAATCAAAACCAATAGAAAATTAATTAAAGACATAATTCTTAATCTTGAAGCTCCCACTACAATTGAATAGTGAGGCAGCTTTCAAGTTACAAAAATACCCTTCAGAAAATAGACTCCGAAAATTATCACATAAAAAAAATCAAAATTCAATGAAATTTTCATACTACAAAAATTTCGAATTTAGTATCATCCAAGAAATTCAAAACTCAAGCTTCATCAGACTTTCGATTAGCCTCCTCCGGAGATTTAAGGTACCACTTCCGCAGGCGAGTCGAAGCTTTTAGCACCTATAAATACAATCGCGGCGATTTAGCTACCATTTTTCTATCAATGCAATTTATTCGAAAGCATTTTAAAAATCCCGATTTAAAAAAAAAAAAAAAAAATCGGAGATGAACGAAGAATAATTAATACCTCTTCATCCCAATTTGTCCTCCACATCATGAAACTCAGTGCAAATGTCTCGGCCACAACCCCACATATCATTCCAATCCATAAGCCCTGTCCGAATCAAATTCGTGTTTGTAATAATTTTTTCGATATTTTTTAATCATTTCTAATCACCAAAATTTAGGAAACTCGAAAATTCAATTAAAATTTTTTTGGTACCTTAACTTGAAGATGACCGACGTATCCAAGCAGAAGTCCAACCGGCAACCCAATAATATAGAAGCAAACTATGTTTATAACCGCTACCGTAGCTTGCATTCCTGCTCCAACTGCTACACCTGTTTTATTTTTATTTAATTAAATTAAAAAAGTTGAATCAGAAGATGTGCAGATTAAATCTCGGCCGTTAACTTAATAGGCCGTATGATAAGGAGAGTGCACCTGAGAACACTGGATAAATGCTATTGAACAAAACCGAGAAAGCAAGTAGAATAGACAAATCGGCCACACTCTTTGCAACTTCTTCGTCGTCGGTGAACAAATACCCGAGTTTGCTTCCAAATACTAAGCAAAGTATCCAAAATACGAGCCCTATTAACGTCGAAGTTGACAAGATCACTTTAATGGAGAATTTCACAGCTTTAGCATCTCCTCTTCCTAGCTCGTTAGCCACACGAACGCTATATACATACATATAAATATATATCAACATTAAATAAGTGCTAAAAAAAAAAAATTGGAAGAAAATAAAATAAAATAAAATAATATTTTGCAAATTAATTACACGTTAGTGCTTACATTGCGGCACCGAGAACTCCCAAGCATATCATGAACTCCCAAGCATTGATGTTCAGGCTGCAATTTTTTTCACTTCTTAGCTTACATTTTAAAACGGCATAAAAACAACGAGACTTTTGTTTAGAGTTTATTAC
The DNA here is from genome assembly GCF_056151865.1 of Erythranthe guttata. NCBI lineage: Eukaryota > Viridiplantae > Streptophyta > Magnoliopsida > Lamiales > Phrymaceae > Erythranthe > Erythranthe guttata. The sequence goes on from NC_142542.1 coordinate 18,313,143, forward strand.
ATTTAGTAGCCTTGTTACCGCCAAAATACTCCTCGTATAATTATGATAATTTTGAATGATAAGGGGGATTCTGCTAATATTTACGATACGGAGAGTTTTAGGGAAAATTACATTTTTCATCCTTCAAGTTTGCACTTGTTTCACATTTGGTCCCTCATGTTCATAAAAAACACATTTGGTCCCTCATGTTTCAATAATTTAACACTGTTGGTCCTTTCCGTCAATTTTTTGTTAGTCCATTAGTTAAGGCCATGATGGGCACAAACTTGATTCCGTTAGTACTTACGGAAAATAGATGTAGAGGACTAAAAGTGTAGAATTTTTTAAATATGAGGGACCAAATAATTTTTTGTGAACATGGGGGTTAAATGTGAAATTGGTGCAAACTTGAGGGATAAAAATTGTATTATTCCCGTTTTTTTGACAATTAGAGGTGTGCTACATGCAACAAATCTCTGCTGTTTAATGAAGTATTACCAAATAGAGGGCATGCATATTTTTAAAATCGAATCGAAAAATGGGACAATTCTTTAGAGTTAATTGCATTTGGTACCCCTATGTTCTACCGAATCGCTAAAGAACTCCTCGTGTCATAAAAACTAGATTTTTTTAGCACACAACCCCCTAAATGATGTGTTTCTAGGGGTAGTTTGATAGTAAATTTGAATCATAGGGGGGGTTACTAATATTCATAACCGGGGGGGGGGGGGGGGGGGGGGGGGGGGGGGGGGGGTTCTTGACTATTAGAGTAAACATGAGGGTGCTAAATGCAATAAATCTGTTTGGTTTAACAAAGACTTACCAAATAGAGAAGGCGGAAATCGCAACCTCTGCGTTTTTCATGTATCCAGCAACCAAGACAAGAATGGCATAGTACCACATCTCCAAGCTATACACAATCGAACAAACACTTAGCAAAAAGAATTTTTTTTTTTTTTGAGACGAATAAAAACCAATGTTCATAAAATTATTACCAAATCATAAGACCGGAAGCAATCGAGAGTTTGACAACCGGAAAAATATCCTTAAGCGCAGCCGTAGTGAAGCCTGTCCAAGAATCGGGGCACCACCCTCCAAATATATAAAGAAACTCCCCCAAAACCACAACCCACGAAGAAATACTTAGCGCCGCCATAGCGCCGCTAACGCCCCACCCGAAAACAGAGACGAAAACCCAAGACAGAGGAACGTGAACCCCGATTTGCAGGACCGACAAGTAAGCGACGATCAAGTTCTTTTGCTGTGCTTGCAGATACATTTGGATCGTCAAGCTAAAAACGAGGGCGTACGAGAACGGTATGAACCATAGAGCAATAGTTCCTGCGGATTCCGCGATCGCGTAATCTTGGCCGAGTAGTTTGAAGATTGCGGTGCCGAATAGATAAAGCGGGAGTAAGATTGTTAGCGTGACGAGATCGACCAACCACGATCTTTGCAGGAATATTCCCATCATGTGGTATTGTTTCGCCCCGAACGCTTGCCCGCATAGGGTTTCGGTCGCACTCGACATTCCTATCTGCATAACAACGATTAAAGATAGATAATTAATAAGTAAAATATAGCAAACGAATTCACTTCGGTTAATCGTTTCAAATCCTTCAATCCAAATGAAACCTTATCGTTTAATGCAAAACGAAGTACAATGTAAATCGAAGTAGCTATTGTGCATTATTAGCATTAATCAAGAATTTGATTTTCTTGATATTTATATATATATACATTGTGATGAAGAAAGAACGAAGAAATTACCAGAGCGCCATTGACGAACCGGACGAGGAGGGTTTGAACAAGGGCGTAACCGGCAAGATCGATGGAACTTACGTGCCCGATAAAAGACTGTGTCACTACTATAGTCCCGAAAGAAGAAACTCTCGATATTAAGCCGGGCAAAGCAACCCTCCAAACTTTCTTCGATTCATCGTAAACCCTTTTCGTCAAAGCCCCCTTGTTTTCCGGCAGCAGCCTCTCTTGGAGATTGTTATCCATGGCTGTGTGCAAATTAGATATTAATTTAATTGCACAAAATTAAACTAAATACAGTTGGATGGGAAATTCTATTAATTTAGCGAATTATTAAATTATCAAGTTAATAATTTAATACGTTTTCACCGAGTCGGCACTAGGAGAAACTATTATTTAATCGAAGTTATTAATTTATCGAGTATTAATTTATAGAAGTTCTGCTGTAATGTATGCTCTTGTACCCCCAAAATTAAAGATTTCATTTTTATTTCAAGGAGCCAATCATTATTCCAATTATAACATCGATTAAAGTAGATTACATACAAAAAAAGAAGAAAAAAACCCATTATGTAAAAGCAGCAAAACACACACTAACACAGAATATATACATACAGTGAGCTAAATCAAGAAGCTGCAGAATTTCGCCTCAAGAATTTCTTGAAACAGAGAAGCTAAATCAAGAAATGAAAAGGGAAAAACAACCACAAGCAAATATACATACATATATATAGATTGATTAAGCGAGAGAGAGAGAGAGAGAGAGAGAGAGAGAGAGAGAGAGAGAGAGAGAGAGAGAGAGAGAGAGAGGAACTAACGTTGAGTTGTTTATTACAAGATTGTGTCTGCAAATGAAATATTATTACAGGACTGTGGTAATGGAAAGAGGAAGAAGAACTTAAAAGGTGGCCATTAGAGGAGGGTTTCAATTTCTTGAGAGAATATTCTGTTTGATTTTTAAAATAAAATTAATGGGGGTATAATACAACTACAAAATCCACAAACTCGCTTCCCGATGAAATGTAAATAAACAGAAACAAGTGAAATAGTAAATGCTTCATGCAAAGAGTTTGGTAGAATGAACGGCTGAGAATTCACCACGTATCAACACACACGGACCATTTATTCAATCAAACTTTTTTTGCACTGCCATGCCACGGCCACCCACCCGGTGAGTTTTGCTGGTAGGTACGTACCTAAGAAATATATGTAGATGTATATATTTTTATTCCACTTTTTAATTTGATGCAATTAGAAATAAGTGTAATTTAGGGCCACCGTCCAGATAAGTTCAAATTACGAAAAAACCCCTCGTGTTCGGATAATAACAACCACCCTTCAACTATAAACTATGTAGTAGGGAAACGGTAACGGCGATACAGGGAAATGGGGAAACGGCATGCTTTAAAAATAAGGATACGAGAACTTGAGGGAAATGTGTAAATATTAAAAGTAGATGAGTATAATTATATATGGGATAATTTGACAAAACTCCCTCATCACACAAGTATCATTACAATTAGTCCAATTTTATTTTACATTTTTACGATAAATACAAAACAATTTTGTCTAATTAAAAATATTTAATTATCACCATTATACCCCTAATTAAAAAAAAAGTATATTTAATTTGATATTAAAACATATAATTATAATAATATTTTTTTCATTAAGGGATCCTAATAATTAGGGAGTTAGTTACCCATTTTAAAAACCACGGCAAACTCAAGAGTCAAGATTCAATAACACCAACCCACCATGGGAATCACAAAAACAAGCAAACAAAGAAAGAACCCTTTAATCTTTTTTAGGAGTGTTACTATTTGTTTACCTAGTGACAATGACCACTCATTTTCTCTATCTACGTGTTTTTTCTCTCACTTTTCTTTGTTGGGAGCTTCAAAAAATTCAATATAATTGCAGAGATATAATACATGTTTGTGTTTTTATTCAGATTTTTTTTTTTTTTTAGTTTAATGATTGTTGGTCGTGGAAATTTGTAATTATACGGAGTGGTTTTCATGTTTATGTAGCTGTTACACATAGTGGTTTTTATGTGTGACATAGTTGTTATAGAAAATGGTTTTCGTGATAAACATATATAAGTTTTTATTTTGTTATATATTTTTATACGAACGTATTCAAAATAAATTATACTGTCAACTATCAATTTGCAGTTGATCATTATATAATGGCAAGTAATTAGGGAAATAACAAAATTATTAAAAAAAAATTGCTATTCAAACATGTTTCTAACTTTTTAGAACTTACAAAATGGCCCATAGGGTGTCTGATAGGTAGGTGTCTTTGAGTTTTCGACACGAAACGTTTCCGAAATGCGGAGACGGTGGTAACAAGTTGAAGTTTCCGTTCTACATAGCCTATGAATTTTCTTGCACGTCTACCAAGTCATATTTAACAGAATCTTCTAGATACCCATAAATATTCTCTAATTTGTATTCGTTTTGTGCAAAAATACGGTTTATGTTGCACCACATTATGACATTTACAAGCCAACATACACATGTTATGATCATTTTGTTTTAAAATATGGAGTTCGAATGGGATAAAACGGGAGTATATTTCACATAATCTAAAAGATTCCACTATTTGACACGGCAATTCAGAAAGGGTGGACGTATAAGAAGATTCATGGTTAAAGGAGGTGTTTGTAATTACTCAAACATAAGAGATCTTTTGTAATTTGACCTTATCTCAGGGGTTGGGTTGGCTGCAATTCACCCAAAAATAATTTATTGCTCGGTATGAGAAATATTTTCTCCCTAGTTCACATTTATTTCTTAAAATGATAATATGATATGATATATTCTAAAGATAATAATACAACTGATAATAAACAAATTATGAACTCTTAAAAATAAAGGGGCAATTTGCTATAGGTCCTCCTATAAGAGATTATATGTGTTAAAATCCATATAATAAACTCTAATTTCCAGCAAATTTTTGTATTTATAATTTGTCAAAAGTACCCCTATCAATATCCCTATTAATATACGGTCAAATATATCCTCAAAATCAAATCCCCTATTTTTCTCCCTATTATTCTGCAAAAATATAATTTCCGAAAATTCTAATTGCAAAAATATGGAAATCGATTTCTTCCCCGTTTCTTCAAAGCGAAAATCTCACCACGAATTTTGAATCCTTCCATAGGTTTTGGGTGTTTGGTCGTTTGCATTTTGTCTTCGTTCGATTTGCTGTTCAATATTTGCGTTTGTTTTGTTTGATGTTTATAAATTTGCTGTCCACTATTTGCATTTGTTTCGTTTGCTGTTTACAGGATTTGTTGTTCCGAAAATTACAATTGCAAAAATATGGAAATCGATTTCTTCGCTGTTTCTTCAAAGCGAAAATCTCACCACGAATTTTGAATCCTTCCATAAGTTTTGGGTGTTTGATTGTTTGCAGTTTTACCAGGTCGTTTGCATTTTGTCTTCGTTCGATCTGTTGTTCAATATTTGCATTTGTTTCGTTTGCTATTTACAAATTTGTTGTTCACAATTTGCATTTGTTTCGTTTGTTATTTACAAATTATCAGGTCTGAGCATTTTGCCTTTATTCTGTTTGCCTTCGTTCGATTTGTTGTTGCCCAATTTGACTTTGTTCTGTTTGCAGTTTACAAATTGTTTGTTGCTCGGGATCAACGGCTGGTGTTTAGGGTTTGTTGTTTGGAGTTCATACGATGGCCAAAACACGATTAAATCTTGGTAATCAATGATCATTTGTGTAAAATTTTATTTGCATGTTGGGTTTTCGATTTTGATTTTTTTTTCTTTCATCTCAAATTTTGTATTTTCTTCCTTTTTTTGCTTTTGTATTTTATTTGTTTGCTATTTATTTCAAATATTTCAATAATAATTTGAGAACCCGTTTTTTTTCCCCCTTAACAGCAAAGGAGGATGATGATTTCCAATCCCCGAAATCAGGTAAATTGAGGGGCTTGTTTATGTTACGACTTTGGTTATGTTTATTCTAAAACAATACATTTGAAGAACTTAATTATGTGTTCTGTCTTTGCTATTTGCATTTCTCTGTTATGAGTTTGCAAGTTGAATTTCAATATGTTCGTTTTGGATTTCTACATTTTACCGTTTTTCATTTGCAAAAAACTCATTTACTGATTTTTTTTGATTTGCACGTAGTTGGGTTAATATTGCATAAGGCATATTTTGAACATAAGACAGGCTTTTGTTTGTATAAAATAAAAAAAAAAAACAAAAAAAAATGTAAACTGAAATTACAATAACCAACTATGGGCTGCATTTTACAGTTGCACATAGCATATTTGAGGAGTTTCGTTAGTGGTAGTTTCAATCAACGTTTGTTTATTATGAGTTTGCACTTAGTAGTTTTGTTGTTATGATTCCGTACTTAGTATTGTTGTTGTTTTTTGTTATGAGTTTGCATCTTGGAATTCAAAGCGTACATTTGTTGTTCAAATATCGTATAATCATTTTTTTACATTAACCAATCGCGGGAAAGAAACGGAACACGCCTTTAAATGCCGGTTCAACATCGTCAAAAAAAGTGAAGACAAAATCAACAACACCTAGCTTGAAGGCACCAGTTGAGCAGGAAATAGAACCAGCAGTTCCAAATCCGAAATATCGTGCAACACTCGTTTATGTTGTCCGCTTCTTCAAAAAATATAATTTCAATGAACGCCACGTTGAATGTGTTCAAAGGACCGCGTTTGTTGATAAATTGATTTGATGAACTGATTTGATGAACCAGCAGTTTCGGTTTATGTTTGTTGATTAACTGATTTGATGAACCAGCAGTTTCGGTTTATGTTTGTTGATAAACTGATTTGATGTTTTACATTCACTTTGTAAATTCCACGTGCAAATTGCAAATGAAAATGCTAGTTTTGCTATTGTATTATGCAATATTATTTTTCTCAAACTGATGCAAATAAGAAATTTATGTTTGTTGTTTTAATGTCTGCATTATTTAGGTTGGGGTTATTATTTACTAAAATAATATAACAATAACACATAATCAACAAAGAAAAAATAAAAAATATAACCCAAAAAATAAAAAATAAAAGAATAAACATAAATAAATTTGTGTAAAATGAACATTAAGAGAAAGAAAGAGGAGAAGATGCGTGGGGATTTGAAAGAGAGAGAGGGAGGAGGAGAGAGAGAGAGGTGATGTGAGAGAGAGAGGGGGGAAAGAAAGAGGAGAGAGAATGGAAGATGAGAAGGAGAGAGAGGAAAGATAAGATAGAAAGATCGTGAGAGGGAGGAGAGAGAAGAGAGATATGTGAGATTTGTTCATTTTTCTTTATATAAATAATTATTTTCATAAAAATATTAACTAAGGGTATTTATGTCTATATTTTAATAATTGAAATTAATTTATATTAATTTTATTGGTCTAAGGATCTACACCTATAATCATCTAATGAATTGGATTACCATCTATATAAGTTCCAAATAAAGGGTGTCTAGCCAATTTCCCCAAAAATAAAATCTTATGCTACATAAAAATAACTCATATAAGAAACTATATACATAAAAATAGGAGTAAATATTTGCACTTAACGTCCTTATAGTGTCTAATAATTACTTTTTTCCAATTAATATTTGCAAATGAAAGAATGGCATGATTGTCTTATTTTTTTCATTCCAACTAAGGCCATCTCCAACAGTTTGTCTAAAAATGGTTGTTTATATCTATAATATAACCAACGAACAGTGTTTTAGCACTTCACTTTTAACACTGCACTCCAACAACATTGTTTATATTTTACACAATTATTTTATTTAATTATTTTTTATTAATTAGTTTCTACATGATATTCAATTATTATAAATATTAATAATAATGTGTATTATTCTAAAAAATATATTTATATGTTGAATCTTTAATGATTTTTGTTTTACAAATTTATTTGACTTTTATTTTGGTTAATATACTAATAATTTATAATACTAATTCATAAGTATAAAAAATTAATTTTAAATTTGATAAAATAACTTTCAATAACTTAATTGATATATATTAATAAACATTAAAATTTTATAATTCTTTGTGAAATATTTTTTATTGTAATTAAAATGATAATTTTTTTTTAATTTTAGTTATTATTTATACTAAGTAAAATAGTAATTAAATTTCATCTTTAGTACAATTATTTGCAAAAAAACATGTAAGACAATATAAAATATTTTTTAGTGCTAAATATATTATAAAGTGCAATATAATATTATTTTAATATTTCCTACATTTGCTAAATTGTAGTTTTGGTTTCTCAAATTTGAGAAGCCAAAGTTACAATTTGGCCAATCTATTACTAATGCATTTTCCTCTTGGAGCTCATTTTTTTGCTTTTGATTATTCATATTGTGTAAAATATGAGTTTGCATTGGACTCTTGGAGATGCTCTAAGAGCAACTCCTAGAGTGATGTGCAAACCTATTTTTTACATTTTTTACATAATTTCAGCCCAAAACAAAATGGGTAAATGCAAAACTTGCCCAATTGTAATTTTGATTTCTCAAATTTGAGAAACCAAAGTTATTATTTAACAAATTATGTAAAAGATAAAAAATAATAAATTTTCAAATTTAGTCTTTTTATTAAGAAATATTATTTTAAGCAAAAAATATAAATAGGCTTTAATCCGCGTTGATCCAGAATATCAAACTTCACTGAAATTTGCATACTAAAATTCTGCAAGACAAAAATAATTAAGCTTCATCCGATTTTTGATTAGCCTCGTCTGGAGATTTAAGGTACCACTTTCGAAGACGAGTCGAAGCTTTTAGTACCTGTATAAATATTTATTGAAATGATTTGGATTAAGATATCGGTAACATTTTAATTAACATTCTCTTAAAATTATAATTAATATTTAAGCATTATTTTCAAGGGAATTAATAATTAATAATTAATAATTAATACCTCTTCATCCCAATTTGTCCTCCACATCATAAAGCTTAATGCAAGTGTCTCAGCCACAACCCCAGACAGCATTCCAGCCCATAGGCCCTGTCCAAATTTCAAATTTTCACTTTTATTAATCATCATAAGCAATAATTAGAAAATATTTTTCTTTTAATTTTTAATTTTTAAATTTTATTATTTGTACCTTAACTTGAAGATTAGCGACATATCCGAGCAAAATTCCGACGGGTATTCCAATCAAGTAGAAGCAAACGATGTTGATAACCGCTACCGTACCTTGCATACCTGCTCCAATCGCTACACCTGATGTATTCATTTAAAAAACAAATGCAAAAATAAGTGAATGTTTATTAAGTTCGTTTTAACCATAATATTTTATATTGTAACACCTGAGAAAACGGGATAAATGCTATTGAATAACATCGAGAAAGCGAGTAGAATCGACAGATCGGCCACGCTCTTTGCAACTTCCTCCGAATGGGTAAATAAGTATCCGATTTTGTGGCCAAAGACTAAGCAAAGAGTCCAACATACGAGCCCTATTATAGTCGAACTGGATAGTACGACTTTAATCGAAAATTTTATAGCTTTAGCATCTCCTCTTCCTAGCTCATTCGCCACACGAACGCTAAATATATTTACATCAACATTAAAATAAATGAGTGAAGATCGAGTAGCTATATATATATTAGTAAAATGAAATGAATCGTATACGCGTAGCTACTTACATTGTCGCACCCATCATTCCCAAGCATATCATGAACTCCCAAACATTGACGTTGAGGCTGCAAATTTTTTTTTTAACGTTTTAGCGGACATTTTTTTTTTTATTAAATTAAATCGAATAAAATAAGACTCGTAATTTAGTAACGAAGGCTTACCAAATAGAGAAGGCGGATATGGCAACCTCTGCGTTTTTCATGTATCCGGCAACCAAGACAAGAATGGCATAGTACCACAACTCCAAGCTATACACAACAAACGAAAAATATATACATACACAAAACAGTCAATTTTTTACGACTCTCGTCTAATCCTAAATCAAATGTAATTTAGATATTAAAGAATGCAATACTTTAATATTAAGGTTAAATTACCAAAGCATAAGACCAGAAGCAACCGAGAGTTTCACCACGGGAAAAACGTCCTTAAACGCAGCCATAGTGAAGCCTTTCCATGAGAGGGGGCACCAGCCCCCGAATATGTAAATAAACTCCCCGGATACGACAATCCACGGTGATATGCATAGTGCCGCCATTGCACCGTCAACTCCCCACTCCAGAACGTACACGAACACCCAAGACAGAGGAATGTGGACCACGATTTGCAGAATCGCCAAGTAAGCAATTATCAAGTTCTTTTGTTGCGCTTGCAAATACATTTGGATCGTCAACGAAAAAACCGTAGCATAGCAGTACGGTATGAACCGTAGAGACATGTACCCTGCGGATTCCGCAATAGCCGTTTCTTGACCGAGTAGCTTAAAAATGGAAGTTCCGAAGATGAAAAGCGGTAGCAAGATTGTTAGCGTGACGAAATCGACCAACCAAGATCTCTGCAAGAAAATGCCCATCATATGGTACTGTTTCGCCCCAAACGCTTGCCCGCAAAGAGTTTCGGTTGCGCTCGACATTCCTATCTGCAATAACATTAATCATTAACATAATAATAATAATAATTACTCCCTCTGTTTTCCTAAATAAGTGTCGTTATTCACCTCTGCACAAGTATTAACAGTCTCGGTAAACGTGTCTTGATTTTCAGGAAAATAGGGTATGGTTGACCAGATAATCCTTATTTACTAATTAATAATGCAGTATTGAAATTATGAAGTGACAGGTAAAAAAAAGAAAAACTATATATGAGATAAGATTAAATAATCTATTGAAAATCCAATTCTGTTTACCAGAATGCCATTGACGAGTCGGACTAATAAGGTTTGGACAAGTGCGAAGCCGGCAAGATCTACGGAACTTATGTGCCCGATAAACGACTGCGTCACGACTATGGTCCCAAACAAAGAAACCCTCGATATTACACTCGGCAACGCAACCCTCCAAATCTTCTTCGATTCGTCGCAAACTCGTTTCTTCAAATCACTACCATCACCATTTTCTGGTCCTGAACTTAGCAGAAGCAGCCCCTCTTGAATGTCATTATCCATTAATCCTGCGTGACACGTGGCAATTAGTGAACTAATTAACCAGGAGATAATATAACTGAAGGGTTTTCTTGCAGTTCTTCAAGCTTCTGCACAACTACAAAGTCAAATTCAAGCTGTTGGGATTAATGATTTTGAATTCTTCATTTGTATAAACTAATAATTCATGTGACTTTGAGTTCATAAATCAATATTTGTTTAATATTCAATAATTTTTAAATAAATAAAAATCTGATTGGATCGATCAATTTGATCCGTCATTGACCAGCAACTCGGATCTAATTAAATGCTAAAAAAAAATGAAAATAAAAAATGATTTAATAAAATTATTAAATGTAACTAACAAGGAAATTGATTGATACTGTAAACTCGTGCGTCTCGTGTCTATTTTCTCTCTCTCTCTCTCTCTCTAAGATAAATGACGAAGTTAAAATGTAATAAAAATAATACTCATGCATTAAACTCCTAAAAATAATACTACTGGAGTAATATTTATGCAGCAACGCACAACTAACATTTATTTATTAAATGCCATTATATTTACAAAAATAAATTGATCCAAAAAAATACATCTTACAAAAATCACAACATGAACAAAAAAAGTCAAAAACGTCAACTATTTGGAAATCAAATCTAGCTAATCGTGAGTCGTGACAAGCTTATCTGACCTATCAAAATACGTAACGGCTAAAATAAATAATGTTTATTTTCTCCTAAGAAATAAACATTATTGATGCACATAAAAAATAAAAGAATAATAGATAATGATATTAATGTCTTTAATCAAATCAATACCACATAAATTTTATGTGTAATATTAATTTTCATTAAAAGTAATAATTACATTATTTATTTATTTATTTATATTTTAGGGTTAATCTCAAAAAGGCTAATGACAAGACATCCAACTTTTTTGTCTTTCAAATAAATCCAGTTCATTCAAACTTATTTGCAAATAAGGAAAATCCATTTATATATGGCTGCGGCTATTTGCAATACTCATTCCACTTGTGCAAGACCAAATTAAAGAAAGATTCCAAAAGATTCTATTTTATTAAGATGGAATGACAAGTATGCCCATAAATTAAATTGGCTTTTTTTTCTTATGTAAGACCAAATACAAATAATGAGAAAAAAACAAAAATCGACACCAAGGTGTCGAAAAACTATGCTACAAATCGACACTTAAGCGTCGAATTTCATAGGTAAAAATCGACATTGACATGTCGAATTTGTAGCACAAATTCAAATGTCGAATTTTATACATAAAAATCGACATCTAAATGTCGAATTTTATACCTCAAATTCGACATCTAAATGTCGATTTTTACCTGTAAAATTCGACCTGTACATGTCGAATTCGTTTGCGCGGGATTTTTTTTGGAAAATCGATATTCCAGCTAAAAAAACCCATAAATGCATACATTCTTGGGTTCTTCCATCGTAGAATCTTCTATTTTGATGTTTCCTGACTCCATATTTGTCATCTTTGTAAGATTTGTTGAGTTTTGATGATTTTGAATTTCTAGGTTTTGTGGGTTAATGGAGGAGGAAGGAGAAAGGTCTTGTGAGTTTTGAAAGATGGAGAAGATGATAGTTGGTCTTGTGGTTTTGTGGTCTTGTGATAGAATTTTTGTCTTTTTGAATTTTTGGTCTTGCATATTTGGAAATTTTTATTTTTTTTAATAAATAAGGGTATTATAGTATTTATACGTTGAAAATTTTAATTTGGTCTTGCACAAGTGGAATTAGTCTTGCATATAGCCGCAGCCTTTATATATATACCAAAATTACCATCAATTCATTGAAACTCAATTCAACTCCAATTTCATGATTTATACCTCAATTTAGCCCAATTTCACCAATTGACCAATTTTAACTTTAATTTAAATTTTGACCTCAATTTTGACCCACCACCACTGGAGACCGCCGGTCAGCCATCAGAGACCGCCGTTGACTTTTTTTTTTTTTTCTGAATTTTTTTTCCCCGTAGGTCAACCATCGTAGACTGTCGGGTCTCGGCGTTGACCTTTTTTTCTTTTTCTATATAATTTTGTTTTTTCTTAAAAAAAATATTTTAATTAATATTACTGTCTAGCCTGCTAAATTACCGTCTCTGGCAGTTATTTAACTGTCGGAGACAGTAATTTAACTGTTGATTAACTTTTTTTTTTTGAAATTTTGTTTTTTCTTACAAAAAAATTATTTTAATTAATATTACTGTATTGGCTGCTAAATTACTGTCTCAAACAGTAATAATACTGTTTGGGACAGTAATATTACTGTTCGGAAGTATAATATTAGTAATATTACTGTCCCAAACAGTAATATTACTGTTTGAGACAGTAATTTAGCAGTCAAGACAGTAATAATATTAATTAAAATATTTTTTTCTAAGAAAAAAAAATAAAATTCAACGCCGGAGACGGCGGTCAACGGCGTTTGACCGACCGGACCAGAAAAAAAAACTTAGAAAAAAAAAAGAGTCAACGCCGGAATCTAGCAGGAAAAAAAAAATTATTTTCTGAAAAAAAAAATCAAAAAATTATTATTTTGGGGGTTAATGTGATATATTTGTTTAAATTGGGGGTCAATGTGTAATATTAAAAAAGTTAGAGTATAATGGATGAAATTGATAAAACTTATATTATTGAGGGTATTTTAGACTAAAGACATGAGAATGGGTTTATTTGAAAGAATGTTTTTTTTTTGTGGACCAATGTGCATTTAAGTCCCTTGTGATGGACCTTTTTGTCATTCGCCCTATTTTTTGTGTTGGTGGTATTGAAGTAAGAAATAAACGGTATTTGTTTTCGCCGCTTCCATCAAAATATGGTTAATTCATTTTTATAGGTGATTCGTGCACGACATTCTAAAACTTTTGCACTCAAATATGAGTAAATATAGTGATACGATAAGATACAATAATTACTACCTTTGTTGTGGTGGTGATTTGTGGATTTTCAACACAATTATGGGTGATTCGTGCAATTTTCGCATATTTTAGGATGACCTGTGCAATTTTCAGCATATTTGTATTGATTTGTGCGATTTTTAGCACATTTTAAAGCAGGAAAAAAAAAGTGCTTAAGATGAATTTTATTGTTTTCTTCCAATCAAAACTAGGGGTGAGAAAAAAAACCGAAAAATCGAAAAACCGAACCGAAAAACCGAAAAATCGAGCTGTTTTAAACCATACCGAATAGCAAACCGTATGTACGGTTTTTTATTGTTGAAATACCGAATTATTCGGTTCGGTATGGTGGGAAGGTAAAAAACCAAACCGAAAAACCGAAACTATAAAATGACTTCATTTTATATAATATATGTATTATTTTACCCTAATATTTATTTTATATCTTTCAATTACTTGTCTCATTCTAAGCATTTGTTCATAAATTGAGACATTGTATTTTATTTATTTAGTAAGTAAAAATTTACTTGAGTTCATGGTTTTAATAATGTGGTAGATGAAAGTAGGAAAAAAAAATTAAGCATAATACATCATCCACATTACGTTAAGTCCTATGAAATTAAAGATTTTATATTTTCATTGCATTAGTAAGTTCTGAAAGTAATTGTAATTGTATTTTTTTGTTTGTACAACTTGAATATATATTGACACTTGAACCGAAAAATAACCGAAACCGAACCGAAAAAAACCGAAACCGAAAGAAACCGAACAGATAAAAAACCGACATACACGGTTTTTAATTTTACAAAAACCGATATATTCGGTTCGATTCGGTTTTTGGCTAAAACCGAACCGACCCGACCCGTGCACACCCCTAATCAAAACCAACAAATTTGTCCTGTATGACATAAATCAAAAACATTTTATATTATATTAGCAAAGGTAATAAAACCGACACTAGCATTTTACAATATCTCACCACTGAACAGAGAACATACAAAACAATTATTTCTAATTTTCTCTCACTTGTTTATTCCTTCAAAAAAAAAACAAAAAAAAAAAAAAGGAAATAAACAAATTCAACCTGCTAATCATCCTACACAGATGCTATAGAAATTTCAGTTCAATTCTTTTCGAAATACGAAAATTTGTCGATCACGTGGCAGCTTCAGAGTTACCATTAGGTTCTTCTTCCACAACCCATCTCTTAACTCTCGTTCGAGCAATCAAAACCTACATACACACAACGGTACTTTAGAGAGATTATTCAAATTAAAAAAAAAAAAAAAAATCGTATTCTTGAAAAAGAAAACGAGGACTAAATTTAAAAGACCTGTTTATCCCAATCTGTTCTTTGGGTTATTATCAATAGAATGACCGTTTGTATGAACGTCCCGATCAGCATTCCAATCCAAACGCCCTGTATACAAAAAAAAAAATAGAAAAAAAAATCATTAAGCTTGGGATTTTCAATTTTCATAGATTATATATGTAACTAATACATACAATGCAGTACTGATATAACTCACCTCGACTTGTAATTTGAGGAAATAACCGAGCACAAGTCCACAAGGAATTCCGATCAAGTAATAGCATCCTATGTTAACATATACCACAACACTCTGCCATCCAGCCCCAATTGCAACCCCTTTCCGTATTTGATAAATTTAACATTAATTGGTTTCTCGAGTTTCGACAAAAAGTTTAAGGTGGCAATATATATATATATATATATATATATATATATATATATATATATATATATATATATATATATATATATATATATATATATATATATATATATATATATAGGACTCACCAGAAAGAACTGGTTGAACACTATTCATTAGCATCGAAAATGCCAGAAGAGGGGACAAGTGAGCCACCTCAGCAGCCACGTTAGGATCTTTTGTGAATATATAAGCTAGACGTTCGCGGAAAAAGAGGAAAAATACAAATAAAACGAATCCTATGCCGAACGAAGTTAGGACAATATTCAAAATCGAGAACTTTGCAGCTTTCGAGTCTCCCTTTCCAAGCTCATTCGAGACACGAACACTACAAACAGAGAGTACTGTTAGGGGAAACTGGTAAAAGTTTGCAATAAATATCTACGAATTCTGTCTTAATTAATACCTCGCTGCAGCCAAGAACCCGATAGATATCATCATTTCCCAACCATTAATGTTTAGACTGCAACATTAACAAAAACGAGAAGAGAAAATCAAGAATCGATTTCCAATTTCCGTTTTCGAGTGTAAAATAACTGAAAAGGATAATGAAATTAACAATACCAGATCGAAAGAGCGTCGATTTCAACCTCTGCGTTCTTTAAATTTCCAGTCAAAAGAACTAGAATAGCGTTGTACCAAAGTTCAAGACTATCGCCACCGGAAACAAAGAGAAAAGAAAACGATAGTAAAGGAGCTATAAATACGATAAGTACGAATTACGAAAATCAATGCAAGGAAAAGTCTTGATTTCTTATTGAAGCAATCAGTGTATTGTTTCATAATTGATCTCAATCGTAGTTTCCTCCGTGGATCATACAAGGGAAGTAACTTAGCATGCATATGAACTACAAAAACTTAACCATCGAACATTAAATAACTCAACGAGTACGACAAAAAACTTTCTCACCAAAGCATCGCACCGGACGACAACGAAAGCTTGATGACCGGCCAAAGATCCGTAAGCGCCAAGGTCGTAAAACCCGTCCACGTGTCCTTACATCCTCCACACATGACAAACACAAGCTGACCGATATTCGGGATCCAGTACGCCAAAATGGTGGAAATCATCACACCGTTCACACCGTAATCGTACTTAACTGTCAGAAGCCAACACAAGAAAACATGGATCGACAACGAAAGTGCAGCTAAATAAGAGATGATCAAGTTCTTGCTCTGCGATTGCAAGAACATTTGGCAGCTGAACGACACGATAAACGAGTATATAACCGGGATGAACCATATCGCGATCCGACCCGCTTCCTCTGCAATGGTTGCATCCTGCCCTAATGCTTTCAGAATAGGGGTGGCAAAAATGTAAATTGGGAGCAGTAAAGTTGTGATCACAATTAGAATTAGCCATGATCTCTGAAGGTATATTCCGAGCATGCGGTATTGCTTTGCGCCGTAGGCTTGTCCGTACAGGGTTTCTGTACCACTGGCTAACCCTAACTACACAATTTTGGGAACACAAATTGAATTTAAAAAAAAAAAAAAAAAAAAAAAATTCTGAAAGCAAAATTAAAAGGAAAAATTGAAGTAATACCAGTAAGCCATTAGCGAATCGAGTGAGGAGAGTGAAAACGAGAGCGTAGGCGGCGAGATCGGTGGCGGCGATTTGGCCGACGAAAGCTTGGCTGATGACATTTATTCCGAACGTTGAAAATCGGGTGAAAATTCCCGGGGCGGCGACCGCCCACATTTTCTTCGTCTCGACCCATAGTTTCGACTTGAAATTCTCCTCCTTCGTCGCGTGATTCTCGGGTTGTAAGAGATTTACGTTGCTGTCATCTTCCATTTCTACTTTTTTTTTTTTTTGGTTTCTTCTGTGAAGGATTGGATTAATCGTACATGAAGAATTACAACAGAGTTTGTAGCGGAAGTAAAACAACTAAGTAGAAAGATCGCAACTTTTGTTGAACTGCAGAGGAGGAAGGTAGAGTATGTGGTTCACGTAGACGAAGAAGAAGACAACACACTGTGATTTTGACTACTGATGAAGGGGAATTAATAGTTTTGATGTTTGTGGTCCCCACTTCATTTAATAGATACTAAATAGATCCGACCCATTCCTTCGACCCGACCCATTTTAGTTTATGATTTCATTAAATTTTAATTCAAAAACAAAAATTATTGTATTTTAATTCCCATCCGATCCTTACGATTTTCACCCTTTTATCAGACTATTAATTAGATATCATATTTTTGTAATCTATTTTCTTCAATCTAACAATTCAAAATTAGGCTATATTCATTCACCCCCTAATGACAGACCGACAAACGTACAGTCACTGACGGAACCAGAATTTTCAATTCGCACGCGAGGAGCATTAAAAAAATTCTAACGAAGGGTACTTTGGGAAATATTAGGGGTGGCCGTGGCCCCCTTGACATAAATTTGTTAGCAAGGGAAATAAATTCAATTAAATAGCATTTAATTATCCACCTAAAAGTGAAGGCCAGGGTTTTCATTTAATTTGGAAATATATAACAAATTTTGAAATGTCATACTAGGAGACAATAGTACGTCAATAATGTAGTGGTTGATAAATATGTATGTAGTTGTTGTAATCGTGGCACAAGTGTATACATATATACTCCATATTATAACTAGAAATTGCCAATTTGACCCATATGAATATTTATGTATTATTGGTGAGTCCAGGAATTTGATTCGGGGTGTGTTTAAAATTTCTATGAGGCCCTCGAAAATTATTTTAGAATTTTTTTGTTACAAAATCAGAAATTAGCAAAAGAAAAAATTATTAGAGCTTTTTTTGCATTAATTTGAATTCCGGTGGGCTAATTAATAAAATTTGGATGGATTATATATATATATATATATTCCTAAATCCAAAATAGGAGATGCTAATGAGTAATGAGGGTTGGACCGGTTGGTATGTGGTTTTTTTTTTTTTTTAATGGAGGTTGGTATGTGGTTATTTAGTCACGTGGCAGTTAACAATGGGTCCATTCTCCAACAACTAAATTAAAGTACCTTTATTTAGGTTATTTTATATGTTTTGTAAGTGTTTTTATAAAACAAATATTTGCTTTTATTTTTCTTAAAATAATTTGTTTTAAGGTATAATGCAAATGCTCCCGGTGTAGCATAAAATAGATCAGCCCAACAATGTTGAATTTTTGTATTTGTTTAATATTCTTTGTGCTATTTTTGGTATGTTTTTATTTCCTTTTCTAAATACTTATATTTTGATCAATAAAATATTCATATAGTTTTCTATATTTTTAATTGAATTTTGAAGTTTATTAATTAATGCAAATAACTCATTTTTGTGGCATTTTATGAAGTGTCCATTAATATACGATGAAGGATATTAATCAATTCATGGAGGGTGAGAAAGGGGAGATACACATTGCCTATTGTAGAGGGCAATATTGATAAATGATAACACAATCTGAGTTTGGTTAGGGCGTGTTAAATGGCGCGAATCTCCCACATTTGAAGCAACAATAAGAAATAAAATTAATAAGGGCAAATACGGGCCGGCCACCTCTGAAGTATGGTCAAATTACGAAAAAAAAACCCTCTTGTTTGGAAAATGACGGTCATCCCCTCTTTTTAAATAAAATTTATGTAATTCGATTATTTACCGAACCAAATCGTACATTCAGTTCGGTAAACGGTATGAAATGCTGGCGTACCGAAATTTCGGTTCGATTTTACCGATTTAACATCCCTAAATCTACCTCTAGAGGGGTATTTTCGTAAGATAATACATAGTTGAGAGAGGTGCGTGTAATTACTCAAACATGAGGGGGTTTTGTAATTTGACCATAACTCAGGAGGTGGCCGTAATTTACCAAATTTGACCACTCGTCCGTGGTCTAGGACTCTAGGTGCACCACCTGGAATGCCCGTCTTTGTTTATGCAGTTACCTCTCCCTGTAGTCGCACAATGTTCGATTTTTAAAACTGGATGAACCGAAGCATTTCGAATTTCGAGTGCACTTATTACCATCATTCGACGAACCGCCACAGCCAGTTCGACTCCTCATTGGTACGAAAGAAGACTTCTAGAGGTACAAGGTTTATTTGTTAGGAAACAACTTGGCAGAAATTATATAGCAACTAAATTATGAATAAAATATACTAGATAATATGATTACAAATTATATATTGAGCTACAAATATGGTAATATTATTTTGAGGACTTACGAAAACATATTAATTTTAAAATTCGGAAATATTTTGCTTTTGAAAACTTACTTATTATTATAATGCATTATAATATTGAACATTAAAATGCAATAATATCAGAATATAATAATCTGAGGTTGATTTTTTTTTCTTTAGATTTTTGAACTTATTTATTTTGTGCACAAAACGTACAACGACTAGCGAAAAAAAAAATTAACTAAAAATATAGGGGCTATTTGTCAAACACCCCTCATTCAATTTGGACTTCTTGATAAATCCATTTTTTTAATTAATATTTGTTATAAACCCAATTAACTCTAATTATCCAAAATGCCCTTATTTACTATTACTGAAAATTAATATATTATATTATTGTGGAAAAATCAATCCATTTTTGGTAGATATGCAAATCCTCCTATTCTCTCCCCATCTCACACTATCCCCTATTATCTTTTCTATGACCTATCACACATCTCACGTTAATTTTAGTTTATGCTTTCCCATTTTTTTTAATTTTTTAATAGTTTTTTTTTTACAATTTAAAACAAAAATTGTTTTTTCTTTCTTAAGTGTTTTAAATGGTTTATATTTAAAAAAATTTAAAATCCACTACATACACATCGAAAACCATTAAATTTATCGAAAAACACTATGAAATTAAAGTGAAAATTTACTATAAAATAAGCATAATCTACATTAATATTAACGTAATCCACTATTAAATTGGTATACTCCACTATTAAATTAGTGTAAACCACTCTTAAATTAGTGTAATTCACTACATGTTCATCGAAAACCACTCTGTGTATAACAGGTATGTAACATGAAAACCACTATATATAACAACTATGTAAACATGAAAACCACTCTGTATAACAGCTATGTAAACATGAAAATCATTATGTATAATTACAAATTTGTTTTCTTGCTCGGATAAACAACATAACGTTCAAGCAAAACAAACATGTTCATACATCTGAGCAAATAAAAACGGTAGATTAATATATATATATATATATATATATATATATATATATATATATATATATATATATATATATATATATATATATATATATATATATATATATATATATATAAATGAGTGATAACCCCCTAGTTTTGAAAATATATAAGAGGAGGTCCAATGATTTTTTCTACCCTAGTCAAAAACCCAAATTTTGATCTTAATTTGTCAAACCCCCCTGAGACCATGTGATACGACTGATTTACCCTTAATAGGCTAATATGCAGTTTTTGGGAAATAAGGTCATTCCCGATATCTCTCATTTGATTCTCCAGATAAACCCTAATCTTCTCCCCACCCACATCCCCTCCGCCTCCAAGAGCTGCTCCACCATCTAGAAATTAGGTAGAATTTTATTACCCTGACACCAGAAGCACTAGCTTTGTTAAATCCATTTTCTTAATTGCACCGATTAAGATGATGGACCATAAAGCAATAATCAATCCCTTTATATTTTCCGACCACACCCCCCTGTATGAATCCGACCCCGTGTCCACAACCGCCGCCCACCTCCATACACGTCGTCGCCGCCGCAACCATCTTCACACAATTTAAAAAAAAAATCCAAACCATCTCATCTTAGAGAAGGGAAAGCCGCCGTCGTCGCTGCCGATCCACCCTTCGCAAATCCGCATGATTTCGCAAGCGCCGCTCTTCGATTCGACGGAGAAGATGAAGAACGGTGTCGTTTCAATGGCGTCGGACATGTTCAAACCTCATAGATCCGTTCTTCTCCGGCGGATCCGTTCGCCTTGGACCCCTCCAATCGCCGCCGCTACTGAGAAACTATTGATCAGATTTCAAATACTTTTTTTTATTCTCGACATCGATTTCAGTGATCTTAAATCACCCTTCTCTGGTACACTCTCTTACAGTTCTTCTCTATTTACATATTACACGCATTAAAACGTGTGTATGTGTGTATATAATAAGCATCATACATGTTTATTTATGGTTGATTGTTGGTGAAATACACTAGATCTAGGATTTTATTTTGTTGAGAACACTATTTTTAAGTGTAATGTGGGAATCAGAAGTCCGATCTTATTGTGTTTCTTTGCTTCCAAACAAAATAGAGACACTCAATGTAGGTTTGGAGTTTGAAGATGCAAATGATGTGGTTTTCTATGTTATTGGCTGAAGTGTCTAATGGTTATTATGTCCTTAAAAGTCAACTCTCAAATGTGCATAATTGCATTTTCCATTTTTATGTTCTTTTTCTCTAACTCGTATTTTTTTGTCACATGGATTGTTGTTTTTGCTACTTCTATACAGTAAGGAATTATGGGGAAAATTGTGCTATGAAGTGAAATTCATTCAGACTATAGGACACTATGGATGACTATAGTCATATATAGTAATGTTACTACATGTTACTATAGTCATATATAGTAACATATAGTCATGTCTTAGTCATATATAGTAACATATAGTCATGTCTGGATTATGTGGTTTTTTTTTAATGTAGAGTGATGATGATGATGATTTGTTAGTTTGTTGAAGAACATATGCATAGATCATTGTGTATTTTGATCTATATTTTGAATCGATGGTTTGAAATTTGAGGATCAAGTGGATGTGATTTCTCTTATGTGTTCTATCTTTTTGGCTAATCGAGCCGACGAAAAATATTTGTGCTCGGTGAGATAGTGTTCAAATTTATATGTTATACACAGTGTCTTTGACATATGAAATTTTGTTGTGCAGGATGATGAAAAATCCGTATTACGAAGAGAGAAAGAAGCAGATAAAATGAGTATACAAGCTTGAGCCCTCCTTCTTGCATTTCTTTTGATGGAAAGGTTTAATAGTTTTTTGCCATAGGCTCGTGTGAATTCTAGTTTCGTTTAAATAATTTTTTTTACCATGTTTCTAACGATTTTTGATTTATGGTTTTTTTTTTCCAATAAGAGCACGGGTAATGCAATTGCAGAATGTTTTTCTCGATCGTAACTTGGCTGTACTTGTTTCAGTGTAGGAGAGATTTGCGTTATCAAGTCATATACAGTGACACGTGGTTATATACATATAGTCATATATAGTCACGTGTAGTCATATACATGTAGTCATATATAGTCACGTGTAGTCATATACATGTAGTCATATATAGTCATGTGTAGTCATATACATGTAGTTATATATAGTCACGTGTAGTAACTCGTAGTAATACATATTGTTATATATAAGCTATATAAGTTATGTGTTTTTTCTGATATATAGTGATGTTGATGATTGTGTTTTTCCAATTTTTTGTTGGGTATTAATTAATTTGTAATATCAAGATTTAAATTGTGAATTTTTGTTTTTGGGGTGTAGATGAAGTTTTTTTATATAATCATATGTAATATATATACAATAGTCATGTGTAGTCAATTTCAATACAGTAAATTTATCAAAAAATTGAAACAAAATTAAAAATTAAAAATTAAAAAAATTAAAATTTAAAAAAATTAAAAAATTACAAAAAATTAAACAATTTTAAAAAATTAAAAAAATTAAAAATACAACAGAGGTATATATAAAAAATAATAATAAAAAAATAATTTATAATTTTTTATTAAAAAAATATGATAATATGATAAATGCAGGTCTAAATGCTAATTGCAGTTGACCATAATGCTGAATACAGTTAGCAAAAATACTGAATGCAGTTGGGCACAAATTGGATATAAGGGCACAATAGTACTTTTGCCTCTCCAGGGGGTTATCTCAAATGAAGAATTTTAGGGGTGGACCTATCCCTATATATTTTCCATATTAAGGGTGTATATCAAATGGACCCATATATATATATATATATATATATATATATATATATATATATATATATATATATATATATATATATATATATATATAGGGTAAATTACAAACACCCCCCTGAGGTATGGTCAAATTACAAAAACCCCCCTCTTGTTTGGATAATTACATCTACCCCCCTCAACTATGATTTTTTCTTACACATCCACCCTTATTGTGCCAAATTCAACATAATCATCTAGATTCCGTAAAATGTGCTCTAGTTTGTACTCGTTTTGTGTAAAAATACAGTTTCCGATGCACCACAAACTGATATATACAAGTTAAAAATCACATATTATGATCATCTTGCTTCATAATGTAGAGTTTGAATGGGATAAAACGGGTACTAAAGTGATAATATTCCATATAATCTCGAAAATTCCACTAAATTTGGGGAGTTGAGGGGGTGGTTGTAATTATCCAAACAAGAGGGGTGTTTTTGTAATTTGACCATACCTCAGGGGGTGTTTGTAATTTACCCTATATATATATATATATATATATATATATATATATATATATATATATATATATATATATATATATATATATATATATATATATATATATATATATATATATATATATATATATATATATTGTCTTCTTAAAATGATAAAACCACATCTGCACAAACTTTCAACAAATAGAGAGAGAAAGAGGGGATGTCATTAAAACGGGTAATTAATTCCCTAATTATTAGCATCCCTTAATTAGAAAAGATATTATATATCTTTTAATATTAAAATTAAATATACATTATTTTTTAATTAGGGGTATAATGGTGATAATTAAGTGGTTTTAATTAATTAAAATTATTTTGGATTTATCTTAAAAATGTAAAATAAAATTGGGCTCATTGTAATGACACTTGTGTAATTAGGGGGTTTTGTCAAATTTTCCCAAAAATATAAGGCGGGTGTATATTTATTTAAAGTTGAAAATATTGTAATTTTTTTTATGAAATTTATTTTTCAATGTGGTTAGATATGAACTTGAAAATAATAATTACATAATAATTGGTTTTTACTAATTCCAATATTTATGTTTTTACAAATTCGAACCTTTCGTCATGGGAACTTCCCAACTGTAGACCCTTGCAACATTTCGTGTTATTTATATAAAATAAATTTCAATTATTTAATTAATCATAACTAATTTTGCCAACCAGCCACCATAAGAATACATAAATCCATAGACAATAGTCATAAACTATTCACTATTAAAGCCACTTCATGATTTTCTCTACATAAACGAGAAATACGAAACGAAAAAAAAAGGCAGACGAAATACACGAAAAATCACGAGCAAGTATAGTGAACAAACGAAACCCTTCTTTCACTTTAGAACAACAGTTCAGATTCTAAGGTTTATCAGTACATATTACCTCTTAAACTAGTAGATCGAGAACAGCAAAACAAGTGTGTGAACTGTGAAGTGAAATTTATCTTCTCAATTAACCGAATAAAGCCCACAAAAAGCTATTTCTAAATAATAAATTACTTCAATAGGTGTTTCAAATATCGAAAAATTGAATTTTGTACCAGGAAATTAATTATTCCTCAGTCAGTGCGTTTTCAGACGCGTCCTCCTCCACACTGGCTTCACCGACTTCCTCTTGAACTACTGATTGGGCCCCACCTTCCGGTTTAGTGGGTCCCGGCCCAGCTGAAACCTTCACCATTGATGGTCGCAAAAGTCTGTCACCAAGTTGGAAACCCTTTCTGTATTGTTCGATAATAATGCCGTCTTCGTATTCTGTCGAGTCTTCGCGCATTATAGCTTCATGTAGCTTTTGGCAACAGATAGTATGGTTAATGTCAGACAAAGAAAAACATGTTCTATAAGAAGTATATTTAGAATCTAACAAAAGAAAAATAAAAGAAGTTCAAAGGCTAATTTACACCTAGATTACAAACGAACGATCTTACAATAACCAAAAAAGAAGGCCGTAAAAATATATTTCCGACAAACGAGGTAAAATGTAAAGGCTTCTGCAAGATTTAAGACGTCAAACACTATCTCCTGGTCATAAACTCACCGAGCTGGCTCAAACCCAATCGAGATTCGAGAATATAGTTTGAGTTAAAAGCGTATCCAGGTCTCCTTAAAACCTGAATAAGCTTTATACAGCTTCTCAAAGAGTTCATCTATTACTCGACTGTATTCTGAGCCAACTCGGAGGTTTACCTGCATTGACCCAAATGACCAGAGAGCGATTGTAAATAACAAGGCCATCGAAAAATAATATTTTTTTAGAAACATAACATCTTTATGACTATATTCGTCAGAAAATTGCTCTATACCCGTTAACCCCCACCTATTAGCATTATTTGCTGTCATTGAAATAAATACCTCAGTAAAATAATAGGAAACTTACCATGGGATCGAATGGTTTCCCCACAGTCTCCACAGGAACAACACCAAGTGATCCAAGAATTTCTGCAAACTGTTTGGATATGCTCTGATAACTGTTATTGATCTTCTCCTCTCCTTCGTTTTCGATTTTAATTTGGGCTTTAGCTCGTTCGAAATTATCCAAAACGGGCAACAAACTCTCCACAACTTCACCTTTTGCGTTTGTCACAAGTGAAAGACGTTCTCTCTCTGTTCTCTTACGGAAATTGTCGAAGTCAGCACTGATTCTAAGAACTCTGACCTTCTCATCGGATAGTTCTTCGGATAAAGCGGCCACCTTACTCTCGAGATCAAGTTTCTCATCCTCGATCGATTTAAGAAACGATTCCACTTCAGCCACTTTTGAATCGTCGTTGTTTGCTAAAGCCTCTTTGTACAAATTTAGAGAAGCTATGACAACAGAACTAGACTCTTCGATAACTGTGTCATCACTCTCACTCGAATCATCAATATCAATGGCACCATCTGTGTTCTCCTGTTCATCGAAGTAAAAATCATGAAGTAAAATTAACTTCTTTTCTGGCAACTGAAACATTTGAATTGATTTTACTTATCCGTATTTTCAACAATAAAGAAACTATAAATGGTTGCTATCTAAATAAACCTAATATCGGTGTAGTGAGTGTTTAGTATGTGATGGTAACAAGTGAAAATGGATACCCCGACACATAATCTTGCAAATCGAATAAGAGAAAATTGCCAGTGCCAATTTTGCAAGAGAAGCATGTTGAAAAACGTCGACACATAATTTATTATTTTTTTTTCTAGCTAAGTAATGTTTGTGAACTTGCTGATGGCACAGTTGCTCAATAATACCATTTTTATACTTCACATACTATAAGCTTTTGCTGTTGAGAACTTAACCACCATACGAAATTTCACGTAAGCAAGATACTTTACAGTAATAGATAGAACATATTTTCCCGATAATTTTGAGCTGCCGTTGCTTTCATTACGTGAAGTCTAACATTACGCTTCATTCCAACAAAATTATCAATTGCAACTTTTTTCGCCCTGTATCACTGTATCAAATGATTTAAGCTCAAACCTACGACTATAGTTAATTGCTAATTAACTTTAAACTTCAGAAGAACTGCTAATTAATGAATTAACATGAACGCACACCAGCACTCGGTAAATTAAGTAAAGGAAGAATCATCAATTGCGCAGTTCAGTTACATCTATATCGCATCATTCCTCGTGTTTCTGTGTGTGTGTGTGTGTGTGTGTGTGTGGGATATACACTGTTTTCTCTACCAAGAGAAAGCAATGTAAGCTAAAAACAGAACACGTTAACGAAACAAGTTTCGTATCGGAAACAACAGTGCTCGAAGAATCCCCTTCCATTAATCTTGTAGTATTGTTCATCACAAATTACTTACGAAAATAATGGAATAAAATAGCAAATAATCGAACTTTCAATAAGAAATGCGACATCCCAAAGAAGAAACATATCAATTCAACAGAGGCCAAAAAATACGAAAATTAAAATAAAAAATTAAAACAGAATAAACAGTTCACATAATGAAAAAACATAATTACCTCAATTTCGGGTTCGGATACGGATCCTTCGACCGGGTCCTTCTCCTGGATCTCCGTTTCGGCCTCCGCGGTTTCTCCATTAGCAGCAAAGGTCAACAATTTCTTCGCTGAGCGGCTAGGCAACACGACACTACTCTGCTTGTAAATCCGACACCTTATCACTGGAAATCCATTGGATATGAAGGAAACGCGCGGGAAATTGAGCGATTTGAAGGAGGAAGCACCGCCTCCGGCGGTGCTGCAGAGATACGCCGCCGGTGTAGTGAAGGTAGGTGGCGTTTTTAACACAGAGGTGGCCATTGGAGTGAGAGAGAGAGGAGAGAGAGAGAGGATAAAAGGTGGGAGGAACAGTAGCGGATTGAATATGAGGGTTTAATGTGTATAGATCCTATCGCCACTATTTAATTTTATATATACTAACATTTTAAAAAAATAATATCATATGCTTTTAGAAATGTAATTCAAATATATAAATATTCATTGAATTTTATATATATATATATATATATATATATATATATATATATATATATATATATATATAAGTTTGTTTTTAATTAAATCAAATTATGTTAATTTAATTGTTAATGTATATTGTTGCTATTGTTGATATTTAACTTATATTTTGAAATTAGGGAAGTACACGAGTTGATCAAACAGAGAATGCACGAACTTGGTCTTTCTGATGATGGGTGAGTTTGAGCTTATTTTCAATCGTTCGAAAGATCACGAGTCGTACTGTAAGTTTTTTTTTTTTTTTATGTATGTTTTGATATAAATATAAATATATACAAAAATACTAGCAATAATAATTAAATGGAAATTGATAGTTTGATAAATGAGAATAGACAAAATGGAAATTGATAGTTTGATAAATGAAATCTGAAATTATATATATATATATATATATATATATATATATATATATATATATATATATATATATATATATATATATATATACGGGTCGGTTCTGGGTCGGTTCCAATAAAACCCGTAACCCGACCCAGAACCATCCAGTTCTAGAAACTTAAACCCATTACCCGACCCAAAACTATTTAGCTGACACATACCCGCCCCAAACAGGTCGGTTCCGGGTCCAAGACCCGCCAAACCCGTACCCATTGCCATCCCTACATAAATTCAACATTCTTAGTCCATTTTGTCAAATTTTTGTTAAAACTAACGGAATCAAGTGTGTGCCTAACTGGCGTACTAACGGTAAGTTGAAATTAATTGAAACATAAGGGATCAAATGTGTTTTTTCTGAACATAGATGATGGAATATGAAATCGATGCAAACTTGAGGGGTCAAAACTGTAATTTCCCGAAAAATAGGTTTGATCGAGCTCAACTCGTACTAAATTTTATTTAAATATACTTATGCTCGAGTGAACGACCGACTCAAACTTAATTCATTTACACTCCGATAAGAAATGGAGTACTAGTAAGTTCGAATTAACGATCGAATTATTGAATATGTTTGATTTCATTCTAATTTTCTTTGAGCCTTGCATAATAATGCTCTTCTTGTGCAATTCTCATACTCGTGTTTCTTTCTTCAAAATATTTACTAATATATGAAAACATGATTTTATTATGATATGTAAGATTAATAATCATTTAAATATAGTTTTGTCTAAGAGCAAATGTACTTGGTCACAATTCAAATGGCCAAAAAAACTTTATTAAATAGTGCGAAACATCTAGAATGTACTTATTGAAAAGGAATAATGGAATATACGTACACAAATTAAAATCATAAACAAATAGCATTTGTTTTAATTCCAAATTAAAAGTAATGTACACATTAATCATGGATCTAAATCTCACCCCTTTAATTACTGAAGCGACAAGCAAATTATTCTGACTAGATCTCAATTCTCAAGTATGCAATTTTACGCATAAATAAATTCTAAATTATTCATTTATTTTTTATTTTTCATAATTAATTTATGCACTCATCCATGCTTGTTTTGGAGTTACTTTGAACAACATTTTTTAATATATTAATTTATTTAAATAAATCTTTAATAGTAAGAACACAATAAATATATAGGTGGAGTGCAATACATATATTGACCTTGCCAAATGGTCAAGTGCAAGAAAAGTTGACTTGCATATAACAAATGCTACTCCATTTTTTTTTTCAAGAAATATCTATAAATAAAATAAAAAACTTAAAAGAATAATATAAAATATGTAAATTATATTATGTGTAAGATTTTAAATTTCAATTTATATATATTTTCTTCCTTGACAATTAGTCCTTCTTTGTACATTTTATCACACTTCGGGTTTGAAAAAGGTATATTTCAAAACTATAGTGGTAATATCTGAATAACATAGAAGTTTAAGGGCTTCCCTATAATTAACACTGAAAACTTTTACTGGGAATGGGGGAGTACGAAAATTAGATTACTGCCAGGACAATAACTCTCCTTCCAGACTGACACACAGTCTCTAAAAAACGGAGCACACCAAGATCCAACCTGGCGTTAGCATTTTCGAACAACAATAATACTTCCGAGTAGAGAGAGAGAGAGAAGAGAGAGAGAGAGAGGAGAGAGAGACAGCTGATTCAGAGTTCTGTTCTCTCAATTACATTTGAAAAAAAATTAAAACACAATCTCTCTCTCTACTGCTCAATAATTCAGCACAGTGCTTGATTTTCTCTCTCGTTCTTTTTTTTTTTTTTTTTTTTTTTTTTTTTTTTTTTTAAATCAAAGATTGAATTTTTATTGTGAAAAATGAGTAGCAGCAAAAGAGAAGAAGAGAGAAACGAGAAAATAGTGAAGGGTCTTTTGAAGCTCCCTCCCAATCGCCGATGCATTAACTGCAACAACTTGGTAATATATTTTTTTTTTTTAATTATTAATTTCTTAATCTCATTTCAATTTATTTTTTTTGTGCTTCAGTTTAATTGAATGAATAGTTTATAGTTGTGTAATATATTCTTTTATTCTTAGTAATTATTTTGCAATTTGTTTGTTGAATCTAAACATTTTTTCTATGAATCTATTCATGAGGGAAATTACAGAAAAGCTTGAATTTTTATGTTTTGGATTCATATTTTTTTTTATGTAATTTTGGATGTAATTATTTTTTTTTTGAATATTTATATATTAAATTATATGGGTGCAGGGTCCTCAATATGTGTGCACAAATTTTTGGACATTCATTTGTATTACATGCAGTGGAATACAGTAAGTTGTTCATCTTCTTCTTTCGTGTTTCGATAAGCCTACTTTTCGAAGTAATCGATTAAATTGTTATTTATGGTTGACGAATCTCTCTTTCAAATGTTATGGTTGATGATCATATATATAGCTTTTCGAAATATCGATTAAGTTGTTATTTATGGTGGTCAAAGCTTTCGTTTCATTTGTATGATTAATGATCGTATAGGGCACCTTTCGTCTAATCGTTGCGCTACTTAGTCACATAATTGTTAATTCGATGGACGAAAGAAATTCAACTGGTAAGTACTAATACCCGTAGTCGTTTAGAATATATTTTGTCGAGAGACTTTGGAAGATTATATTGGAAAAACTCTACGAATTTTCTGTACTCGAGATACATGAAATTTGATTTATGTGAATGTGAGTAATTCGTCGAAAAACTTGTGATTATGGATCAGTGTGCTGCTTTATGTTTGATAAGCTAAGTCATACTTACCTCCATTTTGTTCAGTGGCGAAACTGTAATTTCTACTCTGTTTTTGTTGCAGTCGTGAGTTCACACATCGTGTCAAATCAGTTTCCATGGCGAAGTTCACCTCTCAAGAAGTGGGATCCCTTCAAAAAGGCGGCAATCAGGTAAAAATACGATCTTTGTTCTAAAATAAAATAAAATAATAATAATAATAATAAAAATAACAATCTTGTTGCAGAGAGCAAGGGAGCTATATTTGAAGGCCTGGGACCCACAGAGGAACAAACTTCCGGATAATAGGTCGGCAAAATTACGTTTCTTGATTAGATGAAAGAAGCGGTTTTTTAAAGATTGAATTTTTATTTTTTTTAACTCTTGCATCTCTGTCTTGCAGCAATGTTGATAAAGTTCGTGAGTTTATAAAGAACGTGTACGTGGATAAAAAGTATTCCGTCGAGAATTCATCCGACAAGCCTCCGAAAGATCCACAGGTTGTGCTTTTGTGACGAAGATAATTTAAATAAGGTTACGTTGCGCATGTGAAATATAAGTCTAAAATTATCGGTTACGGAATTTTCGACAGAGCTTGAGAACCAATGAAGACGAGATGAGGCGAGCGAGTTCGTATCATTCTTTCTCTCAAAGCCCGCCGTACGATTTTCAATACGAAGAAAGGCGAAACGGGAAACACGCACCTGCATTAACAAGAAAGCCTGGTTCTGATCGAGGCGTTTACGAGGGGAAGCTTGCTGGTTTCTTGGGTCCCACTTTGTTTGGTGACGGTGGAAACGACGACAGGTGTCGTAACGAGGGATCTTGTCCCAGGTTGTCGGATTACTCCGTTTCTGGTGGAAGCCCGTTTAGTGAAGCTTCTAGAGATATCTCGAATGGAGTTCCGAATAATTCGCAGGTTATTTTTTCTGTTATGTCATCTGCGTATTTGGTTTGAAGTGTTTTAGAAAGCACGACAAATGAAAACCCTAGAAAATTTTACAATTTATTTTCGGTTTCGTTTCCGACAAATGCCATTCTCTACGAAATAAAAACCGAAAATTGAATATACTTCTTGTCTAATATTTTCTGATGTATACTATATTCTCGTGTACAGACAGCTGCATCAGTTTCCGGAACCTTTGATAGTGGCTTGGACCTCTTCAGTACATCTTTTGCATCGCAAAATGTCGTTTCTACCCCTCCAACCGATACTTATTCTCAATCGCCACAAAATCCGCCGCTAGACTTGTTTGCCCCCGTGTCACAGCTTCAATCCGCCGCACGTTCCACCGAAAAGACTTCCGATTCGATAGTGCCGAACAATGGTGGATGGGCAACGTTCGATACAGCTCCGAACGTGGATCCTACGGTTAATGACAATTCTGCCCCTGCCACCATGCAGTCTTCTGATGGAAATGTTTTTCGAAATTTCAACCCATTTTCGATTGATCGAAATTCCTCCCATCAAGATTCTGCGTCAACAAATATTTTTGGGCACGAAGTCTCTCGGAATTTTGAACCAACTGTAAGTAACAATCGTGTAAGCACTGTTTCTATTTGTATTAGCACAAGGTGATTAAAAAGATCGACTCTTTGGAATTTATTATTTTTGCAATAAAATATTCTGCAGCTGTGGAATGCGTTTGACGGTTCCGATGAAGGACAGCCAATCGAAAATGTAGTAAAAGATTACGAGAAAGAAGTAGCCGCGCACTGTGCTTCTGATGCTGATAAATTTCCTGGATTAAGTGTATACGAGGTTACTGCAACATCCCTTTAAAATCGAGTTTATGCATTTAGTACCCCTGTGTTATATTGAATTGCTGAAAACCCCCTCGTATTATAGATATTAGCAAAAAGACCCCCTAAATGGTTGGTTTTTACTTTTTAGTGAGTAGTTTGCTAAAAAAATTGCATCATAAGGGGGTTTTCGCTAATATTTATAACACGGGGAATTTTTTAATAATTGTTTTTGTTCGATTAATAATTTAATATGTTCAGTATTTGATGATTAGTTTCTTTCGAAATTGCAGGACAAGATACATTCGTTTGCAAATGATCATAGGCCGATAAATCCATTCGACCTGCCCTATGATTCCGACATGGAATCTAGCTATACGGTATGTCTGTATAAGTAACGAAATACTATTATTTTTATTTTAATATTTACATTTGGTCCCGATTTCAGCTTATTCGAAATTACGTTGAAGCCACTACTTCGATATATTTCAAGAAACATATTTAAGTACATTGGTCCTTATTTTAATTATCAGTTGTGGAATATGAGCTCTTTGGAAGCTGCGTTGCCGAATAGCCAGGTGGCGGCGTCTTCCTATAATCAATCATGGTTCCAAATGCCGATTAACCAAATACCGTAAGTATCCTCTTACTTGTATATTCTTGATGTATTTTCAAACTCAAATCTTGATCTGAAATCATCGATCGTTACCTAAAAATTATGCTCGTTTTTTTTTTTTTTTACTTGTGAATATGCTGTAACAACTCGAAATCGCCATCCTTGCAGGAATATTCATGCTCAAGGAAGCACGGTTGCTTATGTTGGTGGAAATCCGTTTGCATAGCTTTCGATTTCATTTGTTAATATTTATTCGAGTGTGTGTAATAATAGCGGTTTAAAGGCTAAATCATTCATTCTAGAACATTTCCTTTTTAACTTAACACTCTGTTTATATTTTATTTCGAGAATGCTATATATCGATTTCGGGCACCGTTTTTTTTTTTTTTTTTTTTTTTTTATAAAAACTACTTGATCCGACCAAAATATTTGTCATTTTGAGCTAGCAAAAATGTATTCAAGAAAATTAATAAATATGCATGAATTAATTGTTTCACCATTACAAAAAATCTTATTAATATATTATTAAAAATCTAAAATGATATTTAGTTTGAAATTTTTTTTCTCTAAAGTGACAAATAAGGTGTGCATTTCCCAATATTATCATATGGAGTTTATTACAATTACTACCCCTATATTATATCAAATTGTTAAACAACCACCCCATGTTATTCATGGGGTTGTGTCTGTGCCATGAAAATTTGAACCAAAGGGGGGCTTTTAGCAATAAAATAACATGAGGCAGTTTTTCAGCAATTTGATATAGTATAGGGGTACTAATTGCAATAAACCCTTATCATATGATTCTTCTACAGTTGAACAAAAATCCCAATTTGTCACCTGCTTCAACCAAACTTCCCCAAACCCCAAATCACAATTCAACACAAATTAGATCTCCCCCACCGGCCAACCACCACTCCGATTCCGCCGCCGCCGCCGCCGCCCCAACCCCAGAAATGGAGGGCGGAAGCATCCTGGAAACGATCGGCCACGAAATCATCGGCGTGATGTCGCCGGTCTCAATCTGCATGCTCCTCGTCGTCCTCCTCGTCTACTCCGTGTACAACCCCTCCTCCGCCGCCGCCTCCGCCACCACCATCCGCACCGCCGCCAATTTAGTCTACCTCGAGTCGCCGAGCGACTCCACCGCGCAGAAGCTCGAGGGCGCGGTCCTGAACGCCGTCGTTTTCGTGGTCTTCCTAACCCTAGTCACCTTCCTCCTCCTCCTCCTCTACTACTACCGCTTCAACAATTTCCTCCTCTACTACACCCGCTTCTCCGTTTTCACCATCTTCTCCACCATGGGCAGCTCCATACTGATCTCCATCGTACAGAGGTTCAACATTCCAATCGACGCCGTCACTTTCTACATCCTGCTGTTCAATTTCACCGTCTTGGGCACGATTTCCGTTTTCTCAAACGGAATCCCGATCATCGTGAAGCAGAGCAACATGGTGGTTTTGGGAATTATCGTGGCTGCCTGGTTCACGCGATTGCCTGAATGGACTACTTGGGTTGTTTTGGTGGCACTGGCATTGTACGATTTAGCGGCGGTCTTGGCTCCGGGCGGTCCGTTGAAGCTGCTAGTTGAATTGGCTTCGACTAGAGATGAAGAGCTGCCTGCATTGATTTACGAGTCGAGACCGAATATAGGGAGGAATTCCGCAGCTAGGGATTCAAGTTTAGGGCTTTTCGTTGCAGCAGGACTCGGTATGTCTACTGATAATAACAATAATAACAATAGTAATAGCGGTTCGGTAGAGTTACAAGACATGTTGAGGAATGGTGATAGCAACAACGGAAACGAGGCTCGAGGAGGGGGAGATTCAGTCATTTCAGTAGAGGAAGATGGAGGGGAGACTTCACCTTTGATGCAAAGGCGATTAAACGACACCACTGATTATAATAATAATTCGGATAATAATGGAAGGGTTTTGCGAGGGGATCAGACGGAAGAGGTGGAGATGGAAGAAGTGAATTCGAGGGGGATAAAGCTTGGAATGGGGGATTTTATATTCTACAGTGTACTCGTGGGAAGGGCGGCAATGTACGATCTGATGACCGTTTATGCTTGTTATCTTGCGATTATATCGGGACTTGGTTGTACTCTGATATTGTTGGCTGTTTGCCGTCATGCATTGCCAGCGCTTCCTATTTCGATTACTCTTGGGGTCGTATTTTACTTCTTGACGAGATTGTTGATGGAGCCGTTTGTGGTGGGGTGTTCTACTAATTTAATGATGTTCTAGTACAGTGCATTTGATTTAGTGAAAAATGGATTTTGTGGATTTGGGAATGTAGATAAACTTGTATGCACCGCAACGAGTGCTGTTTGAAAATGGGGTTTTAAACTGCTCCCAAGACAGCTTATGATCCATTTCAGCTTATGATCCATTTCGTACAGGAATGAGTCGAATGACGAGTGAATTCTTTGCATCGCAGGTCTGATTTTGTTGTTTACAGCTTACATATAATGATCTGCGTGTAATTTATTGCTAGAGAGGTGAAACGGAACTCTGTTTTCTTGATTCCAGTTTCACTTTTTGTAGCTTTTATGTTCTTATACACTACTTGGTGAGAATTCGAAGTGCTGACTTCCATTAACAGTAGTTTACGGTTTTGGCTTTAGTAAGAATCGTAAGTGAAAACGAAGTCTATTTATCTTCCTTTTGTGAGGGTGTTGCATGTTGAATTATCTATACATAACCATGGTGCCTGTTGTTGGTTTGATGTATTGGTTCGCCGTTTTTTGATGTGATTGTGGAAGTAGAATTGTGTACTTTGTAGCTTTTCGACTCACTGCGTCGTTTTTTCACTCATTTGTGATCCGAGACAGACTTGGGTTTGATATTATTAGATTATATTCCATATTTGGCAAATAGGAGAAAGCCTTGAAAACAATGATCCAACGATCTGCTAACAATTGAAACTATATGCAAACGACGAAAAGCTTTTAACTCAAATAAACCTTTACTATCATGCACATCAGTGAAAGTTGAATTCTTGCCGGAAACTGATCATTCTCAAAACAAACAGCATTTGAGTTATTCTCTTACATTTGAATTCATAACCAGACATGTTCGAGAATCGAGATATTTTTTTATGGCAATATACACAATCAACGAGACCTAATAAGAAACTTTTCAGTTACATATTGTCTTCTACTGCACTTCATTTCATTCAGTTCTTGTTTCCTCTGATTTATCTTCATGAAGTTTGCTTGCTTCGCCTTCGTTTTCAGTTTCTTTGGGCGCTGAGGTTTTCGAAACTAATTGCCCCACCTTAACATACTTCTCCATGAACTTATATTCCCAATCTTGAAGAACCTCCAATTCAGATTCACTCAGACCTTCGACATTCCCAGTGAGGTCTGTAGGTTCAAACGACATGAGAGCCAGTGCTCTGCTTGCATCTCTACCAGCAAACAGTGCGTAGGGCCCACCGGGTCCGTAAAACATTCTGCCATAACATTGATTAAGAAATGAGATAGTACCAACAAAATATAGTAAACCAAAGCTTAGAATTTGAATTGAACTTGCAAATCAAAGAAAGATGCATATATACCAAGTCGTGTCAGATTAACGTGCAAATGTGAAAGTAACAACTGAAAAAACTAGCAACAAAAAGAGCAAATTCCAGTAAAACAGCAGTCAAGACCAAGAATATAGCCTCCTATATGATAAGTTGAATTCGGTAAATGATACATGAAGCACAAAATTATCTGCAATAAGCTCCCAAATGATAAGTTCTATCAGCTTCTGTTCTGATAACAGACAACAGAGTTAGCAGACAAATCCCATTAGTTTTAAGTGTTAGGTTACCAAGCGAATTTGGTTTTACCTCCATCGAGCGGATATAAGAAACTTTTGGAAAATATCACTAACAAGAAGAATGCCAAAGATTACTTTACTGGACCAAACTCATTCACAAGAAGATGTTCCTCTAAAATGTAAATATTAAATATTTATCCAGCTTTTTTTTAAGCTCTCATTAACTGTACCGTAACTCCCACACAAGGACTGTACTTTAGTAACTAGTATAAATCAAACACGTGGTAGCCTAAATCTAGGTTAGACTCACACTAAGTAAATGCAGCATGTCGACCCGACCAATATCTTGGTAACTCAATAATGGTAAATTTAAGAAGATTGGTTGTATGAAATTGAGGATAATCTTGTCAACTTTTTAGCTCAAATTTCCTTTCGAATCGAAATCTTTACCATACGAATTAGTTGCTGTTTTGCCATGCTGATAACCTATCTCGAATCAATTTGTTAACATACTACTCTTCAAAAATTCTATGCAACACTCGGTTGAATGATTAATTGTGGTATCTCTTGCACTTCACAGAAGAAAAAGATAA
This sequence comes from Erythranthe guttata, assembly GCF_056151865.1. NCBI lineage: Eukaryota > Viridiplantae > Streptophyta > Magnoliopsida > Lamiales > Phrymaceae > Erythranthe > Erythranthe guttata. The sequence goes on from NC_142542.1 coordinate 18,350,945, forward strand.
TAAATTCTTTTGATCATTTTAGCAACTGTTACATGAGTGTAAATACTAAATTGAAAGCCACTGAATTAGGTTTTTTTTTTTTTTTTGATGATTCCCCTCACTTAATAGGAAATCAGCACACATAATTAGCACTAAATTACCTCGGCAATTCGATAATTTCCAAACTACCAACCAACAAACAATACCAAAAAAAAAAATGGAGTACACTTACTGAAGTCGATCGGTAAATTTACCTGGAACGAGAGACGTCGTAGATCTGTCCTTTGATAGCCATGAGCAAGGGTTTGTTCGGGTCGGAGCCGTCGTAAGCTCTCAGCTCCTCCTCCGTGACGGGGTCGCCCATCTGAACCGGCTCGCGGAGGGCGAATTCGTTGGCTCTTTTGACGGCGGCGTAATCGTCGGCGGCGACAAACATGCCGCTGACCACCTTGTAAGTGACGTACATCAACGCCAGTATGGTGAAAAACGCCGTCGGAGATAACCCCGTGTAGTGGTTGATCGATTCCGCTACTGTCTCCCAAATCGCCATTGATTTGATCTTCTCTCTCTTCTCTCTCTCTCCTCTCTCCTCTCTCTCTCTTCCGGCCCAGCGGGAAGAAGATTGTTGTTTGGTTTGTGGAGTCGGTGGGCGGCCGATTTGAAGTAAAGGGTAGATTGGTCAAATTCTCAGTGGTTGGTTGGTGAAGTGTGAAATTCTGCTATTCCCCTTCCTTTGTGGACTTTGAATTGGGAAACAAATTTAAAATTTACATTCCTCAAGTTTGATCTGATTTCACATTTGATCTTTTATATCCACAAAAAACATATTTGGTACTTCATATTGCAATAATTCAAAACTTTCGATCATTTTCATTAATTTATCGTTAGTTCGTTAGTTAAGACAATAATGATCACACATTTGATCCCGTTAGAGCAAGCATAAAATTGACTGAAAAGACTAAAAATGTTAAATTTCTTAAACATGATGGATCAAATGTGTTTTTTATAAACATGGGGAGAAAATGCGAAATCGATGCAAACTTGAAGGTTGAAAACTGTGTTTATTCCAAAAAAAAAAAATATACGTTTTCGCTGCTTAAAAATAATATTTTATGTTGTTTCAATTTCTTATATAACCAATTAGAAACCACCGGACGATGGAGTGATCAAAATTAATGTGGATGCAAGCTTTCCGCGAGGTGAGACGTATTATGCTACTTCACTTGTCGCTCGCAATTCTAGGGGCGAGTGCTTGTTTCGGATGGTTCACAAGTTCGCCGGTCGGCCAATGGTGGTAGATGGAGAAGCCCATGCTATTCTCAGGGCATTAATCACAGCACAAGAAAAGGAGTGGCCGAACATTATTGTGGAAGGGGACAATTTACAGGTGATAACAGCGCATTCGGTTCTTCCGTTTGGAGCATTCATTGAACAAAGTCTGGCTTTATGTAGAGTCTTTGTATCTTGTACGTTTGATTTTATTAGACGATCTGGTAATAAATTGGCACATATGCTAGTGTCGATCTATGGTCATTCTTGTAGCGAGGGAGCAACCCTTCCTTCGGACTTGGCGGATATCACCCAATAATATTGATCGATTCTTCTAAAAAAAAAAATTAGAAATGTGAGACATGGATTAGGCCTCCTTCAATTAACAATGTTGAATTAATTTTTATTAGATATGTAAGACATGAATTAGGCCTCTTTCAATTACCTACATTGATTTACTTTTAATTTTGATTTAATAAAATTGTAATAATTACTTGTTGATTAATTAATTTTTTTAATCAATTATATGTGTGCACTGGGTAAACCTACATTCTCGTATAATAGCTTGTAAACCACACGAGAGACATAAACTATACTAGACCAATCATGTGTGACAAGCTTAACCTAGCGACAATATAAAATTGGGTTGCTTATATTCGACCTTTTATTAAATTTGTTAAATTCCGATATTATATGTGATTTATGCAATTGAAGTAAAATCAAATGGAATTTAGGAAACATTTCACATGATGATTTCTTTCATGTAAATTGAATTTTTTAATATACAAAAATGGTGGAAATCAAAATCAATAAGTTAACTCTTCCAAATAAGATGGATGACTTTTCTTAATATGGATTTTGAAGTTCATAAATATCAATTAAAATGGAGCTAAAATGAAAGAATTGTTTGTAATTAATCTCCACCGTCGATTTTATCAAACATCAATTCATTTTTTCACCTCATCTCCACCGTCGATTTTATCCTTGCAATCGATCTGCAACCGTTCGATCTCATCAAGACCCTCCAAATCCGAACCTATCTCGTTCTTGTCCGAAAAATCAGCTTCATCAGACACTTGAGAGCAAACTTCCGACACCAAGAAATCCGAGTCGGTCACTTCAGAAACCACACTCATTCGATCCGACGGCGATCCATCGCCGGATTTTTTGGATTTTTTGCCATCGGTTTTTTGTTTCTCCTCTTTCTTCATTCGCTCCGCATAAGATTCGTAGTCGTAATTCTCCTCATTCTTCCCGCCAAAAGTCGACTCGAGCTTCTCCATATCGAATAAAGCTTCCATTACCTTCATACTCGGAGGATGATCCGAGTACACAAACTTCACTTTCTTGTATGTCTTGGTCTCGAGAAACGGCTTCACCATCTACAAATATTGATTAAAAATCGAATAAATATCTTACGATCATTCAAAAGACACAAATATAATTAATACTTGAAAAAAAAAAAAAAAAAAAAAAAACTCACCAACCAAAACGACTCAAAAACTTTGGGGGGGTTATAGAAAACTGCGATACCGAGCCTCTCGGGGTAATGATCTTGTAACACACGAGCCGTTTCGCGAGTTACTTTGACCGAAATCGAAGCCATATTCCATTTTTGAAAATCGATTAGCCAAACCATTTGCTCTTGATCTTCATCTAGGTTCGATATAGCGCTCTCCATGCAATATACTAAGCACTTTATTTGCTCCTCTACAGAATTTGAATTCTTGCATATATATATAAAAAAAATAGAATTAGTCCATATTTTTCAAAACAAGAACATAATTAATGATTTTTCTTTCTTTCTTTATATATATATATATATATATATATATATATATATATATATATATATATATATATATATATATATACCTGTAATCCAGGTCTCATAACAAGCACAGTCCTTCCATTTTTGTCCGAATAGTTTGCTCTGTAAATTTTCCCCCTCGCAGCTTCTTGAGCAATATCATCCTAAATCCAAATAGGAAAAATAAAAAAATCAATTTTTTTTAATTACTTTTTGGCATAATATTTTATAAATATGTGTTTTTACCCCCAAAAAAATTCTTCTCTATTCTCTTGTGTAAATTTAGATATTTTGTTCTATTTGTTATGACAATATAAAATAATACAACTTAAATTTATAGTTTTTAATTAAAAATTTTATATATATATATATATATATATATATACTAGTTTTAGCAATTTTTTTGTAAATAACTCTAAAAAAAATTAACCTACCCCCTACAATATCGACCGGATGCGCCCCTGTATATCATAAAAATAATTAATTACCCATTTGATCTTGTCTGGCCTGTATTGGATACGCCACTTGAGCGTCTCTTTCAACATTTTCGTTGCTTTTTTCGCGTTCCAATTACTCGCTCTAAGGTATCTTAGTATCGACGCGTCACAACATTGGGACGGAAATTTATTCGCGACGGGGCCGAGCAATTTTCGGACCTCGTCGATCTGAATTCAAAAGATTATCGTTAACAAAATAATATTACATGTTGTAAATTTCCATATATATATATATACAAGTTAATTACCTTGGCTTGCTCGACATCGTTGGCTTGTGGTTTTTCCGGCGACATTTTTTATTTTTCGTTCGTCGTCTAAAGAATATAGTCTGCTAAATCATCGGAAGAACCGGGAGGTTTTTTATTTTTATTTTTATTTATTTATGAATTTATAGAGAGATGAGAGAGATGAGAGAGATGAAATGAAAAAATGAAGAAGAAAGGAAAAGTGATGGGAATGGTAGTTTTGCCTGTTTCCTAAAAGCAGTTAGGCTGGACCGGCGGTTTGTCCGACAGTTGGCTAAATATATTTACATAAATTGCAATTTCCTCCCCTACAATATCAGGAAGTTACGCATCTGCCTATACATTCTCTCATTATTATATTTCTCTTTTCATTCTCTCATCAAACATCAAATTCAATCTTTAATTCTATTTTCTAAAGAATCCAATTATTTTTTATAAACTTAAATAATACCTAAAAGAATATCTCATAGTATGCATAATGATTTTTTTATTCCTTCACAATCTCACTTGGAAATGACTTAAAACTCTACGATATATGCACGGAAACTTCTATCCACACGCGTTGTCACGTTTCAGATCGAAACTTCATGACACTTGTGGCAAACATTTTGGGGTCATTTCTGTAAATATTTAAAAGTTTCAGGGACTTTTTGGTAATAATAAAAAAATAGAAATACGTTTCCACCAAAAAAATTCCAAAACTCATTTTAAATAAAAACTCAAAATTGTACACACTTAAAAAAAATCTTACATTATGTCTCTTTTTCACTTCTCATGATGTTCTAATATTTTTTGTAGATGTTAATTCCGTACTGAAGTAAATTTATATGCGCCAAATATAATTTGTGTAATGATAATTCAGATTGAAACTTGTAAATTATATATAATTTGTAGATGCAAATATATAATTGACGATAAGTACATATAAGTTAAATATATAAAATTATTTTAGAAACTATGAATGTACCCTTATATTTTTAATATTTACACGTTTTTCTACATCCGTATCCATTTGTTTTGGAAAACGGAGTTTTTTCCCGCGTCCGTTTCCGCATTCCTATGTCCATGCTAATAATAGCTTAAAAGCAATTTCTCCTTTCAAGATTTCTCTTTTATTGCACTACAATAGTTGAGCTAGAATCGTGACCTTCCACTTTGTATATAAAATCAAGAAATGGTGAATACAAAATACTAAAACATACAATCTTATAATATTAAACTACCCACTATGTGAATAGTTGCTGCTTAGCATTAATTATCATTATATATTTATAGTATGCATTCAAAGATGGTCTTGTAAATATTACATCTGACGAAATATATCGAGTATTTTTTTCATTTGACGGTCGTACATCATTAATATAAATATGTGTAAAATTTATATCGATCTATATACGTGTATGGTACGATAAAAGCCGATGAATACATAAAAAAAAAAAACAATTATTTTGGACTGGATCTTGTCTCCTTTGCAATCAAGTTCAGTGCACATAATACAATTAAATAAAATCTAGACCCATGATTCAGATGTGGAAATTTAATTCAAGAATTAGAGTTTATAAGGACATAATTTGATGAAATAATTTCAAGTAATTTTATATAAGTAAAATTTTGAATCCCACGACATATCAAATAGTCTATAACTAGTAACTCACAAAATTGACATATAATATAAAATAATATTTTATCTAAATAACTATTTTCTTTGTTATGATCATCAATCCCTAGACACAACTACTACTTTTTTTAATATTTTTTTTTAATACAGAACCCACAAGATGATTCGAACTATTGACGCAACTGTTGCTCCAATTGTTAGGCCATTTCTTGAAGAACAAATGGTTCAACTAATTTTGCAAATTATTACAATAAGAACAAAATAACTAGAAAGAGAAAAAGTAATTATATTTTATGATCTCAAAATGCAAGAATTAATTATTAAATCAGAATTCGTATTTTCAGAAAATCAATTATTTTTCTTTCAGAAATGGTAAATTAATTCCATTAAATTCTTAAAAAAAATCAAAAATAGAAATTCTTATAAAAAATAATTAATAACCCTGTCATGTGCTCCCCAACCATTTCAAAGAAAAATAAAGTTAGATTTAAAGCCCTTAATCCAAGAAAGTAATGATAACCATCATTCCTAATACACAATTAAAAATTTAAAAGAATTCTCCCAATGTGTGATTATCATCTACACACACCCTCACAGCATTGTGCTGCGCCCTCAAACAACAGCTTTCAGATCAGCAATTCTTTAGTCAAAAAATTGATCAAAATCCCATCTTTTTTAATCCAAAATTGCTGTATGCATCAGATCATTAGCATCGTAAATCCAATTTCAATAACTAAATTGAAAAAAGTGGGCAGAAAGAGAGATAAAGATCGCAACTTTCCCTTTTTTCTGCAGTAACTCTTTTATTTTTTTTTCTCCGTGTACAAATTTGATTCCTTGAGTACAGATAGACAAAAAATAATGGATCATTAGCTGTAGCTCTCAGACAAGAAAAGAAGAGAGAGTTGGTGTAATAACAAAAGAAATCAAAATTTTACTTTCTTTCTTTTCTTGCTGGATTGATCCATGTTTCAAGCTGGTATGTACTTAGCTCAATTTTTGTTTGTTTTTGGTCAAATTAATTTTTTTTGTTTAATTTTATTTGGGTTTTTCAGGTACTGTCTGATTCTCAAAAATCTCAATTCTTGAAATTCATTAAAGGTGAGTTCTTGACTAATTTTATTACATGCTCTTTTTTATTTGGGGTGTTGTCTGAATTTATTTATTGATGTAGCAGATTTAGGAGTGAGAAACAGAGAAATGGGTAATAGTGATTTGTTGGAGATTGGAATTAAATTGAGAAAAGGAGTGATCTTTACAATCAAAGGGGTTTTTAGATCAGTTTGCAATCATCCATTCCTTGTGGGTATGCTCTGTTTCTTGATATTATTACACCGATCATTCCCTTTCGTCTTTTCGTTGTTGTTGTCCACATCCCCTATCCTAGTATGCACCGCTGTGTTACTCGGTGTGCTTTTAAGTTACGGGCAGCCGAACATACCCGAAATCGAGATCGAAGAGAAGAAGACATTTGAGTCTGTTTCGATAAAGACTGGTGTGTCTTTAGATACTGCTGGTGCTGTTGTCGAAAAAAACGAGAGCTATTTTGTGGAGAGATTCAGTGGTGTGGCAGATCAGTCAGCTGAGCATCCTGATTTTTCAGCTCCGTTGATCGAGGAGAGATCGAGGGAAATTGAATCGAATGAGGGTGAGATTTGGGAAGAAAACAGAGGTTTGGAGGGTTTGAGGTATAAGCAGAAGATGGATGATGAGTTTCTTGATCGATCGGATGATGAGAAATCGGAAGCGGATTCTTTCGATTCCGAGATGGTGAATGTTGATTCCCTTGATTCTCCTCCTCGTTCTCCTTGGACACGAGTTGAAGAGAGAGAATATGCAGAGAGAGAAAAAGAAGAGAGGGAATACGCAGCGAGAGAAAAAGAAGAGAGAGAAAAAGAAGAGGAAGATGGAGAAGATGAAGAAGTGGAAGAAGAAGAAGAAGAAGATGATGATTCGGATTCTGGTTCGAGTAGTAGAGCCGAAAGTTCGTCACCCGATGCATCAATGGCTGATATAATGCCGATGCTCGACGAACTCCATCCACTGTTAGATGAAGAGCCACCTCAGCCAGTTCATATCTCCCGTGGCGGCTCCGTGTCGGCCTCGGAAACGTCTCTAAAGTCCTCCTCCACCACCACCCACGAATCGGACAACGAGACCGAAACTCACGAGGACTTGGAAGTTGCAGATGATGAAAACGAAGATGAAAACGAAGATAAAGAAGAGCAGACAAAATCCGCCATTACGTGGACCGAGGAGGACCAAAAGAATCTAATGGATTTAGGAAGTTCCGAAATCGAAAGGAACCAACGTTTGGAGAATCTAATTTTAAGGAGAAGATTGAGGAAAAACACGGCCTCCCTTCTTGCAGAGAGGAACTTGATCGACTTCGAAAGCTCCGATCTTCCTTTCAACATCGCCCCTATCTCCACAAGAAGACAAAACCCGTTCGAGAATATTCCTCAAGATTCATACTACGATGTAGGTTTGCCACCTATCCCCGGCTCGGCTCCTTCTATTTTATTACAGAGGCGAAACCCTTTCGATATTCCTTACGACTCGAGCGAAGAGAAGCCGAATCTTGTAGGGGAAGGATTTCAGGAGGAGTTTGTGTCTCAATCGAGGGAAGCGGCCTTTTTCCGAAGGCACGAGAGTTTTAACGTACGGCCTTCTTCGATTTTCGCGCCGAGCAGAAACTTGAGGCCTTACTTTGTGCCTGTTTCGGAAGATGAATCTTCGAGCTATTCTTTGTTTCAGCGGCAATCGAGTGAACTCAGTGAGTCGAAGGTGAGTTCTGTTCCGGAAACCGAGTCGGTTAGTTCGGTGGCGGATTTGGAAGAGAGGAAGCTCTCGGAAGAAGATAGTGTTATCCTGGAAGTGGACCCGATCCCGTGGACGAAAGAAGAAATCGAGGCGGGCCCGCCACTAGATCAAGAAAATGAAGAAGAAGAAGAAATTGTTGAAGAAGAAGAAGAAGTTGTTGAAGAAGAAGAAGAAGAAGTTGTTGAAGAAGAAGAAGTAAATCAAGAACCGGAAACTATCTCTTCCAAAATCGAGTGTGTTTCTGAGCATGTTGGGCATGGAAGTCAATCTTCTGATGACGAAGAAGAAGATTCGAAAAGTAGTAATTATTCGAGGTCTTCTTCGCTTTCGGAAGTGAGCGAAAGGGTTTTCATTGATCCAGAAATTTCTGCAGAAAATAACGATTTTCCAGTCGAGAATACGTTGCTGGTTGATGAAGTACAACCGAGGGAACCTGTTTACGATTCGAGCCCTCGAAGAGGAGTGAGTAGAAACATCTCGTCATCTTCGATTTCTTCTGATGTGATTCCAGTACATGCTGTAATGTACAATGATGGTGTGGACACTGAAAATGCGGGCCCGGATAAAAATATCGTGGCCTCGTTAGAATCTTTGGAAGAGCGTGTAGTTAAGCCGATTGCTGAGCATCTTAGTGAAGTGCAGGTAAAATTATAACCCATTTTTCGGAAAGTTATTTCTTGTAGTAATTGAGATGATTGATGGATAATTCGTTGCACAACTAAAATTGAAAAATCTTTGCTTTAATACTTTATTTTTGGTTATTGTGAATATAAACTTTGCCGTAAGTTGAGTTCCGTTTTGATGCCGGTGATAACTTTGTGCAACTTGGAATCTAATAAAGATTGTAATTTAGTTAAGAAACTCTTATGCCGAATATTTGAGCCTGTCTTAAAACCTTGTTTCTTGAATCATGATATCCCTCTTTTGTCTCGATGCAGGAATCAAGTAACAAAGCCGAGTCACCGAAATCGAACATTCCTGACTCGGTCAACGAGCTCGATAGTGACACCTCATTAAAAGTTAACTCTCGATCCATCGAAACCAATGCTAGTACCGAGATAACAACTAGTTCTCATGTTGTTGATGTTCAGACAACAGTTGAAGAGGCGGTTGAGTTTGAAGAAATCGACGAAGAAGAACTCTTGTCTGAATTAGATAATGTCGGTGACTTTAGTATTATTAGAGCTGTTGAGGCAAACTCAGTTAACTCGAGGGAGAATAAGGAAGAAGAAACAGATTATATTTCAGAGCCACAAATATCTGAAACAAGAGCGGAACTTATTGATGTGTCGAGAAAGGAGTTGAACGAGAGGGAACTCAAGCGAGAATATTCCCCCGATCGAGATTATTCTTCTGAAGACAAGACACTATCCGAGGAAGAAAACAAAGTCCAGCTTATTATACCTCGCACTTATGTACCTGAACCGGAAGTGGGGTCCACAGAGGACGTTGATTCTGTTTCGGAGAAAGCTGAGTTGGTGACATCAGCGGAAGCTGCAGTGGCCGTGGGTGATGATGTCATCCATCGAGGTCAAGTCGTAGAATGCGAAGTCCGTCTTATTACTCCCACTGTTGTAAATCACAGTTATGAAGAAGATAACATTTCCGAGGTACCTGAACTGAAAGTGGGGTCCGCAGAAGCCGTTGATTCTGTTTCCGAGAAAAATGAAGCAATGACATCAGCAGAAGCTGCATCCGTGGTGGGTGATGGTGTCATTTATCGAGGTCAAGTTGAAGAAAACGAAGCCCAGCTTATTACTCCCGCTGTTGTAAATCACAGTTATGAAGAAGATAAAATTTCCGAGGTATCTGAACTGAAAGTGGGGTCCACGGAAGCCGTTGATTCTGTTTCCGACAAAAATGAAGCGATGTCATCAGCGGAAGCTGCAGCCTTGGTGGGTGATGATGTCATCTATCGAGGTCAAGTTGAAGAAAACGAAGCCCAACTTATTACTCCTACTGTTGTAAATCACAGTTACGAAAAAGATAAAATTTCCGAGGTACCTGAACTGAAAGTGGGATCCACAGAGGACATTGATGCTGTCTCCGAGAAAGCTGAGTTGGTGACATCAGCAGAAACTGTAGTTGTGGTGGGTGATGATGTCATCCATCGAGGTCAAGTTGGTGACACCAGCGACAAGACTGTTCTTTTGGAGCCGCCCCGAGCCGAGCTCGTAGTTCGGGAAACCGTAATTGAGGAATCTGATAATGGACTGGCGCCGAATACAAAATCGAGTGTAGTGGGCCCCACTCATGAGAAATCGATTCTTGAATTCAGACAAGCCGAAGAAGTTGCTACGATGGATTATAAGCAACCAAACGAAAGCAGTACAGGCGAAGTTCATCACACGACACATGTGGTTGTGGGACCCATTCCTTCGGAGGATACTAATTTTCCTCCAAAGCAAGTATTAGACGCAGAAGCACCGGAAAAACTGGAGCCAATTTCAGAAGATGCTTCGGTACAAGTGAAAACAGATGAAAAAGGGACAGACAAAGAAATCGAAGCACCTAATCAAGCTTCATCCGATAAAGGAAAAAAAGGTAAAGCTTCTAAAAGCTCGAGCTCGAGTTCAAGCTCTAGCTCCGAATCGAGTTCGAGCGATTCCGATAAGGAATGAGAATGCAAGGCTTGGACAATTTTGCGTTCTCCTCGATAGCAAGAGGGGTTTTATCTGTTTATTTTTTATTTTTTTCGTAATTTATCCAGAAATGTGGTTCGTTTGTTGAAGAACGAGTTATTGAGTCGATTTTTTGAGGTTTGTTGATGAGGTTTCGGAGTTTTTTTAGTATTTATTGTGAGAGCAGTTTTGAGCTACCTTGTGTTGTATTGAGGTTTTCCTGTAAAATTTTGTGCAGACATCTTTTAAGATTGTTGATTAGTTCCTTTCATCAGAGGGGAAACAGTTTGTTCTGTTGTCAGTTTTATACATTTTATGATGTTCTTTATTTTTATTTTTTTTTAATATACATGACAATTGGTGTGATTAGGTTTTCTTTTTTCCAAATTCTTGTGTTGTATTATGATGATTTCCGGCGAATTACGGCAACCCCCTAAGGTAAGCCAAAACTACGAAAAACTCCCACCCCCTAAGGTAAGCCAAAACTACGAAAAACTCCCTGGGCGTGGCCGTAATATGGCCTATGATTTCATGGTGCTAAATTGAAAATTCACTTGTAATAAACCTTGTTCTTCTGATAATGTCACAACTACTTGCTATATCAAAGCCATGGTAGAATAAGCCACAAGAACCGGCATAATTAGATACAATATATTACATAGTTTCAATAACAGATATTCGTCACCGTCTCGAAAACCATAACGAGTTTTACAAGAATAGGCATCTTACGCTACGCAACACAACACCAAATTAACATATTTAAAAAGGAAAACCCACATTTGAACAAACGAAAAGCTATTGCTAAGTTTCTTCAAAGTGCCACACGGTTCTTTAAGAGCAGTTAGTATCGTAACTTGCAAGTCCCTGCAGCTCCGGACCTTCCAATCGAGGGTTGTTCTCAAAGCTGCAAATACAACCGATACGTGACCAAACCATGTGAGATAAAATCGAGTGTGGAAAGAAATCAAGAATAACGAAATTTCAAGAAAAAAAAACAAAAACGAGTTGGATAAGCATCTTACTTGTTTAAGGGGATGTGCTCGAATGGACCGGTAGTAGGTATTGTACCGCACAAATTGTTATTCGAGACATCTCTACAACATACAAAAAAGTAAATGGGAATAATTAGTTTATCTTCTCGCATCACATAATTCATTATATACCGGGATATAAGTTATGTCAAGGCAAAAGCACTTACACAACTTTCAAGCTAGATATACTAGTCAATGCTCTTGGGATCGGTCCATTTAGCTGGTTATCATTAAGACGTCTGTAAAATAAACAAAGGGTTATCGACTTATCGCTAATTAAGGAGGACTCTTCAAAAAAGGGAGTATACAAAATGGATAAACGAAGCAAAAATTTCAGCTTCTTGTTGAAAAATCGATTTATCAGAGCTATAAAAGTGTACGAAGCAATGAATTATATTAATAAGAGCAATAAGTACTAACTTACAGAAAAACAAGAGATTTCAATTTTCCGAGGGACGAAGGTATTGTTCCGGTCATATTATTGTTGTACAGATCCAAACTTATTAAGCTCTTCAACTGACTAAGCTCTTTAGGAATTGTTCCTTGAATGTTATTTTTGTAAAGTTCCCTGCACGATGAATAACAGCGACGATAGTTACTTGCCAAGAAAGGAAAGCAGGGGATACTTTCATAAATGCGATTTCGATTAAAGAAGGTAAAAAAAATATCGTCGTTGCTGCATGAAATAAATAAAGTTGAAACGCAAACGCTACTTAGTACTTACAGATATTGGAGATTTTCCAGTTTCCCAAGCTCGGGCACTAGATGACCGGACAAATTTGAGTTTCCAAGGTCCCTATCGAAGAATTACGAAGCTCGTAAGATTCGGTTACACAATCATTACGAAGCATATGAAAGAACAATTCATATACAATAAGAAATAGGGAAGCTGAAAACATGGATATATACTGCAATAAGTAAAGCAATTCTCTACTTTCATATGGGAGTATCAAAATCCATATTACGATAAATCCAAAGTATTTGTTTGGATAATTTATAGTAGTAAATATTTCATAAATACGAACAATACTTGATTTTGAATCTGTTCCAAAGTCTAAATCCTTTAAAGCCTCGTTTGGTTGCCAAGATAAGACTAGTCAAGATAAAATCAAATAATCTAATGAAAACGCAACTATTAAATCGAACTCCGGGACGTCCAACAAAAAAACTCCATCAAAATCATGATAACATAATCTTTGCGGGTCGACCCGGTAAGTTATTGGGGATACCAAATATCAAACAAAATCCAATTATTTAGTTAATCATAGCTAATCTCCCCAACCAAACGAGGTCTAAGAATGCAATTTAATGAGTTTTTTTTTTTTTTTTAAATCCACAATCGTCACAAATTTGGATATACCCAACCAGATTTTGGAACGAATACAGAAATATAATCACGAAATTAGCTACTGAAGATCAATATTTTTTTAAAACCACCATCAAATACGAACTCGAAACAAAATTTATGCACAATTATTAATAATTAAAAAAAAAGCATCTTTCAGAAAACAGTACATACACGCGAGTGACGTGGTTGTCTTGGTTGCAGGTGATATGGAACCAGGTGCAAGGGTTCACGAGGTTCGGATCCCAGCTCTGGAGAACGTTGTCCGGGTCGGACAAGCTCCGGCGAAGCGCGTAGAGCGCGTCGCCCTCCGAATTCCCACGGGCTTTTTGTACGAGTAGCGATGAAGACACAATAGTTAGGGCAAGAAATAACAGTAAATCTCTCCCCGCCATAGCTCCCACCTCGAATTGAACAAGAACAAACCTCTTCGGATGTTTGATTTTTCAGTTTCAGATTGATGAATTGCGTTTGCAGAGACCAGAGTTATTGACTGGTTTGACTGATTGATTGATGAGAGAGAGAGAGAGAAGAGAGAGAGAAGAGGGGTTTTGGGAATGGAAGATAAACAAAACATTGCATCTTCACTTTCTTTTATTTATTTATGCTATTGTTATTTTTTTTAAATCTAAATGTTTTCTATATAAAAAGTAAATCAAATAAAAACTTACTAAATATTTCTACAAATAAATTGGACCAATACATGAAAAAACAACTATGTACCATGAGAACAAAATTATTCGAAGAAGTTCGGCAAGAGATGATTCAGTGGTCGAAGCAAGTGAATTTGTGTCAATTGATTCGAGTGCGAAAACTTGTGTCAATTGATTCAAGCTCAAATCCCATTGGGAACGGTCGCTAGATTGAGCTTGTGTTAGTTAACCTGGTGTGGTTTATGTCTTTCTCTTATGGTTTGCAAACTATTATACGCAGGTGTAGATTTATCGAGTATAGTATGATTTACTTATCTTGTACGATTTGCAAACTATTATACAAAAGTGTAGATTTACCCAATGTACCTATATAGTTACAAATAGTTTTCACGCAACATATTTAAATATTTCTAATCATTAAGATTAAGAGTAGTTATGGTGGTGGATTAGATGGATGTTGGTTTAGGAAGACCAAACTCATTTATTTTTTTCCCAAGTCAATTTCCCACTTACTTTTCCCTAATATTGGAGGAGAAAAAGTTCCTCATTCCAATGTTCTCATTTGCCCATCTTTTACTTAATTAATGATCCACTAAGATTAACTATTTTGACTTAAGTCACAAATGGTGGCTTTGATATGTTAAACTAATTATTAGTGATTAAGGGAATAGTATTCCATTTTTAATTTTATTTGGCGGTGGTAGAATTAGAATATATTAACATAATATAATTTTTTTTTGTATTATGCCTTGGGTAAAGGAAAAAAAAATTAGTTCAATATAGTCATGCATGCACACCGGTTCGAACCTCCGGGTCAAAAAACCACGACCCGTAACCGGCCCGAATGGGGGTTGGGTTGTGACCGCCCGAGTCCGGACAGTTCGGGGCCGGTTTCTGATTTGATTTTCAATTTCATTTTCCCAATTATCTCGACCGTTGATTTAAGAAAAAGAAAAGACTAATTTACTCCGATCGGGTCAATATTCCTTCGGTTCGGGATGGGTCGGACCTATCTCGTCGGCTTGTCTTCCAATAGTGACTATTTTTCTTGGGTTGGGCTTTGTTGCATATAATAAACACTAACTATAAAATTGGCCCATAATTTTTATCGGCTATATTTTCTATTTAATTGAAGGGTTTTTCATATGGGCTCAAGATAGCCCACAAATTCATTTTAAAACGTCGTAGTATTTCTTGGTGTTTTATACTTATCTGGAAAATTATTCATGAGAAACTACCAAAACACCCTTATGATTGAATTACAATTTTTTTTCAAATTTCTATACCAATTTTACCCTCAATGTAATTGTGACAATATATTAATATTATTTCGTATTGTAATATTTTCTTCTATGGAACATAATTTGATCATTTTATTGAAAGTAGTATAAATACCAAATTAAAAAGATCAAGAACACACACACACACACACACACACACACACACACACACACACACACACACACACACACACACACACACACACACACACACACACACACACTACATGTATCTTGATCAAATGGCAAATTGTACTAATTAGTACTAACAAACAAACACATTAGAAACAAAGCTTCCTCTTGCATGCTTCAAGGGGCAAAGGACGAATTGACCAATTAGAATTCATCTCCTTAACAAGATCTTCAATCAATTCTCTGCATAAATGATCCTGCAAAACAAGCCCTATTCTCCCAACCTCCCTCTTTTCGCCCCAAGCGATGTCGACGCAGACTTCTTCTACACTATGGACCATCGCCCTACTGCACCACGACGGCGCTATGGCGGCGGACGCTGCCCGCCGCCTCATCTGGAGCGTTGAATCGGTGCTGATGAGTAGTTTGGCGGCTGTTGGTTCGTCGTCTTCGCCTGGCTTCTTCGCTGACGTGGGCTTGCGTTGTTGCGTCGTTGCGTGTATTTTCGTCGCTCCTGCATATATAAAAGCGTGGTTCGTAAATTATGTTTTTCTTTTCGGTCTTAATAATACTGTTTCGACTTTAAATATGGTTTTGACTACAAAATACTTTGCAGGTTGACTTTAGAAAAACTCAAAATACGGAATTGTAGTTCTTTAGATATCTTTCTAACATATGCAACTAAAATCACCGAGATTGGATGTCTGATCATCCCCACCACTAATTCAATGTTTTGAGTTATCTAATATTCAAAATGTAACTCATTCATGCATAATTGTCACACTACATCCAATCTAACTAATTTAATTTCGATTAAAATCTAACTCAAAGAACTACAACTTCAATATTTTAATTTTTTTTCTTTTTCAAAATCAGACCAAAAAATGGTCAAAATCACACGTACGAAGTCACGACTGTATTAGTAACATTTAAGTTATGCTAATGGCAGGCCCGTTCCTGAGAATTCGGGGGCCCTAGGCGAGTTTTTAAAGAACAATTGAAAACAGGGGCCCTATTTAATAAACCATATTGTTTTATTATGGGGGTTCGGGGGCGGTGCCCCCAAAATATTTTTTGAAATGTATGAATATAAAGTAGCTAAAAATGTGGAAAAAAAATTCAAAATTAACAATATGATTTGTTGGTTCACTTCCTCCCTCGTATAATCTTTATAGCAAATAGACTTCATAAATATTTATAAACTTGAATACACTAATGAATATTGATTTTTATTTTAGAATAAAAATAAGTAATTAAGACATTATAAATTTAATATTTAGGGGCCCCAAAGTTAAGAAAATTGCAAAAATATCTATTAATTATTTAGCTTAAATTTTTTTAAGTATAAGTACTAATATATAAAGTGTAAATAAAATAATTTGGGGGCGCCAAATTTTCGTAAAAATTCGGGGGCCCAAGGCGACCGCCTACTTCGCCTCCCCTCAGAACCGCCCTGGCTAATGGGTACATACTAATGAGTAATGATGATTAAGAACATGGGTTAATTACTATAACTAATAAGTAACCGTTAGAGAGATAACTCAATCGAAAACACAAAAAATTAAAGGGGCAAGAATAGATAAAAGTGGAGATTTGTGGACCCAAAAATAAATAAAGAACCAACCAAAGAAAGTGGAGTGTCATTCTAAAGCAAAATTAAAGCTCTGGTAAACAATGATAGATCTTCTTCACTGTTGTAGCTACAGCCCACATATTTATATGCACTCAATTCTGTTTCACTTTTCACTTTTTTTCATCTCCTTTGACTAGTATTGTAATATTAAACTATTAATTATGATTAAACACTTGGATTTATAGAATTATACTTATTTTATGTTAACAATTATGGTGTACGAAAACTTCAACTTCTTACCGTTTTCACGTTTCGGACACGTTTCGTGTCAGACACATATCGGACACCTTATGGGGTATTTTGCAATTTTAAAAAAGTTAGAAATACGTTTGAATAGTACATTTTCAAATATTTTTGTTGATTCCCTGATTATTTAAATAATTTAATGATCAATTAATTTCAAATTGATAGTTTGTAGTAAAATTTATTTTGAATATTTTTACATGAAAATATGTAAAAAAAATTGTATATATATATATATATATATATATATATATATATATATATATAACTTATATATGTTCATATAGCATATTTATAAATATACCCCTATACTTTTAATATTTACATATTCCCCCAACTCCCGCATCCCTTAGGATATATCATTTTCCCATTTCCGCATTTCACCGTTTCCGTGTCTGTGTTACACAGCTCTTATCTAATTAATAATTTAATGAGTAAGATATAAAATAATATACTTCATCAAAACAAAAATGATCCATGGTACATGTTAATCATTAATGTACCAGAGGGCGTGACATTTTTTTTTAACAGAAGATAACTATTTTAATTATGTTATATGATTATTTAATATGATCACGGTAAATTGGTAATTATGCTATAATGGAATTTGTGCACGCCTTCAAATAAAGAGACTGACCTGCAGTATTAGTATTCTGTACGGCGCCGGCGCCGGAAAAGCCGCTGAGGGGTGAACGAGTTAACTCCTCCTCCACCGGAATATTCCGCTTCTCACCACCCGCGTCCGTACACTTTTCTATGTCCGGTTTCACCAACATTATTGAACCCTCATTATCTCCGCCGCTGGAATGCAGTACACCCCGATGCGGCGGCGGCGGCTGTAGGCGCACGTCGGAGGTCTGCACCGCCTTGATGATCCTCTTCAGCGCCTCCAAATCCTCGTTGCATTTCTCCAGAGCTTCCAGCAGGCGCTGCCTTTTCTCGGCGGCGGTGCGATCTTCCTCGAGCGCCGCCCGTTTCACGGCGGCGCAGCCGCCGATATCCTCCAGACCCATCAGCCTCGCCACCAGCGAGGACGACGGAGTCCTCGGATTTTGCGGCGATTTCGCGGCGTCCGATCGCCGGATCTCCGGCGGAAGGGTGGGGCTCCTCGGCACTTTTACATCGGAATTTTGCTTTTTAGTTCTGTCTTGTTTGGGTGAGGATGGAGGATTTTTGGCCGGAAGTGATTCTTTGGTTTTGGTTGGTGACGTAGGCTTCCGCTTTTCTTGCTTTCTACCTGAAATTGCGGGAAACGGAAAAATGCTGTTAATTATTGGGAAAATATATAATTATATATATATGTATGTATAGGTGTATGTATAATGGAAGAGATCAGTGATTGAAATTTTCTAACCAAATGTGAGGCGTTTGTTGGGATTTTGATATTTGGAGAAGAGTTGAATGAGGCCGGACATGCAACCGATGGCTTTTGCATGGTGAGTTTCCGGCGGTGGTGTCGCGGCGGCGGCGGCGGCCGCCTGACGGCGAGACGATGAGAGTGAACTCTCTTGTCTCTTCAGCATTTCTAGAGAGAGAGAGAAAAGGTTCCTTCTTTTTTTAATTGGCTCTTTTGAGCTTTTACCACTATCACATGAATAATGAGAGAAGACGGATAGCAAACCCAGCATTTATTCTTTGTATTATTAATTTATTATTGTTTTATTTTGTTTTTTAAGGGTAAATTACGAAAAAAACCCATCTTGTTTGGATAATTACATTTACCCCTCAACTATGATTTTTTCTTACACCTCCACCCTCATGATGTCAAATTCAACATAATCATCTAGATTTCGTGGAATGTGCTCTAGTTTGTACTCGTTTTGTGTAAAAATACAGTTTCTGATGCACCACAATCTGATATATACAAGCCAAAAAACACATATTATGATCATCTTGATTCAAAATGTGGAGTTCGAATGTGATAAAATGGGTACAAAAGTGATAACATTCCCACTAAATTTGAAACCGCAAAGGTGAAGGTGTAAGAAGATTTATAATTGAGGGGTGGTTGTAAGTAATTACCCAAACATGAGTGTTTTTCGTAATTTGACCATATATTTGGGATGGTTGTAGTTTATCTTTTTTTTTTTAATCAATTTTAATCTTATCACTTTCACTCCGTGATAGATATTAATTACCAAAGTGAATTTTAGTATATCTTGAGGGGCAAAAATCGAATAAAAAATTTGTAGTGGGACGGTTAATTCTTTATAGGGGTCATTTGATATATACCCCTAGAATGGAAAATATATAGGGATAAGTCCACCCCTAAAATTCTTTCTTTGAGATACCCCTCGAGAGGCAAAAGTACTATTGTGCCCTTATTTGTAATTTTCGCTCAACTGCATTCAACATTTCTCCAACTGCATTCAGCATTTCTCCAACTGCATTCAACACAATAGGAAACTGCATTCAGCATTTTGGACCTGCATCATTTTTCAGATTTTCAATAAAATATTATAAATTTTTATGTTTTTATTATTTTTTATTTTTTTAAAATTGCTTTTAATTATAATTTTTTTAATTTTTTTTATTTTTTTAATTTTTTTTAATTCTTTAATTTTTTTAATTTTTTAACTTTTTAATTTTTTAATTTTTTAACTTTTTTAATTTTTTAATTTTTTAACTTTTTTATTTTGTTAATTTTTTTAATTTTTTTTAAATATTTTTTAATAAATTTCATGTACATAAATTGACTACAGATGACTATAGTATAGTACATGTTAAATAGTCAGGTATAGTTATATATAATCATGTACATTTTTTTTCCTCCAAAGTTATATATATTGTCTTGTACCTTCTCTTCACCCGAGTCATATACACTCATGTATAGTTATATATAGTCGACCGACTATGTAGACCGCTGATTATATACAAAAAGAACTTCACCGACACCAACAACAAAAATCACAATTAAATCTTGATATTATAAATCAACTTGTACAAATATAGATCGAAATACACACTTACATGCATATGTTCTTCAACAAAGAACAAATCATCATAATCAATTAGTACCGAACAAAAAAATGGATATACACAATCATCAACATCACTATACATCAGAAAAAACACATAGTTTATATATAACTATATATTACTATATGTTACGACATGTGACTATATATGACTATATGTATATGACCACATGTAACTATATATACTATATGTATATGACCACATGCGACTATATATGACTATATATATATGACCACATGTGACTATATATGACTACATGTATATGACCACATGTGACTATATGCGTATAGTCATATATAACTATATATTACTACATGTTACGACATGTGACTATATATATGACTATATGTATATGACCACATGTAACTATATATACTATATGTATATGACCACATGCGACTATATATATATGACCACATGTGACTATATATGACTACATGTATATGACCACATGTGACTATATGAGTATAGTCATATATAGTGTAGTTTGTGGTATATAGCTTCAAATCCCACTTTTCAATACGACAACAACCCCGATCTCTCGACAAAAACTTATTACATAGAGGTTGTCAAACACGAAGACATGTGAGAAAAAAATCAAGTTCAATTTAAATATTTACATGATATATTAATTTATAACCAATAAATACAGATCAATATGCACAATCACATGCATATATTACTACATGTTACTATATATTACTACACATTATTATATAGAACAATAGTAATTTGTAGTTTGACTATATTTTCCAAATTCATCTACAGCTTCAATCAAATTTTGGACACCTTCAAAGAAAAGACCAATGGTTTCCATTAATTTACAATTTCAAACTCAGGAAACACAAATTAACAAAAGACTACTAATAATTAAATTGATTAACACAAAAATTGATGGGAAAAAAGAGAGCAACGAAACGAAAAAAAACCAACCACAATGCTTATAGCCTGCTATTTTGTTGCATTAGATGTGAGCTTTGAAGATTTACTCAAAAAAGAAAATGTGAGCTTTGAAGATAATAACCTTTTTACTTTACTCCTTGCATAATGCTTTATTTTAAAGAACGCAGCGAGCGGCAGAAGAGAGGGCATCGTGAGAAAGAGAAGGCTAGGGTTTGGGGGAGTGGAGAGAGAACGATGAATGAATCGGGTAACAACATGGTTCTAAAAACTAATTATATAAGGGTAAAACAAGTATTTCAAATTGTCTAGGGGGTCTGTCAAATTAAGATTATAATTTGAGTTTTTTACTAGAACAAAAAATCTATTGAACCTCCTCATATATGTTTTCAAAACTAGGGGGTTATCTCACATTCTCCATTTCTTTATAAATAGTAGTTGATCTTTATCAAGTGTACATTTCAATTTATATAATATATAGGGTAAATTACGTGTCACTCCGAGGTAAAGTCAAATTACGAATTTTTTTAATTTCTTATTTGGTTAATTACAATTATCCATTAACTATGTATTTTCTTACGAAAAAAACCCTAATTTTGTAGGCAAATTTACCTCGTAAGGTTGAATGGGTAAGACAATAACATAATTGATGGGTGTTGTAATTACCAAAATAAGAGGGAGATTTTCGTGATTTTGTCTTACCTTAGGGTGTTGACGGAAATTTGCTATATATAGAGAGAAAAATACAGTTTTCGTCTCTCAAGTTTGCACCGATTTTACATTTGGTCCCCCATGTTCACAAAAACCACACTGGTTTCCTTATTTTTCAAAAAATCACACTTTTAGTCATATCCGTCAATTTTCCGTTAAAACTAACGGAATCAAGCGTGTTCCACGACTTACTTAACTAACGAACTAACGGTAACAAAAGTGTTAAATTATTGGAACATGAGAGACCAAATGTATTTTTGGTGAACATGATGACGAAATGTGAAATCTATGCGAACTTTAGAGGTGAAAAATGTAGTTTCCCTATATAAATATAAAAATTATGAATGGGCCCTGGGATGTGGGGGTGATGTTGACTTATTTTCGGTCCACCACTCTAGGATAAACATAAAAACTTACCGGATGGCCCAATAGCTAGCCCATTAGCTTATCAATTAATATCTTGACAAAAATATCAAATTGAATATTGACTAATTTGATTTGAAGCTAGGTCGAGCTTGTTACACAGTATTAAAATATTGTATTTACATCTCTCGTATAATTTGCAAGCTATTACACGAGTATGATTTACCAAATCCACCTATATAGTTGACTGCATATTCTTTCATTACAAAAAAGAAAAAGAAAAAATAATTTTATATGTCATCGATTAATAAATATGTGTTTAATCTCGATTTACTAAATGAAATTCAAATAAATTTTCAATAATAAATCGTGTGGTGAAAAAAAATGATCAAAAATAAAAATTTCAATAATAATTTTACAAATTTGGTATACATTAGTATTAATTATACTATGGTTCTTTTAAGTTTTAATTAATAAACCAAAATAAAAATAAAAAAAGAAGTTGCTAACCATGATTTGTTTATTTAATTGGTGCCTAGTTTAGAGCTGATACCGCGTTGTTTCCTACAAATACGAGCCCATTATCTCATTTTTCCAGAGTATCTCCCTTTTTCTCAATTCTTTTATTCCAAACCCATCATAAATCAAAGGGGAGAGAGAGAGAAGAGAGAGAGAGAGAAGAAGCCGAGAATTTTCTCAGCAGCAATCAACAGAAGGTGAAATGGCGGATCAGTTGACTGACGACCAGATCTCTGAGTTTAAGGAAGCTTTCAGCCTATTCGACAAGGATGGCGATGGTTCGATTCGATTCGATCCTCTTTTTTTTTTTTCTTTTTTTTTTTTCGTTTTCCGCAATTTTATTCATACATAATTCGTTTTATGCTTGTGTGTATGTATTTGTGTATATATGTTTGTCGTTTCTCTGTATATCGGTTGTGGATTTTCTCTCTCTGTTTCAGATCTGATTTGTTTTTGAAGTGACTTTGTTTTTATCGCATCGTACTTGTTGCGATCTTTGATATTTGCTGCAGTGATTCGATTGATTGGATTTTTTTTGTGGTTTTTAGTCAGTTTTGATGCGCAGTTGTTTTTTCAGTTAGTTGTATATGAGGATTCGTCTTCATAATATGTATCTGTTATATATTACACTTTTTATTTGCACTGTGAATTTGCTCATCTTGATTCAGAGCAGATTGCTTTGATAAATGAAGAGATTTAGTATATTTGATTGAAAATGAGTCTAGGTTTTATAATAATGATGAATTTACAGGAAAATATGATTGATTCTCTGATGTTCGTATTTCCTGTTATCAATTTCGTGTCCAGGTATAGTTCGAAACTTAGGTCACACACAGTAGTTTATTGAAGGTTCAAATCTCTGGTGTTGTGGAGAAAGTACACTTTCATTTATCCGACATTTAAAATTTCATGATATGAAGCATGTGATGTGATAATATATAATATATTATCGTTGCCATGGGTGAAATTGTTAAGGGTGCGTTTGGTTGGTAGGATTTGAGGTGAAATCTGCCGAGTTTGTTTGGATTGAGTCATTTGACAAGGGATTTGAAATCCACACCTCCAATTTTTTGTTCTTTCTTTGAGCAATTGTAGTGGATTTCAAATTCCTTCACATTCGCACTCATTTCAAATCCATTCGTTTCGTATCCTTCAATCCAAACACACCCTAAGTGAATTTATTTTGTTCGACTAGTTATGATATTGGTGTTCCTTCTCGTTGATGCTTGCATTTGATCACAGGTTGATAATATACTTGTTTGCGAGATTGACCTAGTCTTAGATCATCACTTCTGATTGGTTGCATACATACGATGAATCTAGCTCAAAAACAAGATCTGTGTGACATGAATTGATCGCATTTAGTTTCATTCTTGGTTATGTTTCCGAATTTGTATCCACAGTCCACATTTAGACTACAAAAAGCATATATATATACTAAACTTGTTCATCTCTAATTATGTAAACTTATACAACCAACTGCATTTGACATTATGCGCAGGTTGCATCACAACAAAGGAGCTCGGAACTGTGATGAGATCACTTGGGCAGAACCCCACCGAGGCTGAGCTGCAGGACATGATCAACGAGGTTGACGCAGATGGTAATGGAACCATTGACTTCCCCGAGTTCTTGAATCTCATGGCCAGGAAGATGAAGGACACTGATTCCGAGGAGGAGCTAAAAGAGGCATTCCGTGTTTTCGACAAGGACCAGAACGGTTTCATTTCTGCTGCTGAGCTTCGCCATGTCATGACTAACCTAGGAGAGAAGCTGACCGACGAGGAAGTTGATGAAATGATCCGAGAGGCTGATGTGGATGGTGACGGTCAAATTAACTACGACGAGTTCGTTAAGGTCATGATGGCCAAGTGA
Source organism: Erythranthe guttata (assembly GCF_056151865.1). NCBI lineage: Eukaryota > Viridiplantae > Streptophyta > Magnoliopsida > Lamiales > Phrymaceae > Erythranthe > Erythranthe guttata. The sequence continues at coordinate 18,375,471 of NC_142542.1, forward strand.
TTGCACCCCCCACCCCTACACCCCCACCCACCCCACCTCTGATAAATCTTGAAAAGTTTTTTCTCGAAAGGTAAAAACTGATGAACAGGGTTGATTAATATTTCACTAGTTTCCTTTAATTTATTTTTTTTGGTTTGGTTGTTTGGTTTTGTGGTTGTTCAGTTCTTGAGTAGTGAAAACTATGTGTTTGTAATGGTGGTGGAATTGGTTGTTTTATTTTCTGATTCATGTATTTTTGTGATGCGGATTTCAAGCATTTTCTAGTTCGTTTTCTTTTCCTTCGAATATATCATTCTCGTTTGGGGTTTGTTGTTACCTAGGAAAGACTGTTTTACTCGTATTACGTTCGGGCTTTATGCAAGTGTTTCATGTTGAATCGGGGATTTTGATCTTGGTATTATGCCTCGTGTTTGCCTATGTTCTATCCTGGTGAAAAGCTCGCGATTAGGTTTTTATGTCCAGGATCCAATTTCAATTCTCAGTCACTCATGCATGTTCCTTCTAATCCATATTTGCTCCTTTGTATTATAGTTTACAAAATATTCGATTATTCATTCGTCTAAGGGCGTAAATGAGTTGAGGTCGAGTTGAGTTTGACAAATTTGATCGGCTCGAGCCCAAATTAAATTTGTTGAGCTCAAGCTCATTTAAAGTTTTACTTCTAGTTTTTATCTTATTATTATTGTAGTAATATTTATGCTATAGTTAAATGTAATAAATAATATACTATCATTCTGATTCATTAAATTGGGCCAATAAATCCCAAGCTAGTCCACGAATAAGGAACAAACAAGAAGCCCACAAAGTAATAAATTTTAATTTTCTCCCAATTAAAAAAGAAAAAATTATTGAGCAGCTTAGAGAGTGTGACGTGGCAGAGGCACGAATGGATGATGGATGATTAATTGAAGAGGGCCGCCAGCGTGTCGATACCGCGTGACAACCGCGTTTCGCTAATGGAAGAGAGAGAAATGAGGATCTCCTTCCCTTTTCTAATTTTCAATTTTAAAACAACCCCACCACTAGTCAATGGGTTTTAATAGTCTACGACTACGACACACGTGTAATCATCATTTTTATTCCATATCATATTTTTTGGAATAATAATTTAATATTTGAACTTAATACTTTTGCATGTTGAGTTTCAAAAAATACATTTTATTACATTGTTCAATTTCGTTTTTCTTTTGTTAACAAAGTTTGTTTGTAATTTTGTTTTAGCGAAGAACTATTAAATTATATTTTCTAATAGAGTTCGAGTTCGAGTTCAAGATTGAACCAATTCTTATGAATATTTATAACCGATGAATTCATAGACAACTATGTAATTCTGATGAATGAATATCTATCCTTGTGCAATAACATGTATATCCATTTATAGGATACAAACCACGTACGTGTGACAAAATAATGTGTCTTTGCGTACTCTCACTCCACTAATTAAGTCAGTCTTACGAGCGCAGATATTCTGTATCATCAAAAGAAATACATCTTCAAATTTAGTTCGTTGATTTATAAAACGGATTTTTAATAATTAACATAGCCTTGATATAGAGAGTGTTTGGCTAAGCTTATACCCTGTTAAAACGAACGTTTATAAGCTCCTACAAATTATTTGGTAATTATTTAAAAAAAAAAAAAAAATAAGCAGTTGAAATAGCCAATAAGATATTAAAAAAAAAAAAACCTATCTCTAAAATTAGCTTATAAGATCACTATTCAAACACTTTAAAATTAATTCTAAAACCAAGACGTAACAACTTATCAACTCTTAAGATAGCTACGTTATCAAATGTAATAGCTTATTGGTTGTTTAAAATAAATTTAGCCAAACATATTTTCGGTTCTAAGTCGAACACAAAATCGTCAATTTTCTAAAGTGCTATTTGTAATAATAAAATATAAAATTTTCCAATAAGAAACTAACAAGTGAGAAAAAGGAAATACTAGAAAAAAGAATATTACATAACATACAATAATAAGAAACGAAGAAGGTGAAAAAAAGAGGGATTACGAAAAAAGCGGATGTAATTAGTTTGTTAATTACCACATTTCTCTTTGCCGTTGAATTGTGTCTCTTTTGTAGCTCATAAATAACGCCTCTTTCATTCTTCCTACAAATACGACCCCCAATCACCTCTCTCCAGAATCATCTCTCTCTTTCTCTCTCTAGTTCTTCTGTAAATCAAGGAAAAAGGAAACAAAGCCGCTGAATTTCGAAGCAATCAAGAGGAGGAGAAATGGCGGATCAGTTGACCGACGACCAGATCTCTGAGTTTAAGGAAGCTTTCAGCCTTTTCGACAAGGATGGCGATGGTTCGATTCGATCCGATTATGTTTTTTTTTTCATTATAAATTGCATAATTTCTTCTATGAAAACGTGTTATACATCTCTGTGTGTGTGTGTTTGGATATGGTTTTTTTTCTGTTGTTTTGTTTAGATCTGATTTCCTTTTTGAAGCGGTATTTAGCTGTAGGATTTTCCTTTGATATGAAGAATTTTCCAATTTTACTGCAATTGTTCTTTTGTTATGTGAATTAATGCATTTTGATTCAGCGATGTTTTTTTTTTTTAAATAATTATTTTTATTAAATTTTATTCTGTTCTGTATTTAGTTAAGGAAATTTGAGGTATTATTTGAAATTGATGTGAATTTATCTCAGGAAATATATTATCTGTTGAGGTGAAATCTTCCATGATGAATTTAATCATCTTTGATTTACGATGATAGATTTATTCGTAAGGCTTACAGATTAATTTGGTTTGATACATGAAGAGAGAAACTGTTTGGGGGTGAGAGAGAGGTTAAATACCACGATTCTTCGTGTTATTCCGACCTTTTCTTGGTTGGGTCATAGGTAACACAATTTTGGTTTACTGTAGGGATCAAATCTGTATCTTGATTTTGCGTTTAGAAAATCCTTTATTTTGGATTCGTAACACGCAGATGAGAATGCCAAGTGGAATACTGTGTCGGAAAATGCTATTCCCAATTGCAAAATCTTGTTTATGATTGTGGGGTTCGTTTTTTTAACTGGCGTTTGTATTAAGTATATAAATTGATGCGCCTTTAATTGTTGTACTTGATCTAGATCACTTGAATTTATTGCATCCGTTGCGGTGGTCAACATCTGCTGTGTGTTTATTAAGATGCTATCTGCTAACACAATTCGACTTAACTTATCGAATTTCGAATGTTCGAGTTTCGCAATTAATTTCATTCAACATTTGCAGGTTGCATCACGACAAAGGAGCTCGGAACTGTGATGAGATCACTTGGGCAGAACCCCACCGAGGCTGAGCTTCAGGACATGATTAACGAGGTTGATGCAGATGGTAACGGAACAATTGACTTCCCCGAGTTTTTGAACCTCATGGCAAGGAAAATGAAGGACACTGATTCCGAGGAGGAACTAAAAGAGGCATTCCGTGTGTTTGACAAGGACCAAAACGGTTTCATTTCTGCTGCTGAGCTTCGCCATGTCATGACTAACCTAGGCGAGAAGCTTACCGATGAAGAAGTCGATGAAATGATCAGAGAAGCTGATGTGGATGGTGACGGTCAAATCAACTACGAAGAGTTTGTTAAGGTTATGATGGCCAAGTGATGCCTTAAAAAAAAAAAAAAACCCCACCTTTTAGTAAAATCTAGAAAGATCAATATTGGCAAAAAAAAAAAAATGATCTTTGAAAAAAAGAAAGTAAATGAACAGGGTCGACTAGTGTATCGGGTTTCTAGTTTCCTTTTTCATCGTATGATTTTATGGTTTTAAGTTCTTGAATATTGAATGGTGGTGGCGTTGTCGTTGTTCCTCGATTATGTATTTTTGTGACTCCTTATTTGCACTACTTAATAGTTTTTCGAGTATGTCGTTTTTGGCCTTGATTAATCAAGCTAAGCTTATCATTTCATTTTTAGGCTTCAATTAAAAGTATTACAAATTTCATTTTTCCACATGACCTCTTTTTTTTCATTTGAGTAAGGTCCAATAATTCGAAACTCCACTTGTAGTCTATGACTCCATATATGCCGATGAAGTTAACCGAATTAGTCGACTGATTCGGTCGACTTCAAACTCAAATGTGATAATAACCCATAAACATATAACAAGGAGGTTTTAGCATTTTGAAGTCCCCAAATAAAAATCTAAGTGACTCACCGACAACCTAAGTAACATCGCACTCTGTCTCTTAGGTTCCATCGATTTGGGCCTTACGCTTATGTACTTCTCTTATCTCGAGGTTCTTGGGCCGACTTTATAAAGCCCAAAGAAGTGTGCAAACGAGCCCGTATCACATAATCCAAACCGACTAACAAAGTAATACGACGCAGACGACAAATACAATGCAAGTTTGTTTATGCTGGCTCATTCATTAACCTTTGTATACAGTACAAAAAAATTAAGTTTAGTGCTCGGGTTGCCGCTCTAGAAGTAGTAGTGTGTAAGTTGACTGTAGCCAAGTGGTCCATAGAAGGTTAAAATGGTCCATAAAAGTGTGTGCTACCTTGCCCATAACTTAGCCACTTAGGGCTACTTCTCTTAATTCCATCTCATTAGCTTGACTCTTGTACGTTTAAGTTCTCTTAATACATTTCTCATTTATTTATTGATTAAAAAAAATGCCAAATTACTGCCATCCCTGAGGTATGACCAAATTATGAAAAAAAACCTTCTTGTTTGGGTAACTACAGCCACCCCCTCTTTTTAAATATTTTTACATAAAATTTATGTATTTGGTTATTTACTGTACAAAATCGTATATTTAGTTCGGTAAACGGTATGAAATGTTCGCGTACCGAAATTTCGGTTGGGTTTTACCGAATTGTCATCCTTAAATTTACCTCTAGAAGGGTCTTTTTGGTAAGATAATATACAGTTAAGGTAATTACCCAAACATGAGAGGGGTTTTCGTAATTTGACCATAACTCAAAGGGTGGCCTAATCTGGGCAAAAAAAAAAAAAACCTTCCATTTGGTGGGGCCCTTTCAATTTTTCCACATAAAGAAAAAATAAAAACATTTTTAGGAAGATTTTTTTAGGGGTTGTAGGAACTAGGAAGAATTTCAAATCTATCACAAAAGTTATATATATATATATATATATATATATATATATATATATATATATATATATATATATATATATATATATATATATATATTGTTTAAAACTGTATTCATTAATTGGAGCCTTAGTCAAATTTGAAAAAAAATAGTTTAAATTGGCAATAATTTCTGACATAGGTTCTGCCAAACATGAGCATATACAGATCTAGATTCGGATTAATCCCAATATCCCAATTTTATAATAGGCTAGTGTCATTGCAACCCTAATTACTTTTCTAATCATTTTACCGTAATACCCCTTCAATACTACACCAGACATAATCTTTACGGTTCATAAGCACACTAACACACATCCATATTGGTGTGTGTAGATCAGCAGTAAAAATCCACTCGATGTAACTTTCACCGTACCGGGTGTAGTATATATACAAACTAAATACGTAGCTGTTTGTGGTGGTATATATTTAATCCATATTTAAAATTCGTTACCGACATCATTATGGTTTGAAAATGATATTAAGAAAAGATATATTATCCGTACGTCATGGTTTTAATTTGGTATACTTTTGATTTTACCTCTTTAGTTTTGGATATGCTAACATTTATTATTATATGAATAGGATAATCCATTTAATTTAATCTATGAGTGTTCAACCATGCATGTATATAAATATCAATTTGATATTTATATACTATTTATGGATGGTTTAATGACTCATGACTTTGAAGGTGGAAATGTGACAAATGAATTCGAATATAAAATACATTATTACTAATATATAATTAAGGTGGAGAATGTATGTCGATGATGTGCAAGTAGCAAAACCTATTTTTTTTAATTATTTATTTTTATGTTATTTTTAGCTAAAATTTACATATTAATTAACTTGTTATGTGGTTAATATAGTAAAACTGCTCACTTATACTATTTAGAAAATAGTTTTTATTTATCTAATTTTAAATGGTAAACAAGTATCCATAAGTATCTATGTAGCGGGAGACACAAACGACGGTACGGGAAAACGAACAGGGAAAAACGACATATCCAAAAAATGGGGGTATGGGAACTTAGGGGAAACCTAATTATTAAAAGTATAGGGGTAAATTTTATATAAACATATATAAGTTTTTAGTTATATATAAATTATTTTTATATATTTTCATACAAATATGTTTAAAATAAATATTATCATCAACTATCAATTTACAAATGACCATTAAATCATGTAAATAACACTACAACATTTTAGCCTTTATACGACGCATGTTTTACCCGACGGTTTGAAAACCGTCGTATAAAAGACCGTTCTTGACGCTTTTTGAATCGATTTTGACACATAAAAACCATCGTACAAAATAATATTATTGACGTTTTTTAAACCAATTTCGACACATAAAAACCGTCAAGAAAAAAACTAATTTGATTTAAAAATAATCTTAAAAATGAACCTGATTTATAAATAATTAAATAAGCAAAAAGTTTCCCAAATTCGCTTTAATCTTTTTCTCTTCCCGTCGATACATCTAGAAAAGCTAGGGCTTTTCTCCACCGCCGCTATCGCCGTCGCGGTCGCCACCTCCACCGCCGCTATCGTCGTCGCGTGGCGTCGCAATCATATATCCACCGCCATCGTCGTCTCCATCGCTATCCCCTCCTTCATTGTTGTCTCCATCGCAATCGGAATCCCTTCCTCCACCGCCATCGCGATTACAACCGCCACCGCCATCGCGATTACCACCGCCACCGCCACCGCCACCGCCATCGCCAATGCCACTTATGTCTCCGCTTTCTTCTCGTATTGATTTTTTGCCCTAAAATTTCTGTCTACCTACGTTTTACTTTTTATACATTTTATTAGATAAATTTGTATTGTTGCCAATGGACTTCATCATTTCTAGACTGCCGAAATTCACTGTCCTCTCTCCTTCTTTAGCTCATTGGCTTGAATGTGCAATAAAAAGCTTCAACTTGGGAATGTGAATGCCGTCTCTATGAGCTTTGGCCCAATTGATTGCTTTCAGATAGTTTATCTAGGTAAAGTATTAATCCTTTCAATTTTAATTTGAAGTGCTTTTCTTCAAGCCTTTGACTACGTAGATTTGTTTATTTTTCCTCAGTTTTGAAGGACAAAAAATGCATATTATTTTAGCTGTATAATATCTGCAATTTTTGTTGATGAGAATCTTTTGTGTTGCACTTTTGTATTATTATATTTCATGTTAACTTTAAACCATTTTCAAAGGTATGAAATTTATCTTACAAGAAATAATTATCTGATTATAACACAGATTTACGGATATATGAAGTGTCGTAGTGACCACTGGAAAGGGTCCTTGAAGTCATTAATATCAAGAGGTATGCATATAATAGTGTTCTGAATATAATAGCCTCAAGGTCCACAATTCTCGGTTATCAATGAATTAATTTTGGTTCTAACAGGTTGGTCTTATTTCAGGTTGCTGCTCTATTTTACGTAGGAACAAACGAATCTCATCAACCAATATCCGAGCATCTCTTTTATGCGCAAGATTTTGTTTTGAAACAGAAGATTCTTCTGAAAGAAGGTACGTGTTATAATTTAATCATATGTATATTATGTATCAAGAGAAGTAGTTTTAATTTGGTAGGTGCAGTTGCCTGCAAGATGGTCTGGTTCAAAATAAAAGTATTTACTGGTAATAAGTATTTTCTTGATTTTGGCTGGACAATTTGATACCCCCTTGGTTTTCATGCTCTACATGTTCAAGTACCTTTGTGGATTGATTTTTATATATAATATTTGGTATTATTGATTAATCTTGGGTTCTTTTCATACAGGTAAGCTATAGCATTGATACAAAACCATTATTAATGATAAGGATGTTGACAACTCAAGTCTGAGTGAGGGACGGATCGTTTCAATTAATATTACCCATTATGAGTAAGATTTTTCTACATCCAATAAAAGCTACATAATCAGTTTGCAAGCTTCGTCTATAAACTCCGTCATCCATATATTATCTCTTTATCCAACTCAAGTGTTTGGTCAATTTCTTGCTTAAATTTTTGCATATTTGATGATTAATTCTCTGAGTAAGGTCTTGATTGGATGATTCAAGAATTCTGGCCTTGCAGGGCAGGCCCTAGTGCTTTTTTTAATGGGAGGAAATGTTTAGACAGATACAACTTCAGTTCCTCCAACATCAGGCCTAGGTAAACAATATATTATTCTTAATACTTAATTACTAAAGTTCTATTTAATTTAAACTAATATTGTCATTTATTTTCAGACATTGAGTATGCCCTGCACTAAACCAGCTCATAGTTATCGCCATCGTTGCTCTAATTCTCTTATGTTCATTTTATGGAGTTATATTAAACTTTCATATTTTATGTTTTGTGATTTTTTCATGATTTTTAATATCTTTCTTTATATACTAAACTAAGATATGCAATTTTTCCAGATTTTCACATGTTTATGAGGTTTTATGGCCTCTCCTAAGCGATATCTCAAGGCTTGACAACACTGCATGTTAATCAGGTGAACCTTCTTTATATTATTTATACTTTCTTCATAATACAATTTGATTTCTTTTATGTTATTTCGTTTCAGTTTAAAGTGATCTACCAGTAGATATATCGTAGATATATTTTCTGGTGATGGAATAACTTGTTTTTTTCTCTGGATTGTACAGGAACACATTGTAAATGGGAGCATGGGATCAAGGACACACATGCCACTAATTAACCAAATTTAATTAAATTCAAAGTTATTAGCTTGTGTTGTTTTTGTTACACTGAGATGTATAGACTTTAGAAGTGAATGTAAGTGTTGTTTTAAAGATAATTTTCGTGAAGTTTGGTTTTGCATACTTTTAGAAAACAAGAATTCCTGTATTTGGGGAATCCTAGTGATTTTTGGCATTTGTATATGTTCGTGTTGGGAAATTATAATAATTTTTGGCATGCGGTTACATTTTTTAATAGGTTTCAGTATTAATTCGAAGAAAATATTGAAAAATATATACAAGTATTTATGACGGTTTTCAACTGTTGAGAAATGTATTCTTGACGGTTTTCAAAATATGTATGAGTATTTACGACGGTTCTCAAAGCGTCGAGAAACATTATTCCCGACGGTTTTTTTACACGTGGAAGTATATACGACGGCCTTTTTCTTGACGGTTTTGTGACGGTCGAAAACCGTCAAGAATAATGCTCCCGACGGTTTTTCTACTTTTCCCGACGGTTTTTTACCATCGCATAAAGCCATAAATGTTGTAGTGTAATTAGGGACATAGCAATAAAAATATTTGAAAATTTACTATCAAGCATGTTTCTAACTTCTTAGAAATTGCAAAATGACCTATATATAATGTGTCCGGCATGTATCCTCAAGTGTCGGACACGAAACGTGCCCTAAATACAGATAAGTATCTGAATATCGCTAGTGATTATGATATTGGTATTCATTTCTTTTAAAATTTTAAATAATTTTAGTATGAGCTACATGAATGGGCAAACTCATATTAAAATAATTAGGCAATGCCTCTTTGGGCTAGTAGGCTGCCTTTTTTTCTCAAGTTGTGCAACTTGAGTTTTCTATTACTAGTAATAAGTAATAACTTTATCCAATATTATTATAGAATATAAAGTAATTAATTAAGCTTAATATATATATATATATATATATATATATATATATATATATATATATATATATATATATATATATATATATATATATATATATATATATATATATAGTGCAACCCACCCTAGCCCCAAGTTGAAACTTGCTAACAACATACCTAACAAAATAACACTTAGAAAAAGAATAATGTGAAAACTTGTAACATGTATAAATAGGGCTCTACTTTCCTTCCATTTCAACACATCACCTAAACAACAATACCAACATATACACACACTATTTGTTTTTAGCTTAAATAATATAATTCAAATGGCTTCTTACATTAATCGTGCCTCCGCCTTTTTCCTCGTCGCGTTCCTCTTTGTCGTCGCGTCGACGCCACTGGCCCACGGCCAAGTGGTCACCCTGCGCGGCCTCACCGTTAATGGCTCGCTCTGCTGCACCCCCTCTGCAAACTGCCCGGGCCAAGGAGTTTCCGGCATACCGGTGAGTCTGAACTGCACCATAGTTGGTGTTGGCGCTAGGGTGCTCGGAAGCGGCATCACCAATGTGAACGGAAGCTTCAACATAACTGTTCCAGCGATTACGGGTCTTATCCTTGGCTTGCCTATGCTTCCGTGTGTTGTCACCGTGCAGCTTCCATTGAGCCCGGTTGTGTGCCCGGTGATCAACGCCACCACCGGAATCCTTGCCGCCACCGTGAACTCTGTTGGGACAGTGCTTACTTCAACTTTGGGGTTGGTTCAGGCTGCTACCATTGGGCTATTTGTCAATGCTAGGGTTTGATATATATAAGCTATGCATCCTTCTTTCTCCACCTCAATTCTCTGCTAACTGCTAGTTATAATATATGCATACTATATATATATATATATATATATATATATATATATATATATATATATATATATATATATAGTATATGAATAAGCATGTTTTATGTAATTGTTGATTTCTGCATCAACAATATATAATATCCTCATGTAACTTTTTATTTATTTATGTTCTCAAATAATTAATGGAGAAAGAAGTTATATCTTAATTTTTTTTTGTACGTATTATTTGTTGTATCCGGGAAATTAGATGCTGCATCTGGTTATTTATACACCGGGTGGATTTGAACCATTCAGACACACTTATGAGTATGTGACACGGATTTAATAAAAAAAAAAAAAGTGAAAAACGGCAAACTTCTGAAAATCGACAATGAACTTGTGTAAATCGAGTACTGTTAAAAAAAAATCAGTAAAATCATGAATAGTGACATCGAATTGAACTTCTATAATTAGCAGATAATGATTTTTAAACAGGGTGATATAAACGAAAAAACAAAGGGGTATAATTTTATTATACCAATGGGGTTTACCCCCACATACGCGCGTACACACACATGTACACAATTTGTGAGTGTTGTATGGATTTTGAAAAAAAAGAAATATTGGAGTATATGAAGATTGTGTTTTTATTAATCAAAGGATATATTATGGTACCTTTAAAATTTCAGAGAAATAATTATATACCTTCATGTTTTTGAAAAAAATAAATAATATTAAAAAGGGTAAATTCCAATGTTCTAAATATCGGTTATCGGTCCGAGGCGGTTAGGGACCGCCACACGATAAATCGGTGCGGCGGTGATTAATCGAAGATATATCGGAAATAAATCGGTTTTTAGATTTAGTGTAATATATTTCTAAATATTATTTGTTAATACTTAAAACTTATAAAAAAAATTAAACTTGATTCTCTCCTTTTCGTTTATATAATCTAATCACATAACAAAAAGTTAACATTTAGAACTTGATTCTCTCCTCATTGTTCTAAATGTTTTTATTTTTAGGCCAGGTTCTTCTTACAGAGTAGGTGAGTTTGGGTTTAATTGAAAGAGATAATGGATTGGAATTGAAAAAATAAAATAAAAATAAAGATAAACACCCTATTTTCCTTGTAATAAAAAATAGATAAATAAAATTAAAAAAAAATATTTTTCCGATATATCGCTTGAAGTTTGACCTGATATATCGGTTTGACCCGCCACAAACCGCCTCGGACCGCCTCACCGTAAAAAAACCGATTTTCAAAACCGCCACACAAATATCGTAAAGGTTTATGTCCGCCACCGATATGACGGCCGATATATCGGCCGCCACAACCGATATTTAGAACTCTGGTAAATTCCACTTTCCCCCTGTACTTGGGTTCAATGTCACTTTATCCCCTTTGACTCTTGATTGTATCGATTTGCCCCCATCACTTGAAAAACTGTCTCAATGTTGTCAGACATTTGATCTTAACACCGTTTGATCTCTAAGCTCTGAAATTACAAAAAAACGCAACATCTCCCAGTTTAAATAATTATTAAAAAATAATAGAAAAAAAAAGCAAAAATAAAATAATAAAAAAAATTCAAGACAACGAGAAACATAATTCAAGACGCCAGCCACAATTTATTGTTTATTTTTTAATATTTTTTATAATTATTTAAACTGGGAGGGGTGACTTTTTTTGTAATTTTCAGGCTTAGATTAAACAGTGTTAAGTTCAAATGTCTGAAAACTAATGGCGATGACCACATTGAGACAAATTTTCAAGTACTGAGAGCAACTCAATACAATCAAGAGTAGAATGGAGTAAAGTGTTATCAAAACAAAGTAGAATAGGAATGTAGAATTTACACTATTAAAAAATATGGTTGCCTATCATATTACGGGGTCTTGAGTTGCTTTATCTGCATTATTGGAAAGACGACCGAGATATTATTATATGATAAGGTATATATATATATATATATATATATATATATATATATATATATATTTGTTTTCATTTAATTACTTTAATTATTTTTTGGGCATACCTACTAAAAATAATTCAAGAGCAATTTCCCCAACTCTCTACAACTTTAACCCACCACCCTAATAGTAATCGTTAGTTGTAATTAATCCACTTGGATTCTATAAGAAAACTGATATAATAGAGTCATCTAGTTAATATAGGCATACAAGTGTTATTCTAAATTTGGTTCGTCATAATTAGGGTCGTAAATGAACCGAGTTTAATTTCGAGTATAGCTCAATATATACTTGGGTTGTTCAAGATTTTATATCGAACTTTCAATATATTTTCAGAGCTTTGATTTGATAACTAACCGATTCCACCTCCGATGAGCTCTAGTGAAACCAAACATGAATCGAGCTCGAGTAGTGTGAATTTTTGCATATATATATTACTAATTTTTAATGAATTACCGAATGGAAATATGTATCCAAGTTTGATTCAGTTTATTAAGAAACGATCGAGCTAAAATGAAATCATAACAACCGATATCGATCCCAATCAAGTATTAATGACTTCGGTTCGATCTCAACTCTAACCCCTCACTAGGACATGCAATGTAGCCATGTAGGAATCAAATTAAAGTAATGGTCATTTTATTAGTTAAATTCGGCAACACCGACCTCTATGGGCTACATACGCATGCAGTTGGGTCGATAATAATTAGGGCAAATTACGGCCACTCCCTGAGGTATGGCCAAATTACGAATAAACCCCTCTTGTTTCGGTAATTACAGCCACCCCTCCTCCTTTTAAATATTTTTTGCATTTATGTAATTCGATTATTTACCGAACCAAATTGTATATTAAGTTTGGTAAATGGTATGAAATGTTGGCGTACCGACATTTCGGTTCGATTTTATTGATTTAACATCCCTGAATTTACTCTGGAAGAGTATTTTTGTAAGATAATACATAATTGAGGGGTAGTTATAATTACCTAAACAAGAGGGGATTTTCGTAATTAGACCATAGCTCTGGGGTGGCCGTAATTTGCCTGCCTTAATAATTAAGACACCTTCACTCAATCTTTATAACTGTATTAAAATGTATATGCACTTCAGTTATCAAGGTGGACAGCTTTAGATTATAACAAAAAAACAATAGAGCAGCCAAACCCTAGTTAAATTAAAAACTTTATTCCACAATTCTACCAAGGGCAAAGGAGGAAAAAGAAAAGTATAAATAGAGCTTCTTTTCTTGTACTTTAAACACACCAAATTGTTTAGTGAAACAACAAATTAAATTAAGAAAATTAATCACTTCAAATGGCTTCTTACAATAACGGTGTCCCCGCCTTTTTCCTCGTCGCCTTCCTATTCGTCGTCGCCTCGACGCCACTGGCCCACGGCCAAGTGATCACCGTGCGCGGCCTCACCGTTAACGGCTCGCTCTGCTGCACCCCAACCGCAAACTGCCCGGGACAAGGAGTTGCCGGTGTACCGGTGAGCCTGAACTGCACCATTCTCGGTGTTGGCGCTAGGGTGCTCGGAAGCGGCGTAACGAATGTGAACGGAAGCTTCAACATAACTGTTCCGGCGATTACGGGTCTTATCCTTGGGTTGCCTATGCTCCCGTGTGTTGTCACCGTGCAGCTTCCACTTAGCCCGGTCGTGTGCCCGGTGCTCAATGCCACCACCGGAATTCTTGCAGCCACTGTCAATTCTGTCGGGACGCTGGTTAATTCAACTTTGGGGTTGGTTCGGGCTGCTACCATTGGGGGATTCGTTAATGTCAGGGCCTAATTAATTCTGTGACCGATCGATCATGGTTCTTCTTCTCCGGCGCTTCTATGTGTTTGTGTTTTTTTTCTTTTTTCTTTTCTGTGTTTTTTTGTGTGTGTTCTTGTTTTTGTTGATTTGTGCATCAACAATGTTGGTAAACTTTGTGTATCTCGTTCTAAAATAATGGAGAATAAAGAATAGAATTTTGATTCATTGCTCATATATATATATATATATATATATATATATATATATATATATATATATATATATATCATATATGTGATTAATGGCATTTTGCCCTACTGGACTTTGATGAATTTGAATAAAAATAGGAAGAAGAAATAGAGAAATATGAGAAATTTCAACGATTTTGATTTGAAAAAACAATTAAGTTCTTGAAATTAAATAGCCATGTGCAATGCACATGTTGTGAATTCCTGCCAAAATGGCCTGGAAATAGACAACGTGCCACATAATAACGAGTTTTGATGTGAGGGTGCAATTTTTTTTTAAAGGTGGTAATCCAAAAAATAGTAAAATTTATGTGGTTTAATGCTATTAACCCTTAAATAAATAAATAAATAAATAGCCTGAATATTTACAATAAATTAATATAATAGTAATCATTGACACGAATGAACTTCTGAAAATTGACAATTAACTTATGTAAATCGAAAAAATAACACAATAAAATCTTGAATATTGAGAACGAATTTCTATATATAATCAGCTGAAAATTGACAGTGAACTTTAAAATCTGGTTGATTTGAAACTTATAAACTTTTGAAATTTTTTGACTGAGTATATATGTACACTGTCAACATATATACGTACCTACATTTTTTTTTTTTTTTTTTTTTTTTAGTAAATTCAAGTCCATTATAAGGGGAAAATAGGGGAGGGGACTCGAACCCTAGACATTTACCCTATTAATTAGGGTAAAGGCTAGATACCAATTCTCCTAATGAGGGTTGTATATACGCACCTACACTGTTCTCATACAATTTTAATGTGACTTGCCGAAAAAATATATATCCTATTGCTCATGAAATCACATGTAAAGGGACTTTTAACACATGCACACCACACGCGTGCTCTATCTCTCTCTCTCTCTCTCTCTCTCGCGCGCGCACACACATATTTTCAGTAGAATCTCGATAAATTAATATTCGATAAATTAATAACCTCGCTTAAATAATATTTTCTTCTGATTCTGATTCGGTGAAAATGTACTAAATTATTAGTTCGATAATTTAATATATCGCTAAATTAATAGAATTTTTACGTTTCCCAATTGTACTCATTTACATAGGGAGAGAGAGAGAGAGAGGGAGGGAGGGAGAGAGAGAGAGAGAGAGGATATTATAGTTATACAGTAATAACCTTTCAATCTTTCATTAACTAGTAAATTCGGCAATATCTATGTGGGCTAGACGCAGTCCCAATTAAACCTCGAGTTATTAGTTATATATAGTGTAATCAAAATTGAATATCGAGTTTAATAACAATTTGTACGTACGTACCACTTGGTCAACTTGCTCCCCAGTTTTCACATCTCAAATTAAACCTTGAAGAAATGTCTCAACTTTGACAATCAGAAATTATAATTACACGATATAATCAGAAATTTGGAATATATATTTCTATATATAATTAATCAATTAATCAAGTGGAGGAAAATGAGAAAATTTCATTAGGTTAGG
Organism: Erythranthe guttata; assembly: GCF_056151865.1. Lineage (NCBI taxonomy): Eukaryota > Viridiplantae > Streptophyta > Magnoliopsida > Lamiales > Phrymaceae > Erythranthe > Erythranthe guttata. Next base: position 18,391,439 of record NC_142542.1, read on the forward strand.
TTTATATATAGAGCAGCCAAACCCTAATAAAACCTCTACACCGCGTAATTCAAATGAACATGTTAAAAAAGAGGAAACAAAAAATGTATATATAAGTAGGGATTCTTTTTTGGTAGTTCAACACACTAAATTGTGCAGCGAACCAATTACAATTCTAGTAATTTATAACCACTGCACAAACATCAAAACCCTCTCCCCAAAATGGCTTCTTACAGTAACGGTGTCTCCGCCTTTTTCCTCGTCGCATTCCTCTTTGCCGTCGCCTCGACACCACTGGCCCACGGCCAAGTGATCACCGCACGCGGCCTCACCGTTAACGGCTCGCTCTGCTGCACCCCAACCGGAAACTGCCCCGGCCAAGGGGTTTCCGGCGTACCGGTGAGCCTCAACTGCACCATTGTTGGTGTTGGCGCTAGGGTGCTCGGAAGCGGCATCACCAATGTGAACGGAAGCTTCAACATAACTGTTCCGGCGATTACGGGTCTTATCCTTGGCTTGCCTATGCTCCCGTGTGTTGTCACCGTGCAGCTTCCATTGAGCCCGGTTGTGTGCCCGGTGCTCAACGCCACCACCGGAATCCTTGCCGCCACCGTGAACTCTATCGGGACGGTGCTTACTTCAACTTTCGGGTTGGTTCAGGCTGCTACCATTGGGGCATTTTTCAATATCAGGATTTAATATACCTCTATATATGAATCCTTTATATATGAATCCTTCCTCTCCATCTCAAATCTCTGCGGCTAGTTATATATATATCTATATATAATATATGAATAAGTAGGATTTTGTGATTGTTGATTTACACATCAACAATATTCTATAATATCCTCATGTATGTAATCTTTTTAATTATGTTTACGAATAAATAATGGTGAGAATTAAGGAACTTAAATTAATCTTTGTTTTTATGTTTTTTTCTTTTATATTTAGTAACTCAAGAATGCATCGTAGTTGATTAAGTTGATCACTATCTCGAAAATCAAAACCATTAACAACCGGTCTAAGGTTTTTAAGAGGTCTTGATGAGATCATTAATTTTAGTGCAAATTACGGCCAACCCCTTGACGTATGGTTAAATTACGAAAACCTCCCTTTTGTTTGGGTAATTACAGGCACCCCTCAACTATATATGTATTATCTTACGAAAATACCCATCCAGAGGTAAATTTAGGGATGTTAAATTGAACCAAAATTTCGGTATGCCAACATTTCATACCGTTTAACGAACTAATATACGATTTGGTTCGATAATTAATAACCGAGTTACATAAATTTTATGTAAAAATATTTAAAAGGAGGGGTGGTTGTAATTACCCAAACAAGAGGATTTTTTTGTAATTTGACCATACTTCAGGGGTCGCCGTAATTCACCCTTAATTTAATTAGATACATTTTCCCTTGGTATTACTAATTCATTTATAACTTGTTAAAATAATCACAAGAACATAAAATTTCGGGCAAAGTGCACATCACCCCGTGTAAATTTCTAATTTTCGTACTTTACCCCTCAATTTTTAAAAGTGAATGTTCCCTTCAAATAGTTATTCTTGTTGCACATGCCTGATAGAAAAACTCCGATGGATTATTCATTGGAATTAAAGGTTATTTTTGTTACAAATTGCTCCTTAAAATACTATTTTTTGCACTTTAGCCCCTTTAAAATGTCAGTTTTGTTGCAGCATACCCTCTAAAAATTGGCTTCTAAGGCAAAGGGCAACCATAATAATATTTCGAAGGGGTATCTCTTTTTTGAATTTTTAGGGAGGAAAGTGTGAAAATGGAAAATCTATAGAGGGTAAAGTGCATTTTGTCCTAAAATTCCATACAATAGAGATAAAGATTCGGAATTAATAAGATAATATACGCCAATGTACTGTATGAAGGATGAAAATGAGACAATTCAGACGAAAAGGATTAAAGTGGATCTAAAATAATTGAATTTCTTGATGAAAATGTTCCCATAAGACTTAATTATATATGATACAATTATTGAAATGAGGTATAGGAAGATAGATAGTGATAGCCTTATATTATTAAAATTTGGCAGTACTACTGTGGACAGATAATTAAAGGAAATTAAATTATGCACGCAAATGAATTAACAATCTTATATGGATTAATTTTGTTTTTTTTTCATGTAGTAATTAAGGCACAGCGTGGATAGTCAGAAATCTATGACTTGATCCTATTTTGCACTCTTGAAATAGAGTATATATTTTGGCTTTTGCAACCTTTGAAAAAAAAAATTAATAGCATTTTACACCTCAAAACATAATAAATCATTTACAATACACCTTGAATTGAATATTGAAAACTTAATTAGGGTAATTTCAATTTTTATTCATTTTTTTTTATTTCGAGGGTGCAAAATAACAAGTTCAATTATTATTTTCTTCAATCTCCAATTGTTTAATTAGGGTAATTTCAATTTTTATTCATTTTTTTTATTTCGAGGGTGCAAAATAACAAATTCAATTGTTATTTAATTTCTTCAATCTCCAATTGTTACTTAGAGCGTTCAAAGTATGTACGAACAAATAAAAATCGCACCGAATTACTGAAAAAACTATATCGTCTTACGAAATAAAATTAAATTGATTTGTATCACTAAATTATTCGATTGGTAGGTATTTTATTGTAATTGTTGAAATTATTTGGTAAAAATCCTTGGAAGAAAATATAATTTTCAAATAACTTGATAACAAAATAGCTCAAGTATTTCTTATGTTCAGAGGGTGCAAAGTATTATTAATTTTTCTCGAGGGTGCAAAGCGCCAAAATACTATATTTTAAGGGTTCAAAGTGAGATATATTGAGCCATTATATATCTATGTAATTAGAAAGCCGTGTATAAACTATGTAGATGATAATTATAAATCAGCATACATAGAGCAAACCAACCCTAAACCGGCCTACTTTATGATATTTAAAACAAAATCATCTATCTTCTTTAATAAAGAAAGCAAACAATTATAATATAATGTAGAAAAATGAAATGTATAAATAGGGGGTCTTTTCCTTGTATTTGAACACACCAATTTTGAGCAGTATTACTTCCACCGGACTTCTTGGTTCCGCCGTTAGAACTACCGGCCGGTATGGTGGTTACTTCTACTTTGGAGGCGGTTCAGAATGCTTCCATAGTCGGATTAGTTAATGTACAATACCGTCCCATTATTCTTTTTCCCTGCTTCAATTAAATGAATAAGAATATCTATCGTATATACAATATGCAAAATAATTTTTTTTTTTTTTTTGTGCTCGCTGATTTATGCATCACGATTCACGCGGAACTTAACTTCATGATCACTAGGCCAAATTTCATTTCAGGCGACGAAAATTTGCGACGAAAAAGGCTTATTTGCGACGAAAAAAATAATTTTGCGACAAATAGTTTGCGACGAAACAGACGCAAAAAAAGGTCAAAAAAACAGCCGTCGCAAATTTATGCGACGAAATACGAAAAATGTCGCAATTGTTGCGACGTTTCAGGAGAAACGTGCATCATTCCAAAATTTTCGTTACTTGAAATATTGCGACGTAACATTCTAGAATCGTCGCAAAATCCGTCTCAAATTTGCGACTAAAATATAACGTCGCACTTTGTTGCGACGTTTATTTGCAATTAATTTCGTCGTATACATTGCGACAAAGTCATAAAAAACGTCGCAATATTATATTTGTCAATTTTATTATTTTTTGTTGATTTTATTTGATTATTGCTAAATCTATAATTATAAACAATAAATAATACCAATAAAATCCATAAACATCTCAAAATTTATATCCACTACTTTAAAATTCACATTTAGGTAAAATTATCCAAACATGAATTTAAAATATACAAATTGCCAATGTTGTAGCTTTACAAAGATAAGTTAATCCTCACCTTCTCCTTCATCTTCACTAAAAAACTGTTTGCAGGTGACAGAAGGATTGTGTTGCTCGGGCTCATTCTCACTCTGTTGAAAAAACACAGATCACATAGTTAAGGAAAGCTCAATTAATATCGAATCCTTAATAATTAGTATTGAAAAATAAAAGTTAATGCAATTCTTACCTTCATTTGCACTTCATCACAAGCATCACTCAATAGATCAATCTCCACTTGTTTCTTTGCTTGACAGTTTTGACTAAGAAGTTTCAACATCTTCTGCAAAAGAAAAAAAATTATATAATGAGTATAAAAAAAAATTATATAATGAGTATAAAAAGAACGATATAAATCTATATACAATTTATTGCATAATAATAATAGCTTTAGTGCTTAAAGCTCACAGTATATCATCATTCTTCATAGTTTCACCGAAGTGCTTCTCGACAATCAGCTGCACAATGGAGAAAAAAGTATTTATCTTCGAGCAAAAAAATCACTTAAATGTAGGTTTAGGTATAGAGTATGTCTTAATAATTATATAAAAATCTATTCTAAGAGAGTACCAAATATGATGTTTTTCTCTTGCATCTTGTCTTGAGATATATATATTGTTTATATATACAAATTACAAATTCACAAATTGCTTTACAGCAACCTTTTTGTTTTTCATCGGTTTATCTTACCTAAAAATTCAGAAATTTGAACAAAAATATTATTTTAGAGTCGGCCAGTTTTCGGGTCGATATTGGGGGAACTTAAGAAATCCCATTTTAATTTCCACCGCAAATATAAAATAGGATAAATTACAAACAACCCCAGAGGTAAGGTCAATTTAGGGGTGGATGTAAGATATTTACATATTGCAGGGGGGTTGGATGTAATTTTTAAGGGTTTTTTTTAGTAATTACACTTAACCTCAAGGAGTAGGTTGTAATTTACCCTACAAATTAAATATCAATATTGCAATTTAAAGAAAATCAACATTTTTTTAATTCGAAAATCAACATTATTGAAATATTAAAAAAAAATCAGAATGTAATTGGCATCCAGATCTCATATATAATTCCGATCCGAACCTTTAAAGTATAAGAAAAAAAGAAAAAATCATAGAAAATGATATTCCAAGTCGGATTTTTTTTCGTATCAAAATCGTAGAAACTTGAGAATTTCTTCCCAATTTTCAGGAAAAAAAAAAGGAAAAAGAAAAAGAAAAAAGGAGAGCATTAATAATATTTAAGGCCTAGTACTTGTTATTATAGTCAGCAACTACAATAAATGGTATTAAATATTATTATCAAAGGCATTATTTATATCTAGCTTTTCTAGTAGTAGATCATAAGATTACTAAGAACAATAGGAATTGGGGTAAAACCAATCATATTCATGAGTAAGACAAGGCCCCATAAATCAATAACCATCAAACATTTTAAGGAAAAAGACGGTCCTCAAACGTTTCAAACTAACCTGTAAAGTAAAAAGACGGTCCTCAAACTGCACTTCCTTTGTAAGGAAATCTGCCCCGATCGCTTGTATTGGTTGCTAAAATTCTTATTCACATATCTTTAAGCGGCAGGTCAAGGAAAATAACAAACTAAAATGTACACTCAATTTTCACAATAGGACTAGCAATTTCCATAAATGCATTAACAATCATACAATTAGTAACTAGTTCTTAAGGATACTGATTCATCAACGAGGTCTTCCCAACCCTGCAAATTACATCCAAAAAGTAAACCGATTACCAAACACCCCGTGTATCATATATGTTTAGACAAAATATTCCAATGCACCAGATTTATTTTCCTCTATTTCAGTTTAATGGAGCAACAATGAACATAAATTACTGTACATATGGAACTGATTCATGCATTGCTTAATCTAAATATTGACCTCTTTTTTTCTTCTCATACACTAATTAAAAATTCTTAAATCTGATACTTAATTTTACCAGATTAATGCCATCTCAAATCCAAACGGTCAGCAAACTGAGATCGCTTAAAATTAAACCTTCACACCAAAGTATCAACAAATTGTTCACCTCTAAACCTAATAATTAAGATCAACAGCAACCAAACATTACAAAAAATACACCAAATTTACAGCTACACCCAAACAATCAGACAAAATTCGAACAAAATTGAGTTGAAAATAGAAGAATAACTGACCCACTGTCGCCTAGAATGATAACCTTGAGAAGAGCTCTTCTGCGGGAAGGCATCGTCTGGACTTCGGGTTGGATTGATGACCCGATCTAAGATTCGCAAGGCTGTAAAAGTAGATTTTCTCTCTCTCTCTCTCTCTCTCTCTCTCTCTCTCTCTCTCTCTCTCTCTCTCTCTCTCTCTGACACAGAAGTCCAATTTGGGTTTTTTGATCCAAATTGTTGCTTTCTCTCTCTATCTGCTTGAGCCTGTTTTCTCCCTCTAGACGGTAGAACAGTTGGCGTCGGTGTAGGTGTGATGGTGGAGGCCGCGTCGGCGTAGGTGCGATGGTGGAGGTCGCGTCGGCGGTGCACTCGTGGTGAGAAGACAGATGAAGAAAACTTCGGTGTGGACTCCTGGTGCGTCGGCGAAGGACTGTGGTGGCGTCGGCGAAGGGCGGCGGAGGGTTGTGCAGAGACTTTGGCAGAGGGCTGTGAGAGACAAGTAGCGAGAGTGAGAGGGGTGAAGGAGACGGAGGAAAAAATTAGGGCATAAATATTTTTACTAATTAATTTGCGACTTTAAAAAAAAAACGTTGTAATCTCCAACTAAATTGCGACTTTTATTTTAAATACGTCGCATCCAAATGAATTTCAAAAAAATGCGGATAATAATATTGCGACGCATTCGAGAAAACGTCGCACTTTTTAGATTTATAATTGCGACGTTTTTATTATTTGCGTCGCAAAAAAATTAGCTAATATATTCTTTATTTTTTCGTTGCGACACTTAAGGTAATTACGTCGCAACATTGCGACGCAATATAAAATGTCGCAACCGGAACGTCGCAAAACCCTCATTCCATTTGCGACGTTTTTTTAAATAACGTCGCAATATGACTTTATTTTAAAAATTTAAGTTTTTATTTTGTATTGCGACGTATTCTTCTATTATCGTCGCAGAGTAGCGACAATGTTTTTTGTTTCGTCGCAATAATTAGTGGGAAATTTTAGTGTTTAAATGTGCGACATTTAGTTGCGACGAAATTATTTTTCGTCGCAATAATTTATATAAATTTATTATTTACAATTATTTGCGACGGTTTTGTTTAAAATAGTCGCAAATTGTGCGACGAATATGTTTTCGTCGCAATAAAAAAGTCGCCTGAAATGAAATTTGGCCTAGTGGATCTAGAGACTAAAACCACTAGAAGAAAAAAAAATGGAAATTTCCTGTTTCAAATTTTTTTTCAGAAATTTCCCAAAAGTATTAATTATGATCAGTGGCGAGTCCAGGAATTCGGTACAAGGGGCTTCAATTTTCGGGGGTCCGGGGGCAGCGCCCCGAGATTTTTTTAGGATTTTTTTTTGAAAATAGGAAAAGGAGAAACGAAAAAAAAATAAAGAAAAAAACAAATTTTAAAGTTTTTTTGTATTAATTTGGATTTTGAGTGGGCTAATTAATAAAAATTGAGACCTTTTTGTATTAATTTGAACTTTGGGTAGGCCAGTTAATAAAATATGGGGCTTCTTTGCATTAATTGAAATTTTGAATGGGCTAGTTAATAAAATTTGGGTGGGCTAAATAAAAATATGGTATAATATAAGGGGCAAATTAAAAAAAGGAGGGTGGACTTGAGTCCACTCTTGCTCAAGGGTGGACTCGCCCCTGATTATGATCTGCGATTGGACCGATAAGATTGTAATTTAGGAGTGGTAGTTTTATTTAAGGGAACATTATTAATATTATTATAGCAATTTGCAATTAATTCTGAGCGTTTTAATAATATAAATAACACTCAGTTATAATAACTGAACAACGTGCATGGCCCATGCATCCCCAATTAGTGACAGACATTTATGAATTACGAGCCTTACATTAAATATAACTTTGCTTTATTTTCGATTATTTGAGAACGAGATATACATATACGTACGTATATAATTAAGATTACAAGTTTAGTTGTTTCAGAAATCCACAGCAGGAAACTGAGCTTATTAGGCTAACCCCACAATCACAATGACAAAATTAAGTCCCATGCTAAATTATCTAGATGGTATTACGAACCAACGTAGAATGGGTACAAAAACCGGCGGGAAAATTAGGACAGTATTCTGGTAATTCGGGTAAGAACCGGCGAGAACACCGTTGATGGTTGAAAGCGCCGGGCAGACCGTAGAGTTGAGTGGAAGCTGAACAATTGCCACACATGGAAGCATAGGCAGGCCAAGAATAAGACCTGTTATTGCCGGAACAGTTATGTTAAAGGTTCCGTTCACATTTGTCGTGTTTCTGCCGAGCACTCGGGCGCCTACACCGACGATGGTGCAGTTCAGGCTTACGGGTACACCGGGAATACCTCGTCCCGGGCAGTTTCCGGTGGGGGTGCAGCAGAGTGAGCCGCTTACACTAAGGCCGCGCAGGGTGATAGTTTGGCTGTGGGTCGGTGGTGTTGAGGCGGCGGCAAAGAGGAGGAGAGAAATCAGGCAAATGGTAGGGATACGGTTATTGATCTTGTTATTATAAGCCATTTGGGGGTTAGTTTTGATGTTTATATGTACTTCAAATACATGGAATATTACCCTTATTTATACATGCATGTTTTAATAATATAATAAATTTATTTATGTTGAAAACTTTTACAACATTTTATTTATTAGTTATTAGAGGTATCTTAATTATAGCCGCCATGTTTGAACGTTGAAGTTAAAAAGGGGTTTAGGGTTTGGCTGCTCTATATATATATATATATATATATATATATATATCTTACAAATTGATAACATAGATCACGAAAAGGAGCTAGGTAGCGAGGTACAGGAGAATTTGAAATATGTACAGTACTCGTAACGACGACTGAAAGGTATTAATTTCAGACTTATAAACACGATGGAAATTAATATTTAAGTAATTAATAGAGAAACCTAACCCTAAATTATTAAGACTTATGCTAACCAAGACTTTCAAGCAAAATGTTGAATAAACAAGGCAAGATTAATAATGGAGGAGAAAATAAACATGCATGAATACATACTTAAATAGGGCGTTTGTTTAACTTTACTTGTATTTGATATATCGGTGCACACGATAAGTATTAATACCTGAAAAAATGGCTTATAATAACCCTAGTGCCAGATATGCCCTTGCCCTCACGGCCGCTTTCCTCTTTGCCACCGCCACCTTAAACCCACGGCCAAGTGGTCACTCTTCCGCCCATCCGCCCCATTGGCGGCTCACTTTGCTGCACCGGCACCGGAAACTGCCCCGGCGGCCAACCCATTCCGGGGGTCAGGGGCGGACCCAGGGGGGTTTTCTTGGGGGGGCGGAAATATAGGGGTAATTTAAGAGAGAATTTTTTTTTTGTTTTTAGGGACTAAAGTGTACAAAATTAAAAGTTTGGGGGGGCAAAAGTGTATAAACTAATACATAAATACCCAAAAAAAAAAAAAAAAAAAAAAAAAACAGCTTAAAAAAAAAATCTTGGGGGGGCGGGGGCCACCCCAGCCTTAGGCGTAGGTACGCCCCTGCCGGGGGTTACCATAAATGTCACCTGCAATATTCTAGCCCTAGGTGGTGGTTCACAGGTGATCGGCAGAGGCACGACCAATGTGAACGGAATTCCGCTGGTCAGCTCTGTGGTGTGCCCGTTGCTCAACACCACCGGAATTCTTGTTTCGGCTCTTTCGTTTAATCCCGCTTTCGGTTCGTTCCAGCAGAACCATGGCGCCTTAATGGGATTTGTCAATGTCAGGACTACCTAATATTACTGTTCCATGTATGAGTTTTCCTTCTCCGATGGGATTCGAACTTGGGTCAATTGACACAAGCTCTCTTGCTCCAACCGCTAGGCCATCCCATGAGGGACGAGATACCCCTAGTTTTGATATCATGTCTCGTTGTATTTCACCGGGTGTAGGCTTGTAGCATCAAACAAACCCTCGTGTGAGATACTAATTAATTACCACAAACTTTGGGAGTTACGAAATTATCCTTCCACCTAAAAGTATGTATTGATTAAAACATGATGATAAAATAGAGTAATATTGAATAGTATTGTTTACCCCCGCCCAATTGATGTAAAAGAAAATTTAAAAGAAAATATAGTTTGACATTAGTACCCTTATCTGATACAATTCTAAATAAATTTAGGAAATTTTCAGAATAAATAGTATTAAACCGCCTAATCTTGCCATTTTTTCGCGGATAAGCCCCCTCGACCAAAAAAAGAAAATCCAATTTTACCCTAACTCAATAAATTGAGCCACGTTGTCTTTTTTATTTTAACAGTTTTAAGCCAAAATAGCAGGAATTAAACGCACACGCTTTGCACATAATTCAAATAGTTATAATAAATGTATTTCAGGGATTCAAGGCATCGCCCTATATTATTTTTTTAGAGATATTCATAAAAAAATATAAATAATAAGTAAAAATATTCATAAATTTTACTTAACATATAGCAAAAGTTTGAAACATTTTATTTTATTTTGTTATATTAAATATGATTTTATACCTATAATTTATAGTACAATATTTGGAGAAAAAATATTAAAATAAAGGATTAATTAACATATTTACGAAAATTTTGAGGAGGCCAAAATTAATGTTCAAAAATTATAATTACAAAATACTTAAAATATTATTTTTTTTTAGATAATTAGGGGATCCACAGGACCACAGCCACCGGCCTCTACATAGGACTGCCGCCCCTGGTCGTAACTGAAAATTATTTCAAATAGCTGCAAAACAATCATCTGTCACGCTAACACAATATAATATCATGGAACAAATATATATTAAAAAAAATAATCCGAAAATTGATTTATATATTAGAGTAACCCAAGCCTAAAACCCTACTTGAGACTTATGGTAACCAAACATATAAAGGAAATTAATGTTGAAAAAAGAAAGCAACGTTTTGAATAATATATATATATAGAGGGAGAATAAACACGTATAAACATATACACATAAGTAAACGATAATTAGATATTTAGCAGTGACCAGAAATTAATCTTGAAAAAATGGCTTATAACCCTACTGAGTACTCTGCCCGCCTTATCCTCGTCGCCCTTCTCTTCGCCTCTGCCGCCGCGAACCCACTAGCCCACGGCCAAGGAAAACTGCTACTCCGTTGGGGGCTCACTTTGCTGCACCCCCACCGGAAACTGCCCAGGCGGCCAACCCATTCCGGGGGTTACCGTAACTATCATCGGCAACGTTCTGGATGGTGGTTCAGCCGTGGTTGGCGGCAGTGGCACCACCGATACAAACGGAAAGTTTCGCATAAGTTTTCCAGGGCCTATTGCTAGCGCTTTTCCACAAATTAGAATCCCCTTCGCGCCTATTATTAATAGCCTCTTTCCACGAACCACCGTCGCCTCTGTGCAGCTTCCACTGGACAGCACTGCAGGGTGCCCGATGCTCAACACCACCGGAATTCTCGTCTCGCCTATTCAGATTGGCCCTTTGGGTACTACTCCCACTTTAGGGTTTGTCAATATATATCGGGATGACCTAATTATATTGTTCTATATGTATGTATTTATGTATGAATGTATGCATGTATGTATATATAGTATGAATAAGCATTTTTTATGTGATTGTTGATTTCTGCATCAACAGTAATTTAATATGATCTCATGCATGCAAACATTTTATATATGTTCTAAATAAATAATGGATCGAGAAGGAAGTTAAATTTTGTAAGATTAGATCTTGTATTTAAATCTGTTAAATTATTGTATTATATGTGTGATTTGTCAATAAAACCTTTTATTTAATAAAATTAATATATATAGTTTGAAGGGTAAAATATTTTTTTACTGGTTGAGTCAAACACTATTAAATTAACTTTAGAGGGAGGAGTGTTAATAATTTAATAAAATAGTACCATTTAACAACGGACCCTGATTTTAGTAGTGAGTTTGAAAACATGTCAATTTTGCCAACGGAACGTGTCACTAGCCCCTACTATTTAATTATTAGTACCTTATTGCGGTAACCAAACGAGCACTAAGACTAATGATGGTAAATATTATCCAAGTAATATTTTTTTGGTGAATTTAATCAAATAATTAACGAGGTATATATAAACCATAATTCTTATTACAGTTGCAAATATTGAACATTGTTGTCATATATTTTCTTGAATTAGAAAATTAGAGTACGTAGGAACCAATACGGCACCAATTGTTTTCTCAGCTGTATGAGTAAAGGGGAAGAACACTAGTTCGGGACAACTAAGAAGTAGGGGGACCGTTCCTGAGAATTCAGGAGTATTAGACGAGAATAACGACGCAAAACGGGGCTCCCCTATTCAAAGATGAAACTGAATATATTAAAAAAAGTATAAATAACATTTGATAAATTAAAATGATGTACTAAGAGATTATAGGGATTCGGTGGCAGTGCCCGAAATATTTTTAGAGACTTATGAACATAAAATAAAGGGGAAGATAACAAGTTTGGGACGACTAAGAAGACAAATGCATACGTTACACGCACAAATAGTAATATGGTGCAAATTTAGATCGGATGACTTGTTTTAATAGGGAAATCGGATGTCATAGGATTATTGACACGTTGATAGTTTAAGTAAAAATATAATTAGAATTCTAAAAATTGAAAAGAAAAGAAGAAGAAAAAAACCCAGCATAACCCATAACCCCTCTAACCCTAATTATAATCAGCGTGATTTATTAAGATTTAAGATTTAAGATTACCACATGTCAAAAAATTAATGAAATCCAATTTATATTAAATATCGGCTGATCCGCTCAAAATTTAATGTCATTGTAATATATGTTACACTCATTAGGTAACAAATGTAATTAATTGCATCTAAAAGTTAAAAATGTTTCATTGTTTATTTAATGGTTGACTAGAAAAGTGTTCATGAGTACTCTCTTATACATTTTGTATAGTTTAGGGGTGTATGAGACGGACCCTATATATAGTTCAGCTTTTCATAATTAATTGTAATATGTGTGTATTCATACTAACTGAAGTTTGACACAAGCACAAGCAGTTAAATTTGACGGACAAATTAACGGAAGCTATCCCATAAACTATAAGAGGGTTATGTGTTGGTATTACAAGCACAAGTGGTCTTCTGCAAAAGCATGTAACCACGGGGGCTTATTAAGTGCTATTTATCTAAGAAATAATTCATTAGGTATATGGTTACTACATATATCCGAGTAGAGTATAATTATGCTGTATACAAACAACTAATTAATTACTTCAAAAGAAATTAAACACAAAAAACAGATAAATACGCATTTTCATTAGATTAAAATCGAACATATCCTTCTCACCATTTATTTAAGAACATAAACAAAAAAGATTACATGATCATATTATATATTGTTGATGTATGTGTTGGGAAAATTGGTTAAAAATTGAGTCATGAACAATTTTTTATCAATGTTATTGTACGGTCTAATTGAGTATATAAATGAATTTTGGATTATAACCAATTTTGTGGTGAATGAAAAAAAATAATAGTCCAAAATATAAGGAAAGTGGGATTTGAGTTATCCCACATTGGAAAAGTAGAGAAGTACTGAGCTGTATAGATATCAAAATATTGGGACGGGCCAAAAACATTAGGTCATGGGTTTTTAACCCATTGGGCCCTTATTACTCGAAGCCCATCTCGATTGGTCTGATTGGTCTGAATTGGTGCGGCCGAACCAATGTAAACCATTCGGCTCAACTCGAAATGGTGCAACCACTCCCAATTGGCTCAACTCGAAATGGTGCAACCATTCAAAACAAAAGGTACCTTTTTGCTCCAAAGGACACTACTTTTCGAACCTTATAAATAGACCCTAACTTTCCCAAAATTCCTCACTTCAATCCAAAACAAGCCTACTACATATTAAGCCTACCCTTCACAAATTCTCTCGAAAAGTTCTACACAAAGTACAATTCGTCGTACTTGGGATTTGGAGTGCTCCTATTCCAAGTTTTGCCGTTGTATCTTGGGAGACGATTTCCATTTAATCCGTTAGCACCGTTGCGGGGAAATTTCGTCTTAAGGACAGAGACAACTCGCCTCGGCAAAATTCTCGTTCATAGCAGATTTCCAACAATTAATTAATTTGTTCAACCAATTTACTAAATTCACTACCCCTTTTATGTATCGGGAGCAACAATCTTAAGACGAAAGCTTTTTGATTTAGTAAATTGTGTTTTCTGCACACTTTGGTAAACGAGATGGAGAAGAAGATAGTCTGCAAAAAATCAAGAAGTTACAAAATACAATTGGAGAAAGTTTATTTTCGGACAGAACATGAAGTCCACATTCTTGCCCATTTTCGAAGGTGTTAAAGTCCGAATATGGCAAATTAACATTTCACAGAAGTTGTAGATAATCAAGTTAGCTTTCCAGAACATGTTAGATCGTCACAATCGGAGATTGTACGAGGAAGTTATGATGAAAATACGAAAGGGTGGCAGAACTGCCAATGCACTTTTTCATGAAAAATACAAACCGTTCGTGACCAATGCAACTCGTCGCATATTAACGCATCACCAATGTCCAATGCACGAAATTTTGGTGAAAGAAAACTGAATCGAAGATCAATAATGAGGTTTTATATTATTTTTGATTCATGAATATTATTTAATATTTTTTTTTCTGGTTCCATTGTAGGTGCAAATTTACAGCACACCTATTCCGACTTCGAGGCTTCTTTTGATCATGATCCGGTCCGAATCTCAGAAAACATAAAAGATAAAAGTTGTAGAAAAGTTTGTTGGCTGTTCGGATCATATTGAATCAACAAAATCGGACTTGGGATGGAAGAGATATGAATAAATCATTCAGCACTGCCATAATATTGACACGATTTGGTGCTACCCACAAATTTTGAATTGACGAACATATAATTTATCGGGTACGCTTTTTAATTATAAGAATCTATTTGTGAAATATATTGATAATGCTATATGATATAATGGTGGATTATTGCATGATAGTTTAATTTTCTATGTGGAAGCATGGTAAACCATATACAATATATATGCTTAATGAATATTCACGATGTTTGTGTATGTACATTAATAATAGAAATATTTTTATCCTAAATAAAATAAAGTGATAGCGTATGTGCTAATTATTTGAATAAGTTTATCATAAACCGCATGATAAGTGCTATACTAATGACATTTCTCATGGAAATGCAATATTTATTTGCATAAATTGCTTATAGTTTGATATGGGATTAACTTTCTCCCAATTTGATGTGGAACTGTCCGGTTGATTGATTTTCGAATATGTGAGTACGTGATCTTATTAACGTTTTTATTATTGTCATGATCGATTAGACTTGTCTCATATATTAAGTATGAGTTACTTAGTAAGAGGAATATTATTATACATATTATTTTTTGCGTAAGCCATACTAATTCCTTAGAATTGTGTTATTGCATTGACATGCATTGATTACGTGATATAGAATTTTTATCGATTCATTATATTGGACATGAATTTATTTATGCCATGAAATATTATGTTCAAATTTGATGTTATTATATACTCGTGCGTATACTATGTATATGTTGATATAATATGCTTGATATATTGTTTCTTTCTATGATCAACTAGTATGAAAGACGTGCTCACATGTCAAATATTATGTTTATTATAATATTGATGTACATATGAATCATACTACGGTTTAATTAAAAGCATGATTTGAAATAAAATTGAAAGAAAGAGAAGCTCAATTCATGATAACACATGAGTAGTTCTTGTCTCAAGAACATAAAAGAAGATCGAATCGTTGGTTTGATTTGATTTGATATCACATTTGCAAAATGATGATCTACAATGTGAATGGATGAGATCGGATTTTGATTTTTCAAAAATCCGAAATAGTTGTTAACAACAATGGATGTTTTGTTGAAATAAAATTCGAGCAGTTTACTTAAGAGCTCGTTTTGTAGAATTAAATCGTTGGATTTGACTGAATTTTGAACAGCATGTTTAGGACATGCAATCCTAAATTATGAATGATTAAGATTAGAATTTATATATTCTAACTTTAATGTTGAATAGTGGAGATCAACCACCATTTGAAGAGATTAATATTCTCTTGTTTATTGACAAGATTTAAGTATCTTGACGAGTTTCTCTTTTGAGGAAAAAGAAGAAATCTGATTATCTTAATTGTTGACAAGATTTAAGTATCTTGAGAAGATTTTTCTTGTTGTGCTTTCTTGAGAGAAAGAAAAACAATACTTTGTAATTAAATCTTATTGGTGATCCAAAATATTTTTCTAACTAAAGAAGAAATGTATTTTGTTACATTGTATCCTTATTAATAAAATAAAAATAAGGATTTCAAAGCATTTAAATGTTATGTGAATGAAAGTTGGAAAGGGCCAACTTTGACAAATGAATGAAAAATGAGAACCAAAACTTTTGGAAAAAGTTTATGAATATTATATTGATAAATTCTAGAATATATACTCTAGAATTTGTGGGGGAAATTAGATATCTCGAGCTAACCACATTAATATTTAGAAATGTGGGGGTCTTTATCCCGAGCTAACCACATAAATATTTAGAAATGTGGGGGTGTTTAGGCAAAGGTAAAAAAATACCTAAGTTAATATACAATGCCTAGTATAGTTAAGTGGATAAAATACTTAAGCATATTCATTGAATATGCAAATAATGATTGTGCATAAGATAGTCATTCTTGATGCAAATTACATTATATTTTTCTTGTAAAATAAGAAAATAAATAAGTTCTAAATAAGAGAACTAATAAATGTCTAAGTGGTAAATCATCAAAGTGATGAATAACCAAGTTAAAATATGTGTGATTGGTAAATCATCAAAGTGATGAACAACCAAGATACAACAAGATGACAAAGAAAATCAATATGTTTGATTTTGATTTGATTTTATAATTTATGAGTTATAAAATGAACAAAGGACAATTATTGAAATATTGTCTACATTGGAAGAATGTACGTGGAAGTTAGTTTGTCTTCTTCCAATTAGTAAACCATTAAGGTTTCGATGGACTATTCAAAGGAATGATTAAGGGTGGTCCAATAAAGCTAAATTATATAGCTATGGAAAAATCTTGATTATTTATAACATTGTAATATCAAGCTAAATTAAATAGCTATGGAAATATTCTAAAGTAATATTTGATAAAATTGTGTTAGTAATAACGAGTGTGGCCAGTGTGTTTATATTAAAAGCACATGGAAGTATATGTCTATAGACGACATTATAATCATGAGATAGTGATCATGATACTATTTTGAACGTTGAGAAAATATTGGAAAAGTAAAAATAAAATTTTGATGTCAAAAGACGAGGGTCTAGACGATGTAATCTTACAGATTAAAATCACTAAGACAAAGATAGTCTTATTGAAAGTCTCATGTTGAGACACTACTAGAAAATTGATCTACTTATCTAAAGACCAAGGGTTTACCTTGCCAAAAATAATGATGAACAATGGTTCAATTACAAGTATTTTTGGATAGTTTGGCAGCATAATGAATTGCAAACTAGTAAATATGTAATTCCAAAAATAATAATCATTCAATGATATTATAAGGGTTCTTAGGTAATCTAAGTATAGCCTTTAAATGGATTACATTAAAGAAAATATCTTATTGTATTAGGAAAGTACATTGGATATATGAGTCCACTAAGATTATGTATCTTGGAAATCCTCAAACAAAATTGAATAGCTCGATTCATGGTCGAATTCGAATGTATAACTTGAGATAAGGTTATAAAAGAAGTTGAATAAACTTCATAAAATTATTGGAGGATGTTCCGTGTTGGACTAAGTCGGTGTCTACAATTATGAATAAATTGTGATAACCAATCGGTTACGTTAAGGGCACAAACGACATGTATAATGGCAAGTATCGATACACTCGTACACATAAGACCATTAGGCAATTGATCTCAAAAGAAATAATATAACATTGATTATGAAAATCAATGGTTAATAGCGGATCCGCGACTAAAAGTCAACTAAAGAGATCAAACATATTGCCTGTCTAGGGGAGTGAGATTAAAACCCATAAATTAAGGACAATCTTGGTGGTAACCCAACCATGCTGACTGGAGATCCCAAGAACTGGTTCAAAAGGGACAACTAAGCTAAGAAAGTTCAGTGATGCACTAAGGAGTATATATTCCTATGGAATAATATATTTCCAACTCATTCCCGTGATAGACATTAGTGCTGCCTGCAGAGAGGGTAAAGGATAAGCGAAAGCTTTTAATGATTCCAAAACCTTATAACAAAAGGTGAGGTATTGGCAGGATACCTTTAATAGGAAATCACCTATGTAAGTGTATGAAGTGAGGGCCGCTTCAAAAACTTGACAAACACTTATGAATCCAAGATGTGTGTCCATGGCCAAAACGGACACAATCATGAGAACTAAGGAAATGTGAGAATAGTATTGTGTGGGTTGCATTGTCTTGGTTTACACGAACGGCTGACAGTTCAAGACATCGCGTTCACTACTCAGCCTAGTAAATCCGATGTAACTCCACTACGGAAGGTTCAAAGCTATATGCTACCTATCCCGATGCAATACTATTCGCGGGAACTCTAGAGAGAATCGACGCCCTTGTTTTCATTCATGTGGGGGATTGTTGGGAAAATTGGTTAAAAATTGAGTCATGAACAATTTTTTATCAATGTTATTGTACGGTCTAATTGAGTATATAAATGAATTTTGGATTATAACCAATTTTGTGGTGAATGAAAAAAATACTAGTCCAAAATATAAGGAAAGTGGGATTTGAGTTATCCCACATTGGAAAAGTAGAGAAGTACTGAGCTGTATAGATATCAAAATATTGGGACGGGCCAAAAACATTAGGTCATGGGTTTTTAACCCATTGGGCCCTTATTACTCGAAGCCCATCTCGATTGGTCTGATTGGTCTGAATTGGTGCGGCCGAACCAATGTAAACCATTCGGCTCAACTCGAAATGGTGCAACCACTCCCAATTGGCTCAACTCGAAATGGTGCAACCATTCAAAACAAAAGGTACCTTTTTGCTCCAAAGGACACTACTTTTCGAACCTTATAAATAGACCATAACTTTCCCAAAATTCCTCACTTCAATCCAAAACAAGCCTACTACATATTAAGCCTACCCTTCACAAATTCTCTCGAAAAGTTCTACACAAAGTACAGTTCGTCGTACTTGGGATTTGGAGTGCTCCTATTCCAAGTTTTGTCGTTGTATCTTGGGAGACGATTTCCATTTAATCCGTTAGCACCGTTGCGGGGAAATTTCGTCTTAAGGACAGAGACAACTCGCCTCGGCAAAATTCTCGTTCATAGCAGATTTCCAACAATTAATTAATTTGTTCAACCAATTTACTAAATTCACTACCCCTTTTATGTATCGGGAGCAACAGTATGTGCATCAATCAACAATCACCAAATCATGCTTATTCATATACTACACTACACACATATATATATATATATATATATATATATATATATATATATATATATATATATATATATATATATATATATATATAACCAGCAGCAGCAGAGATTTGAGGTGGAGGAGAACGAAGAGTTCATATATATATTATTAAATCCTAATTAGATTTGATAAATCCGATTAACCCAGCATTCTGAACCAGCGATGTGGCATTAACCACCGTGCCGACAGGAATAAGAGCCGAAGTAAGAACTCCGGTGGCGGTGCTGAGCACCGGGCACACCAGAGTGCTCAGTGGAAGCTGCACGGTGGCAACACATGGAATAATAGGCAAGCCAAGTGTGAGACCTCCCATTGCCCGAACGTATATGTTAAAGATTCCGTTCACATCAGTGATTCCTCGGCCAAGCACGGTGGCACCGACACCAAGAACGGTGCAGTCCAGGCTTACGGTTACTCCGGAAACACCTCGGCCGGGGCAGTTTCCGGTGGGGGTGCAGCAGAGTGAGCCGCTGACACTGAGGCCGAGCGCCAAATGGCCGTGGGCCAGCGGGTTGGTGGCGGCAAAGAGGAGGGCGATGAGGAAAAGCGCGGTGGCACCATTGCTATAAGTATTATAAGCTGCCATATTCGAGGGGGTTTGGTGTTTTTTTATTTAATTTGTTGTGTCGAAAAAAGTTGATAAGGAGCTCTATTTATACAACAAAGTGCATGGGTGAAACTTTTGCAAAGTTTACTTTCAAGTACGGGGTTTTAGGGTTTGGTTGCTCTATAAAACTAACGTACGTACTTTTCTGCATGCATTTTCATCATCAACTTAATTGTATTCATTAATTCCAAATTAAATATTTTCTTGAAAAAAAAAATTATCTAATATTAATTAGGGATTGTGTC
This sequence comes from Erythranthe guttata, assembly GCF_056151865.1. Lineage (NCBI taxonomy): Eukaryota > Viridiplantae > Streptophyta > Magnoliopsida > Lamiales > Phrymaceae > Erythranthe > Erythranthe guttata. The sequence continues at coordinate 18,411,820 of NC_142542.1, forward strand.
ACTCACAAACATGGTTTGCCGGAAAATCGCAATCGATCGTCGCAGACACCGCCGTTCCAGTTCCATTGCAACGTCGCAGCCGGAGCGGACAAATTCTATTAGAATGCGAAAAACTAGAATTATTGTCAAATAAGTTTTTAATCTTAATATTAGAGTAGAATAATATACAAACTATCAGTAAAACTCTAATTATAATTTTAGAACAATTTTTAAAACCTTGAGAAGTAGAATTAAGGGTGAAAAATGTAAGTTATGAAATTATCTCTTTACTTTAAGAGAAATAAAAAGCAGTTAGGACTAAATTGTAAATTTTGAAAACATAAAAAACCTACTCATAATCATGACACGTCATTCCCTAGACCCAAATCAAACTATATGTAAAGTGTTGGAGCTAATTGTAATTTTTCAAAACTTTTAATTAAAAGTGAAAATTCTAGTTTGAGATCCTTAAATCGTCGTTGAATACCTGAAGAAGTAAATTATGATGATTCATGTCGTTCCAATCCCGTTCCGGCTGTTCCAGTACGCATGACAGCCGCGACCATGCGATTTATTGTCATGTCCCGTGTTCCGGCCATTTTTTGCCCGTCTGGCAACGTTTCTCGTTGTGGAACGGTTTGGTTATGGTTTCCGGAATAGAGGGCACCGTTCCCATTCCGTTCCGACCGTTCCGGCGCCATACCGGCGAACCATGCTCGCAAACATATATATAAGAATTTGGGGTTCAATATATTTGAAAATTACATAATTTTGAAATTTATGGTATTAATATACATAGTAAATACGTAATTGAAGGGTGCAAAATACTATTTTTTTTTTTTTATTTAAGGGTGCAAATTGCCAATAATATCTAATACAAGGGTCCAAAATGCCAATTACCTTTTAATTTGAGATGTGAAACTGGGAATACACAAAGTTTATCAAGTGGCCCAACTTGAAATTCAAACTCCGTATTCGATTTTTATTACAGTAATAATTAGACATTGAGAATACTTAGGACTGCGGCCACAGATGTATTTTGCACATTTTTATTTACACATAATTACGAAAATATACATGGGGATGTATGTAAAATATGTGTAAATTATATACGTGTACGGTAGAATATACCAGATGAAGTTCACCGACCTTCCCCTAATATTTAAAGGGCGAAATCCGTACAATTATCATTGGAGTAGCCAAATTAAATTCAATTGTGTCATTCATATAATGCCTGGTTTAACTCGAACTAGAAAACTGGTAATTATCGACTCGATTTCAGTGTATCTATATATTAATGATTGATAAACGAATAGAATTTATGGGGAAAAATAAGTCGATTGTGGTAAAACCAATTTCCTCCGATTCAAGCGCATGTAGTATGCACACTGGCGGAGCCAGTATTTCAAGTAAGCGAGTGTTGAATGTATTAAAAAATTTAAAAATTATACACGATTTTTTTAATATATTTGTATATAAATAACAAGATCTAAAAAACGAATATAATTTTATTTTTGCTCCCGCCAGCTGAGTATGTTTGTGTTTCCACTTGAAAAATCTTACAGAAACTCAGAGAAATGTTAGAAGATTCAAACATAAATAAATAGATATGAATAAAGAAGAAAGACTAAAAAGTAATATTGAATAAATCACTGCTCAGTCTTTCAAACCGATACACATCATAGATCCACAGAGGTCTCAAATCTTACACACACAGACTAAGATTGCACCAACAGAGAACATATTTCTCTCTCACAAACCCTAACCCACCCAGATCAAAGGTAAGACCAAGGAAACGAAGCACTCAACAACTCACCCACTCACCATAGACCCAACTCACAGAAGAGAGGGGCAAGGCATTTGAAACTAGGGTTTTTCTCTAGGTCTTATCCTCTGCCACTCCACTCCCCGCATTAAATAGGAGCTCCAGTCAAAGGTAAACGTTGAAGGGACCACCACTGGGACAAGCACGGCCAAGGATGGCGGCGGCGTTTGGCCCATGGTTGTTGGAGCAAAAGGAGTAAAGAGAATAAGAGGACAAAGACGGAGAACAGAGAATGTCTAAGGCACAAAACGAGAAAGGGGAGTACAAGGGGAGAGAGAGAGTCAGAAAGAATCAATGGCCAGGATTAAATGGCTTAGTCCAAGGGCAGATTTTAAACCTTCCAGCAAATTATATTCCCACAAATGGACTTATTCACTGTTGGACCATTTATTTAGTAAGTGTGTCCGTATTTAAGTGAGAAATTGGACTACAGGCCCAAACACATTGGGCCACCCTCAAAAGTATGCATGCATGCAACAAGCTCTAGTATATATACCACAACCACGTACGTACGCATTCAAGTTATTTATAATTGAATCGCCTGCATGGGTGTAGTTCAACTGGTTCAGGAGGTGATAAGTTGGTACAAAGTCCTAGGATCAAATCCTGACAGCCGCAGTGTAGGAATTTCAACTCCAATGAGGATTGGTTCCTTGTGGACACCAGGTCCGAGTCCGCTACCTTATGCAGTGGTATATAATTCACAAATAGATCGTACATTTGTTGCAAAAAAAAATGTGCTCTCCAAAATGGAAGGAGAAAATACATTTTGCATGCATGTTCATTTAATACATTTTGCATGCATGTTCATTTAATTTTAATGTATTTGTTCCTAACTTCTCATTTAGTTTGAATTATTTTTAAGGAGAATATAATATATATATAGGGGTACTTTCAGGGTTTGGTTGCTCTATAAACACATAATAACTAGTAAAACTAATCTAATTTGGCTGTAAGAAATGGTCTAGTTGGTGGAGTTCAAAAGAGTATTGTATCGTTCGATCTGATTTCGAATTCTTTTGCACCAACATTTTTAAATCAAAATTGTCACACATGGTTAATCTTATGTGATTTATCTCTCTCGTATTTTACGAGCTATTGTACTAGGAAGGAGTCTACATTAAATGCACTTCAAGTAGTTGCATATATTCGCATATCAATTTCCTCAACTTGATTAACAGTTTGTATAAGGGATTGCACGCGTGAGAAGCACGTGCATTGGCAAATATAAGTTAGCACGAACCATTTCTCAAGGCCACACTCCCTACCAGGTCCGGGTCCGCTACCTTAACGGGCCGTTGAGTTACCATGATTTACATTCCTCCATCAATCCTTGTCGGGCCAAGGGATGAGGACCCTGAGGGCGAGGGATTTCGCCTTTTGGTGCAAGCAAACCACACGTGGGAATTTCGTCTTTTGGTACAAGCAAGCCACCAATTAAAAAAAAAAAAAAAAAAGGTATTTATATAATCTGAATCCAATTTAGTATCTCAAAGGAATAATAATACAAATTCATCCATGCATTGATTCTTGAGAAATTAAGAAAGTAAAAAAAACATTGATCAAACACAAGAGGATAAAATTCATAATCTCTTCAAGCTTTTCTTTCTAGCATCTATCTTCTTTTTGTCCACCGCCGGAACTTTATTCAGGCCACCTTCCTTCTTCAGTGCCGCCGCTGTTGCCGCCGTCGATCCGCCAACTCCGGCCGAAGCCATAGCGGAGGGGTAGCATTGTCCGTTTTCGGGCTTTGGCGCTAACGGAGAAGGTAATATCTGTGGTGCAGCATTATTATTATTTTTCTGGTCGACGCATTTTGCAGATGAATTTGTGGGGTCCACATTTAGGGTTGCTGTTGTTGTAGCGGTGGTGGTGGTCGGCTCGGAAATCGATGCAGTTTTGAGCTTCGGCTTTGGCCTTAGTGCATGTATTCCAGTGTAAAGCCTGATCGATAATTTCATAAAACATAATATTATTGATTACCAATTCTTGAATATAATATCAAGAAGCGTGTTGAGCAACTAAATTAAAAGAAAAATGAACGAAAAAAACCGAAGCGATATTATAACGACTGACCTTGCATGTCTGGCGTACTCGTCGTAATTTTCGAGCAGCATTTTGCCAGCCTGTTCATTTAGAGCAGATTCTGGAAATGGTTCGATCAATAAACATCTGATGACCTGTCGATTAATCGGAGTATGAGAATGTAATAAAAAAAGCAGTTAATATTTAACATTGATCGAAAATGAAAATTGTAGAACTCACAATTAAAACGTGACGTAAGCCGAGACTTGGGCTCCAATCTTTCTTCAACGCATTAACACAAATCTCGCCATTGCTTGCAATATTCGGATGGAATATCTTAGTCAGAAAATAGCCTGAGAGTAAATATAAAACCGATCACTTAGAAATGGAATATATGCATTTTCTACAGATAATATAATTCACATTTATCGACCCATAACTAAATCAACGAGAAATACAAAAATCTATAGAAATGGAATATGTATTTTCTAAAGATATAATTCACATCTGTCGACCCATAACTAAATCAACGAGAAATACAAAAATCTCCACTAAAGATTTGCAGCAATTGGTCCTTGAAATACGATTCTGACAAAATATTTATATTACCAAGTCGTATGTATATTACAGACCTTTTGGAGGGGAATGTGGGAAATCGTGAGACAAAATCAACTTCATGCGAAAAGTGCCGTTTTCGTATGGTGTTCCAGCTGTAAAATCAACAGATTAAAAATCGTAAAAAATAGGAAACGATTTCTGATTATAAAAAAAAAAAAAAGGTAAATCGTAGAAGTAGAAGTACCTGGGCCTTCAATGTCAGCAAATATAATCGAGAAATTATCATCGTTGACACCAACTTTGATGCCTTCTGGTGGGGTTTCATCGAGATTCTTTAGCTCCTTTGCCAGCTGTTTTATTACGTTTGGCGGTAGATTCTCGTTTGTTGCCTATAACCAATATGTACAAAACGACGAGTTAGTAATTGTAAAACCTCGCTTTGAAAATGCAAAACGGAACACCCCATGACAAGCAATCAGCCTAACGAGTTTTTATGAACTTCAAAAGTTTGATCTTTATCCAGATTAGTGTTTCTCGTAAATCAAAAGATGTAATATTTGGATGAAATTTGACATTACCATAGCAGATTGTTCACCGAAGGTTAACTCTTGATAAAAACGGGCTTTCTTAGCAGCTGCTTAAGTACAAGTTTGGGCCCAGAGAATCCTGCAGTGACGACGGGATAATCATTAACATAATATATATGTTTTATAACAGGGGAGACGTAAATTCGGAAAGAAAATATGTAATCAGAAAAAATGGAACCCGAGATTCGTTGAAAAATGCTTGACCAATAGCAATAATTACTGCCAATCAATAAGAAAAAAATAACAACAAAAAGCGCAGCAAAACTAGATTCAACGACCAATAGTATGCTTACAAGTACTGACTACCCTCCCCAGAAAACGTAAAGAGACAATTGCAAGCAATTTTGTCGCAATCCGAATCGTCAAATTAGCATGTTCCCATTTAAGCTAGAAACAACAACACGAACTATTTGTTTAAGATCAGTAAAACAAATCTATCAGCCACTTAGCAGAAACTCGTAATTGATTTTCTTGAACGGAAATTTCGACAAACAAGTAATCGTTTCAGCTACTAGATTTCCGGATAGTTTGTCCTTTCTAATTTTCTCAATCGAAATCATTTCCGACTTCTTGCTCCTAAACTTTCCACCTCCATTATCTAAAACAGGGCAGGGCAGAAATTCCACTAAACCCATTAAACCAGAAAAATGGGTCCACTAATTTGTAATCGAAACGAGTCAAATAGTACCACAGATATATACAGCAAAACAAAAGCCCCAATTCACAAACCTAAAAGAATACGAGAGAGAGAGAGAGAGAGAGAGAGAGAGAACTGAAAAGGGATAATGGCAATGTCAAACTCTTGAACCAAAGCTGTATCGATTCCCATTCTACATAGATTGTGCCCTAGGTCCCCAAATTTTTGAAATTACACACAAGGTTCAATTTTTTTGAATTATTTAACTTTTTAAAAAGATTATATAATAAAATAAAATAAACCCAGAGATTCTAGTATTGGCATAACGAAAAATCTCATCTTTCAAGTAAAGTTCATACCATATAAAATTCATTGACATTAACCTTGGCAGAAAGAAAAGAATTTCACATATTAAAAGCAAAAAATAAAAACTGAAAAGGCTAAATTTTTTTATCCGAATCAGAGTAAGCAAAGCATAAGACCTAAATTCATCAAAAAAAAATCATAAGACCTAAAATAGAACCACTCAAGAAGAAGCCACCTCAATTAACAGTCAAAATTAAAATAAAACACTTCAAGAAAAGCAATTACAGAAACAAAATCGGAAAAATTAAAGAATCAAGAATTCAAGAATTTCAAATACAGTGGTTGAAATGAGAAAATTAAAAGAACCCAGATGAAAATTAGTACCTTCGAGCAGAGAGAGAGAGATGGGAATAGAAATCTTAGAGAGAGAGAGAGAGTTTTTCTTGGCTTTCGCTTTCTTGGGTATATAATCAAGACTTTGCGAATGTCATAAATGGAATTGGGATAGCGATCTCTCCCTTGTTAAAATGATTGATGAATTGATTTTGGGCATGCACCAGAAGAGAGAGATAGAGATTAGAGAGAGAGAGAGAGAGAGTGTGTGTGTGTGTATAAATAAATAAATTAATTAATATAAATAATATATATACACGCAGATAAACAGCGTAGGTATGGAAATTTAATATCGACACACCAAATTGTGCTATGGCCACTCTTTGTATTGTACCGTTACGAGACAGCCGCCATACAGCTGCAACCATTTTCAAATTTTGTATTTTTCAACTTTTTTTTTCTTCCTTAAATAAATATAATATTTATTCATTTTTTTAGTCAAAACTACTAATTAATCAATGATTGTATTATTTGTTATTTAGTTTTGGGTAAATTACGGTCACCCCTCTGAGTTACGATTAAATTACAAAAGTACTCCTCGTGTTGTGGTAATTACTAATTACAAAAACTCCATCAATTATGAATCATCTTTTCATTCATGCAGTGTCAAATTTAGTGGAATCTTCTAGATTGTGTAATATATTTTTTAATTTGTACCCGTTTTACCGCATTCGAGCTCTACATTTTGAAACAAGATGATCATAAGTTGTGTCTATTGGCATGTATATATTAAATTGTGGTACATCATAAACTATTTTTTTGCGCCGAGTACAAACTACAGAATATTTCACGGGATCTAGAAGATTCTATTGAATTTGATATCGTAAGGGTGGACGTGTGAAAAAATTCATATTTGAGAGGTGGTTGTAATTTATCCAAACATAAGAGGGTTTTTCGTAATTTGACATTATCTCAGAGGATCACCGTCTTTAGTTTTCAACTCTCACTTATTAAGTTAAATCTTAATTGTATACTAAATAAGTGAACCCCAAATGGTTATTTAATTCAATAAATAGGATTAAATATAAAAATATAATACATATAAGTTAGAGAATAAAAAGTGGTAGAAGTATAATTTGGTGTGCAAGTTGCACCACAATTATTTTTAGTGGGCCCATCAATTATTTTCTTTTATTATCTTTTTTTTCCTAAATGAATTAAAAATATAGATGCAGATTTATAATGTGGGGGACGACGTGTTGGCGGATGAGATAGATACTGATATAATGTTGGATTGCATCACTCACGCGCCATCATGGATGTGAGACACACTCTCACTCTCTCCCATGATAAATTTATCAAAATAATTCATAGCAAATAAAAAATGAACTATCATAAATAAATAAATAAAAGGTTGACAGTAATATCACATTTATGACGATCATTAGAAATTAGAAATGTATAGCTGTATATGGTCGGAGAATTCGTCACAATTACATTTGTAATGTATTGGTTTAAATAATTAAATGACAATATTAATTTAGTATTTCTATGAAATAATAATACACAAATAGGCTCTATGAAAGAATAATGAACAAATAAAATTAATTATGATATTTTTAAAAATATTCTAACATGGTATTAGAGGCATATTGCTTGTTTTTTGGTGTTTCTTCATTTGTGGATCGGTTCTATCGAGATGGAAAACGCTGTAAACAAACACTTCTTTCCGTTTTGTTATTGTAATTTTGTATGTGGTGCTTCTTCTTATACCTCGCGCTTCTGTCGTAGAGGAAAACATCATAAATTATTTTTATTTGCAGTTTTATTTTTAGTAATTCACATCTTTCGCTAGGTTTTACCGAGACTGAAAACACCATAAATCATTGTTTTTTTACGCAGTCTTTTTCTTTTTTTTATGTTTCTTCTTCTTTATTGCGCTTAGATCGTTAAGAGAAAAAAAAAACACCGTAAATCGTTGTTGTCCTACATTCATTGTCGTGCACAACGTTCCAATTAACATTTTGATTGAGGTATCACCAAGATCGTTGTTAGCCGATCTATTCAATCGATAGAAACCAGACGATCATTGGATCCATCAGAAATTTTGCACACCTTCAAGCGCCGCGACTCTCTAACGCTACGCGGCTCATCTGAAAAGACAGTCATTATGATTTAGTTAACAACTTCATGTTGGTATATCAACCACCCTGAGTTTGAGGAGGATGTTATTATAATTATGATTATTATTATAGATTTATATTTAAATTGTGAGTTATTTATAAATAGGGTACATATATTAAAGAAAAATGCTCAAATCAAATTAATCACGATATTTTTTCAAATATTCTAACATTTGTGTTTTTTTTTTTATTTAATAAATATATAATCAAGATATTGATTCAAAATCGATCATTAAAATTTTATTTAATGAAGTCTTTAATATAACAAGTAATTATTTTATTTATTTAAGTTTATTTTTGTCTTCATATGTTTCTTCTTTAATAATTAATTAGTTGGGCTTAAGGCCCGAAAGTTGTCGAGAAGTGGGCCCACGTGCTACTAAAATTCAAACTTGCCGACGCCTTTGTGACCGTTGAAGCATCGATTCCCCATATAGCCGTTATCCGCTGCCAGCTGCAAAATTTTAATGAGGAAAATAAAATATTAATATTCCAATTTAAGTTGACTGTCATGCTTTATAAATTAATTAATAAATTATTGTAAAATAAAGAATTAATAAATTCATTTTTTTTTGAAGATGATTATTGTAAGCATTGTTCTTATTATTAATGTTGTTATTTTCTAGTAATCAATTTAATATGATCATTTCAATATGAAGTCAAATTTATTAATCTTAAACAAAAAGGTCTATTTCTTCTGATAATTCTATATTACAAATTTCGATATATATTTTGTTGAGATTTTACGTGTGAAAAACAAACCAAAATACAAAAAAAAAGATCATGCAAAACCATAATCTAGAAACAGTAGATGAACACGGGATTTATAGTGGTTCGATCGGATATTAGAATTACAATATAACTACCAAGAAATCGACTCTACTAGAGCTCATAAAAATGTCAACAATGGCGATTTTTTTTAGCATTATTCAAAGCCTTTGATCATCCCTTAGCTTAGAGTAATCTGAACCATCCGTTCAACATATTTTTTTCATGAAATTTTCATAATTTGCATAAATAAATAAATAAATTGTTCTGTATTTAAAAAATAAATATCAAACATAGAGGTTGATGTTCATTATTCAAGTATTTGGATAAAGCATTACGCAACTACCGATTCTCTTTACCAAATAAGAGTTGGGATTTGACTATCTTATTTGTTTGTTTTTTCAATATTTAAAGATTAAAATATGATTAATTGAGAACAACTTTTTCAATCATTTGCAAAAGTTTCTGGTGAAAAAATAAGCTAAAGATGTTTTAGAATCTAAATGGACACTCGGATTCAACATTATAATATTTTCTTATTTTGCTATTATTAGTGGAATGGCAAAATGATTGCTATTGGCTAATTGGTCACAAACTTCTCACAAGCACTTAATAAAATATAGGATAAATTACGGGCACCCATACGAGATAAGGTCAAATTAAGAAAAAACTCCTCCAATTTGGATAATTACAATCATCCCCTCAACTATGAACTTCCTTACACATTTACCCTTATGATGCCAAGTTCAACAGAATCTTCTAGATTCCGTATAATGTTCTCCGATTTGTACTCGTTTTGTACAAAGATGCAGTTTCTAATGCACCACAATCTCATATTTATAAGCCAGAGACACATCTTATGATCATCTTGTTTCAAAATATGAAGCTCGAATGGGGTAAACCGAGTACAAACTAAAGAGTATTTCACATAATCTAGAAGATTCCACTAATTCGACACAGTAAAAGTGGACGTGTATGAAGATTCATAGTTAAGGAGGATGGTTGTTATTACTCAAACATGAGAGGATTTTTCGTAATTTGAGTCAACCTTACCTCAGGCTAGAAAATAAACATATTGTCGATGAAATAAGAGGGGAAGATAATGAAAATGGATGGTTTATAGTATAAAGTTCAAATAATCCTTTTAACATGGATTTTTCAAACTGCCTTAAAAATTAATTCAGGAACGAAATTCATACAGGTAAAACGACAACAATTAACGTAACCCCATAGCATAACATTGCCAGTTTTAAGAAAATTGTTCGGAGGAGAAATAAAAGCAAAAATAGCAAGAGGGGATGATCACAGCCACTAATCTGCATCCATTTCTTCAAGTGCAGCTTTAGCTGCAGATTTGGCTTCCTCTAGTAGATCCTCCGGAACCTGAATGAGTACGAGAAATCGAATCAAAAATCAATATCCATTCATAAACATTTCTAGATCAAATAAACCAATAAATCAGGCATTATATAACTTTCGAAGCATCTTCGTAGAAACAAGACGTTATTCATGAATTACAGCTAATTTTAACCATTTTAAATCACAACCCCAAAACTTATTGGCAGGTGGCTGTTAATACTTAATAATATTCGGCACACAGTAGAGCTACTTTGTTTAAAAAGAGATCAATAAAATATCGATTATCATACAGTCTGAACTTTGTTACTAATAAAGACCGACCAATATAATGTCATCAAATAATCTATGGGTATACCATCAATAACATTATGCATGAAAAAAAAAAACAAAAAAAAAAAAAAACTCCAATGCCAAAAATTTAATCTATGATGCCAAGTCAATGAAGTAAAAACAAATCCGGTCCACATAGACAAAAAAAATATCTTTGTTTGTTTGTAGAGCCAAGGTATTAAATTGATAATTAGAATTGGCTTTTCATAAGAGGAAAAAGTGGATGTGGTATAACGTAATAACAACAAGGTCGTTATTCACTTGGCTTATAAGTTTGTGCCGCTAACAATTGGTACTGAACATATTTGGGGCTTCAAGTTTGTTAGTTCATAGTAGATTTTTTTTATCAGGTAATAGTACAGTCAAAAGAAAGAGAAATTGCAATGTATATATACTGTTAAAAGGTATGTAAACACTTGTTAATTTACCTTTTGATGCTGACGGTTTGACTCATCACAAACCCAACTCATTTCCAATTCAAAGGCCTTGTCCTTTGCCTCGTCATGTACTCCATAAATACTGTTTATCAAAAAGACAGTGCACCAAACGACTAAGACGGTCAATAACAAATAGAAAGCAAAATGCAAAAATGGGAAGGAAAGTTTATATTGCAAAAATATAACTTAGCAGCTAATTTAGTACATATCTTGAGAATGAACAACGATAAATGCAGTTATGTACCATAAGTTCACATTTAAACTTCTAGTGTAAGATTCTCGAAACTCATTCATGTAGCAAATATCAGAAATTTTGATATTTTGATCTTTTAAACACTTGATACCAAAATTATTATCCTTTGATCTTTTGATCGGGCACAATATATAATAGCAGAAACTTTTCAGATTCTGTACTTTTCCCAAAGTTGTTTTACTATACCTCCACGAATACTTGTTCAGAAGATCAGTGAAAGCCCTATAATTAGAGTACGTAATGATGCATGAATAAAACACAAGAGAAACTGTAAAGTTCTTGATTTGAATTTTGTAGTGATTACTATTAACCAACCTATAGATAACTATTATGCAAGCATTAAAATATAGTTTTAAGAAAAAACTCACATCTTGGCAACCTCGACAACTCCTTGTCGGCATGTCATTTCAGAAAGCTTTAGTTTTTCAATCTCTCTGTCAAGATAAAAGTTTGTCAATACAGCTTGTTGAACACAAACTGAGATGATAAGATTGCATAAAAAAAAGTATTGAATATAAAAAACCATAATACAAAATTAAGGTCATCTCAAAGACTAGTCTTGCGGTTTGGCTTATCAACAAAAAATCGAGTTAAGTCTGTAAGCACAAATAAGTTCTTGACATTTGTTTCAACTATTTACAAATTGCAACTACTTGAGGGAGTGATGTTTGTAAGAAAAACAAAACGAGTGGGTATCTCTGAAAGTCATAGTTATGTTTTTTCGTAATTAGACCAGACCTCTAAGAATTGTAGAAAAAGAGGGTACTGCAAATTCTGGATCTTTGTCATAAGTCTTACCAATTCTAGGTTTCTATTGATCAATAAGCAAACAAATTACTTACGTTTTAGCAGCCTGCCTGCCCTTCCCAATGGCAGCACCGAAGTATCTCTGCAGCAATGAGAAAGCAAAAATGAAAGACAGTTTACAATAAGAACAAAAAGACAAGTGATCTAATAAGTAGAACAAAGAAATTTTAATAGAAGATATAAGAATATACTGCCTATAAATGCTATACTATTAATGCAATACAAAAGGAACTCCCGAGATTAAATTCAGTAGCCATCATTCGTAGCTGATGAGAAGAACAACTCACATGGGAAATTCCAGATGGTTCAACCATGTACAACTGCGGCCCATCTCTATCATAACCTCCCAAAATCACTCCACATCCAAACGGCCTGTCAAATTTTACGTTGTGTTTAAATGCAGATAGAAGATTAATGTAAGTAACTCAATAAATTGACAACATATGTACTATCAAACCTGAGCCACCAATAGAGTGTGCACAAATGCACATAACTGGCTACACGTGCTGCAAGTTCTTTTACGGGAATTGGTTCGCCGTACACACTGCAAATCAGAATCATAGATATGAAACCAAACACCCACACTTGATATCTCAACAGAAGCGTATAATCATAATAAAAGAATCCTTCTATTTAGTAGATGAATGAAGCACGTAGGAAAAAACAAAAGAACCTCTCATAGTTAGTTGCTTCAGATTTTGCCCGTGTCACAATTTGCCTGCCATCTGCAGCAAGCCCAGCAACAGCCTGCAAAAAAGAACATCAGCAACAGTGGCTAGTAAAAGAATGTTTTAAGTAGTTAACAAGTAACTGCTAATGTAAATGGATGGATATATTAACAATACAAAATTTTTGTTGTGTTAAATAATTGCTACCCGTTTCTTTTTGCACATTCATCAGCTTGTATGTCATCAAGAACTGCGCTCAGTCGGTAAGAAATCATCATTACACCAAATGTAATACATTAGACCAACATTACCACTTCATTCAACTCTCGATTAACCAATTTATTACACTCTCTTTCTTTTACAAATTTATTGAATGGGTCAATGGCCCCAATCCTCCACCGCGGTTTTAGCAACTTATTCCCGTAAAGTATATTGAACTGAATCACCTTCCACTTTGACCTTAACCAGTACTACTTCCCAGACAATACCCACTCGAATTCTTAGCTAGAGACTGTCCAATTTTCTTAAATTTGCTGAGGAACACACTTTATAATAATATGGGGGAAGTCTGCACGGTATGGAGATAGGAAGCACATGCAATTCTAAGCATGATACGGATAGTAAATCCTTAAGAAAACTATCTTAGAGTTCTGTGTGACAACCTAAGACCAAAAAATATACAAATTTGGCTTTTATTGATTAAGAGCAAGATAATAAAGCAGAAGATCTGTGCGAAATTTCCTAGTATGTGGAATACTCAAATGAAAAAAGAGGAATACACTTACGAACTTAGATTATAAGCTTTGACCTCGTTTACAAATAATCAAGCCGAAAAATAAAATGGTTGGCATGTAATTTGATTGATAGTTGAAGAAGTTTCTTGTTTTTTAGTAAGGCGGTTTCAGACACTTCAATCGTTTTGTCTAATAGCTCTACGTAGACTCACCTAAACTGCCCCTTACACAACTGATGGAAATTCAAGCACAAAATCCAAATAAATCGATGGAATTACACTTAGAAAATGATCTCTCAGGAATTTCCTGCTGCCGGAACTCAATAAACTAAAAAATCAAATCGTATCAAAAACCAATCATCCCGACAAATAAATATGTTTCTATGATCACATCATGGGAAGCCTCTACCTGTAAATACTTTCCAGTATCTTAAATCATGAAAATGTGAATCTTTATAACCTCTTTTAAGCACCTATTTAGCTTCTCATTTTCAGAAAACTACAAATTCGCAGAAAATTTGCTTTCTTCATCGCATATAGCTAAAATTAAGCAGATATCACGAAAATCCCAGCAGAGTTTCAAGTAGCAAAACAATTGCACCGAGTTACGTGATTCTGCGTAATGCATAACAAAAATTCCCCCTTCTCTAAAATTATTAACCTAATATGAAGTCCTCCATTCAAATATTCCATACAGATTATTAGCCAAACTCTGTAACATTCGTACCATGCCGGAATGGCGGTGAACGGCGTGGATTCTCCTGTTAGAACCGGGCAACATCATCTTCGAGGCAATCAATTTTTCCACTCCCTACAACAGCAAATGAAATCAAAAACCCTAATAATAACCCTAATAAATAAATAAATAAAAATCAAATAAGCGGAAATTCGGATGCGTACCATAACAACGCCGTCTTTGCATTTGATGGCAACCACAGTGCCGCTGTTATCAACAGCTTTGGCGGCGTATTCGATCTGGAAAACGCGGCCGTCCGGCGAGAATGTTGTCACCGATAGATCGTAGCCTGTTCCTATGCTGCTCATTTTTTCCTTTCTTTCTCTCTCTAAAACTGTTGCTCTAGTTTCTTGCTGCCGGATTCCGCTTACTCTGTGTCACTGTGTTCTTACTTTCTTTCTGTTTAATTTAGGGATTTTGTTTTTATTTCAGAAACCCCAATTCAGAGTTTTCTTTGTTCACAAGACAGATAGAGAAAAAAGAAAATGAGAAAAAGAAAAAAAAGGAAACGACTGAAATTGAGAAATTACAAGAAACACCCTGGCTAAAAAGACCACAGTTTTATTTTTTTTTTATTTTGCTTAATTGCACCCTTGAAATATACATTTTTTTGTACTTAGCACCCTTAAAAATGACTTGTGGCACTTTGCACATTCAAAACATGTTCAATTATTCAAAGTGTACCCTAGTCTATTTTCTGGACATAATTTTCTATTGTTTACTTATTTTATGATCATCAACATATGATCATTTTTGTCTATTTCAATTGAATTTTTCTTCAGAGTGCAAATTGCTAATGTATTTTCGAGGAAAAATGACTTTGTTGACCGTTAAAAATTAGGGGGTCGTGGCCTCCCGACATTTCTCAAATCTCTATTATTTTATGTAAAAATTATAAAAAATAAATCGTATATAAAAACATTATCGACCCTCCTTGTGAAAAGCTTAATGCATTTGGTTCCCCGACTTAAAATTTTGACTCCTCTTATATATACACATATTAAAGAAATCAATAAATACATATGGATTTTAGCAAAAATCCCAAAGAATTACAAAAATATCCGTAGTCAACCTTGAATTAATTAAGAATGATAAAGAGTACAATTAAAAAAAACATAAAAATACAACTAATGAATCATTAGATTTATAAGTCCTAATAATAATAAGGGTAAAGTATAACCACCTCATGAGGTATGATCAAATTACGAAAATCCCCTCTTATTTGGGTAATTACAACTATACCCTCAACTATTAATTTTCTTACACGTTCACCCTTGCGGTTTC
The DNA here is from genome assembly GCF_056151865.1 of Erythranthe guttata. Classification (NCBI taxonomy): domain Eukaryota; kingdom Viridiplantae; phylum Streptophyta; class Magnoliopsida; order Lamiales; family Phrymaceae; genus Erythranthe; species Erythranthe guttata. The sequence goes on from NC_142542.1 coordinate 18,427,628, forward strand.
AAATTTAGTGGAATTTTCTAGATTATATGGAATATTCTCAATTTTGTAACCGTTCTATCCTATTCAAGCTCAACATTTTTGAAGCAAAATGATCTCATAAGATGTGTGTTATGGCTCGTATATATATCAGATTGTGGTGCATCAGAAAATATAATTTTGCACAAAACGAGTACAAACTAAAGAACATTCCACCGAATCTAGAAGATTATATTGAATTTGACAGCATAAGGGTGGAGGTATAAGAAGATTCATAGTTCAGGAGTGTAGATGCAATTATCTAAACAGAATGGATTTTTTCGTAATTTGACCATACCTCAGGGAATGATTGTAATTTACACTAATAATAATAATAATAATAAAAAAAAATTAATATGGTATATGGATGCGGTCTAAAACCCGGTCCAACTACCACCCCACCTACCCACACCTAGTACTACATTGTGGCTGCATTAAAAGGCAAAGACTCATTCGTACGATGAATAAACTCAGTCACTTCGCGGGTTTCATTAACTGTTTGGTTTATTACCGTTGATCCGGAGTTGGCCACCCATTTCCGAGTGATCCAAAAAATTTAAGGTATCGAGTGAGAAATTATTAGGCTTAACCTAAGATCTAACCGCGATATTTCCAGACCTATCTTACGTTTGAAACCCGTATTCCTTTCTTCAACTGAGTGCATAGCTTACAACCAAACGATATCTATTTGGTCGGGCGAGTTGCGCGGTTATGACGGATCGGACATTGGTTCCAACGCAAAATTATTTTTTGCTCAGAAGTGACTGTTTTCCCGGTTCAAGCGGCTCAAGCTCTGTCGAAATGGATTGGTCCAGGTCAAACGAGATTACGCTATGTGGGCCCATAAGACAGCTGTCGTCACAAGACAACATCGTCGTCATCAGGATTTCTTGTGAAGTGGTTATAAATTCGTGCAGCAGCTTGATCGACTAGATACCGCCGGGCTTGTATGTGAGCCCCCACATTCGGTGTGGTTCCACACATACACAAAAATATGGCTTGAGAGTTATGCTAAACTCTACTTATCTTAGTTATAGTAAGAGGCGAAGGCCTCAATAAATTCCTCGTGTGAGTTGTAGGGGAACCTCCGATCTTTGTCGGAGGATTTCTTCTTTTGTTTATAAAAGTAAAAAAAAAAAAAAATAAAAAAAAAATAAATAAATAAATCTCCTTATCTTAGGACTAAACGTTAGATGTGGTCCTAAATCTTTATTAATGTTCATCATTTTCAGGGGCAAGTGGTGACACAGGATTTTTTATTATTCACCCCCCCACTCTCACATTATATAATAATAATATCACCAATAATTATAAAGGCAAATTACCCCACCCCTGAGATATGGTTATATTACGAAAACCCCCTCTTGTTTGTGTAATTACAGACTCCCCCTCAACTATGTATTATCTTACAAAAATACCCCTCCAAAGGTAAATTTAGGGATGTTAAATCAGTGAAACCAAACTGAAATTTTGGTACGCCAACATTTCATACCATTTACCAAACTGAATATATGATTTGGTTCGGTAAATAACCAAATTACATAAATTTTATGTACAAATATTTAAAAGGAGGGGTTGGCTATAATTGCCTAAACAAGAGGGTTTTTTTTCTCGTAATTTAGCCTTACCAGGGGTGGCCGTAATTTGCCCTAAGAATAGACAACCAAGAATAGACAACATTACTATAACATCAGAAGTTGGTCAAGAAATGCAGCAAAAAATGTCAAAAGCCAGGAAACCCGAGAGCTTTAACATTTTGCAAACATGGCGATTGTTGGTTCAATAAATCCATACAACTCTTATTTCACTAAAATTTCAAGTCGAAAAAAAAAAAGAAAAAGCTCATGTCCAATTCACGAGCCAAACGATGGGGGATGAAAAATCACCACCACACACGTCAATTAAGGACTTCAATAATAACAATAATCAAGAAAAAATAACGGAACATTTTACTCTTCAGCAGCAACCACTGTAATTTCACCTTTGTCAAGCATGTCGTAGAACGACCTAACCTTTCGCTGCTCGTTCCAGTGGTGCATCTTCCATACACTACCTGCAGCGACTCCGAGTGCAATTCCGATCAGTAGCTCCTTCACCACACTCGGTCCTTTCAAAGTGACATGAGCAACCCTACCAGCAGTCATTTTAATTACAGTTCCTGCAATTAACAGTTGCCAAGAAAATAGATAATCAGATAAAACAAATGTTAATTAATCAATGATCTAATATTTGCTCGGAGTAAATTGTGATGCACTTATATTATCAAGTTACAGTAAGACTAAATAACTTGACGTGAAATGTAATCCAAAAATACTTCCACGAGATTGTGATAACATAGTTTACTACTACACCCGTCTGACGTGACTTGACCACTAATAGTCGTTAAACTGCTAATTGCAGTTAAATCGACTGAATTCATCGCTATTAACGAATAGAGTATTGAACTACAAAGATCAATTTTTTAGTTAGATGGTCCAGAGCCAACTAAGTACACTTGTCAACCAAGGAATTAAGAGGATTTCAATGACTCGAGTGAATAAATAAGCAGTTTAAAACAATAGTTGCAAAAGTTTAACGACACAGTGAACAAAAAAGAAGCAAGCAGACTCATAAAAATAGGGAACACAAAACTATAGTAACTACCAGTTCGAAGTCATTATTTCCAGAACTTAGAAGCACATGACTGCTTTACTTGGATCGTATTTGAATAATGTGAAAATTTGACGTTAAGCAGAGGTTTCAAATAAAAAATTCTCAATTTCATTGTTTGAGAAAAAAACTTAAGCTTAAGCATTTGGTCAGAAACATAAAATACAACACCAAGTTTGCTATAATAGGAGCAACCAGTCAACCACACCGCAATATTTATGGTCACACTTTATGCATCAGTAACTCATACATCAACATAAACATCTAACAGAATTGTTGGTTTTGAAATACTTAGGGACGACTAACGGTAATTCATTTAACAATCAAGAAAACTATACCAAATAAAGACAAGTACACCAGCTGGACCGAAAACATGATGAAGATATAACAAGGGGGCTTCTCTAGTTTATCCAGAAATTACTATGGTGGTGTTTGCAAAAGCTTTTAAAAATAGATTTTGAGCTTTTTTCTGTATATAATCTGTTTTTAGGTGTTTGCAAAACAAACTTTTGCTTTAGCTTCTCGTCAAATAAGCTGTTTTAAGCTATAATTTTAAAAGCACCCATGTACCTACTTTTTCTATTTTAGTTGATTTTCCAGCTAATTTGTAAACACAAGCACTTAATTCCAACTTAACTCACAAACACTAACTTATGCTTTTAAATAAGCTTTTGCAAACACCACCTATGTTTAATGTCTTGCAAAACATCGAAAAAAGCCCCTTTCAGTCAACTTCGATTTTTGCTGGAAGGTGCTAGATCACACTATTTCTATAGCAGGTTTCGTATTCATTAACAGCATATAAACCACGCCTGTCATTTCGATTACGCATAAACTTCGAGTTTTGCTAAATTTTCCAAACGAAATTACAAACATTTAGCCAAAATTTGACCAAGAGATAAACATCAAAGGGAATTAAAGATGATGAAGTCAAACATCAATATGGGGAAAAATGAAAATCCAGAGCCGCAATCGGATCCGCAGTTTGCAACTGATGTGAAACCCTAAATACTCTAGATTGATTACATGCATATTTTAACAGGGGGAAAATCCAAAAAAAATCAGCATCGCAATCAAACACCATCGTAATTTAAACGTCCAAAGGTACGGGTTAGAATTCAGACATGAATGAAACAAAATCCGGAATCAAAAATAGAACCTCGTACCTCGATGAAGAAATTAATCGAAATCTGCGGCCACTTCCGATCCGAAGAACCTGCAAAGAACTGGAAAATGAGAAATTGTTGCACAGAGTTTTACTAGTCCGATTGAATTTGTGTGTGTGTGTGTGTGAGAGAGAGAGGAGAGAGAGAAACTTACCCTAGGGATTTTAGCGTAATGAATTTTGTGCGAAGCGAGGGTTGGCTCATGTTATGCATTTTGACCCGTTACTCGTACCGGGTAAATGGAGCGGCTTAACGATTTTATTTATTAAATATGTTTTAATTAAAGTTTAATTCAATTGATATCTTAATCAACTTGATAATGGTTGGATTATAAGAGGGAAGAAAAAAAAGATAAAATGACTATTTTTTTATTATTAACTAGTATTTTGCCCCGTGCGTTGCACGGTGAATATATAAAAAAAAATTATTAGTGTAATACATCATAATAAAAAATATAATATAGTTGTATTATACAATATAATAAAATATATTCGTGAATTTTTAAATTACAATAAAAGCTTAACATGACTACAAATACGATAATACATCCTCAAAGTAATAAACATTTAGAAGAGCCTTGAAACACACAAACTTGAACCATATGAACACAAATTTCTCCTATCGAGATGAAAGACGCATAGAAAATTCGATGGACCATCACCAAAATATTAAATAATAAAGGGGTCTTTCAAATAAGCCCATCAATTGGTACTTATTCATAAAGTGATCCAAATAAAAAATTCATTTATCAATAAATCCACACATGGTCCAGATTTTTGTAAATGACTAAAATAACCCCTCATACTTTAATATGCTCCAATTCCATCCTTAATCTTTAATTTAATCTCAATTTGACCCAAATTTCACAAATTATTCAATTTTGACTAAAAACTTTTTTTTTTTCAAAAAAAAATATTTTTTTCAATTCTTTCTCCTGCCGGATTCCGGCGTTGACTTTTTCATATTTTTTTTCTTACGGATTTTTTCGCCGGTTTCCGGCGTTGACCGGCTTTGATTTTTTTTTACTTTTGTTTCTTTCTGTAACTTTTTTTTCTCGTTTAAACAACAATATTGCTGTGATTGACAGTAATATTAACTATATTACTGTTAAACATAGTAAAATTAACTAAACTATAGGTTAACACAGTAATATTGCTATATTAATCTTTAGCACAGTAATGTTAACACAACAAAACCCATTATTATTGTGTAATAAAGAAATATTACTATGTTGACCGTTCAACAAATGTAAACATAATAAAAAGCCAAAAGAATTAATATTACTGTGAGTGACAGTAATATTACTATAACAACAGTAATATTACCGTCAACCACAGTAGCATTACAATAATAGACATTAATATTATTACGTTACTCCGTGAATAACTCAAACAAACAAAAAATTCCAAACAAAATAATAATATTGATGTGGTTGACAACAATATTACTATAACAACATTAATATTACCGTCAACCACAGTAATATTATTGTGTTTACAGTAATATTACAATAATAGACAGTAATATTATTACTTTATTCCGTGAATAACTCAAACAAAACTAAAAAACCCAAAAAAATAATAATATTGATGTTGTTGAAGTAATATTATTGTGTTTACAGTTATTTTACTGTCAACGACAGTAATATAATTACGTTGACTTGTCAACAAATCAAAAAAATAAAAAAATAAAAATAACTAACAATAAAAAATAATAATATCACGTTAATTTACTGTCAACGGCATAACAATTACATAAATGTATTGTCAATTGCAGTACAATTGCGTTAATTAACTGTCATTGACAGTATAATTACCCCTTAATTTATTGTCAATGACAGCACAACTACGGTCAACATTAAGCGGCGGACGTAAAAAAAAAACTTAAAAAAAACTAAAAAAAGTCAACATGGAAATCAGCGAAAAAATCTGGAAGAAAAGAAAAGAAAAAAGAAAAAATAAATAAATAAAAAAATCAACGCCGGAAACCGGCGGCAAAAATTGTTTTTTTTTTTTTTTAAATTTGGGTCAAAATTGAAAAATTTGTGAAATTTGTGGTCAAATTGAGATTAAATTAAGTTAATGATGAAATTGGAGCATATTAAAGTATGCTCCAAAAAAAAAGTCAAAATTGAATTTTTGTGGTCAAAATTGATTAAATTGGGGTTACAATTAAGAATTTGGTATAAATGGTTGATGGTAATATTGAGATATATATGAATGTTTCCTTTATTTATAATAAATATTAAAAATGCTTATCGGTGAAAGAGATATAACTCCTAAGCCTAGAATAATAAATATACTTGGTTAGGGACTTATGCATAAAAATCCCAATAATAAATATCAGTGTTCTAAATATCGGTCGTGACGGTCGATATATCGGCCGCCATATCGGTATCGGTTATAAACCTTTACGATTTTGTAGAGGCGGTTTGGAATATCGTTTCTTTACGGCGAGGCCGTTTGCGGCGGTTTTTTGGCGGGTCAAACCGATATATCGGTCAACAAATCGGTTTTTTTTTTTTTTTTTTAATTTAAATTAAAATGAAAATATGTTTTGATTTTTTGTTTTTCTCCAAATTTTTCAACTTCCAAAACCAAACTAAGTACTACCCCGCAATTTATGCTTTGTTGTATTATGATCTTATTATTTTTAAAGTTTTGTTATTTATTGAGTAATTATAATTATATAATTATGATCTTTTATTATATTATGATCTTATTATTTTTAAAGTTTTGTTATTTATTGAGTAATTATAATTATATAATAACATATGAATGATAGGATAGAATTATGTTTAAATATTCTTTTATATATATTTTGAGTATTTACAAATAATTTTTAGAAATATATTACACTACATTAAAAACCGATATATTTCCGATTTATCTCCGATAAATCCCTGCCGCACCGATTTATCGTGTGTCGGTCCCAAACCGCCACGTACCCGATAACCGCATTTTAGAACCTTGATAAATATAACTTGAAAACTGATTTACTTTCTAAATATAAAAAAGAAAAACTTTCTTTTTCTTGTATGAACATGGTTCCATTTGGATGTTGTCAGTCATTAAGCATGCATACATAATTGATAAAAATATTTTACCATAAAGATATCTTTACATTTGAAGCAAATGATATACAATGCAAGGAAAAAAAACACATTATGTGGTACAAAATCATAATAACACTAAACACATGTAACTAAAAGAACCCACTCTATGCATAGTATCTGCAGATATAAATAATTTATCAAGGAATACAAATCTATAAAAAAAGTGATATACAGTTCGAAAAATTTCACCAAAGGACTACTCACTGCGCTTCTCCTCTTTCATGTATGTCTCTTCTTCAACGCAATTATTTTTTGCACCCAAAAGAAACAGATTAATTACTCCATAATTAAATGCTTATACTTTCATATACATCTTAAAGAGTAAATAAAGATCCTCCAATTTTTTATTTAACATAAAAACGAAAGAATTATACTCATTTGGTTAACTAAAGCATAACACATGAAAAGGCAAATACAACTTAGTTGTTATATTTGTCATTGCTTATTACGAAATGTAAAATAGAGAGTGATGTGACACTAAGGATCACACCTTACTTGAAGAAACATATGCAAACGAAACAACTGTAACATATTCCAAAAATAAAAACTTGTTCAAAACTTAAAACCTCAAATAACTTGGTTGTTCACCGGAACTCTTTTTGTTGAACGTCTTTAAACAAAGCAAACAACGAACTCACCAATTCTCTAGTTTACAACTCATCATAGTTGGTGTCCTCATTGAGTCAAAAAACACAAATTACAGAAAAGCAGACAATCAAGTAAGTTCAAGGCACAATACCGACATTTTGCAATATCAGATGAAAATACCGTTCTTAAAATCTTTTTTTTTTTTTTTTTTTTTTTTTTTTTTTTTTTGGTAATAAAGGAATCCGTATAGCCAACCATATATCTCCTCAAATCCAAAAATATCCCAAGAATTTGTCACACCCTCTGTAGAAGAAGAAAACTCAGATTATACATACAAACATTTACGAATTTTTTTTTACAAAGAAAGAAAAACAAAAAGAACATAAAAAACCAAATTCAAAACCAAAAAATCCATATGACTCCCTTCAGTAGACCTTTTTGCCTCTATTAAGCACCTTCATATGTGAAAATTTAAATTCTTGTTGAACACGTGCATGATAGAATCAAATAAGATGATGAACATCAGATGATGAGAACAAACGACGAAATGATAGTTTTGTAGGTATGACTTCTAAATTAAAAAAAAAAATGATACTTTGGCAATTCTAATTGTCGGCTATTAAGAGTTTCACTTTGACAATTTGACCATCTGATCTTGGATTCCTTGCAAGATGTATGCAGACGCATAGGGGTTGCACCTTCTCGCCATTAGATTTTGGAATATCGTTCTCAAAAGAGGTTTCAAAATCAAACTGAAATTCCACATGAAAGGAAACACAATGGAATCAAATTTTCCATAAACATGGAATGAACAAATTATAGAAAACATAGTGAAAAAATATCTTTTACCCAATCCTCATTTCACAGTGATTTTTTTTTTTACTTTCTAACAATTGAAAAAATATTGTGGTATTCAGAGAGAAAAAAAAGTAAACTTTCAAGAGGACTGTAATACATCGAAACAACAAAAACCCAATAATTCAGTGCATAAATTCATACATCAAATTAAAAAATTAGATGATTCAAAATTTACCAAAATATACCATAGATATACATGAGGCGTATAGCAGGCATTGCAAAAAACAAATTATCAATACACGGAAGGGAAATCACTATGAATATATGAATGTTTTACGGTAGCGATGGTAAGAATCCATAAATAGTGGGAAGAATTTCACAAATATTTATGGAAGAATCAAAGCGACTATGAACTTATAAACAGATCATCATGGAATATGGAATCGAGAAAAGGGGGAAGAAAGAAGTTTTCTTGAGGAGTTATAATAACGGTTTCTTCTTAAACGTGGGAACATGTACAAAACTGACGTGAGAAAAACAAAAGAAAATATATTGACTTGCAAGTAAACTGACAAAAATAACCCTAGGGTTACAAATATTTCACAAAATTGGAATTAGGGTTTCGGGCAAAACCTTTCTTTTATATATAAAGATTATTGGAACAAATTACGAACAAAAGGAACAAAATTGAGAAACAATATAATAAATAGATTATTGAAATTTTAAGATAATGCATAATTTAAGCATGAAAAGACTAATAAAAAAAAATTATCAATAATAAAATGTGTGCACACTTTTCTTTTTTTAATGAAGGAACAGGCGCACACTATACAGTGGGAACACATGCGCTTTCATATAATAACTTGCAAATCATACTAGAGACGTAAATCATGCGGAACTAATCATATGTGACAAACTTCATCTAGTGATCGTTGATAATGAATTCGAACATGGATCAACTAGGGCTGGGACTGGATTGGTCGGTCGATTACCAGCCTAAAAATCGACTCATCCGTCAAACCATTTTTGCTCAAATTTGAAAACTGTTGCCGATCCAACCTTTGTGGGTCGGTTGATAGTTGTTAACCGAATATTTGGTTCTGGAATGGGTCGGTTGATGGTTTATACCCGCCATCTAGTTCACTTAAAAAAATTCAAATTTTAGAGTAAAAATATCCACATTTTGCATAATGTCACGGTACAATCATCATTTATCAGTTCAAAATAAGTAATAACAATTTAACGAAAAAATATAATTAGGAAATTCAAAGTAATTTCAAACATGCACAAGAGGTTTAGTGGAGTTTTGTGGAATTTTTGTTTAAGCTTGTGCATAAAGAAACTAGTTGAAGATTTAGGTCAAATTTTTTTCCATTGTTGATTGTTTTAAACTTTAAAATACTAATTATTTTGATAATTTCAATAACCACTTAAGAAAATACGACATTTATTTATATTTTTAATAAAATTTTAATAGTATAGTTGGATAACCAATAATTATCGGCCAACCAACTTTTGATAATATTATAAACCACCAACCGAACCATTATAGATGGGTTGGTTGAAATTTTTTACCCAATCCAATGAGTCTGTTAAAAATTGATTATCCGCCTAAAAATATGGTCAGTAATAGGTCGGTTGGTGGATAAAAACCAACCCAGTCTCAGCCCTAACTGACACATGTTTAAATGCTCCAACCGTTAGATCATCTCTTGCGGGACGATGTGTACATAATTCGATCCCCATCCCTATCACTCATCCCTGAGGGTGGAAATTGGAACGTAATTTTCGATTTTCGTCGATTACAATCCGAATTTTTCTAATTATGGAACAATATTTTCAATATAAATTCTAAAGTTTCGAGTTCCGAAATTATTTGGATTGAAATTGGAATATATATATATATATATGAGATTTTGATTTTTCAATCTGATTTTATGTTCTGAAAACTCCGATTTTTTTCCGAATATTTCACTTAAAATACCGATATTATATTGTGTACATTATATTTTAGGTGACAAAAAAATAGAAATTTCTGAATTCTGCCGATTTCAATTCAAAATTTTGCGATTTTGGAACAAATATTTTCATTCCAATTCTTTTTTTTTGAACGTAATTGGAACTAGTTCTTTTACTTCAATTTTTTTTTTTTTTCAAACCTAACTTATTCCGATTCCCTACTCACTCCAAATTAAAGAAGAAAATAAGATAAAAATAAATAAATCATAAGCACCACAATTAAAAATACAAGAACCCGACAAAAATGGAGGCTTTGTCCAAACAATAACAAACTTACGAGGCTGTCTGATTCAACGCAGAGATTCCCACGAAACGTGCTTTTTTCCTCTTTTCTTTTCCGACGGACGACTTTCTCAGACCCATCTGAGTTGTGTGTTCCTCTGTTTTTTTTTTGTTTGTTAATTCTCACGAGAGCACCGAAAATGTCCGGCGGCGGGCGGCGGCGGCGGCTCCTGGCGGCGGATTTCGCGATGTCTTTCATGTGGATCTGGTCCGGCGTCCTCCTCAAGATCTTCGTGCACAGAATATTGGGGTACGGCGCTCATCAATTCGAGGGCGAATTAATCAGATACTCCGTCTCCATTCTCAACATGTTCTTCTTCGCCTTCTTGTCTAAGCTCACCAACGGTGGGGCCTACAACCCCCTCACCGTTTTATCCTCCGCCATTTCCGGCGACTTCTCCAATTTCCTTTTCACACTTGGCGCCAGAATTCCTGCACAGGTTTCTCTATCCCCTATGTTTGTTCATGCTTGTCTGAATTTCTTGATTTTTCTCGTACATTTTTTCTTTTCTTTCTTCTAATCGAGCTCGAATTGAGATTCTACGTAGCTTATCGAACGAAAGTATGTGTTCAATTTTGGTTGTATATCGAGTATCTTGATTTGATTTTCAGCCCTAATTATTGTGCAAAAAAAAAAAAAAATTAAAAATGCAATCTTTGAAGTTCTTTGGTGGTTATGCAATGAATTATGTTGGTGTTATTATTTACCTTCTCTTATGTGTTTGATTGTTTGAATAACGAGCTTCAAGAATTGGGTTTATATTGATTTTCGATTAGTGCGAAAAAAAATGCAATCTTTGAAGTTCTTTGATGGTTATGCAATCTTATGTGTTAGATTGTTGGAGTAATGAGCTTCAAATTGTAGGGTAATTTGGTTTATATTGATTTTCGATTAGTGTTTTCGTGTTTGATATAACCTCGATTGTGGTGTAATTTGGTTATGTTGATTTGCATTAGTGAAATAAAATTGAGAATCCGATTACAAATTAGAAAAATAAGGGGAATGGGTTGAATTTGGTTATTCTTACACATGGATTTAATTTGTTTTACTCGAAGCCTTACTCTTGTTTATGTCGGTTTTTTTTTTTCCTCTTGTTAAGGTAGTTGGATCGGTTTACGGCGTGAGGTTCGTAATGGCCGCATTTCCCGAAATAGGGCGTGGGCCCCGCTTGAACGTTGACATAACAAAGGGAGCACTAACCGAAGGTTTTCTAACATTCGCAATTGTAATAATCTCGATTTGCCTATCTAAAAATATCGGTAATAGTTTCTTCATGAAAACTTGGATCTCTAGTGTCTCGAAGCTGTCTCTTCATATTCTTGGCTCCGATTTAACCGGTGGATGTATGAATCCAGCTTCTGTAAGTGTTTATTTTCGATCTCTATTATTGCCTTGAACTCTATTTTATCGAAAGCATAAAAATAAATAAAAAAATGGTCTTTTTTTTTTTTGTAGGTGATGGGGTGGGCATTTGCTCATGGAGAGCATATAACGAAAGAGCATTTAATTGTTTATTGGCTTGCTCCGGTGAAGGCGACACTGGCGGCAGTTTGGGTGGCCGGAATGCTGACTAGGCCTAAGAAGGATGAAGCTCCGGCTGCTAAGAAAGTCGATGCCCGACCGATGAAGTCTGAAAAATCGGAGTGAATGAATAGTTGACTTTTTTTGTTGTATAGTAGTTGTTTGCAAGAATATTAATTTGAGTTTATGAACTTGTAAATTCATCAACTATTGTTGAGAAATGGTTCTTTTTTAGTCATTGTATTTGCTATTTATGTTTGAATTAACTTGTAAATTTAAACTCAGCTATTGATGAAAAATGTTCAAAGTTGTAATCTTCAGACTGAAGTTTGAGTAGTATGAAAATTTGTTCAAATATTTTTGGGTAATTTACGGACAGTCCCTGAGGTAAGGTCGAATTACGAAAAAAAAACCCACTTATTTGGCTAATTACAACCACTGTGTCAGCTATTAATCTTTTTACAAGTCCACCATAATGGTGTCAAATTCAACATAATCTTCAAGATTCCGTGAACTGTTCTTCAGTTTGTACTCATTTTGCACAAAAATGCAATTTTTGATGCACTATAATCTAATATTTACAAATCAAGCGACGCATTTTATAATCATCTTGTTTCAAAATACGGAGCCCGGGGTAAAACTGGCACAAATTAGAGAATATTGCACATAATCTAGAAAGATTTTGCTAAATTTGACATTGTAAGGTTGGGCGTGTAAGAAGATTCATAGTTGAGGGGTGGTTGCAATTACCCAGACATAATATTTTTCGTACTTTGACCTTACCTTATGGGGTGGTCGTAATTTACCCAATATTTTTTCACAATTATGAATGTTTATTCGTAAGACAATACATAATTGAGGGGTTGTAATTTCCAAAAGAATGAGGGAGTTTTCGTAATTTGATAGTATCTCAGGGGGTGTCTGTAATTTAGCTATCATAAGTTTTAGTACATGCTACTAAATACAACTATAGGTAACAATCATTTGTAATACATGGAATACATATCGAACACAACCGCATTTTATATAATCACATCGAAAAAGAACGAGCGTACATTCTTGTTACCGAACAACAACGACCGTCCGTTGAAAAGAATAATGTTTGTCGATTTAAAGTATGTATACAAATACACACAACAAATTCTTCTAACAGCAAAGTGCCTTTTTGAAGATTCACAAGAAATATAAGTATAAAAACGAATCGAGGACAAAATATTTTAAGATATACGACAAATTCTTCCTCGTTTCTCTTGCAAGAAGCTCGAAAAGCTTTGCTTAGGCACCGTAATTTTTGTAAGAAAATGCCTTTCGCATATCTGCATCAAGATTGTCGTAAGCAGAAAGAAAAAGATTAGTACTATTTTACACTAAGCCTGTCAAATCGACGTTCGAATTAGATTTTACCTTTAAATTTAGGCTCGACTCGTTTCTTTAGTTCGCTCCGATATTATACCATCACATTTCTCCTCTTCATTTTCGTCCACTTGAATTATATACCGATTAGAATCGGATTTTTCACTTCCTTCATTGTATTTCATACTCTCCTCAATTTCATCGTACTCCAAATTACGGAGAATATCAGGAAGTGAAAGGCCGTTGTTTTTCGATCCCATTTCGATGTCGATTTTCTCTTTCGAGCTTGCGATGATACCTCCCATGAAATTATGATTAGTGGGCTCCACAACCGTACCTTCATCTTCCTCAACAAAAGCTCGGAAATCGATCATCGAAGGCGGAATTCTCGAGAAGAATATTTCTTTGAAATTGTTAATCATTCCTCTGTTATACGGATTCTCCTTCTTGTCGTATCGGTATCGGAAGTTCTCGTACGTAGTCTGCATTAAAAAATAAAAATTGCATCAATATCTACAAATAATAAGGTAAAATCCGATTTTAGTAGTCATCGGTGATTATATAAAGTTCGTTCATTTCGATCATGTAATTTACGCAACGAAACTAGATTGGCGTTAGCTCATGTGAACCATAACTAAATCTTGCTACAATATACATTAATTGTTCGTCTTGAACGATGATGTTTTTATCAGAATATTAGTAAATGAACTTAAATAAAAACCTTCAAATTAATCGAAATGTTAGAAAGCGAACAAATGGGCTTATGTATTACATGACGGGTAAATTTCTTGACATCGAAAAACGAAAAATAAAATAAAAATAAAATCCAAACATCAAGAATCATCGAAAAATGCAGTTAAATCAAGAATCATCGAAAAATGCAATTAAATCAAGAATCATCGAAAATGCAGTTATATCAAGAATCAATCGAAAAATGCAGTTATATCACGAATCATGATTAATTATCTAATCTGCGCAAATATTTGGAAGAAGAATCACCTGATTAGTGCTAATCAAGTAGAAGTGGAAAATCGTTAAGCCGCCGACAAACCAGAAAGAAACGAAGCAGTACACAATCAGAATATCCGACAAATAATCGCACGACATAGCTTTCCACACACTGCCCTTTTGGTGAACAATATTGTACCACGAGACGACAAATATGTACAAGCACAGCGTCATCGAAGTGGATATAAACATGTAGAAGAACCTATAGTTACGCTGCACACGCAAAATAAAGATTCGAAAAAAAATTATATTTTCTTTCGAAACTCGTAAAAAAATTGAATCTTTTTATAGTAATACTCACTATACCGATGCATTGACCAACCCACGGGCAATGATGATCGAATCTCTGCACGCAGTTATTGCATATGGAGCAATGAGATGCGCGTGGCGGCCGGTAGAGCAGACACGTGTCGCAGAATTTCACCTTCACTGTGTGTCCATTTACCGAAACGTCCTTCGTCCGCGGGAGTTTTAGATGAGGAGTTCTGCCATTGACCCATTCCATCGAAGGAGTGTTTATATCGAACGCCTCGTCGCATTCGGGTGGTTTCGTATTCCTAGGTACGATTCCGGGATCTCTACTTGATGTAAGAAAGAGAAAGAATATATCCTGCAAAAAAAAAAAACAAGAAAATCGAGAAAATTTGTACGTAAAAATTAGTCCACTAATCCACTTTAATTACCAAGAAAATATTCTTGATGGCAAGAAAATGGAAATAAACGCATGCTTAACACAACACATCTTCTAGTTCAACACGTTTAATTACGTTAAATTTGTGTTTCTAGTTCACCTTTTTTATGGTATAATTTCGATATTCTCGACACGAGTAAGAGATTTATATAAAAAGTAAAAAGTATATTAAAAGATTGCATTTTTACTCACCAAAATGGTTAGTACTATAGCCACTGCAAGAACAGGGTACCACGGGACAACTTCGTCGTTTTTGTTTTCTTTGAGGTGGTGTTTGATTACAAACAAGATCTTTATACAAAATGCAATCGAGGGACCGACAATTAGGAATGTCGACAGGAATAATGAACTTACGTCGGGACCAAATATCAACCTTCCTCCCAAAAAGAATCTCTGTCAATTCAGAAACATAAAAATTAGACCAGATCATACGAATAAGTATTAGTCGATTGAAACGCTGTCGAAATAAGAAAAAAAATTCAAGAGAAAGGACATGGCCACATATATATACATACATACATACATACATACAAACAAAAAGAAGTGCACGCATCAAAATAATAATAAATAAATTAAAAAAAAAAATAAATAATAAAAAGTAAATTTCTGAATTTACTAGAGATTAAAAATAATAAAAAATAAATTAAAAAAAAAACATTTTAAACAGAAGAATAAACTTTTGGATGTGAACTACATAACAAGTTTAAATCCAAACCTGAGTAGTAAAAATTGAAAAACAACTACTATAAACAACATACATGAAGTATTTCTTGAATTTTGCTTTTAGCAAATTTAAATTCAATCTGGAATGAAAACTGAAAAAAAATAAATAAAATAAATAATAATAGTTCCTTTGTTTTAGAATCAAAAAATCCTCTTCAGACACAACAAAAATCAAGAAAATAATCATAAAGAAAAAGGGTTCTTACATTACTTCCTCTCCAGACTTGATAAAGCCTCTTAGGTTTTTGGGGTTTGTCTATATCCATAATGAATAAAGCTTAATTAAATTGTAGAAAAATAAAAAAAAAAAAAGTGGGGGAAGAAAACCCTAAAAACCCAAAACCCGAATTCAGATAATCAGTAACAGAAAATCCAGGTTTATTCTCCTTCTCTTTGTTCTTTCACAACAGCCCAAATACAAAAAGATATCACTTTTCACCATTCTTGATCATTTCATGCAGAAACATGCATAAAGAGTTTTTATGACTCTGGTTCGAATTTCAAGAAATCGGCTATGTGGGTTTTGGCTATTAAGAGAGAGAGAGAGAGAGAGAGAGAGAGAGAGAGAGAGAGAGAGAGAGAGAGAGAGAGAGATTAATTGAGATGATCAAGAAACAGCTGCCATTTGCTCTCTCAAAGACGGGTTCTTTTAGGGGGAATATTTTGTTCTGTATCTATTTTATTTAAATATATATTATATATATTAATTTTTGCTTTCTGTATATATCTGTCTGTCTGATTATCAATGTATATTTTTTTTCCTGTAATAAAAAATTAAATTGATTTCATATCTTTCTGTCAACTGCTGGCGGATCTTCCAACTTCTGATAATTTCGGGGAATAATTTCAAAATAATTTTGTAATAAAGCGACTTAAAAAATGATTAAAAAATGTTTAAGGGTGCAAAATGCTATTAAAAATTTTCAAAGGTGTAAAGTGTCAAAATGCTATATTTCAAGGGTGCAAAATGAAATTAAGTCTATCATTTCTAGACAAAAATAACGCGGAGAATTTGGCTTAATTAATTACGTGGGGAGTTCCATTCCGCTCGAATAGTTTAAAAGTCAAATTAAATTAATAAATTGCCAATATGACATTATTTAAAATTAGAATCATTTTTTGAATTACTATATGATATTTTAGACTTAGTTGTTGGCCTTTATGTAACGTGCAGGCACAACATTAATTCATTTTCTTCTTTGCTAATAAAATATACACTTTCATTATTATATTTATAGTAAATTAAATACCATTTATAATTTTATTTAAATGCGAATGAAGTTCAAAATATGAATATACGAAATTGATACCTTCTTTAGTATTTTTCTCTATTCTCATTATTTCAACATTATATATATATATATATATATATATATATATATATATATATATATATATATATATATATATATATATATATATATATATATATATATATATATTGATACGGACTAAATTGTCCTCAGGGGGTTTCCTAATCATTTATTGGGCTGTGGATTGAATCTTCACTGGGATTTGGCCCAAAATCATATCAGGCCCAAGAAGAAGAGTTAGGGCAAGTTTGCTTATTTCTTGCTCATCAAGTATCCTCACCTATAAAGAGGGAGTTATTCTCAACTCATTACTTCTATGCTCTCTCTTACATATCACACTCGATTATCTCTCTATAAACACTGACTTGATCGTCGGAGCTTCTACGCCGGGAAACCCCTCCCGGTGTTGCAGGTACACCGCCGGCGGAATTTCCGGCAAGCTATCATTAAAATATCGTCCAAAGAAGACAAGTCATCATCTCAACAATTTTGGAGCAAATCATATATATATATATATATATATATATATATATATATATATATATATATATATATATATATATATATATATATATATATATATATATATATATATATAACAGGAATATACATACACACGGATGCTTGCTCGTGCATGCTTTTATTTTGTCAGCATGTTAGGCTATTTTGGTTGCAAGTCAAATTTATTGAATATTGGAATTAATTCATAACTTCAATATTCAATTTAATATAATAAACAGATAAGAATGAGGAAAAAATTGTAACAAGAATATAATGTTGAAGTTTAGACTATTTTTCGATGTAGTCCCATTTTTTGAAAGTATTTCGCAGTTCGTTAGCATTAACTAATATTTAATTTTTAACATACGAAATCAAAATATTCGATTGAGTAGCTTCAACTTGACAATCTTCATTGCAGAAAAAAAAAATCAAAATTAGTGAGATTTCAAGAAGAAGTATGAAATTTTGGGACGGAAATTTGTGAATGATTTCATAAAACTCTATAATTTAAAAATATGTAAAATTAAAAAAAATATATATATAGTTTGAAAACCCCTGGACATATTGTATAGTTGAGTACAGAAAGATAGAGAGACAAGCAAACATTTGTGTCTGCTTGGTTTAAAATTGAAGTGGCAAAAAATTGTTTTACTTTAATAGTTAATTTTTTTTTAAATTAAATGAATAATAAGTTATTAGGTAGTGATTGTTGAATTAGTAGCACCTTGACAAGTTAGCACGATGTTACTTGTCGAATAATAAATATATTCCGGATTATTAATAATAATATGAGCGGATGACATCTGTCACATGTTGGCAGTTAACTATAAAATGTTGGGATTTTTACAAATAAATCCATCAATGTATACTTATTTATAAAGAGGTCAAGACAAAAAACTCATTTATCAATAAGTCCACACATGGTCCAGATTTTTGTAAAGGATTAAAATAACCCCTCATACTTTAATATGCTCCAATTTCATCCTTAACTTTATTTAACCTCAATTTGACCCCAAATTTCACAAGTTATTCAATTTTGACCCAATTTTTTTTTTTCAAATTTTTTTTCCCGCCGGATTCCGGCGTTGACTTTTCAAAAAAAAAAAATTTCGACGGTTTCCGGCGTTGACTTTTTCGATTTTTTTTTTCTTTCTTTCTATAACTTTTTTTTCGTTTAAACAACAATATTGCTGTGATTGACAGTAATATTAACTATATTACTGTTAAACACAGTAAAATTAAACTAAACTACTGTTTAACACAGTAATATTGTTATATTAATCTCTAGCACAGTAATATTAACACAACAAAACTCATTATTAATGTGTAATAGAGTAATATTACTATGTTGACCGTTCAACAAATGTAAACATAATAAAAAACCAAAAGGATTAATATTACTGTGAGTGACAGTAATATTACTATAACAACATAATATTACCGTCAACCACAGTAATACTACAATAATAGACAATAATATTATTACGTTACTCCATGAATAACACAAACAAACAAAAAATCCAAACAAAATAATAATATTGATGTGGTTGACAGCAATATTACTATAACAACAGTAATATTACCGTCAACTACAGTAATATTATTGTGTTTACAGTAATATTACAATAATAGACAGTAATATTATTACGTTACTCCGTGAATAACTTAAACAAAACAAAAAACCCAAGAAAATAATAATATTGATGTTGTTGACAGTAATATTATTGTGTTTACAGTTATTTTACTGTCAACGACAGTAATATAATTACGTTGACTTGTCAACAAATCAAACAAAAAAAAAAACAAAAAAACAATAAAATAAATAATAATATTACATTAATTTACTGTCAACGACAGCACAATTACATAAATGTATTGTCAACGGCAGTACAATTACGTTAATTTACTGTCACTGACAGTATAATTACGTTAATTTACTGTCAGTGACAGCACAATTACGGTCAACGTTTAGCGGCGGACGTAAAAAAAAAAAAAAAAAACCAAAAAAAAACTCAAAAAAACACTAAAAAAAGTCAACGCCGGAGACCGCCGGAAACCGGCGAAAAAATCCGGAAGAAAAGAAAAGAAAAAAGCAAAAAAAAAAAAAAAAAGTCAACACCGGAAACCGGCGAAAAAATCCGAAAGAAAAAAAAAACAAATTTTTTTTTGAAAAGTCAACGCCGGAATCCGGCGGGAAAAAAAAAGTTTTTGAATTTTTTTTTTTTGAAAAAAAAAGTTTTGGGTCAAAATTGAATAATTTGTGAATTTGGGTTCAAATTGAGATTAAATTAAGTTAAAGGATGAAATTGGAGCGTATTAAAGTATGCTCCAAAAAAAAGTCAAAATTGAATTTTTTGTGGTCAAAATTGGATTTTTGTGGACAAAATTGATTAAATTGGGGTTACAATTAAGAATTGGGTATAAATGGTTGAGGGTAATATTGGGATATACATGAGTGTTTCCTTTATTTATAATAAATATTAAAGGGGTGGACTTATTGGTGAAAGAGATATAACCCCTAAACCTAGAATAATAAACATGCTTGGTTGGAGACTTTATCACAAAAACCCCTAAACAATGTTTTGAAAACCGGACCGGACATCAACCCGGCCAAGCTACCGGGTCACGGTTGAACCGGTTCAACCGGGGTCCAACCGGGTTTTTGTATTTTTTATTTTATTTATTATTTTCATATAGTTTAAAATATAATTATATTATAAAATATCAATTGAAAATACAATCCTTTGATAATCAACCTAAAAGTTTAACAAATAAATTTTAAACATAAAATTTAAATCAATGTACCTAATATCATATATACAGAGTCATAATTTAGAAATTTACAAAAGTAATATATATATTATTTTAATTTTACTTTCACTAATACCTTTTCATTATTTTACGTTTCATTTTCCTCCACCACTTAACCCTACTTCTCTCTCTATCTCTCTATCCTCTCTCTTTCTTTCTCATACTTCCCATCCCAACTCTACCCACATACAGCCGCCAACAATTCTTTGTTCTTACTCAGTATTACCAAAGTCCTACTCAAGCCCCCTTACTCTCATTTCTTTTGTTTATTCTTCTTATATTTTCTTCTTTTAATTGATTGGCATACAAAATTTTCTCTCAATCCTCAGATTCAGTAGATCCGAAAACTCTTGCCCACATTTTTCTAGTTTTCTGTTCTTCTCCCTGACCACACCGTAAAAATCAGCCTCTCCTTCCTTTTATTTACAAAAACCCGGTTTTGGCCGGTTCCGGGTTTTCTCGGTTCAACCGTGGATTTCACCGGGTTTTTGCTGTTCAACCGGGTTTTTGCATCTTACGGGTTTATGTGTTGAACCAGACCGGACCCCTCGCCGGTTCCCGGTTAAACCGGTTCGACCGGCCGGTCCGGTCCGGTTTTCAAAACATTGCCCCTAAAATCTTTGCACAAGACCAGTTCCCAATAAATGTCACAATATTTTGACCTATATGGTATTTCAATAGGGGCATGCTAAATCCCACACTAAAATTTACTAAATCCCAAACATAAATTAGAAAAAAAATTCTCTCTCAACTCAAATTTTCTCTAAAATGATTTTATCCAACTTACTCAAAATTCATTAATTTTTTACGTGAATAATCATAAAAAATGAGCTCCGTTTTATTTAATATTTATTCAATTTCATTAAACCTTTTTAAATATTCAAATTCATATCACTTCGAATATTTTTCTTAAATTCCAACTTTATTTTAGTTTTGAACATGTGAAGATTTTTGTCAAATTCGAACTTGGAATGCTAGGGATGTTTTTAATGTGTAATTTTGTGAAAAAAATTAGGGAAAAATGGTGGGAAAAGAGAAGAGAAGATTTTGATAAAAATAGTGTGGGATTTAGCATTTCAGATTTCAATATACATAGACACCATTTATATGCTAATTCCATCACACAAAAAAATAATTATACCGTCAAAATTTAATACATCGGGTGGTTTGCATTATAGATCTACATAAATAACCAAATATGAGTTTTTGTATTATTACGTGTATATCGGTAGTGTAAGATCACGCGGTGTTATTTTTAAGTATAGCTAGCATCTACAAAATTAGTAATTCTCAAAGTTTCAATCTAGTTTTAAAGTATTTGGGTACCCAAAAAAAAAATCAAAATTGAATTGAAAGACTATGTAAAAATTCTCCCTGAGGTAAGATCTATTACGAAAGAACCCCTTATTTTTTCGTAATTACATCCATCTCCTATAGTTTGTAGACTTCTTACATTAACACCCTATTATAGGGGGTGAATGTAAGAAATTTACAAACTGGAAGTGGATGGATGTAATTTTTCACAAGAATAGTTTTTGTTTTTTTTTAATTACATTTAAGAGGTGGTTGTAATTTCCTTTAGTAAATAAGATGGGTAAATAGTCCTTAACCACTATGTGGTTACAAGCTTTTGTAGATGAGCCCCTTGTAATATCGGCACATAATCCCCTTGTGGTTTACATGGGGTAGGCTCTGTTAATTTTTCTGTCAAACTTAACCGCGTGTCATCTACAAAAACTTGTAACGAAAGGGGGTTAAGTGCTATTTACGAAAATAAGATTAAACCCACAGGTTTGGGGCGTTTATTGACTTCTAAATTTTGGGCTTTTTAGCTTAATTTGGCCCATCACTAATCAGTAAGTAAAATTTGCTTAACTGTAAATTCACTATCATTAACAACATGAATATAATATGAATTATATTATTAAACAAAACACCAGAAAAAATAAATAAATAAAGAAGACTTAATTGTTAGAAGACAATCTTTTCAGTAATTCAAAGAAATAACTCATCACTAATCCTTCATCATATTTTCCTGCTGTTCCAAAATAAATATTTAATTCTAATACTCCAAAAATAAAAGAAAAATGGAATAAAATTAAAAAAAAAAAAAACAATAACAATAAAAAAGAAAAGAAAAGTAAAAATAAAAAAATCTATCATGCCACATATAAGAAGTAATTTACATACAATGTTTCAATATTCACAGCAAAATTCATTCCTTAGCCAAATCTCCAAACCTTTTTACTCTACAAAAACAATCAACATCACAAATCAAAACACACACATATAATTAAAATTAATTAATTAATTAACTAATTACCTTAATTATCTCCGAAGAACTGCAGACGATGTTCGCTGAGAACCGACGTCGGTCCCACAGTCATCATCATCTACGACACTATCTTCGACACCATACTTGCCTTCTTTGTCGTCGGAATGAAAGAAATAAGGATCACTACTAATTTTGCCACCTTTATCTTTCTTCAAGCTTTCATCAATCCCACTATAATCCAAATTCTGCAGAATATTCGGAACCGCCTTTCCATCCTTGCCATGTAAACCGAGCTCTAGGTCGATTATCTTCCCGTTCGGTTTGATGATTTCACCCCCGAATTTTCTAGTTATCGATTCCGCAAACAAATCGTCTTCTTCCGTCACCCACTCGCGGAAGTTGACCAAGGAAGGCACCGTCTTGGAGAAAAATATTTCCTTGAGGTTCTTTACCATCCCTCGATTGTACGGATTTTCCTTCTTGTCGTAACGGTATCGGAAGTTCTCGTACGTCGTCTGTCCAAATATTGAAAAATAAATAAATATTTATATAAAATGATTAGTGGTGGGGGTTATGGCCCCCATGCTGGCTCCGTCACTGAATATATATTTGTAAATGGTTTACAAATATCATGTATGTATACTTAATGGTCAAGTTTTTATTGAGATCTCTTAGTATGATTAGTGAAAAAGATTTAATTTTTGTATTAGAAGAAAAAAATTATTAAAATTTTGAGAAGTCTTAGGAAGAGAATTAAGGTTGCTAATTACCTGATTAGTGCACATAAGATATAAATGGAAGACGCTAAGCCCGCCGACGAACCAAACCGAAATGAAGCAGTAAAATACTAGGATAACCGATATGACATCCTCGGACATAGTTCTCAATACAGGGCCCGGTTCTTTAAGGAGGTCCAACAAAGAAAACGTGAAAACGTACAAGCACAAGAGCGTTGACGTCGACACAAATAAGATGAAAGTCCGGTAATTTCTCTGCACCAAAATCAACACCAAAGAAGATAAATTATACGAATACTCGTCGACTTACCTAACAAAAAGAATAACAAGTTTATTGCATTTAGTATTTCTGTGTTATCTCGAACTGCTAAAAAACTCCCCGTATTATTAATATTAGCAAAAAAAATATTATTATTCATTAGCCAAAAGTTTAAGCAGGTGCGGCCCTGGCCCAGGGCGAGCAGGGCCCAGGCCCAGGGCCCACTTTCCAGTGGGACTCTAAAAATATTATATTTTTTATTATTATTTTATAATTATTTATCTTTTCTCTTCTTTCAGCCCCTATTCTCTCCATCTCTTAATTTTTCAACACCCACTTTCCATATTAATTTTTTTGACCCAATTCATTTTGTCATTTATCTCTCTCTATTTTTTTTTCACCCAATCTCTGTTGTCCTCTTACCCCTTATCTCTCATTTACATTGTTTTACTCTAATTTAATTTTTCTTGCACTCCTATATATTTCTCTATTGTTAGTTGCTACAATTTAATCTTAGTTGTTTTTTCCATGTTATTGGTGTTTTTATTTCTCAAAAGTAAAATACTTTTGTTAAATTAATTTTTTTTTTCTAATACCCATTTTTATTTAATACATCTATATCTTACACACACGCTATATATATATATATATATATATATATATATATATAATTCGGAATTTAGGGCATCGATTTTAAGTCTTGCCCAGGGCCTCCAATCACCCAGGACGGGCCCTGAGTTTAAGCTGTTAGTGAGATGAATCATTTAATATTTATATCTCCAACAGTAAAAGTATACGGATAAGCAAACTTACGACTCCAATACACTGTCCCACCCAGGGGCAGTGGTGATCGAATCTCTGGACGCAATTATTGCATATGGAGCAATGAGAAGCGCGCGGTGGGCGGTACAAAAGACAAGTGTCGCAGTACTTCACTCGTATGGTGTAGCCGTTGACAAAGACATCCTTAGTCCTAGGTAACTTCAAATCGGGGGTTGCACTATTGACCCACTCCATTGATGTAAGAGAACTCGATACGCTCTCCGCTTCTGGCGGCCTCGTGTTCCTAGGTACTATCCCGGGATTTCTTGCGGCCGTCATGTATAGAAAAATCAAATCCTGTGAATTAACAAAATTAAATAATCACAGTGATATATATAGAGTTTTTTGCATTTAGCTAGTACTCGTGTATTGTATCTAATTGCGAAAAATTCCCCGTCTTACAAATATTAGCAAAAATCTCATTATAATGTTTTTTTATGGCACACGACCCCCTAAAATGTGAGTTTTTAGGGGGTATTTTGCTAAAAAAAAGTTGAATCACGGGGAGTTTTATAATAATATAACATTGAAAGTTTTTTTGTAACAATTAGAACAAAAACATGGGTGCCAAAAAAAATGTTTACTGCTTTCAGCACACATGTGTTTACTCTAATCGTTAAAAAAATCTCGTGTTATTAATATTAACAAAACAAAACCCTCCAATTCAACTTTTCTAGCAAAACTACCCCCAAGAACTTCACCATTTGGAGGTGTGTGTAATAAAAAAAAATGCATTTTAGGAGGGTTTGTAATTTGCTAATAATAATATCAATTACATTGTTACCTTTTTTAGCAATCCGATACAATACAGGGGTACCGAATGTAATAAAAATGATTTGTACAATATTGTTTTCTTGAAATGTGAAAGAATTTGCTAACCAAAACCGTGAGGAGAAGCCCGACTATTAATACGACGTGCCCGTATAAGTAGTTGGCTTCGGAAATGCCCAATAGTGTATCCATGCAGAATACTAACGCGGGTGCTCCAATTAGAAAGGTCGATAGAAGAACCGACGATGCATCGGGACCAAACACCAATCTTCCTCCACATACAAATTTCTAAAAAAAAACGGAACATCGTTTAATTATTCGTGGTGATCTAGTACGTAATGAAATCAAAATTAAATTAGGGGAAAAAAAAAATAGATAGAATTAATTAAGAAACTTACATTGCGACCCTTCCAGACTTGATAAAGGCGTGCCTTCAATCTGGGAGGATCCATGGAAATGGCGGGCGGGTCAGAAACTTGATTTCCGGACCCACCCATCAAAGAGAGAGATAACTGTTTCTCAATCGTTTTTTTTTTCTTTATTTTTTTTTTTATTACGTACGTAAAACGGTAATATCCATTAATGGGTGAGAGAACAAGATCAAGAAATTTCAGAGGGGGGCAGCAGTTTCAGGCATGGAGAGGAAGAAATCTGTAAGAAAAAAAAAATCTCTGTTTTTTTTTTCTTTCTTTTTAAATTTTTTTTTTCTTTATTTTTGATCTACATCCTCTCTCTCCCTAAACATAATTTTCCCCACTGATTTCTTTGCTTCCTCTCTCTCTCTTTGGTTGTGTATTTTCTCTCACAAAGTGACTATTTTTATTTTTTTTTCTATTTTATTTATTGGATGTGACAACGGTTGGCTTTCAGGGTATCCAAATTCAAGCGGATTTTTCGCGCCAACATCTTCAATTGGAGTATATCACATTTATTAATTATTTTAATTCATTATTCAAACTCATGAAAATTAGAATATATTTATTTTAATTCAGCTTATGTAAAATAGTATGCCTTGTCAAAAAATAAAGTTTTTATTTTACATACCACCTAGCCACCAAATAAATAAACTAGGAATAAACTCAAACTCAAATCATCATTTGACATATCCCTAGAGAAGAGAAAGTACTATGCCACCCTTATATTCAATTTTCGGTCAAACCGCATTATATTCACCATTTCTGCTCCTGCATTTATCATTTTCGTTGATTAATTTATTATTATTATTATTATTATTATTATTATTATTATTATTTTTTTCATAATAAACCTTTTTGTTATATATATATATATATATATATATATATATATATATATATATATATTTTTTTTTTTAATTTTTAATTTTTTTTTTAATTTTCAAAACAATATGTTTATTGTACTGAAAATATCTACATATAACTATAGTATCTATAGTAATTCGTAGTTATATTCGTTTTGTTAACCCATATTTTTACAAATTTATAAAAGAAATTCATAAACACCAACAAAAATTTACAAATTTCAATATTTTTATTATAAATCACCTCAGAACCAATAAAATACAAATCAAAAATACACAAATATATGCATATATAACTACATGTTACTATATGTATAGTAATGTATAGTAATATATAGTAACGTATACAGTCTTTTGAACACTGTAACTTGAAACAGGTGTAACTTCAACCAAATTTTTGACACCTTTAAGGAGTGGATCAATGACTTTCATTAAGTTGCAATTGCAAAACCAAAACAAAAAAAAAATTACTTTAGTGCAAATCAACAAAATTTGAAGAAACATCAGAACACTAAAAAATCAACAAACACTAGGAGATCGAGAGATAGAGAGAGAGGTTATTGTTGGGAAATGCTACAAATTTTAAATCAAACAGACAGTGACTCCTCACCCCCTCGCCTCCTACCAAAATCCTAGCCACCGCTAATAACCACCCACGGTTCCGTGCGCTCACAAATGCAAAAATAATATAGAAATAAATCTGAAAACATAAAACGAAACAAAATTACCATCAAAATATAGATCTCGACGAGAAGAATCCAACGGTGGGTAGCCCGTCAAATTTCAACTGGTGGAACACAAAGAACACCTCCGGCAAGAACACCGTCGTCGAATGAAAAAAAATTGCAGAAACAGATCAGCGCTCCAAATTGAACGAAATCACCACCAAAAGAAAGATCTCGACGAGAGGAATCCAACGGTAGTTAAACCATCGAATTCCGACCACCAGAGAGAGAATTATGGCTCCGGGAAACAATTTTACCTGTGGAAGGTTTGTGGAGGCGGGATTTTAAATCTGGGAGAGGAAGAGATAGACCGAAATGTGTTGGGCTAGGGTTTAAAACTGATTTTAAAAGTGTATTATAGGGACTTCAGGGTGGTTTAGGGGTATGTCAAAATATTTACGAAATGAGGGGGGTTCCTCTAAAGTGTTATCCACTTGGTAGTTAGTTCTATATAATTTGGAAATGAAGGGGGTCTACAAAATAATCCCAAAAAAAATGTAAAATAGTATTCATGCATCACTAGGAGTGGAAATCGGACGGATCAGATCGGAGTTAACAAATTTAGAAAAAAAACCGGTCTTTTGTTGAACTAAAAAACTAATTCCAATTGTGTTTCAAAAAAATAAAAAGCAATTGGAAATTGGAATGAAAAAAACAATGTTCCAAAATTGAAAATTCTCGGACATGAAATGAATGAATTCGAAATTTTCATCTCTATTCCCATATAATATATCATACATAATAATATTTGGTGTTATATGTATAATTTTTGGAAAAAACCAGAATTTTCGGAAATTAAAATTGGAACAAGACTGGAGTCTAACGTGTAACCTAACTTCGTTAAAAAAAATAGAAAATTTAAAAATAGAATCTAATAGTGACTCCAATCCCATTACAAAAAAAATTGAAAAATCGAAAAACCGGAACTTTCAAAATTCGGAATGAAAAATATATTACTCTCGAATGGAATCAGCGGAATTCGGAAATTTCGTTCCAATTTTAACACTAATGCATCACACACTATACATGTTTGTAAATAGACAGCAACTTTTCTCAAATTTGTTCTATGCTACACCTAATGAACCTCGCCGAATTACATCCCGTCATATACAAATTCATACATATTACACACACACATTCACCTCCATATGCATCCACCAGAACCATCATCACGCACACGAGTAGCGTCGAAAATTAAATCGTTATCAATTTCATTCCCAAAACCGTTTTCCGTAAATCCCTCATATTCACATATAAACCCTCCCGCACGAATCAAATCTAAAGACCTAAAACCCCAACCTTTATTCTTCGTCTTAAATACCTCAAAACGAACCATTACACCTATTTGTGACATGCGATTCCTACAGTTTGGAGGACACGAACAAGTGAATCCACACTCGTGTATCAACCATTTGTTTGAAGAACTCCAATCGATGAATAAGGGACATACAAAACCGTCATTTTTTCGATTGCAAGGACAGCTGGCATCACCTGATTGACCACCCCTCCCCCCCCGAGCAACGACATCCCGAATAAGGTTTCGATGTCTGAAAAGGTTTAGCGTATCTAAGGCTATGAACGTACGTGAAATGTGCGGGCCCCATTTCGCCGTCAACATCGTTCACCGACGAGACTAGCCTGGAGGGCATTTCCGTCTTTTTTCCGAATCGATTCCCTCAAGGAGAGACCCTCCGGCTGGCCAGGCACCCTCACAAGCTTATACTTGAAAACACTAAATCCAGATTTAATATTTTCAGCCCTCAAATCTCGAATTTGGTACAAGCCATCGTAAACGTAAATCTTATCATTCGAGCCATCAGTAGTATCCTTTAATCCCCTTATAACTCTCACCTCATTGCCTTGGTGGAGGCTATTTTCAAGACCTAGGTTTCCTCTCTCTCTCTCTCTCTCTCTCTCTCTCTCTCCTCTTGATCGAACACTTGCCCATCTTTTCTCTGTACACCGCCCTGCCCTGTGTAAATCAACACGTCTCCATTGTCATTGTCATTGTAATTCTACACGAAATGCATGTTTGCATTTCGTGTTATTCTACACGAAATGGACCAACATAAGAAATATCATGCATTCCGTGTTGTGTTACACGAAATGCAGTGCAGTGTTGCATTTTGTTAACCCAACACGAAATGCATAGAAAACGTTGAAATTCGACAAAATCGTATTTTTTTTTTTTTAATTTTATAATCAGAATAGAACCAGAATCGGTTTCGACAATATTTATAATTGTTGTGTTTAAATATTATATTATTAAAAAGAAAAAAAAGTTCACGATTTAAAAAGTAGATTCTAGAATTTGGAGGTTGAGAAAATTTGAAAAAAATGCTAAAGAGTTTTTCAATAAATGAATTACTGGAGATGAAAAAACAAGAGTAACGTGCAAAAAGTACCCCTGGGTAATTCTTATCTGCCAAAAACCCCCATGTAATAAAAAAAACTAGTAAAAACTTCCCCGTGTAAAAAAGTCAAAGGCAAAAAACCCCTTTGTACTAGAACGTGTGTTACACTCATCCCTTGTGTGATTTTTTGTTCATTTTTGCTTATGAAAATGACATAACTGCCCCCCAAACCACCACCATCATCTCTCTTCACTCCCTTTTCTCTCTCTTCGAAGAAGAAAAACTCTTCTTCTGCACAAATAGAACACACATATCCATCATCAAACTCCAAGATATCTCTGATTACCAAATAGAATTGAAGAACACAATCTCTCTGTATTTTTGTGCAATCATTGCCTCCTCGTAGTAATCACCCAATTTTGGTGCTACAAATTTGGGATTGAAAATAGAATAAAATAATATATATATATATATATATATATATATATATATATATATATATATATATATATATATACCAGGTCCTCTCCCTCTCTGTCTCATTAAGAACAAAAAATAATGTTCAAACTTGAGCGACGGATTTTGTGAAGAGGTGGCGGAGAAGAAGACTGGTTTTATTGAATTTTTGGGAAAATTGCAATTCAATCCCCTAATTTAAGTTTACATGTTTAGCAAAATTGTACTTTTGCCCCCTACCTTAAGTTAATCTGGTCTTACTGTATTTTATTGGAGGGAGGGTATCTTTGTCTTCTTACGTTCAGTCAATGCCTAAGATTATAGTGGGTCTTCTTACGTTCAGTCAATGCGCTGTTTAAATTTTTACACAGGGGTTTTTTGCTATTTGTTTATCATTGGGAGGTTTTTGGCTGATACGATTTACTCAGGGGTACTTTTTGCATATTACTAGAAAAAACAATCCATTATGAATAGTAAGCCCAAAAATTCTCATTTTGGGGTTCGGACTCGGGGCAGTGGAGAAGAATGCACAGCTCTTTGTCACTGGGCCAACCAACTTACTTGATAAAAAATAGACAATAAATATATATAGTATACAACTATAGTGTAAATGATAAATATGTTAAATAAATTAATAATTTTCATATTAATTTTAATTAAATAATTAACAAATGCAATATAAGAAAAATATATACAATCACGGTTCAATACTTCAAAACATCTATTATTAATTAATATATCAATATAATCTCCACTACTGAAAAATATAAAGTATTGAATCAATTCACTTATGTTATTAAAATCGATAGTGTGAAAAAATCGAAAGAAAAATAAAATAATATATTTATTTAAAAAAATAGATTATAAATCATTTCAATTAATTTAAATCGATTGACCTCAATTATTGACAAGAACTTATTAATATTGTTGAGGATTTTATCATAAGATAATTTATTTTAACAAAAATAGATTATATATCATTTCAATTAATATTCTTACTTTAAAAATAACATTATATACGACTAGTATAATCAAAATATTATGATGTGATTTCTCTTTTAATAATTGGTTTAGTTTGTAAAAATCGTAAGAATTAAATCGTACATCATATGATTTAATATTTTTTTTACATTTACATTTTATTCAAATATTAGAATCGAATCATAAGATTCAAATGGATTAAGCTCAAGTCCATTCATTTTTTTTATTTTTGTATTATATTATATTTGTTAATAATTTAATTAAATTATTTAATAATAATGAATATGATAATTAATAACCTATTTAACATTATTTATCATAATCATTTTACACCTTTTGTTTATGTTATATATATTCCTTGTTATAATAATCCTAACTATAAATATAATAATATAAATAATACTATCAAATGATTATAATAATTGTATAACTAATGTTTTATAAATTATTAATTGTCATGTTGACTATTATTAATATCAAAAATTCCGACTAATAACAAATGCATATATATTTAATTTTGAAAAATATAAAAAAATACTATTTAATTTAGGGTAAATAGCACTTGACCCCTACGTGGTTTCACTATTTTGCACTTAATCCCCATGTGGTATCAATATAGACGGTTAACCCCCATGTGGTTTATTAAGAGTAGCTGCCGTCAAATTAAGTAACGAGAAAAGTAAATGTCTCTTATGTCCTTTTACTTTTCTAATCTCTGTTATTCGTGATTGTTAAAATACAGTCAAGAACTTTATTTCAATTGACAAAAAATAGGGTTTTCTTAACTTGACAAAATATTTGGGTTTTCTTAACTTGACAAAAAATTAGGGGTCACAATATTTGGTTGCTACGGAAAGAACAGATGAACAAGAGTTCCATGTAGTGTGATTGCGGAAGATATATCCATGCAAAACATGGGTTTTCTTAACTCCATTCTTATATAATATACATTTTACAATTTTGAGAATTTTACAGTTTTGATATAATCGTTTGCTAGCGTTTACATGTAGATATTGTTCATGTAATTCTTCATTTGCCTTCGATTATGCACAATGTGTTTGTTTCGTTCGAGTTTTTTACTCGTAATATTTTGTGATATTCAAAATTTAAAAGCATATGTTATATCAACATGTATAAAAAATGAATAAAAACAAGATTTTTTATTATTGAAAGCAATCCCAATATAAAAGGTCGTGTATTTGTTTGCCATTGAACGTGTGCTTGTGCTTCAAAAATGTTTGCTTGTTTGTGTGTGTGTGTGTGTGTGTCTATCCCTAAGTAATTTATGTATTTTTGGTATTTTGCTAATGCATATATTTTTGAAGTAAATAAATGCGTGCAATTTGCTAATAATTTAAAGAAATTAAAATGGGTGTGATATTCATATAAGAAGGGCAATATGGATAATTTCAGAAATTTATAGGGTGGAAACACTCGGCCACTTGCGAATTGGGCGAGTGCAATACACTTAAAGTTAACTCTAACAAAATATTTGGTGAAAGCTACTTATTATAAACCACATGGGGGTTAACCCCCTATATTGATACCACATGGGGGTTAAGTGCAAAATTGTGAAACCACATAGGGGTCAAGTGCTATTTACCCTTTAATTTAAAAGAAAGATAGAATATTGATTTTTGAAATTTTGAAAAATTTCTCAATTATTATTTTCACTTATAAATACCCATAATCGAATTTTCACGACTTTCATTTTATTTAGTTTATGTCTCAAGGTCTTAATCGTTTCATTTTTTTCTAAAATTGTTTAATGTTAAATTCAATTATTTTTTAATTTTGAATTTAAAGTTAATCTCATGTTTTTTCAAGTTTCAATATAAGTTTTTTAAGTTTAAAAAAAAAAATTGAAAAACTGGGGTGGACCCGGACCTGACCCGGACCCGAATGGACCCGAGTGGACCCGCCCCGGACCTGGACCCAGCTTCCCGCGGGTCGGTTTCGGGTCCCCTAAAAGTCGGACCCGGACCCGGCTGGTCCGACCCGGACCCGACCCTCCCCGTGGCCATGTCTAGTTACACGCTTCGACTCACCGGTTCAAAATTTAAAATTTGACCATTGCTCTCCACAGTAAAAACAATCATTATAGTTGATTTTTCAAAAAAATAAAAATAAATAAATAAAAGGGTTAATGAGACAAAACCCCCTCATTAAGAAAAATATTAGAACTAATCACCTCTCATTATTTTTAATAAGTTAAACCCCCTCCATTAGTGTCATACCAATACTATCCTCACATTTTGTATTAGAAATCAGCCCCCTCACCATCTCTACCTGAACTACGGAATTCATATTAAATATTCATGGGAAAAAAAATCTCTCCCCCTAAATCACGGCAATATGTAGAATATCATCCCAATAATTCGCTAAAACCTGCCCATGATCTATGGCCTTCGGTGGAACCCTAGTTTTCTTCATTTGTTGGAAAAAAATTCACAAACGTGTGAATCGAGGAGAAGCAGACACAAAAACATGGTGAAATCAAAAAAATCGAATAAAGGTAGGCTGCTATGAAATCCGTTTTTCCTACAACATATAATTAGATTTCTCTGTTTTATGTCATAATACGACATATTTCCATTTTTTTTTGTTTTCAATTTCAGCGACTATGAAGACTACAAATATTCATCCATAGTTGCCTGTAAAATTAAAGTTGACTAAAAACTTCGTAGTTCACTATAATCTTTGTAGTTCACTTCAGCGGCTATGAAGACCATTGAAGTCCCTGACAAAACTTTGAGCAAGGGTTGAAGTGAACTACGAAGATTATAGTGAACTACGAAATTTTTAGTCAACTTCAATTTTACAGGCAACTATGGATGAATTTTTTGCAGTAACATTCAAAGATTATAGTGAACTATAATAGTAACTTGTAAACTTGTAGTAAACTTTCAAGATTATAGTGAACTATTAAACTAATTTGCAGTATATTTATATTTTAAAGATTATACTAACTTGTAGTACGCGACGACCATATGCGACGGTTCGGAATTCTTCCATGGTTGATTATTCAAAAATGGAGTTTGTAAACAAGCTTGTTTTTAGATCTACATATCTATGGTCGCACTATTTGTTGACTCATAAATATTTGTTTCGTATGAAATTTGTTTTATCAGAGTCCACAACAAAGAAGAGATCATTGTTGTCGAAAAACTTAAAAAATTACGGTCATATACACTCAGAGTTAACTATAAAATCGGATAGTTCACTATATTTTTTCCAGAGTCAACTATAAAAATTAGATAGTTAACTATAATTTTTACGATGTCAACTATAAAAAATTGGTAGTTAACTATATTGTTGCCAGAGTCAACTATAAAATCGGATAGTTCACTATATTTTTTCCAGAGTCAACTATAAAAATTAGATAGTTAAATATAATTTTTACGATGTCAACTATAAAAAAATGGTAGTTAACTAATTTGTTGCCAAAGTTCTACAAAAATTGGATAGTCAACTACAATTGTTCCGATGTCAACTATAAAAAATTGGTAGTCAACTATAGTTTTCCATTAATTCACTATATTATATTTCAATTTAAGATACTATGGTGTTATAAAATGAGATGAGATGTAGAAGAAAAGATAAAGTATTGAGAAGATATAGAGAAACTAAAGAGAAAAAATGAAACAGACGAGAACAGAGGAAATGAGGGTAGAGAAAGGAGAGAGAGAGAAGAGAGAGAGAGGAGAAAGAATAGAGGAAATTGTGGAAGAGAAAGAATAGAGAGAAGATAGGAGAGAGAAGAGAGAAGAGAGGAAATTGTGGAAGAGAGAGAAGAGAGGAGAGAGGAGAGAGAAGAAAAATAATAAATGAACAACACGTCAAAAAGGACGGTTGAGAAGAGGGGGGGGGGGGGGGGGGGGGGGGGGGGGGGGGGGGGGGGGGGGAGAGAGAGAAAGAGTGGAGGAAGAAAGGACAAAATTGGAATAATAAACACGTGAGGGGGGTCTCACAATTTCTAATGTTAATTTTAGATTTCTTTACAAATAGTAAATATTAAAATGGGCCTGGACTCTATTATTTTGTGTATTGAGGGGGTTATCCCTCATTTTCCCTAAATAAAATGATAAATATGAAACTTGGCGCTTAACTGCCGGTGGTCTGGTCCCGTTGATCAGGTCTATTTTCCCGGAATTTGCACACGATTTTTATTCCGTGTACCTGGGGCATCTCCAACGGAGAAAGTAAAACGAGTTTCTAAATTTCATTTTAGAAATCCAGTTAGAGACTGAGTTTCAAAAAAAAAAATGTTCATCTCCAGTAAGTTCTATTAAATTAATTTAATGTATTCATTTATAAATTATTTTATAACTAGATTATAGCTTAGTTTTGTATATTAAATTTTCGATAGTTAGTTTTCATTTGCATTATCTTAATTTTTATATTAATTTATGGTTAGACAATTTTAAGCTAGAGTCTCTATATACAATCCTAAATAAAAGAAAATATTTAGAAACTATAGGTATAGTCTCTATTTTAGAGATAATTTAGATCATCTGTTAGTGTTGAGTATTTTTTACCAAAGTTTTTAATATATGGAGCCTCATGAGTTTTAAGGACTCTATTGGAGATAGGTGTGAGCAAAAAAACCGAAAAACCGAACCAAAAAACTGAAAAACCAAGCCGTTTCAAACTGTACCGAATAGCAAACCGCATGTACTGTTTTTTTATTTTTGAAATACTGAATTCTTCAGTTCGGTATGGTGGAAAGGTAAATAACCGAACCGAACGGAAACTATAAAAGGACTTCATTTTATATAATAAATGCATTATTTTACCCTATTTTTTTATTTTCTATCTTTCAATTACTTGTCTCATTCTAAGCATTTATTCATAAACTGAGACATTTTATTTTATTAATTTAGTAATTAAAAATTTACTTGAGTTCATGGTTTTAATAATGTGGTACATGAAAGTAGGAAACTCAATAAATCATAATACATCATCTAAATTACGTTAAGTCCTATGGAATTAAAGATTTTATATTTTCATTGTATTAGTAAGTTGAAAGTAATTGTAACTGTATTCTTTTGTTTGTACAACTTGAATATATAGTTACTCTTGAACTGAAAAATAACCGAAACCGAACCGAAACCGAAAGAAACCGAACCGATAAAAACCCGACATACACGGTTTTTAATTTTACAAAAACCGATATATTCGGTTCATGTTCGGTTTTAGCCAAAAACCGAACCGAACCGAGCCGTGCACACCCCTAATTGGAGATGTCCTTACATAACCTTGATTTCTTTTGTAAAAAAAAATGAATAGCTAGATTATATAGGATTTAACAACAAGTAAATATTTTAGTGGTAAAATCAAGTCAAATAATTCTTAATATTTGATAAATCTTCTATTAAATAATAAAAATGCGAATTTTTTTTTCCTTTTTCTTTTTAATAACTAATAAATATCCTAAGTTGATGAGTCGAGTCAGACGAGTTTTATGTGCTCACTCACATAAAAAAAGCCGACTTTGTCATTTCAGCATTACTATGTTCAAACTGTTCAGTTTTCAGTTTCTGTCTCTATTTGTTGAACTCTCTCCTCTATTTTCTCTCTTCCTTTTTCTGTGTCTTTTTCTTGAAATCCTTCGTTCCCTCTTTCCTTTTTGTCTCTTTTTCTTGAAACCCTTCGCTCCCTATTTCCTTTCGTTCCCTCTTTTCTTTTTGTCTCTTTTTCTTGAAACTCTTCGCTCCCTCTTTCCTTTTCTTGAACATCGTTCAAAGATGGCCGCCGCGATGGGGCGGCTAGAGTGGCGGTGGCTGAAGTTGGCATGCCGGAGTTGGCAAGAGCTGTAGTGTCGGCGGTTGGTAAAACTGCCAGACTACGGACGAAGTGGAACTTCATAGATTCCATTAAGAACATATAGTCAAAAGTGCAGAAAATTGAAAAAGGTGGTAACCCATCGGAAGGACGATGTCTCATTGAAGTTTAAAGCCAAGACGGAGAACATTAGACATTTGGACACAACATTTCGGTTGGGTTCACGTCTAGTTTCTTTCGAAAGAAAAAAAACAATTTTGGTGGATGAATCGTCAGGCCTTGTCGGCCTGCATTTGCAGGAATCATTCGACGCTGAAATCTTCTAAGTTGAAAAGAGAATGGTCTAACGAAAGTTGTTTCATAGGTGTTTTTTTTTTTTTTTTTTTAACAATTGAAGTTTGTTTATGATTCTTTCGTCATTAGAAGCGATCGGTTGATGTACACAATTTCGAAATATTGAGTTCGTTGAGATGTGAAATTACGTTCTTCTCCTCCGCTTCGGACCAAGGTATTGCTTCTAGATAGCATGCTCTCACCCCTTCGTCAAACATAATGGCCGACGAAATCAGCAGAAAACAACATAAATAAAATTCAACTCGGCTAATCCGATTTGTTCGTAGATTTCAAGTCCGACTACGATTCTTCGATTCTACGTCGTTGTGATTGTTCGAAATCCATCTGAGCTTGTCGGCAATATCTAATCATAAAAGTAACCATAGAGTTGTAAAATGCTAGGATGTGGAAGTTGGAGAGAGCACCTCCTCCAATATTTGGCCGATAATGAAGATTATAATAATTAGTAGTTTTTTTTTCATTTAATTTTGTTCAAAGATCATCACATTTTTTTTATATTTTCACAGAAATTTCAAGGGATCATGGAAGGGAGATGTCCGAAGAAATTATTAGGGATGCCTATTCACACTACAAGAGAAATGATTTTTAAAAATGGCTAAAGCATGTTGTGATATTATATATTTGACAAAATGCACTAAATGCATGTTGTTGTAAGTCTCTAACATACTAAATGCATGTTATATAACAGAACATACTACAATACGTTTATGCATTTTGTAGAACATATTAAATATAACGAATGTTTCACGATGTCTTGTAGAATAATTAAGCAATAACAAGATACATAAGTATGTTGTCAAATATTGTAATATAAATTTGTAAAATAAGATAAATATAACAAAAATATTTAAGTGTCTTGTAATTTAAGAAAGGCAGGAAATGAAAATTTTAGCTAGCTAATAAAATAGCATGGGGAGTTTTTTAACAATTAGAACACACTGGGTGCCAAATACAATAAATTTGTGATATATAAAGAATTTATAGCCTTCAACAGACACGGCCACGGGTCGGTTCGGGCCGGTTCATACCGGTTCACGGTTCAATTTTTTCGGAACCGGAACCGGCCCGTAATATGCACGGTTCGGCGGGCCGGGTCGGCCCGCCCCGCCGGTTCAATCCCGTTCCGGGCCTATCCGGGCCGGTTCACGGGTCGGCCCTTAAAATTTGATTTATATATATATATATATATTTAAAAAAAAATACTTAATGGATAAATAAATTAAAATAATACTTTTAAATAGAAAAAAAAACAAAAGGAAATAAATAAAATGAATTTAACTTAATTTTATAGGAAAAAATGGGGTGTAAGGGTATTTATAAGAAAAATGAGGGGGGGGGGTGGAATTCAAAAAATAGCAAATAATGGCCGGTTCACTGGGCCGGTACACCGGCCGTTTTTTGCTTTTTTTGATTTTTTTTTGATTTTTTTTGTTTTTTTTTAAAATTTGGGTGAACCGCCGGGCCGGCTCGGCGGTTCACGGTTCACCGATTCATAGAACCGGGCCTGTCCCGAGGACGACGGGCCGGTTCACGGGTCCCGGTCCTGTTCACCGGTCAACGGGTTGGGCCGGTTCGTCAACGGGCCGGTTCCGGGCCCAAAACCGGCCCGTGGCCGTGTCTACTTCAACACCCTTGTGTTTACTCTAATTGATAAAAAAAAGACCTGTGTTATTAATATTAGCAAAAAAATCCCTATTATATAACTTTTTTTTTTATCAAACTGACCCTACAACTTCACCCTTTAGGGGCCTAGGGGGTGGGGTGTGTGGTAAAAAAAATGCAATATAAGATGGTTTTTAATTTGCTAATATCAATCACAAGGGCATATTTTCAACAATTCGATATAATAATTATCCCGAATATCATATCGGAGTTAACAATTTTAGAATTAAAAGCTGTTTTTTTCGTCGAACTAAAAACTAATCCCAATTGTGGGGATAATTACATTTTTGGTCCCCCAAGTTTGTCCGTTTTTCAGTTTTGGTCCCCCATTTACCGCAGTCAACAAAATATACTCTCGTTTTACCACATTTTAACACATTTGGTCATGCCGTTTGGTTGACCGTCTCACTTAACAGTCAACCGTCACGTGCCACGCACGTGACTTCAAATTAGGGCTTAACTCGTGATTTTTCCCCAAAATCAACATTTCTCTCTCTCTCTCCACGCTCTCTCTCTCTCTCTCAAATTGGGGATTTTTACAAAAACCCTAATTTTTGGAAGAAATTCCGATTTCTACAATGCAAACACCAAATCACGAAATTCTCCCTCCCCCACTTGAAAATATGAGTAGTAGATCAACCACATCAAGTCGAAAACAGCAAACTGGCAGTGATTCTGGGGATTGGAGTGCAAGACCATTTCCAATCGAAGCTCATACATGTAAATGTGGAACTGAGCTTCCAATAAACACTTCGTGGACTGATAAAAACCCTGGGCGACGATTTCTTGCATGTGCGAATTACATGGTGACTAAATATCTGAAATTAAGGGGTGCCATTTGTTCCTGTTATGAATTTCATTTTTTTTTTTGTCACAGAAAGTATCACATTGCAATTATTTTGAGTGGGTGGTCCAGAAATGTGTGGAAGGTCAAAACAAATTATTCCCGGACTGTTGAAGAAATTGAACAAATTGGAAGATGACATGAAAGAAGAGAAAGAAAACCAAAGGAAGATGTTGATTCAACTTGAATTATACAAGAAGAAAGTAAAGAAGTTGATGGTTGTGATTCTTGTTTTGTTTTTGTTTATAGCAATGCATATGATTTTGAAGCTCTATTGATGTAATGTTGTCTGATGTTGAAGTTCAATTGATGTAATGTTCCTCTTATATAGACTCTTGTAATGCATATTTTGAATGTAATGGTTAGACTATTGATGTTTTGAATGCAAATGCAACAAGATAGTGATGGTTAATGTGTGCTACTGTGTGATGGTGACCAACAAATGCAGATCAATATAACAACTAAAATTACAAGCATGAAGGATTCCAAATCCCAGAAAAATTTCAATTGAAAAACATTTCAACTGAACAAATCCATAATTCCAAATGAACAACATTCCAAATGAACAACATTCCAATTTAAACAACATTCCAAATGAACATAACAACAGCAAACAAACAAAACAACCAAA
Organism: Erythranthe guttata; assembly: GCF_056151865.1. NCBI lineage: Eukaryota > Viridiplantae > Streptophyta > Magnoliopsida > Lamiales > Phrymaceae > Erythranthe > Erythranthe guttata. The sequence goes on from NC_142542.1 coordinate 18,468,116, forward strand.
AGTAAAGTAACATCATTCCAATGGATGACAAAACAAGCAAAATAAAGTACATGTCCATAAAGTACTCCAAAAGTCATTGCAACAACAATTCAGACACAGGAAAAACATGAAGTTATGTGGTCTTCTTTGATCCATTCTTTAAATGTATTGGCTTTTTGGATGGCCTTGGTGCAGTGAATGGATTTGCAAAACTTGTAGAGCCTTGGATACCAAAAGCAGATTTGAGGTTGGACATTGTGATGAAATTAACTCCTCCCTTGACAATGACAGGAGTGCTTACACTTGAACCTTCATTGATCTGCATCTACATCAACAAAAAGAAAAAAAGGTTCAGTAAACAAACCATTAAGTACATTAAACAATCAAATTACAATATAAACACTTGCATTGATTGTAGAGGTAGTATTTGAAGTTCCTGTCATATTCACTTGCCTTTTTGTTGGCCTTCTTACCTACAACAGTGATATAATAAACTAAAATAAGAATAAACAATGAAGAACATTGAATAAAAAATGAATAAAGTTACATGCATCTTCCTCCGTGGAACTTGTGTTTCTCCTATTTGAGAAACATTCATTGTAGCAGTGCTTTGTTGTGTAACAGGTTCTTACCTAAATTCTTGCCCACCTTGATCAGGTTCTTGCCTAGATTTTTGCACACCTTGATCAACTGCATTTGCTTCTTCACAGTCTTTCTTTTTCCTCCACATTTCCTAGCATTATGCCCTGTTTGCCCACACTTTCTGCACTTATTAATTCTTGGAACCCCTTTTAACTTTGTTCCCCCAACAGAAGGTGGCTCATCTGGCTCTCTTCTTCACAGTTTTTGTGGTCTACCAACTTTTTTCTTTATACATTGGTGGCAACGGAGGCTGCAAAGTGCATTGAGGCCAAAATTCTGGTCCATTTATTGGTGAAATGGAGTTTTCATATGCTCTTTTATATGAGTCAACACTGTAACAGTGATGAACATATTGCTCGGGGTCTTTATGCCTACACCGAATGGCAGAAACGGCATGTTTGCAAGGGGTACCTGTCAAATCCCATCTTCTACAGCTGCAACTCTTTGCTCTTATGTTAACAGTATGCTGACCAGACATTCCCATTATCTGAAAATTCCACTCATCTGATTTCATTGGGATGCACTCACCTGCCTCTTTCATATTCTTTATCAAGACAGTTCTGATCTTGGGACAAATGTTTGTATCCCATTTTAGAGATTTTTCCCTATTCAACACCATTCTAGCCATCAACAGATTTCTTATACATTCAAGCATTGGTATTATTGGTTTCTCTCTTGCATCAAGGATGAAAAAAATAAAGCACTCACACATATTGTTCAACAAGATATCACATTTTGGAAATGGATTGAAATGAGACCTGGTTCAATTCTGAGGAGGCTTCTTCACTAACCAATTGTATGCACCTTCATCTATAGCCCTCAGTTCTTCCATTCTCCTCCTGAACTCTTCAATTCTAGTGGCTTTTGCAGCTGCCCACAGTGCACTCTTAATTGCCATACCCCCAAACCCATCATTCTTCATATTACTGTGTAAGTGCCTTACACATAATCTGTTTTCTGCACCTGGGAATAGAGTTTCAAAAGCAGGGATAAGTCCATTTTGTTTGTCAGACATAAATATCCACTTGTGTTGTTCCTCAAAGCCAATGTCTTCATCTAACAACTGAAGGAACCACATCCAGGTTTCCTTAGTTTCACCCTCAACAATAGCATAACAAATTGGGTATATGTTATTGTTTGGATCCAACCCAATTGCAGCCAATAATTGTCCACCCCTCTACCCTTTCAAAAAACACCCATCCACTCCTATGACAGGTCTACAAGCATTCTTGAACCCCTCTTTGCAAGCTGAAAAGCAAATGTACAATCTTTGAAACCTCAAACCTTCTGTGTCATCTGTCAATTTTAAAACAACAGTGGCATTTGTGTTTGTTCTTTTGAGTTCTTCACAGTAAGATCTTATTTTTTGAAACTTTTCTTCTTCTGAACCTTGAATAGCCTTTAGTGCCTTTTGCTTTGCTCTATAGGCTTGAGATTTGGAGACACTTGCTTTCAAAGTTGTGCACACTTCATTTCTGAACTCATTTATGCCTAACTTAGGATTTTCTTTGAATTTTTTCATGAAAGTTTTACCAATCCAGTTTGACTTGAGGCTGCTATTGTTGTAGTTCCAATAACAGTTGTTATGGTCAGCACATAAGTTTTGATTTGCCAAGTCTTGTCATTTTGCATTGGAGAAACATGTATTGACCATTTGCAACCATCATTCTTACAACAGGCCCTCAGTCTTCTACTGTCATTCTTGTAAAACTTGATCATCATCCCCCTCCTGAGGCAGTGGCTATCTATAGCAAATTTTTCTTCTTTTTTTGAAGAAAAAACCAACGCAAGCTTTAACTCAGGATTTTTATTGTCAGTTTTAGGATTAAACTTGAGGAATTTAACCCTATGTTCATCATCAGAGCCACAGTCACTGCCCATTGAGTCACTATTAACACAATCATCATCACCTTCTTCATTAAGCATCCTAATATACATATCATGTGAGACAAATTCAGAGACCTTATCTTTACCCTTTGATTTAACCCCACCAAACTCAGCATCTGGATCTACATAGGCTTCAAACAACTTGTCATCTTCTTCAAAGTCACAATCACTATCATAAAACTCGTCACCATCTTCCTCACCGTCACTCTCATTGCTTAATTCAGGTTCAACATTGGGTAATTCAGGTAAAACATTGTCAGCTTGCTCATCAGTAATGACTGATGATACAACTTGACTTTGCAAGGTAGGTACCACACTCACAGTTTCTTCTAACCCCAACTGTTCTAAGTATATTTCAACTTCATAGTTAATAGGTTTCATATAAGCAACATCGGTATCAGTTTCCAAGTACCTACCCATATTCAGATTTGCCGCAAATTTGTACCAAAATTTAATTTTTTTTCCTATCCGAATACCCCAACTCCCGTGACATTATCCATATATCAAGCATCCTCATCTCAGCAGGTTTTGAAAAATCAAAAAACTCCTCACTCCCACCACCTATGTACCTCGTTTCTGGACCATGTTTCAGTACCCCCCCATAATACACTTTAACAGTACACCAAGTACTTATCCCAATTCTTTCTGAAAATGTTTTTTTGCCACAAGAAAGGAAAAAAAATAAAAATATATCAGCACATTGTAAATGACAAGAACAGTACATTAGGGTTCAAGTTGAGTTCAAAATACCATAATTTGGCGCAAATCCACCAGGGAATTTGCTTCTTCGCGACATGGCCTTCGAAAAATTCTTCTTTTCTTGTTGTTTCTTCTTCAACCCAGAAATTAATCGCCAACAACAACTTAGGGTTGCGTTGAGTCGGCAGAGTATTTGGGGAATTTGTTTGAGAGAGAGAGAGAGAGCGTGGAGAGAGAGAGAGAGAGAGAGAGATAGAGAGAGAGAGAGAGAGATGTTGATTTTGGGGAAAAATCACGAGTTAAGCCCTAATTTGAAGTCACGTGCGTGGCACGTGACGGTTGACTGTTAAGTGAGACGGTCAACCAAACGGCAGGACCAAATGTGTTAAAATGTGGTAAAACGAGAGTGTATTTTGTTGACTGCGGTAAATGGGGGACCAAAACTAAAAAACGGGCAAACTTGGGGGACCAAAAATGTAATTATCCCCCAATTGTGTTCCAAAGAAAGAAAAGCAATTGAAAATTGGAATGGGTAAAAAAATGTTCCAAATTCGAAATTTCTCGGACCGGAATCGAATGAATTCGAAATTTCATTTCTTTAGTTCCATATAATATATAATACATAATAATATTGGTTTTATATGTATAATTTTTGGAAGAAACCAGAATTTTCGTAACTTCAAATTGGACCGAGACCGGAATCTAATGTGTATCCTAACTTCGTGAAAAAAAAATAGAAAAATCAAAAATAGAATCTAATAGGTACTCCAATCCCATTACCAAAAAAAATGGAAAATTTGAAAACCGGAACATTCAAAATTCGAAATAAAAATATTATTCCCGAATGTGAATCAACGGAATTTGGAAATTTCGTTCCAATTTTAACCCTAATGCATCACACACTATACATCCTTGTAAATAGACGGCAACTTTTCTCAAATTTGTTCTATGCTACACCTCATGAACGTCGCCGGATTACATCCTGTCATACATATTACACGCACATTCACTTGCATTTATATATGTAAATGTATGTATATATGTGTAATTGTATTGATCAAATGTGCATAATTGTCCGGCATATTTTATCACGTGTAGCATCGACTAATCGACAAAGTCCATTTCCTCAATATTAGAAGGTAGATCCATATTGGTCTTAATGCTCTGCTTTTGTGTAACTTCAGGCTTCAACTTCTAACGCACAAAAGAAAAACAACGTGAAAATTATTTTCGCTCGTTAAATTCGTGCGGTAAAAAAGAAAAATACACTAAAAGAGTTACCTGGTACTATCTTCCCTAATAATTTCTCGGCACGATCAATAGAAGTGCCCTCTGCACTTTGTCGATCCACACAGGCACTTCTTCTTTCTTTCGTCTCGTTGTTTCTCATGCTGAACCATCTCATAATCATACGTCAACTCCTGCATGGGAGGGATATGTCTAATAGCAAAAAAGGCAACATGCACATAAGAATCGCTGTTGCTCTCACGTAAAACAGGCCGCCACATCACATTCGGACAACAACTATGGTTCAAGAAACGAGCCACATTCCCATTCTCTTTGGCACTGATAACAAGGGCAAAAGGGTCTTTTCCCAAACCACCGGAACCATCACCACGCACACGAGTAGCGTCGAAAATATAATCGTCATCAATTTCATTCGCGAAACCGTTTTCCGTAAACCCCTCGATAACATCCCCTGCATATTCACATATAAACCCTCCCGCGCGAATCGGATCTAAAGACCTAAGACCCCAACCTTTATCCTTCGTCTTAAATACCTCAAAACGAACCTTTACACCTATTTGCGACATACGATTCCTACAGTTTGGAGGACACGAACAAGTGAATCCACACTCGTGTATCAACCATTTGTTCAGCGGGTTCAGAAGAACCCCAATCGACGAATAAGGGGCAAAACCGTCATTTTTTTTTATTGCAAGGACAGCTGGCATCTCCTGGCTGACACCCCCCCGAGCAACGACATCCCGAATAAGGTTTCGATGTCTGAAAAGGTTTAGCGTATCTAAGGCTATGAACGTACGTACAATGTGCAGGGCCCATTTCGCAGTCAACATCGCGTTCACCGACGAGACTAGCCCGGAGGGCATTTCCGTCTTTTTTCCGAATCGATTCCCACAAGGAGAAACCCTCCGGCTGGCCAGGCACCCTCACAAGCTTATAGTACTTGAAAGCACTGAATCCAGATTTATTTTTTTCAGCCCACAAATATTGAATTTGGTACAAGCCATCGTAAACGTAAATCTTATCATTCGAGCCGTCAGTAGTATCCTTTAAGCCCCTTATAACTCTCACTTCATTGCCTTGGTGGGGGGCTATTTTTAAGACCTAGGTTTCTCTCTCTCTCTCTCTCTCTCTCTCTCTCTCTCTCTCTCTCTCTCTCTCTCTCTCTCTCTCTCTCTCTTGTGATCGAACACTTGCCCATCTTTTCTCTGTACACTGCCCTGCCCCGTGTAAATCAACACGTTTCCATTGTCATTGTCATTGTTATTCTACACGAAATGGACCAACATAAGAAATATTATGCATTTCGTGTTGTGTTACACAAATTGCAGTGCAGTGTTGGTTTTGTGTAACCCAACACGAAATGCATAGAAAATGTTGAAATTCGACAAAAGCGTATTTTTATTCAGTGCACTTGGGGCATCTCCAATAAAGAAAGTAAAACGAGTTTCTAAATTTTATTTTAGAGATTCAGTTAGAGACTCGGGTCTATAAAAAAAAAGTCCATCTCCAGTGAAGAGTTCTATAAAAATAATTTAATGTATTCATTTATAAATTATTTCTTATTATAACTAGTCACTAGATTATAGCTTAGTTTTGTACATTAAATTTTCCATAGTTAGTTTTCATTTGCATTATCTTAATTTTTATATTAATTTACTGTTAGATAACTTTAAGTTAGAGTCTCTGCATGCAATCCCAACTAAAGGAAATATTTAAAAACTTTAAGTATAGTGACTATGATCTCTATTTTAGAGATAATTTAGAACCTCCATTGGTGTTGAGTTTTTTTACCAAAGTTCAAAAAATATGGAGCCTCATGAGTTTTTTGTCAAAAAAAGTGAATAAATAGATTATAAACGATTTAACAACAAGTAAATATTTTAGTGATAAAATCAGGTTCTTAATATTTGATAAATCTTCTACTAAATAATAAATATGCTAACTCTTTTTTTTTTTTTTTTTTTTAATAACTAATAAAGATGCTAAGTTGATGAGTTAAGTAAGGCAAGTTTTATATGCTCACTCACGTGTAAAAATCCGAATTAGTGATTTTCAGTATTATTATATTCAAAGTTCTCAGTTTTCAGTTTATTTCTCTCTCTATTTCCTGACTTCTCTTCTTCATTCTTTTTTTCTATTTCTCTCTCTATTTCCTGACTTCTCTTCTTCATTCTTTTTTTCTTGGCTTATTTCTCTATATATTTCCTGAACTCTCTTCTTCATTCTCTTTTTCTTAGCCGGTAATGAAGATTATGTTAATTAGTAGTTTTCTCCTTGGCCGGTAATGAATAGTAGTTTTTTTATTTCATTTCAAGTGATTGTGGAAGAGAGATGTCCAACATAAAGTTTTCAGTTTATTTCTCTCTCTATTTCCCGAACTCTCTTATTCATTCTCTTTTTTTTTGGCTTATTTCTCTCTGTATTTCCTGAATTCTCTTCTTCGTTCTCTTTTTCTTGGCCGGTAATGAAGATTATGTTAATTAGTAGTTTTTTTTTCATTTCAAGGGATTGTGAAATGAATAGTAGGGTTTTTTTTCATTTCAAGGGATTGTGGAAGATTTCTCTCTCTATTTAAAGATTATGTTAATTAGTTGTTAATTAGTAGTTTTCCTTTTTCATTTCAAGGGTTTGTGGAACGTTTCTGAACTCTCTTCTTCATTCTCTTTTCCTTGGCCGGTGTCCGATGAAATTACGAATGCCTATTCACAGAAAATGATTTTTGATAACAGCTAAAGCATGTTGTGATATTATAAATTTGACAAATGCATTAAATGCATTTTGTTGTAAGTCTCTAGCATACTTAATGCATGTTATATATTTCACAACATTCCGGTTTTGCATGTTATTAACAGAACATACTACAAAACGTTTATGCATGTTGTAGAACATAATTAAATATATAACGAATGTTTCACGATGTCTTGTAGAATAATTAAGCAATAACAAGATACATAAGTACCTTGTCAAATATTGTAATATAAATTTGTAAAATAAAATAAATATAACAAAAATATTTAAGTGTCTTGTAATTTAAGAAAGGCGGGATATGAAAATTTTAGCTAATAAAATAGCATGGGGAGTTTTTTAATAATTAGAACAAACACTGGGGTGACAAATACAATAAAACTGTGATATATATAAAGAATTTATTGCATTCAATACCCTTGTGTTTATTCTAATTGATAAAAAAGACCCGTGTTATTAATATTAGCAAAAAATCCCTATTATATAACTTTTTTTAGCAAACTGACCCCTACAACTTCACCATTTAGGGGGTGTGTGGTAAAAAAAATGCAATATAAGAGGGTTTTTAATTTGCTATTGATCGGCACGATCAAAAGAAGTGCCCTCTGCACTTTGTCGATCCACACAGGCACTTCTTCTTTCTTTCGTCTCGTTGTTTGTCATGCCGAACCATCCCATAATCATACGTCAACTCCCGCATGGGAGAAATATGTCTGATAGCAAAAAAAGCAATGTGTACATACGAATCGTTGTTACTTTCTCGTAAAAAGGGCCGCCACATCACATTTGGACAACAACTATGGTTCAGAAACGAGCCACATTCCCATTCTCTTTGGCACTAATAACAAGGGCAAAAGGGTCTTTTCCCAAACCACCGGAACCACCATCACCACGCACACGAGTAGCGTCGAAAATGTAATCGTCATCAATTTCATTCCCAAAGCCGTTTCCCGTAAATCCCTCAATAACATCCCCTGCATATTCACATATAAACCCTCCTGCAGGAATCGGATCCAAAGACTTAAAACCCCAACCTTTAATCTCTGTCTTAAATACCTCAAAACGAACCTTTACACTTATTTGTGACATACGAATATTCCTACAGTTCGGAGGACACGAGCAAGTGAATCCACACTCGTGTATCAACCATTTGTTCGGCGGATTCAGAAGAACCCCAACCGACGAATAAGGGACAAAACCGTCATTTTTTTTATTGCAAGGACAGCTGGCATCACCTGGCTAACACCCCCGAGCAACGACATCCCGACCAACAAGACTAGCCCGGAGGGCCCTCCGGCTGGCCAGGCACCCTCTTGAACACACTGAATCCAGATTTATTTTTTCAGCCCACAAATCTCGAATTTGGTACAAGCCATGTAAACGTAATTATTATCATTCGAGGCATCAGTAGTATCCTTTAAGCCCCTTGTAACTCTCACTTCATTGCCTTGGTGGAGGCTATTTTCAAGACCTAGGTTTCCTCTCTCTCTCGAGCTTTTGATCGAACACTTGCCCATCTTTTCTCTGTACACCGCCCTGCCCTGTGTAAATCAACACGTCTCCATTGTCATTGTCATTGTTATTCTACACGAAATGCATGTTTGTATTTCGTGTTATTCTACAAGAAATGGACCAACATAAGAAATATCATGCATTCCGTGTTGTGTTACACGAAATGCAGTGCAGTGTTGCATTTTGTTAACCCAACACGAAATGCATAGAAAACGTTGAAATTCGACAAAATCGTATTTCTTTTATCTTATAATTAGAATAGAACCAGAATCAGTTTCGACAATATTGATAATTGCTGTGTTTAAATATTATATTATCAAAAAAAAAATTCACGATTTAAAAAATTCTAGAATTTGTAGGTTGAGAGAATTTGAAAAAAATGCTAAAGAGTTTTTCAATAAATGAATTAAAGCACACTGCGACTGAAATGAAAAAACAATGCACTATGAATAGTAAGCCTCCAAAATATGGGTTCAATATCATTTCTTTTTTAATTTTTTTAAATTGTTTTTTTTTTTCAAATTTATCTATTTATTATTTTTATTGTTTGAAAATTTTCAAAAAATTCCAACCAAATCGAGGGTAACTCATGCACGCTTCCACCCGCCGGTTCGAAATTTAAAATTTGACCATTGCTCTCCACAGTAAAAACAATCATTATCGTTGATTTTTCAAAAAAAATAAAAATAAATAAATAAAATGAAAAATATGAAACTTGGCACTTAATTGCCGGTGGTCTGGTCCCGTTGATGAGGTCTATTTTCCCGGAATTTGCGATTTTTATTCCGTGTACCTGGGGCATCTCCAACGGAGAAAGTAAAACGAGTTTTTAAATTTCATTTTAGAGATTCAGTTAGAGACTGAGGGGATGTTTGGTTTCATTTCCAAAACCAATTTCCAGTTCTATACTATTCATAAAACCGAGATCATGTTTGTTTCACAATTTTATCCAGAAAATCTCATTTTTTCTTATCAAATTTCTATTGAAAATACACTATTCATATTTTTTCCAATTTTCAAACCTACTAAAACCTACTACTAACCTATATATTTTATTCCATCAACTCATTTCTCTCTCCTCATCAATATTCACACTCTCTCTCCACATTAATATCTACACTTTCTTTCCTCTCAATTTCTCTATCTACTACTACTACTACTACTACTAATAACTAGTAATTGTACCCGTGCGATGCACGGGACAACAAATTGCATTGTTTTGATGTTGTAAGAATATAAACAAACGTTTGATGTATCGTATGATCAAAATTCTATTATACTGGAACATTGTTAAGTATACTACACACAAAAAAAAAAGACATAACTTTACTGTTGAATAATTTTCTAAATGAATTGAATCAGCTAATACCAGTAGATTGAAAATTTAAACCAGGAAAAAAATCATCAATTATGTCTTTCATGTTGAGCTTAAAAGTAATTAGATTTAATAACTAAGTTAACATAATCAAAACTAAACTATCGACAACATACCATCGTAAAAGGCCATCTATACATCTTGCATCGGAACTAAGCCCTTCTCCACTGCCTCATTTTAAGGCTGTTTTGCCACTGGAATTAACAATTGGAAAATTAAGAAACAAAAATAAATACAAACAATAAATTAAATATCGCATACAAACAATAAGTCTTGAAGGTCGACTTCCAATAGCTTGTGGCTCCGCCCATTTTTGGTTAATTTTCTCAAATCATCCCTTTTAATAACATGTCCAATAACATATAAAATGAAATAATTGTTATACATAAAATTTGAAAACTTTGGTATAAATTAATGAACACATAATTTAACAAAATGAAATTACCTATAAGCCATGATGGAAAAAGATGTAAACTAATTGCCACACAGTCAATAGGATGAAGAAGAAGATAAGAAACAAAATCTAAACTCGGGTTACCAAAAGAAGAAGCCTTAGGTAGGGAAGAAATAAAATTCAAATGTTGCAGACATTCTGTAAAACGATGTCACAAAATCCGCTAGGGATGAAAATCAGATTTATTTACCCTTTTCTGAATCGAAAATCAGATTATTATAAATAATATATAGGAGAATTTGATGAAAATCGATAATAATATTTAAAATAATATTTAGGAGATAAAAATTTGATAAAAAAAAATCAAAAAATAATATTTAGGAGATAAAAATCTGATAAAAATCGAAAATAAAATTTAAAATAATAGTTAGGAGATAAAAATTTGATAAAAAATCGAAAATAATATTTCAAATAATGTTAATGAGATAAAAGTTGATAAAATATGAAAATAATAATTAGAATAATATTTAGGAGATAAAATATGATTAAAATAATTCCGTAATAACTCCAATTCCACATTCATACCACTCCTCGGTATTATATTGAACCATATAGGTTTCCTTGATTGCTTCAAGCGTATATTGACCAAACTGATGAATTGTATTATAAAGATGTTTAGGTATGTTTCTACATAAATAATCTTTAGCACATATTATAAGATCCTTTCCAATTAATAGTTTGATTAAGTTAGGTGTCTCAGAAAAAAGTTGAAAATTATATTTAAAATTATAGTTAGGAGATATAAATTTGATAAAATTAAAAAAAAATATGATTTATAATAATATTTAGGAGATAAAAATTTGATAAAAATAAAAAATAATATTTAGGAGACAAAAATCTGATAAAAATAAAAAATAATATTTAAAATAATATTTAGGGGATACAAATATGATAAAATTCGAAAATAATATTTAAAATAATATTAAGGAGATAAAAATTTGATAAAAATTGAAAAAAAATTACAAATATGACATTAGGGTTTCTTAGGGTTGCCGTAGCGTTTCTTTCTTTTATAATAATAATAATAATAATAATAATAATAATAATAATAATAATAATAATAATAATAATAATAATAATAATAATAATAATAATAATAATAATAATAATAATAATAATAATAATAATAATAATAATAATAATAATAATAATAATAATAATAATAATAATAATAATAATAATAATAATATATTATTATTATTATTATTATTATTATTATTATTATTATTATTATTATTATTATTATTATTATTATTATTATTATTATTATTATTATTATTATTATTATTATTATTATTATTATTATTATCATTGTTATTATCATTATTATTATTATTATTATTATTATTATTATTATTATTATTATTATTATTATTATTATTATTATTATTATAATTATTATAATTATTATTATTATTATTATTATTATTATTATTATATTTATTATTATTATTATTATCATTATTATTATTATTATTATTATTATTATTATTATTATTATTATTATTATTATTATTATTATTATTATTATTATTATTGTTGTTGTTATTATTATTGTTATTATTATTATTATTATTATTATTATTATTATTATTATTATTATTATTATTATTATTATTATTATTATTATTATTATTATTATTATTATTATTATAATAATAATAATAATAATAATAATAATAATAATAATAATAATAATAATAATAATAATAATAATAATAATAATAATAATAATAATAATAATAATAATAATAATAATAATAATAATCATCATCACTATCATCATCCGCAATCATTATATTCTACTTTTCCACGTACATTCGTAGAGAAAATTCACCACAACCAAACATATTCTCATTTCTACACCTACATCAAACTAAAAATACCTCTTCATCCAAACATATTCTCATTTTCTACACAAAAACCAATAAACTACTTTTTCCATCAGAAATTTTGAAAACTAGAAATTCCCATTGGAAACATAACCAAACATCCCCTGAGTTTCTAAAAAAAAATTCATCTCCAGTGAGTTCTATAAAATTAATTTAATGTATTCGTTTATAAATTATTTTATAATTAGATTATATCTTAATTTTGTATATTAAATTTTCGATAGTTAGTTTTCATTTGCATTATCTTAATTTTTATATTAATTTACGGTTAGACAATTTTAAGCTAGAGTCTCTATATGCAATCTCAAATAAATCTCAAATAAAGGAAAATATTTAGAAACTTTAGGTATAGACTTTATTTTAGAGATAATTTAGAACATCTGTTAGTGTTGAGTTTTTTTTACTAAAGTTTTTAAAATATGGAGCCTCATGAGTTTTGACTCCATTGGAGATAGGGGTGAGCAAAAAAACTGAAAAACCGAACCGAAAAACTAAAAAACCGAGCCGTTTCAAACCGTACCGAATAGCAAACCGCATGTACGGTTTTTTTATTTTTGAAATACCGAATTATTCGGTTCGGTATGGTGGAAAGGTAAATAACCGAACCGAACGGAAACTATAAAAGGACTTCATTTTATATAATAAATGTATTATTTTACCCTATTTTTTATTTTATATCTTTCAATTACTTGTCTCACTCTAAGCATTTGTTCATAAATTGAGACATTGTATTTTATTTATTTAGTAATTAAAAATTTACTTGAGTTCATGGTTTTAATAATGTGGTAGATGAAAGTAGGAAAATCAATAAAGCATAATACATCATCTAAATTACGTTAAGTCCTATGAAATTAAAGATTTTATATTTTCATTGCATTAGTAAGTTGAAATTAATTGTAATTGTATTCTTTTGTTTGTACAACTTGAGTATATAGTTACTCTTGAACTGAAAAAAAAACCAAAACCGAACCGAAAAAAACCGAAACCGAAAAAAAACGAACCGATAAAAAACCGACATACACGGTTTTTAATTTTACAAAAACCGATATATTCGGTTCATATTCGGTTTTAGCCAAAAACCGAACCGAACCGAGCCGAACCGAGCCGTGCACACACCTAATTGGAGATGTCCTTACATAACCTTGATTTCTTTTGTAAAAAAAAACGAATGGGTAGATTATAAAGGATTTAACAATAAGTAAATATTTTAGTGGTAAAATCAAGTCATATAATTCTTAATATTTGATAAATCTTCTACTAAATAATAAATATGCAACTTTTTTTTTCCATTTTATTTTTAATAACTAATAAATATGCTAAATTGATGAGTCGAGTGAGGCGAGTTTTATGTGCTCACTCACATAAATAAAAAAAAAAAAGCTCAATTAGTCATTTCAGCATTACTATGTTCAAACTTCAAACTGCTCAGTTTTCAGTTTCTTTCCCACTCTTCCTTTCTTTCTCTCTCTATTTGTTGAACTCTTCCTTTTTTGTCTCTTTTTATTGAAATCCTTTGTTCCCTCTTTCCTTTTTGTCTCTTTTTCTTGAAACCCTTCACTCGCTCTTTCATTTTCTTGAACATCGTTCAAAGATGGCCGCCGCTGTCTCTTTTTCTTGAAACCCGTCACTCCCTCTTTCCTTTTCTTGAACATCGTTCAAAGATGGCCGCCGCTGTCTCTTTTTCTTGAAACCCTTCACTCCCTCTTTCCTTTTCTTGAACGTCGTTCAAAGATGGCCGCCGCGATGGGGTGGCTAGAGTGGCGGTGACTAAAGTTGGCATGCCGGAGTTGGCAAGAGCTGTAGTGTCGGAGGTTGGTAAAACTGCCAGACTACGGACGAAGTAGAACTTCATAGATTCCATTAAGAACATATGGTTGAAAGTGCAGAAAATTGAAAAAGGTGGTAACCCATCGGAAGGACAATGTCCCCGTTTAAGCCAAGACGGAGAACAGTAGACATTTGGACAATTTATCGTCGGGCCTTGTCGATCTGCATTTGCAGGAATCCTTCGACGCTGAAATCTTCTGAGTTGGAAATAGAATGGTCTAATGAAAGTTGTTTCATAGGTGTTTACGATGGTTTTGGCGGTGGGGCCGCCGCCTATGCCCGTAGGCACCTCCTCCAATATTTGGCCGATAATGAAGATTATGATAATTAGTAGTTTTTTTTTTCATTTAATTTTGTTCAAAGATCATCACATTTTTTTATATTTTCACATAAATTTCAAGGGGCGATAGCTAAGTCAGTCTCTCCCGAAAGTGTTGCGAATGCTAAGTGATGGAAAACGAAAGAATAACTTAAGAAGATAAGAGAGTTTGTAGGAAATTACTTTAGTGCTTGTGCTTGTTGGATTTCTTGGATGCAAATGAGGACCCTACCTCTATTTATACTAGACTACCACCTTAATGGGCGGTGGAGATCTATTTGATCAAACGGTTGGGAGTGGTTCACTAGAACACTCCAAAGAATTCCTACAAAATATCTACAAGGGAGGGTTCTAGAATATTTTCTAGAATCCTCCAAGAATCTCTACTCTTCTATACATTTGGGCCAACTTGGGCCTAACCCTATTTGGACTAAATCTTGGGCTTCTTAACCTCCCAACCCAAGGGGGACTGGCAAGGGGTTGGGCCAAAACTAGCGGACCGTGACACTATGCACACTACAATAGAAATGATTTTTAAAAATGGCTAAAGCATGTTCTGATATTATATATTTGACAAAATGCACTAAATGCATGTTGTTGTAGGTCTAACATACTAAATGCATGTTATATATTTCACATGCGTTTTGCATGTTATTATCAGAACATACTACAAAACGTTTATGCATATTGTAGAATATATTAAATATAAAGAATGTTTCACGGTGTCTTGTAGAATAATTAAGCAATAACAAGATACATAAGTATTTTGTCAAATGTTGTAAAATAAAATAAATATAACAAAAATATTTAAGTGTCTTGTAATTTAAGAAAGCCGGGATATGAAAATTTTAGCTAGGTAATAAAATAGCATGGGGAGTTTTTTAACAATTAGAACACATTGGGTGCCAAATACAATAAATTTGTGATATATATAAAGATTTTTTGCCTTCAACACCCTTGTGTTTACTCTAATTGATAAAAAAAGACCTGTGTTATTAATAGAGTTAACTGCAAAAAATCCCCTAAACTTTGGACGTTTTTGCGCTTTACACCCTGAACGTAAAAAAGTTGCACGGGCATACCTGAACTTCACTTTTCTTAGCACCGGCATCCAAAATGTCTATTTTTGGCCAAAATTGACCGGAATCCAAATCACGTGGGGGTAAATTGGTCATTTCTATTTTACACCCATTTTCTTCCTTTTCTTTTTAATAAATATAAATAAATCTTAAAAAGAAAAAAAAAAAATCTTCTCCCGTCACCATCATCCCCAACCATTCTTCCCGTCGCCACCAGCCCCAACCAAACTGCTCTTCAACCACTTCAGCCCTCACCCGCCGCTGCTTCACCTCCCCCCGCCGCCCTCCGCCGCTTTGCTTCGCAACTCGAAAGCACATCACACCAGAACATCATATTAATCAATCTTTCTCTCTCCCGAAAAAAAACACCAAATTGAGGACTGTATTGTTGATTAAACTTTGATTCCAAAAACTCAAATTCCTCGGCGGAATCAAACTCTGGTTCAAAGAAGAAAAAAAATTGGTCTGGGGCTGAAATTAATGCACCGCCGCCAGAGGTTTCAATGGTGGAAGGTTTATCCCTTGCTACCGTGTCATATTTCCACCAAATTGGGTTCTTCTACCGCTGGAATTCGCCGTCGCCTCCATCCGTTGATTGATTGCGGCAAAGAAAGAGCCACCAGCCGGCGGTCAAATTTTGAGACCGAGCACCAGCGAAAAACCCCAATTTCTTTGCCTTGTGATGGTGAATGGGGAATGGATTGAAATTGGTTCGGTGGTGGTGGTGCGACGGCGGATCAGAGGTTGTGGTGGCCGGTGGGTGGTGTTTGATTTGTAGAGATTATGGTCTTCTGATTTGTGTATGGAGGTGGGTCGAAGACGATGGGTGTGCACTGATGCAGTCTTTTTTTTTTTTCTTTTTTCTTTTTTCTTTCTTTTCATTTTCTTTTTAGTTTTTTCATTTTATTTATATTTATTAAAAAGAAAATGGGAGTAAAAGGAAAAGACTAATTTACCCAACTATATTCACGTGTGAGGCACGTGATTTGAATTCCGGTAAATTTTGGCTGCCGGTGCTAAAAAAAGTGAAGTTCAGGTATGCCCGTGCAACTTTTTTCCGTTCAGGGGTAAAGCGCAAAAACGTCCAAAGTTTAGGGGATTTTTTGCAGTTAACCCTTATTAATATTAGCAAAAAATCCCTATTATATAACTTTTTTTTATCAAACTGACCCCTACAACTTCACCATTTAGGGGGTGTGCGGTAAAAAAAATGCAATATAAGATGGTTTTTAATTTGCTAATATCAATCACAAGGGCATCTTTTCAACAATTCGATATAATAATTTTCCCAAATAGCAGATCGGAGTTAACAATTTTAGAATTAAAAGCTGGTTTTTTTGTCGAACTTAAAAACTAATCCCAATTGTGTTCCAACGAAAGAAAGCAATTGAAAATTGGAATGTGAAAAAAAAAAATGTTCCAAATTCGAAATTTTTCGGACCGGAATCGAATGAATTCGAAATTTCATTTCTTTAGTTCCATATAATATATAATACATAATAATATTGGTTTTATATGTATAATTTTTGGAAGAAACCAGAATTTTCGTAAATTAAAACTGGAACGAGACCGGAATCTAATGTGTATCCTAACTTCGTGAAAAAAAATAGAATCTAATAGGTACTCCAATCCCATTACCAAAAAAAAAATGGAAAATTTGAAAACCGGAACTTTCAGAATTCGAAATGAAAAATATTATTCACCTGTATATAAATGTAAATGTATATATGTGTAATTGTATTGATCAAATGTGCACAATTGTCGGGCATATTTGATCACGTGTAGCATCAACTAATCGACTAAGTTTATTTCCCGAATATTAGAAGGCAGAGATCGATATGGTTAACAATTTTATCGGTCTTAATGCTCTGCTTTTGCGTAACTTCAGGCTTCAACTTCTAATGCACAAAAGAAAAACAACGTGAAAATTAATTTCGCTCGTTAAATTCGTGCGGTAAAAAAGAAAAATACACAAAAAGAGTTACCTGATACTATCTTCCCTAATAATTTCTCGGCACGATCAATAGAAGTGCCCTCTGCACTTTGTCGATCCACACAGGCACTTCTTCTTTCTTTCGTCTCGTTGTTTCTCATGCCGAACCATCTCATAATCATACGTCAACTCCTGCATGGGAGGGATATGTCTAATAGCAAAAAAGGCAACATGCACATAAGAATCGCTGTTGCTCTCACGTAAAACAGGCCGCCACATCACATTCGGACAACAACTATGGTTCAAGAAACGAGCTTCATTCCCATTCTCTTTGGCACTGATAACAAGGGCAAAAGGGTCTTTTCCGGAACCACCGGAACCATCACCACGCACACGAGTAGCGTCGAAAATATAATCGTCATCAATTTCATTCCCGAAACCGTTTTCCGTAAACCCCTGAATAACATCCCCTGCATATTCACATATAAACCCTCCCGCGCGAATCGGATCTAAAGACCTAAGACCCCAACCTTTATTCTTCGTCTTAAATACCTCAAAACGAACCTTCACACCTATCTGCGACATACGATTCCTACAGTTTGGAGGACACGAACAAGTGAATCCACACTCGTGTATCAACCATTTGTTCGGCGGGTTCAGAAGAACCCCAATCGACGAATAAGGGGCAAAACCGTCATTTTTTCGATTGCAAGGACAGCTGGCATCACCTGGCTGACACCCCCCCAAGCAACGACATCCCGAATAAGGTTTCGATGTCTGAAAAGGTTTAGCATATCTAAGGCTACGAACGTACGTGAAATGTGCGGGGCCCATTTCACCGTCAACGTCGTTCACCAAAGAGACAGGCTGGCACTCGCCGACGAGACCAGCCCGGAGGGCATTTCCATCTTTTTTCCGAATCGATTTCCACAAGGAGAAACCCTCCGGCTGACCAGGCACCCTCACAAGCTTATACTTGAAAACACTGAATCCAGATTTAATTTTTTCAGTCCACGAATCTTGAATTTGGTACAAGCCATCGTAAACGTAAATCTTACCGTTCGAGCCATCGGTTTTATCTTTTACGCCCCTTATAACTCTCACTTCATTGCCTCGATGGAAGCTATTTACGAGAGCTAGGTTTCCTCCCTCGAGCTTTTGATCGAACACTTGACCGTCCCTTCTTTGCACACCGCCCTGCCCCGTGTAAATCAACACATCTTCATTGTCGTTATCGTTGTCATCGTACCCTCCGGAAGAGACTATACTCACTGCCAAAGATTCTTCGTTCACTGCCGTAGTGTAATCTATACCTCCCATAGTGTGAGCGTGCAGTCCGACAATACACAGCTCCATTCGAAAGAAGAATATATCCCCAACTTCAACCCCCGGAATATTCCCGATTCTCTTTGTGCTATTCGCTCGGACTCCTTTGGAAATTAAAGCAGCACCGGCTTTCAAGTCGGGGCGTCTGAGTGACAAGTGCTTCGATTCTTCGAGTTGGGTGAGATGTCGGCGAATCGAATCGTACACAAAGAGTACGGTTGCGACTATACCCCTGTCGTTGTTGCGCCTTTTGAATTCTTCGAAATCGTGAAGGTTGAACGGTTTCAAGAAGGTGTTAATAACCGCATCGACACCAAAATCATCTTCGACATTCTCGGGTTTTTCCCTAGGTGGACGACCCCTACGCTTGCCCGAATTACTAACGGCATCCTTAAGGGGGCCGTTGCCCCCATTGGGTTGGGGTGTTTGGGCAATAACTGTGGATTTTTGAGTCGTGTTTGGAGCTAGAAAGGGGTAAAACGGTCCGACTTCGGGTGGAAACGGTGGTGAATTTGGGAAAATTGGGACAATAAATTTCAATGGCTTCACATCCAAAACCCTAGATTTATCAATTGAATCAAAAGGAGTATTTGAATTTGAATTGAAACCCAAACCTTGCTCCATTGAACTGTACAGAAATTATCAGCAGATCCCTAAATCTTGGTTGAGCCCTAAAAACCCTAATTGAAAAAAATTGATTGGAAAACCGAAGTAAATTTGAAATAAACACACATGCAACGCTACAAAAAGGTAGGAACTAAGAACCCGTTAATGAAATTGATGAAAAATATTTATAAATTAATAAATTAAAAAAACAAAAAAAAAAAAACAAATCTTCAGCATATTGCAGTATGGCAAAACTTCAAGAATAAGAAACAAACAGAATTTCAGGTGTAAAAGTACCTCCTAGATTGATGGAGGCTTTCCTATGAGTTTGCGACAATGGTGTTTCGAAAGTACAACGTACGAGGTTGTCAATTTTTTTTTTTTTATGTTTTTTTTTTTACATTATTTCAATATTTAATATAGTGTCTCCTAATCTCCTTTGACATTATTTAATAGTATGGTTTATGAATTATGACTAATAATATCCGAATTTAAATAGTATGATTTTTTTTTTCGTTTCTTCTCTGAAAGTGTTAATTCCGATTCGATGCGTCCGATCTTGCATTACACTTGTGATATCAATGTTAATTTGTATATTACTATTTTACTCGACCAACAACCCTCGAGACTTGATCGAGTAAAATACAAATTAACATTGATATCACGAGTGGAATGCAAGATCGGACGCATCGAGTCGGAATTAACACTTTCGAAAAAGAAACGAAAAAAAATCTGAAAGTGAATAACTAATTTCGATTATGTCCAAAAAAATTGGAAATCGGAAATTGAAGTTGAAAAAACTTGTTCCAAAATCAAAGTTTAGGGATGATCAGAATTTTCGTTTTCTTATTCGCCTACAATATAAAATGCATAGTAAAATTTATATTATTAAGTGTAATTTTTCGAAGGCGGCGGTTATATGCAAGTCCATTTTTTTTATTAGTTCAAGACCTCCAATATAAAAATACTAATTTACCCTTAATGAAATTTAAAATCAAATAAAAAATACAAAACATTAAAAAATAAAATCATTTTCTTTGTGCAAGACCAAATAAAATACATAAATCCAGAAACCCCTCTTCCTTATTTCACGAAAAAATCTCCTCCTCCTTCTTTTCCTTATTCTTCACAAACCCACCAAGAAATCTTACACACCAAAATTATCAAATGCATACCAAACATTCACGATGGAACCAGGAACAATGATATGGTAGTTTACGAGGGTGGAGAACACAATGAAATATGTTTTAACCGTTTATTTTTACTTTTGGGTCGTTTTTTTTTTTGTTGGAAAAAAAATTCGACGATACCAAAAATCGGTCTGCAAATACCGATTTTTGATACTAAAGTCGGTAACCACATTCCGATTATTTTAATAAAAATCAGTACTTAAAAACCGATTTTTGTAATAAAAATCGGCATGACAACACCGATTTGTTTTTGTATTATCGGTATTGTCATGCCGACTTGTACTACAAAAATCGGTTTTTAAGTACCGATTTATTATCTGTGTTTTTTTAAGACCGTTTTCTCATACTTTCGTGGAACAACCTAGGGGATTGATAGAGGACTATTCAAATGAATTATCTAACGAATAAATATTTGAGACACGGAAAGCTCTACTCGGTTGGGTTAAAGGAGTTGGTAGACGCCACCGAATGGTGATAAACATTTTCGTTTCAAATATTTAAAAAATATATATTAACCAAATATATAATGTATTATTTAAAAAAATCCGAAAAATGTCGGTATCCGAAAACTTTGTACTCAATAATCGACATTAGAACGCCGATTTTGACTTGTAAAGTCGACGTTGTGTCGCCGATTTGGTTAACAAAAATCGGCATTATGACGCCGATTTTCGTGTACAAAATCGGTCTGGGTAAACCGATTTGGGAAACCAACGAAAAAAAAAACCAATTTCAATCTCAATTTTTTTTCCAAAATCGGCCAAATCATTGCAACCCAACAAGAAATAAGCATAGATTAATGTTCATTCATACATATTTATCAAGAATCGATGTTCGATTAATGTTTTCGAATTTACAAATAAAAATTTAGTAAAAAGGACATCGATGCTCGATTAATGTTTTCGAATTTACAAACAAAAGTTTAGTAAAAAGGACTCGTCAGTCGGCGTCGCGGCGGTCGTGATATTATTATTTTTTTTTTATGACTTTTGGTCTTGAAAAAATAAAAAATAGGATTTGTTTTGTATTTGAGTATTATTTGTGGATAAGGGTATATTTGTCATCTCTGATCTTTGATGAAATAAAATTAGATAAATTTACGAGTTTGAACTAATAAACTCATTTATGTGGTTTTGAAGTAATAAAAAAATGGGCTTGCATATAACCGCCGCCTTTTTCGAACCATTTGAAATTCTTGGAACAACCATTCTTGGAATTGAAATTTGAAATAGAAAATTTTGATTTAGAATAGAAAATATTTGGATCAAAATCGCCGGATTCCGAAATTTAAAATTTTAGAACAACACCAACACTAGCACAATTCTTTTCTATTGAGACTTTAAGCGTGTGTTTGGCCAAACTTATAGGCTGTCAAAAAAACTTATAAGATATTTAAGAGCGTATAAGCTCTTCTAAAGTATTCGGTAATTGTTTCTTTAAAAAATATTAAAATTTCAAAAAGTAAGCTACTCGCTAGGAAATAAAATATTTTTTAAAAATACGTTTAGTCCACCTTTTTTATTTAAGATCTTATAATAAGTAAAAAATAGTTTATAAGCTCATTATCGAAACACTTTAAAAATTATTAAAAATAAGACATAACAACTTATCAGCTCTTAAAACATTTTAATTAAATGTAGGAGCTTATAAGATGTTAAAAATAAGTTTAGCCAAACGAGACATAAATTTTCTGAATTTTTATAATTATTTTTCTTGCAGCAGAAGAGTTCTATGTATGTACATTTCTTGTGGCTTTGTATTAGTTTTATGCTTTTATCATAAATGATAAAGATGGAACTTGACTTAAATGAAAGAAAACGAGGAAAATTGACACCTACATTAATTATTGAATATATCCATCTTAGAATATAGATATAAAACTCCTTTATTCATAAATGAGAATTTTATATTTAATGTTTAGAATAGTTTGTATTAATTAAAACTTGTATTGGTTAGATACTTTTTTTTCAACATCATAATCAACGCAACACAATACTTAAATTATGACCAGCTAGTAATTTTCCCCGTGCGATGTATATGTAACTTTGGTCTGATAAATAATTGAGTCGAGCACAAACCAACTTTAAACAAATCGAACGCGAATCCAGATTGAGTAGTCTGTTTTCGAACAATTCTTTTTCGTAATCGAGATTTTAAAGAATAATCTTGAAATCGAGTAAAATTGATTTTAACTTTCAGCCCTAATTACAATCTGATTTTGCAACTTATCCCCAAAGGCAAAGAGCTTGTAGAAAAGCCAAAAGCAGCACAAAAAAAAAGCTGTTTACGTTAAGGCAAAGATAAGATCAAAATCTTGGACCCTCTTTTGCCTCTCAGTGTTTGTGCCTTCAAGCAATAAACACACACACACACACACTCTCTCTCTCTCACACACACACAATTGATTGTGTTTGCCAACAAATTTTAAATTGTGAAAAAGTGATTAATGATAAGCAGAAGCAACCACACTCTGATCTCACTATATAACTGCCCCTCTCTCTCTCTCTCTCTCTCATCACATGACCAAATCTCTCTACAAGACTGCGCGAGTGCTGCTTTCTCTCTCACACACTTCACACACAGAGTAAAATACCCAAAAATTGGGGGAGCCCATTTTCAGGTGAATTACTGTTGCCCTTCTAAGAAAAAAAAGAATCTTTATTTTATTTACTGAATAAAGTTTTCATCTTTTTTTCTCTGTTATTCATATTTTTACTGCAATTTGCAATGGGGGGTTAATCGTTGAGCATTTACCACCAGATTTTGTGCTGTTAATATTTTTGGTAAATATTTTAATTTTTCAGCCCTAATTAACAACTGCTTAATTGAGCTGTTAAATTTATTTATTTTTTATATGTTTTTTTTTCCTTGAACATATGAGAAATTATAGATGGATGGATACAGTGTGAAAGAATAAAAAAACATCCCATTGATTAAAATTAAAAAAAAATCCCCTCGAAAAATCGAAAAATGGATAAGATTGTCGAATGCCGTTGGATGACGTCATACATGAATGCGATGACTTAAAGAGATGATCAATTTTTCGCCTTTCGGTTCATTCTTGTTTTGCAATGAAACTGATTTATTGCACACGAAACCGAAACCGAAACCGAACACGAAGTTCGAGAATCTATATTTTTTTTCGGAGACATGCAAATTTTCAAGAATGTTAGTTTATTGGAAAACTCCGGTGAAAAGATCTAGCTTCGTTAATTTATTTATCGCAACTTTTATTCTTTGAAATCTTTCGGGACGGTCCACGTGTCGATAAGTCATTACATCACATAACAACCGATCAAATGTTTGCAAGTATTGATCTCTTAATGGTTAAAAAGATGAGATTGCTTTCAGACAAAGAATTATACTTCGATCGGTTGTAAATAACGATTTCGTATAAATTAGTAATCGCAATTGGTAAATGTAGTCGGAGATGAGTGCTTATGTTCTTGCTGTAGTCAACAAAGTCTTACGATAAGATTAAGTTGTTGTAAAAGATAGATTTTTTTTTTTGTCATCTTCCGTTTACTGACAAAAGATAACTGAATTAGCGTTTTCCGTATGTTGTTAAATAGGCTGCACAAACAGTGGATACGTTACGGGAAAAAATGGGTGCAATTACTCTGTCGAAGAGGGTTCTGCTTTTCTTCTTCGTTGTGCTGAATGCTGCGTTTCAATCTTCTTCTGCTACTGGGGTTGAAGCAAACCAGACCGTTTCGCTTGTCATTAACGCATCTGAAGCATCGGCGAAATATATACCGAAAACCTTGTTTGGTGTGTTTTTCGAGGTGAGATTAGTTAAAGACGATGAGTTTCTCTTTCAAAATTTCATCCATGTCATTTTTTACTTCTCGTAGCACTAGAATCGTCGTACTTTTTGGCTACCCTCTCTGCTTCTCTCTCTCTCTCTCTCTCTCTCTCTCTCTCTCTCTCTCTCTCTCTCTCTCTCTCTCTCTCTCTCTCTCTCACACACACACACACACACACACACACACACACACACACACACACACACACACATATATATTAAGCCTACCATATGAAAATCTTTGAGATATCTGCAGGAGATTAATCATGCTGGAGCTGGAGGATTATGGGCAGAGCTTGTCGACAACCGAGGTTCGCTGGAATATTCTCCTATTTTCCTTAGAGAATACGTGTCTTAGTTTTTCAATAAATACTCATAATTCACCTTTCTACAAGAGTTACAGAAATTATAATCTATTGAAATGATCCTTCCCACAATTAAAATTGCAACCTGTAAAATCCGAGTCTTTTTAAAGTTTGACATCGCTCAAGTTCATCTTTCTTCGACTTTTTTCCGAGTCTTAAATCCGAATTTTTAAAATGAAATTAATATGAATTTTTAAATGCAGGTTTTGAAGCAGGGGGTCCCAATACACCTTCGAATATCGCTCCTTGGTCCGTAATCGGAAATGAATCATCTTTAATCATATCAACCGAACGTTCTTCGCGCTTCGATCGAAATAAAATTGCATTACGAATGGACGTGCTTTGCGATCACGAAGGGAGCAACATGTGTCCACCTGGCGGTGTTGGTATTTATAACCCCGGCTTCTGGGGAATGGTAAAATTTTATTTAACTGATTAGTTATTGTAATATTACTTAACAAAGAGTGAATTTTTAGTTGATTATTTGTCTTGCAGAATATCGAACAAGGAAAGACCTATAAATTGGTTCTCTATGCTCGTTCACTAGGGCCGATCAATGTGTCTGTTTCCCTGACTGGATCAACTGGATCGACACTGGCTACTGCTAACATCGTGTAACAATCGATAACACATAATTTACATATTAAAAAAAAAAATCAAATTTTAGACTAACGTATGTTGTTATTACAGAGAGTCTGATGTTTCGAACTGGACTAAGATTGAGCTAACTCTGCAAGCAAAAGGAACTGACGCAAACTCGAAACTTCAACTGACGACGACTAGAAAAGGTGTCGTATGGTTCGATCAAGTGTCGTTAATGCCCACAGATACATACAAGGTAAATGTGAATTGATATTTGATTTTTTATATTACATGCATAGAAGTTTTAATGTAATAAAGAATATATATATATATAAGTATTTTAAAGTATATCAAATGCTATTCTCTTGGGACAGGGACACGGGTTCCGCAAAGATCTTTTTGAGATGGTGAAGAATTTGAAACCGGGATTTATTAGATTTCCAGGTACGACTAACAAAATTAGATGTGAACATAATTTTGGTGGCAAAGATTCGACTATTTGCATTCGAGTAATATTCTTGAATTTTTTTAATATAATATTAAACACTTAATCTAACATGCATGCATGGATGATGTCATCGGTGATGTCAGGTGGTTGTTTCGTGGAAGGGGAATGGTTAAGAAACGCGTTTCGATGGAAAGAAACTGTCGGGCCGTGGGAAGAGAGGCCAGGTCATTTTGGTGATGTTTGGCATTATTGGACCGATGATGGACTCGGTCATTTTGAGTTTCTTCAGGTTTTATTTTTATTTTTATTTTTTTATATATATATAGAAAATATATAAAGAGTACTAGGGTTCGTTATTGTATCTATTTATTTATATTTTTCCATTTTGTAATCACTTATTCAGCTTGCTGAGGATTTGGAGGCAGAACCTATATGGGTGTTCAACAACGGTACTGTTTTTTTATCCTATCTTATTTTTTCGATATATTCCCTCGATATTTGCTTATTGATTTTCGCTCGTTTTTGTGACGGTCTTATTAATTTTAATTTTTTTCAGGAGTCAGCCACAATGATGAAGTCGACACTTCCAGCATCCAACCTTTCGTACAAGTACTTGGTTAAATATTATTTTATTTTATTGCAGCCAATGCTGCACATATCTAACTTATGCCAAATACCACGATTTTATTTTATTTCATTTTATATTATTGCAGGAAGCTTTGGATGGTATTGAATTTGCGAGAGGCGATGCTAAGTCAAAATGGGGTTCCGTTCGAGCGGCAATGGGCCACCCAGAACCCTTTGATTTGAAATATGTTGCTGTCGGAAACGAGGATTGTGGAAAGAAATATTATCTCGGTACGAGACTTTTTTATTTTATTTTAATTGAGGTATTTATTTTCATAACCTTTTGTGACATTTTGTTACTCTGTGATGATCTAGGGAACTACCTCGAGTTCTACTCTGCTATACAACGTGAATATCCAGACATCAAATTAATATCAAATTGTGACGGTTCTTCTCGACCGTTGGATCATCCAGCTCACATTTATGATTATCATGTAAGAAGTTTAATTCTCTTAATAAAGTACTTTTTTATACTTGCATGATATCTAATATCGTGTAATAATTAATTAGTTTTGTCTTCATGCTACTACTAGATTTATAGCAGCGCAAATAATGTGTTTGCAGCGGCCCAAAAATTCGACCGAGCATCGCGAACTGGTCCAAAGGTTTGCTATGTACAGTCGCTTACAAAAATAATAATAAAATTAGAAATAAAAATAAAAGAGTAAATAAAAATGGTGCAGGCTTTTGTGAGTGAATATGCTGTCCATGGAAGTGATGCTGGTACAGGTAGTCTTTTAGCAGCTCTCGCCGAAGCTGGATTTCTTATCGGGCTCGAAAAGAACTGGTATTTTTCCGATATTATTATTATTTTTTTTATTTACTGTATGATATATTTTTCAAGTTTTATTTTTTTATTTTAATCCTTCTTATTTGAACAGCGACGCAGTCGAGATGGCAAGTTACGCACCTTTGTTTGTGAATACGAATGACAGAACGTACGTATAACCCCCCCCTCTCTCTCTCTCTCTCTCTCTCTCTCTCTCTCTCTCTCTCTCTCTCTCTCTCTCTCTCTCTCTCAAATAGTATTCTTTTTACAGGTGGAATCCAGATGCGATTGTATTCGACTCTTCACAAATGTACGGAACTCCAAGTTATTGGATGCAGCATTTCTTTAAAGAGTCGAACGGTGCAACGCTACTTAATGCAACCCTTCAATCGAACCCGTCTAATTCTCTAATTGCTTCTGCTATTTCTTGGAAAGATACAGACAACAAAAACCACCTGAAAATAAAGGTAAATTTTTTCGAACTTCTTTAACATAATAATCGTAATATTATAATTTATAAACACATTTTTTTTAATGAATATCGCCAGGTGGTGAATTTCGGGAGCAGTAGTGTGGCTCTTCAACTATCTATCCAAGGGTTGGAAGTCAACTCGTTACAATCGTTCGGGTCGAAAAAGATCGAGTTGACATCCGCTGATGTCATGGACGAAAACTCTTTCCAAGTTCCCAATAAGGTAACTCTCCATTTATAATCGAAAAAAATATACTCTTTTTTTTTGAATTAATTAATTAATTAATTTTTTTTGTTTACCTAGGTGGTCCCGGTGAGTAGTGAGCTGGACGATGTTGGTGAGGAAATGGACGTTGTGCTTTCGCCTCATTCGTTTACGTCGATTGACTTGTTAATAAACTCGAACAATGTCGGGCTTGTTGGACCTGCTTCTTATGTTGATAAATCCTCCTACTATAAGGATATAAAAATGTATTAGAAACTAATCTGTTTTTAATAAAATGGGGGAATATATATATGTATATAATATATATATATATATATACATAGTTCTATGTAATTATGTACAGGGCTGCTAGCCGTTAAACAAACATGTCACTACTGATAACTTTGAATCTATGGTTGTGATAAATAATCTCTGATGGGAAAAATATAGTTTTAATCCTTCAAATTTGTGCTGATTTCACACGTGGTCTCTCATGTTCATAAAAAAACATATTTCATTCTTCGTGTTTCAAAAATTCAACAATTTTAGTCCTTTACGTTAATTTTTCGTTAGTTCTAATGGAATCACGCATGTGCCCGTCACTGCATTAACTGACGAATTAATGGTAAATTGACGGAAATGACCAAAAGTGTTCAATTGTTGAAACATGAGGGACTAAATGTGGTTTTTGTGAACATTGGGGACCAAATATGAAATTAGTGAAAATTTGAGGGATGAAAACTGTAAATTTTCCAACCTTTGATTTTATATTTGTTGTTTATTCCTTTTTTACTACTCTTCGATTTTGTTTTTGAAATCTTTTTCCTTTGTACTGCTTTGAGACTCTGCGTACTGTGGTCAAATGCCGACATTCACAGTTGACTTTAACCCTCTGATGGTACCTTCACCGGCTACCATTGGATTGAGTCCGATATGTACGAGGAGAATAGAGTGGTGGCGGTTAAGACACGTATAAATAAGCTAAACTCGACCTAAAATTCAAAATCCTTCTTTTGTGCGAGATTCGAGATTGTTTGGTGAGTATTGAGCTCGTGCGATTGAATTTGTGCTTCCTTTGTAGGTTTCCGAGTAAATCTGAGAGAGAGAGAGTGAGTAAGTTAGGAGAATGGTTCTGGTTTGAGTGAGTGAGTAAATCTGAGCGAACGAGTGGTGTTGGTGGATTCCTTAGTGTTTTAATTACTATATGAACAGTGATTATGGATCGTTCTTCGTTCCATTATCAAATTTAAATACAATATTAGTAGACGAACAAAATACAGACGAAAATCAATCAACTCATAAATCATTAGGAAAAATTCCGGCAACTCCTAAGGTAAAGTCAAATCACAAAAAACCACCTCATGTTTGAATAATTACAATCGTCCCATCAACTATGTATTGTCTTACATGTTTATCATTACGGTGTCAAATTTACCTATTAAATAAAGATTCTTTCATAAGAGAATACATGGTTGAGAGAATAATTGTAATTACTCAAACAATATGGATTTTTTAGTAATTTCACTTTATCTCAGGTGTTGACCGTAATTTGCCGAAATTATTATTGTAGGCTAATTTCAAAGCTATTGTAGTAGGCCGTAACTAGCTTACTTATTGGGCCAATAATTGGGTCAAAGCCCTTTAAAGAAAAACTTCTATTGTTGTATTCTTAGCTAGCTATATTTTATTTATTTATTTTTGAAAAATATTTTAATAATTATTTAAAAGAGCTATGGTAAAATATTACATGTATAATTAAAGAAAATCTAAATAAAAATAAATCTAATATGAATATCATCTACATTTATGAATTGTGTGGTTGTGGATTTTTACCACTTTAACCTTGTGAAAGCATCTTATTCTCTTTCTATCTTGCCATTCTTTTTCAAGTGGTAGAAAGATATTTGCTTTATGACCTAATTTTATCACTTCATTTAATTCAGCAAATTGTCTTTTTTCAAATGTGCTCTCTTCACGAGAATTGTTATGGGAAAATTACGGTCGACCCCTTGAAGTAATTAAGATCAAATTACGAAAAAACCTTTATATTTGGATAATTGTAATACACTCATCAACCATGAATTTTCGTACACGTTTATTCTTACGATGTCAAATTTAGTCCAATCTTCTAGATCATGGGCAATATTCTCCAGTTTGTACCCGTTTTACCCCACTCGACATCCACATTTGGAAACAAGATGATCATTACACGTGTCTCTTGGCTTGTAAATATCAGATTGTGGTGCATCAGAAACTGCATTTTTGCACAAAACGAATACAAATTAGAGAACATTTCACGTAATCTAGAAGATTCTATTTAATTTGACATCATAAAGTGGACGCATAAGAAACTTCATAATTGAATAACGGTTACAATTATCGAAACAATAGGGGTATTATCGTCATTTACTTTACTTAATTGAATGACGGTTACAATTACCGAAACAATAGGGGTATTATCGTCATTTACTTTACCTCAAAGGATTGACCGTAATTTACCCGATTGTTATTAAAAACATAACTAAAAAATAAAGCCAATTTTATAATAGAATCCAAATTCAAAAAAAAAAGTGCATAAAATAGAAAAGGAAAAAAATTTAAATTATCATTTTCCCATTAATATAATTCATTCTTTCTTTAAATTTCCCTCCTTCGAAAGAAGATTTGTAATCAGTATTTATGTGTACGAGGATTTAGGTTTGTCTACATGTCTTGTAGTCAAACCCCTTTGTAAATTGTGTGAACAATTACACACACACCCCACCCCCACCCACCCTCTACCCACCCCCCCTCCAAGTGGGACCCACCACTAAACCATTTCCAATTTCTTCCTCCGTTCCCAACAAGTTCCTCCACCACTCTTCACTCTCTCGAGCCAAGAACCCAACTCTGAAATAATCTTGTTTTTTTTTTTTCTTCTCACTAGAAAACGATGAATCAAGAATTCCCCTGCCGGCCTTTACTCGGCGGCGCCGACGTGGGTTCCACCGGAAACTCCATAACCACCTTTTTCGCCAACCCTTTTGCCGGAATATCCACCAACTCCGACCGCCGGAGAATCTTGACAGACGGCAGCGGCGGCGGCGGAGATGATTCGGAAGCTCCGGTGAGCAGGGACTGCGGCTACTCGAGGCCGTTTTTGTTTCTAGACATGATTTGGAACTTGGCGTTCGTTGTGGTTTCTGTTTTTGTGCTGTTGGTAACTGTTGAAGAAAGGCCTCTCACTCCTCTTCGGCTGTGGGTTTGTGGCTATGCTTTGCAGTCTCTTCTGCATGTTGGATTTGTGTGGGATGAGTATCAAACCCGGAATCTCGACGAATACGCCGACGACGACGATGAAGATGATAGCGGCGGTGGTGGTGGTCAAGATTTTCATTTTCAAAGGGTGTCTTCATTTTCAGGCCTCTTTCAGAAAAGGTAATAATTTTTTTGTACTTTTTTTTAGATTGGTTGGTGAAATTTTGTGGTTTTGAATCTCTTTTTCAAAAGGGTAAGTTCCGGCCGGCCAGCCCTGAGGTTAAAATTACAAAAAAGTCCCTCGTGTTTGGGTAATTATAATCATCCATCAACTATGAATCTTCTTACACGTTCATTTTTTTGGTGTCAAATTTAGTAAAATCTTCTAGAGTAAAATCTTCTAGGTTTATCTGTAATATTCTCCAATTTGTTCATGTTTTACCCCATTCGAGCTCCACATGATTTTGTAATAAGATAATCATAAGATGTGTCTCTTGGCTTGTAAATATCAGATTACGGTGCATTTTTTCACAAACAAGTACAAACTAGAGACCATTCCGCATAATCTGTTGAATTTGACATCATAAGAGTTGATGTGGGTTAATGTGTAAGAAGATTCGTAGTTGAGAGAGGTGGTTATGATTACACAAACATGAGGGGTTTTTCCGTAATTTCACCTTACCTTAGGGTGGCTGTAATTTACCATTTTTTATTAAATAATGTTGCTATCCGGCGTTTATTAGGTAGAAAATGACATATTGGCGAAATCTGCAAAGTGTTGACTTCTAATATTTTCCCTTAATTTATGTTCTATCAATTAATTTATAGGAATAGGTTCTAAATGATTGAAGAAATGTTACTTATTTGTTATTGATTCTTTATTTGATGAAGAAGCAGAATTTATCGGTGTTAGTATATTTGCTAAGAGTAATATCGATAGTTAACCTTTCGATAAGAGTAGAAACTGTGAGTTTGTAAAATCGGATTGTGATTAGCTGTTATAGAACAAAGAAACTGAATTAATACGAGGTTGAACGACGAGCTACTAAAAGACGCCTAGATAAAATTGTATATGTTAAGAATTTTTTTCCGGTGTTTTCGGATTAATGAATTTCGTATCACTGAACATGGCATGTTGAAAGATCGGAAACTAGTGTTCGAAACCGTTGATTCTATCTCGTCTTTTTTTTTTTGTGATCCCATTTTCAGCATAATCAAGAAGTTGGAGTCGATTAATAGTATCGTTTCATCGGTGTGGTGGGTTTTCGGATTTTATTGGGTAGTCATCGGCG
Source organism: Erythranthe guttata (assembly GCF_056151865.1). Lineage (NCBI taxonomy): Eukaryota > Viridiplantae > Streptophyta > Magnoliopsida > Lamiales > Phrymaceae > Erythranthe > Erythranthe guttata. The sequence continues at coordinate 18,500,631 of NC_142542.1, forward strand.
GCCAACCTCTTCTTCAAGAATCTCCTCGTCTTTACTGGTATATTCTGTGCTTCGTCATTCCAAAAACGAAAGAAAATTAATCTCTCTCTCTCTCTCTAAAAAACGGGATTCCTCTTAACGGCAGGTTATCGGTGGTCTTTCTAGCGTTCGACGTATTTTTCATGATCTTCTGCATTGCAATGGCGTGCGTTGTTTTCTTCCTACTGTTCTGCTGTTTCCCAATCTTAGCTACAGTTGCCTACGCCATGACTATTAAAGATGGAGCCTCCGAAAACGATATACGACTCCTCCCAAAATATTTCTACCGGCACCAAAATACTCTACCCTCGTTCCATAATAACAACAAAAAAGAAGAATTCATTTCAAGCGCAGTTCCTGCCAATAGCAATTCCAAACCCGAGCTCGTTCTTCATCCAGATGATTCTGTAAGTATCTATCGTATTTATTGTTTCTAGAAACTCCCGGGAGTAAAATAATCTAATGTTCGACCTTTTTTTTTTTCTGGGTTTTTTTTTTTTCGTTTCGTTTTTTTAATTATTATCTTGCAGGAATGTTGTATATGCCTCTACAAATATGTAGATGGAGCCGAGCTCTGTGCACTTCCGTGCAACCACCATTTCCACCATAAATGCATTACGAAGTGGCTCCGTATAAACGCCACCTGTCCGCTTTGCAAATTCAACATTCTCAGAGGCGGCGACATGTTGGTTTAAACCGTTCGATCCCAACTAATATACATAGAGAGAGAGAGGAAAAAAAAAAAAAAGAATACGCGCGCGCGCCCTCGTTTTTTCTTGCTAATGTACAGTGGCGAAAATCGGCAAATCCGAAGAGCAGTTGAGTTGTTTATAAGGTAGTCTTGGATTGAGGTTTCTTTGATGTAAGAACACTCTCTGCATATTTGACTTTAATAATTTGTAGCTTTGATTGTGGTTATATTGTAAGGGGTGTTTTAGTCATTAATTATAATAGTAAAAGAAATCAGTGAGATTGAATACAAGTGGACATTCGTCTTAGCACATAGTTTAGTGGTCCACTAAGTGTGATTAGTGGTTTAAATTTGGTCAAATTGCAATGTTAGCAGTTAGCACACATCATTATTGACTTTTTTTTAGTGTTTGATGTTGTAATTACACATAATGTCAAAAGTTGACAACAAAAAATTTCAGAAAGTACATTTAAACCTCTATAAATCAATACTGTTGGATCTAGTAAAATTTTATTAATTTATCGAATTATTAAATTATAAAATTAATAAATTAGTGTGTTTTACCGAGTCGGGATCGGAAGAAAGTATTATTTAAGCGATGCTATTAATTTGTCGAGGTAGGTACGTTGTATTTTCAATAGGGCAAATTCCGGCCACCCCTGAGTTATGGTCAAATTACGAAACCCCCCTCATGTTTGGGTAATTACAGGCACCCCTCAACTATGTATTATCTTACAAAAAAACCCTTCCAGAGGTATATTTATGGATGTTAAATCGGTAAAATCGAACTGAAATTTCAATTCACCAACATTTCATACCGTTTTCCGAGTAGTATATACGATTTGATTCGGTAAATAACCGAATTACATAAAATTTATGTAAAAATATTTAAAAGGAGGGTGGCTGTAATTACTCAAACAAAAGGGGTTTTTTTGTAATTTGACTATACCTCAGGGGTGGTCGTAATTTGCCATTTTCAATATACACCATCCTTAGTGCATTCACCCTACACTTCAAACAAAATACACCCAAACATTGTTGGGGTTGTCTAGGGTCCGAGAGGAGTTGTACTTCTCGGACCTAAACGATTGAAGATCAACCAATAAAAATGTGACACGTATGATTAGTACGAACCCCATTAAAAAAGTACGAAACATGGATTACTAATGAAATTACATAAATACCCTTAAAACTAAAACTTAATTAAATAATGACTTTTCAAAAAACAAAATATACAAAATTAATAAGTAAAATATGACAATTGCGTTTCATTAAAAACGTTTTCTCTCCATCGTCTTCTTCGATTAAAAACTAAAAAAAAAAATCCATCGTCTTCTCCTCATCAACATAATAATTTCTTCGGAGGAACCTCATCAACATAATAATTTGAAATAAAATGTTCAAACGAGGTGGGAATCTTGAGAAACAATTCAAGTTAATACTAGAAGAACATAACTTCATAAGCATAAAATGTTCGGTGACTTGTGTTTTCAATTCAATTCAAGAAACTAAAATACTCTAAAGATACACCACTATTGTTGATTTCTCTTCCACCACCATAATTCTCAACAATAAAAACAATATGAGAAAAAGATGAAAAAGAGATTTTCAAATCTGGCTTTACAATCCCGATGGAGATTGAACCATGGCATACGCCATACAGTGTCTCCATGAATAGAGGAGATGAAAGGTTTTGTTCGACGAAAGAAAAGAGATTTCTTTGAAAATAATTGATGAATTTTGATTTTGTTTTACAATCATAATGGATTAATAAAAAATTGTGTGGAAATATTATTTTCTTATATTATTTATAAGGTTAAGATAGTAATTTACAAAGAGTACGATGAGTGTACGATGGTGTACGATGTATTTTTACTGAGTTCGTACCAAAAAATCAATGGATGAGATCAACATTTAAACATTTTGTACGTCCCAGATTCAATCGTTTAGGTCCGAGAAGTACAACCCCTCTCGGACCCTAAACAACCCCAACATTGTTTTAGAACACCATTATTCTTACTCACAAGTTTTACTTATCCCCATTTTTAATGCAATAAAATAAAAAAATTAAATAAAAAATCGATAAAGCCCGAGCTGATTTCAATGATAACAAGATCACCAATACTGCCTCATACAAAATGAAGAGATCCCTATTTGCTTTGTTCATCAAAATAGCAATTTGAAATAACACCGAAGAAATATATAGCAAGGTCGCATTTACATAATAACGAAAACAAATTATGATGTCAAAAGATAGGGAACTTGCAATACACCGTAAGGAAAAAAGAAAAGAAGAAAAAAAACGAGTCAGCAGAGTAACCTGCGAGATATTCTAGAAGGTAGGTACGTTGTTCAAACATTCTTGTTCTTCTTCATTTTGGAAGGGGGCCATCGCCCCTTCTTCCTCAAGTGACGTTTCCTCACGAGCCTCTTTCTCCTGAGCCTAAGTTTCTTGGCCAATTTCATCCTCGTTTTCTGCTCAAGCATTAGCTGAGCCTTTGATTCCAACGGAAGGTTCTCGACTGATACACTTACCTCTTTGTTGTCTGAGGGTACGGTAGGAGGCTCTGAAGGTGTGGAACCTGCGCCGTCAACATCTAAAGATGCCTTAACAATCAATGCACCTCTGTTTTTTAGGACAAATGGTGCTCCGATTCTTGCTCCAAAGTCCGATTTCGGATGGAAAGTAACGGATTTGTTGCACAACCTGAGGACTAAATAACAAAAGATTCATTTGCAAATGGAACCCGGAAAAAATCTACAAATCCATTGGAAGAGATAGCACATAAGAATCAAGAAATGCACATCCATAATCAAGAGCAGACCACATGTTTGCTGAAATACCTCAAAGACACAACACAAGCACGCCACATGTTTGCTGAAATACCTCAAAGAGGTAGCAGCTTCGGAAAGATTAATTCATTATCAAGAATGAGGATCGTGGGTTAAAACAACTAAACGAGTTGGTTTTATATGATTCTCAGATTTTCTTAAGAATTGGAACACTAAAATCAAGAAATGCACATCCATAATCAAGAGGCAGACCACATGTTTGCTGAAATGCCTCAAAGAACATACCCCCAAAAGTACAGCAGTAATTCCATCCAAAGCAATTGCTAGTGTACAGTGTACTAATAAATTCAAGTAAAAAAACACAAAGTGTTCATCTTTCCTGAAAAACCCAGTTCAAAAAATCAAATAAAAACTGAAAAAAAGCCACCCAGAGATGCAAATACAAGTTAAAAAACCATATCCTTAAAACTAACGAAAAGGTCAATTTCAAGACACCCAAAACTAAGAACAACAAAATGCTGAAAGAAACAAATCTGCTAAATCAAAATCCCCCAAACAATGTATTTACTTACAAGGGTGAGTAACGAGCCCAGAAGTGGTTGATGAAGGTGAAGAGAGAGAAGAGAGAGGAGAAGTGAAGAGGAGCGCCATTTCTACAGTGTTCTTTTTTCTTCAAGATAATATGGATAAGCCTTTTTTTTTTCTTTTTTTCTTACTATTATTTCCGAATAATCGAAAACATTAAAAAGGGAATTGGGAAGAAGAAGAAAGAACTCAGCGTTCGTGTGGTGACAAAGAAGATAAAATGTTTACAGGGTTTTATGTACTTTCTCCCCCCTTCAATTATACTACATTGCGTTTTAACCCCTTTATTTTATTTTATGAAAGCCCCCGTGTTTTCATTTGCTCAAATTCTATTATGTCTAAAGTAGGGCTGGGACTGGGTTGGTTTTTGAAACTACTTTGAATTTTCTGATTCTATTTTTCGTTAAAGTGTTATTAATTATTTTGAACTGATAAATGATGATTCCACCGTGGCATTATGCAGAATGCAGATATTTTTACTCCAAAATTTGATTTTTTTAAGTGGACTAGGTTGCGGGTATAAACCATCAACCGACCCATTCCGAAACCAAATATTCGGTTGTCAACCATCAACCGACCCACAAAGGTTGGGTCGGCAACGGTTTTCAAATTTTAGCAAAAATGGTTTGACGGATTGGTCGGTTTTTAGGCTGGTAATCGACCGACCCAACCCAGTCCCAGCCCTAGTCTAAAGTGAATAATTAAAATACATAATTAAGGTTAAATTACGACCACCCATTGATGTATGGTTAAATTACGAAAAACTTCCTCATGTTTGAATAATTACATATACATCCTTATGTGTCAAATTCAACATAATCCTCTAGTTTACGTGTAATTTTTTCTAGTTTGTACTTGTTTTGTGCATAAATACAGTTTATGTTGCACCACAACCTGATATTATACAAGCCAAAAACCATATCTTATGATCATCTAACTTCAAAATATGAAGTTCGAATGGGATAAAACAGGTACAACGTTGAGAATATTTCATATAATTTAGAAGATTCCACTAAATTTGAAACCGCAAAGGTGGACGTGTAAAAAAAAATTATAGTTGAGGGGATGGTTGTAATTACCCAAAATAGAAGGGGGTTTTTGTAATTTGACCATACCTCAAGGGTGGTTGTAATTTACCCTATAATTAATTACATTTAACTTTTATAATAAATAAAGGTTTAGAGGTAAGACGACTAACTGTGGTCGAAAAGCGATAGATACGACTTGCGAGAAATGAGATTTGAAAAAATGAAACGGTGTAAGGTCGATAAATGAGAATAGACATTATGGAAATTGAAAGTTTAATAAATCAAATCAGAATCATTTATATATATACTTGTTGGTTCTCGATCGGTTCTAATTGTTGAATATTTTGGGGAAAATAAGTGAACACGATCAACAAGGAAATACTTGAGGAGTATGTATCTCTTTCTTCATATTTAATCTAATCTAGGCATAAGTAGTACATGCATCATAATAAATAATACTCATCATGAATCGCAGTTATATATGTATCTGAGGATTCACGTACTTACCTATTTCATGTATCATATCATACATTATACATGTATGTGGATACACTTCTAGAAAGTGCATTATATTTCAATGCTAATAAGACACGTAACCAGTGGCGTATTGGAGATATTAATATTAAATGATACATTTCACTAACAGCTTAAGCTTTTGGTTGAGATGGTCATTCAACATGGTATCAGAGCCAGGCCAAATGAAAAGTCCTGAGTTCGAATCCCACAGCCACCCATTTAAACATATTTCAAGTGCAAGGCTTCAAATGTAATTCCCCTGCACTTGAGGGGGCATATTGGAGATATTAATATTAAATGATACATTTCACTAACATCTTAAGCTTTTGGTTGAGATGGTCATTCAACATGGCGGAGCCAACATAGTACCAGAGAGGGTAATGGCCCCCAAAAGCTTTTGGTTGAGATGGTCATTCAACATGGCGGAGCCAACATAGTACCAGAGAGGGTAATGGCCCCCAAAGAGTTCTCGAATCCCTATTTTTTGATGTAAGGATCTAAAAAAAATCGTATATAATTAGCATTATCCCCCTCTTATAAATTTTTTAATGTATTGATCCCCACAAACTTAAAATTCTGGTTTCGCTAGTGCACGTAACCCGACCCAGAACCATCTAATTCTAGATAATTAAACTCACTCATTACCCGACCCAAAGGAGTCACAAACCGATCGGTTCCGGGTTTAAAACCCGGCAAACCCGTACCCCATTGCTAATGCATAGGTTGTGATTTTAATCCGTCTAAAACACGTAATCGGATTCCACTACTGCTAAGCCACGTGTAGTATTTAGATGAAAATGGACGAAGATCCTCAGCTCTGGGGGCGCAAATCCAATGCAGCCGAGTGCATTGTTGCAATCATAAGTCGGTGAAGTTTCTTGGGCCTGTTTTGCTAATATGCCAGATTTTTTTTTTTAATATTGAGTGGGCCCATTTTGAAAGATTATAGAGGGCCTTTTTAGCCCACAACTTAATTAATTATTTATTTAATCAGTGATGTTATGCTAATCTTATATGGGTTATTTCCACTTCGCACCCTTGAAATATATTATTTGTTGTTTTACACTTTTCACGCTCGAAAAAAATTAATAACACTTTGCATTCTCAAAACACAACAAATCATGTATAAATTTTTAAAAAGCTAATATCAAGATAAGATAAGTTTTTAGTGCGAGTAAAAGAAATCGAGTAGTTTATATCTTATATAGGGAAATTCTAGGGTATTTTATTTTGTGACTATTAGGGTTTTTGGTGTATGTACGTATTAGGGTTTTAGGGCTACTTTGAATTTCTTGTGGCAAAAAATGAAGAAATTAATGGTGGTTTCTTCGGTGGTACTTGGTATAGGTTATTGCCTGAGTTTGTCACTCGACGAATCTCAGAAAAGAAAAGTAATCGCAGCTGAAAAACAGTTTTTAAAACGGATTTGGTGCAACTCAATCGACTGCTTCAAGGCACTAATAAACCCCGTTCCATGGTCAACGGCCGATCAAGACTCTTCGGATGCCGAGGGTTTGTTACCAATATATATATACTATGTAGTGTTTATACGAATACAATCCGCATCAACTGATCTTGTGTGTTTGTTTTGCCTTTACTTTTTTTTCCAGAAGAATTTAGACACGTTTCGCCTCACTTCCTGACCAAAATTGAATGTTTCTCCTTACTTTCTAAGTACGGGATTGAAAAGTACGAAACAAGAGTATTTGAATCCGGGGATTACAAATGGTATGTTGTTAATTATCATGGTTCATATGTCGTATTACTGAACAAACATATAATAATTGTTATTGACTAGTACAAATTAAGGTTAGACAAACTGTTATATATGATTAAGTTTCTTAACATAGTTTACTAATTGATCAATTATTTATTCCTTGTCATAATTTCATGCTCAAGTATTGTCTATGATCAATTATTTCTTTCTTGTCATAATTTGATGCTTAAATATTGTCTATGTCACCGTTGTCTGTTTTTTGTTCGTGACTCGATGACATGTAGTGAGGAATTATTTTTGGTTTCGGTGAGTATTGCCCAATTTTTCTATTTTAGTTCAATTCCATATCTTTTCGTTTTGCCGAAAAATGAAATATAATAATAATATTAATTAATCAATCAGTTAAATAAATCATGTAATCAAATATTGGATGAAGTTGTTAATTTCAACTCAATAAACATGTTGTGTTTGAAGTGCATTTTCATCACGTTGCATTTTATTCAGGAGACTCATAATATATCCTGATGGAAACGAGAGCCAAGATAAAGGTAGCTATGTTTCCGTATACTTAGCCATGGCTGACACTAGCACGTTGCCTGTAGATTGGGAGATTGATGCGATATTCACCATCTTTCTCTACAATCAGATCTCAGACAAATATCTATGTTATAAAGGTACACGAACAAATTTATTTCTTATTTTTGGCTCTACATATGCTTTCTAATTAACGCTTTCTCTTTATGAACTTGGCCAGTAAATGGGCGTCGATTCAATGAAACAAAGTCCAAGTGGGGATTTCCCAAATTAATCTCTAAGAAAAAACTGAGAGATCAATCAAATGGATATCTCGTTCATGACAACTTGGTTCTTGGAGCTGAAGTATTTGTCTGCAAAAGACAACGAGTCATTGAGAGTGTAACTCTACATAAACCTACAGAATCTCCACAAAAACATGAATGGGAGATTCAAGGGTTCTCTAAATTGGGAAATGATCCTTGGTATTCCGAAGAATTCGCCATTAGAGATGTCAATTGGTATCGTGCTATTTCGATCATTTTCGTCAAATCTACTTCTCTTCCTAATTCTGATTTAAGTTTATCTTCTTCCAACTTAGGAAAATGGTGCTATATCCAAATGGATATTCCACGTCAAAAGGTCGTGCAATGTCAATGTTTTTGTCATGTGTTAGTGCCAAAAGTTTTGATGCTCATCAAAAGGTAAAGGCTGAGTATACCGTAAGCGTAAAAGGCATGTCCGATTCTGATGCTCGCCACAACTCTAGCAAAAGTAAGTTGTATATATATACGGTGGTGCCTCCACATATTTGCACTTGTTTATAAAATTTTATTTTTCTTCTAATTTATTACTTCAATTTTCATCTATAACTAAAGAATTCAAAATTGATTTTCTTGAAAACCCTAATACTTTCTTTGATGTTGCAAATTGGATTTTGTTACCTTATTGTAGTGTCGGAATGGTTTACATCTTCGACTAAGAGTTGGGGACAATTGGAATTCGTGGCACTTGATGACTTACGGGGCCTCCTTGTTGATGATTGCTTAACTCTAGAAGTGGACATTTTTGTGCAACTTGTTGTGCAATAAGTTATATACTTTGTTTCTTTTACTTGGAATTTTTTTTAGATTGTAGAAATACGGAGCTTCAAACCTTAAATTGGGAATTTTATTGATCGAGAATTTGAAATAGTTCTTGTAGAAAATATTTCAAAAATTAACTAAAAAATGAGACCTATGGATTTTAAATTATTTGTTAAATGACTCGATCCAAATAAGTTCAACTGATTTGTTATTATGAATTTGAAATTCTAACATTCGATTGCACCCCAATTGAATAACATTTGAGCATAATTACAAATTTGAGTTTTGACCTTCAAAGACAATTTACTTCTTTAAAAAAAAAAAAAAAATAGTACAATGAACATAATAAGTAAATCTTTTTTTAAAATAAAATCAACATAAAAAATATCATATACTTTGAGGTCGCATTTGAAGTGAATGGATTTTAAATGAACTCAACTGGAAATGATTTTAAACGACTGAAGATGGATTTTTCTATAACCAATTATCTTCTACTCATGACTGATTTGACCCATTCTTTTGCCCAAATTAACATTGTTTTAAAAAAAAAAAAAAATTACCTATTTTGATTTTTGGCTGACTTAAATATTTTTTATTTTTTTTTTTCCTTTGAGAGGACCGATTTAAATAGTTTTGGCTCATTAAAATGTCTTTTTATATATTTAAATATATTTCTGACCAAGTTAATTTGTTTTTTTTATAAATTGTTCACATATTTCAACATAATTTTTACATAGTATTAAAAGACAAATTTACAATATCCGAGTAGGGAAAGAAATCGAGTTGTATTGCGTGCCAAGGCAGGTTATATAATACGGTTCTACTATTAGGGTTTTTGGGGTCTGTATTAGGGTTTTAGGGCTACTTTTAATTTCTTGCGGCGAAAAAATGAAGAAATTAATGGTGGTTTCTTCGGTGGGACTTTGTATAGGTTACTTCTTACTCGGTAACTCTCAGAAAAGAAAATTAATCGCAGCTAAAAAACAGGTTTTAAAATGGATTTGGTGCAACTCAATCGACTACGATCAAGACTCTTCGGATGGTGGTGAGGGTTTGCTACCAAAATATACACTATGTAGTTTTTATTTATGTTTATACGATTTTTTTGCGCATCAAACTTTTGTGTGATTGTTTTCCTTTTTCCAGAATTTACCGCGGAAACAAGACAACACATTTCGCCTCACTTCCTGACCAAAATCGAATCATTCTCCTTGCTTTCCGAGTACGGGATTGAAAAGTACGAAACAAGAGTATTCGAATCCGGAGATTACAAATGGTAAAATAAATGAAGACTATTTTGTCTTTGGTGCAAACCCTATGATTTTATGAATTGTGTTTGTTGTGTGAAGAGTGTAAATGAAGCATACAATGACCCGGTTAGATAAAAGTTCGATCTTGAAGTTTGCCCAATGTTATTATATAGTCCAACTCATTCTCGTATTAGTCCGACTCTTCACCTTTTCGTCATAAATTTAAAAAATAAAAATAATAATAATAATAATAATATCGGATGAAGTTGTTAATTTCAACTCAATAAATATGTGATGTGTGAAGCATTTTTTTATCATGGTGCATTTGTTCAGGAGACTCATAATCTATCCCGATGGGAACGAGAGCCAAGATAAAGGCAATCATGTTTCCGTATACCTAGCCATGGCTGACACTAGCTCATTACCTGTAGATTGGGAGATTGATGCAATCTTCACCATCTTTCTCTACAATCAGATCTCGGACAAATATCTAGGTTATCGAGGTATACACGAACATATTTATTTCTTATTTTCGGCTCTATGCTTTCTAACGCTTTCTTTTTTATGAACATGGCCAGTAAATTGGCGACGTTTCAATGAAACACAGACTAAGTGGGGATTTCCCAAATTAATCTGTAAGAAAAAACTGAGAGATCAATCAAATGGATATCTCGTTCATGACATCTTGGTTCTTGGGGCTGAAGTATTTGTCTGCAAAAGACAACAACGAGTCACTGAGAGTATAACTCTGCATAGACCTACAAAATCGCCACAAAAACGTGAATGGAAGATTGAAGGGTTCTCTAAATTGGGAAATGATCCTTGGTTTTCTGAAGAATTCACCATAAGAAGTTTCGATTGGTATAGTTATCTTTCAATTATTTTCGTCAGGTTTACTTGCCTTTCTATTCTTATTTAAGTTTATCTTCTTCCAACTCAGGAAGATTATGCTATATCCAAATGGATATCGTAGTTCAAAAGGTCGTGCAATGTCAGTATTTTTGTCATGTGATAGTGCCAAAAATTTTGATGATCTTACACAAGTGAAGGTATGGTTTAACGTGAGCATAAAAGGCAGGTCCGATTCTGATGCTTGCCACAACACTGAAAAGTGTAAGTTGTATATTTGCACTTGTTTGTAAATCATTTTTGTGTTCCTATTACTTTCTAATTGATGATTACTTAAATTTTCATCTATAACTAAATATTTCAAAAAAGATGATATTCTTGAAAACCCTAATAATTTTAGAAAATGCATAAACTTTGTTGATCTTGCAAAATGCATGTCGGTTCGTTATACAAACAAAGATGGATGAATTAGAAGTATGTATGTGTAATTGTAATATTAACATTGATAATTGGTTTCCTTGTTGCAGTGACTGAATGGTTTACATCTTCGACCGGGACTTGGGGACAATTGGAATTCATTACACTTGATGACTTGCAGGGTTTCATTGTTGATGATTGCTTCACTCTAGAATTAAATATTTGGGTGCAACTTGTTGTGCGATAAACTATGTCTCATATATACTAGGTACATGTCGTTGAAGTAGTTCTGTTGCAGGCAAACCTTGTAAAACTATTCTACAAAATATTAAATCATCAGTTTTTTTTTTTTTTTTTTTTAATTTTTAATATTTCTTGAGAATTAATAACAAAATTTGTAAATTAGAAGTAGCACCTATACGATACATCATACGTGTACCATATTAGGCAACATTTTCTCCTTTTATTTCAAGATGGATTTTATCATACTTTCGTATATTAGTTTTCAAAATCGACGAATTTCATTTTTTTTAATTAAATTCCAAAATTTATTTGTTCAGGGATGATGCTCGAATGATTTAAGAGATACGTAGCACGAAAATTTCAATTTTCTAATGGTTTTGCATTTCGAACACGTTTTGTGTCATACATTTGAGGACACATGGACACTTTATGGGCCATTTTGCAATTTCTAAAAAGTTAAAAACATACTTGAATAGCAAATTTTCAAATATTTTTGTTGCTTCCCCAAGTATTTACACTATTCAGTGATCAAATTGCAAATTGATAGTTGATAGTAAAATTTATTTTGAATATGTTTGTATGAAAATATACAAAAAAAAAAAATTATATATAAATAAAAACTTTATATATATATATATATATATATATATATATATATATATATATATATATATATATATATATATATATATATATATATATATAATATCATATTTAAAAATATACATCTATAATTTTAATATTCACATGTTCTCTCTAAGCTCCAGTATCCCAATTGTTTAGATTTATCGTTTCCCCATTATTTGTTTTCCCATATAATCGGTTTTCCATGTTTGTGCTACATAGCGTAAGAGTTTAATTTTTTTTGGATATGTTGTTTTCGTATCCTTGCTACATAGCTTAAAATTTTTTTTTTTTTTTTTTTTTTTTTTTTTTTTTTTTTTTTTTGCGCAAATGACATATACCTTCCAAGAGGTTAGATCAAATTACATCTAGACTCCTATAGTTAGAAAAAAAATAGATGTTTCTCTTCAGATATGGTTTCGTGTAACAGTGAAAGTCGGATGGATAAAATCGAAAACTAGTCTTTCGAGATTTTTTTTTTTCATAAATCAAATAGAACTTTCTATTCCAGTTCTATAATTTTTGGAATTCGAAATTACTTTTCCAATTATGGAAATTTTGGTAATATCGGAAAATCGGAAATTACAAAAGAATTACAATTGCGATTTTTTTTTTGAAAATGTACCTGAAATTATTCGGAATTAATGGTAATCCTCGGAAATTTCATATATATTGTGTTTTTGTTTGATAAGTTGAATAAAAACTAATATAGTCCAACTTATTAGCAATATACAATATGCAAATTACAACAAAAGAATTATTTAATGAAAATCTCAAAGTAATAGGAACTATCAGAATTATTTTTTAATATCAAATTTAATATGGTGGAACGTACTGAATACTTAGATGCCCAACCGGCTGCCGTAACCCGTTTTGTGACCCACCAAATCTCGGGTTATAATCCAACGGTGGCAGTTTCCGATTTTCATCTTACGGTGGGTAATGATGGAGTACACCCCAAGTCCAGAATGGACGAAGATCCTCAGCTCTGGGGGCACAAATCCAATGCAGCCGAGTGCACTGTTGCACTATTTAACTGATGGGCCAGGCAACTTGGTTAATGATTTATTTTATTAGTGATGCCACGCTGATCCAGATTTGAAAATAGGGGTTATTACAAATAAGCCCGTACTTATTCATAAAGAGATCCAGACAAAAATTTCCTTTACCAATAAGTTCACACGTGGTTCAGATTTTTGTAAAGGACTAAAATAACCCATCATACTTTAATATGCTCCAATTTCATCATTAACCTCAATTTGACCCCAAATTTTTCAATTTTGACCCAAAACTTTTTTTTTCAAAAAAAAAAAAAAAATTCAAAATTTATTTTTCCCGCCGGATTCCGGCGTTGACTATTTCGATTTTTTTTTCTTTTCCTTCTTTCTGTAACTTTTTTTTTCGTTTAAACAACAATATTACTGTGATTGACAGTAATATCAATTATATTACTGTTAAACACAGTAAAATTAACTAAACTACAGTTTAACACAGTAATATTGCTATATTAATCTCTAGCACAGTAATTAACACAACAAAACTCATTATTATTGTGTAATAGAGTAATATTACTATGTTGACCGTTTAACAAATGTAAACACAATAAAAAGTCAAAAGAATTAATATTACTGTGAGTGACAGTAATATTACTATAACAACAGTAATATTACCGTCAACCACAGTAATATTACAATAATAGACAGCAATATTATTACGTTACTCCGTGAATAACTCAAACAAACAAAAAAATCCAAACAAAATAATAATATTGATGTGGTTGACAACAATATTACTATAACAACAGTAATATTACCGTCAACTACAGTAATATTATTGTGTTTACAGTAATATTACAATAATAGACAGTAATATTATTACGTTAGTCCGTGAATAACTCTAAACAAAACAAAAAATCCAAAAAAATAATAATATTGATGTTGTTGACAGTAATATTATTGTGTTTACAGTTATTTTACTGTCAATGACAGTAATATAATTACGTTGACTTGTCAACAAATCAAAAAAAATTAAAAAATAACAAAAAATAATAATATTGCGGTAATTTACTGTCAACGGCAGAACAATTACATAAATGTATTGTCAATGGCAGTACAATTACGTTCATTAACTGTCATTGACAGTATAATTACGTTAATTTACTGTCAGTGACAACACAATTACGGTCAACGTTTAGCGGCGGACTTAAAAAAAAAACAAAAAAAAAAAAAAACCTTAAAAAAACACTAAAAAAAGTCAACGCCGAAGACCGCCGGAAACCGGCGAAAAAATCCGGAAGAAAAGAAAAAAAAAAGAAAAAAAAAAGTCAACGCCGAAAACCGGCGAAAAAAAAAATTGAAAACTCAACGCCGAATCCAGCGGCAAAAATTTTATTTTTGAAAAAAAAATTGAAAAAAAAAGTTTTGGGTCCAAATTGAATAATTTGCGAAATTTGGAGTCAAATTGAGAATAAATTAAGTTAAGGATGAAATTGGAGCATATTAAAGTATCCTTAAAAAAGTCAAAATTGAATTTTTGTGGTCAAAATTGGATTTTTGTGGATAAAATTGATTAAGTTGGGGTTACCATTATAAAATTGGGTATAAAGGGTTGAGGGTAAAATCTTATACATGAATGTTTCCTTTATTTATAATAAATATTAATGGGATGGGCTTATTGGTGAAAGAGATATAGCACCTAAACTTAAAATAATAAAGATGCTTGGTTGGGGACTTATGGACAAAAACACATTTAAAATAACATCTTAATCCATGTAACATACAAATAAAAAAGATTTTAGTAATTATACTTTTGTTTTTGAATTTAACACAGTGGAACATTAATCAATTTTAGAGCAACTCCAATGGTAAATATTAAAAGTGAACTATCAAATATTTATTTGATATTTGAGATAATATTTTAATATTAATTAAAATTTATCTACTCCAACCATGGTTATCAAATTAATTACTAATTGAATGTTTATGGGTAATTTTATTTGTAATTGCCACATGTTAACTTGTTGGATGTTTAGATAATTACATTTTTTATAACTCAATTTTCAGATTGTATATTTACATCCCAAGAATAGAATTATCAAAATAAAACCTTAATTTGCTAATCCCATTTGAGTAAAAAAAATCTATTTTTTAGTATGTAAATGATGGTTAAAGATTTGAATATCATGTTTGATTATCCGCTGAAGTTGCTCTTAGCTATTTTGACCGATTTAGATTTAAGTGGTTTTGGACTTCATTAAACTATGTCTTCTGTCTATTTAAATATATATTTTTTGACCAACGTAACTTAATTCGTCTTTGATGAATTGTTCACATAGTTTTTACATAGTATTAAAAGAAAAAAATATAATATGGAGACCCCGAAAGTAATATTTACTAAAATACAATTAGTACAACTATATATTTATGGCTGAATGGCAAGCTAAACTTATGGATTTAGCTCAACACTCATTGCAATGCTTCTTTAATACAGAAAATTTACCTTTTAAAAAAAGAAATATTAGGTAAATTGACTAGAGATGAAAATAATAATAATAATAATAATAATAATAATAATAATAATAATAATAATAATAATAATAATAATAATAATAATAATAATAATAATAATAATAATAATAATAATAATAATAATAATAATAATAATAATAATAATAATAATAATAATAATAATAATAATAATAATAATAATAATAATAATAATAATAATAATAATAATAATAATAATAATAATAATAATAATAATAATAATAATAATAATAATAATAATAATAATAATAATAATAATAATAATAATAATAATAATAATAATAATAATAATAATAATAATAATAATAATAATAATAATAATAATAATAATAATAATAATAATAATAATAATAATAATAATAATAATAATAATAATAATAATAATAATAATAATAATAATAATAATAATAATAATAATAATAATAATAATAATAATAATAATAATAATAATAATAATAATAATAATAATAATAATAATAATAATAATAATAATAATAATAATAATAATAATAATAATAATAATAATAATAATAATAATAATAATAATAATAATAATAATAATAATAATAATAATAATAATAATAATAATAATAATAATAATAATAATAATAATAATAATAATAATAATAATAATAATAATAATAATAATAATAATAATAATAGATTAATGGTCTAGATTAAAGGCTATTAGTTCTCGTTCTACAAGAAATGCAATTATGCAATAATAAGTCCCATTGAAAAGGGTATAAGTGTAATTGCCATTCATTCCGTACGCACACACTTTTTGCACTTCGTCTTCTTCAGTCTTCACTTCATTTCCTTCTTCCTCGTTTCATTTCTTCTTCTGCAATTCAAATGTGGGGTCGAATTGGGAGCGGCGGCACCACCATTTTTACATCCCCGGTTATTAATCCTCATCTGAGTGAATGGTGGAGGAGATTCCGTACGCCGCCGCCATCTGAGGCGCCGTTGCCGGAGACGGCGACGGATATGGCGTCGGAAACGGAGTCGGCCGTTTCGACGGTGTTGGAGACGGAGGCTCCGGCAATCCAGACGGTGTCGGAGACGGCGCCGTCGATCAGAATCTCCGTGTGGGTGTACGTAGCTTCAATGGTGGTCGGTTTACTACTCCTGTCCGTCGGCGGCTACCTGTGGTTAGCATATCCCGAGCACAACGCTCACCAGCAGGAACAGCTCCCGGTGGGACAACCTAGGACTACGATCGCAGAGCCTCCGACGAGTTATTTCGCCGGAGCGCCTTCTCCGCCACCGGCAGGACCACCACCGCCGCCGCCGTCGCCTCCGCCGCCTCCGCTTCCGGCATACGATCCTTTGGCTGCAGCGAAGAAATATTTTGCAACTCTCCAACAATTGGTAATAGCATTTATTTTATATGATTATTATGTTTGCTTATATGTGAAGCTAGTTAAATTTTCCAGTAAATGTTGTCAAATATTATACGTTTGTGTTTGAAATCTGATACAAATTCCTGTTTGTGTGAATGAATTCAGATCTTAGTTGTTTTCTAGGGCTTTTGGTTGCATTTCTAGTTTGTAGAGGTTTTGGATACTTGAACGAAAAGTGGTATTCAACTGAATCAAATTAACTTTCTCAATTCTTAGATGATGATCAAGGGTTGCACCTACATTAATTGATTGATATAGATCTGGTATCTTCTTTCAGTTAATGTATGCTGCAAATTAAATAGGTATCATCATATCTTGTATTTTGATTCTGTTTTTCAGGCAGCTGCCAAACAATACCGTGACCAGCGTAAGAGGTTGAGGACGACATTCGCTTTTGAAAGTGTGATATGCAAATTGACTTTGTATTATGATTATTGGCAACTCAACGAGGTATTTCACTTGATCGATCTGCTTTCGTTTTTTTAGCTCGATAGTGCTTTTTGACTTGGAATTTGGTGAGTGTTCTGTTTTCCTCTTAGCTTTTGAAATTGTGAGATACAAATGAACTTTATTTTATGATTATTGGCAACTCAACGAGGTATTTCACTTGATCGATCTGCTTTCGTTTTTTTAGCTCGGTAGTGCTTTTTGACTTGGAATTTGGTGAGTGTTCCGTTTTCCTCTTAGCTTTTCCAATTGTGAGATACAAATGAACTTTGTTTATGATTATTGGCAACTCAACGAGGTATTTCACTTGATCGATCTGCTTTCGTTTTTTTAGCTCAGTAGTGCTTTTTGACTTGGAATTTGGTGAGTGTTCTGTTTTCCTCTTAGCTTTTGAAATTGTGAGATACAAATGAACTTTGTTTCATGATTATTGGCAACTCCACGAGGTATTTCATTTGATCGATCTGCTTTCGTTTTTTTAGCTCAGTATGCTTTTTGACTTGGAATTTGATGAGTGTTCTGTTTTCCTCTTAGCTTTTGAAATTGTGAGATACAAATGAACTTTGTTTTATGATTATTGGCAACTCAACGAGGTATTTCACTTGATCGATCTGCTTTCGTTTTTTTAGCTTAGTAGTGCTTTTTGACTTGGAATTTGATGAGTGTTCTGTTTTCCTCTTACTGAAACCATATCTCCTACTGCTATCTATAGAGAAATGAACATGAATTAATGCAAAGGAAAATATATGTTACGTTGGTGTACGTTGTGTGTATCTATAGTGTATTTACGTACGTACATAGACATAATGCGTATTGCATTCTTTGCAGGTTTTGGAGGCTTTGCTGGCTTTGCTGCCAAAAGGCATGACTATATCTTCATCTCTTGAACCACTTGGTAATAATATCCCTCCTCACGTTGAAGTGGCGGCCTTCAACTTCACCGATGACCATCTTGATCAAGATAAATATCTTATCACAACGGTACTTTCCACTCGTACATTTATTATTTATGCCAAAGATTATAACCATCAAGCTGCTAGTAGTCTCTTGCAAGAGATATGCCATAGACCGTAATCTTTGATTAGCCGATTATTTTTTTTTTTTATTATTACTTAAAACATATATATATATATATATATATATATATATATATATATATATATATATATATATATATATATATATATATATATCCAAATGTCTCAGATGCTATTCTCTTGATGACAGGGACATGTTTTCCGCAGAGATCCTTTTGAGATGGTGAAAATATTGAAACCAGGATTTATTAGATTTCCAGGTATCACTTAACAATATTCACGAGACTTTTCAGTTTTTCGTATCTTTTCTTTAAGTGTAGAAATGGGAGACTGCATTATATGCTTGTCATACTCAATATCAACTTCTATACGTTAGGGCCATGGGAAGAGACGTCAGCTCGTGATGTTATTTGGAATTTCGAGTTTCTCCAGGTTTTTTTTTTTTTTTAATTATATTTATAAAATATATAAAGATTACTAGTGTTTGTTATATTATTTATACATATATATATTTATTTACTTTCCATTTCGTAATCACTTGTTCAGATTGCTCAGGATTTGGAGGCAGAACCTGTATGGTTGTTCAACAAAGGTACTGTGTACATAAATTTTGATATTTTCCCTCAATTTTTGCTTATTTGAAATTTTCTATTTTTCTCTAACGGTCTTTTTTTTTTCCTCTCTTTTTGTAATATTATCTATCAGGAGTTGGCACTTCCACTTCCAGCATCCAACCTTCTTTGTGTCCTAACGCCTCGTATCGGTTAACGCTTATAACGTAGTATGAAATCTGTTTTTTTACGTCGCATGCGCAACGTTAGTCTATTATAAATAAAACTAAATAAAACGATCATATATGTGTTTATTAATCTTACGAGCGGCTGAAAATAGTGAGTGAGGAGAACGCTGCATGGCCGCATGCTCCCGTAAATTCTTTCTCCATGCAAATATTCTGAACCTTTATAATCTAGCCAAAGTTTAATTTTCTACAAGTCTTTTGACTCTACATCTTTTAATTAATAATGGTGGGAATACCTTAACCTTGGTTTAATCCTTTATAATCTTTTTTTCAAGCAAAACAATGAATTGTGACACGTCTTATTTTTTTTGATTCGACATTGTTGAGGCCTCGAATGATTTGTTAGTATTCATGGTAATTCCGGTATTTTATATTTTAATTAGTAAATTCTCTTTTTTTATTTATAGTAATAAAGTTAATCTTTACATAAGTGGTACTTATACTAATTACTAGCTATACTGTTGACATGGCATGACTAATATAGCATTGAATGAAAATTTTAGTTTGGGGTAAATTAAAATATCTGGATTAATTGTTTATTTTATTGCATAATAAGTCACGAGGATTGTGATGATTACATCTGCAGTTGTAGTAGCCTTGTAGGCCTGAGCTACTATTTCTAGAGTTTTAAATAAAATAATCTTTACATTAAGATGATTTAAAATGATTTAATTTATCAAAAAAAATAAAATTAGAATGATTTAACTGTCTTTACGTTCGCATATTAACTTTCTTAATCACATTAAACGATTTATTGTTAGAATACGGAGAGTTCAACAACTCAACATTCCAAGCGCGAGATTCATGCTGCAAAAGATCTGACACCATGCGATATGAGAAAGGGCAACTTAATTCGTTTTTGATGATATATAGCCGTTCCTTAATCCTCAGATTTTTATTAAAATAATAAAAACCAATACAAATATGAGTTTTTTTTGATAGGAAAATACAAATATGAGTTAATAGCACATAAAATTTCTAATTGCCATAAAACATTTGTGTTAAAATAATTAGCAAATATATATAATTTATTTTATTGGTTAATTAATGGCAAAGAGGTTCATGACAAGGGCTCATAATTAAAAAATGGGTTAAATACAAAAATACCCATGTACTATGGACTTTGTATCATTTACCCCATGTACTACACATAAATACAAAAACCCCCTACTATTATATTTTTTTCAAAATATGACGAAAATACCCCTGCTAAACCTATAAATATAAGTGTTTGTTTGAGCTATTTTCCACTATACTTTTTTAACATTTTCGGTCAATTTTACTTGGGAAATTTTCTTTTTTTATTTTTTCCTTCAAAACATTTAATTACTTAGATTTCTTTTTTAAATTTTCTGAATAAAAACCTTTTATTTTTGTCATTTTGAATTTATTTATGTTTTTCTTAAATGTCTTCCGGTAGTTCAAATTATCAACAATAATAGGATTGTAAAGATGTTTGTAATCTTAGGATGTTTGAACTACCGGAAGACATTTAAGAAAAAAAAATGAAGAAACTCAAAATGGCAAAAATAAAAGGTTGTATTTAGAAAATAAAAAAATGTAAGCAATTAGATGTTTTGGAGAAAAAAGTATAAACACCAAAATTTTCAACGTAAATTTGACTGAAAATGGTAAAATATATAGTGGAAAATGGCTCAATATATATATATATATATATATATATATATATATATATATATATATATATATATATATATATATATATATATATATATATATATATATGTGCTTGAGTAGGGGTATTTTCATCATATTTTGGAAAAAATGCAATGTGAGGGGGGTTTTTGTATTTATGTGTAGTACAGGGGGTAAATGATACAAAGTGCATAGTACATGGGTGTTTTTGTATTTAACCCTTACAAAATTGACATCAAACTTTTTGTCTTTCAAATATTTTTAGCTCATTCAAAATTATTTGCAAATAAGGAAAACCGTTTTATATATACCAAAGTTACCCTCAATTCTTGAAACCCAATTCAACTTCAATTTCATGATTTACATCTCAATTTAGTCAATTTCACCAATTAACCAATTTTGACCACAAGTTTCTCCAACATTGACTTTTTTTTTTTTTTTTGAAAACTTCTTTTTCTGTAGGTCAACCGTTGTTGACCGCTGGATCTTCGGCGTTGACTTTTTTTTCCCTTAAAAAAAATATTTTAATACTGTTGATTGCTAAATTACTGTTTTCGACAGTAATTGAACTATTAATTGACTTATTTTTTTTCATAAACAAATTATTTTAATTAATATCACTGTCTTGGCTGCTAAATTACTGTTTCCAACAGTAATTTATAACCAATCAATCATATTATCAAATACTAAATAGGACCAAAATTCCAAATTTTTATAAATCAAAGGACTAAACAATAAATTAAAAAATGTTATCCGTCTTTTTCAGAATCATAATTTCAAAGCTTTCACGTACGGCCACTGTCCGCTGGAACCTTTCCCTCGCCGCTTTGTTCATTTCAATCGCTCTGTGATCCCCGGAAATGTTAGGGCTGCTATGGGACATATAACATTTGACTGACAAATTATGCCTATGTTAAAGGACAGAGAAGACAGAAATAACTCAAATAAGTCCATTAACTAGGGGTGTAAGTTGGAACGGAAATTCCAATTTCCGGCGGTTCCGATCCGAAAAGTTCCGATTTTTGAACAACTTTTTTCATTCTGACTTCCGAAATTATGATTTCTGAATTTTTCCGATTTTTTTGGATTGGAATTGGAATTATATAAAATAAAATTGGAATTTCCGATTTTCGATCTGATTTGATTTCTGAAATTAATTCCGAAAATTTCCAATTTTTTTTCTAAATACACACCTATAAATAATAAATATTATATAATATTTATTTTTCCGAAAAATATACCTATAATTTTTTTTTTAGGATTTTGACATAATGAATTGTTGTTAGAAGTTTTATTAGATATTATGTTGTGTTTATTTTTATTTATTTTTTGAACTGAAATTTAGTAGTTATTAGTTTTACTTTTATCGACGTGGATGTTCTTATTTTTAGAAAATTATGAACATTTTAGAAAATTTTCGCTAAGTTTTGAAATTTTTAACCTTATGTCTGATTTCCGATTTTTTTCCGAAATTCCGAAATTTCCGGGCCTTTTGGAATTGGAATGAATTTTTAGATTCCGAAAATTTTAAAATTGGAATTAGAATTGATTTTGTACTTCCGAAACTTTTTGGAAATTTTCCAAAAAGGCTAATTTCAATCCGATCCATCCGACTTTCACCCTTACCATTACACAAATCAATCTAGAAAGAAACACAAATACTATTCTCATTATAGTTTCTCTCTCCTGAATCTCCCGCCAGATTCTCTCTATTTCTCATTCATAATTATCTCTATTTTTATTATAATTAATTTCCTTATAATGGAATATCAATGTGTTATATATTATGGATTATGATCGATACAACATGGATAACAACATTTTCATTATCCAAAGTATAGTTCTTATATTAAAGTTTTGCAAAATGCAAAAAGAAAAAAAAAGAAGAAATAAATGATCCATAACATTAATCTAAATAACAACCCGCATCGATAGTTTGGCATAAGCATAAACATAAGATAACATCCATAACAGTCAAAAGTTTTTAAACCAAATTAAAGATGAAATTAAACTGGATTAATAAAAAGTCTTCTATAATAAGATTAACCACGTGCACGCAACAAAGCCAACGAACACTTCACATGAAACTTGGTTGATCTAATTAATTACCTGCACAATAAGGCACATATGTTAGAATCATTAAATTAAACAACACATGTTTATAATATGAGTTGTTCAAGGTCAAAATTCTAGCCCAAATGGTCCAATTTAAACTAGGGGACTCCGAAAGCCCACTAAGGAAGGAAGGCCTAGATGGCTAGCACCTCTTTTGACGAGAGACTGAAAGAGCCACAGGGAAGGTGCGGCTCCTCTCGCTAGGCCTTTCGCCAGCCGTATGACTCCACTCGCTGAATCACTACTAGCTGCATGTGGGGGTAATTAATGTACGTCTAATCTCCTGACAGGCACAGAGGAATGTCTCCCTTCTTTTTACAGATGCAGCCGGTAACGAAATGACTGATCAAATGGTATTGAAGGTCATTTGAAATCCGTAATATTTTATTACAGCGATTGGACAGGTAAATTGGATTGGAGGAGTTTTTGGGGTCCGTCCCTTTTAGTATAAATAGGGGGACTTAATAGAACAAAAACAATAATGATACCATATACACACTCAATATATTCACATACAATTTCTTCCTCAATAAGCTACTGACTTGGCCGTCGTCGGAGTGCTAACTCCGACCTAAGTCCATATTTCCTCTTTTTTGTAGGTTCATTCACGGATCCAGGCCCAAGATCAGGCCAGCCCAGCTCTTTAAAATAATCCACCATGAATCTATACCGATCAGTTTGTATTATCAGATTTGTATGAATGCTAATGTTGTTATTGTAGTTTAAATATCACTAATAAATTTTGTTATTTTGGTATAATATATATTTTATTATATTTGTTATTGTCACGTATTAATTCTTTTTTTTTTCACTTTTAAAATGTTATCCCGTGCATTGCACTTGGAAGAATGCTACTATAATATTAAAGGGCGAATGGCAAATAGGTCAATCACATGAGACTTAAATGCACATTGTTCCACAAAAAAAACACTCGTTCAAATAAACTCATCCCCATGTCTTTTGTCTAAAGTACCCTCCATAATATAATTCTTATCAATTCCATCCATTATGCTCTAACTTTCTTAATATTACACATTGACCCCGGATTTAAACAAATATATCACATTAACCCTCAAAATAATAATTTTTTGAATTTTTTTTTTCTGAATTTTTTTTTCCGGCTAGATTCCGGCGTTGACCGCTGGTCTCTAGCGTTGACTTTTTTTTGTTTTGTTTTTTCATTTTTTTTTTGAAATTTTATTTTTTTCTGAATTTTTTTTCCAGCCCGTCAACCACCGTGGACCGCCGGTCTCCGGCATTGACTTTTTTTTTTTTCTTTTTTCGAATTTTTTTTTCTTAGAAAAAATATTTTTAAATAATATTACTGTCTTGGCCACTAAATTACTGTCTCAGACAGTAATATTACTGTTTGGGACAGTAATATTATAAATATTATTTTCCCGAAGAGTAATATACTAATATTATTAACAATACTGTCTGAGACAGTTAAATTACTGTTGGAGACAGTAATTTAGCAGTCAATACATTAATATTAATTAAAATAATCTTTTTTTGGAAAAAAGAATTTCAAAAAAACAAAGTCAATTAACAGTTAAATTACTGTCTCCGTCAAAAGGGGGTTAATGTAAGAAATTTATAAATATCAAGGGGTAGATGTAATTATGTAAAAAATAGGGTTTATTCATATATATATATATATATATATATATATATATATATATATATATATATATATATATATATATATATATATATATAATTTTAATATATACATGTTCCCTCTAAGCTCATGTATCCTATTTTTTTAGATATGCCGTTTCCCCATATCACCGTTTCCGTATCCGCGCTACATAACTTAATAGTTATTTTTTTTTGCGCAAATGACAGATATCTTCCAAGTAGGTCAAATTACATCTAGACTCCTATAGTTAGAAAAAAAAATAGTTATTTCTCTTCTGATATGGTTTCGATTATGAGTGAAAGTCGGATGAATAAGATCGAAAACTAGCCTTTCTGAGAAAAAAAATTTCAGAAATCAAATAGAACTTTTTGATCCAATTCCGAAAATTTTGGAATTCAAAATTATTTTCCAATTATGGAATTTTTGGTAATATTGGAAAATCGGAAATTACAAAAGAATCACAATTGCGACAATTTTTGAAAGTTTACCTCAAATTATTCAAAATTAAACGGTAATTCTCGGAAATTTCAAATATATTGTGTTTTTGTTTGATAATTAAGTTGAATAAAAACTAATATAGTCCCACTTATTAACAATATACAATATGCAAATTATAACTTAAAAGAATAATTTAGTGAAAATCTCAAAATAATAGGAACTATCGGAATTATTTTTTTAATATCAAAATTGTATCAAAAATTAATATGGTGGTATTGAATACTAGATGCCGTTACTTAAAAAAAATAAAAAAATAAAAAATACTAGATGCCCAACCGGCTGCCCTGACCCTACACAGTATTAAAAGACAAATTTATAATATGAAAATTCTAGGGTATTTTATTTTGTGACTATTAGGGTTTTTGTTGTCTGTATTAGGGTTTTAGGGCTACTTTAATATATTGGCGACAAAGATGAAGAAATTAATGGTGGTTTCTTCGGTGGTACTTGGTATAGGTTATTGCCTGAGTTTGTTACTCGACGAATCTCAGAAAAGAAAAGTAATCGCAGCTGAAAAACAGTTTTTAAAACGGATTTGGTGCAACTCAATCGAACTAATAAACCCCGTTCCATGTTCAACGGCCGATCAAGACGCCGTTCCATGTTCAACGGCCGATCAAGACGACTCTTCTTCGCCAAATATGCCAGATGGCGACGATGGTTTGCTACCAAAATATACACTATGTAGTTTTTATTTATGTTTATACGAATTCGCGTATCAAACTTTTGTGTGTTTGCATTGTTTTCCTTTTTCCAGAATTTACCGCGGAAACGAGACACGTTTCGCCTCACTTCCTGACCAAAATTGAATCGTTCTCCTTACTTTCCGAGTACGGGATTGAAAAGTACGAAACAAGAGTATTCGAATCCGGAGATTACAAATGGTATGTCCCATTCTTTTTTGTTATTATTCACCTCATCCGATTTAATTCTTACAAATGGTATGTCCCATTCTTTTTTGTTATTATTCACCTCATCCGACTTAATTCTTACAAATGGTATGTCCCATTCTTTTTTGTTATTATTCACCTCATCCGACTTAATTCTTTCTTCTCCACATGGTTCCCTTTTCTTTTATTTGACTCAACACTATATCTAATCTTCAAAATAAACTATATATATAGTGTTATAAAAATCGAAATTGGAAATTTTGATACGAGTACGTTTTTCTTATGCAGATTTTGAATGTATGTTTGATACAACATAACATCGATTATATACCGTGTGTTTTCATCATGCTACGAACGTAAATCTTTCAATTCCAGGCGGTTCTTTTTTTCCCTCCGTTCCACAACATCTTTATGTTCTTCTTTATGTTTACTGAACAAATGTGATAATTGTTACTGACTATCACAAATTAAGAAGAAAAGCGCATTGAAACTTTCGAGAAAAACAACGGCCCACTTTCCTTTTAGTAGATCATCCTCTGTATATAATCAATAGCATTTCGTTAAGCATATTTAGCACTATAGGCAACGGTCATAACAATTAATAAAATAAATAAAGACTATTTCGTCTTTGGTGCAAACCCTATGATTTTTATGAATTGTGTTTGTTGTGTGAAGAGTGTAAATGAAGCATGATGACCCGGTTAGACAAAAGCTCGATCTTGAAGTTTGCCCAATGTTTCTATATTAGTCCAACTCGTTCCCATATTAGTCCGACTCTTCACCTTTTCGTCATAAATTAGAAAAATAAAAATAAAGTAATAATAATAATAATAATAATAATAATAATAATAATAATAATAATAATAATAATAATAATAATAATAATAATAATAATAATAATATTGGATGAAGTTGTTAATTTCAACTCGATAAATATGTGATATGTGAAGCATTTTTTCATCATGGTGCATTTTTCAGGAGACTCATAATCTATCCCGATGGGAACGAGAGCCAAGATAAAGGCAATCATGTTTCCGTATACCTAGCCATGGCCGACACTAGCTCATTACCCGTAGATTGGGAGATTGATGCTATCTTCTCCATCTTTCTCTACAATCAGATCTCAGACAAATATCTATGTTATCGAGGTATACACGAACATATTTATTTCTTATTTTCGGCTCTATGCTTTCTAACGCTTTATCTTTTATGAACTTGGCCAGTAAGTTTCAATGAAACAAAGTTTATGTGGGGATTTCCCAAATTAATCTCTAAGAAAAAACTGAGAGATCAATCAAATGGATATCTTGTTCATGACACCTTGGTTCTTGGGGCTGAAGTATTTGTCTGCAAAAGACAACAACGAGTCACTGAGAGTGTAACTCTGCACAGACCTACAAAATCGCCACAAAAACGTGAATGGAAGATTCAAGGGTTCTCTAAATTGGGAAATGATCCTTGGTTTTCTGAAGAATTCACCATAAGAAGTCTCGATTGGTATAGTTCTCTTTCAATTATTTTCGTCAAGTTTACTTGTCTTCATATTCTTATTTTGAGTTCATCTTCTTCCAATTCAGGAAGATGAGGCTATACCCAAATGGATATCAGAGTTCAAAAGGTCGTGCAATGTCAATGTTTTTGACATGTGTTAGTGCCAAACATTTTGATGCTCATACAAAAGTGCAGGTAGGGTTTATCGTGAGCGTAAAAGGCGGGTCCAATTCTGATGCTCGCTACAACACTGAAAACAGTAAGTTGTATATACCTCCACAGTTGCACTTGTTTGTAAATCATTTCTGTGTTTTTTTTTCTTTCTAATTGATTACTTATATTTTCATCTATAACTAGATATTTCAAAAAATATGATGTTCTTGAAAACCCTAATAATTTTAAAAAATGGATAAACTATGTTTGATCTTGCAAAATGCATGTCGGTTAGTTGTGCAACAAAGATGGATGAATTAGAAGAATGTATTTGTAATTGTAATATTATTGATAAATGGTTTCCTTGTTGCAGTGACTGAATGGTTTACATCTTCGAATAGGAGTTGGGGACAATTGGAATTCATTGAACATGATGAATTGCAGGGTTTCATTGTTGATGATTGCTTCACTCTAGAAGTAAATATTTGTGTGCAACTTATTGTGCTATAAACTATGTCGCAAGATCGATTTGGTTCGACTACAAGTGGAAAGTTAGCCAACAACGTACCCCCAAGTATTTGCCATTATATATATGCTTATTTCAATTAACTAAAGTTCGTCTAGCCAAAGTTTAATTTTCTACAATACCTTAACCTTGGTTTAATCCTTTATAATCTATTTTTCAAATTAAAAACAAAAAACAAAAAAGACATTGTGAATCCAAACAAGTTTAGTGCATCAAATTCTCACAATATGCATCCAAAAATTAACCCAGCCCCCCCCCCCCCCCCCCCCCCCCCCCCCCCCCCCCCCCCCCCCCCCCCCCCCCCCACCCACCCCCCCAATGTATTTGCCATTATATATATGCTTATTTCAATTAACTAAAGTTCATGTAGCCAAAGTTTAATTTTCTACAAGTCTTTTGACTCTATATCTTTTAATAATGGTGTGAATACCTTAACCTTGTTTAATCCTATATAACCGAAGTGATAATCTTACTCTTTTTTTAAGCAAAACAAGGAACTGTGAAGTACTCGATCGTGATACACGTACGTCTTAGAAATTACAGGGGTACTTTTGCAGTTTACTCGAATGGAACTTATGAATTAGGTACAATCGGCCGAATGGGGAGGTAAAAGAGGGCCCTCCAAACAGTCATCAATAGGAATAGAAGCAAGCGAATGAACAAGGCGATTACCCTGTCTCTTAGCAAACGAAAAATGACAAGAATGAAAAAATGAAATTAAAGACAAACACTGATCGGTAATTGCTCCAAATGCGTGGAGAGAACTAGATTTCTTCTGAAGCCACTCGTTAATTTTGAGGCAGTCGCTCTCCACCATGATATTGAACCATTCTTTAGACCGGGCCACCAAAAGAGCTTGAAGAAAAACCCTAAAAGAGCTTGAAGAAAAAACCTAAATTTCAAAGGGACTTCCAACTTCCAGATGAACCGCCAATCCCAATCCGACGCCCCACTATGAAATTCCCGTGGAGGAAGTAGGTCTACGATGTTTGAGAATAAGATGATATATAGCAAGTGCGCCGCACCCGAAAACTTAACCAGTGAGGTGAATTGCCAAAAGAGTCGGTCGGCAACTGCCATCCCGCCACCTACTGGAACCTGCAATAATATCCGAGCCACATCCACCGGCCAGAATACTAGAGACCTGTATCATAAATATAAGCCCCTTACTTTTATATATAAGATTCATCGTTCTTTATCTCCATATATTTTATAATGTATGATTTTGGTTTCTGAATGTACAAATTACAGTGGAGAATCCAACGGCGAATTCAACATTTTTTTTCAGGGTCTGCAAAATTTTCAGATCTCATTTATATCTTTCGTTTTTCACCTTCTCCCCATATTTTTTTCAAAAGAAGATGGTAAAAATTCAAAGTCTTTTATGTAATTTGTACTTTTCAATTTAGCTCCATTCATTTTTTGAAATAGTAAAAGTAACTTTGATAATAACAGTCAATTTTATAAAATTGACATTTATTTACAAAATTGTACAGTATGTTTATAAAATTTTACTTAATCCGCCATTTTTTTCGAAAAAATGTTTTAGCTTTGATAATGTACATATATATTGTTTGGATGAACGGTTTAAGTTTGCAATGAGAAATTGAAGGGAGGTGATAAATGTTGTTTCAGTTTTCATAATGTCGTTTTGACTTCAAACGTGATTTTGACCATTTTCGAGTTTGAATTTGGCAAAATTCAGAACATGGAATTTGTAATTCTTTGAGTTAGCATTCTAATCTAATTTGAATCGCCAAGATTGGATGTCGGTTGAGAAAGTTATGCATGAATTAATGAACACTGCCCACAACTTTGATGTTTTAAATTATGTAAAATTTAAAACGTAACTCATTCATGCATAACTTTGTCACCCGACATCCAATCCAGGTCATTCATGTTGGATTAGAAAGCTATCTCAAAGGACTACAGTTTCCGTCTTTTGAACTTTGCCAAATTCAAAATAGAAAATAGTCAAAATCACTTTCGAAGTCAAAACGACATTAGTAAAATTAAAACGACATTTATCATTTCAAAAAATTGAAATGTATATTTTCATATATTATAAACAAATAATTATTTAACAATTAACACTGTAACTAAATTAATTAGTTTTGCTCCATTAATTTACCACAAATATATATATATATATATATATATATATATATATATATATATATATATATATATATATATATATATATATATATATTATATATATATATATATATATATATATATATATATATATATATATATATATATATATATATATATATATGGTGCTTATATTTATCATCTTGAAATTGTTTTTACCAAATGTTATTCCTCAAGTTTAATATTTTCCGCAGCATTTTCCCTTAGTTCATAACTACTTACATTATGAAACTCCCACAATATTTTCACATATCATATAAACGTATAATAATTTGACATTGTTACTAATTAAATCAAGGTTATAACAACAATTAGATGTATGGGTCCATTAGATATAATACACCCCTCATATGGAAAATATATAGGGATAAGTCCACCCCTAAAATTCTTCCTTTGAGATACTCCTGAAGAGGCAAAAGTACTATTGTGCCCTTGCAATTTTTGCCCAACTACATTAGAATTTTCGCCCCTGCATTCAGCATAATGCCCAACTGCATTTAGCATGTTTGGCCTGCATTTATCATTTCTATAGATTTTTTTAAATAAAAAAATATAAATGTTTATTTTATTATTATTTTTTATACATATCCTCTTTTGTATTTTTGTATTTTTTAATTTTTTACCTTTTTTAATTTTTTTTAATTTTTTACTTTTTTAATTTTTTTTATTTTTTATTTAATTTTTAATTTTTAATTTTTTAATTTTTTTTATTTATTTTGATAAATTTACTGTACTGAAATTGACTATACATGACTCTAGTATTCACCTAACTATAGTTTAGGACAGTCGAGTATAGTTAAATCTAATCGTGTTATGTCTTTTTACCCCAAAATTAATCTACACCAACAACAAAATTCACAATCACGTGAATATAATCATAAAAGCATGAACACGCATTACTATACATTAAAAAATGCATAGCATACATATAACTATATGTTACTACACATGACTATAGTTATCTCTAGTTATATAAGTGCCATAAGTTTGGAGTACTATAGCATGAATGCAATTTCACATGGCACTTCTCTGCGCCTTATTCTTAGCATCTCATAATATTATACAAAGCAAAACCTGTGACAAAAAAATACAAGTTAAAGAGCAAAATGGAACATGCGAGTTAGATTATATGAAAAATACAAAAAAAAAAAAACATGAATTTTTTTTTGTTGATAAATTTACTGTACTGTAATCGACTACAAATGATTATAGTATACAAAGAATAAAGACATATGATATATAACTAAAATGAACAAAATACGAATCAAACAAAATAAAAAATTAAATTAATCCAAAGATTTTTTTTTAATATTAATTGCTCACATATCTTAAAAAACATAGTAAATTTCACCTCAAAATCTACAAATGCAACTGGCATTCCACCTCTAGCACGAATCTTGGGTATCTGAAACTACCCGAACGACGAGAATTTATGGTATGAATAATGAGAGCATAGATCGCAGTTATTTCCACAGAGGCGGTGGGAGGAGCAGCGACCGACGGCGCAAGGCGGCGGCTAAGCATAGGCGAATGGCGGTGGTGGAGAAGCGGCGAACGTCGGTGGTGGAGCAGCGGTGGCTGAGTAGCGGAGCAAAGCGGTGGCTGAGCAGCGGCGCAGGGCGAACGGCAGTGGCGGAGCAGCGTCAAACTTCTACCTTAACTGAGGTAATAAAAATATACAACCATATGACATAAAAACCATAAAATTAAATTAATAAATATGGCTTATGGATGGAAAAATATCATCAATACATATAGCAAAACAACAACATGAATTGAAACTTCAATTTTGTCGATTAAATTGATCTCTACTTTAGTATTAATTTTACTTCAATCCCGTGCATCGCACGGGCCAAAAATCTAGTATTTATAATATGGAGAACCCAAGTGTTATTTTTTTACCTAGGCCCGCTAAAGTATAGGATGAAGATAGTTTTTTAATATTTTCACGTGTCTTATATTAGGGTTACGTGTGTGTCAGTAATATTAGGGTTATATTTTATTTTATCTTGTGCCAAAAACGAACAAGGCAAAATGATGAAGACTGTGTTGATGGTTTCTTTGGCCTCTCCGTTGCTTTATGGTGTAGGTTCGTTTTTAACAAGATCAAAATCCGTCGCAAGATCGATTTGGTTCGACTACTTCAACTTCAAGCCGCCGCAAAACCCCGTTTCATGTTCAACCGATGGCCACGGTCCGTAATTTTACTTCTTTGTTTATAGGAATCCATTCTTTTTTTACTCATTTGTTTCTTTTCTTTTCCAGAATTTATTATCTTGGAAACGAGAGATGCTCCACCTGCACACTTCCTCACCAAAATTGAATCTTTTTCCTTACTTTCTGAGTATCGTGTTTCAAAATACGAATCAAAAGTATTTGAAGTTGATGGTTACAAATGGTACCTTAGCTAGCTAAACAAACATAATAGTAATTATGTAGCTAGTTAATTATTGAATAATGAAACTTTTAATTTCAACACAACTAACATATGATTCGTGTTGAATTTCTTTAGGAGACTCGTAATTTATCCTAATGGGGGTGAGGGTCAAATTAAGGGCAACAATGTTTCCGTATACTTAGCCATGGCTGACACTAGTTCGTTGCCCGTAGATTGGGAGTTATATGCCGACTTCACCATCTTTCTCTATGATCAGTTTTCAGACAATTATTTATGTTTTAGAGGTAATTACTATGGACCTACACAAATGTTGTTTTCTTCTAATTAAAAGTAATTACACAGTTTCTTATTGTTGTTTTTAATCTTGTTGGCCAGGAAATGTGAGGCGGTTTCACGCAACTAAATCCAAATGGGGATTTCCCAAATTTATGTCTAAGAAAAGTTTGAGAGATCAATCAAGCGGATACCTTGTTAAGGATAACATTGTGCTTGGAGCTGAAGTTTTTGTCATGAAAAAACAACGAATCGTTGAGAGTGTGACTGTGCTTAAACCGATGTATACGAGATTACGTGATTGGAAGATTGTTGAATTCTCTAAATTGGAAGGTGTTTGGGTTTCTGAAGAATTCAACATGAGAGATGTTGAATGGTACTTTCTCTTCCATTCCATTGTTTTATCTAGCTACTTCTCTCTCAATTCGATTAAAAAAATTATTATTTCGTAAAACCGTAGGAAGTTGAAGCTATATCCAAATGGAGATTTGGATTCAAATGGAGATTTGAGTTCAAAGGGCAATGCCGTGTCGATGAGTTTGGTATGTGTTAGCGCTGAAAAATTTACGGTTCATCAAAAAGTCAAGGCAGAGTTTCACATGCGCCTAAAAGGCAGATTCGACCACGACTCTGGAAAACGTAAGTTATAAGTCTTGGATTTTTGTTAACCTAGTAATTTGTTGGTATAAGAATTGACATATTAACTAGTAAAGAAATTACTACTAGTCTTATAAGTTCAAAAGTTGTTGTAAGATTCTTCTTTTAGTTTCGTTTACGTTTTCCGTTAAGTCAAACGGATGGAAGCCAACTTTTATTGTTTAAATAAATATGTTGAAATTCACTATTTTGCTCATAATTTTTCCGTGCTGCAGTTTCACATTGGTTTACATATTCGAGTACATGTTGTGGACAAAGTGCATTCATAAGTCTTGCTAAACTGCGGGATCCGGAAAATGGCTTCCTTGTCGATGATTGTTGCAACGTACAGGTAGAGATTTTTGTTCAACTTATCGCATAGTAAGCGACTAAAGTATTTATTTTATTGGAAAACCTTGAATAGGTAATTTAGTTATAAATTTGAGCTTGGATGCTTGAATGCATTTTATTTTCATTATTTATAATTTATATGAATCTTTGGCTTCATTTGCTGGATTTCTTA
The DNA here is from genome assembly GCF_056151865.1 of Erythranthe guttata. Taxonomy (NCBI): domain Eukaryota; kingdom Viridiplantae; phylum Streptophyta; class Magnoliopsida; order Lamiales; family Phrymaceae; genus Erythranthe; species Erythranthe guttata. Next base: position 18,535,152 of record NC_142542.1, read on the forward strand.
TAATTTATATGAATCTTTGGCTTCATTTTACCATAATTATATGCACCCCTAGATATTGTAGATTTCTTATATTAACACCCTTAGATATATGGAATTTACAAACTGTAGGGGAGCTAGATGTAATATCTCAAAATTAAGGGATCTTTTGTAATTACACTTTACCTCACGGAGGTAGTTGTAATTTATCCATGATAATAAGCAGTTAGGATGAAAGCCCATGGTATATTTATAAGGCAATTTGTTACAATGAACTTAAATATCAACAAGTTTGTATTTTCTTGCATACTGTATACAGTTAAAGATTTATTTAGTCCCTTTTAGCTTTTTCGTCCCTTCTATGAACTAATCATCTCTATGCTTGCTTTATCTGCTGAAAATTTCATATCAGAAATTAAATCATATTCCTATTTGATTTTGTATATGCATATATAATGTATTTCATTTTATTTCAATGTTATGCCCAATAGTGGAAATCAAAATGAAATTTCTGATTATCTTTCATTCCAATTCGAAAATTTACACATTTGAAATAGTGCTTTTCATTCCAAATAATACCATGTATGTGAAAATTGGAGAACAATTGTGCACAACTATTGATGGGAAGTGTTCATATTATGATCATGTGTTATATAGGGGTACTTCAAAAGAATTTAATTGCGATCATAATTCGTTTTTATTTATTTATTTATTTTTTAACTATTGTTTTAAGAACCGATTGAGGTTTTACTGTACTTGTTGGTATTGATTCGATTGTATCTAACAGATTTAATATAAAAAAATGTACCTTTTGAATTATTTTCATATTTAATTGTTAGTATTTAGATATGGTATGAGTTTCAGATACAGAAAAAGAGGTTACAAAAACTTGCTTTATATTTCATCAAACTCAAAGGAGAAAAGGAATATACAGTCAGAAAAAGGAATATATGGTATGTGAGAAATATTGACAATTGATTCACATGAAGTATTTTCGTTTGACCTTCGATTGTTTATTCAGAAGCTTTCTTCTTCGAATATATATCCTGGAAAAAAAAACAAAAACAAAAACTCACGAAGTATTATGTGATGATGAAATGGCATTGCTGAAGACGCCCGATTCCCACAAACTTTGGATAATGACCTATATGAGAGAATGCAAAAAAGTTCAAAAAATTCGTGTATAAATTTAGCCAGATCCATTTTCTTGCCTTATATAGTAGAGTAATTTATCCGACATTTGCACATACCATTGGTGTATAAATTCGTGTAAAGACTCCTGCCTTAAACAGTTTCGTGTTCAGCTCCTTATCTGTCCAGACTACGTGCTTATGGTACCTGCGGAAGAGGGTTGCAATTGGGCGCAGGCGCTAATTGTTTATCTTCGTAGATATTAGAATATAACTCTTATATTTGGATTACGAAAAAAAAAAAAAGATGATACCATTGGAGCATTTCTTCCTCTGTTGTTCCCGATGAAGCAATCACGAAAGCCTGCAGTTTATGTCAACAAATTATTTCCTGGGGAAAAAAATGAATATTATGATAATTAAATTTAAGGGTAAATAGCATTAAACCGCATAAACTTTGCCCCTTTTTGTGCTTTTTTTTTTATCTCATTTTCAGGCCAAAATGGCCGGAATTAGACACACATGCGATTTGGAAGGGCTTTTTCGTTTTTTTCAAAATCAAAATCCCTAATCCCTTCAATTCCTCCAATTTTCCCGCAATTTCTCTTCTTCATCTTCTTCCTCCTCCTCGCCATATTCAACAACTGCAAGCTACCGAAATCCCCCAAAGAAGACGGAATTTCCAAAATCAAAACCTTGTTCAACGAGTTCTCATTCGACTAACCAAACGCATTACCAATAATACCCCTGTTAATCCATTGTCCGAAAACAGAACAGATTGGCCATCAGAGAATTATGACTAATATTAAATGACAGAAGATCTGTACAATTGCTCATGGACTCAGGCAAGCTTCCATCTGGAACTGGCCGCTAGGCTATTTTCCGAAAGATCGAGAGATTCTCAAGGCTTCATTTTCCCAATCCATTCAGCCACATCGCCCACAAAACTGTTGTTGCCTAAAACCAAATTATCACACAAGGATAGCTTCTGAAATGTGCTTCGAAGCCTTCCACAAAATGAGGAATTAAGGATTTTGATTTCAAAATGACAAAAAGGCCCTTCCGAATCGCATGTGTGTCTAATTCCGGCCATTTTGGCCTGAAAATGAGAAAATGGGCAACGTGGCACAACTTATAAAGTTCGGGTGGGATCGGGTTCTTTTTTTTTTTTGTTGAGGTGGTAATCTACAAAAAAGGGCAAAGTTTAAGTGACTTAACGCTATTTACCCTAAATTTAATTCTGTTTTTTTCGAAATGGGGAAACAAAACATAGAGGTATAAAAGAAAAGCTTCACAACGAAGATCGAAAAAAGGAATTTCTCTAAATTTAATGGGTTTTCGAGAAACTCACAATCCGATCAAAGTCTAACATGAAGCATCTTTCGATATCTTCTCTTGTTAGCTTACAACGACACCTGTCGCGCCTCGAAGTCAGGTCCGAGAACTTCGTATAGGTATAGTGCAAAACCGCAGCATCTTCGGATATGATCTCACTACAAAAGAAAACAAGAATACATATATATATATATATATATATATATATATATATATATATATATATATATATATACACGAGTGTAAAATAGTGATATATACTTGGGAATCTTCATATAATAATGCCATCTGTGAGCACCGTTTGGGCGTAAATGAGCTTGAATACGAGCAGCCGATTTCCCATTTCCATAAGCTATAAAATAGGAGGGGTTACCCTTACACACTTCCTTGTGATAGATGAAATAAGTCTCAGCTGAAAGATGTTGAAGATTCTTCTTGAACATTGTCACCTTAAAAACAACATGAAATTAATTTGATTTTTTTTTCCGATGAGAAGTCAATTTGATCGATCACATTCAAAGAAAGTACCTCGCTGAATGGTTCTTTAATGTCATCTCTCTCTACAGCACTCGCCTGAGGAAACCGTAATCGGTTGTCATTCATTAAACAGGTAAATCATTAGTTACTCTTGTGCAAATAAATAAAAAATAACGACCACGATTATAGTGATAGGTACTAACGTAATTTGGAAAAACCACCATATCAACATCTCCAGGCGTATCTAACAGATATTTTCGGAGCTCCAATAAAATAATTGGATTTCATTAGATTATTTAATCTTATCTTGGCTAATTTTATCTTGCCAACCAAACGGGGCCCTAGCGTATTGGTTAAAATCAATTAAACTGATTAGTTGCAACATATAAACTTAGAGACAAACTGCATTATTTTTACCCAATAACAAAAAAACAGTAAATTGCTCACATCCACACACAAACACAAACACATTTACCTGTTGGCCTGTTTGACCGAAGTGGAAATATTTGACTATACGAAGAAGAATAAGAGTAGAGGTTAAGAAAATCGAGATGAAATGGAGCTACTTACGGGGATCGATTCTAGGACATCAAAAGATCCATGTAATGCAGCTTTGCCCTCCACAAATAGTAAAAAATCTCTAACTCAAATAACCTTGTGATAAAATATCCATGGTAAAGTCTGATCCAGCCCAGCAGAAGTAGTAGAAATAATGCATATCTGAAATAGAGTTTCAATCGACGAATATAAAAAACAGAAATCAAGACAAAATTAATTCAACACGATAAATTAAATGGAATTTCCGTTAGCGGTGCCTCAATCCCCAATCCCCATATTGAAACCGAAGTACATAACAAAACAAAAAGGAAAACTGGAGGCATAGGCTGCAACATGCTGAGCTGTAAAACGGCTAGTATCGACTTTACAAGTTTTAATATAAAATTACAATAAGAACATATATAATAAATACTCCAATAGTGATGGTAAGATTGCAACAAATCGACACGCGATAAAGACTTTTTCAAAGTAAATTCAGCTCACTACCTCTTGTCTTGTTTTACAGATATTTAATTTTGAACTGTAATTCCGAGAATCGAGTATTTCTTATGAACTCAATTCCAATTTCCTATTTTTTTTTTGGTCAATTTCTAATTTCGGTGCTTGATTCATAACAATTACAGCTGAAACGAGAAAAAAAAATTAACGAGATGCATAAAAAGCCCAAAAGAATATGTCACACCCAATTTACTCGTACAAAAACATATGGCATAAATACACACTACACAGAAATTTAGAAATGACCCGAAATTGAACCTCCACTCCCTGTTGTAAGAAATTGAAGAGCTCTTGGTTAATGGTACGAGCAATTGGAGAAGAAATGCGAGCAACAATAGAGAAACGAAGAGGATCAAACTGGGTCTTCGGAGAGCTCCGAATAGACCCGCCATTTTAGAGTGGGTCTATGTTTTTTACATGGAGAAGAGTGTGTCTCTGTGTGCGTGCGTGTGTCTGAGAGAGAGAGAGAGAGAGAGAGAGAGAGAGAGAGGGGAGGGGGAAGGGGGAGAAAGAAAATGGCGCCAATTCGTTCTGCTTACAATTGAAAAAAAGGCTTACTATTGAAAAAAAATGGTACAAATACGGGTAATTGGCATTTTGCACCCTGCAATTATGCTCATTTGGCATTTTGCACCCTTAAATTAAAAGTATGACAGATTGCACCCTGAAATTAAGATTTACTTGGCATAGTACACCTCATTACCTAAAAGTAGTAGAATAAAAGGATATCGGGAGAACTGAAAGGGTAAATTTGTAAATAAATTCACTACCAACATTTTTAATTACAAAAAATATTCATATCCTTCCTCGTTCACAGAAGTAATTAACAATAATTGACCATTTTGCCCATTGAATTATGGTAAACTCATTTTTTCGGAGGCGAATTGTAGCAGAAAAGTGTCTTGGTGTGTAATGTGCCTAGCAAATCTTAATTTGAGGGTACTATCTCCCATATTTTTAATTTAAAGGTGCAAGGTGTCAAATGAGCATAATTGCAAGGTGCAAAATGCCAATTACCCTACAAATACCCTCTAATTACTATAGTTAGGGGTAACTGCATTTTGCACCCTCTAATTAATCTTGTTCTACACTTTGCTCCCTAGAATTGAAAATTTAGCTGATAACATCCTTCAATTAAAATTTGTTTGGCATAATCCACCCAGGTGGCTAAATTTTGCCAGATAAAAAGGTATTTTACTTGAATTAAAAGGGTTAAACGGTCACACTTCTCTTTCATCTCTAAATGAAAAAAATGGGATAATTACATTTTTGGTCCCTCATGTTTGGACCGATTCCACTTTTGGTCCCCCTTGTTTCAAAGTGAACAAAGTTCACCACAATGTTTCATTTTTAAACAGATTTGGTCCACTCCGTCACATGGACGTTAGCAATTAACGGAGGAAGTCACGTGCGCCGCACGTGACCCTGAATTAGGTCTGAAAAACGGGAAAAAAAACCCCAATTGACATTCCCAACAATTTTCACTTTCTTCCCCAATTCTTTAAAAATCAAATGCCCTAATTATCTCCATAATTTCCCCCAAACCAACATATTTGGTGATCATCTTCACCGAAATTCAAAATTCATCTCCATCATGGGAAGCCGATCGACAAATTCAAGTGGAAGCTCACACAATCGAAGCAATATTGGCTCACGAAATGGGTGGTCCCTCCCACTCGAAACTGTTACTTGTCGTTGTGGTTTTGAGCTTTCAACCCTTACTTCATGGTCGGAAAAGAACCCGGGGAGAAAATTCCGGGCATGCCCAAATTATATGGTGAGTTGATTTCCAAAAAAAAAAAAATTGATTTTCTTCTTACATATTTTCTACTTTTCTTTTTGCTCTTTAATTGATTTTTTTTTTCTAGAGCCCATCATGTTGTGGCTATTTTAAGTGGGTGGACGAAGAAGTTTGTCGAAGATGCAAGAACATCATTTCTGGATTGTTGAAAAAACTGGACAAATTGGAAGAGAAAATGAAACTGGAGAAAGAAAAAAAAAATACAAGTTGAGCTTGAACTGTACAAGAAGACACAAAGGAAGATGAAGATGATGGCATATCTTGTTATTTTACTTCTATTTATAACAATCCAACTCATGTGCATGCCCAAATATGAGAAGAAATTTGCAGAACTGGTGTAAAGCTTATGCTTGTTGTTATGTTCTATTTTGGATATTGGATATTTTGCAAAATTTGCCGAAATATTTCGTAATGGATGCTCTTTTGATTATCTTAATACAATGTGTATTAGTAATGAGATTGAGTTTGTGCATAAATTTAACCAGAATTTGTAATGCATTTGTGCAGAAATTAAAAGAACAGAAATAAAGAATTTGATAAACAATTGAAATGTTTAAACAACCATTAAAGCAACAAACATCAATTAACAAAAATCTTTTTCATCACATAAATTCATCAGAAAGCAACACAGTAACACAAACCAACACAACAGTGCACAAAATAATGCAACAGAGTTCAAAGCAACAAACAGTGCACAAAACACATACTTGAAACCAACAAACACTTGTAACAGAAACACAACAAATCTTTATGTTACATAAGTTCAGAAATTGCAAAAACAACCACCAAACAGACAGTTCAAACAAAAAACACAAAAATAACATGAAATTGATCTAAAGACTGGAAGCATCAGATCTAGTCTTTGATGAGGTGCCATCTTCTTTTGTAGATGTCCTTGTAGGATTTGGGGTGGGAGTTGATCTTGTCCTTAGAGCAGACAAAGATCCAGGTGCAGTCCTTGAAGGGGGAGTCTTTGTGAGTGGTGGTCTCATTGAATGAGGAGTAGAGGTTGATGCTCCTTTGTCTTGATTCCCAACTGAAGCTTTTAAATTGGACAATGTGATGTAGTTCACCCCTCCCTTCACCAGAATATTTGTTGCTGAACCTTGATTGATCTATATAAAATATAAAGTTTATTAATACATGAGACTCACAATAAATAATTTAAACTTTAAAAAGTGTAAAAACTTACAGTCACTGAAGTAGTTGCATTGGACATATGTCCTTATTTATTCCAACATTACTTGGTCTTCTGGCCTGCAAAAACAAATACAATATTAGAAGATAAATATGATATAACAATAAATAGATATCAGAAGAATTTTTTTTTATTTAACCTCATGTTTCCCCCTTTTGTTAGGCTGAGGTTGTGTGGTTGATTGAGGTTGTGGTTGAGTTTGAGTGGTTGGTTGAGGGTCATATGGATTGGTTGGAGGTTCCATAACATTCTCCTCAGCTCTACTTTCATGTGTCCCTCCACTCTGTCCACATCTCCTCACATTGTGTCATGTTTGTCCACATCTTCTACATTTATTGGTTCTGCAACTTTTCTTCAATTTTGTCTGACCTGGAGCAGGGGGCTCATCTGGTTCTCTTCTTCTTAATTTTTGTGGTCTGCCCTTCTTCTCTTTGTATATTGGTAGCAATGATGGTTGAAGACTGCATTGAGGCCATAATTCTGCACTGGTGATTGGCTTGATGGACTTCTCATATGCCTTTTTGTATGTCTCAACACTGTAATATTTGTGCACATATCTTTCAGGATCATCCTTTTTGCACCAGATGACACATATGGCATGCTTGCATGGAATTCCATTTAAGTCCCACTTCTTGCAACTGCAAGTCCTCAACTGCATATCCACTGTATGCTGGTCAAATGGCCCCATGATTTGGTAGTGCCAATCATCTGCTCTCATTGGAATACACTCACCAGCATCCTTCATATTTTTCACCAACACATTTCTGATTTTAGGGCAGATTGCAGAATCCCATTTTTCTACCTTATCTCTATTCAATACCATTCTGGTCATCAACAAATTCCTAATGGTCTCAAGCAATGGTATCATTGGTCTTTCCCTAGCATCAAGTATGAAACTGTTAAAACATTCACACATGTTGTTTAACAGTATGTCACATTTGGGATATGCATTGAAGTGTGACCTGGTCCAGTGCTGTGGGGATTTTTTTGCCAACCAAATGTAAGCCCTTTCATCAATCTCCTTTAGCTCCTCCATCCTTCTATTGAACTCCTCCACCCTGGTTGTTTTTGCTGCTGCCCACAAAAGCATGTTTGATAGCTAACCCTCCAAATCCATCTTTCTTCATGTTACTGTGCAGGTGCCTTACACAGAATCTATTATCAGCGTGTGGAAATAATTCCTCAAAGGCTGGTATAAGACTTTTTGTTTATCAGACATAAATGTCCATGTATGCTGATTTTGCTCAATTTCTAAGTCACTGTTCAACAACTTTAAAAACCACAGCCAAGTATCCTTTGTTTCACCCTCAACAATGGCATAAGAGATTGGATAAATGTTGTTGTTTGGATCCAGACCAACTGCAGCTAACAATTGACCCCCATTCTGCCCTTTCAGAAAACAACCATCAACCCCCACAACAGGCCTACATGCAGCTTTAAACCCTTATTTAAGTGCTGAAAAACAAATATAGAGCCTTTGGAACCTTGGACCTTCTTCATCCTCTGTTAACTTCAAAATTACAGTGGCACTGGGGTCTACCCTTTTCAATTCTTCACAGTAATTCCTCATTGATTTGAATTGCTCTTCCACAATACCCTGAATTTCTTTAAGTGCCTGTTGTTTAGCCCTATAGGCTTGTGATCTAGACACATTTGCTTTGAGTGTAGTGCACAATTCAGTTCTGAACTCATTTGTACCCAACTTAGGATTATCTTTGAACTTTTTGACAAATGTTTTACCTATCCAATTTGACTTAAGGCTACTGTTATTGTAATTTCAATAACAGTTCTTATGTTCAGACACATAGCTTCTGATTTGCCAAGTATAATCATTCTGCATTGGTGAAACCTGGACTGCCCACCCACACCCCTCATTTCTACAAGTTGCTCTGAGCCTAACCTTGTCATTCTTCCCAAATCTAACACTCATCCATCTTCTTAAACAGTGAGTTTTAATTGCAAATTTTGCTTCTTTTTTGCTACTAAAAACCATCCCCAAAACCAAATCAGGATTTTTCATATCAGTTTTAGGATTAAATTTAGGGTACTTAATGGAATGTTCTTCATCAGAACCAACATCACTAGCAGCACAATCATCATCACCATCTTCACACAACATTTTAGCATAAACATCATCAGACACATAAGTAGACTTACCCTTACTTGTAGAGGCATTAAATTCAGCTTCAGGGTCAACAAATTCATCAAACAGCTGATCATCTTCTTCAAAGTCATATTCACTGTCATAAAAGTCATCATCCTCTTCATCGTTGTCACTCTCATCTACAAGCTTATGCAATCTTTTCCTTTTGTTTGCATTTACAGGCTCATCAAGGATAACTGATGATGCTATCTGGCTTTGCACAATAGGTATTATGTCACCAGTTTGCAAACCCAATTATTCCATGAATATCTCAACTTCATGGTTATCAGGTAAGTGTTTTCTTATAAATGAAAAATCTGCATCAGTTTTCAAATAATGGCCCACACTCAAACTTTCTCCATATTTATGCCAAAATTTGTAACTTACTGTATCAAAGTAACCTAATTCCCCTGCATATCCCCACAGATCAAGCATCCCCATCCTACCAGCATTTGCAAAATCAAAGTACTATATATTCCCACCTACATAATGCATTTGAGGACTATGCTTCATTACCCCTCCATAATACAATTTAACAGTACACCCTAACTTTTCACCAAGAATTGCTGAAAGCAAACAATTAAAAAAAATTAGTTGAAGTTTACAAATTAAAGTGCATAAGTGATTCAAAATCACACACTTGTTCAGTTTAGTGAACATTTACCATAATTTGGAGTAAATCCTGATGCGTGCAAACTTCTTCGCGACATGGAGCAAATCCGAGATTCGTATAACCTTCTTGATAAAAATGGCGACTTGACCACTCCTCTGTATCGCAGTTAGTGGGAAGATTTTTGGTGAAAGTGATCGATTTTTTGAGAAAAGTGAATACGATTTAGGGTTCTTCGAAAAATTTGGGAATTGAGAAGTCTGATGTTGGGAATGTCAATTGGGTTTTTTTTTTTCCCGTTTTTCAGACCTAATTCAGTGTCACGTGCGGCGCACGTGACTTCCTCCGTTAATTGTTAACGTCCATGTGACGGAGTGGACCAAATCTGTTTAAAAATGAAACATTGTGGTGAACTTTGTTCACTTTGAAACAAGGGGGACCAAAAGTGGAATCGGTCCAAACATGAGGGACGAAAAATGTAATTATCCCGAAAAAAAAACATTCACACTCTTTCATCTTATTTTTTCACTCACAAAATAAAGTAAATAAATAAATAATCCAATTTTTACCAAATTAATTGTTCTCCTTTTTCTCTTTGTATCTAAAATCATCAAGTATTAACAAGAGTAAAGAAGCAGTTTGTCCCTTACTAGGCACTTTACTTCCCTAAGTTCGGGTGAGTTATGTGAATTTTGGGGAAACACTTTATTAGAATAAAGACTAAAGAGGGTCGTAGTTTTGACATGTGAACCCTTCTAAGAAATTAGAAGGGTAATTTAGACATTAGTTATTTCCCGTTAACTTATAACGGGTAGACTGACAGGTGTTATATTGTGAAAACCCCAAGGGGTCCGGTAAAATGTCTAAATTGAAGTGCAACAAGTTGAAACCACAAGGCGGTAAAGTGCAATTTACCCTTTTATATTTTAGGTGACTGAAAATTAGAATTTTCGAACAACGACGATTTCGATTTGAATATTTCTTGGAATTTCGATTTTTTTGTACGAAATTAGAATTAGTTTTTTACTTTGGCAAAAAATATATTTTTCATAAAGTACTGATTTCGATTTGATCCGTTTGGTCTTCACCCCTCCAATAGAGGTCTAAACGAGTCGAGTCAAGCCGAACACATGATTATTCAATCTTATTTGAATTGTTATCGATCTTTTAAAGTTGTGTCTAAGCTTATTTGATAGGCAATTGAGCCGAGATCAAATGAGTTATACACACACACACACACACACACACACACACACACACACACACACACACACACGAGCTAAAGTGAACTTTAATCGAGATGAACACGAATCGATAGTAGCTTGTTTCTTAGTACATATATACATATGTATATATTTTTAATCGGGTTTAAGCCCAACCTCACGGATTATGAACAAAATACTCGTTCGAGTTTGTTTCGTTATGTTAACAAATCAAACTGAAACAAGTTATTTTTTTAATAAACGATCACAAATTGTGTATCAAGTAGTTTAATTCGACTTTCAACCTTATTTATATATCCAATTAATTATTCATTTTGTGTATAACATAAAAAGGCTGTTATTAATTTATTATTTTATGGGTAAAAAATTACAACCACCCCTAATGTATGGTCAAATTACGAAAAAAATCTCTCCTGTTTGGATAATTATATCTATTCCCTCAACTATGAATTTTCTTACATCTCCACCTTTATGGTGTCAAATTCAACATAATCATCTAGATTCCCTTGAATGTTGTCTAGTTTGTACTCGTTTTATACACCACAATTTGATATATACAAGCCAAAAAACACATCTTATGATCATCTAACTTCAAAATGTGGAGCTCGATTGGGATAAAACGGATCCAAAGAATATTCCATATAATCTTAAAGATTCCACTAAATTTGAAACCCCAAGGGTGGACGTGTAAGAGGATTTATAGTTGAGGGGTGGTTGTAATTACCCAAACAGGAGGGGATTTTCGTAATTTGACCATACCTCAGGGGTGGTTGTAATTTACCCTTATATTATTAATATTATTTTATTTTTATGTTATTAATTTATTATATTATATATTAAATATTTTGTCCATACTTATGTATATAGACTATATAAAAAAGGTAAATTATGAGCCTAAGTTGAACTTAGGCTAATAACGAAAAATACCCCCACCTATCCATAAAAACTAAAACTCCTCTGATTAACTGGTGGTTGAGTTTTTTAACAAAAAATGTGTACATTCTATTATACCTTCTGTTAAATAGGTGAAAAATAAAAGAAAATATCCGTGTAAATTCTGTTCCCTGGAATAAAAAAAAATCCGTAAAAAGTCACATAGTAAGGGGTTGTAAGACGAAATAAATCTCAGGGATTTCTTGGTAACTACGAATAGGTGGAGGTGGTTTTTGTAATTTAATATAAGTTTAGGGGGGTTTTCATAATTTACCCAAGAAAAAATGCAGACAACTCTAGAAAGATGAAGCAGCTAGAGGCCAATAATAAATTGACACGTGTCCAGTTCTATCAGCGGTTTACAAATACTGGCTGCACAAGATCATACCCTCCTTATGCTTTATTGCCTTCTTCCGAAAATAAGGAGTATACTTTCATTTAGGCATATACATACACACAATGTATGTGTGAGGAACGCACTTGTTCTATGTGTATCGAGTGAAAATCAGAGGGTTTCGCCATTCTAGGGTTCGCAAGGAGGATTATTAATTTGTAAATTGTATATATATATTTTATATCAGTTAATCTCTTTCTAGGGTTTTTTTTTTTTTCCTTTTCTCGCCGTAGTCATTTTCGCAATTTCACAACAATGGCTGGCAAAAACGTGATCTCCGACGACGAAGGTAAAATTTTCACCCAAATGCAGCGAATAATTTCAAATTTACACTATTTTGTGCTGAAAATCGGGTGTATTTGTGGCAATCTCTTTTCACAGATGAGATTGGAGGTGAAGAAGAAGAGAGAGACGAAGAGCCCTATGGAGACCAAACCGATGAACGCGGGGACGAAGAAGACGAAGAAGAAGATGGTCAGTACAATTTTTGACTGCCCGAAAAATTGCATGTGTAATTTGATTTATTTTGATGTTGATTTTTTATGTGTGTTTATTGTTAAGGGCTTCTAGTATTTTAGGCTTCTTTTTTGTCTTCGCTTTTATGTTTAGGAGAAAATTATCTCCGGAAGAAATGCGATTTGTTTCAGTCTGCGGTGGGAGACAAATTGTGGTATTCTAGTGCATGCGATAAACTTTACCGCATTGAGCTTTATGTTTTTCTGTGTCTGAAAAGGATATGGTTCTCCAACTCTTCTCGAGCTGGTTTAAACATATGACCACCGTGTTTATCAACCCGACACCTTCCTCTTGTCTATTTGGGCTGTATATTTATTTTACTATACAATGGATTTATTTGTTGTCAAGTTTGTGTGTATGTTCTTTTTGTTTCTATGCATACTGGAGTCTTTATGTAGCCCACTGGAGTATTGATGACTTTTCTAATTGTGATAATTCATGCTTAAGATCTATAGCAAAAATGGGTTATGAGTTCTATTGTCTTGGAATATTTTCCTCAAGCAGACAGTTGTACTTTTTATGTACATTGTAGAGAACTTAGTTAATTGCATTTTGGCATATAAAATCACTTGTTTTCATTTCTATTTGTTTTTTTTCTTCTGTGATTGATGGGAACTGCTGGTTTGAGTAGAAGAAGGACAAGATGAATATGAGAAGGATGGTTTTATCGTGGATGAAGAAGAAGACGAGGAGGAAGAAGATAGACTTGATAGTGACGATGAGAAGCAGAAGAAAAAGAAAAGGAAAAAAAGGTTTTTCCTTATATTCTCACTTGTCATGATCTTTTGTTGCTTGGCTTTTTTCATGTTAATAAAACTTCAATTAATGTAGAAAAATATGATACATGTCCTCATAATGATTGATTTTATGAACTATAGAGAGTCAGAGAGGAACTATGTCCTGGACGAGGATGATTATGAACTCCTTCAGGAAAGCAACATCTCTGTTCATCGTCCGAAAGCTGTAAGTTTCTACACTTATCCTGTGTTCTGTCATTTTTGTGGCATTTGCACTTCTTTTAGTTGAGTTTGGCATTTGATTGACCATTGATGTCTGTTGGCCTGTGATATGTATTAGGAAAGCAAGAAGTTTAAGCGACTGAAAAAGGGTCGGGGTGATACAGAAGAAGGGCCTTCTGGACTTTCAGATGATGAGAAGTTTGATGGAAGTGGAAAAGGCGGGCGTACAGATGAGGAGAAGCTTAAGCGCACCTTATTTGATGATGATGGTAAGTTCTGTTGGAATTTTCTTCTCAAGTCACAGGATGTGAAATAGTCGTTTTCTCGTTAATGGTCATGGGTTTTCCTTAAACTAATGTAGGGCAACAGCTCGAGGATATTGCGGAGGAGGATGAACAGTTGGAAGAAGAGGATACATACGTCAACGAAGATGATGACATGGCAGATTTTATTGTTGACGAAGAAGAAGTCGATGAGCATGGAGCTCCTGTGAGGTATATCTTACACATCAATGCCTGAGATATGTAGATCTTGTTTTAGTGTTGTAATGTAAATATGCATCGATGTTTCTGTATCCAGGAGGAAGAAACCTAAGAAGAGCAGGCAACGACCAGGAATTTCTTCATCTGCACTTCAGGAGGCACACGAAATATTTGGTGATGTTGAAGACCTCTTGAGGCTACGCAAGTTGGAAGTTAGGGACAAGTTTGATGAAACTCATGAAGGGAACCTTGAAGATCAGTTTGATCCTAGCATACTTTCTGAGAAGTATATGACGGAAAAGGATAACGAGATTCGGAAATTAGATGTTCCTGAAAGAATGCAGGTTTGTCGTGCATCTTGTTGAAATTTTTGTCATCTTCAATACATAGGTTGTAATTGTTTATTTATTGTTTACCCTTTGTTTTAGACATCGCAGGAAAGTTCTAGCCACCTCCTGACGGATGAGATTAGTATCAAAATGGAGACGGAGTGGATATACAACCAGCTCGTAACTGGTACAGTACCTTGGTTTAACAAGAGCAGTGCCATGACCGAAGAAGGAGATGATGAAATGAAGCACCACATAGCAAGATTTCTTGACTTAATGCATGTTCAGAAGTTAGATGTATGTTTTTGTTTCTCATAAATTGGTTCTCTATGTCATGATGTGTAAAGGAACTTCCCTATTTGATATTAAACTGTTATCTATGTCCCAGGTTCCATTCATTGCTATGTACCGGAAAGAGGAGATCTTGAGCCTATTAAAGAATCCAAATGAGCCTGAAGCTGACGATCCTAACCAGAAGCCTACGCTTAAGTGGCACAAGGTGGTCTTTTTAAATTGAATTCTGCGTGCGTTTAACTATATTCGGAATTTTGTTTTTTACACTATTTTCCATTCGTTTTTCAGTGGTATATTATTTCTAGTCAACTGAGCATTCCTTGCTGCATTACCATATAACTAAATTTTAGCTTAAAATTGTACTTCCATCCTAACCAGAAACCCAAGCTTAAGTGGCAGAAGGTGGTCTTTTGAATTGGATTCTGCTTTATGTGCAACTATGTTGCGAACTTTGTTTTTACAGTTCTTCCATCGGTGTTTCTGTGGTAGTAAAATCTTCCAGTCAAATGATTTTTTTTCTTCTATTGTGTAAAAGTTGTTTAACTGAGTTGCTTGTTTGCTGTGAAGAACTTGTGAAGGTAGAGATTTCCTTCTTATGGTACCATATAGCTAAATGTTTAGCTTAAAGTAGTCTAACTTAGGAAAAGTTTGATTTGAAAACCTTATATTGACTTATCTGGCTCAAGGTGACTGAGGAGAATCCATATTGAAAGGAGGGTTGTTTTGCAGGTGCTTTGGACAATCCAGGACTTGGATCAGAAGTGGCTTCTTCTTCAGAAAAGAAAGAGTGCACTCCAGTCATACTATAAGCAGTTCAAAGAAGAGTCTGAGAAAGTAAATGACTGGGAGACACACCGCAGTTTAAATCAACAGCTATTTCAATCTATCATTAAGTCGCTCAAAGCTGCTGATTCAGAACGAGAAGTTGATGATGTTGAATTGAAATTTAATTTGCACTGCCCCCCGGGCGAAGTTGTTCTAGGCGGAGGGCAGTATAAGAGGCCAAAGAGGAAATCTCATTACAGCATTTGCAGTAAAGCTGGATTAGGAGAGGTTGCAAGCAAATTTGGCTACAGCTCCGAACAATTTGGGTTGCAGATTTCTCTAGAGAAAATGGTAGATTTAATTTACTTTAGTTTCTAACTGGCCTTGTTATAAGATTTAGATTAACCGAGTTGGAGTTGTGTTTTTCGCAGAGGATGGATGAATTGGAGGATGCGAAGGAAACACCAGAGGAAATGGCTTCCAATTTCACTTGTGCAATGTTCGAGACACCTGAAGCTGTGTTGAACGGTGCGAGGCACATGGTATGTGAAAGTTACTGACTCATTCTTGTACTTTGGATATTTTAATATGGTGTTCAATTGTACTGGCTAACTTTATAAAATCAATAATAAATCCAGGCATCAGTTGAGATCAGTTGTGAACCATGTGTTCGGAAGCATGTCCGAAGTATCTTTATGGATAATGCCGTGGTGTCAACTAGTCCCACACCTGATGGAAACACAGCTATTGATTCTTTTCACCAGTTTGCTGGAGTGAAGTGGTTGCGGGAAAAACCACTTTCCAGATTTGAGGACGCACAATGGCTTCTAATCCAGAAAGCAGAAGAGGAGAAGCTCTTGCAGGTTACAATCAAGCTGCCGGAAGTAGTCCTTGATAAGTTAATAAACGATTCGAAAGATTATTATTTGAGTGACGGTGTTAGTAAATCCGCTCAATTGTGGAACGAGCAGAGAACTCTGATACTTCGTGATGCATTCGACAAATTCCTTCTGCCTTCAATGACAAAGGAAGCGAGATCATTGTTGAATAGTAGGGCAAAATCGTGGTTACTCTTGGATTACGGAAAGCTGTTGTGGGATAAAGTGTCTGTTGCACCATACCAGAGGAAAGAAACTGATGTCAGTTCAGATGAAGAAACTGCACCCAGGGTTATGGCTTGCTGTTGGGGCCCTGGCAAGCCAGCTACTACTTTCGTAATGTTGGATTCATCTGGAGAAGTATTAGATGTACTTCATGCTGGTTCGCTCAGTCTTCGTGGTCAAAGTGTTGATGAACAGCAACGGAAGAAAAATGATCAGCAGCGAGTGCAAAAATTTATGATGGACCACCAGCCACATATCGTCGTTCTAGGAGCAGCTAATTTGTCTTGTACGCGGCTGAAGGAGGATATTTACGAGGTATTAATAAATAAATAAAATCTCTTTTACATATTTCTTGAACTACTATGTCTTCTTGCACTGTAAGCATGAAATTTTATGTGACTTTTTGTTCTTCTATCCACATCCTTCATCAGATCATCTTCAAGATGGTGGAAGATAATCCTAGAGATGTTGGCCATGAGATGGATAACTTGAATATTGTCTATGGTGATGAATCTCTCCCACATCTATATGAAAATTCTCGCATATCAGTTGATCAACTTCCTTCTCAAGAAGGTATGTCCTGTATTCATCTATTCTATATTTTCTGCTATCCATAATTCCCTGTATGCTATTTTTTTTCCACGAAATGTATTTAGATATATTTTATGCAATATAACTGTGGTGATTTATTTTAGGGATAATTAGGCGTGCTGTGGCCCTTGGACGATATCTTCAGAATCCACTATCCATGGTTGCCACATTGTGTGGACCAGGAAGGGAGATATTATCTTGGAAACTTAATCCTTTGGAGAACTTTCTCACTCCCGATGAAAAGTATGGGATGGTTGAACAAGTTATGGTGGATGTAACGAACCAAGTAGGTCTTGATCTTAATTTGGCTTCCAGTCATGAATGGTTGTTCGCACCTCTCCAGTTTATCTCTGGGCTTGGACCAAGGAAAGCAGCTTTTTTACAAAGGTCTCTAGTAAGAATAGGAACCATTTTCACTAGGAAAGACTTGTTAACATCCCATGGTCTAGGTAAAAAGGTGTTTATCAATGCTGTTGGATTCTTGCGAGTCCGACGGAGCGGATTGACTTCAAGTAGTAGTCAATTTATTGATTTGCTAGACGACACACGAATACATCCAGAATCGTACAGCCTTGCAAAAGATTTGGCTAAGGATATTTACTGGGAGGATGGAAATGATGATGCAAATGACGACGAGGATGTGCTGGAAATGGCTATTGAGCATGTCAGAGAGAAGCCTCACTTATTAAAAGCTGTGGATGTTCGTGAATATGCTGGGCAGAAAAACCGCCTGAACAAAAAGGAAACCCTTAATGATATAAGATTGGAGTTGATGGAAGGCTTTCAGGATAGGCGGAGACCATACATTGAACCAAGTCAAGACGATGAATTTTACATGATTTCAGGAGAGACTGAAGAAGCAGTTTCCGATGGAAGAATTGTGCAAGCAACAGTACGCAGGGTGCAACCTCAGAGAGCGATTTGTGTCCTTGAATCTGGATTGACTGGCATGCTTAGTAAGGAAGATTACACAGATGATTGGAGGGATATCAATGAATTGACTGATAAGCTGCGTGAAGGTGATACTTTGACTTGCAAAATCAAATCGATTCAGAAGAATCGCTATCAGGTGTTTTTGACCTGTAGAGAAAGTGAAATGAGGAACAACCGTTCCCAGAACTACCGGAGTATAGATCCTTACTATCATGAAGAACGGAGCGCCTTACCCACTGCACAAGAAAAAGCTAGGAAAGAGAAGGAGCTAGCAAAGAAGCATTTTAAGCCGAGGATGATTGTTCACCCTCGCTTCCGGAATTTTACAGTTGATGAAGCAATAGAGGTTTGTTCTCATCTTTTACTCGGTTCTATTGTCATTCACTTGTGAGGTCTGCATGTTTTTGAATGTTGATATTTGATTGGATGCATGATTGTTTTTTCCATAGGCTGGAGAAAGTTGATTATGCCCTGAATTATGCTATACACTAAATCACACTTCTATTGTTGTTTGAAGACCTCCGCATGTCACTTATATTTTCTTATTCGATGCTTCTTTTCATCTGGAAAACTAAGCAGTGGATCCCATCTGGACCTCGATACTTTTTTTTGCAAAAGATATATAATTCGAATTTAGGTTATTCATGCTCGTTCTTTTTTTTTTTTGTTTGTTTACAGTTTTTGTCGGACAAGGATCCTGGTGAAAGTGTCATCCGACCGAGTTCTCGTGGACCTTCATTTTTGACATTGACATTGAAAGTTTATGATGGTGTATATGCTAACAAGGACATAGTTGAAGGTGGGAAAGAACACAAGGACATCACAAGCTTGCTTCGAATAGGGAAAACACTGAAAATTGGAGAGGATACATTTGAAGACCTTGATGAGGTAATTGGATAGATGCATATAGCTTTTAATTTGGTGAACCGACTCTTTGTTGTTTAGACATTTAACTCTGGATGGCTTTGAACTTGCAAAAAGTTATTAATTTGGTAAACCGACTCTTCATTGTTGACTCTTACAAAAGGCAGGAAAATGAAAAAAATAAAAAAGCTTTGATTTCCTGCATATCTTGTTCTATCTCAAAATGTGCGACTGTTCTTGTTTGAGATAATTATGTGTCCATGTTTCTGATGTGGTGTCTTGCTCTCGATAAGCCAATTATATATTCATACCGCAATTGAATCTTGAAAATAGAATTATTGTCGTCTCTTTAAATATACTGTTACATCAGTGTGTAAATTTTGATCTCATCTAAAAAAAAAGGAAGAATTGTTTCCCATTGCCTGATGAGAATCTAAACCATCCCATTTTCCGTATTCAGGTAATGGATCGTTATATAGATCCACTGGTAACTCATTTGAAGGGAATGCTTAATTACCGCAAGTTCAGGAAGGGTTCAAAGACTGAAGTTGATGAGCTTCTCAAGATTGAAAAAGCTGAGAATCCGATGAGAATCGTGTACTGCTTTGGAATATGTCACGAACATCCTGGAACATTTATCCTGACTTACATACGAAGCTCTAATCCACATCACGAGTACATAGGTCTGTACCCAAAGGGATTGAAGTTCCGAAAACGAATGTTTGAGGATATAGACCGCCTTGTGGCTTATTTTCAGAGGCATATTGATGATCCATTCGATTCTGCACCGTCGATTCGTTCAGTTGCTGCTATGGTGCCAATGAGGAGTCCTGCACCTGGTGGCGGTGGCTGGGGTGGTTCATCCAACGACAGAGATAGGAGTTCTGGTCCTAGAGCAGGTGCTTGCTTGCCTTTTTTTTTTTTTTTTTTTTTTCTTTTTTCTTGGTACTGTAACAGTTTAATTTTTCTTTTCTAATTAGAGAACTCGACTTGTTTAGAATATCCGATTAAGAAGCTGACATCTGAGCTTATACAAATGTATTCTTGATTGGATAGTGATTTCAGTTTTAGTTGAACTATGAGTCTAATATGGTGCTTGTTACAGGGAGAGGTGACTACAGAAACGATGATGGCAACTCTGGTGGTAGGGGGCGTGGACGTGGGCGTGGAAGAGGACGGGGGGACAGGCAGGACTCGGAACGCGGTTCGCAAAAGTGGGGCCAAAAAGATGACGATAATGGAGGAGGATGGGGGAGCTTTCCTGGAGCTAAAGTTCAGAATTCACCGGGTAGGGACATATTCCCCGGTAATTGGAGTGGTGATGGTAATGGCAACGGTACTAATGGTGGCGGTGGCGGTGGCGGTGGCAGCAGTGGTTGGGGTAAGTGGGGGGGACAGGTGGACGGTGGTGATGCTTCTGATAAAGTTGCCGATGCTGGAAATTCAGATTGGGGTGGTGGAGGTGGTGGCGGCGCTAGCAAGAGGGGGGGTGGCGGCGGTAGTGGTGGTGGTGGTGGTGGCGGCAGTGGCAGTGGTTGGGGTAAGTGGGGGGCAGAGGTGGACGGTGGTAATGCTTCTGATAAAGGTGTGGATGCTGGAAATTCAGGTTGGGGTGGCGGTGGTGGTGGTGGTAGCAAGAAGGCTGATGATGGCGGGGGTGGTGGAGGTTGGTGATTTGTAACTTTTGTTGGAAACTGAATGCTCTACTAAATCACATATTTCCGTGTATCGAACCCTGATTTCGAATTTATACTATATCAGTACGGTGCTATGAATGAATATTTTATCGTAACCTGTTTTTGGTGTCGATAATACTGATTAAGGCTAACGAGGCTGTTTAAGTTATTTTGTTGAAGTTAATTTGGGACCATGATTATTGTGTTTCATTTTTTTCGAGGGAGGTTTGTTTTTATGCTCGCTCACATATGATATGATAATTGTATATTCACTAGTTAGTATACAATTATATTAATGAATGATACTAAATAAGCCAAAATCTAATATGAGTAGGAAAACACTATCTTTTTAGCTGATCTGAAATGCGACTATATTGTGCAAATACACCATATTGATCAATTTCAAATTAAAACTACGGCAAATTGCGGCTATCCCCTGAGATAGGGTACGGTTAAATTATCATTACAAATACCTCAAAAGGTAATGTCAAATTATGAAACTCTCTTTGTTTGGGTAATTACAATCAACTCCTTCAATTATCGATTTTCTTACGTAAACACTCTTCATTAGTAGGAGTTTTTTTTTTTTTTTTTTTTTTTTTTTTTTTCTCTCGGTAGTTTGGCATTTACCTTAAGGGTTGATGGTAATTTGCCCTAAAACTAATCATGTTTTCATATTAAGATAGTACGTACTACGTAGCACAAATGCACAATTAAATTGAATATATTTTTAATTTTCTGAATCATGATAGAGTAATGATAAACAATTTATGGGATAAAAATATTGAGACCAAAAAAGTGAAACATGTCGTGCTAAACAATGCATATTCAATAGGATTTAAATATAACGTGATTGAAAAGATAAATATTCATTATCTCTACTTAGCTCTCCATTTATTTCAACGTAAGTGCGAAAAATCGGATATACTGAATCGAAATTAGTACTTTCAATGTTCAAAAGGCCAATACGCACTGGTTATCTCGACGCTGAGGAACCGAACTCATTTCGACCCTTTCATCACGGTTAGCATTATTCGAACCGTACGAACAAAAAAACTGCCGTAAGAAAGACCAACGCCTCCAAAATTTTATATATACCAAAATTATCTCAATTCATTGAAACCCAATTCAACTCCAATTTCATGATTTACACCCCAATTTAGCCCAATTTCATCAATTAACCAATTTTAACCCTAATTTCAATTTTGACCCCAATTTTAACCCTAATTCTTATCAATTCCACCCATTATGCTCTAACTTCTTAAATATTACACATTGACCCCGGATTTAAACAAATATATCACATTAACCCCCAAAACTTTTTTTTTTTTTCAGAAAATAAATTTTTTTTCTGAAATATTTTTTTTCGGCCAGATTCTGGCGTTGACCGTCGGAGACTGCCGGTCTCCGGCGTTGACTTTTTTTTTTTTTTTTTTTAAATAATTTTGTTTTTTCTTAAAAAAATATTTTAATTAATTTTACTGTCTTGGCTGCTAAATTACTGTCTCCGACAACTATTTAACTGTCGGAGACAGTAATTTAACTGTTAATTGACTGTTTTTTTTTTTTTCTTCAAAAATATTTTAATTAATATTACTGTATTCGTTGCTAAATTACTGTCTCCAGCAGTTATTTAACTGTCGGAGACAGTAATTTAACTGTTAATTGACTTTTTTTATTCTTAAAAAAAATATTTTTAATTAATATTACTGTATTCGTTGCTAAATTTCTGTCTCCAGCAGTTATTTAACTGTCAGAGACAGTAATTTAACTGTTAATTGACTTTTTTATTCTTAAAAAAAATATTTTTAATTAATATTATTGTATTCGTTGCTAAATTACTGTCTCCAGCAGATATTTAACTGTCGGAGACAGTAATATAACTGTTAATTGACTTTTTTATTCTTAAAAAAATCTTTTTAATTAATATTACTGTATTCGTTGCTAAATTACTGTCTCCAGCAGTTATTTAACTGTCGAAGACAGTAATTTAACAGTTAATTGATTTTTTTTTTTTTTTTCCTTACAAAAAAATTTATTTTAATTACTTTTACTGTCTTGGATGTTAAATTATTGTCTCCAACAGTAATTTAACTGTCTTAGACAATAATATTAATAATATTACTGTTCGGAAAAATAATATTCATAATATTACTGTCCCAAACAGTAATATTACTGTCTGAGACAGTAATTTAGTAGTCAAGACAGTAATATTAATTAAAATATTTTTTTTCTAAGAAAAAACAATTCAAAAAAAAAAAAAAAAAGTCAACGCTGGAGACCGGCGGTCAACGGTGGTTGACCGGCCGGAAAAAAAATTTAGGAAAAAAAAAATTTCAAAAAAAAAAAAAAAGAAAAAGTCAACGCCGGAGACCGGCGGTCAACGCCGGAATCTGGCCGGAAAAAAAACATTTCAGAAAAAAAATTATTTTCTGAAAAAAAAAAGTTTTGGGGGTTAATGTGAGATATTTGTTTAAATCCGGGGTCAATGTGTAATATTAAGGAAGTTAGAGCATAATGGGTGGAATTGTTAAGAATTATATTATTGAGGGTATTTTAGACTAAAGACATGGGGATGGGCTTAATTGAGAGACTGTTTTTTTTGTGGACTAAAATGCATTTAAGTCCATGTGATGGCCATTTTTGCCATTTGTCCTAACTTTTAATAGTAAAATTGGATCGAAAATTGAAATATCATATCTAATCCAGTTCCAATCCATAAAATTTTAAAAATCAGCAATTTTTTTTGTCTAAATAAAAAATAGGGTAAATTACAACAACCCATGAGGTATGGTCAATTTACGAAAAAAACCATCTTGTTTCGATAATTACATCTACCCCCTCATCTTGTTTTAGAGAATAAGTTGCTTCAAAACGTAGAGTTCGAATGTGATAAAACGGGTACAAAGGTGATAATATTCCATATAATCTCGAAGACTCCACTAAATTTGAAATCGCAAGGGTGGACGTGTAAGAAGATTTATAGTTGAGTGAGTGGTTGTAATTACCCAAACAAGAAGGAGGTTTTCGTAATCTGACAATACCTCAGGAGTGGTTGTAATTTATCCTAAAAAATATTATTCTAAAAAAAATAAAAATAAAATAATAATAATAATCGACCAACCTATTCCAATCTCAAGTCAAACGGGTCAACAAATCCCAACACTAGTAGTATTAGTATTAGGACTTTAAAAAGAACGTAGGAGTCTTGCGTACGTACGTCTCTATTGTTATATATATTAGTGTTTCAAAACCTACTTTCATATTATTTACTTATTAGGGTTTTAAAAGCTTCTCTCTCTCTTCTTCTCTTTCTCCTCCAAGATTCAACCATGTCTGAAACAGGAAAAACCCTCGTCGACCAACAGGAAAAGTTTTATGTAAGTAATCTCTCTCTCTCTCTCTCTCTCTCTCTCTCTCTCTCTCTCTCTCTCTCTCTCTCTCTCTCTCTCTCTCTCTCTCTCTCTCTCTCTCTCTCTCTCTCTCTCTCTCACACACACACACACACATGTATATTTTGTGAGGAACATTTTTTTTCGTTACGTATTACTTTGAATTTTTTTAATTTTTTATCTTTTATTGTACTCTATGATTATTGATGATGGTTTTACTGATTTTACTGAATGTGAGTTTGTAATTTAAATACACCGTCACGAGGTTTTCGAGACTATCTAAATGAATTCCAAATTCAATATCAAACTTGTCCTTGTCGACAAATTTTTACGTCTATGTTACGACTGTTTTTATTTGTAAATTTAAAGAATCCAATGGCATTAAATTTATCTTGGGACTACCAAAAAAAAAATTAAAAATCGGTGTACGGTTAAATGGTGATTTGATGAGTTCTGTTGTTTGCATGCAGGAGGAGCCCGTGTACGCTTATGGTGTCAAGGATGTTGATGAAGATGGGAATATCTTCTCAGATGAAGAAGGTATAACTACCACCCGATTTAGTAGCTTGTATTTATAATCAAACTATTTAACCGATTTAGTAGCTTGTATTTATAATCAAACTATTTAACCGATCTTTCTTTGAGTTCCGAAAATGATTATGATTTTTTTTTCCAAGTGTGCAAAATCGAAATTAGTTTGTGTTTCTTTTTTTTTTTTTCTTTTTTTTTTTTATATGTTTTAGTTTAGCAATCATCAAATTGGATCTGATTAGTGTTGCTTTCTTTAACTCACTCAAGCCTTTCGATTTAGGAGGTTGTATATCACGAACTCTCTGCGGGATATACAGCTCGAAAACGTTGTCGATAATGTAAATACGTGATATGGACTATATATATATATATATGTATATGTTCGGTAGTTTCTTTAGCATGCATGTTTGTAGTGAAGTAAATAGTGTAAATCATAAAAAAAACACTCGGCTCTCTGAAGTAACTAAGTCGTATAAATCATATAATATCGTTTGGCAGTGTCTGAAGATGGCGAATCGATCCAAACTCGAATCGAGCAGATATCAATGCTTAAAATGGAGTCCATGTCAGGTGGGCAGCCGAGACTCGAAGAAATGATCCGTGTCAGACAACTCACGGATCTCCTGAATCTTGAAATGGCAATGCACAATCTTGATATGAAGCCCATGCCATGTGTCAGCCAAGTCACCATCAAGAGAATCAAAGATGTACGTTATTTTTTCGTTCCACTCCGTTTTTCACCACAAATTAATCCCTCACTCATTTGTTCCTTTTTTTTTTTTTCTTTTCTATTCTTCCAACACGGGCATTTTTTTTTCTTTCTCTCAGACGAAGGTTGTCATATCGAATCCAACTGTTTACAAGGTCCCGAATTCAGACACGTACGTTATCTTAGGGAATGATGCACAAATCGAAAATTTGAGTTCGCTGTTGCAGCAGCCTATGGTTCGTCGTAATGCGAGTAATGATGTGACGGAGAGTGAGTCTGAGTCAGACGAGAGCGGGTCAGACGAAGATGACGTGGACGAGAGCGAGTCAGATGATGTGGACGAGAGCGGTTCAGAAGAAGATGACGTGGACGAGAGCGGGTCAGAAGAAGAAGATGACGTGGACGAGAGTTGGTACGAGAACCTGAGTTGGTCGGAACAAGCGGATATAAAGATGGTTACGAATCTCACTGGGGTTTCGAAACGTAAAGCTTCTAAAGCTCTCAAGGAATTCGATGGAGATATTGTGACTGCTATTATGGAGCTCGACTCGAATTAGTTTTTTTTTTTACTTCCGAAAAAAGTTAATATATTTTTCTTTTTACTCGACTCGATTTATCCGAACAAAGGCATTAAACACAGTAACCAACTCTTTTTTTTCCTTATATACACACACTTTCATCAAGGCTTACCCTGTACAACCATTTGTCTCTCTTAAGTACAATTACGGAAATACGGTGCACGAACCGAAAAACCGTAAACGGCAATAAACATAAATAGTTCACGAACGACACTCACAAAGATAAAGGCTTGATAATTCGCCTGCAAAAAAAACACAGTGTTTTTTTCTTTATTTGTTCACATAGAATGACCAATAAAATCTAAGAACCATCCGAGAAAATCGAGCGAGAGCTTACTAATATTCGAAAGGCCAATATGAGTGTTCATCGAACTGGTTATCTCGATGCTGAGGAACCCAACTCATTTCGACCATTTCATCACGGTTAGCATTATTCGAACCGGACGAACAAAAAAACTGCCGTAAGAAAGACCAACGCCTCCTCCTATGATCCCGTTTGCCAGCTGTCGATCCCTGATTGGTCGGCAGCTCTTGCCTGCAAACGGGGCAAAAGCTTCTCTGTTCCAACCAAGGCACGATACAATCCGAGTGGTACAAATGCCCGCATGGCAGTTTTCTCACTCTAGATCCCAACTCGAATCTCTCTTTACACACAGCGCATGTGGAATCTGCACGCACGTGTTTTTTCGAAATCTTCGTCATAGGCAAGTTTTCGATTAAAGATCTCGAAGCTGGTGGAGGAACATTATTTTGATGATTGTCGACTTGTTCGAGAAATTCTTCGACGCCCGGTCCGATGAAATAGTCGCGGGCCCCGTTTTCTCGTCGGAACCGAGGTTTTCGTTGAGGAACTCGAAAAGTCCGTTTATGCGTCCGCCGCATTTGCTTGGTTAGAGCAACTCCAATGATATATATTATAATGGTGTTTTCAAATTTATATTTGAGATGATACTTTAATTTTCATTTAAAGCTCATCTACTCTAATTATGGTTATCAAATAAAAAATTTCCGATAATTTTATTTGTAATTGGCAGATGTCAATTTGCGAACGGATAATTACGTAGTTATTTTTTTAATAGCTCAATTTGCATGAAGTATTTTTCAAAGAGATAAATATCAAAATACTACTAATTCATTTTGAATTGGAATTAGCATTTTCCAAAATTAATATTTCGTATTGAAAGTAAAAAATTAATTTCATGAATCCCTCCTTTAAAAAAATGGAGAAAAATAAATTGGAATTTGTAACATGGAATGAAAACATTAGTTCCAAACAAAAAAGGAATCGGATGCCGTGACAATTAGAAATTTATGGGATTGGGATTTATGAGAAGAAGCTAAATATTTTTTGAATTAATTTTAGGGACTCTTCGATATACCCCTCAATACTTCTTTTAATAGAGAAAAACTCAAACTATTTTGCACCATTTGAAAAAACTCACTCCAAATTTTAGCCACTCATTTTTCCATTTATGTCCCTCCACCTTATATATTTCCATGACCCAGCTGTGTCTCTCTCTTGTTTTTTTTATATTATTATTAATTTATTTTTTAATTTTTTAATTTTTAATTTTTTTTATTATTAATTTTATATTTTTTTCGTTTTTTAACTTTTTTTTCTCAATTAGGTATGTTAATCGACTATGGAGCATATTAAATCGACTATGATGAACTATAGTCGATTAAGGAACCGGCTACTAAAAATAACAAATCAAAACTACAAAAATGCACACTCAACTATATTTTACAAAAACAAACAATATATAAACATTATAATTGATTTATACAATTGGAATCGATAAACAAAAAATTCAAAAATAATTAAAAAAAATTGGAATCGATGAACCTTAATCAACTACCAGAGCATAGTCGATTAGCTTAATCAACTATGAACATGTACATAATCGATTAAGGTATCAGCCTGCACGAAATTCTCTACAGGCACCGTCATCCGCTCAATCCACAAAAAAACCCTAAATCTGCCTGCCCATCGAACGTCACAACACACCATCACCACCTTACTTTGACGTTATGACGGTTTTTTTATTACAAATAAATAAATAAAATCACAACTCGCACCACCAGCCAAAGCAGAACCACCACCCATCAAAATCCGATCCCGGCAACAAAACGACAATCTTACCTCTTTTCACCTCCAATGTAGCAATCCTGGCATTCGAATTCAGAATCGCTATCAAAATCATTTATAATGTTTGATGGGTGCTTCCTCTTCTTTCTTTCTCCATCTTCTGGCGGCGGCGGTGGAGAAGATTGCCGGAGAAAACAGAGAAAAAAAAAAAACAAAGAAGAAGAAAAAAGAGAGAAGGGGATAACTACAGTTTTGGTTCCCCAAGTTTGCACGTTTTCACTTTTGGTCCTCCATTTACCATGATCAACAAAATACACACTAATGTTGTCACAATTTAACACATTTACTCCATTCGTCTGTTTGACCGTTAAAAAGTAATGGTTAACTGTTGAATTAGGGCTGACTTTAGGATTTTTCATTGAGAAAATTGCACTCAGACCCCTGCATTCTTTTAAAATATTCTAAAAATCCCTAAAATATTATTCAACCCTAATTTAACCCCAATTACATCATTTAATCAATTTTGACAAACGACCCCGACTTTTACCACCATCACCATTGACCGTTGACCGCCGTTGATTTTTCTTTTTTTACTTTTTCTTTCGGTATTGATTTTTTTTTTAATACTGTTTTTATGTTGTTCACCGTCATTGTATTCTCGTTTAACAATGTTGACTTTTTTTTTATTTTTTGTTGATTGTTTTTGAACTTTTTCCTGTGACTTTTTTTTCTTTCGATCAACACAATATTATTACTGTATAACACAAAAATAATACTATATTAATATCCAGGATCGTAATATTAAAATTATAAACTTCTAACAAAGTTTGTATCTAAAATTCT
This sequence comes from Erythranthe guttata, assembly GCF_056151865.1. Lineage (NCBI taxonomy): Eukaryota > Viridiplantae > Streptophyta > Magnoliopsida > Lamiales > Phrymaceae > Erythranthe > Erythranthe guttata. The sequence continues at coordinate 18,564,082 of NC_142542.1, forward strand.
AGGGCCTAAATACAATTTTAAAAAATATTCTAAAATCCTTAATTTCTTCCCCTCAATTTTTTTTTTCGTGGAACCGCCGGTGCATCTCAAATTTCTTCCAAAAAAAATATGAAGAAGATAAATTAGGCAAGTGCATAGCAATTTGGAAATGAGATACCACTCTAGTACAACGGTTTTTGGGGCTAACACCAGCCGTTAATTTTTATCTTTTTTTTTTCTTAAACTTTTGCCGACATTGAGTGACATTGACTTTTTTGTTTTTTCTTTTATTTTGATTTCTTTTATGATATTATTTTCTCGTCGGTTATCATCTTTAATTTTTTTTTAAATGATATTTTTCCACTACTCAACAATTTAAATAACAATCAAGAGAAAAAAATGTCAACATTGTTAACCCGACATTCAACATTAGTCAACAACGGTAAAAAAAAATCAATCGAAAAAAGAGTCAACCGAGTTAAAAAGAAAGTCAACGTTAGATTACCCGATTTTGAAAATCGGGGTCATTGGTTAAAATTGGTTGATTGATGAAATAGGGGTTAAAATATGGTTGGATAAAATTTTAGGGGTTTTTAGAATATTTTGAAACAATGCATGGGTCTTATTGTAATTTCTCAAAGAACCAAATTCAACCATAATTCAACCATTGACCGTTACTTCTTAAAGGTCAAACAGACGGAGGGACTAAATGTGTTAAAATGTGACAACATTAGTGTGTGTTGTTGATGACGGTAAATGGGAGACCAAAAGTGAAAAACGTGCAAACTTAGCGAACCAAAACTGTAATTATCCCGAGAAGAAGAGAAAAGCTGGAACGTTGAAAACGGCGGATGAAAAATTAAAAATGAGATTAGGGTTTTGAAAGAGTATAATAGACAATTAAGGGTAGTTTTGGAATTATGAAAATATCACATGGGTGGACATTAGCTAAGGGGATTTTCTCTAATTATTTTTGGGAGGGGTGTTTCCTTAATTATATTTCATAGGTGGGGCGTTTTTTCTAATTTTCCCTAATTTGTAATAGTAAAATTGGATTGAAAATTGAAATATCATATCTAATACAGTTCCAATCCATAATTTTTTTAAAAATCGGCAATAAGATGTTTTAGAGCTTATAAGCTCTCCCAAAGTGTTTGGTAAATTTTAAAAGAAAATCTTATTTTTTTTAAAAATAAGCTGTTGGACAGCAAATAAGATCTTTTTAAAAAAATACATTTATCCCACTTTTTTTAGTAAAAATAGAAAATAAGCTCATTATTCAAACACTCTAAAAATTAATCATAAAAATAAGATATAATAACTTATCAGCTCTAAAAACATCTTATCAGACGTAAGAACTTATCAGATGTTTAAAATAAACTTAGCAAAACACCTTATAAAAATATTGTTCCAAAGAAAAAATATAATAATAATATTCCAATCCCAAGTCAAACGGGTCAACAAACCCAAAGACTATTAGTATTAGTATTAGGAGTTAGGACTACGAGTCCTATGTACGTACGTCTCTATTGTTATATATATATTAGTGTTTCAAAACCTACTTTCATCTTATTTATTTATTAGGTTTTAAAAGCTTCTCTCTCTCTTCTTCGCTTTCTCCTCCAAGATTCAACCATGTCTGAAACAGGAAAAACCCTCGTCGACCAACAGGAAAAGTTTTATGTAAATAATCTCTCTCTCTCTCTCTCTCTCTCTCTCTCTCTCTCCCTCTCTCTCACACACACACACACATGTATATTTTGTGAGGAATTGCGGTACTATGAATTATGAGATACTTTTTTTTTCGTTAGGTATTACTTTGAATTTTTATTTTTTTTAATATGCAATTCTACTCTATGATTATTGATGACGGTTTTACTGATTTTAATGAATGTGAGTTTGTAATTTTAAATACACCGTGACGAGGTTTTCGAAACTATCTAAATGAATCCAAATTCAATTTCAAATTTTTGTCCTTGTCGACAAATTTTTACGTCTATGTTACGACTGTTTTTATTTGTAAATTTAAAGAATCCAATGGTATTAATTTTATCTTGGGACTACCAAAAAAAAAAATTAAAAATCGGTGTACGGTTAAATGGTGATTTGATGAGTTTTGTTGTTTTCATGCAGGAGGAGCCCGTGTACGCTTATGGTGTCGAGGATGGTGATGAAGATGAAAAAATTGTCTTAGATGAAGAAGGTATAACTACCACCCGATTTAGGACCTTGTAGGCTTGTATTTTAAATAAAACTATTTAACCGATCTTTCTTTCGAGTTCCGAAACTGATTTATGATTTTTTTTTCTTTTTTTCCAAGTGTGCAAAATCGAAATTAGTTTTTTTTTTTTTATATGTTTTAGTTTAGCAATCATCAAATTGGATCCGATTAGTGTTGCTTTCTTTAACTCACTCGGGGCTGTATATCACGAACTCTCTGCTGGATATACAGCTCGAAAACGTTGTCGATTAAAATGTAAATACGTGATATGGACTATATATATATATATATATGTATATGTTCGGTAGTTTCTTTAGCATGCATGTTTGTAGTGAAGTAAATAGTGTAAATCATAAAAAAACACTCGGCTCTCTGAAGTAACTAAATCGTATAAATCATATAATATCGTTTGGCAGTGTCTGAAGATGGCGAATCGATCCAAACTCGAATCGAGCAGATACCAATGCTTAAAATGGAGTCCATGCGAGATGGGCAGCCGAGCCTCGAAGAAATGATCCGTGTCGCACAACTCAGGGATCTCCTGAATCTTGAAAGGGCAATGCAGAATCTTGATAAGAAACCCATGCCATGTGTCAGCCAAGTCACCATCAAGAAAATCAAAGATGTACGTTTTTTTCGTCCCGTTAAAAAAAAAAAAACTCCGTTTTTCACCACAAATTAATCCCTCACTCTTTTGTTCCTTTTTTTTTTTTTTCTATTCTTCCAACACGGGCATTTTTTTTTCTTTCTCTCAGACGAAGGTTGTCATATCGAATCCAACTGTTTTCAAGGTCCCGAATTCAGACACGTACATTATCTTAGGGAATGATGCACAGACCGGAAATTTGAGTTCGCTGTTGCAGCAACCTAGTGAGTCTGAGTCAGATGAGAGTGAGTCAGACGAAGATAGCGGGTCAGAAGAAGAAGAAGAAGATGATGTGGCGAATAGCGAGTCAGACGAAGTGGACGAGAGTGGTTCAGAAGAAGATGACGTGGACGAGAGCGGGTCATCAGATGACGTGGACAAGAGCGAGTCAGAAGAAGATGGGGAGAACCTGAGTTGGTACGAGAACCTGAGTTGGTCGGAACAAGAGGATATAAAGCTGGTTGCGAATCACACTGGGGTTTCGAAACGTAAAGCTTCTAAAGCTCTCAAGGAATTCGATGGAGATATTGTCACTGCTATTATGGAGATCAACTCAAATTAGTTTTTTTTTTTTACTTCCGAAAAAAGTTTATAGTTTTTTTTACTCGACTTGATTTATCCGAACAAAGGCATTAAACACAGTAACCAACTCTTTTATTTTTCCTTATATACACACACTTTCATCAGGCTTACCCTGTACAACCATTTGTCTCTCTTAAGTACAATTACGGAAATACGGTGCACGAACCGAAAAACCGTAAACGACAATAAAAATAAATAGTTCACGAACGACACTCACAAAGATAAAGGCTTGATAAATTGCCTGCAAAAAAAACACGTTTTTTTTTTTTCTTTATTTGTTCTCACATCATACAAGGACAATAAAATCTCAGAACCAACCGAGAAAATCGAGCGAGAGCTTACTAATACTCGAAAGGCCAATACGAGTGTTCATCGAACTGGTTACTCGATGCTGAGGAACCGGACTCATTACAACCCTTTCGTCACGGCTAGCATTATTCGAACCGGACGAACAAAAAAACTGACGCAAGAAAGACCAACGCTCCCCTATGATCCCTTTTGCCAGGTGTCGATCCCTGATTGGTCGGCAGCTCTTGCCTGCAAACGGGGCAAGAGCTTCTCTGTTACAACCAAGGCACGATACAATCCGAGTGGTACAAATAAATGCCCGCATGGCAGTTTTCTCACTCTAGATCTGAACTCGAATCTCTCTTTACACACAGCGCATGTGGAATCTGCACGCACGTGTTTTTTCGAAATCTTTGTCGTAGGCAAGTTTTTGATTAAAGATCTCGAAGCTGGTGGAGGGACATTATCTTGATGATTGTCGACTTGTTCAAGAAACTCTTCGACGCCCGGTCCGATAAAATAGTCGCGGGCCCGTTTTCTCGTCGGAATCCGAGGTTTTCATTGAGGAACTCGAAAAGTCCGTTTATGCCTCCGCCCATTTGCTTGGTTAGAGCAACTCCAATGGTATATATATATATATATATATATATATATATATATATATATATATATATATATATATATATATATATATATATATATATATATATATATATATTATAATTGTGTTATCAAATTTGATATTTGAGGTGATACTTTAATTTTCATTTAAAGCTCATCTACTCTAATTACGGTTATCAAATAAAAAAATTCCGGTAATTTTATTTGTAATTGGCAGATGTCAATTTGCGAACGGATGATTACATAGTTATTTTTTTTATAACTCAATCTGCATGAAGTATTTTTTAGATACAAAGAAATGAAATATCAAAATACTACTAATATATTTTGAATTGGAATTAGCATTTTCGAAAATTAATATTTCGTATTGGAAGTGAAAAAATAATTTCATGAATCCCGCCTTTAAAAAAATGGAGAAAAATAAATTGGAATTTGAAACATGGAATGAAAACATTGGTTCCAAACAAAAAAGGAATCGGAGGCCGTGACAATTAGAAATTTATGGGATTTATGGGAAGAAGCTAAATATTTTTTGAATTAATTTTTAATAGTAAAATCGGATCGAAAATTGAAATATTATATCTAATTCAGTTCCAATCCATAAAATTTTAAAAATCAGCAATTCTTTTTTCTAAATTAAAAATATTGTTCCAAAGAAAAACCCAAAACTATTAGTATTACTATTAGGATTAGGACTACGAGTCCCATGTTCGTACGTCTCTATTGTTATATATATTTGTGTTTCAAAACCTACTTTCATCTTATTTACTTATTAGGTTTTAAAAGCTTCTCTCTCTTCTTCGCTTTCTCCTCCAAGATTCAATCATGTCTCAAACAGGAAAAACCCTCGTCGACCAACAAAAGTTTCGTGTAAATAATCTCTCTCTCTCTCTCTCTCTCTCTCTCTCTCTCTCTCTCTCTCTCTCTCTCTCTCTCTCTCTCTCTCTCTCTCTCTCTCTCTCTCACACACACACACACACACACACATGTATATTATGTGAGGAATTGCGGTACCATGAATTATGAGATACTTTGTTTTTTTTTTGTTACGTATTACTTTGAATTTTTTATTTTTTTTATTTTTATCTGCAATTCTACTCTATGATTATTGATGATGGTGTTACTGATTTTAATGAATGTGAGAGTTTGTAATTTAAATACACCGTCACGAGGTTTTCGAGACTACCTAAATGAATTCCAAATTCAATATCAAACTTGTCCTTGTCGACAAATTTTTAAGCCTATGTTACGACTGTTTTTATTTGTAAATTTAAAGAATCCAATGGCATTAATTTTATGTTGGGACTACAAAAAAAAAAAAAAAAAAAATCGGTGTACGGTTAAATGGTGATTTGATGAGTTTTGTTGTTTGCATGCAGGAGGAGCCCGAGTACGCTAATGGTGTCGAGGATGGTGATGAAGATGGAAATATCTTCTTAGCTGAAGAAGGTATAACTACCACCCGATTTAGGACCTTGTATTTAAAATAAAACTATTTAACCGATATTTCTTTCGAGTTCCGAAACTGATTTATGATTTTTTTTTCCAAGTGTGCAAAACCGAAATTAGTTTTTTTTTTTTTTTTTTTTTATATGTTTTAGTTTAGCAATCATCAAATTGGATCCGATTAGTGTTGCTTTCTTTAACTCACTCAAGCCGTTCGATTTAGGAGGCTGTATATCACGAACTCTCTGTGGGATATACAGCTCGAAAACGTTGTCGATTTTGTGAATTTCACTAAAATGCAAATACGTGATATATATATATATATATATATATATATATGTTCGGTAGTTTCTTTAGCATGCATGTTTGTAGTGAAGTAAATAGTGTAAATCATGAAAAAACACTAGGCTCTCTGAAGTAACTAAATCAAATAAATCATAATATCGTTTGGCAGTGTTTGAAGATGGCGAATGGATCCAAACTCGAATCGAGCCATCAATGATTAAACTGGAGTCCATGCCAGATGAGGAGCCGAGCGCCGAAGAAATGATCCGTGTCAGACAACTCGTGGATCTCCTGAATCTTGAAATGGCAATGCAGAATCTTGATATGAAGCCCGTGCCATGTGTCAGCCAAGTCACCATCAAGAAAACCAAAGATGTAGGTTTTTTTCGTTCCGTTTTTCACCACAAATTAATCCCTCACTCCGTTTGTTCCTTTTTTTTTTTCTATTCTTCCAACACGGGCATTTTTTTTTCTTTCTCTCAGACGAAGGTTGTCATATCGAATCCAACTGTTTTCAAGGTCCTGAATTCAGACACGTACGTTATCTTAGGGAATGATGCACAGACCGGAAATTTGAGTTCGTTGTTGCAGCAGCCTATGGTTCGTAAAGCGAGTAATGATGTGGCGGAGAGTGAGTCTGAGTCAGATGAGAGCGGGTCATCAGATGATGACGTGGACGAGAGCGGGTCATCAGATGATGTGGACGAGAGCGGGTCGTCAGATGACGTGGACGAGAGCGGGTCAGAAGAAGATGGGGAGAACCTGAGTTGGTACGAGAACCTGAGTTGGTCGGAACAAGAGGATATAAAGCTGGTTACGAATCACACTGGGGTTTCGAAACGTAAAGCTGCTAAAGCTCTCAAGGAATTCGATGGAGATATTGTCACTGCTATTATGGAGCTCAACTCAAATTAGTTTTTTTTTAACTTCCGAAAAAAGTTTATATTTTTTTTTACTCGACTCGATTTATCCGAACAAAGGCATTAAACACAGTAACCAACTCTTTTTTCCCTTATATACACACACTTTCATCAGGCTTACCTTGTACAAATATTTGGCTCTCTTAAGTACAATTACGGAAATACGGTGCACGAAGCAAACCCGTAAACAAGATCTAATCCAACTACCGAGACAATAAACATAAATAGTTCACTAACGACAATCACAAAGATAAAGGCTTGATGATTCGCCTGCAAAAAACACGTTTTTTTTCTTTATTTGTTCACATACAAGGACAATAAAATATCAGAACCAACCGAGAAAATCGAGCGAGAGCTTACTAATATTCGAAAGGCCAATACGAGTGTTCATCGAACTGGTTATCTCGATGCTGAGGAACCGGACTCATTACAACCCTTTCGTCACGGCTAGCATTATTCGAACCAGACGAACAAAAAAACTGCCGCAAGAAGGACCAACGCCTCCTCCTTTGATCCCGTTTGCCAGCTGTCGATCCCTGATTGGTCGGCAGCTCTTGCCTGCAAACGGGGCAAGAGCTTCTCTGTTCCAACCAAGGCACGATACAATCCGAGTGGTACAAATGCCCGCATGGCAGTTTTCTCACTCTGGTTCCCAACTCGAATCTCTCTTTACACACAGCACATGTGGAATCTCCACGCACGTGTTTTTTCGAAATCTTTGTCATAGGCAAGTTTTCGATTAAAGATCTCGAAGCTGGTGGAGGAACATTATTTTGATGATTGTCGACTTGTTCAAGAAATTCTTCGACGCCCGGTCCGATGAAATAGTCGCGGGCCCCGTTTTCTCGTCGGAATCCGAGGTTTTCATTGAGGAACTCGAAAAGTCCGTTTATGCCGCCGCCGCCAGCTGGCGTCATCCTAGCTGGCGGCACGTCTCCGCTGAAAATGAGGAACGAGTTGCCGTGGAGAGGGGCTTGATCGGGCATTCTTGCGGCGGAGATTTGCTGTCTTAGGAAGTTGGAAACAGAGTCCAAGAAACTCGGTCTCTGTTGACTCTGGTCAACGGTGGTGCTTGCGTCGTCGAGTTCTTGAACGAACCCCCCCTGGCAGTTGGGGCAGCTAACGGGGTTTTCTGCATCGAGGGTAACGGGTTCTCGACAATTGTAACACCAATGTGAGTTGCTCCGATTGTTTGACGACATCTTTTAACTCTCTCTCTCTCTCTCTCTCTCTCTCTCTCTCTCTCTCTCTCTCTCTCTCTCTCTTCAGAGGTTACTTACTACATCCAAGCAGTGGAAGGTTCTTCTTCAGCAAAGACCTATTTAAATGGCAAGAACTGAATTACTAAAATCAATTACCCATTTCATTAATTTCGCAGAATCACCTATTCCAATTCACATTAATTTTAATTTTGATCAATTAATTAAATTCCAAAATAAATAAATGCGGAAGTTCAGACAATTACAGCACCGACAACACAAATTAACTCCAACAAACACAACAACAACAACAACAAGAGAGCGAGAATTGACAGAAATGCAGATGAACAGATCACACGATTCCATTGATAATGTGCAATTAGGATAAAAATTAAAACTTTAAAAAAAAAAAAAGAAGAGAGAGAAAATGATAAGCTAGAGAGAGAGAGAGTTGATACCTTTGATTCAGAGGATAGAGAACCGACAAGAACAGAGAGGAGGCTCACATGGAGTTTATTGCACATAATACAAACTTAATTACCACGCATCATTTTGTAAAGGAAAAGAAAAGCATTTAAAAATGGAGAAAGCATTTCGTTGAGATTGGAGATTTGTGAAAGACTGCAAAAAGTGTGTGTTGTGTGTGGAAACACACTCGAGTGTGTGTTTTTTGTTATTAGTTATTAAAAAGGGACAAAATGCACTTTGCCCCCTTATAAATTTGTTTTTCTCACTTTCCGCCCTAAAAATTAAAAAAATGGATATACCCTCTTCGAAATATTATATTGATTGCATTTTGCCTCGTAAGTCGATTTTTTGAGGACATTGTGCAACAAAAATAACATTTTAGATGGGCCAATGTGCAAAAAAGTAATATTTTTAAGGGGCAATATGCAATAAAAATAACATTTTAGAGGGACAATGTACAAAAAAGTAATGTTTTTAAGGGATAATGTGCAATAAAAATAATATTTTAAGGAGCAACGTGCAACAAAAATACTTGATTATGATGAATAATCCATCGGAATTTTGATATCGGGCAATGTGAAACAATAGTAATATTTTGAAGACGACATTCACTTTTAAAAAAATTGAGGGGGTAAAGTGCAAAAATTAGAAATTTACAGGAGGTGATGTGCAATTTTCCCTAATAAAAAATTAAGAAAATAAAAACAGAGAACGATAAGAGTGAGAGTGCTGTCTCTAGCTGTCACTTATGTTGGGTGGGATTGGGCTGCACGTGGCTCCTCAAATGGGCTTATTTACACATCCCAATATTGAAAATTTTAATGACGAATTAGCCCAATTGCTTATTTATTTATTTATTATTATTATTATTATTTTATTTTTTTGGTTGTGTATTTCTCAAAGTGAAGAAGATGCAATTATTAAAGGCAAAAGTTATCTCTCGAGGGGATAATGGTAATATTTTAAAGTTAGTGAAATGTTATTTAAGAAAAATAAATATTATGTAAAGGCCCCCAGGGCAAGTTCTTCCTTTAAAAAGTAGTATACATAAATAAATATCACGTCTGTAGGGGTAGAATCGGCATTTTTATAGAATATCCCCTGGAATTAAAAAGATTCCGTGAAAAATAACATCATAAGAGGGTTGGTATAAGATGGAACAAACATAGGAGAGTATTGATAATTATGGATAGGTGGTGGCATTTTTTATAATTCAGCCTACATTGAAGAGGGTTTTGTAATTACCGTTTTATTTTAACCTTTTCTTTTTTGGGGCTCTCTCTTCTTGAATGATTAACCACTTTGAACCGTCACATGCAAAACAAAGAGTGGTGGTGATTGAATATTTCAAACTCACTTCCATCCACCATTGAAGACAATAACAAGAATCAAGAAAGAAAATAAATAAATAATTCCCCAAAAAGGACAACATGTTTCCATCGAAACGCGGCGCCTCAACCTCGGATTTTTTTTCTTCGTCTTCCTCGAACATGTTTACAAAACTAATGCATAGATGAAAACGAGATAAAACGACAACACCAAGTCGTAGGAACCAAACAAAAAAAATTCAATCCTACCAAAGAACATTTGCTTTGTTATATTCACAAAACAAAGTCACAACTTTGTCACGTAGTACTAGATTTCGTTTCGATTTTCCATTAATAGAACACTAATTACACGCTAAATCTTTGTGTTTAAGTGCAGCATATACATTACAACTTCAACAAGAAATATTTATGGAGATGAACACTCAAAGAGTACTTATTGTCCAAGATGCTTCGAAGGAGCTCTGCGCAATTTCCGTAAAGCACGTTTTACGCGAATTTTCACTTAAACGTGGCGACAAAATCAGGTTTCTTGGAATAATTCAAGCTTTTACAAAGAAGAATAATGGTTTTATTCCTAAGGGATGTGGAGTATTACTAAGTAAGACATCCTTTCTCTTTTCATAATTAATTATAGGGCAAATTGCATGTCATCCCCTATAATTTTTTTTATTTTTGCACTTTACCCCCTTAAAAAAATTTAATGCTGCACGTTGCCCCTTAAAAATATTATTTTCTACACACTGCCACTTTAAAATGTTGTTTTTGTTGAACGATGCAATCGAAAATTAGCTTTTCAGGCAAAGTGCAACCAAAACAATATTTCGAAGAGAAGGTTATCTCTTTTCTGAATTTGGGGGGGGGGGGGGGGGGGGGCAAATGGAAAATTTTTAGGGGGATGAAGTGCATTTTGTTCCTAATTATATCACCTATATATATAAACAATATTTTCGCAACTTTGTAATATTTTTTATTGTGTTGTAATTATTTATGTAGAAAACAAAACGCATTCTAGTCGAACGATTCACAAGCACAAGGAAGACATCAAAGAGGAAACTCGGAAGACTGCGCAAAGATACTCGAAAATTAGAATTGCCGAAGCCTTACAGGTGATTTAGTTACTTCCGAATAAACTTTCATTTATTACATGATCGACGTACATATTTTTCTTGCACATACCGAATGAATTGAGTTCTAATGTATCCTGTAAAATAGGTCGAATTTGAAATGGCAGTCGAAGCAGGTTTGCTGAAAGAAGTTGCTGTCGAATACGCAAAGAGCTTTCAAGCTACGCACGTGATACTACACAGGTACTTGTAATAATTAATCTCACCCGTATCTGGAATCTAGAAAAAAAAAAAAATTCGATATTACCGATTCCATATTTAATATTTACAAACCTGATATATATATATATATATATATACTTACAGGCAAGTTAAGAAAGAAATGAAGTACTTCACGGAGAATCTTTCTTGCGGAATATCGAGGATGAAATTCGACAAGAGCATCAAGATTGTAAGACCATCTCAGGCCAACGAAGTATGCTTAGCATACACAGAAACAAGTAAGTTATGATCAGTTCAGACGAAGTTTCGTGTATATATATATATATATATATATATATATATATATATATATATATATATATATATATATATATATATATATATATATACATATATATATATATATATGAACATAATGCACTTTTCCCCCCTAAATTAAAAAAAAGGGATCCACCCCCCTTCGAAATATTGTTTTGGTTCACTTTGCTCCAAAAGTCAATTACTAGTGGACATGGTGCACCAAAAATAACATTTTAAAGGAGCAATGTGCGGAAGAATAATATTTTGAACAGGTAACGTGCAACAAAAACACTCAATTCCGAAAAAATAATCCATCGGAATTTTGGTATATGGACAATGTGCAACAAGAATAACATTTTGAGGGGGACACTCACTTTTTAAAATTTAGAGGGGGTAAAATGCGAAAACTAGAAATTTATAGGGGGTGACGTGCAATTAAATTTGAACTATATTTGACAAAAAAAGAAATTGACAGGGGAGGAGTGGACAAATGCATCCATCAATCACACATGTTCAATATGCATGAACAGAAGTCCACATACTGGACTGAATAAGAAATTCACTTACGCTGAATTACAGCTGGCAACTAACGGTTTTTGCGCGCAAAACCTAATGCACGATCACGGAAGAAAAATATATTTCGGTTTACTAAACGATCAGAGAAAAGCTACGATCAGGAAAACCCCTTCAGGCACGATAAAAGACGAGGATTTCAAGAGAGAGATCGCGATTCTCGAGGGCGTAAAACACGAAAACGTAGCGTTTTTCATCGGACATTGTTTAGATGGACCCCAAGCGTGTCTTGTGTACGAATACGTTTGCGATGGTTCATTAAACAAACATCTATCGGGTAATTAAGAAGCTGATCATCGACTTCTCGATCTTATTTTTAACTTTCGAAATATTTTTCTTCTCGATTTAATTAGTCATATGATTTTATTACAGACAGAAGCAAGAAGCTGACATGGGATGTAAGACTAAGTATAGCATATGGAGCAGCTAAAGGTTTAGAATATTTGCATGGCGAAAGAATTTACGGGAGCATGCGGCCATGCAACGTTCTCCTCACTCACGATTTTCAGCCGCTCGTAAGATGCATAAACATATGATCGTTTTATTTATTTTTATTTATAATAAACTAACGTGCATGTGGCGTAAAAAATCAGATTTCATACTACGGGCTTATAAGTGTTAACCGATACGAGGCGTTAGGACAGTCCTCGGAGAGCAGTGTAATAAGGACTTTTGAATATTTAGCACCGGAATACGAAGAAACGGGGATTGATTTGAGCAAAGCTGACGTGTACTCGTTTGGGGTTGTTCTTCTAGAACTCATCACCGGCAGAAAGACGAAAGAAGATACACATGGGCAAAGTTTCTTGAGATGGGTATTTTTTTTATTATTATTATTATTTTTATTTTTTTAATATTTACGAGGTCGAAGATATTTATACGTACGAATAAATCTTCGCAGGCAAGACCACTCTTAAGAGAAAAAAAATACAGTGAATTGATAGACCCTTTGGTACAAGATAGTGTGGATGTTTATCAACTGTATTGGTTAGTTCGTGTGGCGGATAAATGCCTAAGTTGGGATCCGAAAAAGAGATACTCTATGCGGAAGGTAATTAATTATCGTATCTTTATATCGAGAACTCGATTACGCGTACGAAAGCATATTAAAAAGAAAAAATGAAAAAAAAAATTACGACAAAATTGCTGATTAATTTTTTTTCTTTCGTATTACGACTTGGAAAACAGGTCGTGACGGATCTATCGGACATTATCAATCGTTGCGGGGTCGAGGATTTCTCTCCCACTGAATCGGAACTGTGATTTTCGAATAACGGGAGCAAATTTATGAGTTCATTTTATTCAGTCATTTTCGAGTATTCGGTTTTCTTGATGATGGAAGTTTGTATAGATAGATTTTTTTTTTTTTTTTTAAATCTATGTTGTGGGACTTGATTAAAAATCAGAAATCTGCGGAAATTTAAAACTTCAATCCTTGCCCCTAAATATACAGTTAAGCTAGCAAATTTGCAAATTAGATATGTCGATAGACCATTTCTTTTTTTTGTTTTTCGAATCCACAAGTAGTAATTAGTAATTGTAGTTAATATATACGAAAATTTCATAAAATTACACAAAAGCGAAAACCATAAAAATACATTCTTGTGAGTGAAAACAAATATAAAATGAATGAAAAAAAGAAAGCTTCTAATTTGCAGAATCACTTAACCAAACTGCTTTTGAATGTCGTTGAAAGATACTGTAGCAGATCCTCTTCTTTTCGCTCTCTGATGAGACGAGTGCTCTCTCCATCCAGTCATATATATCACCTGCAAAAAAAGGGGTAGTAAAAATCGCGTCCACGAAAAAATTAATAGATACGAAAAAAAAATTTTTTTAGGGGTTTAATTTAAAAGACGTGAAAGATGAAAATATTCAAACAATCGGCTCAGTATAATGCTGACCTGGAAGGTAGCTGGGATGGTGCCATCTTCTGCAGCAAACATAGACTCGTAAACAGCTGCCGTAGCCAGCGCAGTATCTCTCGTCAAAATCTGATCCCGATTTGGAAAAAAAAAATTGAGTGCGTGAGAAACTATATAAAAAATCTGAAAGTGGAATATTTATTTATTTATTTATTTATTTATTTTAATTTTAAGATAAGTTCAAGAAAAGACGAGCGTGACAACAAATGCGTCTTACTTTGCCCCTTTGTAGTAGAGCATTAGTTTCGCCCATAGTGCGAAGATGTTCAATCAGCTCCAAAGCTACCTTAAGAGAAAATAGTAGACGGGATATTATAATTCGTCAAGAACAAAAAATACAGACAAATTAGAATCGATATAAATTGAGCTCCAAATCCCGAGAAAGACCGACTTGTATGGCAAGGTTAAAACATGTGACGTACCGCTGTTATATCTCACGGTATATTCATCGACGTCAACTCCAGGAAGAGAGAAGCCTGCCCTAGTTAACAGATTCCCTGCATCACGTACCTATAAGAGAAAAGCCAGCTTTACATGCAAATAGGCACTCACATAACTTTTTTTATTTTATCGGATAACTCCATCATGAAACACTACCCTAGTTACGACTATCTTCTAGAAATCTCCTTTACGGGTAAACAAAAATGTTTCTCAGAAAAATAACGAGTTTGTATTTTTGCAGTTCATTGCCATTGATTCTCATAATCCCTTTTTACTTGCCAGAAGAGGAATGATATTTGATTTAATATACGGGAATTTCTTTGATTTGATGATTCTTGTTGAGTTTCAAATATTAATGGATCACCGTACGAGGTTGTCCTAAGCAACACTTTGTCGAAAAGTTTAAATAATCCACGACAGCAATATAAGTAGAGCATGCAGTTGGTTTAGAAATACCTGTGCCAAAGGTGACAACCTAGGACTGATGCCTCCTTCGCGTTCCATTTGGGCTACAGTACACGCTATTCTCAGCTCCCTGAAACACAAATGGATATATCCAGTTAAGCTTCTCATAAAACTGCAACGAAATCGAACTAGGTGATAAAAAAGATTTAAAAAAAAAAAATCGAAGCTTGTAACCTTAAAGTTTCTCCTCCAAGAATAGCTCCCAAAAATAGGCCATCGGGCTTCAGGGCCAATCTACTCTGCCATAATAAGAATAATAAAACAAATGATATTATATATCTTTCCATTAAAAAAAAAATCCATTTCAAAAGAGCAAGAATAAACCTGTATCATGGCTCCAGGAAGATCGTTTGTCCAATGAAGTCCTAAGCAACTAATAACCAGGTCTAGAGAGCTACACAAGCACGCAACAAACATTTACAAAATCGCCATGCTTTTAATTACCACGAAAGCACAGAGGTAATAAGAACTACAAGATGCAGAAACCTAATTCGCATTTAGGCAAATACCTTTCCTTCACGGGCAAGAACTCTTCATCGGCGACAACGAAAGACGTTTCGACGTTTTCGTTTGGCGAATTTTGTTCGGTCTGTTTGCATAATTCCACCATGTCGTGTGAAGTATCCATCATTATAAGCTTTTCAATGCCACCTGAAAAGGATTCTGGTCATTCGAAAGTCGTAATTCTAAACGTAAGAGTTCTCATTTTTCTTTACATTCCTTTGTATTGCAAGACGGGGTTTGCCAAATTAGCTTTGTTTTAGTACTCCCTATTCATTAGTTCATTAATCAGATAGTTAACAGTAAGTTTGTAGTCAACATTATTCAGTCGTATGGATGAACTTTCCGAGCAGTACTGCGACATAAATCTCTTTATAGTTACAATAACAGAATCTAGTTGATATAGTTAAATGAAGTTTGAGTGAACCCAAATATAAGGTAATCGCACCGACAACTAAAGATGGAACGAGAGCGACAGATTTCGACACTCACCGCGTCCGTTCAAGAGACGCCTAATTGCTGCCAAAGAACCACCCATACATAATGCTGTAGGAAATGTTTTCTTACAATCCTACAATGTAAGAAAACACAACAATGGTCAACGAATATACTGGAACCATGATACATATACAGTCAGTTTACTGACACCAGGCGCGATCAGTTCGAGAATCTGTTTTATATTCGTCCAATAACCAATACAATTATTATTAGGGTCATCTAATTTTTTTTCAATGAATTTCTTCTATCAAATTCGATTTCTGTTGTTCTACTTAACAGAAACTGAAATTCAAAAATATTTTGATTGAATTAGCTACACTATCATACTATGAAATTCAAAAATATTTTGATTGAAATTCAAAAGTAGTATCTTTTTGATTACTTTATACACTAAGGCCAGCCTCCAAAAACAATGACAATTTAAATCTTAGTCAAACTCAAAACATCATTTGCTCAACATTTTTATTTGCTGAAGATCAAATGCCCAAAAAAAATTAAAAAAAAAAAAAAAGGGTTTGATTTGACCTCCAATCGATCCAATAGATTTTCAGAAACTGCATCCAGCAAAGAATCCTCAGGGCGGCGCATTAACCACGCAGCTCTATCCCGCTGTAAAAAAAACACGAAATTAATTGAAGAAATAAAAACAGTAAAACAAAAAAAATGCATAAATTATAAGAAAATGTAGCAGGAAAAAAGGAGATGAGAACTTGTTTGCGCTTGAGATTGCGGTCAAAGATCTTGACTCTAGAGCTTTGTTCCGTACAGAAAAACCGAATACTGCTTCCACGCATTGCACTTCTTACCCCTCTCCGCCATATCTCTCCGCCAGCTCCCATTTTCCAAATTCTCCCGGAAAATAATTCTCTGTCTGCCGATTCTGAAATCAGGCTTTTTTTTTTTTTCTTTTTTCTTTTCCGGTAGTGTTCACTTTCGGTGATTCCCAAGGAATAATTGGTTGGGCCATTTGTTTTGGGCTAAAATTCGTTATAAGATTTAAGGTTGATTAATTCTTCGAGCCCACGAATTAATTTTTTCTGTTTTTTTATTATTATTAGAGTAAATTTTACTTTCCCCCGAAAAATTGTATCAATATGACCCTCGACGTTAGTTTTCAGACATTTAACCTTAACACCGATTGTTCTAAGTCTGGAAATTACAAAAACGCCACCCCTTCCATTTTAAATAATTATTAAAAAAATAAAAACAAAAACTAGAAAATTCCATTAGAAACATAACCAAACATCTCCAATGTATCCCATTTTCTCTGAGTGGAAAAGGATCATGAATGATCTCGATTACCGACCATTCATCATCGCATATATCGCCCTGAGAATGGTAAATGCAAAACTGTGTAACGGGAATTGCCTTCCAATACAAGTCCATGGCTGATAGCAACTATTTTGCCCTCATACTCGTTCGGCAAAACATGCCTAACAAGCCCATACGTGTATGTGATTAAAGAAAACATATGGCCGCGGAAATTAGACACCAACAACACTCGATAAAAATATCTCATCTCCCGTGAACGACGTAGTTGTTGGTATGGAGACCACAGAAATTATCATTTGCAATAGTAAAATTGTTGAACTTGAATTATTCTCATTTGTCTTTATGGATTACAGAGAATGGGTTGTTAAGGAACTCGGCTTCTGACACCTAGGCGCCGAACCACAGAGAATAGAATCGAGTATAACAGCTCTATATACAAGTGTGCGTTTTTATACAACTCAAGAAAATGCACTACGAGTTTGATTTTTCGGAGAAAAACGAAAACTAATTATATGCCACGCAAGTAACTTTAGTGATTTTGAGAAAATAAATCACGAAAAGAAAAAAAGAATGAAGTTATAAAATAATAGAAAAATATAGATGCACCAGCTCAATCCCTAAAAAATATAGGTGCACCATCGGAATGCCCAAGTTTGTTTATGTCGTGTCACCTCTCCCTGTAACAAGAACCAAATTAGACACACAAGTTTAGTTTAAACCGAAATCACAGTGTGCACTCGAGATAATAACATTTTGAATACATTTCAAAACTGATTGAATTGAAGCATTTCAAGTGCGCACCTGCTCTAGAACCACAACTCCTATCTCCGATTATTACCACCACTACCAGTTGCAGGACTCCTCATAGGGACCGTAGCAGCAACTGAACCAATCGAATGCGCACGACGAAACGGATCGTCAATATGCCTCTGGAAATGAGCCACGAGGCGGTCTATATCCTTAAACATCTGTTTCCTGAACTTAAACCCCTTGGGGTACACACTTACGTACTCTTCATACGGATTGGTGTTTTGTATGTGGGTCAATAAAAATGTACCGGGATGCTCGTAACATATTCGAAAGCAGTACACGACTATCTTAGGATTCTCGGATTTTTCCTTCTTGAGGAGCTCTTCAACTTCGTTCTTGGAACCCCTCCTGAACTTGCGGTAGTTCAACATTGCCTTCAAACGAGCTACCAACGGATCTACATAACGATCCATTACCTGAATTAAGTCAAAGGGGTTACTACTTAGATTCTCGCAATTTATTTATGTATCATCAATCTGGCATTTATTTATATATCCATGCAGATGATCTATATTCAATTACCTCATCAAGATCTTCAAATGTATCCTCTCCGATTTTCAGTGTTTTCCCTATTCGAAGCAAGCTTGTGATGTTCTTGTTTTCCTTGCCACCTTCAACTATGTCCTTGTCAGCATATACACCATCATAAACTTTCAGAGTCAAAGTCAAATGTGAAAGTCCACGAGAACTCGGTCGGATGACACTTTCACCAGGATCCTTGTCTGATAGAAACTGTAAACAGAGCATCCAAAATATACGAGCATGAACAACCTCTATATTTGAGTTATATATAATATATTTATATATCTTGTGCAAAAAAAATATATATATAAAAAAAACAAAAAAGATAAATAAAAAAAGGACATGCATGCAGACACCAGAATCTAGTAGAAGAACAATTTACCTCTATTGCTTCATCAGCTGTAAAATTTTGAAAGCGAGGGTGAACAATCATCCTCGCCTTAAAATGCTTCTTCTTCGCTAGCTCCTTCACTTTCCGAGCTTTTTCTTGTGCAATGTGTGAGGTGCTCCATTCTTCACGATAGTAAGGATCCATAATCTGCTGCTTCTGGAAACGGATATTCCTCATTTCACTTTCTCTACAAGTCAAAAACGCCAAATAGCGATTCTTCTGAATTGATTTGATTCTGCAAGTCAACGTATCACCTTCATGCAGCTTATCGGTCAATTTATTGACATCCCTCCAATCATCTGCGTAATCTTCCTTCCTAAGCATGCCAATCAATCCATATTCAAGGACGCAAGTCGCTTCATGAGGTTGCACCTTGTGCACCGTCGCTTGCACAACTCTTCCCTCGGAAACTGCTTCTTCAGTCTCTCCTAAGATCATGTAAAACTCTTCGTCCTCACTCAGACCTACGTACGGTCTCCGCCTATCCTGAAAGCCTTTTATCAACTCCAATTTTATATCATTAAGGGTTTCTTTTTTGTTCAGGCGATTTTTCTGTCCAGCATATTCACGAACATCCACAGCCCTCAATAAGTGAGGCTTCTCTCTTACATGCTCGATTGCCATTTCCAGCATATCCTCATCATCATCATCATTTGCATCACCGTTCCCATCTTCACAGTAAATATCCTTAGCCAAATCTTTTGCAAGGCTGTAAGATTCTGGATGTATTCGTGTGTCGTCTAGCAAATCAATGTATTGACTACTACTGGAAGTCAATCCGCTCCGTCGGACTCGAACGAATCCAACAGCATTGATGAAAACCTTTTTACCTAGACCATGGGATGTTAACAAGTCTTTCCTAGTGAAAATGGGTCCTGCTTTTACTAGAGACCTTTGTAGAAAAGCTGCTTTTCTTGGCCCAAGCCCAGAAATAAATTGAAGAGGTGCATACAACCATTCGTGACTGGAAGCCAAATTAAGATCAAGACCTACTTGGTTCGTTACATCCACCATAACTTGTTCAACCATCCCATACTTCTCATCTGGAGTAAGAAAGTTGTCCAACGGATTAAGTTTCCAAGATAATATCTCCCTTCCTGGTCCACACAATGTGGCAACCATGGATAGTGGATTCTGAAGATATCGTCCAAGAGCCACAGCACGCCTAGTTATGCCTAAAATCAAAACAAATATAAAACACCACGGTTATATTGCATAAAAAACATCTAAATAAAATTTCGGGGACAAACAATAGGAAACAAGGAATTAGGGATAGCATAAAATAAAGAATAGATTTTTCTCCAACTTTATCGCATAGAATTATGTAAATAAATATATGACATACCTTCTTGAGAAGGAAGTTGATCAACTGATATGCGAGAATTTTCATACAGATGTGGGAGAGACTCATCACCATAGACAATATTCAAGTTATCCATCTCGTCGCTAACATCTCTAGGACATTTTTCCACCATCTTGAAGATTATCTGATAAAGGATGTGGACACAAGAATACGAAGTCTCAAATATCACATCCAAGAAGACATAGTAGTGGAAACAATATGTAAAAGAGATAAAATTTAATTATGAATACCTCATAAATATTCTCCTTCAGCCGCCTACAAGACAAATTAGCTGCTCCTAGAACGACCACGTGTGGCTGGTGGTCCATCATAAATTTTTGCACTCGCTGCTGATCATTTTTCTTCCGTTGCTGTTCATCAACACTCTGACCACGAAGACTGAGCGAACCAGCATGAAGTATATCTAATACTTCTCCAGATGAATCCAACATTACGAAAGTAGTAGCTGGCTTGCCAGGGCCCCAACAGCAAGCCATAACCCTGGGTGCAGTTTCTTCATCTGAACTGACATCAGTTTCTTTCCGCTGGTATGGTGCAACAGACACTTTATCCCACAACAGCTTTCCGTAATCCAAGAGCAACCACGATTTTGCCCTACTATTCAACAATGATCTCGCTTCCTTTGTCATTGAAGGCAGAAGAAATTTGTCGAACGCATCACGAAGTATCAGAGTTCTCTGCTCGTTCCATAATTGAGCGGATTTACTAACACCGTCACTCAAATAATAATCTTTCGAATCGTTTATTAACTTATCAAGGACTACTTCCGGCAGCTTGATTGTAACCTGCAAGAGCTTCTCCTCTTCTGCTTTCTGGATTAGAAGCCATTGTGCGTCCTCAAATCTGGAAAGTGGTTTTTCCCGCAACCACTTCACTCCAGCAAACTGGTGAAAGGAATCAATAGCTGTGTTTCCATCAGGTGTGGGACTAGTTGACAACACGGCATTATCCATAAAGATACTCCGGACATGCTTCCGAACACATGGTTCACAACTGATCTCAACTGATGCCTGGATTTATTATTGATTTTATAAAGTTAGCCCGTACAATTGAACACCATATTAAAATATCCAAAGTACAAGAATGAGTCAGTAACTTTCACATACCATGTGCCTCGCACCGTTCAACACAGCTTCAGGTGTCTCGAACATTGCACAGGTGAAATTGGAAGCCATTTCCTCTGGTGTTTCCTTCGCATCCTCCAATTCATCCATCCTCTGCGAAAAACACAACTCAGTTAATCTAAATCTTAAAACAAGGCCAGTTAGAAACTAAAGTAAATTAAATCCACCATTT
Source organism: Erythranthe guttata (assembly GCF_056151865.1). Classification (NCBI taxonomy): domain Eukaryota; kingdom Viridiplantae; phylum Streptophyta; class Magnoliopsida; order Lamiales; family Phrymaceae; genus Erythranthe; species Erythranthe guttata. Next base: position 18,585,708 of record NC_142542.1, read on the forward strand.
TCTCTAGAGAAATCTGCAACCCAAATTGTTCGGAGCTGTAGCCAAATTTGCTTGCAACCTCCCCTAGTCCAGCTTTACTGCAAATGCTGTAATGCGATTTCCTCTTTGGCCTCTTATACTGCCCTCCGCCTAGAACAACTTCGCCCGGGGGGCAGTGCAAATTAAATTTCAATTCAACATCATCAACTTCTCGTTCTGAATCAGCAGCTTTGAGCGACTTAATGATAGATTGAAAAAGCTGTTGATTTAAACTGGGGTGTATCTCCCGATTATTTACTTTCTCGGAATTTTGTTTAAACTGCTTATAGTATGACCGGAGTGCACTCTTTCTTTTCTGAAGAAGAAGCCACTTCTGATCCAGGTCCTGGATTGCCCAAAGCACCTGCAAAACAACACTCCTTTCAAATCGAACTTTTCGTAACTTCTACTATTTTAAGCTAAAAGTACCATAAGAAGGAACCCTCAACCTTCACAGGTTCTTCGTTTTTACACAATAAGAGCAAAAAATCCTTTTACTGGAAGAATTTACTACCACATAAACACAGGTGGAAGTACTGTAAAAATAAAATTCTCAACATACTCAGTTCAACAAGTTTTACAAAATAAATGAAAAAACTCATTTGACTAGAAATAGTTTACTACCACTGAAACAAGGATGGAAAGTAGTGTAACAAACAAAATTCCCAACATAGTTACACGTCATGCAAAATTCAATTAAAAAAGACTACCTTGTGCCACTTAAGCGTACGTTTCTGGTTAGGATCGTTTTCAATATCAGCTTCAGGCTCATTTGGATTCTTTAATAGGCTCAAGATCTCCTCTTTCCGGTACATAGCAATGAATGGAACCTGGGACATAGATAACAGTTTAAATATCAAATAGGAAAGTTCCTCTACATATCATGACATGGAGAACCAATTAATGAGAAACAAAAACATACATCTAACTTTTGAACATGCATTAACTCAAGAAATCTCGCTATGTGGCGCTTCATTTCATCATCTCCTTCTTCGGTCATGGCACTGCTCTTGTTGAAACAAGGTACCGTACCATTTACGAGCTGGTTGTGTATCCACTCCGTCTCCGTTTTGATACTAATCTCATCCGTCAGGAGGTGGCTAGAACTTTCCTGCCATTTCTAAAACAAAGGATAAACAATTACAACCTCTGTATTGAAGATGACAAAAATTTCAACAAGATGGTCGACAAACCTGCATTCTTTCAGGAACATCTAATTTCCGAATCTCGTTATCCTTTTCCGTCATATACTTCTCAGAAAGTATGCTAGGATCAAACTGATCTTCAAGGCTCCCTTCATGAGTTTCATCAAACTTGTCCCTAACTTCCAACTTGCGTAGCCTCAAGAGGTCTTCAACATCACCAAATATTTCGTGTGCCTCCTGAAGTGCAGATGAAGAAATTCCTGGTCGTTGCCTGCTCTTCTTAGGTTTCTTCCTCCTGGATACAGAAACATCGATGCATATTTACTTTACAATACTAAAACAAGAGCTACAGATCTCAGACATTTGTGTGTAAGATATACCTCACAGGAGCTCCATGTTCATCGACTTCTTCTTCGTCAACAATAAAATCTGCCATGTCATCATCTTCGTTGACGTATGTATCCTCTTCTTCCAACTGTTCATCCTCCTCCGCAATATCCTCGAGCTGTTGCCCTACATTAGTTTAAGGAAAACCCATGACCATTAACGAGAAAACGACTATTTCACATCCCGTGACTTTGAGAAGAAAATTCAACAGAACTTACCATCATCATCAAATAAGGTGCGCTTAAGCTTCTCCTCATCTGTACGCCCGCCTTTTCCACTTCCATCAAACTTCTCATCATCTGAAAGTCCAGAAGGCCCTTCTTCTGTATCACCCCGACCCTTTTTCAGTCGCTTAAACTTCTTGCTTTCCTAATATATATCACAGGCCAAGAGGCATCAATGGTTAATCAATTGGAATACTCAACTAAAAGAAGTGTAAATGCTACAAAAAATGACAAAGCACAGAGTAAGTGTAGAAACTTACAGCTGTCGGACGACGAACAGAGATGTTGCTTTCCTGGAGGAGTTCATAATCATCCTCGTCAAGGACATAGTTCCTCTCTGACTCTCTATAGTTCATAAAATCAATCATTATGAGGACATATATCACATTGTTCTACATTGAATAAAGTTTTATTAACATGAAATTGCCAACTAACAAAAGATCCTGACAAGTGAGAATACAAGTAAATACCTTTTCTTCCTTTTCTTTTTCTTCTGCCTCTCATCATCGCTGTCAAGCCTATCTTCTTCCTCCTCGTCTTCATCGTCCACGATAAAACCATCTTTCTCGTATTCATCTTGTCCTTCTACTCAAACCAGTCGTTCCCATCAATAACAGAAAAAGAAAACATAAATAGAAATATATGTAAGTGATTTCATACACCAAAATGCAACGAGTTTAGTTTTCTACAATGTTATTAAAAAGTAAAAAAATTCGATTGAGGAAATTATTCCAATACAATAGATCCCATACCCCATTCTTGCTATAGATCTTAAGAATGAATTATCACACAAAGTAAGCCATAAAACACAATTCGTCACCAGCCCTATCCTAAAACAAATTACATTTATTCCAGAAATATTTTCTTTTCCCTAAACATAAAAGCAAATCCACAACAGAACCCTAACACACAAAGGCAACAAAAAAAAAAGTGAAACGAATTATACATGCAAAGAATTGACACGAATTATACATGCAAAGAATTGACACGAAAAGAATTGACATTTACTGACCATCTTCTTCATCATCTTCTTCGTTTTCGCGTTCATCAACTTTGTCTCCATAATAGGGCTCTTCTTCATCTCTCTCTTCTTCTTCACCTCCAATCTCATCTGTGAAAAGAGATTGCCACGAAAATAAATACCGATTTTTTCAGCACAAATTAGTGTATATTTTTAATAATTCGCTGAATCTGGTGAAAATTTTACCTTCGTCATCATCGTAGATCACAGTTTCGCGAGCCATTGCCGTGGAATTGCGAAATTGATTTCAGCGACAAAGGGGAAAAAAAACCCTAGAAAGAGATTTACTAATTTATATAAACGTATAAACAAATATACAAACTAATAATTATCACATTCCCTGAAATCAGTTTTCTCCGGTTGTGTTCTTCGCTCGGTGATTCCAACATGAAGGAGAAGGGAATAATTGGTTGGGCCATTAATTTGGGCTATAGGATTTAAGGTTTGATTAATTTGGGCCTAATTCTTAAAATCAACAAATAAAGCCAATTAATTAAATGTTTATTCTTTTTAATTTTATTTAATTTTATTTTTATTTTTACGTAAGAAATTTAAATTATAAGAAAATTAGACGCGGTGAAAAAATCAAACTATACAAAACATCAACCATGCATCATGGTAAAAAAAAAATTACGGGCCGCATGAGTATAGCTCAACTAGTTCCGGAGGTAGTAAGTTGGTACATGGTCCTATGATCGAATCCTGGCAGCCGTAGTTTGAGAATTTCAACTCCAATTAGTACCAAAAAATAAAATTACGGGCCCATGAATGCTTTAGCGGTTGGAACATGTTACTTTGTGTCAATTGACTCAAGTTCAATTCTCCTTGCCAATATTCAAAATTAAATTATGCAAAGAATGAAATATTTAGGCTATGTTTGTTACCGTTTCCAAATTCTTTCCACACTTTCCCCAAAATGAAAATTATCTTTCTACACTATTTTCAAAAACTTTGCCCAAAACAAATTCAAATATTTCTCTCTCTAACAAACATGATTTGACCGCTACAGTGAAAACTGTCTTCACTAAAATACAAAATCAAATCACTTTATCTTTTAAATTCTTCTTCCAAAATACCTTTTTCCAACACCTTTCAGACATGATTTGACTTGCTACACTACAAATTGTCTCCTCCCAAAACACAAACAAACTTTATTTAATTTTCAAATTCTTCTCCCAAAACATCTTTCCCCAAAATAAAATGGAAATGGAAGCCCAAAAGCTTACTAAACACAGCCTTAGTATTTGAGGTTGAAAATCGGACGAAACGGATTGTAATCAGTAATTTTTAAACATTACTATCTTTTTCTTGAAAGCACAAAACCACTTTTAAATCCAATTCTAAAATTTAGAAACCTAGAAATTTATTATAATTACAAAAAAAGTTTGGAAACCATACAATTTCTAAGAAGTTTTGGAAATTTTGAAGACTTGGACAATGAGAAACAACAAATTAAAAGAGAAAATGTTGTAAGATATAATTTTGACTTTGCAATATGGTTTATAAATTAAAAATGTTTGCACTAAGTAAAATAAATAAATATTATTTATAGATGAACCTTCGAAGAAGAAAAAGAAATTATTGTTTTCTGGATTTACTTTCGGGAATTAAAATTGGAACAGAAATCGGAATTCCAATCTTTTGTATATTATTGAAATCCAATCCAAGAAAACAAACGAACAAATATCAAAATTTTGGAATTTCGAAACGAAAAAAATTGTTTCCAATATAACTTTCAAATCGAAACTGGTGATATTTAATATTTTTATTTTCCTTCTTTCCAGTCGTAAAATGAAAAAAGAAAAATAAATAAAACAAAAGCAAAGAATCCTCTCAACACCATTCGTGCGTTCATCATCAAAATCTATCTTTTGCTTCAAAAGTAATGACAAAATCAAATTTGATCCCACTAAATTCATTAAAAGAATAAAAAATAAATAAAAAATAAAAAGGGAATTAGAAGAATGTTCGAAAAAGTTAAGGGGGGGATAAGGAAAAAAAAAGTAAGGTGGATAGACTACTCTTTTTCGTGCATTTGTTTTTTGCTTTATCCTTTTCTTGATATGAAAGTATTCCTCTTTGATATGCCTAATTGGGCCAACCCAATGGGCCTACAATTTATTTACCTACTGGGCCACGAGCCCAATATCGAAGACCACTATCACCGAGGCCCAATCACCTTCAAGCAAGGTTCGGGGCCCGACAATCTCGACTAAGCTATAAATACACCTTTGAACTCATTCCTTAAGGTACGTCCTATTAACTGAGCAATACTATTAACTGTATTCTCTGGACTATTTCCACTATCAGCACGTCTGACTTGAGCGTCGGAGGGGTTTCCGCCGGATCAACCCCCGGCCTAGTTCACGTGTTCTATGATCGCAGGTACCTCAGTATCATCAAGTTGTCAAGCTACTGATCCGCTTTGCTCTCCCAGTTCATTTTCTACACTACCCGAGGTGATCTAAGTAATTAGCATCGCCATTTTGGCGCCGTCTGTGGGAACGATGCAAACCAGATCACGTAGCCAACAAGATCCTCCTGAGGTGTCTGCTCGGAGAGAAAATGACACAGCTAACGACCTCCCACCTCGTGGAGGCTCTGGCTTGCCACCTCCTCCACGTCCCATGGATCCGCCTCGCGAGGTTCAGGTGATCCCCCCTCGGGACCCACCACTTGCCGATCCACCATTCCCTGCTCCTCGAATGGTTCAAATAACCGAGGATGCGCTTCGACGCATGATAGCAGAAGCTTCAACTCGCACTGCCACAGAGGCCGTGACCCAATATATCGCCACGATGGGAGCAAATGCTCCCGACGCGATACCAGCACCTGCTCCACATGTGGAGCCACCTATGGCACCACCGCCATCGACTCCCTGGGGGCTTACAGCTGCCCCCAAAATATTCGCTCGCCAAGGGTTATCGACTCCCTGGAGCTTACATCGCCCCCAAAATATTTCGTTCGCCAAGGGTTATCGACTCCCTGGGGGTTTACATCGCCCCCAAAATATTTTGCTCGCCAAGGGTTATCGACTCCCTGGGGGTTTACATCGCCCCCAAAATATTTTGTTCGCCAAGGGTTATCGACTCCCTGGGGGTTTACGTCGCCCCCAAAATATTCGCTCGCCAAGGGTTATCGACTCCCTGGGGGTTTACATCGCCCCCAAAATATTTTGTTCGCCAAGGGTTATCGACTCCCTGGGGGTTCACAGTGCCCCCAAAACATTTCATTCGCCATGGGTCATCGACTCTCTGGGGGTCTATTTACTTCTCGAACGGTTCAGATAACCGAAGAAGACCTTCAACGTATGATCACGGAAGATTCAACTCGTGCTGCCACTGAATCAGTGGCACCATATATCGTTAAGTTTGGACATCTCACCCAAGTGGTTCGTGATCGCCTCATCCTACAGTGGGCAGTTATCTCCATCCTAAGGTAGGGCATGACCCTTACCTTTCAACCCTAAGTGGGTTCACATCGCATCTCAAGACACGAGTAGAGTCTCCCTACTCAAAAAATAGAACATCCCCAAGGGGGTGCACATCTCATCTCAAGGAACGAGGATAATCTCCCTACTCAAAAAATAGAACATCCCCAAGGGGGTGCACATCCCATCTCAAGGAACGAGGATAATCTCCCTACTCAAAAAATAGAACATCCCCAAGGGGGTGAATATCAACAAAAAAAAAAAAAAAAAAAAAAAAAAAAGAGAGAAGAAAAAAGATGAAAAAAGAAGAAGATACAAAAAACGAAGAAGAAAAAAAGAAGAAGAAGAAGTTGAAGAAAAAAGAAACAAGAAAAAGAAGAAGAAGAAAAAAAGAAGAAGTTGAAGAAAAAAGAAAAAGAAGAAGAAGAAAAATAAAGAAGAGGGAGAAAAAGGAAGAATTAGAAAAAAAAAAAAAAAAAAAAAAAAAAAAAAAAAAAAAAAAAAAAAAAAAAATTGCAGCGAAGCCGAGCCGCGCGCGCGCCAGAGCCGAGCCGCGCGCGCGCCCGAGCCGAGCCGCGCGCGCGCCCGAGCCAAGCCGCGCGGCTCACAAAAAAAAAAAAAAAAAAAAAAAAAAAAAAAAAAAAAAAAGAGGAAGGTGCAGCCAAGCCGAGCCGCGCGCGCGCGCGCCCGAGCCGAGCCGCGCGCGCGCCCGAGCCAAGCCGCGCGGTTCCTTCAAAAAAAAAAAAAAAAAAAAAAAAAAAAAAAAAAAAAAAAAAATCACACGCGCGCGCGCCCTCCTATGCACGCGCGCGCGCCTCCCAAGGCCACCTTGGAGCGCGCGCTCCCACCTAATTGGGCACAACTTTTGGTACTCTCCACCAAATTGCGCTTAGATTTCACCTCGCTTCACCAAATCGCGCGAGAATTTCAACGCGCTCCACCAAATCGCGCGAACTCTTCAACGCGCCTACCAAATCGCGCTCGCTATCAAACGGATAAATAAAAAAAAAAATTATTTCTCCACGCCATGCCAACGATTAACGCAAGACTACAGCATAGATCTACTCTCAATACGATCCGGTACTCCTTTCTACTTGGCTCCCACATCGTCTCGAGAGTGGGGGGCTTGCGAGACAACTCCCACGAGGAGCCAACTCGCTCAATACTACAACCCGCAGCGAGACAACTCCCACGAGGAGCCAACTCCCTCGGGTCTACGAAACCATAGCGAGATAACTCCCACGAGGAGACCACTCGCTCCGTCCTCTAACCTGTTGCGAGATAACTCCCACGAGGAGACAGCTCGCTCTATCCTACAACACACAGCGAGACAACTCCCACGAGGAGACAACTCGTTCTGTCCTACAACACACAGCGAGATAACTCCCACGAGGAGACAACTCGCTCTGTCCTACAACACACAGCGAGACAACTCCCACGAGGAGATAGCTCGCTCAGTCATATAACCCGCAGCGAGGCAACTCCCACGAGGAGCCAACTCGCTCAGTAATACAACTCGCTCGGCCATACAACCCGTTTCGAGATAACTCCCACGAGGAGACAATTCGCTCAGAGCAACCTCAATCCACACGCGCCTAAATCGCGCATCATCCAATGCTCCTACAACTTCGCTCAAGACCACTCCTACGAGGAGCCAACTCCCTCAGGTCTACGAAACCATAGCGAGATAACTCCCACGAGGAGACTACTCGCTCCGTCCTATAACCCGTTGCGAGGCAACTCCCATGAGGAGCCAACTCCCTCGGGTCTCAAAACCACAGCGAGATAACTCCCACGAGGAGACCATTCGCTCCGTCCTATAGCCCGTTGTGGGACAACTCCCACGAGGAGCTAACCCTCTCTGGTCTCAAAACCACAATGAGATAACTCCCACGAGGAAACCATTCGCTCCGTCCTATAGCCCGTTGTGGGACAACTCCCACGAGGAGCTAACCTTCTCTAGCCTCAAAACTACAGCGAGATAACTCCCACGAGGAGTGCACTCGCTCAATCCTACAACCCGTTGCGAGGCAACTCCCATGAGGAGACAACTCGCCCGAAATTCAATATATAATCGCAAGCTCAAGATAGCACGATTACGACCCTAGAAACACTTAGAAATATTATGGGAATCTACATAGCCTGGCCAGCTTGATTACTCAAATTTATCTACTTGTTTTCGATGGGTCCTTCACTAAAACGTGGCCACGGTCCAAACATACTTACGACCCACGAGGTCTAACAAAGGGCACGATCCCCATATAAAAATCTTGAGAGCCTGATCCCCTCCTCAAGTACATCACGCAGAAGGCTATATGTAAACACATACAAGCAACGCGTCAAAACATTGAAAATGTCGAAAAATAACAACTCCCACGAGGAGAATACTAGCTCCGTGCTACTACATTAACGCGAGACAACTCCCACGAGGAGATAATTCGCTACTACATCGTCGCTAGACAACACCGACGACTCAAGTAACTTACATCGTGACAACTTGGTCGCTCAATAAATAACAACTCCCACGGGGAGATTACTTGATCCGTGCTACTACATTATCGCGAGACAACTCCTACGAGGAGATAACTCGATCAACACTATTACCCCGCGACGAGACAACTCCCACGAGGAGATAATTCGCTACTACAGCGTCCGGGACAAAACCGACGACTCAATTAACTTACATCGCGACAACTTGGTCGCGCTATGCGCCAACGCGCATTCACGCCCCTCCGACACACGCTCCAATATATTTTCGCACACCATCAGGCCATATGCCAAAGAACGAACACTACAATTTTTACTCTCGACACGATTGAGAACCCATTTCGACATGGCCCCCACATCGACTCGAGAGTGGGGGGCTTAATGATATGCCTAATTGGGCCAACCCAATGGGCCTACAATTTATTTACCTACTGGGCCACGAGCCCAATATCGAAGACCACTATCACCGAGGCCCAATCACCTTCAAGCAAGGTTCGGGGCCCGACAATCTCGACTAAGCTATAAATACACCTTTGAACTCATTCCTTAAGGTACGTCCTATTAACTGAGCAATACTATTAACTGTATTCTCTGGACTATTTCCACTATCAGCACGTCTGACTTGAGCGTCGGAGGGGTTTCCGCCGGATCAACCCCCGGCCTAGTTCACGTGTTCTATGATCGCAGGTACCTCAGTATCATCAAGTTGTCAAGCTACTGATCCGCTTTGCTCTCCCAGTTCATTTTCTACACTACCCGAGGTGATCTAAGTAATTAGCATCATCACTCTTCTTTTCTCTAATCCCAATGCTATTTTTCTATAATTATGATAATAAAAATATTATTATTCAATATAATTATGATAATAAAAATATTTGGTGGCAACTAAAAGGAATTGTTTTTGGCAAAATTAGACATATTTTATCACCTAAATTAAACACACTCTAAGAGTTTCAACATTTCTTCATTAACCATAAAGTACAAAACAAAATTGTCATAAAATTAATATGATAATATAGTCGTTAGACACGGCCCCGGGTCGGGTCGGGTCCGGGTCCGGGTCGGACCCGCCGGGTCCGGGTCCTACTTTTTCGGGACCCGAAACCGACCCGCATGGGTCCGGGTCCGGGTCGGGTCCACTCGGGTCCGTCCGGGTCCGGGTCCAAACCGGTTCTTGAATTTTTTAATTGAATTTCCGGGTCGGGTCCGGTTCGGGTCCGGGTCGGGTCCGGGTGGACCCGAGTTTATAGCCGTTGAAATTAAAAAAAAAAAAAAAAATTGAAATTTTCGGGTCGGGTCCGGTTCGGGTCCGGGTCGGGTCCGGGTCGGGTCCGGGTGGACCCGAGTTTATAGCCGTTGTAATTTAAAAAAAAAAAAAAAAAAATTGAATTCCCGGACCGGGTCCGGGCCGGGTCCGGTTCGGGTCCGGTTTATAGCCGGTGCATTTTTAAAATTTTGAAAAAAAAAATATTTTTTTATTCGGGTGGACCCGACGGGTCCTCGGGTCGGGTCCTCGGGTCCGGGTCATCGGGTCCACCCGCCGGGTGGACCCGTCGGGTCTCGGGTCCTAAATATCGGGACCCGAAACCGACCCATACATTTTCGGGTCCGGGTCCGGGTCCATGGTCAACGGGGCGGGGCCGGGGCGGGGCGGGGCGGTCGCCGGGTCGGGTCCGGGTCGGGTCCGGGTCCGACCCGGCCCGTGGCCATGTCTAATAGTCGTTAGCGTTACTAGAGTCAGAATTTTAAGCAAGAGAGCTGGTCGATTGTATTAAAAGAATTATGAAGGGGGGCGATAATGCTTTTACACACGAATTCTTTTAAATTTAATATAAGATAAAAGAATTTTGAGAAATGTTGGAGAGCCGTGTTGCGATCTACCCATATGCTGACTCCACCACTGACTACACTTATGCCACGATTTCACTATAATGAAGAAAAAAAAAAAAAAAAAAGAGGCAATATCATATTTTCACCTTCTTAAAATGTTAGCTTTTTAAATCAAATTTTAAAAACTTTATCAACTGTGTTACGATGGCCTACAATGCATGGGAGGCCAAATTAAAGGCACAAAAGTGCAGTTATATTAATTATTAATTAGACTATGATTAGCTTTAATTAAAGTTAATAAAGCAACTCATGCACGTGTGAGTGACCGGCCTCTTTTGCTATACTGAATTGTGGCCGCGTGGAAGAGACGATGTAATTGCGTTTTTTTATGATAAAAAAAAAAGGACAGTTTTTCGATTTTATACAGATAGCATGAATTGCCACTACTAATGAGTTATCAGATTGATTTGGTCACTTTTATCGAGTTTTGTTATTATGATTAAGTTTGAGTTTAATAGGTCGAGTCATACTCGAAGGAATTGTCTATTGTAATCGAATTGGATATGAATCGAATCAGTGTAACGACGAATTGTATAAGACTAAGTGAGCTTTCAACAATCTTGTAGGGTTAGAAGATTAGGACTAGGTCAAATCAATGTGAACATAAAATGTTTCATTTGTTATGGATTAATTCATTTATGTATAGATATAACTATATATAGAAGAAATTAATTAATTATTAAAGGTGATTTTATAAACATGAGTCCACTTAGCAAGTCTTTTCTCCCACATGACTTGGACCACCTTTGCTTATAACACCAAGTCATACTAATTTATTAATTAATTGCATTTTTGGTGATTTTTTTGACCTAGTTATTTGCATTGCAAGCTATGTACGTATTAGGGTGAATACCGGAATGAATTTCCAAACTCCGCCAATTCTGATCGGAAAATATCTGAATTTGGAATCGTATTTTTTATTTCGATTTCTGAAGTTTTGGTTTCCTACTTTTTAGAATTTATTTGGAATGAAATAGGAATTGTATATAAAATTACCAGATTTTTTCGATTTTCGACAAGATTTTAGTTTCGAATATTTCGATTGTTTTTCAAAATATATACTATAATTTTATGATATATTTTGTAATTCCATATTATAGCTTATGTTATATTTTATTTGACAACGAATTCTCTTTTGGATTTTTTGCAATTTCCTGCAAAAAATCGAACAAGATAGAAAAATATTGTGAAAATTTCCATTATATTCGAATTTGGAACAAGAGATTATAAAAGTAATGTAATTTCCGATATTCTACCGATTTCGAGGTATTCCGAAATGAGAATGAATTTTTGCATCCCGGTTTTTTTGGAACATAAATTGGGATCCATTTTTTCCTTCCGAGAAAAAATGTTTTTTTCTTTTTCCGAAAACGACATTTCTAGTCCGTATTGTCCGATTTCTACCCTAAGCTAGTATGAAAAAATGGATTTTCATAATATTTTGTTTTTATTATAATATAATGTTGATTAAAGTATTAATAGAAAATCACATGCATGATGTAATAATTAGAAGAAAAAAAATTACTGCAAAGCAATTATTTTTCTCCATGGTGTAATCATTCAAATGAAATTGCAATCTGGTCAGAGCAGAGCGTGCAATAATCAATTATTTGATTGTTTTTGGGTCAATATTTACTGCTGCAGTAAATAAAGAGAAGTTTTTTTGTGAAGCACGCTTTCATACTTATTAAGGAATATTTCAGTAGCAGACAAGCAGACCGCCTGAAAAAGTTTCATTCGATACAAACAAAAAAAAGAAAAAAAAAGAATAATTGTAACGCGTTTTTAGTTTCAGCTTCAAAGTTCAAGCAATTTTGTTATTAACTATTGGGGTAAATTAAAACCACCCTAAGGAATGTTAATTTATGAAAAAACACTTCTTGTTTTGATTATTACATCTACTCTTCAACTATAATTTTTCTTACATATCTATCTTTATGCTGTAAAAAATTCAATATAATCATTTAGATTTCGTGGAATGTATCCTAGTTTGTACTCGTTTTATGTAAAAATACAGTTACTGATGCATCGCAATCTGATAATACAAGCCAAAAAACACATAGTATGATCATCTTGCTTCAAAATGTGGAGTTCGAATGGGATACAACGGGTACAAACGTGATAATATTTCATATAATCTCGAAGATATTAATATTAAATGAAACATTTCACTAACAGTTTAAACTTTTAATTGAGATGGTCATTCAACATGATATCAGAGACAGGCCAAATGAAAGGTCCTGAGTTCGAATCCCACAACCACCCATTTAAAAATATTTCAAGTGCAAGATTTCAAATGTAATTCGTCTGCACTTGTGGGGGCGTATTGGAGATATTAATATTAAATGATTCAAATACTATATTTCAATATTTGGTACGGCATAGTATATCGGGCATCAAAACCGTATACCGTAATTCAAAAAAAATTACCAAATAATAAAGAACCGAATTTTCAGTTCAATACCGGCACGTGATATTAATATTAAATGATTCAAATACCGTATTTCGGTATTCGGTACGGTATAGTATACCATTCAAAAAAAAAATTACCAAATAATAAAGAACCGAATTTTCAGTTCGATACCGGCACGTGATATTAATATTAAATGATTCAAATACCGTATTTCGGTATTCGGTACGGTATAGTATACCGGGCATCAAAACCGTATACCGTAATTCAAAACAAAATTACCAAATAATAAAGAACCGAATTTTCAGTTCGATACCGGCACATGCCAAATTTTCGGTTCGGTATTTGACACACACCGAATTTTCGATCCAGTACAGTTGATCGGTTTGTGAATACCCCTAATTACAATGATCAAAATCAATGGTGGTCCATCAAATATTCTATAAATTGATACACGATCAAATAATTAATTAAATTAGTTATAGTATAAAGTTATGATTATTGATTATTACTATTTCAAACCCTTAAAAGCTAATATAGGGGCTATTAACCTATATATTTTTTTTTTTTTTTTTTTTTTTAATGCAGGAACCCGCAGCCAACCATATAGGTGCACTGGGTAAACCTACACTCTCGTATAATAGCTTGCAAACCATACGAGAGATGTAAACCACACTAGGCTAACCATGTGTGACAAGCTCGACCTAGCGACCGTTGGCAAGGGGATTCGAACTTGGGTCAATTGACCCAAGCTCTCTTGTTCCAACCGCTAGGCCACCCTTACGGGTTTAACCTATATTTTAATCGGCATATTATAGGTATTACCTAGTTATTATTAAGTAACACTGCTAATATAGTCATATGTGAGATTGGATAGGTCCATTTCTATGATTGATATATGGATATTGTTAATACTAAATAAATTCAATCAATCACTCTTAAAAAGGACCACAGTCTACACAAATAGGAGTTATCTTAATCATATCTCATTCGAGTCATGTAACACGAAAATTTTAACTTCTTAACGATCGGTGTCGGACACATTTCGTATTTAATACTTCCTACCTTCAACTTTTTAACGATCAGTGTCGGACACGTTACGTTCCAACACTTTAGGACACCTGCCGAACATCTTATGGGACCATTTTACGATTTTTAAAAAGTTAAAAACTGAATAGCAAATTATCAAATATTCTTATTATTTCCCTAATTATTTAATGATTTAATTAGCAATTGCAAATTGATAGTTGATAATAAAATTTACAATAACAAATGAATAAATTTAAATATTTAATCAACTAGAGACTACCCATACAGATTTAAAGGGTAAATTATACTTTTCTCCTTTATACTTTGGTTCGATATCACTTTAACTCCTTCTACTCTTAATTGCATCAATTTTCCCCCTATACTTGAAACGTTGTCACAATGTTGGCCTCCGTCGTTAGTTTTCAGACATTTGACCACGTTTGATCTAAGTATGAAAATTACAAAAACGCCACACCTCCCAGTTTAAATAATTATTAAAAAAATTAAAAGAAAATTAAAATAAATTGTGGTTGGCGTCGTGGTCTATGTTTTCTCGTTGTCTTGAGTTTTTTTTATTATTATTTTTGTTTTTTTTAATAATTATTTAAACTGGGAGAGATGGTGTTTTGTAATTTCAGAATTTATACCAAACGGTATTAAGGTCGAATCTCTGACAATGAACAACGAGTGTCACATTGAGACAATTTTTCAAGTACAGAGAACAAATCAATACAATCGAAAGTAGAAAAGGGTAAAGTGATACTGAACCAAAGTACAAGGGGCAATTGGAATTCACACATGTTTAAAAAGGTATAACGCCGTTATGACAGTGATAAAAAGATGAAGGCAAAAAAAATATTGTCGGCTTAGCCGAAATGAGCTGAGCCGGATAAGCCTGAAGAGTCTTGGGCTACAAGCCTGTCCGTGTATCGGGAATAATAAACAATCTTTCGGTGTAAGCTAATATCTAGTCAATCCTATCTGTTTAACACAAAATTTTACACACGTCACACCCCCGTCATGCTAGAGTCATACTGACGTCATAGCTGGCGTCATTCCATTTTTAATCTGAAAATTATGGAGGTGATATTCCTTCTAGAATTTAATTGACTCTACTATTTTTGTTACTATCATGAATTTATTATTTACTTTATTCTACAATTGATGAATGTATAAAATATTAATTAATTATAGTGAAACTAATTATATATATATATATATATATATATATATATATATATATATATATATATATATATATATATATATATATATATATATATATATATATATATATATATATATATATACATAGTCACTATGGACAACTAAATTTTATTAATTTAGTGAAATATTGGTTTAACGAATATTTTTTTAACCCATTGTCCTTGATTCGATACCGAAGAAACTATTATACAAACGAGATTATTAATTTATCGAGGTTCTACTGTAGAATCTATATAATATATAAAAGTTGAATTACACACCTAATTGATTGACATTTGTCAATTTCAATTGGTGACATGTATTCAATTTCATCCCATGTGGCAAATTGTTTGGTAAAAATAAATCATCAAAAAACAAGTCATCATTTCCAAAATTAAAAATAATTAAATATATTTTATTATTTTATTAATATATTTATATTCTGCCATTTATAAAATCTCTAAATATATCAACTTTCTTGGAAACTATAAATAGATTTATTTTTTAATTGAATTTTAAAAGTAATTAATTTAATTTAAATATAGTTAAATTCAATTTAAAGGCTTCTCTTATTATTGTTGCATGATGGGTGATGTTACGGATATTTTGTATTTTAATTAATAAATTTGAATTTATATTAAAACAATATGCAGAATAAATTATTTAATATTAATATATATACATTTTACATGAACATAACCAGAGAATATGTTTTTTTGTATTAATTTAATATTATATATTAACATTATCTGTATAAAATAAAGATACATGTTCGAATTTACTATATTGCGGAAATTGACACTATTTTTTTTCCTGCCATGTGTGCAGTAATATTATCCAATTATTTACCATATTGAAAATTATACTACATGAATTTCATGTTATTGTTTTAACTTTTCTTTTTTCTTCACCGAATCCAGTGACAATAAATTTTATGATTGATTTAATTTTTTAATTATATACTAATTAAAATCCAAAATTATGGAGGTGATATTCCTTCTAGAATTTAATTGACTCTACTATTTTTGCTACTATTATGAATTTATTATTTACTTTATTCTATAATTGATGAATGTATAAAATATTAATTAATTATAGTGAAAATAATTATATATATACTCAGTATGGACAACTAAATTTTATAAATTTAGTGAAATATTGGTTTTAACGAATATTTTTTTAAACCTATTGTACTTGATTTGATACCGAGGAAAACTTTCATTATTTAAACGAAATTATTAATTTATCGATGTTCTACTGTAGAATAATATAATTTTAAGATGTGGAGATATCATTTGAATAATTATAGAATAAGATGTTGGTAATAGTAATTGTATAATCAATATAGTATTAATCTTTACATTTATTTATAAGTACCAATAAATATAGAAAATGAATCTAATTTTAAGATTACATCATAAAAAAAAAAAAAATTAGATGGCCGATAATATGAATTAACCGACCATTTTTTATCTAATATAAACGGTTCCTAACTACTATCCGGCCTACGACGGTTGTGCCAATAATGATTTTCAATATTCAGCAAAATCGATTGTTCGTATTTTTACTCTGACTCGGTCCATGCCAGCCCTAACTTGCACAATATAAATTTTAATTTTATTTTGTCAAAAATTGCAATATAATATTTTACGGCTGAAAGTGTAGTATTAATTCAGAAAGATTCTCTAGGACCCACACGGAAATAGAATGGATACAAATAAAGAGTGAAAGGGAACATCACATGGGGCCTAACACCATGCTCTATGTATAGGATTATATTTATCTATAGATTCCAATATTTCATTTTCATTATTGTAGGATTTACTATAAAGGATGAAATTATCATTACAATTTTTTTTTTTTTTTTTTTTTTTTTATCTTTCGCCAAAAGTGTTTAGATTAATATGACATATTTATGGGTAAATTAAGATCACCGCTAGTAAAGTGTAATTATAAAAAAAAAAATTGTAAACAAATTATATTTGGGCCCCTTACGTATAAATTTCTCACATCCATCTTCGATAAAAGGGTGTTAATTTAATCTACAAACTGCAGGGGAATTAGTTATGAAATAATAAGGGTTTTTTTTTCTAAGATGATTTTGTTATTTGTTTTTTTAATAATTATTTAAATTGGGAGGGGTGACATTTTTGTAATTTCAGAGCTTAGATTAAACGGTGTTAAGATCAAATGTCTGACAACTAACGTCAAGAGCCACATAACAACAAATTTTCAATTACATGGGGGCAAATCAATACAATTGAGAGTAGAAAGGGATAAAGTGATACCAAACCAAAGTACAACTGGGGAATCTGAAATTTACCCAAAAAAAAATATGCAAAATAAACAATTTACACTTAAACGGGCAGTTAGATAACGGCAACGGCAACAGCAACAGCAACAGCAACTGCTACCGCGCCGATAGGACCGGCTCCACTGTTAAGCACTGTAGCTACTTAATTAGCTCTTGCAGATTACACTCTCTCCACAGTCAAAATATCCTTCCCTTTAAAAAAAATAGTAATATAATTTAATAAATCACAAGTTTTAAACCATGGTTTAATTTCCGTACATGTTAACTGCCGCGTGTCCCAAGAGACGCGGTTCCTTCCTCACACCACCGCCCTATTTATTGACCCCCATCGCCCCCATTTCTACTCTCCTCATACATCCCCCTTTCTCTCTCTTCCTCATTTTCTCTCTCATCAAACAAAAACATTTTATATCAGTATAGTATCAGTACACACCAAATTAGCTCTCCCCTCTTCAATTTTTGAGTGAGAAGGAATTCTGATTTTGTATCATTGTTGTTTGGTTTTGCTGCTTCAATTTTGCTTTTGATCGGAAAAAATGGCGTCCTACGATAATTTGATGACGATGGAGCAGCCGTGGTCGTTCCGCCCTACATTCGCCGACGCTTGGATCTCCGATATCTTCACGAAGGAAACGGATACGCTGACGAAGGCTATGCAAAAGTCATTCGACACCACCACCACCTCCTCCGACGGCGGCGGCGGCGCATTCTCGGCTGAAATGGTCGAGTCTCTCTACGCCAAACCGGAGGTGGCGCCGATTCAGACTCCGACGGCTTCCGGCGGATCGGAGAACGACGCCGTAGTATCTAAGCGGCGGCGCAGTCTGCCGCCGAGCGGCGGCAGGGTCGCGAAGCGGAAGTCGCGGGCGTCGAAGCGAGCGACGACGACGTTTATCAACGCGGATCCGGCGAATTTCAGGCAGATGGTGCAGCAGGTGACCGGCGTGAGATTCGCCGCCTTGAACGGGCAGCTGCCGGTCGCCCCGGTGCTGAAGCCCGAGCCACACAGGGTCGCGAACCAGAACCGGCTTTATCCGGACATCGGCTTGCCGACGACGTTTGACACGTCAGCTTTTTTCCTGGACGGCTCCGCCTCGTCACTGGCGGCGCAGCCGCTCACCGCCTCCGCCTACGGCGGCGGAAGCGCGAGTGGGATTGACTTTGACTCCTTTTGTAGCTTTCCCACTCTCGAGTCGTGGAAAGTCATGTAGTTTGTTACGAGGAGTAAATTGTAATTTTGGTTCCCTATTTTGTTGGTTCCCATTTAGCCTGCAGAAAACTTAGCGAGGGGTAAAAAGGGAAAGATCTGTTAATATCTTGGGGTGGGGGTGGGGTGGGGTGGGGGGAATAGCGGTAGGTCATCTCGGCGTGTAAGGATGTAACTCTGTTTTTTAATTTTGTTATTTCTTTTTTTTTTTTTTTTTTTCCATTATGATATGATGATGGAGTATCTTTAATTAATGATGTGTTATTTACATGAATTGCTGTAATTTATTGCCTTTCTTCATAAACTTGATGCATAATTGAGTATTAAATTATTAATTGTTACATTAAAGGTGACGTTCTATTGGATCACAGGCGAATGATTTAGATTCTCAATTATATAAGCAGCTGATATATATACACTAAATTATCCTCATTGCTTTTTGATATATATATATATATATATATATATAGTAATATGTTTGGTATATATGGATTGAGAAATGCTAATTTTTCATCTCTTTAGCTAATATTTGATTGCTCGGACTGCCTCAAACTACTTGCAACTGAACGATTTTTTAAATATCTACGCCAAAATCGTAAAAGTATTGGACTGTTTTCATTTCGGTAATCGAATAATCGGCCGCCTCGGAAAACTGGCTGCAATAGCCGGTAGGATTATTCGACCATTTTTTCAAACCTATGATGAAGAAATTAACTAGTCCAGATTGTTATACCAAACTTAATAAATTCATTGATGTGTCTTCTCACAATCATGCCGTTTGAAATCAAATTCCTTTTTATTTTTTAATTTGTTTTTTTCGTTTAATTTTTTTTTAATTTTCAAAAAATGCAGTGAATTAAAAAAATATATATACTCATTCAAATGGTAGCTGAAGTCAAAAGTATCATCAGAATATATAAAATAAACATTATAACATGTTAGGTAACAGCATTAGGTTGACTTGGGTCACGATTTTGTCCTGTATAAATATAAATTGGTGAAGCTCGTGAATCCATGTATCATTTCAGCATTATATTATATCAATTAATTCAAATTGACCTATATTATATTATATATTGTTAAAAAACAATACATTTTGGTGTATTTATTAATTAATTAATTAATTATACGACTTATATTTGTTATATAATGCAGGTGATAACGTAACCAGGGTCAACATATGTAAATCCCATAGTGCAGCCCAATGTTTACTAGTAAAAGACCTAAGCATGGCATATAGTTGACATATAAAAAGAATATTTAAATTAATTAAATAAATAACCATGAAATTGATCATGCATAAATGATTTAAATTCTAAATAGAAAACATAGTACCACCGTTCCAAAATTTTCTTTTAGGGTTGTTAATATTCAGGTTTAGATCAATTTTACATTCTAAAAATAAAATAAAATAATAATCACATTTGTTACTTTCGAAAAATAATATGTCATTCATAATGTACCTCAATTTGAGTTTGTGAAAATTAAGAGCAAATTACGGGCATCCATTGAGATAAGGCCAAATTACGAAAAAAAACATTTATTGTTTGAGTAATTACAAACACTTTCCTCAACTATGTAATTTTTTAATTTCCCGTCGATTCTTACGGTGTCAAATTTATGTACTGAAATTGAGGTTTTTTTCGTGAGGCAATACTTAGTTGAGGGGTTTGGTTGTAGTTACCCAAACAAGATAATTTTTTTCGTAATTTGAACTTACCTGATAGGTGGCTGTAATTTGCCCGAAAATTAATAAAATGGCAAATTATAGCCAACCCCCTGAGTTATGGCCAAATTAAAAAAAAAAACCTTTCTTGTTTGGATATTTACAGCCACCCCATCCTTTTGAATATTTTTACATAAAATTTATATAATTCGGTATTATCGAACCAAATCGCATATTCAGTTCGGTAAACGATGTTGGCGTACCGAAATTTCGATTCGATTTTACTGATTTAACACCCCTAAATTTACCTATGGAAGAGTATTTTCGTAAGATAATACATAATTGAGGGGTGACTTTAATTACCCAAACATAAGGGGAATTTTGTAATTTAACTATAACTCATGGGTGTCCGTAATTTACCCTTAATAAAAACATTTTTGTCTTTCTATTTGTATTCTTTTGGGGGTGGGGGGCGATATTAAAAAAGAAAATGAATGTACAAAGTGAAAGGAAAAAAAAAAAAGACTAACCAAACTTGAAAATTATATACATTTATTTATTTTTGTATTGTTTCGATTTTTGCATCTTGTAGGTAATGGTAAAAAGATGAGTTCATCGAGTTGAATAGTTCATCGAGTCAAATAACGGATGCTGTACTTGATTGTACTACCTTGTCCCTTTCCAATTGACTTGACTACAATTTCTTTGTTTTCTTGTTGGCAAAATAAATAGACCCTTATCTTTTAGAAATATCTCAAATTCACACCCTAAACTTCACTTTCACCGTATAAACTCCTTCCTTTTATAAGGTACAAAGTGGGATTAAAGTCAATTAATTATTACAATCTATAGGGCTCGCTCGATTACTTATATCGGGTTAGTTAACGTTAGATGGTAATTTATTTTTTTATTGACTCATTGATTATTTAGTTAGTAAAAATGTAAGAGATTCGGTTCATTAAATCAGATCTTGTATTAAATCAGTTAAATTCTAGTATAATATGTGATTTGTTTATAAAAAAACATTTTATTTAACAAAATTAACATGCAATTTGAAGGATAAAGTAGTTTTTTCCTCTAGTGATATATCACTCGGCATAAAATTAAGCTCAGGGGAATGGGTGCTATTAGTTTAATTAAATAATAGTATTTTTAATTTTTGTAGTGTTTGATGAGTTAATACGAATTTATCAACCAAACATGTTATTAGCCTCTACAATCTAGATGTTCGAATATGTACTCCCAATTTAGTTCACCTAATATATAACAAATATTTGTGCCACTACTAAATTATTTGATAGTTTAATTGAATATTGCAAGCTAGGAAAAAAAAATTGAGGCATCTTGTTAAAACTTGAATGTATTGAAATTGAAATTTATGGGACTAGTATGAAATAATGTCCAAAATGAAGGGGCTGATTAAGTAATATTGCCCTTTTACTTTTGGCCCAATTAATGACTACAATTTCTACGTAACAAATCACCACAAAGTGGCCCTTCAATTTTTTTACAATTAATCAATTGGCCCATACCACATTTAATGACAAATCCAGCTGTGATGACGCGTGTCCACTCGGTACGGCCACATCCGCCGTCCAATACTCCCAACCTATAATCAGACGGCTATTGTTGAATGTTGACTTTTCCTGATTGAAAGTTGCTTGTATGTGTACATGTGGGAGTCCACACGTTGAATAAGTCCACCTAATTCTTGGTAAGAATAAGATATCTATTTATTACTTCAAGAAAGAATTATGGGATGACTCATGAGTCATGACTCAGAGGGTGTGTTTGGCTAAGCTTATTTTAAAAGCTGATAAGCTTTTACGTCTGATAAGATATTTTAAGAGTTGATAAACTGTTACATTTTATTTTTATGATTAATTTTTAGAGTGTTTGGATAATGAGCATATTTTTACTCCTTATAAGATCTTAAATAAACATGTAGGACAAATGTACTTTTCTAAAAAGATCTTATTTGCTCTCCAACAACTTATTTTATAAAAAAATAAGATGTTTTTTAAAAATTTGCCAAACACTTTGGAAGAGCTTATAAGCTCTAAAACCTCTTATAAGCTCATTTTAACATCTTATAAGCTTAGCCAAACACCCTCTCAATGTTTTCACATCAAATATTAAGTTTTAATTTTATAATTTTGTGAAGTACTTAGATGATGTTTTTTTTTGTGTAGCAGTCCAATGTTTTTACTATAGCAGTCTAACAATTGATGGAGTGGATATAAATTTTTAGAATTTTTTGTGGAATTTAATAAAATAAAATCTTAGCAAACATAAATGATTAAATTCATATTCGGGAAATAATAAAATGAGATGGAAATCGAACCAAGCATAGTAAATCTTAGTGTATCACTTTCATAATCCAATTTCAATTAAATAATTTTATTTGTAGCCACTAATAATATATCCAAAATTTGTTTTGGTATGTGTACATATCACAAAAGGAAAAAAAGTAAACAAACAATTATAATTCTGATGTATGGTATAATATAATGTCAAGCAAGACTCGAGTATACGTACAAAACCCCAGTCAAACTTGCACCAAAAAGGCGAATCCCTCGCCCCCAGGGCCCCCATCCCTTGGCCCGACAAGGATTGATGGAGGATGTAAATCATGGTAACTCAACGGCCCGTTAAGGTAGCGGACCCGGACCTGGTGCCCACAAGGAACCAACCCTCATTTGGAGTTGAAATTCCCACACTGCGGCTGCTTGGATTCGATCCTAAGACCTTGCACCAACTTACCACCTCCGGAACCAGTTGAGCTACACCCATGCGGGCAAACCCCAGTCAAACTTGACATCGATATATGATGTTATAATAAATATTTTCGGGTCAATTAAGATGATGTTTAGGTAAATTTATAAGCTCTTTTATAGTGTTTGATAATTTAAAAAAAAAATCTTAAAAATTCAACAAATAAGTTGGTGGAGAACAATTAAGATCTTTTCTAAAAAATAAATCCACAACACATTTTTTTAAAAATAGTTTATAAGTTCATCTCCCAAACACTTTAAGAATTAATTCTAAAAATAAGATATAACAACTTATCAGCTCTTATAATAACTTATCAAATATAAGCGTTTATCAGCTATTTTAAATAAGCTTAACCAAACGGGCCTTTTTGAATTTTTAAGATTTTTTTTAATTACCAAACACTTTGAAAGAACTTATATTCTTAAATGTCTAATAAACTCTTTTTAACAGTGTATAGCTTAATCAAAACCCTCTTAATAATAACTTTATATCTTTACTTTTTTCTTTCTCTTAATTTTGATATTTGAATTCTATCCTTTTCTTTTTTCTCTTAATTATATGAGGCTGACAAATACTACATAACTGCTCCAACTATTGATTCATAAAAGGTTAGAGTTAATAATATGGATGACTTGGTCTAAAAGCAATAAATTATATAAATTTATTTTTTACTTTCCATTATGCTTTCTTCTTAGATAATAAAATAAACCAATTTGACCTTCCCACTAAGTCCTCCATAAATGGACAAACTAGAAAACACCACAACAATACTTCAATGGAAAAGGACTTGCATGTAGTTTGAAATTTATTATGTTTTTGGTATATCAAAAAAAAAAAAAAAAAATTAAATGACTTTTATATATTTTTAATCAGTTAAACCTCAATAAATTAATAATTGGGACCATCAAAATTCTATTAATTTTACTGAATATTAAAGTGTCGATAAATTAATAGTTATTAATTTGTACATTTACTAATACTTTATAAAATTATTATTATTATTATTTTCAATTTTTTAATACGCAATTAGTACTATTTACATAATTATTAATTAATTTATTTCCAATTTTAATTAATCTTATGTGTGGTACCAATGTAAGGCTAGGGAAAATAGAGGCTCTTATATCAAATTGGCCCAATTGAAATTAGTGGATACAAAACATTAATTGGAATACAACTAGAGCACTCTTATCAAACACATAACTAAACCCGGCCCATACATATGTAAGCGGGTCGGGTTGAAAATCAAAACCCGAAAGTACAAACCGACAAAGTGGGTTGCCCGCCCCATTTAGTCGGTAGGGTTCCAATTTAAACACCGATCTTTTCTCTCTCTCTCTCTCTCTCTCTCTCTCCCAATCACGATTCAACACCACAGAAGAAAATCCCTAGGTCAGTTGAATTCCCCAATTCTTCAAACTGTTTTACGTTTACAGATTAATTAGTACTCCAGTTTATGCTGCATGCTTTTGTATCTATTAGTGGTGTAATATATGTTTTTTTTTCTGCGTAATTGGTGGGTGATTAGGGTTTACTAGGGTTTGCAACATGTCCGTAATTCATAGAAGAGTAAGAGCTTTTCCCATCGTAATTTGGTATAGTTTGATGCAATAATCCAATTAAGATTTTTTTCCCTCTTTTTTATCTTGACTGTTTTTGGATTTGCAGGTGGGTTTCTCTTCAATTTCGTGCTGGTTTTGATTTTTGTCTGCCGGTAGTACAATTCAGGGCCTTTGCGTATTTGGTGGGTGATTAGTGCTTAATTAGGGCTTGGGACTTGTAGGTAATTGATAAAAGAGTAGGAACTTTAGTTTTTTTTTCTCCTTCTCATCGTAATTCGGTGTCTCGGTGTCGTTTGATATAAGTATCCTATCCAGATTAGTTTTCTTTCTGTTCTTTAATTTTACTGATTTTCCGGTTATTGGATTTGCAGGCGGTTTCTCTTGAAGCACTTGCTGGTTTTGATTATTGTCTGCTGGTGTTCGAATTTAAGGGTTTGTATTTTTTTAGTTCCAACTGAACGGCAATGGATTCGGACAAAGAGATTCAGAAGGCCAGAGAAGAGAGGGAAAAAATGGAGAAGCAAATTGCTGAACTGGGCACTCTTACGTTTGACCAGGATCTCTATAGCTCAAACAGGTTCGAGGGCTATGAGCGATCCATCCCTGTGAATGAGGAAGAGGATAACACGGATACAACGGAGAACGAGATTGCTCGGAGAATGGCATCTTACACTGCACCAAAACAGTTTTTCAAGGAGCCCTTAAGAAGTGGCGAAGATGACCATATGTCAGGGTTCAAGCAGCCTGGCAAGATTATCGACCGGGAAGATGACTATAGGAGGAGGCGATTAAATAGGGTTTTATCTCCGGAGAGGAGCGATCCATTCTTGGACAAAACTCCGGGACCTGATGTGAGAACTTATGGTGATGTGATGAATGAAGAAATGTTGAAGCGGAAAGAGGATCTGGTGAAGAGAGAGGTAGCAAAGAAGTTGAAGGAAGAGGCGGAGGCGCCGAAGGAGAAGGGCAAGGACAAAAACGCAGAAAAGGAGAAGGGCAAGGACAAAGAAACAGAAAAGCCGAAGAAAAGGAATAGATGGGATATGCCGCAAGATGAGAATGCCGCTGGAAAGAAGGCCAAGTCAGGTTCCGAATGGGAGGATATGCCTGAATCGGCACCTGGAATGGGGAGGTGGGATGCAACGCCGACACCTGGCAGAATCGGCGACGCAACACCGTCGGTTTCTAGAAGGAATAGATGGGACGAAACTCCAACTCCAGGGCGAGTGAATGACTCCGATGCAACCCCTGCTGGAGGGGTGACACCTGGAGCAACGCCTGCGGGTATGACTTGGGATGCTACACCAAAGCTGGGAGGACTTGCTACTCCAACTCCCAAGAAGCAAAGGTCGAGGTGGGATGAAACTCCGGCAACTATGGGCAGTGCTACACCTGGTGCAACACCTGCTGTAGCTCACACCCCCGGCGTCACTCCTTTTGGTGGTGCTGATATGGCTACCCCTACACCGAATGCTATAATGCGAAGCGCGATGACCCCCGAGCAGTATAACTTATTGAGGTGGGAGAAGGATATCGAGGAAAGGAATAGGCCATTAACTGATGAGGAGCTTGATTCAATGTTTCCAGAAGATGGGTACAAGGTTTTGGACCCTCCTTCCTCGTATGTTCCTATCCGAACTCCGGCTCGGAAACTTCTGGCTACACCCACTCCAATGGGGACACCTCTTTATAACATTCCGGAAGAAAATCGAGGCCAGCAGTTTGATGTGCCTAAAGAGTTACCTGGTGGTTTGCCGTTTATGAAACCTGAAGATTATCAGTACTTCGGTTCGCTGCTAAATGAAGACGAGGAGGAGGAGTTATCTCCAGACGAGCAGAAAGAGCGAAAGATTATGAAACTCTTGCTGAAAGTGAAAAATGGCACTCCTCCACAGAGAAAAACTGCTTTGAGACAGCTCACGGATAAGGCAAGAGAATTTGGTGCTGGGCCACTGTTTAACCGTATTCTGCCACTGCTTATGCAGCCCACGCTCGAAGACCAGGAGAGGCACTTGTTGGTGAAAGTTATTGACAGGGTGCTCTATAAGTTGGATGAGTTGGTTCGTCCATATGTCCACAAAATTTTGGTGGTTATCGAGCCTCTGTTGATCGATGAGGATTACTATGCTCGTGTCGAAGGTAGAGAGATCATCTCAAATCTGAGCAAGGCTGCTGGATTGGCCACTATGATTGCTGCAATGCGTCCGGACATCGATAACATCGATGAATATGTTAGGAACACCACAGCTAGAGCTTTTAGTGTTGTTGCCTCTGCCCTTGGTATTCCTGCATTGCTGCCGTTTCTGAAAGCTGTCTGTCAGAGTAAGAAATCATGGCAAGCTCGTCACACGGGTATCAAGATTGTTCAGCAGATTGCAATTTTGATTGGGTGTGCTGTTCTTCCGCACTTGAGGTCCCTCGTTGAAATTATCGAGCACGGGCTTAATGATGAAAATCAGAAAGTTAGGACCATTACAGCCTTGTCTTTGGCGGCTCTGGCTGAAGCTGCTGCCCCTTATGGTATTGAAAGCTTTGACTCAGTGTTGAAGCCTTTATGGAAGGGTATCAGGTCCCATCGTGGGAAAGTGTTGGCTGCGTTTTTGAAGGCCATTGGTTTTATCATACCACTCATGGATGCAATATATGCCAGCTACTACACCAAGGAAGTTATGGTTATTCTAATCCGTGAATTCCAGTCACCGGATGAAGAGATGAAGAAGATTGTTTTAAAAGTGGTGAAGCAGTGTGTGAGTACTGAAGGTGTGGAGCCGGATTACATCAGAAACGATATTCTTCCAGAGTTCTTCCGTAATTTCTGGGTACGGAGAATGGCTCTGGATAGGAGAAACTACAAGCAGCTTGTTGAAACAACTGTGGAGATAGCTAACAAAGTTGGTGTGGCCGATATAGTTGGCAGAATTGTTGAAGACCTGAAAGACGAAAGCGAGCCCTATAGAAGGATGGTTATGGAGACAATCGAGAAAGTGGTTGCAGACCTGGGTTCATCAGATATTGATGCTCGTTTAGAAGAACTGTTAATCGATGGAATTCTCTATGCATTCCAAGAGCAGACGAGTGATGATGCCAATGTCATGCTTAACGGGTTTGGTGCTGTTGTGAACTCCCTTGGTCAGAGAGTGAAGCCATATCTTCCTCAGATATGTGGTACCATAAAATGGAGGCTCAACAATAAGAGCGCCAAAGTCAGACAACAAGCAGCAGATCTTATATCTAGGATTGCAGTTGTTATGAAACAGTGTGCAGAAGAACAATTGATGGGCCATCTTGGTGTCGTATTGTACGAGTATTTGGGGGAGGAATATCCAGAAGTTTTGGGTTCGATATTGGGTGCTCTCAAGTCTATTGTCAATGTTATCGGTATGACAAAGATGACACCGCCAATCAAAGATTTACTTCCCCGACTGACTCCAATCTTGAAAAATAGGCACGAGAAGGTCCAAGAGAACTGCATCGATCTTGTAGGAAGAATTGCCGATCGTGGGCCCGAGTTTGTGCCTGCACGTGAGTGGATGAGGATATGCTTCGAGCTTTTGGAGATGCTCAAAGCGCACAAGAAGGGTATTCGTAGAGCTACCGTGAACACTTTTGGCTACATTGCAAAAGCTATTGGCCCACAAGACGTTCTTGCAACATTGTTGAACAACCTTAAGGTGCAAGAACGTCAGAACCGTGTCTGCACAACAGTGGCAATAGCAATCGTCGCGGAAACTTGCTCGCCTTTTACGGTTCTGCCCGCTTTAATGAATGAGTACCGTGTGCCGGAGCTTAATGTTCAGAACGGTGTTTTAAAATCGCTCTCTTTCCTGTTCGAGTATATTGGGGAGATGGGAAAAGATTACATATATGCAGTAACTCCATTACTAGAGGATGCTCTAATGGACAGAGATTTGGTTCACAGGCAAACCGCTGCTTCAGCTGTGAAGCACATGGCATTGGGTGTAGCTGGTCTCGGGTGCGAGGATGCTTTGGTCCATCTTATGAATTTTGTCTGGCCCAACATTTTCGAGACATCACCACATGTAATAAACGCTGTGACTGAAGCTATTGAAGGGATGAGGGTGGCTTTGGGGGCGGCAGTTGTGCTGAACTACTGTCTGCAGGGGCTGTTTCATCCGGCGAGGAAGGTTAGAGAAGTGTACTGGAAGATCTATAATTCGCTCTATATCGGCGCTCAGGATGCACTCGTGGCTGCTTATCCTGTGCTGGAGGATGAAGAGAGCAATGTCTTCTGTAGGCCCGAGTTGCATATGTTTGTCTGATTTTGGTATTTAAACACTTGTTTTTTATATGTTAGATTTAAGGATTGTTGGTTTGCATTAGTGAGACGTGAATTCGATAGAGAGGCTAGTTGGTTCTCAAGTGGCATTTGTCGTTCTCTTGTTCGTATTTGTATTTTGATACAACCTAACTGTTTTTTTTTTCTCCGTTGGTTTTGATCTATATATTTGGATATTTTCGTCGGATCAGGCATATTTCGATTGACCTTCTTATTTGTTAGATTAAGGATTGTTGGTTTGCATTACATCAATAAATGCTTGTAATATTTCAGGTTTGGTTTGCATTGCTTTGTGCTACATAGTTAGATTCGTACACGTTTTACGTGTAATAAGTACTAATAACGAAGCGAATCGAGCTCTAATTTGGATTAATCACCATAGTCTTTGACATCACAACCATGATTATTTTCTAAATTGACACTCTAAAATTGGAAGAACAAAATCACCATCCCTTCTTGTGACAGTTTCTTCATTGGCTACACATCTTCCGTCGTCTTGTTGCTCTTTCAAGATTCTAGTATTCCGACAACCCAACAACATAAGCTCCAACATCTTCCTCCGAACATCGAAAACCGCATCCGTTTCGACCAAACAACCCCTACAATATTTCTCCCTCAAAAAAACAAACTGATAGCTCCCTCTCGTCGAAATGTAAAAAATCCCGGGATGCTTCAAAATAAGCTCGCGCAAATTAACAACTTCCAAACCTAAATCCTTCTTAAAATGAACCAACCTCTCCACCTCCACCATTTTCTCCACCGTCAAGCACAAAAGCTCGTGTATAACTCCCACCGCCCGTTTCTCGTACCTATCCACCCCTCCACATGTACGGACTCGAACTTTTTCGATTTTTTCGTATGGCTTCACGTACGAAAGCCTCTGCCAATTCTTTAATTTCTCCTTAAACCCTCGGACGATCTTGAACCCTGTTGGGAAATTAATCGGGAACGCGTATTTCGTCTCGAATTCGCTTAGCCACTTCTGTTCGAACTCGTTTTCCCTCCATTTTTCGACCTCTGCCGAGAAAACAACCGGGGCTTCTTCGTTTTCGTTCGGTTCGATTAGTTCGAATGTCTCGGCATCTATCATTCGGAACGTGTCGTGGTGTTTCTTGATTATCGAATCGCGGAAGTTTTCGGGTAGCCCTAATTCACGTCTGATGAGTCTGATTGCGTGGAGGTGGATTCTTCTGGTGACCGACATGGAGAGGATTTTCTTGATTTTGACGACGTTGGTGTGTTCCGTTAGGGTTAGGGTTTCGTTTTCGAGGTTTATCAATTGGACGAAATTGGGGGTGAATTTGCAGCATTGGTTTCTTCTGACGGGGTCGGTGAACACCTCGAAGACGTGTGGGTATTTGCGGAGGAATTCGCCGGCGGTGAGGGTTTTGAGGCCGGCGTGGGGGGCCCACCGGGAGAGGAGGTTGAGGGAGATGAAGGGGCCGCGTTTCTTGGCGGAGACGAGGGTGTGGAGGCTGAGGACGAGGGCGAGGCGGCGGTGGTGGAAGGCGAGGAGGTCGAGTTTGAGGTCGCGGGTGCGGGTCTCGAGGCGGGTCTGGGCGGTGTTGGCGGGTTTCTTGAAACGGGTTTGGGTTGCGGCGGTGAATGGGCCGCGCGTGAATTGGGTGGTGAATCTGTGTAAGATTCTCATTGTCGCCGGAGAAGACACCCTTGTTTCGATTTACATTTCTGAAAACGGGTTTTCGCTTATATTATTATTGCAACTTAAAAGTGGAAACGCGACTTACTTTAATCATTCTAGGGTAAATTTCACTTTTCCCCTTGTACTTTGGCTCGATATCACTTTACCCCCTTCTACTCTCGATTGCATCAATTTGCCCCATTTACTTGAACAATTGTCTCAATGTGAACCTCGCCATTAGTTTTCAGACCTTTGACCTTAACATCTTTTGATATAAATCTGAAAATTTCAAAAAAACCACAACTCTTAGTTTAAATAATTATTAAAAAAACTAAAAATAAATTGTGGCTGGCGTCGTGAACTATGTTTTCTCGTTGTCTTGAATTTATTATTATTAATTTTTTCTCATTTTTTTAATAATTATTTAAACTAGGAGATGTGACGTTTTTGTAATTTCGGAGCTTATGTCAAACGATGTTAAGGTGACAACTAACAACGATGGTCACATTGAGACAATTTTTTAAGTGTAGGGAGCAAATCGATGTAATCGAGAGTAGAAAGGGGTAAAGTAATACCAAACCAAAGTAAAAAAAAAAAAAAAAATTGGAATTTACCCTTCATTCTAAGCAAACCTCTTATATATTAGACATTAAATGATTATGTATTGTTTTTTTTTTGATAATTAAATGATTATGTATTGTTTGTATATATACACTTCCTCAAAAATTATCAACTCAAAATTCGGTGGAAGAATATGATAATGACAATTAATTTACATTGTAGTAGAACAAATATTGCAAGGGTAAATTACACGCACCCTCATGAGACAAAGTCATATTATGAAAAAATCCTTTTATGTTTTGGTAATTACAATCACCCCTCAACTATGAATCTTTTTACACGTTCGCTATTGTGATGTCGAATTTAGTGGAATCTTCTAAATTATGTGGAATATTTTTTCAGTTGTACCCGTTTGATCACGTTTGATCACGTTGGAGCTCCACATTTTATAAACAAGATGATCATAAAATGTGCCTCTTAGGCTTGTAAATATCAAATTGTGGTGCATCAGAAATTGCCTTTTTGCACAAAACGAGTACAAACTAGAGAACATTCATGTAATCTAGAAGATTTATAATTGATGGGAGTGATTGTAATTACCTAAACATGAAGGAGTTTTTCGTAATTTGACATTTGAGTATAATTTACCCAATATTGCAAATGAGGTGGTGGTGATCGGACATATTAAAATTCCAATATTTACGGAAGTGAAAAATCAACTTCAAATTGGAACAAAATGTGTTCCGAAGTTGAGAACTCATGTAAATCGAAGAAACACCGAAAATTCTGTTTTCTGTTCACACATGTTATATAACATGAAAAAAATCGAAGAATTTTCGTAAAATTAAAGTCGGATCGAAAATTGGATCATGCATATATTCTTATTCCTAAAAGTCAGAAAAATCATAAACCGGGATTCAAAATGAAAAATATTGTTCCCAAAATTAAAAAAAAATATTTACTTGTAGAAGTTTCGTTGCAATTGCCCCCCTAATTTCACTTGTAGTGGTTTTTAAAATATTTAATTTTAATTTTGAGATTCTTTTATCATAATATACAAGCAAAAAATATTAAACTTTTGTTTGATGTTAACAGGTTTAGCGGGTTAAAACCGTTTAATTTGGGGTATGGATTAGGGCAGATATGTGACTCTAAGCTAAAATAGGTTGGAATAGGTCTGAATTTTATATACTTTTAGTAGCTAAATGCTCATATTTAGGCAAACCCACCCCAAAACGGACCGATTGCCATCCCTATTATTTGTCCATCAAACTGTTCTTCAACAGACCTTAGAAAATGAAATAAACTGCCGAATTGCAGTTCTTGTAG
The DNA here is from genome assembly GCF_056151865.1 of Erythranthe guttata. Lineage (NCBI taxonomy): Eukaryota > Viridiplantae > Streptophyta > Magnoliopsida > Lamiales > Phrymaceae > Erythranthe > Erythranthe guttata. The sequence continues at coordinate 18,618,308 of NC_142542.1, forward strand.
ACTTGCGTATATTATAGTTCATTGTAACAAATTGCCTCATAAATATACCATGGACTTTCATAAAATACAACTACCTCCCTAAGGTAAAGTTTAATTACAAAAAACTCCTTAATTTTGAGAAATTATATATAGCCTCCTATAGTTTGTAAATTTCTTACATCTAACCCTAAAAGGGTGTTAATGTAAGAAATCTACAATATCCAGGGGTGGATGTAATTATGAAAACGTGAGGGTGTTTTTACTAAATCGACCTTACATCAAGAGGCATTTATAATTTACCCTATCATGAAAAAAAACAAAGAAAAAAGGAAATAGGAAAACATCATTTAGTTTATACAGAAAGAAAGTATAAGAAAATCCAGCAAATCCAAACTTTATCCTGTAAAACTTTTACTACAATAATGAAGCCAAATATTCATATAAATTATAAATAATGAAAATAAAATGCATTCAAGCATCGAAGCTCAAATTTATAAAATAAATTACCTATTCAAGGTCCAAAAATTTCCAATAAAATCAATACTTTAGTCTACTACGAGACAAGTTGAACAAAAATCTCAACCTGTACGGTGCAACAATCATCGACAAGGAAGCCATTTTCCGGATCGCGCAGTTTAGCGAGACTTATGAATGCACTTTGTCCACAACATGTACTCGAAGACGTAAACCAATGTGAAACTGCAACACGGAAAAATTCATGAGCAAAATAGTGAATTTCAACATATTTATTCAAACAATAAAAGTTGGTTTTCCATCCGTTTGACTTAACCACAAAAGAAAAATCAAACGAAAAGACGATCGAAACTACAAAAAGAATTTTACAACAACTTTTGAACTTATAAGACTAGTAGTAATTCCTTTACTAGTTAATATGTCAATTCTTATACCAACAAATTACTAGGTTAACAAAAATCCAATACTTATAACTTACGTTTTCCAGAGTCGTGATCGGAGGACCAGCCTTTAAGGCGCATGTGAAACTCTGCCTTGACTTTTTGATGAACCGTAAATTTTTCAGCGCTAACACATACCAAACTCATTGACACGGCATTACCCTTTGAACTCAAATCTCCATTTGAATTGAAATCTCCATTTGGATATAGCTTCAACTTCCTATGGTTTTACAAAACAATAATTTTTTTTAATCGAAATGAGAGAGAAGTAGCTAGATAAAATAATAGAATGGAAGAGAAAGTACCACTCAACACCTCTCATATCAAATTCTTCAGAAACCCAAACATCTTCCAATTTAGAGAATTCAACAATCTTCCAATCACGTAATCTCGTATACATTGGTTTAAGCACAGTCACGCTCTCAACGATTCGTTGTTTTTTCATGACAAAAACTTCAGCTCCAAGCACAAGGTTATCCTTAACAAGGTATCCGCTCGATTGATCTCTCAAACTTTTCTTAGACATAAATTTGGGAAATCCCCATTTGGATTTAGTTGCGTGAAAGCGCCTCACATTTCCTGGCCAACAAGATTAAAAACAACAATAAGAAACTGTCTAATTACTTTTAATTAGAAGAAAACAACATTTGTCTAGGTCCATAGTAATTACCTCTAAAACATAAATAATTATCCGAAAACTGATCATAGAGAAAGATGGTGAAATCGGCATATATCTCCCAATCTACAGGCAACGAACTAGTGTCAGCCATGGCTAAATATACGGAAACATTGTTGCCCTTAATTTGACCCTCATCCCCGTTAGGATAAATTACGAGTCTCCTGAAGAAATTCAACATGAATCATATATATGTTAGTTGTGTTGAAATTAAAAGTTTCGTTATTCAATAATTAACTAGCTACATAATTAATATATGTTTGAATAGCTAAGGTACCATTTGTAACCATCAACTTCAAATACTTTTGATTCGTATTTTGAAATACGATACTCAGAAAGTAAGGAAAAAGATTCAATTTTGGTGAGGAAGTGTGCAGGTGGAGCATCTCTCGTTTCCAACATAATAAATTCTGGAAAAAAAAAGAAAAGAACAAATGAGTAAATGAAGGATGGGTATATATAATTGTAAACAAAGAAGTAAAATTACGGACCGTGGCCATCTGTTGAACATGAAACGGGGTTTAGCGGCGGCTTGAAGTAGTCGGACCAAATCGAACTTGCGACGGATTTTGATCTTGTTAAAAACGAACCTACACCATAAAGCAGCGGAGAGGCCAAAGAAACCATCAACACAGTCTTCATCATTTTGCCTAACCCTAATATTTGCCTTGTTCGTTTTGCCTAACCCTAATACAGACAATTTAGGGTAAACGGTCTAGGGTTCGAGTTTTTTCCTCTACTTCACCTTGTAAAGGACTTGAATTTACTCAAAAGAAAAAGAAAAGAAAAAAAAAACCCTAATACAGAAAATACCTGTAGAATTTATAAATAGAACCGTATATATAATCTGCCTTGGCACGCAATACAACCCTTTTTGTTTCCCTAAAAAACCTATCTTCATACGGTTCCTATACTTTAGCAGGCCGCTAGCTAAAAATATTATAAATTTGTCTTTTAATATTATGTAAAAAATATTGTTTATTACTAGTAAAAGAATAAATAAACCTTCAAATTGTAATTTATGTTAACATGTTTGTATCTACAATCAGTTCACTTAATATTTCTAAATATATTTGTATTGAATATTGATCTTCATTTTTATAAAAATCGAATGAATGGACGCCACTTTGGTACCAATTTTTAAAAGTTACAGATCAGTCGTTGAACTTGTTTGGATTGAATCATTAATTAACAAATAATATTTGTATTGGTTTTTTATTTATTTTAGTAAAAATCTGAGGAAGGAGGTACCATGGAAGGTCCTAGGTAGGGCACTTGGAATGTTTGAGTTGTTGAACTCTCCGTATTCTGGCCGGTGTATGTGGCTCGGATATTAATGCAGGTTCCAGTAGGCGGCGAGATGGCAGTTGTCGACCGACTCTTTTGGTTTCGTTTTTTCGTTCTCGTCAATTTTTCGTTTGCTAAGAGACAGGGTAATCACCTTTTGTTCATTCGCTTGCTTCTATAACTTTTGATGACTCTTTGGACTTTGGAGGGCCCTCTTTTACCTCCCCATTCGGCCGATTGTACCGAATTCATAAATTCTCTTCTGAGTAAACTGCAAAAATTGCCCCTGTGGAATTTCTAAGACGTGTATCACGATCGAGTACTTTAAAATTCATTGTTTTGCTTCAAAAAAGAGTTTGATTATCACTTCAGTTATACAGGATTAAACCAAGGTTAAGGTATTCACACCATTATTAATTAAAAGATATAGAGTCAAAAGACTTGTAGAAAATTAAACTTTGGCTAGATGAACTTTAGTTAATTGAAATAAGCATATATATATATATATATATATAAAAGGGGAAATACTTGGGGGTAAGCATATATAAATTGTTGCCTAATTTCTCACTTGTAGTTGAACCAAATCGATCTTGCGACATAGTTTATAGCACAATAAGTTGCACACAAATATTTACTTCTAGAGTGAAGCAATCGTCAACAATGAAACCCTGCAATTCATCATGTTCAATGAATTCCAATTGTCCCCAACTCCTATTCGAAGATGTAAACCATTCATTCACTGCAACAAGGAAACCATTTATCAATATTAATATTACAATTACAAATAAATTCTTCTAATTCATCCATCTTTGTTTGTACAATTAACCGACATGCATTTTGCAAGATCAAACATAGTTTATGCTTTTTTTAAAATTATTAGGGTTTTCAAGAATATCATATTTTTTGAAATATCTAGTTATAGATGAAAATATAAGTAATCAATTAGAAAGGAAAAAAAAAACACATAAATGGTTTACAAACAAGTGCAACTGTGGAGGTATATACAACTTACAGTTTTCAGTGTTGTAGCGAGCATCAGAATTGGACCCGCCTTTTACACTCACGATAAACCGTACCTTCACTTTTGTATGAGCATCAAAATGTTTGGCACTAACACATGTCAAAAACATTGACATTGCACGACCTTTTGAACTCTGATATCCATTTGGGTATAGCCTCATCTTCCTGAATTGGAAGAAGATAAACTCAAAATAAGAATATGAAGACAAGTAAACTTGACGAAAAAAATTGAAAGAGAACTATACCAATCGAGACTTCTTATGGTGAATTCTTCAGAAAACCAAGGATCATTTCCCAATTTAGAGAACCCTTGAATCTTCCATTCACGTTTTTGTGGCGATTTTGTAGGTCTATGCAGAGTTACACTCTCAGTGACTCGTTGTTGTCTTTTGCAGACAAATACTTCAGCCCCAAGAACCAAGGTGTCATGAACGAGATATCCATTTGATTGATCTCTCAGTTTTTTCTTAGAGATTAATTTGGGAAATCCCCACTTAAACTTTGTTTCATTGAAACTTACTGGCCAAGTTCATAAAAGAGAAAGCGTTAGAAAGCATAGAGCCGAAAATAAGAAATAAATTTGTTCGTGTATACCTCGATAACACAGATATTTGTCTGAGATCTGATTGTAGAGAAAGATGGTGAAGATCGCATCAATTTCCCAATCTACGGGTAATGAGCTAGTGTCGGCCATGGCTAGGTATACGGAAACATGATTGCCTTTATCTTGGCTCTCGTTCCCATCGGGATAGATTATGAGTCTCCTGAACAAATGCACCATTATGAAAAAATGCTTCACACATCACATATATTTATTGAGTTGAAATTAACAACTTCATCCAATATCATTATTATTATCATTACTTTATTTTTATTTTTTAAATTTATGACGAAAAGGTGAAGAGTCGGACCAATATGGGACGAGTTGGACTAATATAGAAACTTTGGGCAAACTTCAAGATCGAGCTTTTGTCTAACCGGGTCATCGTGCTTCATTTACACTCGTCACACAACTAACACAATTCATAAAATCATAGGGTTTGCACCAAAGGCAAAATAGTATTTATTTATTTTATTAATTGTTATGACCGTTGCCTATAGTACTAAATATGCACGAAACGAGACTTAAAGGTTTCAGTAAAACGACATACCATTTGTAATCTCCGGATTCGAATACTCTTGTTTCGTACTTTTCAATTCCATACTCGGAAAGTAAGGAAAATGATTCGATTTTGGTTAGGAAGTGAGGCGAAACGTGTCTTGTTTCCGCGGCAAATTCTGGAAAAAGGAAAACAATGCAAACACATAAAAATTTGATACGCGAATTCGTATAAACATAAATAAAAACTACATAGTGTATATTTTGGTAGCAAACCATTGTCGCCATCTGGCATTTTTGGCGAAGAAGAGTCGTCTTGATCGGCCGTTGAACATGGAACGGCGTCTTGATCGGCCGTTGAACATTGAACGGGGTTTATTATTAGTGCATTGTAGTAGTCGATTGAGTTGCACCAAATCCATCTTGAAACAGATTTTAAGCTTCTTATTAAAACATGTTTTTCCTTCGGAGATTCGTTGAGTAACAAACCCAGGCAATAACCTATACAAAGTCCCGCCGAAGAAACCACCATCGCTTTCTTCATTTTTGTCGCAATATGTTAAAGTAGCCCTAAAACCCTAATACGTACAGACACCAAAAACCCCAATAGTCACAAAATAAAATACCCTAGAATTTCCATATTATAAATTTGTCTTTTAAGTTTTAATACTTTGTAGGGTCAGGGCAGCCGGTTGGGCATCTAGTATTTTTTATTTTTTTTTTTTATTTTTTTTTTAATTTTTATTTTGAGTAAGGGCATCTAGACCTAGTATTCAATACCACCATATTAATTTTTGATACAATTTTGATATTAAAAAATAATTCCGATATTTCCTATTATTTTGAGATTTTCATGAAATAATTATTGGGATTATTTTGTAGACCCCTCATTTTCAAATTATATAGAACTAACTACCAAGTGGATTACACTCTAGGGGAAATCCCCCTCATTTCGAAAATATTTTGACATATCCCCTGGGCTACCCTGAAGTTCCTATAATACCCTTCTAAAATCAGTTTTAAACCCTAGCCACTCACGGTCTCTCTCTTCTTCTCTCCCAAATTCAAAATCCCGTCTCCACAAACCTCCCACCTGCGAAATTGCTTCCCGGAGCCATAACTCTCTCTCCGGTGGTCGAAATTCGATGGTTTAACTACCATTGGATTCCTCTCGTCGAGCTCTTTCTTTTGGTGGCGATTTCATTCAGTTTCAAGCGCTGATTTGTTTCTGCAATTTTTTTTTTCATTCGAGGACGGTGGTCTTGCCGGAGCTTTATTTTATGTTCCACCCGTCGAAATTTGACGGGTCGCCCACCGTTGGATTCCTCTCGTCGGAATCTATATTTTGATGGTAATTTCGTTTATTTTTATGTTTTCAGATTTCTATATTTTTTTGCATTTGTGGGCGCGCGGAACCGTTGGTGGTTATTAGCGGCGTCTAGGGTTTTGGTAGGAGGTGAGGGGGGTGAGAAATCTGTAGCATTTCCCAGCAATAACCTCTCTTTCTATCTCTCGATCTATTAGTATTTGTTGATTTTTGAGTGTTTTGATGTTTTTCTTCAAATTTTGTTGATTTGCACTAAAGTAATTTCTTTTTGTTTTGATTTGGCAATTGCAGCTTAATGAAGGCCATTGATCCTTTCCTTGAAAGTGTCAATTAGTTTTTTTTTGAAGTTACATCTGATCTATTCAACAGACTGTATACATTACTATAGTAACATGTAGTTACATATGCGTATATTTGTGTATTTTCGATTTGTATTTTATTGGTTCTGATGTGATTTATAATAAAAATATTTAAATTTGTAATTTTTGTTGGGGTTTATGAATTTATTTTGTATAAGTCAGTATTCGTGCGTGTATACAATTGATCGACTAAAAATATGGGGAAAAAAAACGAACATAACTATAAATTACTATAGGTACCATAGTTTTACATGTAGTTATTTTCAGAACTGTAAACATATTGTTTTGAAAATTATAAAAATAAAAAAAAAATAATAAAAATTTTTTTTTTTTTTTAATTTAAAAAAAAATTAAAAAAAAAAAATAAAAAAAAAATATATATATATATATATATATATATATATATATATATATATATATATATATATATATATATATATATATAACAAACAGATTTATAAAAAAAAAAGAAAAGAAAATAATAATAAATAAATCAGCGAAAATGATAAATGCAGGACCATAAATGCTGAATGTAGTTTGGCCGAAAATTGAACATAAGGGTAGTATGGTACTTTCGCTTCTCCAGGGGGTATGTCAAAGGATGATTTGGGCTTGGGTTTATCCCTAGTTTATTTGGTGGCTAGGGGTATGTAAAATAACCCATAATTATTTTATGTTATAATTTGCATATTGTATATTGTTAATAACTAATAAGTGGGACTATATTAGTTTTTATTTAACTTAATTATCCGACAAAAACACAATATATTTGAAATTTCCGAGAATTACCGTTTAATTCCGAAGAATTTGAGTAAATTTTCAATAATTTGTCGCAATTGTGATTCTTTTGTAATTTCCGATTTTCCGATAATACCAAAATTTCCATAATCGGAAAATAATGTTGATTTCCGAAGATTTCGGAATTGGATGAGAAAGTTCTATTTGATTTCTGAAAAAAAAATTCTCGAAAGGCTAGTTTTCGATCTTATCCATCCCACTTTCACTCCTAATTAAAACCATATCTGAAGAAAAATATCTAATTTTTTTTTCTAACTATAGGAGTCCAGATGTAATTTGACCTAACCTCTTGGAAGGTATGTGTCATTTGCGCAAAAAAATTAACTAATAAGCTATGTAGCATGAATACGAAAACGGCATATCTAAAATTATAGGATACATGTAAAAATTAAAATTATATATATATAAATTTATTGTTTAAATTTAATTTAACTAAAAGAAAATCTATATTTTCAAAAAATTAAATTATGGGTAAATTACAACCGTAGCTATGAGGTAAAATATATTTATGAAAAAACCCTATTTTGTACATAATTACATCAACCCCTTGATATTAGTAAATTTCTTACATTTAACACCCTTTTGTAGGGGTGTATGTAAGAAATATACAAACTACAGAGGTCTGAATATAATTTCTAACAATATGGGGTCTTTTCGTAAATTAACATTTTGCCTCAAGGAGGAGGCTGTAATTTACCCAATTAATTAAATTAATAGAATAAAAAAAGTGCAGCCATGAATAAAGAAAGCGGTGAGCGCATAAACATAGGGGATGCGGTGTTTGCGTAGGACCAGTTTTGAGTGAGGAAAAAAAGGAGAGAAACAAATTTTGTTTATAAAGGAAATAATAATTCAACGCAATTTGGTAATCTGAAAAATTTAATAAAGAGATTTGTTTTTTTCTGTTAGGAGTTTTTTCTCTTTTACGGTGACGGAATAATTCGCTCTCGCGCTCTCCCGTTGCCGTTTCGTCGCCCTGAATGCCTCACCAGTGTTCAGGGTACTCTCTCTCTCTCTCTAAAACTCTTTCTCTCTCTAACTCTCTCTCTCTCTCATGTTCATCTGGCATGACGAATTTATCTTTTTTTATTTAGCATGTGGAAAATGTGCGTTGTTATTTATACTTTTTTTTTGCAATTTTTTTTTCGTGAAATGGATTTAGCTAATTATTATGTAATGTGAACTCGGTTCGATTCCATATTTTGATTAATGAATCGGAGTTATTTTTTTGTTGTTGGCAGCATTCCAATGGATGCTTATGATCCATTTTTTGTTGTGTTATTCGGGTTTTTTGAAAAAGATATTAAATTATTAGTTCGATAATTTAATATTTCGCTAAAGCAATAGATTTTCGCTAGTACCGACTGTATTAATTTAAAGAGGTTTATCTGCAGTTGCATTTTGTGGATTGAATCTCTTATTTTACGATTTTGCATCTCCTATTTGATCGATTGGATTATTTGTTGCTATCCTATATTTCATCGATATTATTAAATGAAGAACGATTAACGATGATGGGAATGACATATTTTTTGAGGTAAAATGCATCGTGTTAGATAAGCGCAACTTCATTCTATACGCCTCGAAAATCTCGTGCATTCTATACGCCTCGAAAATCTCGTGTAATCAATCAAAGATGATGATATTCTCGTAATTCCATTAGTTCATCAACGAACGATTTTTTTTTTCTTGTGCAGTCCATTCTGGTAATTTTGAAGCAGAGGAGCGAGGGTCTAATAATAAGACGGTAGGCCTCGTCGATATATTTTAATTCAGAAATTCAGTTTCTACCGACATGTGTAATGAACGATGAATGTAGTGTTTGATGTTTTGCAGGTGTACGGAGATTAGCACCATGGTTCTATTCGTTGATCTTTGCAGCCTTTTTTATGCGAATTTCAAGTAAGAATCACATTTATGGGATATTCTTTGATGCCAATTCATCCGATTCTTTAAATTGTTTTGTGAATTTTGGTTGCAGTTATATGATGTCTAATCTCCTCGAGAAGACTAACACTCAAGAAACCCCGTAAAGAAAAAAAAAAGAAAAAAAAAAGAAGCATATTCACTTAGCATGTATAACACCCGTACTCTGGTGCACGCGTCTCTTGAACGAGAAGATGGCTGTAGCCGTTGATCAATTAGGTCATGGGTTCAAGCCATTCGCCCGCCCGCCACGATGCAAGCTCCCCTCCTTCACTCAACTCGATGAACACAAAATGCTCGACTTCACTCAACAATCCAAGCTCCCGCCGCAATCTCTAGAACATTCCGGAAACAACAACAACACCAACAACATTCACAAGAGCTTCTCCACCCCATGCCTCTCCCGCTCTTCCCAAGCCAAAAAGGACGAACACGACCACTACGAGACGAAATCGAGAAAAATCGAAATCATAGTCGGGCGCTCCGCCCCGAGGGTGCGTGCTCTTGTGGTGGAAGTCGCCATCGCCATGGCCGCCGGTGCGGACCCCGAGCCGGCCTCGAGCGGGCTCGGTGGGGCCTACTTCCTCCGGGCCCAAAACGGGGACACTATAGCCGTGGCTAAGCCGATAGACGAGGAGCCGCTTGCCTTCAACAACCCTAAGGGCTTAGCTGGACGTAACTTCGGCCAGCCTGGCATGAAGTGCTCGATTCGAATAGGCGAAACGGGCCTACGCGAATCGGCCGCGTATTTCCTAGACCACGATAATTTCGCCGGCGTACCTCCAACCGCACTCGTTAGATTCTCCCACGTGAAATTCAATTTAAATAATAATAATAACAGTTCAGGTTCGGAGTCGGGTTCGGTTTACAAGGTCGCCTCCCTTCAGCGGTTCGTCAAGCACGACTCCGATGCGGGCGATTTGGGCCCTTCGAGCTTTTCGGTCACCTCCGTGCACCACATAGGTATACTTGACGTGCGGCTGATGAATCTCGATAGGCATGCGGGGAATATTCTCGTGAGGCAGGGTGTAGGGAGTTACGGTGGGGGCACGGCCGAGCTGGTGCCGATCGATCACGGGTTTTGCTTGCCTGAGTCGCTCGAAGATCCGTATTTCGAGTGGCTGCATTGGCCTCAAGCTTCGATTCCGTTTTCGGAATCAGAAGTTGATTACATATTGTGTCTTGATCCTTTTAAAGATGCCGAGCTGTTGAGGAGCGAGCTCCCTTCGTTAGGGGAGCCCTCCGTTAGGGTTCTCGTACTATGCACGATTTTTTTGAAGGAAGCAACTTCGTACGGGTTGTGCCTTGCCGACATAGGCGAAATGATGACTAGGGAATTTCACGGGGGAGAAGAAAATTGGAGTACGTTGGAGAGTTTGTGCAACAACGCCAAGGCGGCGTTCTTGAAAAACGACGATAGTGACAACGAGACTCAGCTTGTGGAAGTTGAGGACGAAATGTTCCAATTCGATGACGACCTTACAAATCAAGAAACTACGGAAAACTCCCCCACGAAAGGTAAGCCGTCAAAAATCCCGAGATATTCTTCGATGAGCGTGTTGGACGGTTCGGGAGCGGGAGCTTCTCCGTTGAGTAAGAACGAGAAATGTTTGATTAACGATTGCGCTACGAAGACATTATCGGATAATAATAATAATAATAATAATAATAATAATAATAATAATAATAATTGTGTTGATGAAGACGATGACGGTATGAAGGGAGGTGGAATGATGAGGAGTATGAGTTACTCGATTCAAAATTACAGTCGAGACGGTCAATGCGTTTGTCTAGGGGAAATGAACGAGGAGGAGTGGCGGTTGTTCTTGGAGAATTTCGAGAAGCTTTTGCCAGAGGCCTTTGAGGAACGGAAATCGATGGGCTTGTCGAAGCAGAGGCTGGGATCTTCGTGTGAGTTTTGAAAAAAAATGCAATTAATAATTAAAATTTGCATTAAAATTTCGAATAAAAACTGTGTATACACACATTAACTAACTCTTCTAGATGATTTGCATAGGATGTAGATTATAAAAAATAAAAAAAAAATAAAAAAAAAAAGTAGTAGGGGAGGAAAAGAGATAGGCTTAAGAAAAGCCATCCTTTCACTAGTAGTCTTTGTAGATGATTTTTTTTTTATTTTTTATTACATTTTGCATTTTCTACAATGTGGTATTTTTTCTCTGTTGTTTTAAGACAATTTTTTTATGTTGTTTTTGGACTGCACAAACTGTATAGTACTGTGGATATTTATATTTTGGAAAATTTGTAATTATTGTACTGTAAAGCAAATTGTGAGAAGTAATGTTTGGATTCGTTTTGGGAGTTATTTTCATTTTATTTTAGGGAAATATATTTTCAGGGAATAAGCTCTAATGTTTGTTTATAATACAAGAGGAAAAATGTATTTTAGAATAATAATTTTAATTTTAAGGCATATAAATCATCATCAAGAGAAGAAGATTCGTAAATTTGAGGCATATAAATCATCATCAAGAAACCATCGAAAATGTGAAGTTGTTCGTTCCCAATCAACTCGATTTTGGGTAGATACTATAAAGAGAGGCATAACTAGGATTTTCAACATTGGAGGAAATCATATAAGTGGTTATTATGGGCATTTAAGTCATTTCATCCTAAAGCTAACGGTGTTAAATTTGAGTGCTGAAGATGTGAAGTTGTTCGTTCCCAATCAACTCGATTTTGGGGAGATACTATAACGAGAGGCATAACTAGGATTTTCAAAATTGGAGGAAATCATCTTAGTGATTAGTATGGGCATTTAAGTCGTTTCACACCTAAAGCTAACGGTGTTAAATTTAACTAACGAACAATTGACGTAAACCCAGTATCGACACACAATCGAGCAAGTACAAGGGGCAAAGCGATAGATATTGAAAGTATAAGGGGGTAAAATATATAAAAAATAATTTCACCAAATATCCAAAACTTATAAATGTGGATGCAAATAATCGATTCCCCAAATTAAAATATAAATCACACAAAAAAAAAATAACCAGCGAAAAAAGTCAAACCGAAAATGGCGACGCAAATCCACCACCACCACCAACTCCCTTACGCCACCTTCAGCGTGGTCTTCCACGCCGACGTAGTCCACACCACCGTGACACACGATCCCGCCACCGTCTCGAAATGGATCGAACACATCACCTCCCTGTACGGCCACCTCCCCCTGATCGTCGGACTCGACATCGAGTGGCTCCCGAACACCACGCGCGGCCAGCAAAACCCCGCCGCCACGCTCCAGCTCTGCGTCGGCCGCTGCTGCCTCGTCTACCAGCTCATCCACTCGCCGTACCTGCCGATCCAGCTCACCCGATTCCTCTCGTTCTCCCGCCACACGTTCGTCGGAGTGGAGGTGAAATCCGATCTGGAGAAACTCGAGCGGGACTACAAAATTGGGTACAACGCGAGGGCGGTGGATCTGAGGGGTGTGGCGGCGGAGGTGTACCGGAGGAAGGATCTGAAGTGCGCCGGATTGAAGGGGCTAGCGAAAATTGTGATCGGAAAAGAGATGGATAAACCTAAATCGGTGACGATGAGTAATTGGGATAATCGGTGGCTCACGGCGGATCAAATCAAGTATGCTTGTGTTGATGCTTTTGTTAGCTTTGAAATTGGCAGGGTTTTGAATGCTTGTGCTTTTGTGTAAATATTATTATCGGAGATTTTTTGTTAATATATTTATTTTTTAATTATTATTATTATTATTATTAAGGAATTGATTATTTTTTTGTGTGTTAATTTTCAACAATTATCAATTTCTTATTTTTCATCAATATATCACAAATCTTAATAAATAAAGAGAGAAATTCGATTTGTTAAATCTAAACCTATATATTTGAATTATAACATAATATGTAAAATTTAAAAAAATTAATGTTAAATTTTACTATGTTAATGTACTATATTTTCTTATTATGTATTAAATTGATTTTTTATTTTCACTTTCGAAATAATAGATGCACGGGGAAAAAATGCTAATAATAATAATAATAATAATAATAATATTTTTTTGGCGCAAAGGTCAATATAATTTTTTATACGTACATGAATACAATATTTTAATATTAATTTAATTGTAAAATTTAAAAAAATTTACAAAATTGACCCATATTCCTAGAATACTAATTTCCTAACCTAATTAGAAGTGATTAACATCTATCCAAAATAAGACATATTCCTTTTAGAACTCTAATTACCCAAACCTAAAATTTTGTTTATAAATAGATCTTCCCCTCCACAAAGTATTGCATACTTATCGAGCTTTTTTTTTTTTTTTTTTTTTCATAGAAACTTGTGGCTACTTCAAATCAATTATGACAATGAACGTAAAGATCGAAGAATTCAAACTCCCTTTCAATACCCACAAACTATACAATGTCATTATCGACGACAAGGAGGTGATCGAAACCCTAGTTACCCACGACCCAACCATGGTCTGCATGTGGATCAACAATACCGAGATCCTAAACCGGCCCCGTCTCCACCGCCTACTCGTGGGCCTCGACACCGAGTGGCGCTCGATCGTCGTCGAAGGCCGCGTTCAAACTGTGTCCGTACTTCAATTATGCGTGGGCAAATCCTGCCTCGTTTACCAAATCCTCCACGCCGAAGAAATTCCTCATGACTTAGTAAGTTTTCTCGAAAACCCCGATTACACGTTCGTTGGAGTTGGAGTTAATAAAGATGTAGAGAAGCTGTTGGGCGATTACGATCTCAAGGTGACGAAGGTTCGTGACCTGCGCACATGGGCTGCGAAAGAGCTCGAGGCGAAGGAACTTCGTTATGCTGGGTTGAAAACATTGGTCAATCTAGTTGTTGGAAAAGATATGGAGAAGCCGAAGAGAATTACGATGAGTCGGTGGGATAATCGTGTGCTTTCACGTGGTCAGGTTTCGTATGCTTGTCTCGATGCTTATTTCTCGTTCGAGATCGCGAGGCTATTGAGTTCGTGGTATTAGATATCGACCATGAGTTTTAAGGGACTGTTTAGATTTGATTAGTTTTTAGTATAGTAGATTACATAGTGATTATCTTTATAATTAGATTTTCTGTGTTTTCAATATTCTCTTTATAATTAGATTCTATGTTTTTTCAGTATTCTCTTTATAATTAGATTTCATGTTTTTTCAGTGCTCTTTATAATTAGATTCTAATTACTGCTAATGTAGTTTTCTGAATCGACAAAAAAAAAAAAAAAAAAAAAAAAACTCTCATTAAATCGAATGGGATTTTTCATGTTTGGACAATTAAAAAAAAAAAATTTATTAAAATTAAATAAAAAAAGAATTGCGTAAAAATCGACGTTTTAGGCTACAATTTCATCCTTCTCCATGTGGCCGTAAATCGAAGCCAAGCATCCATAAACAGATTCTGCTTGTGCCAATGTCTTGTCTCCAGCCACAAACGATTCGATTCTCTTATCAACTTCGATCCAACTACAACCCGGGTTTTTTCTCAACCCCATTTCTTTCATCTTGAATCGAACCCCACGCGCCCCCTCCCAGTTCTTGTTCGCAGCATACATCTTTTCAAGAACAACGTAAGTCGAAGAAGCTTCCGGAACCTTCTCGATAAGGAGCTTCGCAATTCTCTCCCCTAAATCAATTTCGCCGTGCAAACTGCATGCGGAAAATAATGTGCTCAACAATTCAACATCCCCTTCAGTATCGGAATTACTCTGCAGAATCTCGTGTGCTTCGTGCAACTTTCCAGCACGCCCCAAAAGATCGATCAGACACGAGTACTCTGCAGTGGTGGGCCGTATTTTATAATCATTCACCATTGAGTTGAAGTATTTTCTTCCCTCATCAACCAATCCCGCGTGGCTGCAAGCAGAAATCACCGCAAGAAAGGTGACTCTATCCGGTCTGATATGTCTCTGGAGCATTTCGTCGAACAGTTTCGTTGCTTCGAACGCTTGCCCGTGAGAACCGTAGGCAACCATCATTGAAGTCCACGAAACTAAATCTTTTGTGGGCAGCTGATTAAATACAGCCTCGGCTTCTTTCACCGCACCGCATTTGGCGTACATATCGAGAAGTGCTCCCATTACCACTTCGTTGGAATTCAACTTAGCCTCGATTACGTGCTTGTGGAACTCTCTGCCTCTCTCCAAGGCAGCCAATTGGGAACAAGCTGCTAAAGTACTGGTAAGGGTAATTGCGTCGGGTTTTACATTCGCTGCTCTCATTTCGTCGTATACGCCGAGTGCTTCAAAGTAACACCCTGCAGATACGTAACCAGAAATCACCACATTCCAAGAAACTACATTCGATTTCGGCATTGTTTTGAAGACCCTTTCAGCTACTTCAACACTCCCACACTTGAAATAGAAATCGACTAGGGCACTTTCGACGAAGATGTCACTGAATACGTTGTTTCTTATGATGTAACCGTGCACGAATCTTCCGTGATGCAATTGTGCCGATTTTGCACAAGCCACTAGCAATGTGCTTATGGTTGTCGAACTTGGTGCCACTTTATCTTTATTCATCCTAGCTAATAGTTCAATGCACGACAAGCTGTCCCCAATCTGACAGTAACCTCCGATCATCGAATTCCAAGAAACCAAGCTCTTGTTCTCGATTTCGTCAAAAACCTCCTTAGCCCTCTCTAAGCAGCCACATTTTCCGTACAGATCAACAAGGGTAGCGCTAACATAAGCATCCATCACAAGCCCGTTTCTCACTATTTCGTCATGAATTCTCTTCCCTCTCTCCAAATCCAGCAGCCTTGCGCACGACGAGACCGACGTTGTATACGAAACCGAGTCGGGCCTCAGCCCAGCGCTCCCCATTTTCTCAAAGTACTCCAAGGCCTTCTCCCACTGCCCACTTTGATAGTAGCAAGAAATCACATTGTTCCAACACGCCAAGTCTCGTTCCGGCATTTCGTCGAACACCTTCACAGCTGAAGCGAAAAGACCACACTTTGCATACACGCCGATCAAAGAGCTCGCAATCACAATATCAGACAGAAACCCATCTTTCATCAAATGGGTATGAATCTTTTCCCCATAGTCCACTCTCTTCAGCCCGCCGCACGCCTTCAACAAACTCGGATACGTGTAGCTGTCGGGTTTCAAATAAGGGAACTGCAGCAAACTATCGTAGAGCAACAGAGCCGCAGAAAACATTCGATTCTTTGCGTACGCCGACAATAACCCGTTCCATAACGTGATGTCTAATGGGTTGTCTACATTTCGGAAAACTGAGTGCGCAGATTGATATGCGTCGCACGAGAAGTATAAATTGATGAGGTTTTTGGACAATGCTATGTTGTTCTGTAGGCCGAGAGAGATTGATTTTTGATGAAGTGATTGAATTTGTTTCAGCGATTTTGTGTTTGCGCAGGATTTTGAGAGAGAAAATAGTCTTGTTGCGATGTTGTCCATATGCAGGAGAAACTTTTCTAGGAGGGGAAAATTAGCTGAAGAAAAATCGAATGGGAAACTAATGCAAATGATCCATATTTCAAGGACCCCAGTCTAAATAGTCTTTTTTTTTTTTTGTTTACTCTTGTCGTGTGGTGAAAATTGAAACGAAATATCCGAATTTCGTCGATTAGACGTGACCACAGTTGCGAGTTGAAAATATATTGACTTGTCATCGGCTAGGAGAATTGGCACTTCATTAAACGACCGATTCCGCGGTCCCGACTGATTCACCGATTTTCTTTAAGAATAAAAACAAAAAATAGAAACTAATGTTTTGAAAAGTTGGTTCAACGGTTTAATCTTTAGTTATACGATATTTTTCGCTTACATCGACGGTTAGAACTGCGAGTTTTCGGTTTGAGGGTATCTAAACAACAACCGACTAGTATTTCACGGGTCGAACAGGCCCGTGGTTATCTCTACTAGCTATTTGGGTGTGAAATTTTCTTTTTTTAGAAATAATATTTTTCACTCCAAAATCTGATGTGTCTTTTCTTTTCCATTTTCTTGGGGTTTGGAACTGGAATACGTACGAGATTCTGATTTTTTATTTATTTTAAGGGTAAATAGCATTAAACCACCTAAACTTTTTAAGTTTTTGCGGATCACCACCTGAACAATTTTTTTTTGCACGAGTTCACCTGTACTCAATTAATTGTGCCACTTTGCCATTTTTTGCCCGTTTTCAGGTCAAAATGACCGGTTCTGAACCCACTCGCGTTGCACATGCGAACTCCAAGGGTATTGTTGTCTTTTCCTTGTAAAAAACTCTAATTACTTCAATTTTCCCTCAATTTCCATGTTATCTCCATTATTTTCCCTCCAATTTTCTCTTTTTTTCTCCTTTATTTCTTTAATTTGTCTCTCATTCTCCCCTTTAATTCATTTCTCTATTCCGCAAAGAACATTGTATTTCCTCTCTTCTTATTCTTTTCTTTGGCGGTGCTATAGTTAGCTATCGCCGCCCTCTGTCGATGCCGCCTCACTCCATAGGAGGAACCAACAAAGGATTAGCCTACGACGGTGGCTGCTGCAACAACCATCAGCCCAACCACCCCCGGTGGTAGTTCCCAATCGCCGCTCCGCGACGACGCTGCCTCATGACTCCATAGGAGAAACCGAAAGAGGATTAGCATGCGGCTGCTGCAACAACCACCACCAGCCCAACCACTGTCGCACCGGAGAAAGCAAACACGAAGGTAATAAGCCTATCGTTGCTCTAATCACAATCCCCACACTGCTTCACCCAATTCCGCCCCTTCACCACTTGAATTTGGCAGCAAGTCCATCCCTTCATGACTTGAATTTAACGGCAAGTCCATCCCCTGCATATGACGCCGTTTCAATTTCTGTTTTTGGGTGGATAGGTGTATGGGTGGGTTTTGGTAGGGGGTAGGGTCTGAAAGTGCTTTTGTTTTGGGTTTAATTATTTTATGAAAAATTATCCAACAATAATTTATTTTCTCATTTCTTCTGATTACCAAATCGAACTAAAGGAATTGAAATTACTTTGATTTCATTTTCTTCTGAACCAAACAGCCATGTGATTTTGGAAATACTGTGATTTCATTTTTCCTAACAAAAGATAAGGGTGGATGATATAAAATGTGTGAGAATATGTGAATGTTAATGGGAATTGGGGCTGAGTATTTTAGGAATGGAAAAGACATGAATATCCTTGTATTTATCATGTGAAACGCACGTGGGGTGACTACCGGTCATTTTGACCTGGAAACTGGTAAAAAAGGGCAAAGTGACATAATTAATTGAGTACAGATGAATTACTGCAAATTTTTTTTATTCAGGTGGTGATGTGCAAAAACTGAAAAAGTTCAGGTGGTTTAATGCTATTTACCCTTATTTTAATTAACTCCAAGAATTCCAAAAAATATCGAAGATTACACATATAGTATCGTTTTTTTAATTACATTTTATATTATAAGTGAATACAAAAATTTATATTATAAGTGAATACAAAAATCGGATTCCAATTTCCTCCGGTTCTTATAAAAAATATTCCAATTTTTTGAACAAGTGTTTTCATTCAAATTTCTGAAATCACGATTTGTGATTTTTTTAATTATTTTTAAATGAAATTAGAATTAGCTTCACTTATTTTTTTTTTCCAAAAATACTCGGAATCGTCCGATTCCCACTCATATTTGCACCACTACTCTAATTCCATGGGCCCCATTATCTTTGACACACACACACACCTTGATGGTGCAAGACCCTACTACATTTGACCGTCGGAGAGCTTACCGGAAGTCGGATCTAGGGCCGACTGCAGTTGAAACAATGAACGGAAAATAAATAGTAAGAGCGAATTTGAGAAAAAAATGAGTATTATTCCTTGTTTTATTTTGCAAACAAAACCCCCTAATAGAGTTTCTTACACTTGTTTAAATATGAATTTTATGGATGTATCTTTCCAATTTAACGAATTATATATTTGTAAAAGTTTTATGCTGATTTTACTACGATCGTCCCCAATTTATATATTTCCCTTATCTTTATCATCAAACTCGTCCTTCTAACGGCTTATTGGTCAGCTCGCCACCTACCCCGTTTATTCCTTCTCAGTTCTCACGCAGCTCGAACCATAGCCAACATCCGCCTTGTGCGAACTATTCGTTCGTGAGCCTCGTACTATTGGGCTCTTCTTAAGCGACCTTCTAGCCCATTTTCGTTAAAACCCTTACTTGGTGGGCCCCACATCACACACGCACATTGTTTTGTTTGCTTTTAGCTGTCAACGTTGAAAACAAAGGAATACATATATAGTTTATTGCTTGTCTGAGTCAGCAAAACGTACACCAATAACAAATTGTACAGACAAACTACACTCTACAACATTTTCATCAAGCTCCTCTGCCCCCCTGCTGCAGTTTTTCACCCCCTCAATTCGGTATGCATGTAATATGTAAACACACGTGTATGTATTTTTTTTTTTTTTGGTTACTCTTGTCTGATTTGATGATTTGTTTCTTGGTGAAGGTGGTCTTTTTTAGTTCTTGAAATTGATCTTCTCACTGATGATATTATAATTAATGATTTGATTGTTCTGGAAATATTATAGTTGATATAGTTTGTGAACTGCACATTTGATTCATTTGATTCTTGATGATCATACTTCTATGTAACACGGACACGGAAACAGCAATACGGGAAAATGGGGAAACATACACGGAAAACGACATGTCCCAAAAATGGGGATACAAGAATCTGGGGGAACGTGTAAATATTAAAAGTATAGGAGTATATTTATAAATATGCTATATAAACATGTAAGTTTTTATTTATATATATAATTTTTTTTTTTATATATTTTGTTACAAATATATTCAAATAAATATTATAATCAACTATCAATCTGCAGTTGATCATTAAATTATGTAAATAATTTGTGAAGCAGCAAAAATATTTGAAAATTTGCTATTCAAGCATGTTTCTAACTTTTCAGAAATTACAAAATGACCCATAAGTTGTCCGGCAAGTATCCTCGAATGTCGAACACGAAACGTGTCAAAAATGCTTATACGTTAAGAAGTTAAAGTTTTCGTGCTATATAGTCATAGTTGTATTCAAACTCAAATTTTACAACGCTAATCAAGATTCCCATGATAGAGAATATTCGATTTAAAGTTATTCTAGCTTCCATTACTCATTTTTGTTTCATAATTTTTCATTATGTGTCTCTCTTTTTTAATCACTCAATTATCCTAGTGCCAGATTCCGAAATGGACGGAGGTGATTCGAGTCGAAACATTCTATCGCGGTACAAAATTGAAAAGAGACTCGGTATCGGGACATTTGGTAAAGTGAAATTAGCTGTTCATTCATTGACCGGGATTAAGGTTGCAATTAAGATACTCGATCGCCGTTCAATCAATAATTGTGAAGCAGAAAAAGGTACAACGGTCATTTTTTTAAAATTAAATTTAAAAAAATTTAAATTAAATTTCGGTTATTTCAGTTAATATTTTCAGTAATTTTTAAATTAATGACATCTTTTATTGTTCGTGTTGTTTCAGTGAGAAGAGAGATCAATATAATGAGACGACTTTCCCATCCGAACGTAGTTCGCCTGTTTGAGGTTATCGAAACACCGTCAAAGGTTTACGTGGTCATGGAGTATTTAAATTCCGGCGAATTATTTTATTATCTTATCGATAACGGAGGTCGACTAGACGACGATGAATCTCGCCGCCTTTTTCAACAAGTATATATATTTATATATATAATCCAACACTACTAATGAATCGAATTTTGTTACACAAAATTTAGTTTCTGATTCAATTTTTTAAATTGCGATTTAGATAATCGCAGGCGTCGAATATTGCCATCGACACTTGGTTGTTCACCGTGACCTCAAGCCAGAAAATCTACTCATGGACTCGGAAAATAATGTCAAAATCGCCGATTTTGGTTTAGGAAATATTACGCGTGACGGGCATTTTCTTAAAACATGCTGCGGAAGCCCAAATTATGCTGCTCCTGAGGTCTAATAACACATAAATTTTTAAATATTTATTAGCATATATAAATTTCGATCTAAACAAAAATTTTATATTTTCGGTAGCTTCTAAGCAGAAAACTGTACGCGGGTCCCGAGGTCGACGTGTGGAGTTGCGGCGTGATCTTATACGCGCTTCTGTGTGGAAGGCTTCCCTTTGATGATGATAATCTCCCTAGTTTATATTCTAAAATAAAAGTGATTAGAAAATTAAATAATGTCGATTTATCCAGCTAATTTTAACTTCATCTCGTTTAAGTAGTAATTTTTTTTAATTTTTTTCGGGGAGAGTAGATTGGAGTATATTCTATTCCGAATCATTTGTCGGAAAATGCACGTGATTTAATTTCAAGAATACTTGTGGTTGATCCGATGAAACGTATATCGATTCCCGAAATACGTAGTCATCCATGGTTCCGGAAGAATCTTCCGCCGTACATTGCCATTTCATCACTTGGTGGTTTTAGTACAAGAGATAATAAGGTAAGTACAAATTTCATGCTACACTTATCGAAAAGTTTTCCGACATATTTTGCACGTAGATATAATTGTTTCGACTTCTGCTCGTAACATGTACAAGTTTATTTATTTACGTACATTCCTCGATTTTATTTTATTTTATGCAAAAAAAAAAAAGATCGATGTTGAGGCCGTGAAAAAAATGGTGGAAATGGGATTTGATGCCCGTGAAGTCGTTGGATCAGTTCAGAATCGTCTGCAAAACGAGGTGGCGAAGCTTTTTCACTATATTTAATTTCATTTTTCTCATTTATAATTAATTAATTAATTATTCCTAAATCGAATATTATCTTTTCGGTAATCCAGGCTACAGTTACGTACTCTATCTTACGCCATGCCCGCTCTCAACGCCATGTCGATGCGTATGGTTGTAATCGAGAAACTCAAGTAAACTATTATTATTATTATTTTATTTATATAAATACGGTAATTACGGGGAAAAAATATTCGCTAAGCCGATTTTCCGATTCTCCGAATACATGCAGGAACACATGGATAATGTTCAGACATGTACACAATCAATTTGTCCTGATCACCAGAACAATAATTGGACACTCGGCTTTAAGGTAATAAATGTCGCAAGATTCGATTTTTTTTTTGTCGGTTTTCTTTTTATTTATTTATTCGATCTCGATATTCAGTCGCAGGCATCGCCACATCAGACAATG
This sequence comes from Erythranthe guttata, assembly GCF_056151865.1. Lineage (NCBI taxonomy): Eukaryota > Viridiplantae > Streptophyta > Magnoliopsida > Lamiales > Phrymaceae > Erythranthe > Erythranthe guttata. The sequence continues at coordinate 18,640,855 of NC_142542.1, forward strand.
TTGGATGTTCTAAATATTTTCCACAGCTTGAATGTAAGATGGAAGAGAATAGATAACTATAATTTGAAATGCCTGTGGTTACCTCTCAGATCTAACGACGCCATCAAGTTCGAAATTCAGGTGATCGAGTCGTACTTTCTTTTTATTTATATTCGTTTCAAATATCAACTGTCGTGATTTTTTAAATCAATTTTATTTTCTCAGCTCTACAAAGCAACCGAAGAATTCTACGTAGTGGACTTGCAACAACTAAGCGGATCTCCGTTTCTCTTCCTTAATATATGCGCATCTTTTCGCGCTCTTGTGGTGTAGTATTAATTAAACTATTAATACCCTACAATTATCTCTCCTAGTACCGATTTAACGATTTAAGGATGTATCGAAAAAAACTAAATGTATAAACGTAAACTCTCGTTTTATTCGAATCTTCAATGTCTTGTATAACTATTAAAAAAAAAAAATTAATTGTCTCGTCCGGCATTTAAAATTATCGCAAAAAATGTACATCATACCGCAGCAACTGCACAATTTTCCCAATTACCGTATTTTGAACTGAAGTTACCTCCTCCCGTTGTCTTCGCAAATTCGTGAAATACTTCCCGAGCACAAAAATCCCACGCTCGAGCCATTTCTTTAATTGATACCGGCTCGGATATTTTCTTAATCGATAAACCGAAGTTCGACTTCGCCTTCTTCCACATACATTCATCACTGCACATCAAAAGATTCGGTACGCATCAAATTAATAATTTGTATCTTTCGAGATTAATGTAAAAAAAAAACGACGGATAAATGTTGTTTAAATTTCTCACCCACAACCAATAGGCATCGATTCCGATACAGTAGGAGACGAGTTGGGATAATCAGCAGTCACAATCAAATCCAGAAGCAGATGAGGAATATTCCTCGAGAATCCAACGGGAGTATACGAAAACCTAACGTGGGCCCCACCTTCGTCGCCCGCGTTCTTCACATCCACCACCATTTCAATAAGCGTTTGATGGATCTCGTTTTTCTCTTCCATCAGCACATCCATAACAAGCTATATAATTAAAACACGCATTAATTATATTCGATTTCGAATCGAGAATATTCTTTTTTTTTGCAAGAAGAATATTCAATAATAATTGCTTATTAATTAATAGTAAAAGATTACCTCTTTTCGCTGTCGCTTTATCATCCTATTCTCGCTCGAGAAAAATCCCGTTTCGTTCGGCATTTCATTTGATGCCACGCCATCCAGTTTACGCTTCATCTTCGAGTACTCCGTGCAAGTTTTATCAACAAGTCTCGAATTCCCATTGACGAAATTGCTGATGTCATCGCCCAAGTCGTGGAAAATGACTTTCATCGGTTGACCAAGAACAAGTTGTCCGCCTATAGCGTCGTTTAAAGCGACGACTCCTTTTATTTCAGACAATGCAGCAGTCAACGCTCCGGTCGAAACCGACTTCAGCTACAACATGCAATTGAAATGAAAAATTTCGATAAAAACCACGTAAAAAAATTTCATACCGAAAAAAAGAAAAAGAAAAAAAAAACGAACCACGTCGATTAAGTGCTTCATCGGTTCTTTTTCATCGCGGCGCGATTCTTTTTCCTCGGATAGGCAAGTAGATTCTCTCTCGACGCATTTTGACTTCGCTAACCCTAATGCCTCAGTAGTAATATCAAGCTTGGTTATATTATTATTGTTATTATTATTATTATTATTAATAATATTATTATTATTATTTGGCAATGGCGGCTCGACTACCGGCGTAGGAGAGACGTCGGGAAATTTGCTGCTCTCCTCAACGGAAAACGGACTCTTTCCCGAATCTGCCATTAACGGAGTACTCAGGGGAGAAGGAATCGCAAGTGGCGACGAGCACGTCGAAGGGGTTGCGGAAATCGAGAGCTTCGACGAACTCTGCGAATTCTGAGGAGAAACGGTTTTTTGATTCAACCCCACGAAACGCCTCAGCTGCTGCATCGGCTGCTTCGTCTTCATTCTCGCGGCCGACGAAGATAAATCTTGCTGCATGTTCGTCGCGCCGACGGAGTAATCCAACGAGTTGCACATGTTCCTCATGGCAATCTTCTGTGAAGCAATCGCCAAATTATTATTATTATTATTGCTGCTGTTGTTGTTGTTCGAAGAATGGAGCATCTTGGAAAGATTATTCCCGTGTGGGGCCCACATCTGAGGAGGAGCGGACCTCATCGGGCTGTACTGAACCGAGTTGACCATCGTCGACGACGAGGGATTCAGAATCGGGGTTTCCGGGTTAAGTCTTTGCTGCATGTGGGGGGTTGCTTCGGGGAACCAAGCTCTAGCCGTGTTGATAAACTTTACGCACCGGCTGATGTAATTACACACCTTTTCCTTCGGCAAACGTGAAATGTCCAACCTCGTACAATGTAGGAATTTAATCATTCTTTGCGAGGATTCTTTCGCGTACTGCCCTTTGCTGAGTTGCTCCGTCGTGGTTGCGTGGCGGATCGCTTCTGTTGATTTGTGGTATATCTTGGTCACCTCGGCTAAATAGTGCTCTTTCATCTGAAGAATCTGCGGTGGAATATTCCAAAGAATTTTTTATTTTTTTTTATTTTTATAAATGGCCGATCGAATAAATCGAGTTAGGTTAAAAAAGTCGAATGCGAAAATAATCGAAAATTATATATATGTATATATATAGATACCTTGTGGCATGCTTGATCTACCCAATCAACGGTATTTGTTGACATCATCTGAGGAGTCGATTCGGGTACTGCTTTGGAAGACAATAAAAAAATATATCAAGAAGAAAACGTTAATGAATATTCGGGAGAAATTAGTGTACCGATAGAAAAATGACGAAAAAACGAGAAACCTACAATCGAACTGAATAGGATCATTATTACTCTGAAAATAATTAAACACCAGTCTCGAATTTTATTTATTGACAGCTGGCGCTGAATCAACTATCCGAAGCATTTGTTGCACTCGAAAAAAAAACTAACGTAATTTCTATTACCGTTTTGATCTTTCTTTAGTTCGAAAGAATCGATTTTTTTCTTAAAGAAGCAACATGTAAATAAATTTGCATACATGATATAACTTTAGTTTCTCAAAAAAAAAAAAAAAAAAGGGAAAAACGAAATACGTACCTTGGAAAGGGGTAAGACGGGCGTTTTGCGAATGATTTCCAAGCTTCAATTGATCATTCATCGTAAAATTCTGAGGAAGATGAAAACCACTTTGTCTATCCAAACTTTTCAGAAACGTCGTTTGGTTATTATTGTGCTGAAGAACATTATACGTTTCTTGATGATGATGCTTCACCATCGGAGAAACCTAGTTATTCCAAAAAAAAATTAATTAATTAAATTAAGAAATTTCTTGTGTACAATATAAGAATTAACTGCGTCGCAAGATATTTCAAAAAACCGAACGAGAGAGAAGACGTTTAAATACAACTACTGCAGAATTATATATTATACCTGCACTTGCTTATGTTGTTGTCTAGCGTAAGACGGATAATTATTATTCGACTGCATCGGTAATTGAAATATATTCTGTCCTCGATTTTGCAATAGTTGATGCTGCTGCTGCTGCTGGTGTAAATCCGAAACCGCGTTTGCCGAACTCTGATTATGCGAGAATCCTTGTAAATTATTACTAGTTCCTATATTCTGTCTGCCTGAACTATGATTAGGGTTTTCTGTAAACATTACGAAAAATATATTCGTGATCATTTACGAAATATAATCTAACATCACGAAATATATTCGTGATCATTTACGAAATATAATCTAGCATCACGAAAAAGATTTTTGTGATCATCTACGAAATGTAATCTAACATCACGAAAAAAAAATCGGGTATAATAGTTACCTAAATTACGGCGCACCGAGTGCTGCTGCCACATGTTAGGATTAATGTTCGTCTGTAAACGATAAATCGCAAACTTAAAATCAATAAATTCTCAATCTTATTAATCAATAAATTAAATAATTATTGCAACTAAAGTATATATACACAAAGGAAGCAACTTACTGTATTTGCAGGAAAGGGCTTATTCTGTTGATTAGGGTTAGGATTACTCAGACTAGATGAAGGCAGAGAAACTCCTTCTTCTTTAACTATTCTGCACGTGGTTAATTTTCAGTTCAATTATCTCATCATAGATAATTATTAATTAATAGATTTTGAAAAAAAAAATGAGATAAAATCAAGAAATTTCACATAGTAATACTTTTATTTTACGCATAAAATAAATTACAAAAAAAAAAAGGATATACCTAATTGCATGCAATGTTACTGTACCAAAACCCTAGAACTCAAAACGAACAAAATCAAGATGCAAAAAGTTGGGATTTTTTTTTCAATTTTTTTAATTTAAATAAGAAATAATTGAGAAAAAATATTAATAAAAAAAAACCCTTCTGGAAAAATCAGGACTTTTTTACCAGGATATGAATTTTAGACCTAATCCGATTATTAAAAAAAAAAAAAAAAAAAACAATAAAAAGAAAAGAGAGAGTATACAGAAACAAAGATTAAAATTAATTACCCAAAATCGGCAGAATTATCAGGCAAGAGGTGTGTAATCCATTCTTGAATATCTGAAAATTCTTGTTTTCCTTTATCCATATCAGATCATCAAACTTTATTTAATTTTTTTATTTAATTTTTCTCTCTCAACCCACAAAAGATTCGATCTTAATTTCCAGTGGAGTTTACAATATTATAATAAGAGAAGAGAGAAAAAAGAAAAGTTCAGAGTAACGGAAAGAAAGCCAAGGAGCAGAAAGAAAAATATATATGGTATTTAATTTCTTGGATATACTATTAATTAAAGAATCTGAATTTTAATATATTGGGGTAATGTATTGAGAGACCGAGGAGAAAAATGGCCATGGTTTTAAGTATGGAAAGTTGAAAACGGACGCGTTAAAGTATTGGGGCTATGGTTTCAAATCGGGCCGGGCCGGGCCCGGAGAAGAAAAAACTTTTTTTTGTTTTGTTTTTGTTTTTTTTTTTTTTTTTTTTTTTTTCTGTTTAGTAAAAAGTTGATTCCAATAAAAAAAATATATAGGAAATTGAAATTTTATTTTGGTTTTGGAAATTTTAGGATTTTTTTAACTTTCGGAAATTATGTTAGTCTACGTCCGAGCCGAGGAAACGTTTGCACGCCTCCGTTACCTTTTGGGTGGCATAGGCCTCAGAATTTTGCTCCAATCATATAAAATTTGAGGAATATTAAAAAATAAATAATCGGATTGATAAGTAGCATTTTCAATATTTACTGATGTTATAATGTGAAATTATTTTTATGTGTTGAAATTTATTTATTTGGGTCATATATATATTTTCGAGATTAAGATAGTTGTTTGGACTTGTCTAAAGTATCTATTAAACTAGGTCAATCTATTTTAGGGCTCAAACTAGTATTTAGGCTTAACTAAAATATGATTTGACTGTGGAAATTAGATGGATTAGATTAGAATTAAAATTTTCAAAAAGAAAAAAAAAATTAAAATTAGTTATTGAATAAATGTAAATCAGAATTTCAATAGTTGGAATTAAAAAAGTTGATACAAAAATCTAATATTTTTTTGCGAAAATTGAAGGAATTCAGAGTTTTCATTTTTTTAGTCAGATAAAAAAAGTACATAATAATCATGATATTGTAAATGTAATTTTCCACAAAAAATAAAATTGAAAATATTCCAATTCCCTAAAAGTCGAAAATCAACATTTTCGAGATAAGAAATGAAAAATATTGCCCTAAAATAAATAAATAAAATCCGATCGAAATCGTCGGAATTCGGAACTTTATTCCAATTTTCTATATATGACCATCGATGTGCAAAGAAATAAATCTTTACTTCAAATTTTATAATTTAAAATTTTATTTCGGTACCCAAATTATTACTGCTAAGATGTTTTGGATTAGGGTAAATTACAACCACTTCCATGAGGTAAAGTGTAATTACAAAATAAAACCCTTATTTTCTAAAAATTACACCTAACCCCTACATTTTGTAAATTTCTTACTTCCACCCCTATAAAAATGTATTAATACAAAAAATCAACAAATTGTTGGGTGAATGTAATTATGAAAAATATAACGATTTTTTTGTAAATTGACCTATTGTAATCAACCCTTTGGATTATTATACTCAATACTCAATATATAGTAACACACATTATTAACACGCGGTATTAGAGATTTCTTGCATGTATTTTAATAAATTTACTTTAATAAATTTATAACAGGTTAATGCAATAAAAAGATGCAATAAACAATACATAAAATCATAAAATAAAATATTTAAATAGATTACAAAACATAATAACATTAGATACTGAGCTAGATAATCAGGCTTTAAACATTCATTACATGATTGAAAGTTTCATCCTAATTTCTTTTTTAGGACAATAAATATTATAACAATTAGACTTTCAATTTAGGGAGACTTTCAAAACGAAAAAATACACATCAGATTACAGTTGGAAAATTAACACGTCATTAATTTGCAAATGCTGTAAATATTACATGGATCGTTTAAATAAATACATAGATAAAGTCAAGCAGCTGTCAATGAGAAAATCCTAGGTTTCGTTGACTTCTTTTTCTCCTTATTACCACCATTTTTAAGTAGGATTTCTTGAATTGATTTCTCACTCTTCTTTCATATGGTGTTTCTTTTTTCTATTTACTTAGTAAGTTAATTATACCGCACGTGCGAACTAAATCATTTTTCTCCAAACCCATAATTTTTTTTGGTCAAAAAAACATATACAGGCAGAAAAAAATCATTTAGCGAAATATTAAATTATCGAATTAATAATTTAGTGTGTTTTTACCGAATCGGGACTGAAAGAAATTATTTAACAAGCGAGGTTATTAATTTATCAAGGTTCTGTTCATGTAGTTGTTTCGTTTGTGGGTTAAATCTCCGAAACAAAATGAAATATAAAATTGAGGGAATTAAGAAAAGAATTACACTCAAATTAAATATGTTTTAAATATATTTTATATTACATATACCTAAAGAGAAACATAAATATTAGTCCATTTACTATAAAGTTTTCTTGGAGATGTGCATTAGTTTACTTTTTGGAGTTTGTAACAATTCATTACTAGAGTAAGAAGAATGAAGAAACATAGATAATTCTATGTAATATAATATAACATAAAATCGTAAGAGAAAACAAAATAAAAGAACAAATAGTAATTTATTCATTATTGAATTGAAATAAAAAAAAACAAACATAGGATCATAAATCCTGGACCTCTTACAACTCAGACACAACATGACACTTCAAAAACGAAAAACACGAAAATTAAAAGAACACAACAATGGAGACTGACTCTGACTCTGACGCTGACACTGACACACTGATACTGACGACTGAAATAAAAAACGAAAACAAACTTATAACATAGGATGAACAGATCAGAGTCTGAGAGACAAATCCATCTCAGAATCTTCATCTTGTTCATCAGCACGCTCATTCGCGACGACCAACTGCAGGTTCCTGTTTCCTCCACCGGGGTTCATGTTACCGGGCCTGATTCTCGGCCCACCACCGATGCCCAACGACAAGCCCGGATTGAAAACGGGCCTCATCATTGCACCACCACCACCTCCAGTCGCCGGAGGGAGACGGAGATGATTGTTATTCAAAACCTGAGCCTGATGATGGTTCTGCTGCTGCTGCATATAGGAGGACGGTTGCCCCTGGTAATAATTATAAGGATTATTAACCCTAGGAGCAGGCGGGCCGGGCCGGGCCTGGAGTGGGGCGGGGGCCGCCGTCGGCCATCCGGGGTTATAAACATTGTTATACCCCGGCAATGGGCGCGCAGGAACAAAGCCCGGCGGATTGTTGTACCGCATTTGAAATGCATTTTGCTGTTGAAATGCATTTTGCTGCTGCTGCTGCTGCTGCTGCTGTTGCTGCTGCTGCTGCTGTTGGCGCTGCTGCTGCTGTTGCTGATGTGGCGAAGTGTACGGCCAGTTAACTATGGACCTGTTCATAAAATCATGAGATCTATTGAAAGAAGATCCAAGAAAATTGGGGTTAGTACTACCGGACGGATTACTCATCATCATCATCAACCCGGTGAAGGTCGCCGGATCGCCGGCGCCGGAGGGGCCCGCACCGCCTACGGTGTAGGCGAAAGGGTTCTCCTGCCGGACGATCGGGTTCTTCTCCATGGCCCGCTCCATCTTATGGGCGTTCTGATGTCCACCCAACGCCTGCTTGTTGCTAAATTTCTTGTCGCAGTATTTGCAACCATACTCGCGGTCGTCCTGAGGCTGCGGTATCAGAACCTGAACCGGAGCCTCTGGAGGATTCGCATCTGCGGCCGCCGCCGCTGGGGCGGGGGCCGCAGGAGCAGCAGGAGCAGCAACAACAATAGCATTAGCAACATTAGCAACAACAGCTTCCTCGGGGCTCGAAGGGTTGACTTTCGAGTCGTCGAGGGGCCGTTTGGGGTTTCGGGTGGGAGAGGAGGAGGAATCCATTGGAGAGAGAGAGAGAGAGAGAGGAAAAGGGAGGGGAGAGAGATTACTAGAGGTTTTTAATGTTTTTTCCTTTTCTTATTGTTGAAAGAGAAAAACTGAGGTGGTCTAAACAAGGACAAGAAACCCTGCATTTATAGTTGGAGAGTGTGTGTGTGTGTGTGTGTTTTTCATGTGTGATGTGCAATATCAGATTGCATGGTGCTAACATGGAAATTTTTTAAATACGCCCTCAGCCACACTCCACCACTTGCAAATTTAATTAATATTACAAGAAACTAAAAATTAAAAAAAATAAAAAAAATTGCCTCAATATTTCAAAATTTACAACATTTTTTAGGGTTGTACCTTAAGGTACAAGTCGACGAAGCAGTGGTTGTGGAAGAATTGCATGGCATCATACTTAGAGATTGACAGCTGACTCGAAATTAGATTCTCTGATTTTTCTTTATTTATTTTTATTTTCAAAATGAAAGTCATGTGTGTAACGTAATAAATGACGTCATAAATGATTATTGTTATTTTTGCAAGTGGGGGAATTGATGCCATCTCGTTAGCAATATTGTATTACACTAATTATCTATTGTATGCTGGGAATTAAAGTGGCACCATTAATTAGATTGGATGTGTTCAATTTGTGTGATGCAATTTGAAATTATGACATCAGGAAAGAGATGTAGATTGTACATACAGCATTCAATTTTATTGATACATTTGAAGGGCTTCTTTTCTAGGGTTAAATCTTGAATTATATGTGAAATAATGTTGTGGAAGTATAAGTAAAACTAACTTTAATTATATATTCGTACCGTGATAATGTTCGTATTTGTTCGTACGATACGGTTATAATATTCATGATATGTACGGTCGGGGTCGGTTTACTTTAGACCTAATTTAACTGCTTATTTTACGCGTGTCAGAATTGTTTTAAATACTTTTGTTTAATTAAGTCGTGTATCGCATCTAGTACCATTATAAATATCCGTACTTCTCATTGCACTTTATTTATTTATTTATACGGTCGAGAAGTAGGATATCGTTATAATATTTCATAGTTGTTTTACCCGAATTACTAAAAACTGACTTAATTGTTTATATTACGCGTGTCGAAAACTTTTAGTAGTTTTGTTCTATTATGCCGTGCATATCATCCAGTATCATTATAAATATCCGTACTTCTCATTGCACTTTATTTGTTTATTTATTCCGTCGAGAAGTAGGATATCATTACAATATTTCATAGTTTTGTTTACCCGAATTACTAAAAACGGACTTAATTGGTTATACTACGTGTGTTGAAAACTTTTAGTAGTTTTGTTCTATTATGTCGTACATATCATATAGTATCATTATAAATATCCGTACTTCTCATTGCGCTTTATTTATTTATTTATTCGGTCGAGAAGTAGGATATCATTTTAATATTTCATAGTTGTTTACCCGAATTACTAAAAATTAACTTAATCGTTTATATTACGCGTGTCGAAAACTTTTAGTAGTTTTGTTTTATTATGTCGTGCATAGCATCTAGTATCATTATAAATATCCGTACTCATCATTGCACTTTATTTATTTATACGGTAGAGAAGTAGGGTATCGTTATAATATTTCATAGTTTTGTTAACCCGAATTACTACAAACTGGCTTAATCGTTTATATTACGCGTGTCGAAAACTTTTAGTAGTTTTGTTTGGTTATGTCATAGTTTTGTTTGATTATGTCGTGCATAGCATCTACTATCATTATAAATATTCGTACTTCTCATTGCACTTTATTTATTTATTTATACGGTCGAGAAGTAGGATATCGTTATAATATTTCATAGTTTTGTTTACCCGAATTACTAAAAACTGACTTAATCGTTTATATTACGCGTGTCGAAAACTGTGAGTAGTTTTGTTTTATTATGTCGTGTATAGCATCTAGTATCATTGTAAATATCCGTACTTCTCATTACACTATATTTATTTATCCGGTCGAAAAGTAGGATATCGTTATAATATTTACCCGAATTATTACAAAAACACTTAATAGTTTATATTACGCGTGTCGAAAACTTTTAGTAGTTTTTTTTATTATGCCGTGCATAGCATCTAGTATCATTATAATTATCCGTACTTATCGTTGCACTTTAATTATTTATTTATACGGTCGAGAAGTAAGATATCATTATAATATTTCATAGTTGTTTTACCCGAATTACTAAAAACTGACTTAATTGTTTATATTACGCTTGTCGAAAACTTGTTGTAGTTTTGTTCTATTATGTCGTGCATAGCATCTAGTATCTTTATAAATATCCGAACTTCTCATTGCACTTTATTTATTTATATGGTCGAGAATTAGGATATCGTTATAATATGTCATAGTTATGTTTACCCGAATTACTACAAACGGATTTAATCGTTTATATTATGCGTGTCGAAAACTTTTGGTCATATGTTTAATTGATTATGTCGTGCGTAGCATCCAGTACCATTATAAATATCCGTACTTCTCATTGCATTTTATTTATTTATATGGTCGAGAAGTAAGATATCGTTATAATATTTCATAGTTTTTTTTACCCGAATTACTAAAAACTAACTTAATCGTTTATATTACGCGTGTCTAAAACTTTTAGTAGTTTTGTTTATTATGTCGTGCATATCATCTAATATCGTGTACTTCTCATTGTAATTTTACGTACAATTTGATTTAGTACGGATATTATCTCGATAACTTTATTTCGAACCATACCTCTATATTAATATCCGTACCATGTTTAAATTAATATAAATCAACTTAATCGATTTTACTACGCGTGTCGATTTTTTTTATTTTTTATTTTAATGTATAGCATCTAATTGCACTTCTCCTTGTACTTTTATTTTATAAATAATCAACAAAATTTTGTTCAATTCATACAAAATCAAAGAGAAGAATTGGATACATCAAAATAATTAATTTTGATTACCGATAAATTTACATAATTCTTTTTTATTTATTTCTATAATTTAATGTATAGCATTCAAAATCGTAATTGGTATGTGTACTTTCTCCTCGCACTTTATTTTATAAATAATCAACAAAATTTTATTTAACTCATTCAAAATCAAAAGGAGAAAATTGGATTTTTGATTTTTGATTTTTGTTATCAATACTTCAAACTAATTAATTTTAATGACCAGTAAATTTATATAATATAACAAAATATTTCAGATATTATAAGACAACGACTTTAGTCAAACATATAGAAACTGAATTATTACACACTTGAGATATTGCTATATTTAATTTTATATTATAAAAATAGGATTTATATTCATTTAATTTATAACTTTTTTCCTAGTCCCTCTTCAAACATAAAATATTTATCTATGATTAATAGAATGGGATTATTAGTGAGAAACCCCCAATACATTAGGATATATTATGATGGATCCGCTCCTTTTTTCAATAATAGTGAAACCCCCATAATTGTTTAATTAAATCAATATTTATATAATTATTAGGTGTTATACCTATATTATCCCTAATTAACACATAAAACCCTAGCCACATCTTTTTTACCCAACAGCCGTTGTATCGTCAAATATTATCTCCATCTCTTCTTCTCTTCTTCTCTAACTAGAAATCTGCAGCGTCGGAGGCGGTGGCAATGAGAGGATGAAGGCGGCACCACATCTCGACAACGATGAGGGAAGAACCCCACAACCGCACTGCGGCCGCCACTCCTCCATTACACCTCCGCCTGACTTCCACTCCAATTCTGATCTGCATCGTCGCTGTCATCTCATATCTTCCATGCCTGCGATTTTAGGGTTTCGTTTGGTTGAAGATTGGATTAACAGGTTGTGGCAATCTATATTTTGTTTTTTTATTCGTTCTAGGATTTCTCTCCCATTCTCGAGTTCCAAGGATGATGTGAGGAGGGCCATTCTAATTGATTTTGCGGCAATGATTCGTCTTCCTCTAATGCTTGGATCTTGTTAATTGAGGAGCAATTTTCTGAATTTTTTATTTGACTATTTTTTATGTTGGGTATGTTACACAACAGTATAATTGTTTTCGTTATTCTGCTTTTTGTTTATAGTTGTTTTCGAGAGTTTTTAGTTGTTTTCGACATTTTTAGTTGATTTTTGATTTTTTGGTAGTTGATTTTAATTTTTTTATTGTTTTTTTCAATCATATGATCTGATATGGAAATATAAAATCGAAAAAAATTGAATTCAAAAAATGAAAAAAAAAATTGTACTTCATTTATTTTTAGTTGTTTTCGATGTTTTTTAGTTGATTTCAATTTTTATAATTGTTTTCAATAATATGTAGTAATTTGTCGATTTGGTAAATCAAAGCTGGAAAAAAAACCGAAAAAATGAATTAGAAAAATTGAAAAAGTAATAGTTGATTTTGCAAATAATGTAGTTGATTACGGAAATATTATATTTGATTAGGGAAATAAACGAACAAAAAAAGTAATTTTTTCAGTAATTTATAGTTGATTATGGAAATAGTTGATTTCGGAAATAGTTGATTTCAGAAATAATTGATTTTAAAAAAAATATATAATTATTTTCAAAAATTATAATCGATTTCAAATAAAAAACTGAAAAAAAAAAATCAAAATTAAAATCGAATATTATAATTTAAAAAAATTAAATAGGCATTAAAGTAGTTGAGAGTGAATAATAAGGAATGAAGGGTAAATTTGACAGTAAAAAAAGTTGAATCTATCACTAATAAAAGAAAAGGGGTTGGATCACTTGGACCCAGCTTTATTAAAAAAATGATAGAGGGGGTTCTCACTAATAGTCCCTAATAGAATTAGTAAATAAATATAGTTATAAATTAGGGCACCCCGAGGTAAGGTCAAATTATGAAAAAACCTCTCTTGTTTGGGTAATTACAACCACACCTCAACTATGAATCTTTTAACACGTTGACCTTTGTGGTGTCAAATTAGTGGAATCTTTTAGATTATGTGGAATATTCTCCAATTTGTACCCGTTTTACCCCATTCGAATTCCACATTTTGAAACGAGTACAAACAGGAGAATATTTCACACAATCTAAAAGATTCGACTAAATTTGACACCGCAAGAATGAATGTGTAAGAAGATTCATAGTTGAGGAGATTAGTAGTAATTACCCAAATTTGAGGGGGGGTTCGTAATTTGACTTTACCTTCAGAGGGGTGAACGTAATCTTTGACCGTCAATCTTTGACATATATAGTTTTGCTTTGGCGAATTTTTGAGTGACATCTCTTACGACTTTCCAGTGAAATTTCGACAACTTTTGGGCGATTTATTTGTGATATTTATAATATCATATGTATTATATCTATGTAAATTAAAATTAAAATTTTTAATTTATCGATTTCAATCCAAAATTTCCGATCCTAGAACAACTGTTGAATTTCAAATTATCGGAATTTATTTTGGAACAAAATTAGAATTAGTTATTCACTTCCAAAAAAAATTGAATACGTGGATTATTTCACCCGTTTTAACACACTAATTCTAGAAGAGCTAGTAGGAGAAGACATAGAAATAAAAGAAATAACTAACAAATGCAAGATTAAGGTGGTGTTTGCAAATGATTATTTAAAAGCAGAAGTTAGTGATTGTGATTTAAGTTAGTTTTAAGTGCTTATTTCTAAAAGTTGGGGGTGTTTGCAAATATTTCGGAAAATGAACTAAAATTGAAAAAGCAGGGTTAGGGGTGCTTTTAAAAAAATAGCTTAAAGCAAATTATTTTAAGAGAAGCAAAAGCAAAAGTTGATTTTGCAAACACCTAAAAACAGATTATAAGCAAAAAAAACCGCATAATCACTTTCAAAAAACATTTGCAAACACCACCTAAGTGATGAAAATAAAAAAAAAAACATTACAATAAAACCCCTCGTACACAACAACTAGTACAAAACGGTCATGCTTAATTATTCCGAACAAATATATTTACAAGTTACGCCCTCATGAAACAATATTATTACAAATTTTCAATCATCCCCAAGAATAAAAATGGTATCTTTTGAGGAATATTCAACGGAATCAAAAAGATTCCTTCAAATTCACATACAGTGTACGAATGCAACAGACTTTAGGGTCTCTTGGTAATTATAAACATGGGAGGGGGTTTTTCTGTAAATAGACTTAAGTAAAGGGGCTTTCTTGTAAATTACCCAAAAAAGCAATCAATAATAAAGTACTTAAATAAATCAAATTCAACTGCACAGAAGAATTCAAGCTTTTTCTTTCCCTCCTTTTCATCCTCTCCAATTGCGTCCAGTTTTAGGTAATGAAACCGTAGTTTACGAAAGCTAGTAAATCCTCTCTGCTGTAGAAACGGGACGTAAAAAGACTACGATAACCGTGATATTATCTTTGCTGCCTCGTTCGGCAGCTTCAGTCGCCAATCTCTTTGAACACATTCCTGCCTCTTTTACTGTGTCTCTTATTATACTTACAACATCTTCGTTTCTCATAACATCCCATAGCCCATCACTCGCCATCACCTGAAAAAAAAAAAAAATATATATATATATATATATATATATATATATATATATATATAGACACACACACACACACACACACACATTAGTATCAGCTTTTACGGAAAAAGAAAGGGAAAAATAAAGTTTTCATCCCTCAAGTTACCGATTTCACGTTTAGTTCCTCGTGTTCACAAAAACCACATTTGGTCCCTCGTGTTTCAAAAATTCGACATTTTTAGTCATTTTCGTCGATTTTCCGTTAATACTAACGGAATCAAATATGTGCCCATCATTGCCTTAACTGACGAACTATCAGTAAATTGACGGAAATGACCAAAAATATTAAATTATTGAAACATGAGGGACCAAATGTGTTTTTTTGTGAACATGGGGGACCAAATGTGAAATCAGTGCAAAAATAGTAATTTCCCCGAAAAATAAATATATATGTAGCGTAATTTCATTCCTATGCTTTTTCGGGTAGTTTTTCTCGAGTTCATAATGAACATGGAAACTATTTACTATTAATGAGGCTAAGAATTCTACACATGCAGAAAAAAATAATCAACCAATTAAGAATTATATGCAGGGTAAAATTGCACAAAAGCCCCTTGTGGTTTGACTGTTTGCAGAAAACTCTTCCGTAGTATAAATTTAATGTCATAACCCCTGTTTGCTTTTCAAGGGGTAACGATTGTGAGCTTTCGTTAATGTAATGAACGTAAATGACTATTACGCCCAATGGCGAGGCCAGAAAGTTTGGTGAGGGGGGGCTTAAACACACGGGGGTTCGGGGGCAGCGCCCCCGAAAAAAATTTTGCTACGAAAGAAATTTGAGATGAAAATTCGATATGAATTTTTTTTCCTTCACTTTCAGAAGATAATACCAAAACCGCGAAAGCTAAATTGCTATGAAAATTTAAGAAACATGAATATCAAGTCGATTATCAAATTGACACAGAGAAGTTGTCAAATGCTAAAATGATCGTCGGTGGATGGCAATTTAACCGCTATTAGTGTGACTGTGAGAGAGAACAAATTTTTTTTTTTCAAGAAACGTAATGAACTTGAGAAATAGAAGATGAGAGCAAGTCATACATAAGGTGATGGAGGGTTTTGAGTAAGTAGTCTAAAAATAAGTGGGCATAAATAATATAATTAAATAGACTAAAAATTAAATAGAATATATATGTATATATATATAAAATATAATTGAACAGACTAAAAGAAAAATAGGATATATATATAGGATTAATTAAATAGACTAAAAAAATAAATAGAATATACATGGGGGGCTTTGAATAAGTGGACTAAAAATAAGTGGGCTTAAATAATATAAGGGTAAATTACAAACACCCCCTGAGGTATGGTCAAATTACAAAAATCCCCTTCTTGTTTGGATAATTACATCTACCCCCTCAACTATGATTTTTTCTTACACCTCCACCCTTATGGTGCCAAATTCAACATAATCATCTAGGTTCCGTAAAATGTGCTCTAGTTTGTACTCGTTTTGTGTAAAAATACAGTTTCCGATACACCACAAACTGATATATACAAGCTAAAAATCACATATTATGATCATCTTGCTTCAAAATGTAGAGTTCGAATGGGATAAAACGAGTACAAAAGTGATAATATTCCATATAATCTCAAAGATTCCACTAAATTTGAGGAGTTGAGGGGTTGATTGTAATTATCCAAACAAGAGGGGTGTTTTTGTAATTTGACCATACCTCAGGGGGTGTTTATAATTTACCCATAATATAATTGAATTGACTAAAAAATTAAATAGAATATATATATATATATATATATATATATATATATATATAATAGTAAAAATTTGGGAAGTGAGGGGGGGCTTGAGTCCACCCTAGCCCTTGGGTGGACTCGCCCCTGATTACGCCCCTCGACTGTCCATCTATTTGCACTTGATGCCATGGAGTAAAAGAAAAGGGCATTTTGAGCATTTATAGCTGACCCAAGAGGAATATATGTTGATGGAAAACTTACTATATATTCATCTTCAGCTGATAGCAAAGTTTCGGTAATCTCGGGTTCCGCAGTTACAAATGGCTTTAAATCATCGTCACCAATTGATCTCGTAACCTATGTGGATAAAATATTTACCAAAGTACAAATTACGATAATAACCATTAATATCATCAAGTTGCACGTACTTGCATGCCGTAGTTATCAAAAAATACGTGTAAGGAAATTTATCAAAAATTTATTTATTTTTAAATAAAACCTTTTATTCCAGAATGGAAATTGGTCCATTATGATTTACAATAATGGACTAAAATACCGAAAAATTAATCTATTGGGGATTCGAGACCAGAGTGCTCGTGGTTTCAAAATTTCAATAAATAAATAACTTTTCAAGTGAAAGTTTCCACAATAGAATAATAACCCGGAGAGCAAAAAAATGAAATAAAAATAAATAAATAAAATAAAATAAAATAATAACCTGGAGAGCAGCAGGACCGATCCTCCATGTGTCGACTTGCCATTTGACTTGTCCGCCTGCACCTATAACGCGTTCTCTCTCCTCAAGACAACTAGCCACATGATCCTAGTACATTGATCTCATTCATTAGGTTAAAATGAAAAATCGAGAAAAACTGAATATGAAAGAGAACTCAAAATAAGCTACTCTTTATAGATACAAAATATTTTTTTTTAAATCCTTTTTTTCAAAAAATAATAAAAAAATCATAAAGAAAAATCCCAAGCTCACCCTCGTTAAAGCAAAAGGATTTCCTGCACGACAAATAATCGTTCTGCAATCACCGGCATTAGCAACAAATAGTTTGTCTTTAATTACGAGAGCAGTCATTGCAGTACAGCCAGGGTGCCAGTCCTTTTGAATAACTCCCTTCGATTTGCGACGAGAATTTAGTTCGTTCCTAAATGCAATATCAGTCTCGACAAACGCTTCGACCAGTGCTTGAGATGGACTGCACACGTTTGAAAAAAATAAAATTAAATATTTAAAAAAGTGCTTCGTTAATATTCAGTTAATTTTATCCACATGCAAAAGAAACAAAAAATTGACAAAAATAATCGTCAGTTTTTTACCTGCTTTTTGAAACAAGAGTTCGTAAAAATCCAGGTAGAGCTCCAGCTGAAAACTCGGCGGCTGCAGCACCTGTACATAATACGAGGAATTTATATTTTATATTTTCATATTTATTGTTACAAACACCAAGTCCAGTGAAATAAAATCACAATCTTCTAGAAAAAGAAGAGTGTAATACTGTAATTCCAATTTTGCACCCATAGAAAGGGTTTATTGCATACAGCACCCCTATTTTTACTCTATTTGTTAAACAAAATCCTTGTATCATTAATATTACGAAACTACCCCTATAACTATAGCATTACCATTTAGGGAGTTGAGTGATTAAAAACATGGGGACTTTTTGGCAAATGAATATAATACAGGGGTACTAAATGCAATAAACTCTCCATAGAAAACTACACATACCTCGATGACCATCCAAAATCCCGAAGAAATGGATATCCTTTTCATTACCAAAATTAGGTTTCATAAAGTGTGTGTCCTCCATTGTTTCTCTTCTCCCACAAGTTGAGAACGAACCCCAAGAAAGAACCGGACAATAAACCCTAGCATCATTTGTGGAAACGGGATTCTCAAATGAAATATGAGCTGTCTCTGAAAAATCCAGGCCGTGGCTATACCAATTTATAGGTTCTTGAAAATTTCGAATACTAGTCGAAAAATCCAACTTTTCGTCTGCTTTTTCTCCACATTCGAGCATTGAATCGAGCTCCAAAACGATGTCATCGAAAGTGGGTCGATTTTGAGGATTGGAATCCCAACATCTCTGTATTAAAGAGAGAAAATCGGTAGATGCACCAGAATCGAGGCCCGCAAGAACAGGTCGTAATTTTTCGGAAACCACAGCTGCAGTGAGTTGTTGTTCGGTGTAGTTCATTTCCAAGACTGTGTGAGCCTGCAGATTCGTATATATTATAAATAATTAGTAAAAGGGTATTTCATAATGAACTTTTCAGAATCAGAATACGGGTTCTATATTTATAAAAGGATAAAAAAAACGTGAAGTTCGATAATTACATCCTAGCCTTAAATGTAGTGAAACAAAAGGAGCAAACGGAAGAAAGAGTAACCTGTGCTTCTGCTCGAAGATCAGTATATGGCACTACACCAGTAAGAAGTTCACTGCAATACGCACAAATCGAAATTTATAATCAATGTAGTCATTAATCGAGCTAACTTACATTTATTATCAGCCCAAAACAAGAAAGTAGGCTAAGAACACTAAAGAAGAAGCTATCTCGATTCTTAATGACTTATACAACGTTCATTAAATTCAATGGTCAAATGCATATCTTTTTCAATTAAACTCGCTCCAAATATCGATTGATTGTAATTAGTAAGCCGTGACTCGAGAATTAATTTCTCAACATTACATATTTATTATGGAATATACCAACCAGTTTGCGGCCAGTCCTTACTTAACAGTGATTCCAAAACTATAGACATCCGACTTTTCCGTTTGAATCTCTTTTGTGAGCACTTCGGGCGCCATATAAATAAGTGTGCCGACCATATTCTTTTTATGGAAACCGCCGGTTGGTTTGCCAGAGGATTTCCAGTTCTTAACGGAAACTTGTTCTAGATCTTTCTTGTATTCTGCCAAACCAAAGTCTGCTAGATGTGGATCGAGATTCTCGTTTAGCTGTATCAAATCCATTAGTGAAATATCAGATTCCGTTCGAATTTAGATGCATTTATAATTTATATTATATGTATATACTATATAATATATAGAAGACTTTACGAGAATATTTGCCGGTTTCACGTCCCTATGTAATATGCCAAGGTTATGCAGATATAGCAGAGATTTTGCTGCAAACAGAAAGCATGAGAAATTAATCGTAAGATATTTGGAACGATGAGATTAGAGAAGAAAGTGGTGAATAAAATTAAATATACAACGAAAGTATGATCCTTATTTTACGAAAAGATCAAGGTAGATTATATTACTAAAATCGAAAAAAGTTTGCAGTTTCAAGAAAATTAATCGACAACGAAACCTACACCTTGAAGTATTATATCCATCTTTTAATTGAGTTTTTGTTTCGACTCGTATGAAATATCCAAATATTTATGTATTTTTTATCTACTAGACATATTTTGTACGACCGAGAAATAGCAAAACTTAATCCAGCGTAGATTTTATCAACAATTGACTTATTATCGAATACATGAGAACAATAGAAAGAATTCAATTACATATAGAAAGCATTCAATTATTCACAACCAAGAAATATCACAATGTTAGATACATATTGAATTAATCTTCAACACGTAAGGGTACATTAGTCATTACGTATATAGATACGTCGAAGCTGCATGCACATACCTAACTGAGAAGTGATTTCAATCACTTGACCAATACTCGGACTCCATTCTTCCACGTGCAGCTTCTGAGCAAGGTTTCCGATTTCGTAGAAATCGAAGAAAAACATGTAATTTGGCGGCTTAGCATGCGCCGCCACTAGCTTTAGTATTCCCGGGTGATCCAATTTGCTTCAAAGTAAATTTAAACATAGATCAAATTTCAAAGGATGCTCCGAAAAAAAATACTAAAGAATGTACAAATTTAAATTACACAATAAAGAGAAAACAATTCAACATGAAAAATCAAAAAACAAAAAGGGTTCTAAGTTCTAACATCAAATCCAAATAATAATAATAATAATAAAATTAATAATAAATAAATAATTGCTCCCCATCTCATTAAAAAAAATATTAAATAAATAATTAAATAACCTGAGTAATTGCAACTCTTTGTGGAACTTATTTAGGTCATCGGAAGTAGAAATAACTGGTTTTTTTACGGCGACTTTTCTACCGTCGAGAATTGCTTCATACACCACACTCTCTGCACCTGCATTTATACATAAATAATAATTAATTAATTAAATTAATTAATTAAACACAATTCATATTTATGCAGTTAATTATTAATAAAGCAGTTATGAAAACATAAATTTAAGGGTTTGATTATTAGGTTACATACCTCTGGCGATTGGGGAAGAAAGGGAGTAAGAAGAAGGGTGGAGATGGAGAGGGATTGTTTGGCTGTGGCAACAACCTCGTACACATGTGTTTGGTTCCATGATTTCCAGAACCATTTTTCTTCAATTTCTCTGATTTTTTTCTTCAATCTTTTGTTTTGCACATACTGTTGTTCATGTGCTTTTTTAGAGGATGAAAATGGATGTTGTGCGACGTCGTTTTGGGTTTGATACATTTTTATTCATTTATTTCTATTTTCCCTTTTTTTTCTAATTTTATTCAACTTCATTGAGCACTTTAATTTCAAAATTATAAATATTCGATCTCAATTCTCTATTTTAAATTAATAATAAATTATTAAGATATTTTGATACTCGTATAGTGGCCGTTGGCAAGGAGATTCGAGCATTGATAAATTGACACAAATTCACTTCTTCCGACTACTAGGTTATCTCTTACGGTGCATTTTGGATTGCATTCTTACTTATACGTAAAAAAAACAAAAAAAAAACTAATTATTTTAATATGTAATATTTATTCAAGAATTATTTGCAGTTGTTACCTAATTTTCAACATGTATTTAATTTGTCCTTGAATAATAAAATAAACAAGTAACAAGTTATTAAATTGCTTAATTGGTAATATAATATAGCCTTGGCCAGCTTTCTGATCTACTATATAATAAGTTATTACATGTTGGTTTGCATGTTCTCTAACAAAACTTTCTGGAACTAACATTTTTAAATTGTAATTTTGGATCCAATTCTTTTCTTTCAAATATTATATTTTTTCTTTCTGAAAATTACATTTATAATCTCAACATTATTAAATATTTTATATTACAAGTGAATAAAAAATATAATGGGAAAAATAAAGTTTTTGTCCCTCAAGTTTGCACCGATTTCACATTGGGTCCTCTATGTTCACAAAAAACATATTTGGTCCCTTATGTTTCAAAAATTCAACACTTTTAGTCATTTCCGTTAATTTCCCGTAAACCTAACGAAAATCAAGCGTGTGGCCATCACTGCCTTAACTAACGAACAAACGGGAAATTGATGGAAAGGACCAAAAGCATTATATTATTGGAACATGAGGAACCAAATGTGTTTTTTGTAAACATAGAGGACCAAATATAAAATCGGTACAAACTGTAATTTCTTTTTTATATTTAGGTTTTTCTTCCTAATTCCAAATTTTATTTTTTATTTTTTTTGAATATTTCTCAAACGAAACTATAATTAATTTTTCAATTTCACATAAAATTGAAATTCTTCAAAATTGCTAGAATTCCAATCTAACTAATCTAATTTCTACAACATGGCATGAAGATATATCTTTCTAATAACGAGGCCTTCAACTAATTATTAAAAATGTTTCTCCCGATCAATCTTTACCATTTATTTACAAACTAACACACATCCGCATTGGTGCGTGTGCATGTAAACGGTCGAAATTCATTATAACATTCACCTGTTGTAGCATATAAATAAAAAAACTCATTATCCACATAAATTCGAATGCAATCACAGTTACGGAATATTCGACCATATAAAAAGTCGATACACTTTATCATGATTACCAATTTCGATTCCTATAAAACTGGAAAAAAAAAATCTCAAAGTTTTGTTCATATATTACTTGACAAAATTATAACCCTGCGACGAACATCCGAAAACAACACAAAACGAAAAAAAAAAAAAAAAAAAAAAAATCAAACTAACAATTAATAAGTGGAAAAAAAAATTTGAGACATTCATATATAGATCAAGAAACTCGATTCAATCACAACAGCCACATTCATACGCTGCCGACAGCCACGCGCTTGAACAAATCAGCAGACAACCTCGGAGTAGGAACGATTCGAACCGGGGTTCTCATATAAGTAGTCAAACCGGCTTGCTCCATCATATCAATATCCTCGACCCGAACCCCATCCGGTGGCGTCATCGTAAAATGGTGCACCATATGCCCCAACATCGAAGTCACCAAATTAATCGCCAGCTGTGCGCCGGGGCATATTCTCCTCCCGGAACCAAACGGAAGCAGCCTGTAATCCGTCCCCTTCATATCTATATCCTCTTCTTGGAATCTCTCCGGCCTGAACTCTAGCGGATTCTTCCACACGGACGGGTCCCGCGCGAGGGCCCACACGTTGACGCTCACCGTGGAGTCCTTCGGGATGTCGTAGCCGCCGACTTTGACGTCAGTGACGGCCTTGTGGGGGAGGAGTAAGGGTGTCGGAGGGTGCACCCTAAAGCATTCCTTTGTCACGCACTGCAGGTACGGCAGATTCGGGATGTCGGCTTCGGTCATCACGCGGTCTTTTCCGACCACACGATCGAGCTCCTCTTGTACCTTTTGCTGCACGTGAGGGTTTCTTACCATCTCCGCTAACGCCCACTCGACGGTTATGATTGTGGTGTCCATACCAGCTGATATCATATCCTGATACAATAAAAAAAAAAAATTTGATTAAATTCATTTTTCTGTTTATAAATTTCATTAGAGGAACATATAAATAAGGGTAAATTGCACCTAGACCCCTCAGGTTTGGAAAATTACATATACATCCCTTGAGGTTTGGTTCCAGTCAACAATTTATCACATCTAAGTCATTGACTAACCAAATAATGATGACGTCATCAAAAAAAATTGATTCGGATTCTTTTCTTTTTTCCAACCAAAGATTTTGTAATTATTTTTATCACCATTTAGACCCTTTAACATTTTATTAAAATAAAAAATAAGGGCTTTGACGTACTTTTTACTCGAAAAATACGACCTCTAAAAAAATAAAAATTGAAATTCAATTGTTCGTGCGAAGGAAAATAATGACCATAGTTTTTCTACTTCTTTTAAAATAAATTTAAAAACAAAATTCTAGTGAGGATAAAATTGTCAATTTTCCAAACGTAAGGGGGTCTAAATGCAATTTGACCTAATCTCAGGGGAGTCTGAGGTAAGTTTAATTTACCCTATAAAGAATGTTTTGACATGTAAAAATGCAGAAAAGTAGTACTTTCGGTTGTCGTACTTACCCAAAGGAGTCCAATAATCGTGTCGTCGCTAATGTCGTAATCCTTCTGAAGACTAAGCATCGCGTCGATGAAATGGTTCTTGGTATTCCCGGTTCTCTTCCGCGCAAGCGTGTGTTCTTCCATTATCTTCTTGGTGAAGTTATCCGCACGGGAGTCGTGCTTCGCTAGCGCTTCGTTTTCGGCCTTGAAGAGAAACGGGAGCCACGGGAGGAACTCGGCAAAGGATTTCCTCGACCCGATTTGAATAGCACCGTCGAGAATAGCCTTCAACTCTTCCCCCTCTGAGTCAACCACACCGTTCGAGTCCATGAATCTCTTACCGAAACTCAGCCTTGTTATGTGAAGGAACGCCATCATTCCTAGGTAATCGCGCATCACTAGAGCTTTGCCCTTGTTTTCTGAGCCCATTTTGATTAACGCGAAACAGACAAGATCAGCAGTTGTTGAACTATAATTACTCGAAAATTCAAATATATATATATATGCATTATATATGTATATGTATGTGAGTAATGAAATTGCTATTCTTTTTGCAATATCAAATTCCGTTATACGTTTTTCGTTCATAAACACGAGCACACACACACACACACACACACAAAAACACACTATGGATTTATCATTTAGGAGTTGACTTTATTGCAATTTGTACCCCTGTGTTATATCGAATTGCCACAATTTACCCCATGTTATTTTAGTAGCAAAAAAAACTCTATGATTGAAATGGTTTAGTAATTAGTACCCCTGTTAAGTGGGTTGTGTGCTAAAGAAATTGAATTATACAGGGGTTCTTGCCAATAAAATAACATAGGGTAGGCTTTCTATCAATTCGATATAAGACCGGGGTACTAATTGCAATAAAACCTTTACGAGATTATGAAACTAGCCACCTTAATTGGCAATTTTCTAAACTATGATTGGATTAATTCACTCGATATTACCGATTTACCGAATACCGAGCATGTCTTAGATTTCAAAGAAGCACCTCATAAACTCCACATAGAGTAAAACATAACATCGGAAATCAGCCACAACACTCAAATAATCAATGACAGTTTATCTTAAGAAGTACGAAAAAGCGAAGAAAAAAAAAATTCAGGGATTTATTGCATTTTAGTACCCTATGTTATACCAAATTGCTAAAAAACCCATCGTGTAATAGATATTAGCAAAATCTCCCCTATAAGTAAATTGAAGGGTAAACTACAATCGCCCCCTGAGGTAAGGTCTATTTACGAAACAACCCCTCATTTTCCATAATTACATCCATCCCTTGTAATTTGTAGATTTCTTACATCAACACTCTTTAGTAGGGGGTGGATGTTAGGAATTTACAAACTGCAGGAAGCTAGATGTAATTTCTCAAAATGAAGGGATTTTATTTTGTAATTACACTTTACCTGAAGAAGGTGGTTGTAATTTACCGTGAAATACAATTAACAAACTACACCTAAAAACGAACTACTTAGAGGATCGAGTGCTACAAAAATGCATAGGAAAAATACAGTTTTCATCCCTCAAGTTTGCACAGATTTCACATTTGGTCCTCAATGTTCCTAAAAATCACATTTGATCCCTCATATTTCATAAATTCAACACTTTTAGTCCTTTTCGTCAATTTTACGTTAGTTCTAATGGAATCAAGCTTGTGCCCTTCACTGCCTTAACTGACGAACTGACGGAAATGACCAACAATGTTAAAATATTGTAATACGAGGGACCAAATGTGTTTTTCTATGAACATGGGACCAAATGTGAAATCAGTGCAAACTTTAGGGGTCTAAACTGTAATTTTCCCAAAAATGCATCATAGGGATTTATTGCAAATTTTAGTACCCTGTGTTAAACGAAACTGCTAAAAGACCCACAATGTTATACATATTAGCAAAACCTCCCCTATAATTAAATTTCACTACCAAAGTACACCTAAAAACGAAACATAAGCAGAGATCTCAGCAGCTCCATTTTCCTAATTATTAACTTTTAAGTCCTTCATCAAATTAATAATTCATTTAATTCAGAAAAAAAAAAAGAGATGTAATAAATTAAATTAAAATTACCAGGTTTAACGCAGTCGTTGAAAACGTTTTCCACCATGGCAGTAACTTCATCTTCTCTGATTGGCCGGAGCGCCTCGATCCTTTTCGCCGAGAAAAGCTCCAGAGTACACAATTTCCTCACCTTCACGTAGTGGGGCCCATAGTCCGACCACACCAGATCCATCCCGTTCTTGCTGAACATGTTAATCATACGTGTCCTGTTCCTATTGGCCAGCTGCTGGTCGTTGTCTTTCAGGACTTCCTTCGCCAGCTCCGGCGAGTTCACCACCACGTTGAGGTGGGACCCCAGGTAGACCGAGAAGATCGGGCCGTAGATTTGGGCCCACTCGGTGAAGCACCGGACGAGGACCGGTTTCAGGTCGTACAGGTTTCCGACGATGGGCAGCGGCCGCGGCCCCGGCGGGAGCTTGTACCGGAGGCGCTGGAAAAGCTTGTACGCGATGAAGATGGTGAGGATTGAGACGGCGAAGAGTACGGCGGCGGCCATTGTTGACGACCTTCGTCGGCTGTGAAAAAGAAGTGGGTGTCTTTAATTGTGGATCGAACAGGTGGAATATAATATATACTGTGGTGGTGAAATGTGGTTAGTTGGATACTTTGGTGTGTGTGTGTGTGTTTGGTGGAAGCGCAGACTTTTTGGGTGCGATTTGTAATAAATGGTAATTGTGGGGATTCTTTTTGTATATTTTAGAGCTTAACTCAAGGAATCTTAAGGTGGTGTTTTTCTATTTTGCATCCACCAATAATTTTTTATTGGTGGAACTTGGAAGCAATTTTGGGTGCGATTTGTAATAAATGGTAATTGTGGGGACTCTTTTACTATTTTTAGAGCTTAACTCAAGGAATCTTAAGGTGGTGTTTTTCTATTGTGTTTATTACGAAAACCAACCTAAACTTGGATTACATACAGAAATCACCTCCACCTATTCATAATTACCGAAACCCCTGGAAGTTTGTTTCCGTCTTACACAAACCCCTTACAGTGTTAGATTTTTTTAATTCTAGGGTGTAGACTTTACGCAATTTCATATATTTTCTTTTATTTCTCACCTATTTAACATAAGGTATAATAGATTGTACACATTTTCTGTAAATATACCGTTAATCAGAGGGAGATTTTGGTTATTAGGAATAGGTTGGGGTGTTTTTAATTATTTGGCCAAAGTTCAGGGGATTTTCGTAATTTACCCTTTTCTATTTTGCATCCACCAATTTTTTCTATTGGTTGATGCAAAGACTTTATGGGTGCGGTTTGTAATAAATGGTAATTGTGGGGACTCTTTTTGTATTTTTAGAGTTTAACTAGAGGGAATGTTAAGGTGGTGTTTGCAAAATTAATGGTGATTATTGATATAATTTGAAATAATTATTTATTTTTAAAATTTGCAGGTGTTTGAAAATAACTGGAAAAAATCAACTTGAAGTATCTGATTTAGAAATTGATATGTTTGCAAATAAATTTTAAACTTCTTTTAGCCTATTTGGGTTAAATGTTTAAATCGACCTAATAAAGTACAATTTGGATAAATGATAATAAGGGTGAAATTATCAAATATTTTTTTAATTGATAACTGCTAAGGAAAGATAAAGGTTGAGGGTAAAAATTTGGTCTTACATTTTGTTAGGCAAATTACGGCCACCCTCTTGAGGTAATACTAAATTACAAAAAAAAAAACCTCATGTCTGGATAACTATAATTACACATCAATTATATATTATCTTACAGAAAAACCCTTTTTCAATAGGTAAATCTGACACTGTAAGAATGGACGTGTAAGACAAGATATAGTTGAGGAGATAATTACAAATATCCAAACATGATGAATTTGTTTGTAATTTGATCTTATATCGAGGACTGACACGATCAATAAAACTTGTAATGGTCCAAGATTTCTTATTTACTTGGGAATACAACTAATTCACCAACTCCCACTTATGGTCTTCAATCTTGAATGGTAGGTTAGATTTTTTTCTTTTTATATATTCCTTTTTTTGCTAATTTTAAAATTTGTAACCTAATTTCCTCGTATTATCTAATGATTTTTGGCACGTGGGAACGTCTGCATCAAAGTTCAAACTTTATATTATTATTCTTATATTCCTAGTGTGGTGGTCAACGGTTAGGAGGAAAGTCAAGGTAAAGAAATACATATGAAATTTAAATCATATTTGTATTAATGGCCATCCATCTTCTAATTAATTAAAAAATACTTATACCCCATTTTTTTATTTAAAATCTTAGAATAAATAAACATAACAGATAATCTCATATCAAAGCATCTTAAAAATTAATTTTAAAAATAAAACATAATAACTTATCGGTCTTTAAAACAATTTATCCGACATAAGAATTTATCAGCTGTTTAAACTTTAAAATAAACTTTGTATAGCTACTTCTTTTGCTAATTAACTAGGGATGTATGTCATCTCTTAGTAATATTTAGAGTTAAAGTGCATAAAACATTGCTTATAAATATTACTTGTATGCATGCATTCACAATTTTGATTTAGACCATTATTTTGTCATTTAATTTGTCACCAACTAAAACCCCAACAACTACTGAATTTATATTTGAATAATAAAAAAGGAAATTGTCCATGAGTTGTACACCATAATTGTCACCAACTAAAACCCCAACAACTAGTTGTAGAATTACTTAAAAAAATAAAAACATAAATTATATTTTTGTGAACTTGCAATATATTAAAGGATAACAAAATTGCTATTCGCGGTTTCTAACAAAACCCCCCAAAACTTTTAAAAATATCAAAAAAAAACCCCCCAAAATTGCAAATAGCAAAAAAAGAGAAAAAAAAAAATTTCGAAAATTCGAAATCAAGCTTGAAGAAGGGTTGGGCTTCGATTTTTTGATGTAATTTTGACTCTTTTATGTGTAATATGCATTGGGTAGGTCGATTACGGAACCAATTTCATGTTTAAAAGCCCTACAAATCGATTTGTAGGGCTTTTTTTTTCGTAAAAAAATGATCGAACGCCCAAGATGGGCGCCCAAGGCATGTACGAACGCCCGTTCCGGGCGTTCGTACACGCCTTGGGCGCCCATCTTGGGCGTTCGACCATTTAAAAAAAAAAAAAATTTGCACTGGACGCCCAACTCGGGCGCCCAAATGCAGCTTGCACGCCCAACTTGGGCGTGCACTGCATAAATGGGCGCCCAAGTTGAGCTTTTACGCGTTTTAGGGGGGTTTTTGGATTTTTTTGGAAAGTTTTGGGGTTTTAGTGAAATAAAGTATTTTTTGGGGGGTTTTATTAAAAACCGCAAATAGCAATTTTCAAACCGCAAAAAGCAATTCCCTAAATTTATTATACTAAATTAGGTGGTATTAGGTGGTATGTATTAGCGTATCTACGTATCTATCTATATTATATATATTATTCCTATTATTATTCTTATTTATTAGGTTACCTTGTATATTAGGTTTCCTTGTATATTAGGTTACCTTGTGTAGTAGGTTAGGGTTTCCTACATGTAACTATATATATGATTAATATACGTAAGAGATATCATTCTCTCTTTTCTCCAAATATATTTCTCCTATATGGTATCAGACACTAGGTTAACCTAGCCGCTTTTTCTCTTTTTCTAAATAGCCGTGCCCTACCCCTTCTTCTCCATGGCCGGCGAATCTTCATCTTCTTCTCCCTCTACCGCCCCTCTCAATCCTTTACACCTTGCTCATGCCATCTCTAATATCAAATCCCTTATCCCCGTTACTCTAGATCTAAAAAATCCTAATTATCAAAAGTGGAGCCACTTTTTCACGATTACCGTCGGTCGTTTCTGCCTCTCCGATCTTCTCCATGGCAAACCCCGACCGGATTCGATTTCCACCGACGAATGGCAGCGAGCCGACTATCTCCTCCAATCTTGGATCTACGGCACCCTCTCCGACGATCTATCCAGCATGGTTCTCTCAAAAACCTCCAACGCCAGTGATCTATGGAACGCCATCTCTTCTCTCTTCACCGATAACAAAGACTATCGAGCCATTCAACTTGAAGAAAAATTCAAGTCCCTCAAGAAAGGCGCTCTCTCCATTCACGATTACTGTCAAATAATCAAGACCACGGCGGACAGCTTGGCCGATGTCGGAAATCCAATCTCCGACAAACAACTCGTTCTACAAACCCTACACGGCCTTCCGAAAAATTACGGGACCGTCGCCAATCTCATCTCCTTTCAAAATCCCCTTCCCACCTTTCTACAGACTCGTTCGCTCCTTCAGATGGAAGAAACAAGAATTTCTGAACCGGAGCAGACCGCTGCTGTTTTCTACGCCTCCAACGCGAACTGTCCATCCAACAGTTGCAACAGTTCCTGCAACAGTTCCCGCGGAGGTAGTTCTTCGCGCTATCAGCGCGGGGGTGGCCGATCCAACCGTCGCGGAGGTCGCAACACTAACCGTCACCCCATGCAGCACTACGGCTATCATAGTGCTCATGGCGCATCTCAACTTTGGCGCGCACCTTACCGACAACAGTCAATTCTGGGATCCGCTCAAAATACATCGGGCCACCCAGCGGCCCAAGCCTACTTTACTGGGCCACCTGAACCCTACACCGGTCACTCGGCTCCTACTCAGGCTCATCCGCAGCAGCAACCGTGCCACAGCTCCAGCAGTTCCATCAACAGTTGCAACAGTTCCTGCAACAGTGCCAGCGTGGCGGATCTCGCAAACCGTTTGAATACGGTGACACTTCAGCAGCCTACCGAGTCACAGTGGTTCATGGACAGCGGGGCGACCTCTCATATGGCACCACACTCAGGTAATTTCAATTTTGTTTTTAATCCTAGCAGTAAATTCCCCAAACATGTCGTCGTCGGTAATGGTTCCACCCTCCCCATAACCCACATAGGCCACACAATTCTTCCCACCACTCATTTTCGCCTCACAAATGTCTATGTCACACCCAATATCGTCAAACACCTTATATCTGTTAGAAAGTTCACCCGTGATAACTCATGTTCGGTTGAATTTGATCCATTTGGTTTTTCTGTGAAGGATCTTCGGAGTCGAGTCGAGATTTTCAGGTGCAATAGCTCCGGTGACCTATATCCGTTTAGCGTCCCTCCCCCCACCTCACCTCCTGCTGCTTTCCTCACTGTCGCAACACCTTCGTCTCGCACTCTTTGGCATCGGCGTCTAGGCCATCCCGGCAAACACGTCATGTCTCGTTTATTTTCTAGCACTTTTCTTTCTCATAATAAAGACCCTAGGGAGTCTCTTTGTAATGCCTGTCAATTAGGCAAGCATTTTCGTCTACCATTTTTTTCTCAAAAATCTACTACTGTTGCTCCATTTCAAATTATTCATGCTGATTTATGGACTTCTCCTGTTTCTAGTTTTACGGGTTTCAAATATTATCTTGTGTTAGTTGATGATTTTACCCATTATTTATGGACTTTTCCCCTTCGAAATAAATCTGACGTTTTTACAACCTTTGTCAATTTTCATACACTTCTCAAAACTCAATTCCAACATCCCCTGAAAGCCTTACAAAGTGATAATGGTCGTGAATTCAAAAATGCGGATTTTCAAAACTACTTCACTAAACACGGCATCCTAAATCGTTTTTCGTGTCCCCACACCTCCCCTCAAAACGGACACGCAGAACGGATGATTCGCACTATAACTAACATGATTCGATCCCTCATCTTTCAAGCCCATCTTCCTCCTACTTATTGGGTCGAAGCCCTTCATATGGCCACACACCTACTCAATATCTTACCTACCAAAACCACACAAAACCGGACTCCTCACGAAGCCCTTTACCTCATCAAACCTACATACTCTCATCTTCGAGTATTCGGCTGTCTCTGTTATCCCAACCTCACCGCCACCACACCACATAAACTCGCCCCCCGTTCTACTCCTTGTGTCTATCTCGGTCACCCTTCCTCTCACAAAGGCTATCGTTGCCTTGATAGGTCCACTGGCCGAATCATAATTTCTCGTCATGTTATCTTCGACGAAACTAACTTTCCTTTTGCTGAGTCCACTCCCCCCAAAAACACACTTCCCCCTTCTGCCTTGGACGAAAACACACCCTCCTTGTTCCTCCTCTCTCAGACTTCGTCTAACTGTTGCAACAGTTCCTCCAACTGCTCCAATAGTGAACCATCATGTTCCAACAGTCCGTCCAACAGTCCCATAACACAGCCAACACCTATTTCTCCTGCAGCACCACCTGTCGACCACAACCAGCTCACAACCCCTTCTCCTACTCCCCCACCTCCCCCACCTCCCCTTGCTCATCCTATGGTGACTCGCAGTAAAGTGGGCATCCACAAACCCAAAGTCCCCTTCTCTCTCGTTGCATCCTCTACCTCTCCCATTCCCACCAACTATCGCCAAGCTCTTCTTGACCAAAATTGGCGAAACGCCATGATTGAGGAATATACTGCTTTAATTAAAAACAATACTTGGAATGTTGTGCCCCGCCCCCCGTCTACTAATGTTATTTCTGGTAAGTGGATATACAAACAGAAACTCAAGTCTGATGGCTCCCTTGAGCGATATAAAGCACGGTGGGTTGTTCGTGGGTTTCACCAGCAGGCTGGCATCGACTTTGACGAGACTTTCAGCCCAGTTGTCAAACCAGCCACTGTTCGAACAGTCCTCAGTATTGCTCTCTCGCGATCATGGCCAATCCACCAGCTTGACGTGAAAAATGCCTTCTTACATGGCAATCTCTCTGAAACTGTCTACTGCGAGCAACCTCCCGGATTCGTCGATCCATCTTGCCCCACTCACGTGTGTCGTCTCAACAAAGCACTCTACGGCCTCAAGCAGGCACCACGTGCTTGGTACAAGCGTTTTGCATCTCACATTACTACCATGGGGTTCAGAGAATGCAAGTCCGACACTTCACTCTTTGTGTACTGTCGCAACAGTTCACGCGACTGTCGCAGCAGTTCACGCGACTGTCGCAACAGTTCATGCGCCTACCTTCTGTTGTATGTCGATGACATTGTACTTACGGCCTCCACACCAGAATTGCTCCGCTCTATCATCGCTGCCCTTAATCAAGAGTTCGCAATGAAGGATCTTGGCGATCTTCACTACTTTCTCGGCATCTCAGTCACTCGCTCGTCGAATGGGCTATTTCTCTCTCAACGCAAGTACGCCGACGAGATCCTAGAGCGTGCACACATGGCTTCCTGCAACCCTTGTCTTACGCCGGCTGACACAAAGAGCAAGTTGTCTTCGACCACTGGACCCCCCGTTGCTGACCCTACTCTTTATCGCAGCCTTGCCGGTGCACTGCAATACCTCACGTTTACTCGTCCTGACATCTGCTATGCTGTGCAACAAATATGTCTATTCATGCATGATCCGAGGGAACCTCATATGGCTGCTCTCAAGCGTATCATTCGCTACATTCGTGGGACTCTCGATCACGGCCTTCAGCTCTCCCCCAATCCGGACCTCTCCCTTATCGCTTACTCCGACGCCGATTGGGGTGGCTGCCCTGACACTCGTCGTTCGACATCGGGCTATTGTGTTTTCCTAGGCAATAACCTCATCTCTTGGTCCTCCAAACGACAGGTCACTACCTCTCGGTCGAGTGCGGAGGCCGAATACCGAGCTGTCGCAAATGCCGTCGCCGAAACGACTTGGTTACGCAACCTACTTTCTGAGTTGCTCTGCCCGCTTTCGAAAGCCACTATTGTCTACTGTGACAACGTCAGTGCCGTCTACCTATCGAGCAATCCTATTCAACACTCTCGTACGAAACATGTGGAGATCGATATCCATTTTGTCCGAGACAAAGTTGCTTTGGGACACGTTCGAGTCCTTCACGTCCCATCCGCCTACCAGTTTGCCGATATCTTCACGAAAGGACTCCCTACTCAACTGTTCCAACAGTTTGTCTCCAGTCTCCACGTCCTCTCCTTTCCCGTTTCGACTGCGGGGGTGTATTAGCGTATCTACGTATCTATCTATATTATATATATTATTCCTATTATTATTCTTATTTATTAGGTTACCTTGTATATTAGGTTTCCTTGTATATTAGGTTACCTTGTGTAGTAGGTTAGGGTTTCCTACATGTAACTATATATATGATTAATATACGTAAGAGATATCATTCTCTCTTTTCTCCAAATATATTTCTCCTATAGTATGAGTTTCCTAAGGCAGAAAACAAATATACACTAGCCCTGAAGTAAGGTCAAATTACGAAAAAATCATCATATGTGGATAATTACAATCACCCCTTAGTTATGTATTTTCTCGTAAGACGATTCATAGGTGAGTGGGTGGTTCTAATTATTCAAATATGAGGAATTTTTTCATACACAGAAGTGACTGACTGTAATTTGCCATTTTATATATACTTCATCATTTTGTACCTTGCCAATAAATACTTGTACTTAAACTAACAATTATACAGTTGAGAATTGTGATCTAAGCTAATTTAGTTCTCTTGCCACACTTTGGTAATTTATTAAACTAATTTTTTTCCTCAAAGTTTTGATACACTTTAGGACAAAAGATTGTCACCCAGAAAGAAAAAAAAGAAAACATCCAAATAGAAAAAGAAAAAAAAAACGTGAAAAATGTTGATACAACAAGAAATAAACATGCATAAATATATCATAAGCCTCTCAAATATTCCCCACAGCCACGCGCTTGTACAGGTCAGCAGGCAACCTCGGCGTAAGCACGGCTTCCAACGGAGTTCGCATGTAAGTAACCGTACCAGGTTGTTCCATCATGTCGATATCTTCAACCCTAACTCCATTCGGTGGGGCCAGCTCGAAGTGGTGCAACATATGCCCTAAAGTCGAAGTCACCAAATTAATCGCCAGCTGTGCTCCGGGGCATATTCTCCTTCCGGAACCAAATGGAAGGAACCGATAATCCGTCCCCTTAATATCTATATCCTCTTCCTGGAACCGCTCGGGCCTGAACTCGAGGGGCGCATCCCACAACTTGGGGTCCCTCGCGAGGGACCACACGTTAACCCTCACCGTGGCGCCCTGCGGGATATCGTAGCCCCCGATTTTGACGTCCGTGCCCGCCTTGTGGGGGAGCATTAGTGGGGTCGGGGGGTGCATCCGGAAGCACTCCTTTACCATGCACTGCAGGTACGGCAGATTGGGGATGTCGGATTCGGTCATGATTCGGTCTTTTCCGACCACACGATCGAGCTCCTCTTGTACTTTTTGTTGCACCCTAGGGTTTCGCACCATCTCCGCCATACCCCATTCGACTACTATCGTGGTTGTGTCCATCCCAGCTGATATCATGTCCTGCAAAAAAAAAAAAAAAAAATTAAATATAGCTTTTGAATTTTAAATTTCTTGTCGAGTAACTCGATTCGTTGTCCTGCAAAAGTAGGATCGCCGAGGCTAAATAAACTTAATGCCCCCTGTTTGGATTGAGGGATTTGAAAAATTGGATTTGACGTGTGTCCAAATAGGGACGATTTGAAATAAATCAAAACTAAAAATGACTCGATCCAAACAACGTCAATAAATTCGAAATCCACCACAATAACGCAAGAATTAATTGCAATTGAGAATTAAGGATTCGAAATCCATTGTCAAGTGAATCAATGCGAACAAGCACAATGAATTCGTTAGTATGAATTCAAATCTTTCCATCCAAATGCAACTTAAAAAGGAAAATATCGATTTCCACGTTCTTTCTTGAAAAGAAAAATCGGTTTAAGGAGAATATGAATTATTTAAAACAGTCGATTATATTATACTTACCCAAAGGAGGCCAATAACGGTGTCCTCGACGAGGTCATACTCCTTTTGCAAAGTAAGCAAAGCATCGAAGAAATGGCTTTTCGTGTTGCCCGTTTTCTGGCGTGCGAGATTGTGCTCCTCCATGATTTTCTTCGTGAAGTCATCCGAACGAGTATTGTTCTTGGCTAGTGCCTCGCTTTCGGCCTTGAACAAATACAGCAGCCACGGAATAAACTCCGCGATCGATTTCTTGCTGCTTAGTTTAATCGAGCTGTTTAGAATGTCCTTCAGCTCTTCTCCCTGCGCGTCGACCACTCCTTTTGAGTCCATGAACCTCTTTCCGAAACTCAACCTTGTTATGTGAAGGAACGCCATCATTTCCAAGTGCTTGCGTAGAACCAACGCTTTCCCCTTGTTTTCTGATTCCGAAAAAAAAATCGTTTTAAATTAGCAGTTGAACTAACTTCGAATGTGTGCGTATATACGCATAACAGATTACTCATAGGGTAAATTACACCTACATCCACGAGGTATACTAAATTAACTTTAAGGTCCTGTAATATTGGTAATTACAGTTCACCTCCTGAAACATTGTTAGAAACCCTAAGGGAATAATGTATTGGATAAGTTATTCCATAAGGGTTCTAACGGACTATTAGTTTCAGGCAGGGTGGAGACAACATAGAGCTAGTGGTAACATGGCTCTCCTAACATTTCTAAAATCCTTATTATTTTATATAAGATTTATATATTTTCATCTACGGTAGCATTAACGGCCCCTTGGAAAACACATATCGTGCGCATCGATCCCAGGACATGAAATGTTAGTTCGGTAATTTTTTTAGGGGTACGACTGTAATTACTAATACCACAATGACATTTAAGTTATTTTAGCATACCTTAGGGGTGTAGGTGTAATTTACCCTCTATGGATATATAAAAGAGTAAATCACAAAAAAACCCTAAACTTATGCTAAATAACGAAAAACACCCCACCTATTCGTAATGACCAAAAACCCCCTAAACTTAGACTAAATAATGAAAAACACCCCACCTATTCGTAATTACCAAAAAACCCCTCAGGTTTGTTTATTCTGAAATGCAGCATATATAAACAGGGGAAAAAAAAGGAAGATTTCAGATCAATTTAATTCCTTGCAACTAAATTAATTCATTCATCAATCGACCTCGAAAACAAACCCTAATCTAAACAAAAAAAA
This sequence comes from Erythranthe guttata, assembly GCF_056151865.1. Classification (NCBI taxonomy): domain Eukaryota; kingdom Viridiplantae; phylum Streptophyta; class Magnoliopsida; order Lamiales; family Phrymaceae; genus Erythranthe; species Erythranthe guttata. The sequence goes on from NC_142542.1 coordinate 18,677,965, forward strand.
AAATCAACAGCATAATTTCAAAAAATTAGAACAAGATCTGAAATTTACAGAAATTACCAGGCTTAACGCAGTCGTTGAACATGGATTCCACCATGTAAGTAACTTCATCTTCTCTAATTGGCCGGAGCGCCTCGATTCTCTTCGCCGAGAAAAGCTCGAGAGTACACAATTTCCTCACCTTCACATAGTGGGGCCCATAGTCGGACCAGATCAAATCCATGCCATTTTTGCTGACCTTGTTGATCTGATGTGTCCGGCTCCGATTGGCCAGGAGTTGGTCCTTGTCCTTCAATACTTCCTTCGCGAGCTCCGGCGAGTTGACCACGATGCCGAGGTGGGAGCCGAAGTAGACGGAGAAGATCGGGCCGTAGATTTGGGACCAGTCGGTGAAGCAACGGACGAGGAGGGGTTTCAGATCGTAGAGGTTGCCGAAGTAGGGCAGGGGGCGGGGGCCGGGGGGCAGCTTGTAGCGGAAGCGCTGGTACAGTTTGTATGCGATGAAGATGGCGAGGATGCAGGCGCCGATGAGTGCTGCGGCGGCCATTGTTGACGGTGGGTGGAGGGGGGCTGCTGAAAGTATCTGTGTGTATGTATAGGTGGAATATATATGTATATATATTGTGGTGGTGAAATGTGGTTAGTTGGAGTGTGTGTTTGTGTGTGTTTTTATTTGACTTTTGTTTAATAAATGGTCTAATTTAGTAGTGTCCACTAATTTTGGTACTTCACTTGAATTAATTGAAAATAGTAACGGTGCATAAATCCATTTTTAAAAAAAAAGGGTAAATTACGAAAATCCCATAAACTTAGATTAAATTACAAAAACCACCTCCATCTATTCGTAATTACCAAAAACTCCCTGAGGTTTGTTTCCGTGTTACACCAACCCTTTACAGCGTGACTTTTCAAGGATTTTTTTTATTTCAGGGAATAGACTTTACACAATTTCAGATAATTTATTTTATTCGTCACCTATTTATCAGAAGATAATAACAAATTGTACACATTTTCTGTTAAAAAACTCGATCAACAGTTAAATCAGAGAAGGATTTTGGTTATTACGGATAGGTGATGGTTTTTTTCGTAATTTATCCTAAAAAAATGCTTTTGAAATTCTGTAATCTTATATAAAATGAGTTAACGACTAGGTAACTTAAGAAATTCTAATGGCAATTTTGTAAATTTTTTTTTTTGCTCTCTTCTTTACTAATTATGTATTTTTTAGTACATGACAATAACAATTACAATAAAATATATATTACACTATTATAATAAAATATAATTGTAATCATTCATTTTTTTATTATAATTCTTATTGTCATGTATTAAGTTAATCGTTTTTTTTTTTACTTTTAAAGTGTTATTCCTGCATTGCACCGGGAAAAAATATTGGTATTAAATAATTCTGGGGTGACAAAGTAATTATTAGATAATAAGTTCGTCGGATATTACCCGGGCAAATCAATCTTATTTTTAAACCATTGTTTTTTTTTAATAAGAAAGTATTTTTTAAACATTAAATTTTACATGGATGTATGCACATTTTTATTGCTATTTGCTACAATAAATGATTGATTTGATTAATGATTATTGGGGTAGGTGGCGAGTAAGGAAAACACATTTGGAATTTATTAAATTTTGAGTTGGGTTAGGTATATAACTATCATTAATCTATGGTCTTATTTCCATTAAAAATACAAAATAATATATTCTTATTTGAGATCACATTTGTTTATGTCTTACATCGACCCTCTTACAGTGTAAATTTTACGGAAACTTTTTTGATTTCAGGGAATATTCCCAAAAAAGGCCAATTTTACCCCTGTGTAAGTGGAACAGATTGAAGATAGTCATGCACATATGTTTAAATATTTGTTTATATATGCTATAAGGTTCATATTAGCAATCCGAGAAATTTAGTGATATTGCAATGTGATGTTAAAGAAAATGATGTTACTGTAAAATGTATACCAAGGCCAATTACATTTAAGAGACTGTTCTTAGGGGTAAAATCGAATTTTTGGGGAATATTCCTTGGAAAGAAAATTATTCCATAAAAAATGGGTAAGACACAACAAACTTCGGGGGTTTTCATAATTACGAATAAATAGGGACAGTTTTTTGTAATTCAATCCAAGTATAGGGGATTTTTAATAATTTACCATAATATCTAAGCACAGACAAAAAATAAAAAAAAATGTGATTATATCTAAGCATACACACGATTCAACAACTTTTAAGTCAGATATTGATTGATTTTCTTCAGAAAATTTTGAAATGATTGCACAGTGGGGAATATGTAAATAAGGGTGAAATTGAATTATCGAATTAAAATTGATATTTTTGAACGCACGTGTCTAGTGTGATATGTGGGTTATTTTCGATGCAAACACTACTTCTTTTATGGGTAAATTACAACTACCCCGAGAGGTATGGTCAAATTACGAAAATTCCCTTCTTATTTGGGTAAGTACAACTATCTCTTTATTATAAATCTTTTTACACGTCCACCATTGCGGTTTCAAATTTAGTGGAATTTTCGAGATTATATGGAATATTATCACTTTTGTACCCGTTTTATCCCATTCGAACTCCACATTATGAAGCAAGATGATCATAATATGTATTTTTTGGCTTGTATATAACAGATTGTGGTGCATAAAAAACTGCATTTTTACACAAAACGAGTACAAACTATAGCATATTCCACGAAATCTAGATGATTATGTTGAATTTGACACCATAAGAGGAAGGTGTAAGAAAAATCATAGTTGAGGGATTTTTTTGTAAATTGACCATTACTCAGGGGTGGTTGTAATTTACCCTTCATATATATATATATATATATATATATACTAGGTGGGGAGCACCGCGCAAGGCGCGGTGCCCAGCCGTCATATCTGCACGAGTCGAGGTTATTTTGACGGGGTTGATGTTGCGAATGTGCAATGTAATACTTTAGTACCCAAAACTATGAAACAATTGGAAGAAAATGAGCCTCAATAACTTATTAATTGGAATGTAAATACTCCTCATAACCAAGATAATGTAGAAGTAATTCTTGCAAATTATTTACGAATGCGTATTTGAATCCAACATAACTATTGTCGTTAAAAAATTCAATCCCCTTTGGGCATTAAAAGAAGAGGAATTCCTCCAACATAATATATCTCCAAGTCATGAGTGCAGTATGCATTACCCAAAAAATTAGCACATCTCAAACATGAAAATCTCAAAGCTCCTTAGTAGTCTGCCAAGAAATTCCATTTATTTTTATCAATCTGCAGTTGAAATATCTACTTCAATGGACACCAATATACATAGAATCAGGATGAACATAACAAAATTTGAAGGAATAAAATGGAAGAGGCGCAGAAGAATAAAACCTTTAACACACACAGAAAAGGGGAGAAGTGTACATACTTGAATTGTCAAAAAATTAGGTGCCATTGGTTATCGATAAAAGCCAAATCACCACCTTGAAGCTGCATAAACCAAGAAACATACACTGATCTGTCGAAACTTGTAGCTTCATATATATGGCTGGAAGGGGTTGTCGCCGTCGAAGGAGGATCTTCGAAATCAAGGAAGGAAAAAAAACAGGCTTGTGGGTAGAGAACGATGAAAGAAAACCCAAAAGAAACAGCAGCCGATCGAGCGTTTTCCAGAAGAGAAGAGAAAAGGGAAAAAATATTATTACAGCTCCATCGCAAGAGCAGATATGTCAACAATTCTATGTAATGTACAGTAAGCAGCAGAAAAAAAATCAAAGGAGATGCAAACATATAGTAAAGGTAAAAGTGAAAACAATACAGGGTAATTCAGGTAGGAGCGCATATTAGAAAACGAATGCATAGCAGCAAGAAGAACAATGTCAAATCAACCTAAACAGAAACCGATATCAGCCGCATCAATATTGAAGAAAAATTACAGGGAAACACATGGAAAAATAATCGAATTAAATGGTAAATATAGGAACCGATTAGTATTATTACCTAAAGAAACGTAATTCCCAAAGGCTTGCAAGAAAAATCAATTCATGCACCTGCAAGAAAAATCAAGTAAAAAATAGATAAATATATAAATTCGGGTAGTAGATTAAATTTTTTTAAGTCAAGCAAATGGTATTCACAAATGATCAAAGAGAATTAACCGAGAGGGTGAGAGTTCAGACAACATAAACTGCGGCGCTCTCAGAGGGTGTGTACAAAGCTCGCTTCTAACCCAATTCAAGTGATACTCAACCTGAATTTAGTAGAATACCTCCCACATCTCCAATAAGACCGTAGGTTTTTTTGGAAGTTCTCCTTAAAAAAAACAAACAAAACAAGCGCTCTACACGTTGCCAACATACATAAAAATTAAATAAAAAAATCTAAAAAAAACATCAATAGTTCAAAACTGAGATACAATTTACCAAACATACCTGCTAAAAAGGTGGTATATTTTCGATGATACATACTGAGTTAACCTTTTTAAAGTGGAATCTTAAAAAAAAAAAAGGACAGATATAAATAAGCGTAGGTTGTGATAATGTAACTGTCAGAAAATTCTACCTACGCTCATTCTTTAGCGTGTCTTAAGAACTCGTAAGGATTATTAATTAATGAAACTAATAAAATGAGAACTGATATTAGTTCACCTAGTGCGAATGTAACTTGTAACTTACTTCGTTCCTGCTTCCTGGACAAGCACAACCTCAGGTTTCTTCTCCCCATTAGCCGATGGTTTTTTTGCAGTACACACAGAAAAGATCGGAATTTGGCAAACGCTTACTAAAATAGATTTAATTGAACTTGATATGATAAATATACCGAGTAATTTAAAGACAACAAACAAAAGCACTTACATCAAATTGAACAAGTTAACCATTCCACCGGTGGAAAGAAAACTAATATGATAAAGAAAGTGCATAATTATAAAAACAGATGGGGCACTAACGGCATACCAATCCGTCTAGGCGAATAGGGCGATCCTAAATAATAGGCTGCACAAATGTAATGAAAGAACAACAAGAATCAAATAAAATAGAAAAATAAAATAACATAATGCAGTAAAAGATGTATTAGATACCCGCGCTTTCTTGCTGCCTCTCTTTTCCTCTAGTGCGTTTGACATCAAATGAGGGGAAAAAAGGGTTCAAACATTTCAACATAGTATTTCAATACAAGTCAGACATCCAAAGATCAATTGTATATCAGCCAAAAATTGCAATAAAAAACCCAAGGAACTAAAAAAGGGCCCAAACTTAAGCAGCAACTTCTGACAAATGAAAAGGTAAACACAAACAAATTATGAACTTCTTCTATAAACCACAAAAAACAATAAACATGCATCGATTCTTCGTTTTTATGAATTGGCACTAAAAAGTGAAAGTCGAACCCGTATGCATCTACACGGGGCGAAAAGGTGAGGGGCCTGGCGCGCGTCACCGCCGGTTTGGCCGGCTCCGGTCTGCCATAGCTTCCAATCCCTGCCCCTGTCACAGCTATAAAAAAAATCCACAAAAATAGAAACTGGAAAAATAAACCAAATAGAATAACACTTTAGCACAAAGATGCTTTGTATAGAAGGAGATCAATTCGAGCAGAATTTGTGCCAACTTTTATGGAAGAAGTGACGGATGCTGGTTTACTAAAAAATTATTTGGGCGTCCTCAAATACCGCAAAAACCGACCATGGGGCCCAGGGAAATTGGGAAAAGCGCCGGTGGTGGTGTGGCGGTCATCAATTGCGGCGGTGGAAGAAAGAGAAGGAGAAAAGAAAATAAAAAAGAAGAAGCAGGCACGTCGATCGTGCATCTGCGGAAAGAAAAGAGAAAAGAAAAGAAAGAAGAGGAGTGATTGGCTGAATCAATCGAAACGACGACGTTTCATCATTAAAAGGGCAAAAAGAAAAGCCCAGAAAATAGGGGGGCGGGAATTTGGGGGCCATAGACATATATATATACTTAATAATATATATATATATATATATATTTCTTTATGTTCTCTTCCCCTCAATTTTTTAATCTTGTATATTCAACCCCAGAAGAAGTAAGTTGGTCTTAAATCTTGAATGGTAGGTATAGATTTTCTTCTTTTTTTTTATAATTTAATCTCACCTACCAACTTCGTCCGAAAACCCTTCTCGTATTTTCAAATGGTTTTTATTCTTTTAGTACACAAAATGTCTGCACCAAATTTATATATTATTTAATATTACTTCTATATTTTGAAGTCAATGACTTGGAGGGAGTCAAGAGAAATGGAAAATATGGAGGAAATATTACATATATGCCCTCTACTAGGGATGGCCATGGGCGGCTATGGGGCGGATTTTAAAAAAACTCGCACATGCGCCACAGTAGTAAAATTCTCCGCGCATATTTACACTTGACCACGGTTCGGTTCGATTCCGGTTCTGGTTCCGATTTTGGATGAACCGGAACCGAACCAAAAAAATCCGGTTCCTTTCAGTTCGGTTCCTAACCGGTTACGGTTCGGTTCCCGGTTCGGTTCGTAGAACCGTTCGGTTCTTAATAAAAAAATTATTATTATTATTATTATTATTATTATTATTATTATTATTTTATATATATATATATATATATACATATAATTTAAAAAAAAAACTTTTAAAAATAGTTCTTTTTTTAAAGTGGAAAGTATATTTAAAAACTTAAATTTTTTTTAAATACGTAAAATATTTTTTGTTTAATTTAACCGTTGAAAATATTTTTCATAATATATATATATATATATATATATATATATATATATATATATATATATATATATATATAGAGAGAGAGAGAGAGAGGAAATTATTATTATTTTTTTTTTAAAACCGGTTCACACGGTTAGAACCGCGGTTTAACAGTCGGTTCTCGGTTCCGAAAATGAGGAACCGGAACCGAACCGGTTTTTTCGGTTCCGGTTCCTGTTCCGGTCAAACCGGTTCCGATTCGGTCTAAAATCGTTGACCCCGGTTCGGTTCCGGTTCCGGTTCTGGTTCTATCCGAACCGATGGTCAGGTCTAGCGCATACCTATTTCGTACCTATTACGGGTGTGATTTTGCAAAACTTGCCCCCACCCAGTAAAAAACAAGCTCCGCACCCACCCTAACAATACTCTTAAAAAAATATGATTTATTTATTTATTTATTATTTATTAAAGTAAAATATTTCAAAATATTAGTATTTTATAATGCAAAAATATATAAAATTAGTAACAAACTATAAACGGTTTGGATACGAGACGGGTAAGGGTGCATATATTCAAAACATATACCCGCTATGGGTAAAAAATTTAAGGGTTTTGCTATTTGCAGCGGGACTTTTACTGAAATTGGCTTATTTGCAGCGGTACCTTTTTCATTAAATTTTTTTTTTCAATTTCTCTCTCCTATTCCAAACACTCTCTAGAAATTCGAATTTCGTAAAAAAAATTGAATCTCCCGTTTTCTGGAGCACGGAAACTCGAAGAAAATTCAAGTTTCTGTGCTCTGCAGAACGGGAGATTCAAACGGCTTGAATCCTCCGTTCTACAGAGCACGGGAACTTGAATTTTCTTCGAGTTTCCGTGCTCCAGAAAATGGGAGATTCAATTTTTCGTGCTCCAGAAAACGGGACCTTCAAACTGTTTTTTGAATTTTTATTTTCGGAAAAAAAATTAAAAATATTTAGATATGAATCTCCCGTGTTGTAGAACACGAGAGCTTGAATAATCTTCATGTTCCCGTGTTCTACAGAACGGAGAACTCAAAAAACATGAGGTTCCCGTTCTGCAGAACACGGGAACTTGAAGATTATTCAAGTTCCCGTGTTCTACAACACGGGAGATTAAAGTTTTAATATTTTTTTATTTTTTTTTAATATTTTTTTTTAAATATCGAATTTTCTAATTATTTAAGGAACATGATAACACATATTCGGATTATTGCACTCGTTTGTACATTCATCGTCAAATTTTTCGTCAAAATCACCCTACCAAATTATAAAAATTAATAATATAAAGGAATATGAAAATTAATAATACAAAAAAAAAAAAAAAAAAAATTGAAACCCAAGTTCTCGTGCTGTACAGCACGGGTAACTCAATCTTTTCCCCTTTTTTGAAACTTCTCGTGCTGTATAGCACGATTAAACAGACTTTTAATTTTTTTTTTTTTCTTTCTTTTTACCATTTAAAAGTTATTCGGACCAGCAATTGAAGAAATCGTTGTTTTTTAATTTGTCGAACGAGCTTCAAATTCTAAGTTTTCGATTTTTTTTAGTGGAGAGCGTTTCGGTTTTTTTCGAAAGTTAGAAAATTGACAAATAAGACTACCGCTGTAAATAAGCCAATTTCAGTAAAAGTCCAGCTACAATTAGCATTTCAGAAAATTTAATAACCCCTATCCGCCTGATTTACTAATGGGGTAGGGATTGCCCGATAAATTTGGGGCGGAGCAGGTACCCAATGAGACTGGTTAAATTGACTTTCCTACCCTCTACATAAAAATAATTCACGCAAAATATATATATTTAGGGCCCCCATTTGTATATTTGTAATTTTCGGTTTACTAAGCTGAAGAAAGCCCAATAAAATATTCACTAATCTTGTTCTAAAATATACGCACGTGTCTTGTTCTAAAATAGTTTGGGCCCATTGATTAATTTTAGTCTTAGGCCCATTAGAAAGTTTTAATTATGGCCGATATATATATCTAGGCCCAGATAATTCCAAAATTTTAGAAATTTCCAGGAGTATTGTTGGAATTTGAATGAATTTTTAGTTTCCGAAAATCTAGAATTGAAACTGTAATTAGAATTGATTATGTATCTTGGACAAAACTTGTAAATTTTCTGAAAAAAACTAATGTTGATCTGTTTCACGGAAACTTCAATTTCTCAACGTTTCCAATTTTCGGAAACGTTTGGTGTCGGAAACTCGAAGACACTTGCCGGACACCTTATGGGCGATTTTGGAAATTTCATAAAGTTAGAAACATGTTTAAATAGCAAATTTTCTAATATTTTTGTTGTTTCTCAAATTATTTACAGGATTTAATGATCAGCTGCAAATTAATTCTCAAATAGTTGATAGTAAAATTTATTTTCAATATATTTGTATAAAAATATATAAAAAATAATTTATATATAAATAAGTAAAAGGGTAAATTACAACCACTCCTAAGGTATGGTCAATTTACAAAAAAAACTCCTCTTGTTTGGATAATTACATCTACCCCTTCAATTATGATTTTTTCTTACACCTCCATCCTTGTGGTGTCAAATTCAACATAATCATCTAGATTCCATTGAATGTGCTCTAATTTGTACTCGTTTTGTGTAAAAATACAGTTTCTGATGCACCACAATCTTATATATACAAGCCAAAAAACATATATTATGATCATCTTGTTTCAAAATATATTGAGTTTGAATAGGATAAAACGAGTACAAAAGTGATAATATTTCATATAATCTCGAAAATTCCACTAAATTTGAAACCGCAAGGATGGACGTGTAAGAAGATTTATAATTGAGGGGGGTGGTTATAATTATCCAAACAGGAGGGGATTTTCGTAATTTGACCACACCTCAGGGGGTGGTTGTAGTTTACCCTAATTAAAAACTTATATAGTAGAACCTCCATAAATTAATACTAGATAAATTAATAACTTCGCTGAAATAATAATTTCTTCCGGTCCCGATCGAGTTGGTAAAAATGTATTAAATGACTAATTCGATAATTTAATTAATATTTCGCTAAATTAATAGAATTTTGCTAGTCCGAACTGTATTAATTTACAGAGGTTTAACTGTATATGTTTATATAGTAGATTTATAAATACACCCTTATATTTTTAATATTTACACATTTCCCCTAAGTTTACGTATCCCCATTTTCGAAAAATGCCGTTCCCCGTATCGCCATTTCCGTGTCCATGCTTCTAAAAAAAATTAAAAAAAATCACCCATATGACGTTGTGAGTAGTGACTGATCATGGCCGCATGAAATATAATCTAGGTTTTTGATGTATTAATCAGACAATATAAATTATTACAAATTAAAGCTAAGGTTGAAAAACATTTTCAAGTGTTTACAACTGTTGCAGGTGACGACCCCTATAACAGTAATCATTGTGCAAAAATGCTGATCATATATTCGGAATTTCTATTTTCAGATTACATCATCTTTGCCTTTTCATATATTTAATTATTAAATTACTTTTTGCACCTATTTTTAATATGATATATATATTTATATATATTGGTAAGCTTTTGTAACGCTTTATGAAATTAATGGAAGAAACTCTCTTTTTAATTAATAATATATATAATAATCATTTTTTTTCTTCCACTTGGATATATACTTTAGTGGAAGAAGAAAGAACGCGTATCTTCTTTCAGCACCACTTTATTTTAATGCCATAACTCTTAACTTTTACATTGTATGTAGATTAATTTGAAATATTAAATTATTTTAATTTGATTTTTTCTATAATTAATAATGGCACCCAAACTTTAAATTGGTTTAACTAAAGTCAAATTCGTACAAGATTTTTACACTTTCGGGTAGCCAAAGTTTATTTCCATCAAGGGTTTATTCAGAATATAAATAATTAATTACTTCTTACGATAAATATTATGAAAACAATATAAATACACCCTTCGTTTCTAATTAATTATCATTTTTCAGCTTTGGACAAGTGTTAAGGATCTCAACAAATGTTTCTTGATTTTAGAAGAGAAAATACAGTACAGTGAGTAAAATAACCTTAATTATTTAGTGATGTAATAAGAGATAGTCAATACTTAGAGTAAATTAATAAATTAAAACAGAAAAAAAATGCATTTGATATGAAAATGAAGGACAAGTGTTAAGAATCTCAACAGATGTTTCTTGATTTTAGAAGAAAAAATACAGTAATGACTAAAATAACCTTGATTATTTAGTGATGTAATAAGAAATAGTTAATACTTAGAGTGAATCAATAAATTAAAACAGAAAAAAAAAATGCATTTAATATGAAAATGAAGATAAACATATGAATAAAGAAATGATTAAATTGATTAAAATAAAGGGGAGGAGAGATTCAATTTTAGATTTTATGTTTATTATTAGTGGATGAGTGTTTCCAAGCAACATGACAAAGTATCTTTTAAGAGTGCGTGTGAACCAAATATTTCAAATGTATATAACAAAGTTATGTGGAGAATCGATGCTGCATAATTAATGGTCGGGTGTATATTTATTATATATTATATTATTATATATATTATAGTTAGTGACTTCCATGCAGATTAACCACAATTTTTCTTCTTCTATTATGGTGGACCACTTCACTAATTAATCCACATTTCGCAATTAAATTTGTTCTTTTCTACCTCATGAACAACATGTATTCAAAATTAAATTTTTATAAATTAATACAGTCAGAAGTAGAAGTAACAAAATTATATCGTTCTGGCGAAATATTAAATTATTAAATTAGTATACAAATTCTTAATACAATTAAATAGTCAAATTATACAAGTATGTTCTAGAGTACTTCCAATGACTCGATCGATAACTATATATGTACGTGTTGTCATTCTGCTGGTCAAAAAAAAAATCAATAATCTGATAAATTAACACTCAATTTTATGAAATTGAATTTTGTAAAAATTATTAAGGTGGCAACAAAAACTATTATTGTCTTAAAGTTTCGTGATTAATATTGTCTTTATTTAATTAATGTAGGTAGTGTATTGAGTATGTGTATGTTGGGTGAGCTAGATTTGCATTAATTAAACAATAATTTGTGTTTCCCACTTGCTTCTCTCTCCATAATATTTATTATTTATGTATGTAGTATTAATTATATATTCATGTATTATTAATTTTGTTTGTTGTGAGTGAATTCCCTTTCAATTGATCAAAATTGGAGGCTTTGCTATAAAGTGGTAATAATTAACATCATAGAATTTAGTGTTTATTGGATTTTTTTTTTATTTTTAAAAAGTGCTTATTGGATAGATTTTGTGAAACTCGTGACTCATATTTGATCCATTTATGCAACATATAACATAATTATACCATAAGAAAATAATCATTCATGTTGTATCCGATTAGAGAAAACCCTAATTTCATTATGAGCAAAAAATAAAAAATAAAATAATAATAATAGAAATAGAAGCCCCTATATGTATATATTTGGCCATCTAGAAAGAGCTAATTATTGAGACCTTAAAGAAGGCAATGAAACTTGTAATAGAATCAAGATTGTGAGTTCATTGAATTTAGATAAGACTTAGGTATAATTTGGGAGATATCAAATTAAAGTGACAAGGGAATTTGTTAAAGTTGTAAAAGAAAAAAGGAATAACTAATGTTGGCCTAATTGCACAAATATTTGTGCTTACACATATACTTTGTTCACTTGATTCCAACCATTATTCTTTATTTTGGATCACAATTTAATTAGAGGCATATTATATATGGTGATGTAAGCATATGATTTTGGTGAAATAATGGATTCCTCGAATCTAGATCTATATAGATGCTATATTCGTGATTGATGTGTTTGCAAAATAAACTTTAATTCTGAGCTTAATTGTGTTAAAATATCTCAAATGTCCGTATAAGTAATGTGGAAATTAGATAAAATTACAAGTGCAAGCCAAAATAAGGTTGTTCTGAATATACTTTTGAGATTATAAGTTAAAACAAATTATATAAGAGAAGAAAAGGCAATATTTGCATTTGTAAATATTAATTATTAGCAAATTGTGAACCCAAAAGGAGAAAAAAAATCCATACATATATATTTTTTTGGCAAATGTACACCACCTAAATCATGTACCTCACAATATGAAGATAATGATAGATATTTATAGGTGATGATTATTGAATATTGATTAGATGATTTGTACAAATATGATATTTTTTATTGTTTTTTTCTTGGATTAATCTTAGGTCAATTTGAATCAATTGATTTGGACCTTCTTAAATTTGGAACAATTAATATGTGGAATAATAATTATGTAGCAAATATGGGGTGATATTCTACCTGATGTAGCACTTGCAACACTTTTGAATCCTATATGTAATAAATAAGGATTAGGATGAATTTGTGCTTTCAGAATCGATCAAGACAATCGGCTTGAGGATTGCATATGTATTAGTGGTAGAACCAGCACAGAGTCAGGGGACCATGGCCCCCAATATTTCTTAAATATCTAGTAATTTATATAAATTTATAAAATTAACAGTTTTTCCTCAGATTTTTTTTAAATATTCGTTCTCCTCAAACTTAAAATTTTGACTCTGCTAATGATACGAACATTATACATTCATTTAACTTTAGAATCATCAAATAATTTAAATATAACTATTTATTATAGAAATCACATCAAATTCTGAAGTGGGAATCTGAATCATGCGTCAGCAAATTGTATGAATAAATCGACAGAATAATCAAAGTGGACACATATATTGAAAAGCACTAATACAAAATTAATTAAAAAAGAAATTCTTTTCATTAAATTCTCTTCCACAAATTTTCACCCCAAGTGAAAAGAAAAGTTACAAGCTCCCTAATTTACTCAACAAAGTCAAAAACCAAACAGGCAAACACCAAAAAGCAGTAAAGATACAAAATGACCAAAATGCCATTTACCCTTTCTTTTTCTTTTGCCAATTTTTTATTGTGGCAATTTAATATATTTTTTTATTATTTATTTATAAATTAATTATGGTTTAGGAGCCTCCAAAGCCAACATGGGAGGCTGTGGCATTGGTCCACTAATTGCTATTGCAGGAACATACATTCTATTTTCCACTGCAATATTATTATTATTATTATTTGCCTCAATATCACCTATATTTAAATTATTATTATTATTAATATTATTATTATTATTATTATTATTAATATTCCCAATTTTCACTGGTTCAAGAATCTGCTCTGCTTCCATCTCCTTGTACTCTTTGTATTTGCCCCACAACACTGAGTAGAGTCCAATCACAATCAACACTGCTCCAAGAACCCTAATTTTTCAATTCAAGAAACCGAAAAAAAATTAAAATTAATTAATTAGTCGTCACGAATTTTAGTTTATTCGATTTTTTTAATAATAATACTAAATAAATAGAGAAATATATAATGAATTACCCTCCAACATATATTTTCTCAGCCAAGATGAATGAGCCCATGATCGCCACTATAATCATCATTAACGGGCTGAAGGCAGTCACGAACACCGGCCCACGCTTCTGCATCACTAGTCCTTGCACATAATATGCTATGCTTGATGACACAATTCCCTGCAAAATTATTATTTGACGTTAGATAGAGAGAGAGAGAGAGAGAGAGAGAGAGAGAGTTCTTACAGCATAGGCAGCAGCAAGAAGGTTCATGTCAAAACCAATAACCCAAGCATTTGGCTTGTGCTCCATCACAAAAGTGACAGCGATAGATTGAAGTGTTCCCATAAAGCACACAAGTGCTGTTAATGACAGATGCGCCGTGTATTTCCTCATCGTAATCGCCTGCGTAAAATTTTTTTTTTTTTTTTTAAATATAAATAAATAAAAGAAAAATAATTTTCTTGAAAAAAAATGGAGTATGAATATAGTACCTGAAGGATGAAGAAGGAAGCCCAGGCGAGAGTGGCAATGATGAGGAGAATAGAGCCCTTGAGCCAATCCTTGTCGGCGGATGAGTCAGCATGATTAGAAGTTGTCGGAACATAGGATTGCTTAGGATGGATAAAACTTGACCAAAACATGTTTATCACGTGACCTCTGTATACTGTCATCAGCATCGCTCCTCCCACTGTTACTATTGTTCCCGCCACCTTTGCTTGACACATCACCTTCTTCATATTCAACTTCTCCATCCTATATTTTAAACACCAATCAAACTCAATTTTTTTTTTTCGAATGCTTTTGTATCTATATAGATATAGATATACATATATATACCTGCAGAGAACTGCCATTACAAAAGTCATGGCAGGTAGCATGTTGCTCATGGCACATGAAAAAGTCGGGGAAGTGAATTTCAGACCGGCGTAGTAGAAATTCTGATCGATCACCGGCCTGTCGATTTATTCAACGAAATTTCAAATATTAATTATTTTTTATAAATACTAAAAAGAAGGAAAAAAAAAAAAGGACTCTTGAGATAGTACTAATTACCCGAGAAGTCCTAAAACGAAGAGCTGCATGAAAATTTTGAACGTAATCTTCGGCCTAACTTTCCTGCGTGACGATAAATCGAGAAAATAAATTTAAGAAAAATGGATGATTTTGGTGGAATAAAAGATTAAAGTAAATAAATATAAAGTATGTACCTTTCGAGGAGAATAGCGAAGGGAGCGATGACGGCGGTGGCGAAAGCGTGTCGGTAGACGACGAGAACGTAGTGGCTCATACCTCGGTTGAGCGAAACTTTTGTGATAATATTCATCCCGGCGTAACCGAATTGCAGCGAAATCATTGCTATGTAGGGTTTTGCACTCTCAAACCAATTCCCTATCTTTCCATTTCCTTCCATTGTTTTTTTCTCTTTGAGAATGGCTGTAGAGAGAGAAAGATAGAGAGAGAGAGAGAGAGAGAGAGAGAGGATAACACTTGAAGAAGAAGAAGAGATTTGTGTTTGTCCTAAGGAAAAATGAAGATTGAAACTAAGGTATTTATAAGCACTATGGTGGGGGTATTTTGGGTATTTAGGGTTCCTATTGATATCAGGTGCATCTAATTGAATATTCTGATTTTTGCTTGTGCATATATCCATAGACGGGTGATGTGAGCTCCACGTGGCGTCATCTGGGATAATCAAAACCTGGGTGGATTCCATTTAATTTTTTTATTTCATTTTTTTCCCTTTTTTCTTTCCTTGGTGGTATAGTGGCCAAGTTATCGATTTGATGTGAGTTTTAGTGCTGGCTGATGCCATTAGGGAGTTGGGGGGGTGGGGGTGGGGGTGAGGGGTGGGGGGTGGGGGGTGGATGTGGGGTCCACATGCAACCAGTCCCGATGTAGCCGCCGAGCGACGACATAATCTAATTATTTAGTTAATCATGAACAAACGAGACATAATTAATTACTACTAATAAGAATTTTTTGAATATGGCCGTATTTATTTTATTAATTGCTCTATGAAAATTAAATTGCTTCAATTTTTTGGATAATTTTGCAACATATATCAAAAGGGTTATTAATTAATAAATTAATTATTAGGAGGTTCTTTTTATTAATTAATAAAATAATATTCGGTTTCGTTTCTGTGATTATTCCATCTTTGGGTAGGCACCACTAATTTGCATGCAAGAGTACTATCTTAACTTTAATATATGTTAGTTTAATGGCACAATGGCCACTTCAAAAAGTTGGAATTTTTCATTTCTTATTTTCTGAATTATATATGGGGCAAATTACGGCCACCCCTGAGCTATGGTCAAATTACGAAAACCCCCCTCCTGTTTGGGTAATTACAGCCACCCCCCTCAACTATGTATTTATCTTACGAAAAGACCCCTCCATAGGTAAATTTAGGGATGTTAATTCGGTAAAACCGGACCAAAATTTAGGTACGCCAACATTTCATACCGTTTACCGAACAAAATATACGATTTGGTTCGGTAAATAACCGAATTACAAAAATTTTACGTAAAAATATTTAAAAGGAGGGGGGTGGCTGTAATTACCCAAACAGGAGGGGTTTTTTCGTAATTTAACCATACATCAGGGGTGGCCGTAATTTGCCCTTATATATATTATATTGGAGAATATGTCATATATCACTGCGTGTACTGTGTGTTTTCTTCCTGTGCATTTCACCTGATTAATGCTATATACATATACACACACATTTAATTTGCAATCTAAGGGTTCTATTAATTTTCTCGAATTTAATTACAACTAATTATAGATAGTAAAAATAATAATAATAAAAATAAAAATTATTTATATGTGGTGGAAAAAACGTACACGTTGACTTTAATTTATGGAGCAATTGACGATTCGACCCAATCTAATAGATTCACATGTAAACATAGTAATGGAGCATGAATATATTCTTGCAAGAATTTGCCATTTAAATAGGTTGTCTTCTTTAACGTTGGTGTATGACGTATTTCCCCTAAATAAATTATCTGGATAGAATATATATGTATATAATAAATATCTGCTTCTGAAATCTGAATATAATTGATTTAATTGTATACATTAATATTCTCAATTAAATGTGTTAGCTGAAGATGCTTAATTTGATTCCTTGGCACCAAGATCATTGGAAGTGACTGATTACACAATTGGATTACAATTGGAATATCAATTTCTAGATCGATTCCAAGAATAGGAATTAAATTCCTTTGGTATCAAATATAATTTCAATTTGGATTATTACACATTATGCATATATCCCATCTGATATGCATAGTCTAATCATATATATATATATATATATATATATATATATATATATATATATATATATATATATATATATATATATATATATATATATATATATATATATATATATATATGCTTTAACTTTCACTTATCAGCTGATTTTCACACACCTTATCTTTTATCAACTAATATCTTCCCATTTATTCTCTTATCTTTCTGCCATTTAATTTCTAGATTTTTATTTATTTATTTTATTTTAAATTACATTCAAGAATCATGAATTTGGAGTTCAATAAATCACACGCACGCGCGCGCGCACACATGCGTACGTGTTACATGTATAGAGACACAATGCAAGCACTTAGCGAGACAGATGCGACAATATCTATATCAGGCCTAACTCAATCATATTTCGAATAAATGTAATGACAACGAATAAGGAAATAAATAAAAACGTGAAAATAATATTAACGAAACATGAGATATATGTATGTATAGAGAGACCAAGTGGTACGTCGATCTGCAGACAAAATGTACTGGAGTGGGAGCACACTGAAAATGGGCATCTATTCACACTCAATCATATTTTGTCGAACGAAAAAAAAGAAAGAATTCGATCGACAGTTGGTTCCGAGCAATGAACCCATTGTCTACTCTATTTTGTGCACAAAATCATTTCAATTTTTCTTGGAGGGATCAAATTAAATATTGAAAAAAAAAAAAAATATAAATGCTTGATCAATTATATATAGATAATAAGGAAAATTAATTAAATGGAAGCAGGTTGAAATGGGGGTGCCCTAGCTAGCATGCAAATGGAGTACATGAATTAGGTTTCTATTACATTGTGAAAAGTAAATGGGAGCAACGGGTCATATCTATTAATTTGTCTGTTCAGTTTTTATTTTTATTTATTTATTTTTATTTTATTTAATTTAATTATATAATTATAAATCAATCTTTCTAATGAATCTTTAGTTAGTTTTTTGTCTTTAGCAGAGTACGTGATATTCCACTAACAAAATTATTGGAGACAACTGTGATTTAATTTCACTCGTGTCTGATTTTTTTCAAATAAAATTGTGGCAGGTAAAACGTCGACATGATATAAAAATTAATTAATAATCCAAAATTATAATTCGGTAAAGTGTACAATGTGTTCGAATCTATTCATTTTAAGTTGGAATCCAAAATTATTTATTCGGTAAACAAACAAACTATGGGTAAATTACGCCTACTCGTGAAGTAAGAAAAAATATTACAGCTACCTCCTTGTGTGTATATTGAATTAACCCACGAGGGTAGATTTGAAAATTCATAACGAATATTCCATATTTTGCCAGATTCCGTTACTCATAACTCCGTAAGGGTGTAGTTGTAAGACGAAGAAATAGTTTAGGGGAATATTTGTAATTAGCAATATTACAAGGATCGGTAATTTATTTCGTCTTACTTTAGGGGTGTCCGTAATTTACCTTTTTCGGTGTAGTTTTGTCATAGTTCAACAAAAAAAATTATAAAATATTATTGTTGCTTTAAGAGTTTTCTTTCGCGAACGAGACTCTATTTTTATTTGTTTTTATGTTGCTCCAAATTATATAATGAAGAAAGTCATGGTATCGGGTGATTGAAATTTATAACGACGAAAACAACTTATATATACATGTATTAGCATGAACACGGAACACCTATTGTCCGAGCTGAAATTGCAAGATTTATTTCATCCAATTTAAAACAGTTATTTCTTTGGACCGGGTTCACCTATTTCACAACCTTTCTAATACGAGTCTTAAATTGATCAATGTATTCACTAAAAAATTGATCAAGATTAACGACGATAACGAATCTTAAATCGATCAATATATTCACTAAAAATTTCATAAATTAATAGGTCGTTACAATACATAAATTAAAATTTACTAATTTATTAATTATTAAATATTCACTAAATTAATAGAACTTTATAGTTGCGATGTGCTGCACCACGTATAACATTTGTCTCACTCAACATTTAAAATTCATTTAATTACATAAGTCAATATGAAAGCATGTATTAAATTAAATAATACCTAGAAGATATATAAACCGTCCATGCATTATACAACAAACTTTTTCATCACCAAATCGTTTTGGAGAATGCATGCTCCTTCGTTCTTTTCAATTATTGCAAGCAAAATCATTTTTCAAATAATGTATTTTAATTTATATGAAGAAAAAAGAAAAGAAAAGTTGTGCCTTTTAAAACGAATATGAACTATGTGTACGTTATCCCATGCACCTTTCTTTATGGCTTCTTGTTTTGAAAAACTAAGGAATTATTAAAGGGTGAGACTTATGTCTTTTATTTTGTGTTTTTTTTTAATTCAGTAATAGTTCCATTACCAACCATATTTTCAGGTGTATCAATAATTTTTAATTGACCCACGTTTAATCAGGTCGAAAATTTGAACCAATCTATTTATAGTGGTTCGGTTGTTGGTTCTAATATTATCAAAATTTGGTTGATTATCGATCAACCAACGTTATTAATAATATTTTATTAAAAATATATGAAACAAAGGGTGTGTTTTTTAAGTGGGTATAGGAATTATCAAAATAGTTAGCATTTTAAATTATATAAATAAAATAATCAAGAAAGAAAAAAAAGTTGGCGTAAATCCTTTCACAAGAACTTTGGACGGTGCATGTTTGGAATTGGTTTGAATTTCAGAATTATATATTTTTTCGGAATTGCTGCTACCTATTTTGAACTGATAAATGATGATAGAGCAGTGACACTAGGCAGAAGAATGTGCATATTTTTACACCAAATATTGATTTATTTTTTTTGTAAGTAAATTAGGTGACGGATATACCCATCAACCAACCTATTTCGGAAGCATCAACCGACTTGAGTCAACAATAATTTTCAAATTCGAGTAAAATTGACTTGTTAGTTTTTAGGTCGATAATCGACCGACCCAATCCAATCTGATCAGCACTACCTTTCGCATAATGGATTGATTGATCGGCCAATTGTCCTAATTTTATTGAATGAAATAAACCATACATAAGTTGATGTTTCTTTCATTGTACTTTTTTTTTCTTTCTTTCTTTTATTGATCCACGAGTGCGATTCTTATACATTTTGCTAACTTATATGAATTGAAGTGTTGAATTATTGCTTGTTAGAAAAAGTCATGGTCAAAGATTCAATTTACGTGAGACCATGGTCTTCATCTTTATTTCAATCATGCATCCATTAATTAAAGCTATCCTCGGCTTTACAACTTTAATTAATTTCTTATGATTTTTCTAACTAATCATCTTCTAAAACCCTAAAAATTAAATCAAACACCATTAAGAAATTAAATAAGAGACCATAATCACTTTCTAGAAAAGCTAAACAATATTAATGTTATCGTTACAACGTTTTTTTTTTCTGAAAAAGTTTATTAAATTTGAAACTCATAATGTTATATATATATATATATATATATATATATATATATATATATATATATATATATATATATATATATATATATATATATATATATATATATATATATATATATATATATATATATATATATATATATATATATATATATATTTGTGAAATTAGTAATTGTTACTTGCAATAATGCGTCAAATGTTTCTTTAAATATATATTAAAAAATGATGCACAAACACATACATAACATTTTCTGTTTTTAAGATTTTATAATTTTAATCCTGTAAGTTTAGTCTTATACAGTTAAATCTCTATAAATTAATATAATCCGAACTAATAAAATTCTTTTAATTTAGCGGAATATTAAATTATCGAACTAATAATATAATGCATTTTTACCAAGTCGGGACCAGAAATTATTAATTAAGTGAAATTATAAATTTATCGATGTTCTAGTGTAATTCAGTTTGTATTTTTTTTCCCCTTTCAATAATTTAGTTCTTTGCATTGAAAAATGGCTCTCTCTATATTTGTAGAATATTCAGACAAGTCTTTATCTATCACTTTTGATCCTTATTTATTTATTTATATGAATGAATAATAGTTGAATGAACTAAGTCTTTTTCCCTATCTTTTTTTTTTCTCCTTTTAGGCCATTTGTCTCGTTCATATACCTTCACGCAAAGGCATCGAGACTTATTTTATGCGTTGAGGTTCATTTCATTTCAAAATGTGTCCCTCATAATAATTTAGGAATTAAAAAAAATAATAAATTAAAATAGAATATGAAAAAGACCATCCATCATAAGAACTTGAACAAATGAAACTTTGAATAGAAAAAATAATCACAACTTATTAGATAAGAAAATGACAATTAGATAAACCAAATTAAAATGAATATTTTACATTTATTTGTAAAGTTCATGCAGGTCTTTATCTATTACTTTTGTTTATTTATTTATATTTTTTTTCCTTTTTTCGATGTATATATGAATAATAATTCTATGGCATAATTATTTTTTCTCTTTTGTTCGTTTGTCTTATTGAAACCTAGCAAGATGACTACGCAAAGGCCCCAAAAAAAGAAAAAAAAAAGAAGATGATGCTATCTATACTTGATAGTTTTCAAATTGAAATTGAATCTTTAGAACTCACACGTTACGAAATTATGGCTAGGCATGGATTGGTTTTATCGACCAGTCGACCCACTTTTGACTCATTTTTCTTGACAAATAATTGATAATTAACCAATTCACATAGTCGGGCCGATAATTTTAACCGACTCACGTATAAATAGACCGGTCAACGGTTGCAATTTTACTTAGAAATCAGTTGGCCGATATTACACCGACCAACTGACTTTTTAAATGATAAAAATTTATTATAAATATTTAATTGTAAAGGGGTTAAAAAATATTGTTTTTAAAAAATGTTTTTTGCTACTTGGAAATCTATTTGGGCTACACATTAAATATTTAGTAATATCCAAAAGTCTTATAAAATTAATGCCTATAACGTAATACCCAAAAATAAGTATTGGGTCAAAGGCCCAACCTCCGAGGGCCTGTTAATAAAACAAAAGATTAAGCGGGACGATTCTGTTATTAAAAAAGAGTTATAAATAAAACCATCGAACTATTATTTTAAGCGGGACGATTCTTGTCATGGAATTATTGAATAAATATTTGAAAACACGTTGTCATCGAGCCGGAACTGAATAACATTATTATTCAAATAAAACTATTAATTTGTCGAGTATTAGTTTATCGAGATTCTACTGTATAATAGATTTATGAGATATAAGTTCAAGTAGCGATCAAGAGTCCAACTTGTTATGATCAGATAAATTATGAAAACTCCCCTAAATTTAGATTAAATTACAAAAGCCACTTCCATCTATTCGTAATTATCAAAAAAATCATGAGGTTTGTTTCCATCTTACACCAACTCCCTTACAATGTAAATTTTCACGGATTTTTTTGATTCCAGGGAATAAGACTTTACACAATTTCATATATATTCTTTTACTTCTCACCTATTTAACATACACATTTTCTATTAAAAAACTGGATCAACAGTTAATCAGATGGGGATTTTGGTTATTACGTACATGCGGAAGTGTTTTTCGTTATTTAGTCTAAGTTCAGGGGTTTTTCATAAATTTCTAAATATATTTATATACAAATTTAAATAAATTGATTTCTCAAGTAAAATGTAAATAAAAATATTTTTGGAATTAATTGATTGGCTATTGGTTTCCATTGTGTACGTAATCTTATCACTTCCACTGCAACACAAACACAACTCCGCCTGAAAAA
This sequence comes from Erythranthe guttata, assembly GCF_056151865.1. Lineage (NCBI taxonomy): Eukaryota > Viridiplantae > Streptophyta > Magnoliopsida > Lamiales > Phrymaceae > Erythranthe > Erythranthe guttata. The sequence continues at coordinate 18,701,092 of NC_142542.1, forward strand.
ATGGAGTTCGCCGTTTTCTCTCTCCAAACCCTCATCTTCGTCCCCATTTTCTCTCTCCTCCTCCTCTACATCTTCTCTCTCTACGCAAAACCCAAGAAAAATGATCCCCCCACCCACGGCTTCAAAATCTACCCACTCGTCGGAACCCTCCCGGATTTCCTCCGCAACCGCCACCGCTTCCTCGACTGGAGCACCGAAATCCTCTCCCGCTGCCCAACCAACACCTCCGTCTTCCACCGTCCCGGAAAAGTTCACGGCGTCATAACGGCGAACCCCCAAATCGTGGAGCACATGCTGAAATCGAACTTCGACAATTACCCAAAAGGCACCCGCTTCCGAACCCTACTGCAGGACTTCCTCGGCACCGGAATATTCAACAGCGACGCCGGCGTCTGGAAAACCCAGCGCAAATCCGCCAGCCACGAATTCAACACCAAATCCCTCCGCAATTTCGCCATGGACAACGTCGCCCTAGAGCTCCGCACACGATTAATCCCCATCCTCGAAACCGCCGCCGCAACAGAAAAAAAACTCGATTTGCAGGACACGCTCGAACGATTCGCCTTCGATAACGTATGCAAGGTGGCATTCAACGTCGATCCGAACTGCCTCGGCGGAGACGCCGCCGCCGCCGGCGGATTCATGGCGGCGTTCGAGGAAGCCGCCACTCTCAGCTCAGGTAGATTCATGTACGCCCTCCCGAAACTATACCTAATCAAAAAATTCCTCAATTTGGGATCCGAGAAAAATCTGCAGAAATCAATCGCAATCGTACACGAATTCGCCGACGATATAATTCAAACACGAATCCAGGAAAGAACAGAGAAAAAAGACGAAGATTTACTATCGAGATTCATCCAAAACCCTAAAAATAATTCCCCCCAATTTCTCAGAGACATTGTAATTAATTTCATTCTAGCAGGGAGAGATACGACGTCGTCTGCTCTCTCTTGGTTCTTTTGGCTACTATCTTCAAGACCACAAGTCGAACAAAAAATCCTCCAAGAACTCGAATTTACCCGTAAAAAAAACGATAAATCACTCGGTGAAAGCTACACTTTCGACGAGCTTCGTGAAATGCACTATCTCCACGCGTCGATTTCCGAAGCAATGAGACTATATCCACCCGTACCGATCGACACGAAGGCGTGCGAAAAGGACGACACGTTACCCGACGGCACTTTTATCGGGAAAGATTGGTTTATTTCGTACCACACGTACGCGATGGGTAGAATGGAGAGTATCTGGGGGGAGGATTGTTGCGAGTACAAGCCCGAAAGATGGATCGAAAACGGGGTTTATAGACAAGAGAGCCCGTTTAAGTATCCGGTTTTTCATGCGGGCCCGCGGATGTGCCTCGGGAAAGAAATGGCGTATATACAAATGAAATTGATTGCGGCCTCGGTTTTGGAGAGATTTGCGGTGGAAGTGTTGATGGAGAAAGACGAGTGCCCGGAGCATTTGTTGTCTTTGACGTTGAGGATGAAGGGTGGTTTACCGGTTAGAGTGAAGGAGCGAATTGTCTGAAAAAAGTAATGTTGGGGTTCTTAAGGTAATATTTATGATGTTATGGGTTGTCTTGTGATTAAATAAAAATACTTGTGTTTGTATGTTTGTATGTTTGTTGTTTGGCCTTTCTCTTTGTACAAATATGATTATAAGTTAAAATATTTATGTGTGTCAACTTCTATGAGGTGGTTGATAATTCAAAGTAGGGGAGGAAATTTGAATGGAATTTTCTAATAGATTCTGATTCGAATATTTCTGATTATGGAACAATATTTTTCCAATTTTGGATTTTTCTTTTTGGCATAATTGAAAATATATATTAGATTTCACTTTCCGATCCGATTTTAACTTCTTAATATGTTTCTGAAAAATCCATTTTCTTTTCTTCCGAAAATTGCACTTATAATATCACCATGATTACATATTTTGCATTATAGGTGACTAACTATTTGGACATTCCGAATTTTGCTGTTTCTGATCTAAAAATTCCCGATTTTGATACATTTTTTTTAATTCCAATTCCCGATATCCGACTTTCCAATTTGTTTTGATCGAAATTGGAATTAGTATTTCACTTTCGAAAAATAAATGGAATTTTTTTCGAAAATGCTAATTTCAATCGAATTCGTCCGATTTATACCCTAATTAATACTATTTTGAAGCTTCTTGATTAAAGATATGATTAAGATCATTTACCTTAAGGATGGAGACATCTTCTTAAGACAAAAAGAAAAAAACAAAAGGAAAAATTAAGTCCTCTCCTCACAATTCACATAAACATACATTATGTCATAAATTACCGATCTTTCGGGTTCGACCCGTGTCGGGAACCGCCGGTTCTTTTATTTTATTTAAAATTACATTAAAAATCATGATCTTTGATCATGTCTAATTTCTCACTATATCTCCACATCATCACTAACTTCAATCTCCTCCACCGGTTTATACGTATAAAACCATGCGCAAACAACATAGTACGCCAAATTAACCACCTGTACACCTGTCACAAGCCAATAGAAATTCTCCAACCGGCCCCGGTTCAGATTCCGGTCAGGCAACCAGTTCCTCGTCTCGCCGCTGCACTTATGAACCAACGTCACCATAACCGTGCTCACGTAATTCCCCATCGCTATAGCTATCCAGTACAGCGCCGCCGCGGTGCTCCTCATACTCTCCGGCGACTGGTCGTAGAGAAACTCTATATGCCCGACCGCCATGAAAACCTCCGCCAGTCCATGCAGGCAGTACTGCGGGACCAGCCAGAATACGCTGATCGGGATGACGGATGTCGGTTCGTCGAGGAGGTTGTACTCCGCCGCCACCGATTTCCTTTTGGTCTCGATTACGGCGGAGGCGATGGTGGAGAGGATGTTGATTCCGATCCCGATTCCCATTCGCTGGAGGCACGTGATCCCGGATGGGTTTCCGGTGAAGCGGCGGGCGAAGGGGACGAAGAGGCGCTCGTAGAGAGGGACGGTTGTTAGGGCGGTTAGGGTGCTGAATATTAGCATTGTTGCCGGTGGGATTTGGAATGCCGGAGTTAGATTCCGGTCCATCGTTCGGGCTTGTTGGATTGTGAAGCTTTGGAGTGGGGAATTCGATGCCACGAGGAGAATCGATGCGGATGAAATCGGCAGCATTCGGATGATGGTTTTGACCTCTTCGACTCTGTGCACCGTCGCCAGATTCCATAGGTTCGGTTTTTGGTCCGGTTTTAGTTCTTTCGTGTCGGAATCGGTTACGATTGCAGCCCGATCGAGCCACCTTTCGGTAGTCGAAACAATTTTTTTTTAAATTACGAAATTAGCCGTGTGGAAGTTATTAATTAGGGTAAATTACGAACAAACCCTCGAGAAAATACTAAATTACGGAATTAAAAAGATTTTACGTCGTGAGCTTACTTGAATTGATTCGAATGCACAAGCCTCCCCTTAGTGGTGATATCAGCATCGAGCTCACGATTCTCGTACAAAGCTCGTGGATCGATAGGACGTGGGCCCAGTTTCCGTTTCTTCAAAGCCGCGGAAACAACTTGCGCGACTCTAACAAACGGGCTCCCGTTGGGTTTAATTTTCCTATACAAAGACGAACCGAGTACGAAAGCGACTAAAGACAAGCCCATTGCGATAGTCGGTACACCGAGCCCCCAACCCCAACTTATGTTGTCTTGAATATAGACAACAATTGTTAGGGCAAGCAAAGATGACATTCCCATGCAAAAATAGTACCAATTGAAGAAATTCCAATTCTTTTTGTTGTTGTGTTTGCTCATGTCGAATTGATCGGCCGCGAATGTGAGTACGCAGGGGCGGAGGCCCCCCGTGCCGAACGACATTAGGGCTAGGGCCGCGTAGAGGATCCATAGCTGGTGGTTGGAAGCTTCTAGACAGTTTTTTCGGTTCAGGCAAGGCGGCGGGCGGAGCTGCGGTAGGGTGGCGGATATTGTGATTGTAATCATTCCCTGTCACATTTGTTCATCCAAATTAAGTGTTGAATAAATTAGTTTCTTTAGAATAATTAAAAAAAAAAAAAAAAGATCGTCCTATTTCGCGGGAAATTTCGTTTTTTTTTAAACTATTATTGAATGTAAAATAATTGAAATAGGACAAGGTAGGACAAACTTACAGGACCAATAATTTCAAAGGAATGTTGTAAATTAAATGTCGCTTCAATTTACAAATACCGTTTCGAATTCAAACATGATTTTGATGATTTTGTATTTTGAATTTGGCAAGAACTAAATCAAAAAGTGGAATCTGCAGGTTTTTTGAATTAACTTTTTTAATCCAACCTAAATCATCAAAATTGGATGGCGGGTGTGAAAAATATACACGAATCAATCAACACAATTCAAATCCGTATAGTTCATTCATGCATAACTTTATCACCGTCATTCAATACAGCCGATTCAAACTGTATCAGAAAGAAAGATAACTCAGATGACTACAATTTCCATACTTCGAATTCCACCAAAACAAGATTACAAAACGGTCAAAATCAAGTTTGAAATCCAAAACGATATCAGTAAAATTGAAACGAGAAGGAAATTAGAAGGGAGGGCAAATGAATTAATTACCAATAAGTAGACGAAAGAAGCAATGGTGATTGTGTAGAACCTTCCAGCAAATGAGTCAGCAATAAAAGCACCAATAAGTGGTGTAAAACTTGAAGTCCCGCCAAAATTTGAAATTGTATTTGATGCCTTTACTAGAGGCAAGTTCAGAACCTGAGTTAGGTACGTTATCATGTTTGCATGAAAACCAGCTCCAGCAAATCTATCGCATATTTCATTTGCTGCACGTGTTCCACATTCGTTAATTAATAAACTTTTTAGCGTAAATAATAGCACTTAACCCCTTCTGTGGTTACAAGTTTTTGCAGATGACTCATTTATGCTTATAATATCAGCGCATAACGTCCTCGTGGTTGATAAGGGTAACTTTCGTTAGTTTTTCCGTCAAACTTAATCGTATGTGTCGAACGTCAAAGTATTTTATTTTTTTGTAGATAACCCCCTTGTGCTTTCATTTTTGCAGATGATCTCCTAGAAGTTTGACAGAAAACTAACGGAAGCTACCCCAGAAACTATAAGGGGGTTATATGTTGATATTACGAGCACAATGATGTCATCTGCAAAAGCTTATAACTACAGGGGTTTTGTGCTATTTACTCAACTTTTTATTTATTACACACATGCATGAAAATATGAAACACACACACCAAAGAAACACACAGTGAGTTGACTCACCAAGAATGAATGGCATTGTTCTAACACCTCCAATCTTCTTCATCTTCTTGCATCTAACATCTTGTTTCTTTTCATCAATATTCTTATTTTCTAACTCAAGATTTTCCATATTCAATTTTATTTTATTTTATTTTATTTCATCAATATTCTTATTTTCTAACTCAAGGTTGTCTATTATTTTTGTAGTACTGAAATGAAAATGTAATGACAAAAATAATTGGGTATTATTATTATTTTTTGCCCAATTTATAATTGGGAAAATTAAGGGTAAAAAAAAGGCACACAAACTATGTGTGGATATGTGTAGATCTTGTAAATGAAGTTTAGATGTACTACTTATTTAATATCCTTGATTTTGGGATAATCATGAGAGTAATCACAGTCATTAATAAAGCTATGAAACTTTTTTATCCCAATATATAACATTTAGGTTAACTTACGGCCGCCCCAGAGTTAAGGTTAATTACAAAAAACAACCCCTCATATTTTGGTAATTACAACCACCTCCTCAACTATGTATTGTCTTACGAAAAAATCCCTCATTCAGTAGGTAAATTTGATACCGTAAGGATGGACGTGTAAGACACTACATAGTTGAGAAGTGTTTGTAATTACCCAAACAAGAGTGGTTTTTTTTGTAATTTAACCTTATCTCGAGAGGTAGCCGTAATTTGCCCTAATATTTATTAACAATATCCGGAGATGATGAATTACATATTTGTTTATTTATTACACAAAGAATTGTGTGTTTTTTAATGTCTGTTTTATCAGATACTTAGACTGGCTTCTGTGATTTTGTTTTTTACATATATCAGTTGGAATTTTATTGAATATATATTTGTCATAAGACATACTTTGCTTAAACAAAATATTTCTTTTATCTTATGTAGTATTAATTGTAAATAATTGATATGTACAATTAGTAAAAATCAAAATCGAAACCGAAACCGAACAAAAACTAATGAGTAAAAATTGTATAAAAAGCAAAAATAAGTTTATTACTGAATTGTCCATAGACAACATTACAAGATGGAAACATCAGCCTAAATTTCAAACTTTAAGAGTTAACACGGTTAAAGATAGTTCCAGCTACATATGATTCGAGTACATAAGTTATACAGTAAGATTACGCCTTTGACTATCTACAAAACTTCGACTCACACTCCTAGCCGTTGGATCGCTCCAAATCTCATGTCGTCACGAGATGAGCGGACCCCTTAAACGGAAGCATGCACGAGTAAGTCACGTACTTAACACTGTCGATTAACACAACAACAAATATCCTCGTTAGGGACTTCGCCCCCATCACACCGTCCACATCAGCATCACCCGCTTCTCTAGGATCGAAAAGAACAGAGACCACCATTGAAGATGTGTTGTGGTTCCCGTTCAAGTCCTCTTTCTCCGAACTTCTTCCGGAATGTTCTGTGGAGACGTTTCTGACAGGTTCCGGAAGTGGAATAGGATGGAGGAACCTTCTATTCATTCCTTTGTTTAGGTCATGAGTGGAGTTTTTGTTCGTTTCTTCGGATATGTTTCTTGTAGCGGTGGCAGATGGAACCATGGATACTGGTTGAGAAGCTGCCAACACATCAAACTGGAAAACTTCGGTGCACATGCCAGCACTCAACATTGGGCCTGTAAAAAAGTCAAGACAGACGAAGAAAAATTAAAAATAAATTATCTTCCAATTCAACGAATCGATACATTGAGAATCGTATTAATCCACAGAAGTTTCTCTATTTTCTGTCATTTCTATAAGTACCCTCTTTTGAAAAATAGAGATAATCCATATCATGCTATGAAAAGCATATTTTCTCATAAAGAGTAGTTTTCTAAATGCATTTACCCGTTCCAAATATGCGAACTCTAACGACGATCCAAAAAAGACAAAGAAATATGCCAGCAAGACAAACAAACAAGAAGGGCATCAAACTTCGAAGAACACTATGCAAAGTAAGAACAGATCACGGACATTTATTATCCAATACGTTTAACAGAAAAACTACAATTGCTAGTAGTGTCTCTGTTCTTGCATTCATACAACCAAGGAAAACCCATGATTAGTTCAAATTTGGGCCGAAATTTAAGTTAAACAGTCGTATAAAACAAATCAATAATATGCAAAAAGCAAAGATAATTACCAGCAAGCCCTTCACGGAACCATTGTTGAAGCCTGCCATCAGTTGCGGTTGACTTCACACTATCCTTGACTGCAGAACCAGAACCAATAGCCCTTAGTTGGGGCTGTATAGCACCATTTCTTCCCACACCTGAAACAGAAATCGCCGGAGATAAATCTCCGGGGACCACCAGACCAGTCCCACCACCTCCCTTGCCATGTGACGCCATAGCTTTCTCACTTGCCAACACTGAATGGATAATCAAATTCCCATCTATCTTAACAAGCTTATCATTCCTAGGAACATACAAAGACGCCGCAAGTGGTTCGCTGCCATTGCGCGATTGACCAGATTCATCTGCACTTGGCTCCACCGCGCTACCATCGCTTCTTTGACCACAATGTACACTACTATTACTATTACTAAATTCTCTTCTACCACCATATTCGGTACCATTTACCATTAAAACTCTCCCACGGTGTTTCTCGTTAAACCCGCCTCTAATATAACTTTCTCCACCTGCAAGTGTTTCCCTAACTCCTCCATATCTTACATTAACCATTGGGACCAAGCCCCCAAACAACATTATGAAAAACAACAAACCGAGAAAACTAACGCTTGCAACCTTCTTGGTCTTTGGCCCCTCTTTCTTCTTACTTTCCACCTTCTTATTTGTCTTTGCCTTTGGGGGCTGTGATGGCTGCTGCGGCTTCAACCTCGGAATCGGAACCAAAGGAACATGAGACCCTTGTGGTTTCATCATGTAAGGTGGAGGACAAGGCATCCATGGATACATCATGGCAGGATGCGGGTACATTCCGGGAGGTGGCGGCACCATTGGAGGAGGCGGAACTGCGGCGGCAGCAGGAGCTCCACCACCACCACCACCCATTTGTTGCCGGAGAGTCACATTTTCGGCCATAAAGTATGAGATCTTTGCATTCAAGTCTTGAATGGTTGAATGCATGTTCCTCACTTTATCCTCTAACTCCTCTACGTAATGTTTCTTCCTCTGTCGAGACAATTGGGCGCTCTCCCGATTCCTCAACAACCTTGCCTTCTTTTTCTCATCCTCTTCCATCGACCCCCCCTCATTTTCGTTGCTACTATTGTCATTGTCTGTGTCACAGTTAGATTTCCTACACTTATTAATCCTCGATTCGACATTATCAACAATCACATCATCACCCTCCTTTTTCCGTTTCAGCAAAGAATTACTGCTATTTTTGTTATTACCCGGCTCCTCTAATTTAATATTCTGATCTACAACTCCAGTTCTAATTGACCTGTTACTCGAATTTGGGGAAGAACTTACCGATCTGACGGTGCAATTATTTGAATCCTCCGACACGTTAGACCCGAAATTACCAGAACCCTGAGATTCCGGCGAACGGCAATTCAATTCCTTTTCACCAACATCACAATTTTCAGTGCCGCCGGGATTCGATCCGTTCGATTCAGGCGACTGCATGTTGAGGTAGGTCGAAATCTGGTGTGCCTCCGTTCCAGGGGAAGCCGAATTGAGAACCCCGGAACCATCCCAGCTCTGATCGGCCGGTAAATCACCTTCCCCGGAAAGATGATGCAATTCCTTGGAATTCGATTTGAAAACGCCGTGCAATTGATCGAAATTCGGTTCGAATTGGGGAAAACTGGCCTCTATTCCGGATTGGAAATCGGATTGCTGCAATCCGGTGGAATTGAGGAGGTCGTCGAGATCGTCGGAGGAAGGGAGGCAGAGATCGTCGAAGGAGAAATCGAAATCTAGGTCTTCGATTACGACGTCGTCGTTTTGGTCGTCGCCTGATTGACCAACAATATCGAGCATGTGATCGGTGAAGAAATTGGTATCGAGAGGCGGCGTATCGAGGCCGGAATCGAATTCTCCGTTTAAATTCGCCGGTAGAGGATCTACGGCGAACGCCGTTGCGTCGGCCATTTTCTCCGGCGAGTTTGTTGTGTGTGAACTGTGAAGACGTTGTTGGGGAAAAGTCTTTGCTCAGGTTTTAGGAAAAACGGAAGAGGGTCTCTTTTAAGGACTGTAATTCTAGAGTGATGAATCACACGCGCCGAATGTGGAATTGGATTACACGCACTTTTCAATGTGGATTGGATTGTGTGATTTCCTTTGCAAATTTCGGAAATATTATCTTTTCCTAAATATTATATTGTAAATAAACAATTATGGGATGTTACTTCTTTTATTTAATAATGAAGGAAAAAATCATTCAATTGTAATTTTCTATGATTTTTTTATACAAATTAATTTAAGATTATAAATTATATATATATGAAAAAGATTAATTTTAGAATTGATAGCAGCACCATTTCGATTATTGAGATGCTGCATCCGGTGAAGTATATCAGGTAATTATTAATTGTTGACTAATTAGAATTGTGTGTGGTTATGTATGCAGATCCACGGTTAATAATTATCCAGTGTATTTCAGCGGGTGTAGCGTTAAATAAACCATCCATCTCTAAGGATCCAATGAGATTTTATATTTGCTAAATAAATATTTATATATTCATGATAAATGGCTGGTTTGAAAATCTACTATCCTAAATACAATCTGCCTTTTTTTTATTATTATTTGCCAGAATTAAAATACCAATTAATACGATCTAATCACAATATTTCCTAAAGAACACGAATATTATAACAATTTGGTCAAAATATAACTAACTATAAAAACTGCGTTGCGGTCAATTTTGCCCTTTGACAATTTCATAAATCACATATTGCTTAATTTATTATTATGTTGGAAATAATATTTTATACTAAAAGAAATTTGCCTTTTGAAAGTAAAAATATTTAATATTACCTTGTATATGGAAATTTCATGTAATTATTCAAATCAACCACTTTTAGATGTTCAAATTTGATAAAATTCAATTACCTTATGGAAAAAATCGAAAATCGAAACCTTCAGAAATTTGGAGCATAAAACATTACTCCAAAATTGATTATTTTATTATCAGAATCGACGGAATTCGATTTTTTTTTAATTACATATAATATAACACACATAATAATATTGATTTTATAAATAGAATTTTTGAAATGTAAAATCAAGTCAATAATCAGAATGTAATATATATTCCAATTTCGTACAAAACCATTCGAAAATATCGAAAAATTGGAACTTCTAGGTTTCGAGACGAAAATATTGTTCCGAAATCGAAAAATATTCAGATAGAATTCGACAGAATCCATTCAAATGACGACCTCTAGTTACAATTTACAACCAATAAAAAAAAAATATTATGATAATTGTTAATAAAAAAAAATAATGAGCGCGTGAGAGAGAGACGCTCAAAGGTGAGATGATGGGGGAAGAAAGACTAATTTAATAATTAATATAGGGTTTAAGAACGCTCCCCACTTGGTATCACGAAACTTCTTTGTTATACTACTATTTTTATCCCTTATTCATAACGTCAACATGATGTTTTCTTTTTGGGTAAATTACGTCAAACTCCCTAAGATAATGTCAAATTACGAAAAAACCTCTCATGTTTGAATAATTACAATTACACCTCTCAACTATGAATTTTCTTATCGTTCACCCTTGCGGTGTCAAATATAGTGGAATCTTCTAAATTATGTGGAATATTCTTCAGTTTGTACCTGTTTTACCGCATTCGAGCTCCACATTTTGGGAAAAAATGATCATAAGATGTGACACTTGGCTAGTAAATATCAGATTGTGGTGTATTAAAACAGTATTTTTGCACAAAATGTGTACAAATTAGAGAACATTCTACGGAATGTAAAAGATTCTGTTGAATTTGACACCATAAGGGTGGATGTATAAGAATATTCATAGTTGAGAGTGTAGTTGTAATTATCCCAACATGAGGGGTTTTTTCATAATATGATCTTACCTCGGGGGATAATCGTAATTTACCCTTTTCTTTCAAAAATTTAACTAATTAATTTATTAATAATAAAAGATGACGTGCTTTTTATTACCAGAAAATATTGTTGTTATCTTCTTATCTTTTTTCCTCTTTTCCCTTTCTGTTTGGATCAGCTTCCTACATTATTACATACACATTTAGGTTGCTTACCTTCTACTACTTAACCTTCTCTTTTCTTTTAATTAATTACTTTGATAAAATAATTATATCTCGATTTACATATTTCGTGTGGTTTGCAAATTCAAAAAAAAAATGATTAACAAATAGTTATTGATTTTTTATTTCCTTTGCTTTGGAAGTCAAATCCTATTGAAGAAAACAAATTAAAGTTTAATAAAGTCTGGTACAACATATGACCTTAATTGTGGTAATATAGAATAACATTGAATTGTATATATTGACTGCAACACACGTTCAAAGCTTACCTGAAGATGCGAATAATAAAAATTAAAAAATAGTAATAAATCCAAAATTAGTGGATCAATTTTTTTTAATGTAATTAATTAAATTCCAATAATTATGAATGGGAAGAATTTATTCCGTTATTTAAAAATTCATTAATAAGTGGGCTAGTCACAATCTGTATATTGGACTGGAATTTTTAGCCTTCGTATGAAACCATATCCCACTGGCCCAAAAGGCCGAAGACCAATTAATTAAAGTGGGTCCCATAAAAATTACAACCATTAATTTATTTATTTTAGTTTTTACAAATTTACAAATTAATATATAACTCCACTTTATCTTTTTTTTTTTTCCCAAAATATTTTTTGGTAAGTTTTCGACGATATTATTTTATCGAAATACCATTAATTAGCCATAAACGGCATGAATTTATTAGATTTTGAAAATAATACACTTGAAAGTGAGACGATTTTCACGGAGCTAAAATCGATTTTTACATCCGAATCAAATGTATGATAATAATTACGTATGTCCGTCTGTCGTGGATGCAAAAGCAACAAACTTGTGTGTGTCTGTTGTAGGTGCGCGTGGACAACAAAGCCGCACTTCACTCAAGCGCAACGACAACGAACTTGCACATATCGTAAACTCATTTATTTCATGGTGGCATAAATCGTCTTAAGTCAATTTTTTTGACTAAAGCTTGTATTTTAATCCAACAAAATCAAATCTTTAGGATGAATAAAAGAATACTAATTTTCCATTTCAAGACAACTCTACAAGCAAATTTCAAATTTAGATGATTTTCCCTAATCTAATTATAAAAATTAGAAACAATTCGAATTTCAACAACATTAAATGTAATAAATGTAAATGGAAGAACCGAATTGTAGAATTGTTATTTAGAATCAGTATTGGAGGGATGATAATAAGCATACAGAATTAAAAATTGAAATTAATATTTTTTTTTTAATATTTTTTTAATGGAATCGTATATATATTTTTTAAGTTTTTCAACTCCAATGTGATTGGTTGAATTTTAACGACTCCTAATTGTTGTCCTTTTTGGTCTTTGAAATTTCATTCAATACAGAAAAAATAAAGAAAAAAGGAAAAAAATAAAATAAAAATAATATCTCAAAGAAACGCCGTATAAATCCAAATTCCAAAAATTCCCCAAAATTCGAATCGAACTGTGTAGAGAGAGATAACTCCAGAAGGAAATTCGAGAAAAGGGTTCCCCTTTTCCCCTTTTCTCCAATTCCCCTCTTCTCGAGTCAATTTATCTGTATCTATAGTTTTTATATACGTACGCAGTTTGTGTGCGCGCGCCATGGATTTGACTCGTCGAGCACCTCTTGAGGCTAACGGGAGCTGCGCCGCCGTTTTGGAGCAGACGGTGAAGGATAATCGACCGCCGCCGCCCGATTTGTCGATGGTGGATCCGTTTCTCATCGAGGCTCTCCAAAACCCTCGCCATCGTTTAACCAGTTAGTTCCTTTATTCTCTTCGATTCTGTTTTTTTTTTTTCTTTTTTTCCCCTCGTGAATTTTGTTCCTAGGTTTGTAGTTCGATTGGAAATTGGAATTTTAGTTTTTCTAATTTTGTAGTTGAATTATCGAATGGGCGTTAATTTTAATTTTAATTTGCCGTGGTGCTGTGTTCATGTAGATCTGGATGGGTGATGCTGAATTGTAGTTTCGTTTTAGAGTGTTATTTGTTTCCAGAATATTGTAGAACAAGAGTTTTATGAATTTGAGAATATTGCAGCAGGCACGTACATTTTATGGTTGAAATTCGGCTTTCGTAAATCTTATAAATTATGAACTCGGCATGTTTGTGAGAAAAGTTTTTCGTGTATACGTTGTCTAGATTATGTACTTGGTTATCGAGGGTTTCCGTTTACTCTTCTGTTTTACGGGAAAAGAATGTTCTATCGTCGCAAGAATGAGTACGATTGTTGCAAACGTTGATATTTTCTCATTTGTTTGGCTGTGGACATCTGAATAATACTCAATTTTCCTTTATTTTAAGTAATCCATGGCGACTTACATATCTTTTTTATTCGATTTTTCCAGTTCTACGGATGGAGCTCGATATACAGAAGTTCTTGCAAACTTCTGCTCTGCAGCAGTTTGAATTTCCACACTTCCCGACTTCATATCTTCGTCTCGCAGCGCACCGTGTTGCTCAACACTACGGTCTGCAGACTATGGTTCAAGATACTGCCCCCGATGGTCAAGGCATCCAAATTCTGGTTATAAAGAACCAAGAGAGTAAATTTCCAGCTGTCTGCTTGTCAGAAGTCCCAGCAAAAGAATCGGAAAACGACAAGCCCGATCAAATGAAGATTGTCATTAGACCAAGACCAAAATCATCATCTAGTGACGCAAGCGAACTAGGGAATAAACGAAGTCCCGTAAGAACGGTGGAAGAGAGGAAGGAAGAGTATGACAGAGCACGAGCTCGTATTTTCAGTAACGGTAATTATGAATCAGAAGACGGGTTGTCTCGGTCTGCTTCAGATGGATTTAATTCGAGCATAGACGATAATGAAATTGGTAATTCCTCTAAAGTCGCAATTATTAGAGACAGGGAGAAAGATCGCACCGACCCTGATTACGATCGCAGTTACGACAGGTATATGCGCAAATAAATTCAGAATAGAATATTATATATTTTCCATTTTCTAATTCATACTATCTTATTAGATCGATCTATGATCAAAAGGGTTATATTATTTTTTTATGAGTCTTTAAAATATAACCTCTAAGCACCAAATCGCTCTATGATCAAAAGGGTCTTTAAAATATAACCTCTAAGCACCAAAATACGTACATTTGCATAAACCTCTGTAATAGTGTACATTCTTGAATTTTATATAGGAAATAATTCTGAGACTCGTTTTCTTTTCTGATACGATGCAGATATGTTAGGAGTTTCCCAATCACTCAAAGTTTCGGCATGGAACCTCTTAGTATACACAATTTCCCGCCTCCGTTTATCCAATACAATTCCGGTTTTCAACATCTGGGCCATCAGATACATGCTCCTCAAGCTCCCGTTAACTACAGGACCCCGACAATGAGTCCATACTGTGAAATGGGATTGAATCAGAATCCTCCTGGGAATGGTTTATATATGCAGTGGCCAACGCAATCCATGATGTACGCTCAATCATATGATCAACTAAGACATGCCTATTTTCAGGTAAATTCCGGGTTCTTTTTCTCGTACTTTTTTTCCTAGTATTGAAATAATTCTGGATGATACATTTAGGTGCAAATGTTAAGTCCTTGGATATTACTTAGGCCTCGTTTGGGAATGTTAGAATGTTGACGGGGATTCATAAGATTGATTGAATTGGTCTTTTTTTTTTTAATATATAATTTTTCTATATTGAATTAAGTTTGTGATTATAAAATCCTTATATTAGGTAATAAATAACCTTCATGGGATTCTGTACAGAACCATGAGATTGTGTAGGAAGGGGGATTGAGTTTGGACTAAATATCCTTCATGGGCTTGATTGAAATCCGGGCCCGTTTTTCTTTTATCGCGGGCTTGAAACCTAAACCCCAAACATTTGACAAACATTGGTAATATTGTCTATCAAGTCCTATCCTAATTCCCAAACGAGGCCTTAGGGTTTTGTTTTGTCCTTTCGCCTTTTGTCATTCCAAATGTGGCATCGTTTCCAAATTGTCGTTTAGTGCCCAATTCGAACAGGATTTTGCAATGTTTTGAGTGATTTACTCGTTATCCTGTCGACATATTTTGTCGTTTTGCTAATGCAATAATACAATCTTCGATTATACGGTTTCTTTTCTCTGCATCACTTATTTCAGTACGCAACTAACGCACTTTGTTAATGCTTTGTCGCAGGCACCTTTCTATCAGCAGCCTCTAAGTTTTGATTACTCACAGAATAATCGATAACAGTCGTATTGTCCTTTGATAATTGTCTGTATTCATTAGTGTGTTAAAGACAATTAAATTTGATCTTATAAATTTAGCTTGTTTTACCTTTTTGATTGATATTAAGGTGATCTTATGGACTGTTTGTTTTTATGATACTTATAATTCGTTGCTACTTGTTATTATTAATATTGTTCGCGTGTGTGGTTTGTATTTTCTATCGTTTTTCGAGCAAGTTCGTTTTTGTCAAGTCTTGTGCGATATTTTTTTAAAAAATCATTAATTTATAAATACTTCTCCAATGAGGGCAATTCACACAAAAAATTGTATACTATAGCACACATCTTCAGCTAAAAATAGCTATTGTTAAAAAAAATTAATAGTTTTAAAACGCTGAAATATATAGTATAAAATATGTTTATTAATTCGTATTCGAACTAATTTTTTGAACAATCAAATAAAATCACAAAAAATGTGTGTTATGCTAAAAATTGTTGAAATTTTCAACTCTTTTTTTCACTAATTTGGAACAATCCTACGAAATAACAAAAAAATGTATACTATTTAGGTAGAAGCCGCAATGTTCTAAAATTCTTAAAAAAAAATTAACACAAATTTTTGGATTAAAGAATTTATTGGCAACACAAATGGCACTTTACTTCAATAAGAAGATGCCAACCAAGATGATTTCATATAACTAAAAGCCAAAATGAATATATAAAATTAAAAGCCATGGTCCCGTAAGGGATGGTTTATTAGGTCGAATATGAGAGCACAATGTTTAATAATACAGGTTTGATTTTTTGCTGTCAGTAAATTTTAAATTGAGCTCGTTACATATGATTAATGCAGCTTGTTCAGTTCAGTTTACAAATCTCGTATAATTTATAGGCTATTGCACGAGAGTGAAATCTCTTTGTGTCACTTTCTCAACAAATCTTAAGATTAGTTTAAAAACTAAACTTAAAATAAGGATTTAAAGCACATGGTTCAAAGTGGGAGCCAAATGCTTTGTTTGTATTATATTATATAATAATATATATACAAGAAAAAACCAAATTAAAGGCAGATGATGCCATGAGAATAATTCAATTGCCAGCTTGTCATCATCATATATTATAATTTATTTAAATTTACAATATTATTATTTAATGATTTTTCTTGATGTTATAATAATCATAGAGTTGATGGATAATGGTTGATTTGTTTATTGATTACCATACAACTAAAGATTTGTTGGGTGGTCTTGAGTGTGAACTGTCAAACAATGAATGAAGCCCTCGTTTGCGACAAAATCAATCTTGAAAATCCACTTATTTAATTATTTAGTTATTTAATAATATAAAGTTTTGATTAACGAATGAGATTATGTTGTACATATGATATGACATTATCTTGTTTTTGATGAGGTAATAAGTGGGTTAACAGATTGGATCTGTTTGCATTGGACATTAATTAATTAATTAATTAATTAATTAATTAAAAGAATTCGGACAATTAATTAATTAAATTAAGAAGACCAAGAATCGTGCGCGGTCGTGTAGGCGGGTAGCACGCTTTTTATATTATTAGTTAAGGGCTGGATTTTTTAACACACACGATTCTTATTACAAAACAATTATTGCGAGTTGTGACGTGACCTATCTACTACAATTATGGAATCTTTTTTTTAGTGATTTTTTTTTTTTTTTTTTTTTTTCTATTGCACTTAGAAATAGCAAGTAAAAAAAAAGAATATGTGTATATATTTATTTGGATCAAAAATAAAACATTGACCCCACCACTTATTGCTTGGTTAGAAATCTTTAATTAACATAATGAAGATAAGCATCACTAGTTGTAAATAACTTTTTACATATTTTTTTTTTAATTTTTATTGAAATTTTTTTTTCATCAAAATATAAATATTGAATTATGGAAATTTCAATGACTCAAATATAAGTATTTAAAATAACAAGGAGAGAGAGGGAAAAAAAAAAAAGGCGACCCTATCCCATGAAAGGTGGTCCACATGAAAATGAAATGACCAACCAAATATTGTAAATAAGTTGTTAGCTTCTTTATTTAATTATTGCAATGTTTTGGAAACCGGACTGGACAGCCCGGAAGATTGGGAGTAATGAAAATTGAACTCAAAAGTTGTCCGATCGGTTAAACTGCAAACCGGTGGCAGGCACAGTCCGATTGAAGGTAAAACCCAGAGAAGTGCAAAACCCCATGTAGACTTGTTAGGAACTGGAAAACCCGTGGTCGAACCGGTCAAAACCGGGAAAGAAAACTGGTTTTATATAAACAAAGAAAAACAAATTCGGCAACATTTAAGAATTATTTACTTGTAATAAATCACACCAAAAAAACCATAACATTCAAGAAAGGATCATCACAATATAATGTAGCATCTCAATCACTTGATTTTCAACAATAAACTTCCACAAATTAACATAATATTAATGTAAGAGAATAAAGATTAGAAATCGATATTGTTTTCGACACCATTTACAGCACTAAACACGAACCGCGAAAACTACATCGCCCGCCCTTCTAATGAAGATAGTTACGAACTTATTACCCTCTCCAACTTCCGATCATTTGCAAGATACTCGTTTTCTTTTCTTTTTTGCCTCCGAGAATATTCAAGAGTACCGTTTGCCTCTCTAAGTGACATCATGTTTAATATCAGTCACTAACTGATATAGAGAGCCAGCACAATGCTACTTGCACATATACTTACACTTATACGGACCCGAAAAAAATCGGGGTAATTAACTACCGGATTTAGGGGGACACAACACAATCGGACTCGACCTAAGTAAGGAACGACTACTAATTAAGTTTTCTACTACAGACAAACTAATTTAAGTTCGACATGATCTCAAGAAACAGAGTAGTTAAGAATAGTACTAATCAAGAAACAACCTTGAAAAAAAATACCGAATTTTAATTAATTTTCACAATGCTAAAGGAGAAGCCAAACATACACATGATTTTGTTAGCCGAATGGAGTAGTAGTAGTTCAATCGTCGCCGGTGGGGAAGAGGGTGAGAACTTTCTTTCCGTTTGCGGGAGTTGCCGATTCCAAATCTTCAGTGGCGGCGTAGGTTGGCGGCACCACCATCCTCTGCAGCGGCGGCTGCGTTTGCCTCAGGAAGGGGTGCTGCTCGAATTGCCCGTTGGGTGGGGAATTCCCGAAATGCCTGAATTGGTGCTGGAGCTGTGGGTGGTGGTGGTGGGGGTGGGGGTGGGGTGCCGGACCCACCACGGCCATCTGGTGGTGGTGGTGCTGCTGCATTGCAGCGGCGGCGGCAACGGGGACGAAGGGTAAGTAATGGTCGGAATTGGGCCGGCCCGGATGGAGGAAATGGGCCGGGACGGGTGAGCTGGCGAAGAGATGGTCTGTGGCTGCGTCCATGCCAGAGGCCGGGCTGTTGCTGGCGCCGCCGCCGTTGCTGGAGATGCCCTGCATCCGCTTTAAGTAGAGGCGGTACTTCTGCAAATGGCTGGCCACGTTTTCTCTGGTGAGTCCGTCAACGCTCATCAGCTGCATTATCGTCTTCGGGACGGCGTTCTTGATCCCCAAGTGGGCCACGGCGTCCACGAACCTCTTGTGCAGCTGCGGGGTCCACACCAGGCGGGGGCGCTTGAGCGTACGCGCCGGCTCGTCTCCGCCGCCGCCAGCTGCGCCGCTCATCTCCGGGGAGTCGAACTCTGCAGAGGAGTTGGGTTGGGAGGAGATGGCTGTCGACTGCGGCGGAAGCGCCGCCGCCGCAGGCGGCGGCGGCGGCGTGTGATGGGGATTGGGAATGTTGAAAGCTAGTGCAAGATCGGGAGTGATTAGGGATTGGGATAAGGGCATCAATTCCTCCGGCGAAGGAAGTTCTTCTTCCCATTTGGAAAACCAACTCGAATCTTCTTCCCTCATATTCTTTATTTAATTTCTTCCCTTTTCTTCACCCTCAATTTGGATTATATTATTCAACAAAGAATTCGGAAATAAATAATTAAATAAATAGTAAAACATAAAAAAATAAAAATAAAAATCTGGTCTTTTCTCCAGAATTTCAAGATCTTTTTACACAGAAATCAACGACATATATAACCCAACTGAGTGGGAAAATAATTAAATTAAAATAAAAAAGTGATTTTCTGGGACTGACGAAATTCTGGTTTCTCAATCAAGAAAGATAGCAAGAAAATTCTAGAGAGAGAAAGAGAGGAGAGAGAGGGAGTAGAGAGAGAAAGTGGGTTTATGTATGGAGGAAGAAGGGGAGGGGTGATCGAGGTGGATCTTGTTTTCTTCTTTTCAGCTGTTATTAAGGTTACTGTTTATTGATGCTTTTTTTTTTTTTTCTTTCTTATGATTTTTATGTGATACAGTGTGTGTTCTAGAGCGTGTGTTAGTGTGTGTATTGATGTCCTATTTTTTATTTCCATGATTTATGGGTATGTTTTTATACTTTAGAGTTTTCTCTCAGTCTGTGTCACTACTAAAAAAGGGTTTTTATTATTTTTTTTCATTTGCAATAAATTTTTTGGACATAGGGATGTATGTATATATATATACATACAGATTGGTCGTATCAATCTAATGTACCATAAAACAAGAAACCAGGATATGTCTTGGCGCGTGAGGGACACGGTGGGCTCCTATTGGCCGAGAACAATCAATCAGGTGGGCATGTGATCTTCTTGCATAGGAATTTAAAAAGATAAAGTCAAGATCTGATAGATTTTTTTGGGTCGAGAAATATAGGAGGAAGCAAGAGATGGAACATAGATTTTCTTTTTTTATTTATTTAATTATTTATTTTAGTATTTTATGATGCATTTAATTAGGCGATTGTAATGCACGCGCGTTGATGGCGGTTGGAGTGAAAGAAAAGGTTCTTTTTGATAATTAATGTCTTTTTTTATGGGGGGTTTGTGGAAAAAAGAGGAAGATAGGAAAGTGTAAAGATAATTGCAAAGTTAGGTCCCTTTGTTGTTGTTTTTTTCTTCTTTTTAAGTGTGTTGTTGATGTGAGAATCAAATGATTTTATATCTTTTTAGTGGGATTTTTAAGATGTTGACTAATCTTTAATATAATTAAGTATAAAAATAAATAAATTAAATTAGAAATTAGAGTTATAATATTTTCAATGTATTTTTTTTTCATGTATTGTGATAATTTTAGCAAATGGATTCACTCTATCTATAGGGAGTTGAATATCAATATTTTTAAACATGTAATTGCCGGATGCAGTAATTTTTAGGATGTAGATGCCAAAATTTTAAATATTTGATTTTTTATTGTTAATTAATCGTAACTTAGAGGAGGTGAATGCAAAACAGAATGTTATCAAGGACTGAATTTAAAATATATTTTTTTCAAAAAAAAAAAGTTAAAATATATCTATCAATCATGCAACAAAGATGTGGGAGAGCAAACAACAAATTAAATATGAGCCACATACTTAAATAACTATCAATTTGAAGTTAATTTTAATCTCATTTTTACAATTAATGATCTCATTTATCATAATCAAATACCATAATTAGTTATATATTTAGTATATTGTTAGAGAAATAAAATTAAAATAAAAAAATATTCTTGAATGATTTAAGTAAAAGAATAATTAACCTATAACTGAAAATATGTGTATAGACAGTAGTGATTTAATCGTGTCAGAAGTAGGGAATATATTTGGGTGCTCGATGTGGTTAGTGGTTGTTTGATTGTAATGATAATTGACTTTTTGATTCGAATATACATTAGTGAAGATGTGGTTAGAAGCTAATTATCGCTAATGACGTTTCTAATCAATTAGGTGACTAGTCTACAAATTATTACACCCAATTAAAAGGTATGGAATCTTAAAGTTGAGTAATAAATTAATAGTGAAATGAAAAAAAAAAAAAAAAAAAAGTAGGGTTTTCACAATTTTTTTGTTGTTGTTATTTTACTTCTTTTAATCTGTGATTGGGTTTACAAAAGATTTTTAATTAATACAGAAACTATTTATTAAATAAAATTTTAAATAAATAAAAGGAGAAGAAAAGCAAAGCATATAGTTGGAAATGACATATACAATATAACATCAAAATTGTAATATACTCTTTTCTTTTTTTATATCTAGAAATTCCAACCATGCGATGCACGTGAATTATAAGATATTTCAAATTAGTCAATGTTATTATTGTGATTATATTTTAATCACAATTAGGGGTGCAAGTTGGAACGGAATTTTCAATTTCCGCCGGTTCCGATCCGAAAAGTTCCGATTTCGGAACAACTTTTTTCATTCCGACTTCCGATATTCCGATTTCCGATTTTTTTGGATTGGAATTGGAATTATATAAAATAAATTTGGAATTTCCGATTTCCAATCCAATTTAATTCCGAAATAAATTCCGAAAAAAATTGATTCTTTTACAAAAAATACACCTATAAATAATATATATAATATAATACTTATTTTTCGAAAAATGCACCTATAAGTTTTGTTTTAGGATTTTGACGTAATGAATTGTTGTTAGAAGTTTTATTGGATGTTATGTTGTGTTTATTTTTATTTATTTTTTTGAACTGAAATTTAGTAGTTATTAGTTTTACTTTTATCGACGTGGGTGTTCTTATTTTTGAAAAATTATGAATATTTTAGAACATTTCGGCTAAATTTTTAAATTTTAAAGCTTATGTTGATTTCCGATTTTTTCCAAAATTCCGAAATTTCCGAGCCTTTTGAATGTGGAATGAATTTCTAGATTCCGAAAATTTTGGACTTGGAATTGGAATTGATTTTGTACTTCCAAATTTTTTTGGAAATTTTCCGAAAAGGCTAATCCGATCTGATCTATCCGACTTTCACCCCTAATCACAATATTTTGAAAATTGAGAGGGATGGAGTTGACAAACAATATCCAGAAAAATAAGAAAAAGATAATTATAAAATTGAATTCGTAACTTCAATTAAAAAATAGTATACAAGATATCTACAACAGTAACCTTTAAAATTCAAATAAGCAGTAAAAATTGTTTGAGGGATTTGCCAGCAACTCTTCTTTTGTTAATAGGATACATGCAAATAAATACATAAATAAAAATCTAATTTCGAAACAACTTTTTTCACCAAAATTCCAATTTTCAATTATTTATTTATTATTTATTATTTTTTTAAATAGAATTGAACTAATTTGTCATTGACTAAAAGAAATTGGAATTTCTCCAAAAGTACTTATTTTGATACGACAATTACACCCCTAGTTAATGGATTGCAACCCCACAACTATACATATGGATTTATAGCAACGAGGAAAAAAAACATTACATAAAAGAATTTTAATGGTGGAGACATCTAAAAATTAGCCCTAAAAATTAAAGAGCTAATCTAGAGTAGAAAAAAAAATCTAAAAAATCTTAAACTTTAGCATCACTTGCCTAAATAGAAAGAAGTTGAAATAGTATACCATTCTTCTTAGAGCCTGATTGACTGACTAAGCTTATTTTCAACAGCTAATAAGCTCTTATATCTGATAAGCACTTACAAAAGTTAATAAGTTATTACTTCTTATTTTTACAATCGATATTTA
Organism: Erythranthe guttata; assembly: GCF_056151865.1. Lineage (NCBI taxonomy): Eukaryota > Viridiplantae > Streptophyta > Magnoliopsida > Lamiales > Phrymaceae > Erythranthe > Erythranthe guttata. Next base: position 18,724,285 of record NC_142542.1, read on the forward strand.
AAGTATTTGAATAATATTCTTATAAGTTGTTTTTACTCATAACAAGATTTTACATAAAAATATGGGGTAGAAGTATTTTTTTTAAAAAGATCTTAAATTACCAATGAGCTTATAAGCTCTTTTTAACAACTTAAAAGTTTTTTTCTATTTATTCTCGTGATATCAAGAGATATGATGCATGTAAACCAATACAAAGAAGGCTAGACAAGATTGGGATATAGCTTAAAAAAGGACAACCAAAATGGAATTAAAAAATAAATAAATAGATTAAAAGGGTGAAAATAAATAGTGTGTTGAAATTGTGAATCTGACAAAAGTTGTTGCCAAATTAATCACACTGACTTGACATTTGACAATCTCTTTTGCCATATGAGAAACAACATCTTGCAACACTTGCAATCCCCACTGCTTATCCACAACAAGGAAATAATGAGTACCAATCACAGTCTGCCATCTGTAACGAATCTTCTTGTTGCTTCATCATTACAACATAGACCAACCTTAAACTCCCCACACAGTAGACCAGGATGTAATAATTCTTTTTTATTTTTTTTTTATTTTTTTTTCCCCATAGGCAAATCATGTTTATATGTACAGTGTAATGCTACTATACCTGCTTGTGTACACCAGGTGTGTGTATTCACTGTTCATTTATACATGAAATACACGTTCCAGTATGTGTGTGTGTGTGTGTAAATTATCGGCGTAGTCACGAAAAATCTGATTTCGGAAAAAATCTGGGGAGCCGAAAAGGAGAGGGCACAGCAGATGCTATTCTGGTCCTGCTCACAATTTAAAACATTTACTTACAAATTTGATTGCAAAAACACCATCTTACGTGAAAAAATGAAAACGTGTATCAAGAAACTTCCAAGAATCGAACCCCCGGCTCTTAAATTACATCCCTTATTCAGTTATTCCCCATTTGAGTGCCTATTATTAAAAAAGAAATTTAAATAACTTAAAAATGTAACAAAATTGGAGGAGACTCACCAAAGTGATTTATGACTTGGTTGAATTGAGAGGGAAGTTTCTGCTGCCAAATGATCTTCCTTAGCAGTTGAATGAACGAGTCGCTGAAATTTTTCCGTTAGCTCATCATACGTACCAACATCAGATGGATTTACTTGTTTAATTCCAACTTTCAAGTGTTCCGTTGTGATTTCCGAGGCATCTATGTTCTCCTGGTAGGAAAAAAAATCAATTTAGAATAAAATGGCAAATAAAATTCGAGGTAAATTACATAAACTACCCTTGAGAAATCCCATCTACCAGCTAAATTCGTAAATTACAAATAACCCCAGTTAAGAGGGGATTTTGTAATTTCGAAAGCTAACCAGGTTTCTTTGTAATTAGGTCAAATCGCAAACAATTTTTTTGCAAATTACAGATAATTGTTTTACGTACTTCCATAGCTGTAATGGCTGCTTGACGACAGACAAGTGATATATCAGCACCTGTGTAGCCTTCAGTAAGAAGAGAGAGCTCCATTATACATACATCAGAACTACACGGCATTTGATGCAAATGCACACGGAATATATCTTCACGGTCTTTTCCGTTTGGTGGTCCCACATAAAGCAGTCGATCAAAACGCCCTAACATGTTTTTTACAACAATTAGCAGAAATTAAAATGCTGTCCTAAGTTTAAAAATAAAAATAAAGGCACAGATGTGAAGGTTACCCGGTCTGAGAAGAGCAGAATCGATCTTATCTGGCCGGTTTGTAGCAGCAATTACAGTTACACTACCCCTTTGTTGTAGACCTGTTGTAAAGATAATTACTTAAGCGATGAATTTACTGTTTAAACGGCGATAATGGATATCGAGTGATAATATAGATTGGTTACCATCCAATTCAACGAGTAGCTGACTGATAACCCGATCACCAACCGAAACCCCGTCACTTTCTTTCCCACGAATTACCGCAAGTCCATCAATTTCATCGAAAAATATAATCGAAGGAGCATTTGCCCTCGCCTTGGCGAACAAGGAACGCACTGCCTTTTCAGATTCACCGACCCATTTGCTGAAAAGCTCAGGGCCCTTTACTGCAAGAAAATTCAATCCTGCCTCTGAAGCTACTGCACGGGCTAAAAGAGTTTTGCTGCAACCTGGAGGACCAAACAGCAATATTCCGGAAGGTGGGCGGGTTCCAATGCGCTCGAAAGCATCCTTGTGCTTTATAGGCCATTCCACAGCTTCCATCAATTGCATTTTGACCTCTTCCTGACCACCAACATCTTCCCATCGAACTTTTGGAATTTCAAGATTTACCTAATTGTAGCAAATAAAAGGGATTATTTTATATTATAATAAGCTGAATCATTTTTCTGAAGTACACCAAAGTCGAAGAACAAGAAATACTGAAGGAACTAAGAAACATGAATTTGTCCTAACAAAATATCACTAATCATGCCCCTACTTATTCACCACATTGAAAATTTTGCAAGGTGTTATGTTTGAATCGTGACGGAAAAAGAATTAAGGACTGTAAACATAGGTGTTGCATATTTACCTCTCTCATGGCGCTTGGCCTTATTCTAACTCTAGCCTTCTCAAAGTCATCTGAATTAACACTTAAGATGTCGTTTGGAACAGAATCCCCTTTTAATGTTTCTGAAAAAGCTGCCTCCAAATTACTTTCCACAGTATCTACCGAATTTCGAGGTGATTCCACATCAGCGCCCGAGTAAAAATCTCGTGACTGACTTGATGTTTGGCAGACTGAATCAAATGAAACAGTTGAAACTTTGAAATCTGAACTGATATTCGATTTAACATAATCCCGAAGACGAATTAAGGCTGCCTCGTTGCAAAGAGCAGCTAAATCAGCTCCAACAAAACCATGTGTGCCCATTGCGAGATTTTGGATATCCTTGTCCGTAAGTGAATGCTGAATCTCACGAAGAAGGGCAAGCAATATTTCATGACGCTGCTGAGGAGATGGAACACCTACACATTTATTGTAGAACATCAATGCAGAAGGATTAAAATTCAACAAATAAGTGATTATTGGCATATAGAAGCTGGTAAAGGCATTGAAGAAAAAATTACTTGTAGCTAGAGTATTTTAACGATGAATGCAATTAATATCATTTCCCATAAATCATGAAGTACCTATTTCAATTTCTCTGTCGAGTCTACCAGGGCGTCTAAGTGCAGGCTCGATACTGTCAGGACGATTTGTTGCGGCAATAATTAGTATTCCGTCTGTTCTACTAATCCCATCCATCAAATCCAAGAGTGTAGCGACCATTCTTTGAGATAGTTCATCTCCTCCATCTTTACGTGCAGGTGCAAGCGCATCCAACTCGTCTATGAAAATCTACATATAAAGAATATCAAGTATTTCGGACCCAACTCTTATAGTAAAACAAACATATGAGAACATCAAATACCTTGACAACTAGGCCATGATGTGATGCAGCATTATACAAATCCACCACTTAAATAAGAATTGATAATACATATTTTACCGGAGTAATATTTTCCTAATCATATGGTTGATTTTTGGATCATCAAATAGCAGAAGTGAAAATTTAAGAGGGTAAAAGTAGCAGAAGGGATCGTCTCACATTGTTGATTTTGGATCATCAAGTATGTGTTACATTCCTGATGCGATAATGAATTGTCTGATTTGACACATAAACATTCTTGATGCCCTCCCTCTTATGGGTAATTATTGCCTTATAGCATTTTTAGATGCTTATTTAGCCAGTTCTGATGACAGTAATCAGAAATCTCAAGATCCCGTGAAATCAAAACAGCCAGTGAGCATTAATAAGTACTACGGATATCACTTGCACAAAAAATGAATTTTGTGTCACGTTTTTATAGTCCCAACTCCCAACAGATGGTTTTTGCTCTAATCCTACAATGTCTAATAGAATTGCCATATTAATCTTTACCACTTAAGCAAGGAAATATAAATAAATAGCAATCAAAATCATGAGCTGTAAATGAAGAATTAGAACTTGAAACAAAAATAACATAATTTTGTAAAAAGATGCAACTAAGAAACTTACTACAGCAGGTGAAGCCTTACTGGCATTGTCGAACACTTCATGCAACGCTTGTTCAGATTCTCCATGGTATTGACTAATAATTTCAGGTCCATTTACGGAAAACATGCTGATACCAGCATCATGAGCACATATTTGAGCCAAAGTAGTCTTCCCAGTTCCTGGTGGCCCATGAAGAAGCACTCCTTTTGTAGGCCGTAAACCGAACCTAAAAGAAGTAAGAGCAATAATCACATAGTTGAAAAAGGTAATGAAGTCAAGACTTTCTTATCCTTAGCTTAGATTACTAAAAAGGTAATGAAGTCAAGACTTTCTTTTTCACATAGTTGAAAAAGTTTTTCTCATCTTCAACTCAAGAACTGAATATGTATTATCTTGTGACACAACGACCAGTGTCCCGCACCTCGCTTAAAGCACTTCTTTCAACGGAACTAGACCATAATTCTCCAGCACTATCTTATTACATATGAATGTACGATCCTGAGCTTAGATTTATGCACGCATAACATGTGAAGAAAATAACCCAAAATGCTAAAAATACCAGTTGTAAACTTCCCATGCACCTCATTCTATAGCTACCATGATGAAGTCTAAGAATATAACGTAAAGGCAAACTGACAAAATCAGATTAAATATTTAAAGCAAATGATTATGGAGGTCATGATATACACCTTGCAACTGTAACTTGCGATGCTGATGAGATTATAATATCTTTTAGAAGTGCATATTCTTTAGAAAGGCCTCCCAACGTAGGAAAGTTAATTCCCGTACTAATTTTGGTAGAACGATGTGCAAGTTCTGGTTGTGCTGAAGTGCTGCTCACTGAAATTTCAGACATAGGATTTCCTGGTAACAGAAAATGAATCTTTGTTCCCCAATCTAGAGAAAAGGCAGACACCGTTTCTTGTCTTGTATCTGTACTTCGAGCAGGGAAATCATGATTATTACCATTCGAGATCTCATTATTTGTCAACAATCTTTTGGCTGCAACCCGAAAAACACATAGCCCTGAAAGTACTGGGACGATAACAAAATTTCCAGGGAGTAAACTTCGTGAACTCAACCACGACGCAGTGCAGTTCTCTAGAAGCTTCCTTGAAGAATCATCCCCTAAAACTTCCTCCACGTCAAGTATGTTAATAGATGCATGAGACAAATAATTTGTCTTTGATGTGGACTTGTCGTAATTTGATGTGCGAGATGTTGTTGAACACGGAGACCTAAGTTTCGACTCTGAAAGAGATGGTGTCTTTGGGGATGAAACTTTGTTATGTTCGACTTGACCATATGCGACTTCCGTATCAATTTTGCCCTTCAAATATACTGGAGATAGATAAAAATCCTTGCAGCTATCTAATGAGATATAACTAGCAGCATTGCCAGATTGTTTATCATTTCTATTCTCGGTCAAAGGTTGACGATTAACAGGATGAACAAAAACAATCCTGCCTGATGCTGGACAACCCAGAGTATATGAAAGATCCGAAGAAAAGCGGACCCCGTTCTTCAACACCTGTATATAGAGAGCAATCAATTCTCCAGTGAGATACAATAAAGATGCGATGAAAATACGTAGATGTTTTCATTATAAAAAAAAAAGACACATGTAATGGTGTTGGTTATCAGTAATTAGTCAATCACCACTGGCTAGACTACGCTGCATAAGATGTTACATCCTGACAAACAAAACTTGCATAAACTCGTCTAAATCATGTCAAATTAGTATAGAACAGAGAAAGACGGACCTTCGAAGATGGGAATACAGTTGCCAGGGCAAAGAAATTTCCCGCTTCTTCACCCACATTATCTGCCGGGTCAAACCCAAAATGCCTTGCGCATTCATCTGATATCACACTCAGAGGAAATCCACTCAGAGTTTTGTCCAAAGAAGAAAGGGAGACCTGTCAATATATATGATATTGCATCTTAAATATATAATATAAACTTTCTGATACGAGAAAATCGAATATTTGCAACATCATAAAAAATTGGAACATAAGAAAACCAAAATCAAATACATATGTAAATTCAGGATACGTGACTATAATCATTAACGAATTAATTAAATCCCAAAGCAACCATGTGAATATCAAAGAGTGGAAAAAAAATCAGTAAAAATTACAAAGCTGTAAAACATAAACTTTCTGATAGGAGGAAATCGAATATTTGCAACATCATAAAAATTGGAACAGCTGCCACATAAGAAAACCAAAATCAAATACATATGTAATGGATTAATGAAATTTTAATTAAATTACAAAGCAACCATGTGAATTGAAGTGAGAGAAAACAAAATCAGTAAAAATTACGAAGCTGTAAAACATAAATGAAATTGAATAAGAGCGGCGGGTGAAGAAATTAAGTGTACCGAGACAAGGGAGCCGGGGGGGATGGAAGAGGAAAGCATGGCCGACTCAGAGAGCCAAATTTTGCAGCCTCTGGATTCGGAAACGGCGTCGTACACCACTGTGCCGACGAGAGCTCCTCTGGAAATGAGAGACGGGAATTTAGCTGAAGCTTCATCGAGGAAGGACAGCAGCAATTGTTCGTCGGTGGGGTCGAAAATTGACGATATCGGAGAAGAAGAAGCGGCGGCGGCGGGGGAAGAGGGATAATCGCCGTTGTGGTCGAAGTTGTTGGAGGGTTTCGAAGGTGTTTTTGAGCTCTTTTTCTTCGAAGGCATTTTCGTGAATTAATTTGAACCTTTTGGATCTTAAACCCTATGGAGAGAGAGGTTTAAGAAATCATAATTGGGAAATTTGTCAATTAGGGTTTCGGTCAACTTAGTCAATGACACTGAAAATTGTCCAGCTCGTGTATTATTTTTAAATTTTTTTTTTCCCTTCTTAAATCATGGGCTGGCGAAATTTTAATGTACTGTATATACATATACATATACATATTTATTTATTTTTAAATTCGTCTTATAATATGGTCTTACAACACACGCACTCAAAAGGGATTCGAATCCCCCACTCCTACCCTATTGGAGAGGCTCCTGGTACCACTAAGTGAAAGCTTAGTTGGTTCGATCATCGATGTATATTCTAGTCCCGCAAAATCGAGGCGAACTTGAGTGTATCTTTATTTTTTATAACATGTTTTTCTTTTTTTTTCTTCATTATATCTTAAGGAATGAAAATGGTAAAAATACGGTTTACATCCCTTAAGTTTGAACCGATTTCACATTTACTCCCCTATATGTTCATAAAAAAGACATTTTGTCCCTTATGTTTCAAAAATTCAACACTCTTAGTTATTTTCGTCAAGTGTGTTAAATTGACGAAAAATGACCAAAAGTGTGTTAAATTATCGGAAATGAGGACCAAATGTATTTTTTGTGAACATGGAGGACCAAATGTAAAATCGGTGCAAAAATAGATGGATATAAACTGTAATTTTCCTTAAATGAATATATATAATTTTAATTTAATATGTTTGAATTTCAAAATGATCCACAATATGCATATAAAAAATAATAAAAAAGATCAAGACTTGGCAAGATTTTTTCACTTTCAATAGTAGCTTTCAAAGAACAAAGAATTAATCCAAAATTATAAAAAACAAAAAATCCCAGAAACAACATCTGTTAGCAACATGAAATTAACCTATGATCATCTGAGAAAGATGTCTAAAAATCAAATCTTTATTACATCATCAGAAAATTAACTGATCAGAGAATCATTAGCAGCAGCAGCAGCAGACAAAAGAGACTTGGCTGGGGATAAAAGTGCAACACCCCCTTTCTCAGCAGTAATGTATTTTCTGTAAACCCCCCTTAGCTTATGTTCCGCCGCAATCGAGTGATACGAAACCAACAGCTTCGCGCAATCCCTATTTCCAAAAAAAAAAATTAAAATTAAAATAAATAAATATACACCACAAACATCTTTTAACAATCAAGAACTCAGAAAAAAAAAAAATCACTTACATAAGCTGTGGTTCGGAAAATCCGGTATGCAATTTAAGCGTCTCGTTCCAGAACGGGGCCTTGTTCAGCGTACACCTGGCGGCGTAGACTGCCGAGGCGGCAATCTTCGACGGGCTGTACATTAGCGTCTCGTAGTTCATCATACCTAGCTCAGCCAAGTAATACACGAAATTCTCGAGGTTCGAGTCGGTTAGAGACGCTTTGATGAAACGTGCAAGAAACACGTACGGAGTCGGAACGGTGAAGTTCCACTCCAATTCTCCGAGTATATTCTTTTCCATAACCAAGATTTGTCGGTGCGAGTAAGTCTTGTCGGAAATGTTGACCAACTCGTGCACCTCCGGCGCCCAAATTTCTTCGTATTTTGAGGCGATCAGCATCGAGCTCAACCCAACCAATTGGAGCTCCCTTCTTGATGTCGACTTCGAAGCGAGGTATCGATCGACTATGTTTACGGTTAAGTAGAAAGTCTCGGGAGATAGCTCGAATTTCTGGTGAACTTGAACTAGCCAATCGATTAAAATTGCTCTCATTTTCTCGTTTATTTCCGGCTGCGAGTCCATGTAGTCGTGGGCCCGGCCCTCGTGCTCGGCTGATTTGTAGAACTTGTACATATCTTCGATATATTCGACAACTGCCAAGTCGTTGTCCACGTCTGCCGCATCGATATCGATTATCTTCTCCTTGTGTGTAATAATATCACTTAGCCCACAAGCAGCCTGAAATAATCAAAAAAAAATCGAGTAAGCGAATTTGTAATAAATCACTTAAAATTAGTGAAATAAATTTAAAGTTTTTATATAGTGACCTTGCTTCTTGCAGTGAGAGTTGATGTAAGAGTTGGAGCTTTCTTTTTGGCCGATTTTTCGAGAGGCTTCTCTTTCTCTGCAACTTCAACGGTGTCGGGGCTTATCTCGATTATTTCCTCCGGCTTAGGTTTGATCGAAGCTTTCTTCTGAGGCGGCTTCAGGGCGGCAGCCTTCCTCTCCGGCAGAGCTCCATCGACAACAATGGCTCCTTTTGTACTAATCTGCACAAACATCAAAGAGAAAAACCCGAAAAAAAAACAATCAACACTAGTTCTTGATGCAAACATATGAATTATTTATAAAATTAAAAAATATATATATTCAAGATTCGAAACCTTGTTGTTTTCGGCAGCTGCAGCCTGTGCATTGGCCAGTAATTGAGCACAGAAACCCCTGAAATTATTACAACAAGAAAAAAAAAAAAAAAAAAAAAAATCAAAACACTAATTAATTGCTAACCCCAATCATTATCATTTAATTTAAAAGATTTGACAGAAATTGATTCGCTACAAACCTCGTAACGGGTCGAGAAACTTGAGGAAGCGGTTTGCCGTCGGGACCGCGGAGAGTGACAAGATTTCCGATGTCGCCGAGTGCGCGTCGAGTTTTCCTTTCTGCCGCCATGTTCTTCTGCTTATTGTTGGCCACAGGGGCAACCTCTCCTGTAATTAATAAATTCGATCAACGAATTTGATAATCAAGAAACCCAAACCCCACAAATTCTGTGCGGAAAATCCAAATAATCTAAATCCATTTTTTTTTTTTTAAATAATTCAAAGAAAGTGGGATTTTCAAGAACCCATTTAAATGATTGTTCTTGATTCGAATTGAAAGATCAATAACATTAAAACACATCAATCATACTCAAATTAAACATCGATTAATTCCAAAAACACACACGCGCACGCGCTAACAGATTGAAAGAGGGGTTTTCGAAATACCTCCGTTTTGATGTTGAATAACGTGTCTTGATGCCATCGCTGAAACTTCTCAAGAAATCTTCTCTTACTTCTCTCTCTAACTCTCTCTCTCTCTCTCTACTTCGCTTTCTCTCTCTAAAAATCACATGGAATATGGAGGAAATGGGAGAAAGGGGGGAGCCCTTTTGAAGCTGAAGCAAGCGGCGCCTCAGTTCCCAACGGTCATATTTTTTTTTGAATTAGTAGCCGTTCGATGAAAGTGGATCCGACGGTCTAGATTTTGTGTTGAGTTGTTGTATCGATTCTGCTTTCTTTTAGCCGTTGAGACAGACAGCGGAAAAGTTACCGTTGTGGTACAAGTCTTGGGGTTAATAAACAAACCGGTATAGTATTATATTTATTTATTAATTAATTAATAATATTACCATCCTCTCTGCCTGATTTCGTGCGAACATCCACACCATTGTTATCGTGCGCACTCGGAAATTTTTGTCCTTGAAGTTTAACAAATAAAAATGGGTATGTTAGGGAAATTTTATTTAATGATCCTTCATCTTATAAATTTTATAGAAACAAAGGACAAGAATAAGAGAATTGAGACCTAAGGTACTAAAGTGGGACCAATTTTTACGACGAGGGACTATAAATAAAAATTGGCTTAAATTTACAGTCGATAACTAATACTTGATCAATTAATGGCTTTATTTAAATAAAAACGTATTAAACATTAGTTCGATAATTTAATATTTCGCTACATTTATAAAATTTTGTTGTTCTCGACTGTCTTAATTTATAGAGGTATATCTGTATTTTTATCCTTAGGGTAAAATTACAACCACCCCTCAGGTATGGTCAAATTACGAAAAACACCCCTCTTGTTTGTATAATTACATCCATCCCATCAACTCCTCAAATTTAGGGAATCTTCGAGATTATATGCAATATTATCACTTTTGTACCCGTTTTATCCCATTCGAACTCTACATTTTGAAGCAAGATGATCATAATTATGTGTTATTTGTCTTGTATATATATCAGATTGTGGTGCATTAGAAACTGTATTTTTACACAAAATAAGTACAAACTAGAGCACATTCCACGAAATCTAAATGATTATGTTGAATTTGACACCATAAAGGTGGAGGGTGTAAGAAAAAAACATAGTTGAGAGGTAGATGTAATTATCCAAACAAGAAGGTTTTTTTTGTACATTGATCATACCTCAAGGGGTGTTTGTAATTTACCCTTATCCTTAATATCAAGAAATGATCCATGTGATCGGTCAAACCCTGAGAACAATCTAGATCTTCAATCCTTACCATTAGTTGTCACCGTTTTGATCCAAACCACCCATTCGAGGTATTTAGCCTCCACATCTCTCTCAAACCATAATTTTTTATCTTCCTCACTCTCTTCTTTCGTCGTACCACCGCATTGAATCAATTATCTTTGTCATTGTCCGGCAACACACCATATTTGACTATGACGATGATTGTACCATTATTGATCTCTACTATGGAGACAATCTTACGAATCTTTGGTGGGTAGTTGGGTCAATTTGTGAGGGAAATACAAGAAAGTTTAAATCTAGTAAGATTGGGGATTCTAGATGAGAGCGTTGATCAAGATCTGAGTGGTTCCGGTCTTATCTAGGGTTCCACTGAACTTTGCTTTGAGTTTGGTTATTGGTGCCACCGTCAGTGGATTCTGGACGAGAAAAAAGGTGGCAGCACTGCCCATCATTTGATAATTATTATAATAATTATATATTCTAAAACCCATTCAATTTTGTGGAATCAATTAAAAAAAATGTTGTTACAACCAATGATTTAGGCAAAACCAAAAAAACCAATGCCTAGAAAACAGATGCAACTACAAATACAAGACCAATTTTAGGACAACAAATGCAAATATCAAATCATCTCCACACACAAACCGGAGGAAAAAAAACACACACTCGAAAAACCTTCGGGCGAAAAAAAAATTAATAATAGCTACTGCAATTAGTCGAAAATTAAAACGTCCGATCAGTCTTTACAGCAAAACATCGTCGTCTGGACCGGCAAGCAACACCTGCCATTTTTTCAATTCATGTTTAGAGATCTTCACAATAGCAAACGGTGGTTGGGGGGGCCACCTCCCTGTTGTGTTGTAAGAAAAGATAGAAAAGAGAGCTCTCTACTTACATTGCAATCAGAAGCATATTTTCTAGCGAGAACGAGGGCCCCGTTTCTTTCTCGTTCGGATTCGAAAACGAGCACGAAAGATTGTCCTTTACGAGACTGCCAAAACAACGACTTAGCAGCAGAGTTTCCACCGCCTCTAAATCCACATAGCTGGAAAATAAAAATAAAAATACTCGATTTTTGTCAGAAAAAAATGCTGTTTTCTTGTGATAATAATTTAAACACTTATTCATTATTATTAAATTAATTATTAATTAATTAATTACCTGCATGGACCTAGAGTAAGAGTCTCTGGCCTTTGTGATCCATCCTCTACTAAGCTTAATCTTTGTTTTCCCAATATGAAATAAGTGCGCCGAATGCGACGAATAATTTCGTCCATTCATTTGTGAAATAACTACCTGTAAAACGGGAATTTCTACGATCAATTAAATGAACTAATTTCAAGAATTGATTATTTCATAAAATAATTTATCTTATTCAATTTACTATTTACTTACACTGAAGTCGTTGTTCGGTTTTCGTAAAAGTGTCTCCAAATAGCTCGCCAGCTCCGACGCTGTAGTAAAAAAAAAAAAAAAAAAAAAAAAAAACACAAGTCTAGTGTAATAAGATGAACAACACAAACGCAGAGGATGTAATAACGATTTTCTTATATATACAAAATCGAATTCACTATATAACCTTGTTGAATTGGGCCGTTAGTTGTAATTGTGACTTTTAGCCCGTTCGAAGTTATATCGGCTTGAAGAACTCGGCCCACATCAATCGGCTCGGGAGCATAAACGCACTTGTGCGCACCTATCAAAACCCGATCAATTTACCAAAGATTCATTATTCCAAATACAATTTTATAGAATTAAGATTCCTTATAACTAAAAGCCAATAATACGGGGAAAAAATACAAAAAACGATACCTAAAATAGGTTCCCTTCGGCTGCATTGAGGTGAAAGACGATACCATTGGATCGAACATTTTGCGAGGTCAATTGCGTCATTTGAACAGGGCTGAATTCGTAAAATCGAACTTAATGACTCGGAGCCGCTTATCTCATAAACTCGGGATGTATTTTCATCGGCTTTCATGCTCATTGCCAGCTGTAAAAATACGAGGATTATAATTAAGAGGGGAAAAAAAGATTTAATGTGGAGAATAGGTATAAATTTCAAAAATTGAAATAAACGAATCGAAAACCTGATTTTGAAGATTAACCGAAATTGTACACTTCTCTCTAATTTGAAGTCTCAGTTCTCGAAGTTCGTGTTCCATGTCTACCACCTACAAACATATAGAATTAATACGAAAATTATATATATATATATATATATATATATATATATATATATATATATATATATATATATATATATATATATATATAATTAAATAATGTCGACGAACCTTCCTAGGTTGATGCATTAATCTTATTCTTCTGGCTTCTTGAACCTCTTCAACTAGTTCCTCCAATTCCTAAATCGTGAAAACTCGAAGGTAATCGAAAATGCATTGTGCAAAATAAAATAGACATCGTACACATTTAAATAAATAACTAACTTTTTTATAGAAATATATTCGGAATTACCTGCTGCTTCCCCGAGCTTTGGTTTCTTTCTTGTTCGTCGAGCGCCTCTCCGATCCTTTGCACAACTGCTCTTGCGCTCTCGATTTCGGCACAAGCAAAAGATTTTTCTTGATTCACTAATTTCTTCGCATCTTCCGAAGCCTGCAAAATTAAATAAAAAAATTCAATTATTCAAATACAAACAAAGGGTTCGTTACATTTGACGATCTCAAGTTAAAAAAAATATAATTTATTAATTAATTAGAAAACCTGCTTAAGAAAATTCACTAGCTTTTTCACTTCAAACTTTTCTTGAATCAACTCCCCTTCTTTTTGAGTCAATTTTACCGCCAACGCCTCCACCTGAATAACATAGCATCCAACGTATGAACAATTTAATACACAATATATATACATTATGTATATATATAATATACATTGACTAAAAACGAGAAATAACGGACCAAGGAAATAGCTCTCTCCACATCTTCTTTATTTCGACCAGCCAATCTTCCTTTAAGATATTCCAACGCATCCCTCAGCTTCTTCAAAAGCACATGTCCATCCAAAGACGCCACCTCCTTAATCTTGGCCTGAAAAAAACCCACCGCAAAACACGAAACGAAACGATTAATTCATCCAATTATTCGAAGTGGGAATTTCTTAAATCCCACAAAATAGTAACACATCACAAAATTTAATTAACCGATTTTCTTGGCAAAAAAATTCATTCTTGAAAAATAAAAAAATAAATAAAATAAAAACAAAACCTCTTCAGACAGCTTTGCAGCAGCAGCCAAATTCTTGTCGAATTTGCTGGCTAGGTCCCGAACGGACAGACGTTTATGTTGTTCGGTGAGCTGGTTTGTTTCGTTAAGAACAACTTCCTTCAAAGGTGGGCCCTTTATTTCTTCTTTGATCTCCTCCAAGATTTCATTATTAGGTCCTAATTTGTATTTAGGAAACTGATTCGACCAAAAGCTAACATCGGACGACACTGTCCAAACTTCGTCTCCGATTTCTGGACTAACCCTCGTCATTAATTTAGCCCAACTTTTTTTTTCTTTTTCTGTTGAATCGAACATTAAATCAAGATCAAAATCAGCGCTTGATGACAATGTAACAACATATAACTAACTATATATGCACTAAAAGTAACCCCAAATGATAAAGACTTAATTTTTATAACTCATTCATTCTATTAATGGAATTACATAGATTCTTACATTGAAAATTAGCTGATAATTTAACTGAATTGCAGCATTTTCTTGTATAAATAAAATCATTACATACTGTCACCAAAAAAAAAAAAAGCTGATAATTTAATGCATGCCACAAGTGAATATATCAAGAAATAACCAACAAACATTCATCAATTTACACACACACACACACACACACACAAAAAAAAAAAGACTCCATTTTTATTTATTTTTTTAATTACAACAACAAATTCCAGTAACAAGAAAAGAAAATAGGAAAAAATAATCAATAAAAAACTGATCTTTGGAAGTTTGCTATACTTCAAAAAAAAAAAAAAAAAGGGCAAAGAATCAAACATGAAAAGGTTGAAGGAGAAGGGCACTTACAGAATATTATTATTACAAGACAATGCAGAGAATTATTACAAGAGGAGGAAGAAACTTGCACACACATTCATATTCTATTTTCTCTCTCAAGAAACTCAATTTGGGAGAAGTAGAGAGAGAAATTGTGATGTAAACAAGAAGAAGAAGAAGAAGAAAGAATCAGAGAGAAATTTATGTCTCCTTTAACAAAAGCAAACTGAAAAAGGAAAAGTTTTCTCTCCACACCATTTCCACTGACACCACTCTTCTTTCTCTTGCCTCTCTTTGTTTGTGTTCCTTAATTCCTTTCTTCTTCATTTTTGTATTTACAACCTGGCAATTCCATGAAATTACATAAAAGTCCTTGCTTCTGCTTTTTTTCTATTCAAATGGGACCTCAATTCTTTTGGCTATTCAATTCAACATCAAGTTGTGCTTAGTGTTTAATTCAATTAGTTGCCTTGTATGCTTATGCAACCAATATAGATTTTGTATTCATGCTACTATCATTTGATGAAAGAAATTAAATTATTTTTCACTAGTTAGGCAATAATTTTACATTTATAAGAGAATTCAAGGTAAAATTATCTAAAATTTTAATATCTAACATTTTTAGGACTTGTAGTATTTTAGTTATACAGAAACTCTGTCAATCTATAAATTTGATTAAATTAATTTTGTTTTTCTAAAATTGTCTTATTATATGGATGACCTTATGTTACTCTGAGTTTAACAGCAATTGACCACGTGGGGAGGTCCAGGTATGGGCAGCTCACAATCCAATGACGTGAACGTTTGTGTATATAATTGTCATATGAATAAATGATGGGTCAATCTGCGTGTCAGTGTGTCAGTTCAATTCGAGTGTGCTCGCGACAATAGATTATTTGTTGAACACACTTCGGTCAAAGAATGAACATATGAACTACTAAAAGATGATGATAATTTGATGCAACTTTTGTTGTAAACATAAATAGTGTTGAACATTTGATGCAGATCAAATCTTACAAGAAAGGAAAAAAACGAAAAAAAAAAATAAAAAAAAATCCCACAATTAAAGGGTAAGATTGTCAATTACCAAATAGGGAGTGTGCCAAAAGCTATTTTTGGAGTGCCACCAACAATATGAATCTCATCTTGCAAGCCTGTCAAAAAGAATTCCTGTGTGATGTCATGATTATGGTAAATTTCAGTTACAAAAAAGAATCATGGCCCGAACCGGGTTCCTTCGATGCTACACCCGGTGAAAAACACCGGGTGGGTCTTCTGCTGCCACGTGTTCTTTTTTTATTTTTCTAAAACCCCTAAAGGTAAACTCTAGCGGGGAATTTATTATAAAATACAAAAAAAGAGACACGTGGCAGCAGAAGACCCACCCGGTGTTTTTCACCGGGTGTAGCATCGAACAAATCGCCCGAATAGTAAAAAAAAAACGAAGACCAAAAAGTTTCCTTACTCAACCCACGCGCTGTCCCCACTCGCCTTCATACCCTTTCTTTACAGCGTGCAGAGCGCAATAATCGATAATGTAATGTTTGATGGCGCGTGTGACTAATCGCGTGAAAGCGACGACGAAGGTTTTGCGCGGGTGCCGTGTTTTACGGTAGAGGTCGCCGTCGGATTCCACCACGTTTGTTAGGGGTTATTTACGAGATTGCCACCTCCGAAGTTGGATGTGACCGTTTTGTCCTTCAAGTGACCTAACGACAACGTTTTGATTCCTCCCAGAACCGGAAGCCACTGTGGCACGTGAGTTTGACACGTGCTCTTGATTTTTCATCATTTATTTCTTCTTTTACTTTGCTTTGTTTTGTTCCTTTTCTTAAACTGAAAATTAACACTTTTAGGGGAAATAAATAAATTATAAATAATAAAAATAAAAGAATCTATAAGTGAAAAAATAGTTTTTAATTAATTCCATTACAAATAATTTTAGAAATTTAGAAAATAGAATTTCATAAATTGGAATAAAAAATGCTCTAAATATGGAATTTTGAATCGAATATCCTAAAATATATATATAGTAGTATTGAATTTATAAAGACAATTTTCGGGAAAAAAAATATCCAAATTAATTTCTGAAATTAAAATCGGAACTACAAATCGAATCTTGTTTATTTTCAACTTTCGATCCCAAAAAATTCGAAGAAAAAATAAATAGAATTATATTAATTTCAAAATTTAGAATAAAAATTATTGATATAATTGAAATGTCAACGTAAAACCACTATAAAAAACTACTGCATTAAAAAAAACAAAAAGGCAATATTAATTATTATAATTGTTTGGTCGCATTCATAATTTTATAACCAACTTACCTTTTAATTATGTAAATTAAATTAGAGACAACTACTTTTTATGACTTTGGGTTCCATCCTACAATGATTAATCCGAATTAATAAAAGGTTTTAGTGTCTATTCATGATCCAATTAAACCATTCCACGTGGATTTTTTAATTTTTTTTTTTTAATTTAATAGAGAATTAGGAGGTGGTAGGGCTAAATGTGTGTTGTTCTAATGATGGTTTAGAATTGATAAACTTTGGTTAATTGCCTACAACTTTGGATGTTGTTAGGTGGCATTGCAAAATACTTAATGCTTTTAATGATGGACTAATAGTAATTAGTAGTTGGGCTTTTTTAATTTACATTAAAAAATAATTAATAAACATCTTTCAATTTAAAAATGATTTTTTTTTTATTTTATAACATTTTGTCTTTAATATTTGTTGTTACTGCTGTTACGTCAAGAAAGTGCATCAATTTGTTATTTTAGTAATTAATTAATTAAAATTAGCCTAAACTCTAATTTTATTTTATATATTTAGGATAAGGATGTTGAAGTTTTGTCAACTAACCAATACATATTTTAATAAACTATACAGATATAAAATATACAGGGGATAATATAATATATTGATATTATAATATAGAACTCTGGAAATTAAAGCAATGTAGTTAGCTAGGGTGGAATCTGATATGATTAGAACCATAAGCTAAGTTTAGTACTAATTCTTTTCAGATTAAATAATACACGTCTAATTAATTAATTAATTAATTAATTAATACATGTCCCTTTCTTTCGTTGTTATTTGAAAGGTAAAAGAAACTAAGATACATAATTATCAAGTATCACATCAATGAATGAACATAAGATAACTAATTAAAAACTCAAATATCTTATTTTTTAAATACAATTTTAATTCCAATTACATGTGAAATATATACGATTTTTAGAAATAAGTTGTTTATGCTTATAATCTGTTTTTAAGTATTTGCAAAAATCAACTCTTACTTTTGCTTTTCGTAAAATAAGTTGATTTAAGTTGTTTATTAAAAAGCACTCGTAGACCTATTTTTCCCATTTAAATTGATTTTCCAGCATCTTTAACAGTACGAATTTATAGAAATAAGAACTTAAAATCCACTTTAACGCAGAATCACTAACTTCTGACTTTTTAATACGTTTTTGCAAACACCATCTAAAACTCGTTCGATTTTACTCAATTATGCTTTTCAAAGTAAAGTGAAAATACACCATTCAAACTTCGATAAAAAACCAAACAAACTCGAACAATTATACTTTTCAGCTCGACTTGATTTATTTTTACGTATATATGTGTGTGTGTGTGTGTGTGAGAATGAAGAGATGGACCTCGTGACCCATGCCTAAATTACAACTTAGTCTTGAAATGGTTGATTTCACATTGAACATATCACATGGTGGGGCCCAAATAAAAAATCATGCCCTAACCAGATTAGTGGACCCGGGCCCGGGTCCAAACTTTTTATTCGGGCCTTTTGTTTGATGGGTGATGGATCAGGGTTTTAATCCGTTTACTTATAATAGGTACATAAATATCCACCATGCATAGATGGAGACTTCCTACCATCTGCATGGAATGTGACCTAATTAATTAAATTAAATATCTTGGCAAAAATAATTGGATTTTAATAAATTAATGCGTATTATTTGCAAATTAGAAGGTCAAAAAAATTCGGATTTATAAAAATGATTAAATAAATAAGTATTTGCATTTTTAAATAGTTAATAAATAAAAAACAAATTAAATAAATAAATTAATTAATTAAATAATAGAAAATATTATTGAATTTAATATATATTAACATTGAAATAGTACTAAAACATGTCACTGTTCATTCGCATGACCAAATTTTTATAAACAATATAAATAAAATAAAATAAAAGAACACAATTCACATGCACAAAGGTATTTTTCTTGGGAAATCTGATGTGACCATGCGAAAATATGTCTAGTAGTGTATTATTATTTTTTTAGTAGTCATGAAATTGAATTAAATATTATGTGGGGCTATATATATATATATATATATATTTGCTATCAAAGAAATTTAAGATAAAAATTTGATATGAATTTTTTTTCCTCCATTTTCAGAAGATAATACCAAAAGTTAAATTGCTATAAGAGTCTAAGAAACATGAATATCAACTCGATTATGAAATTTACACAATGGACTTTTAATTAATATTCATTATGAAAATTAAGATGAAAGAAAAGACGTCAAACGTTAATTGATCGTCGGTGTGCGTTCGATCGGCTGTGGGTAGCTATTTAACCGCCATTAGTGCAACTATGCGATAAAACAAAGTTTTTTTTTTCCTTTTTCCAAAGAACGAGAACGAAGTTGGGAAATAAAAAATGTAGACAAGTCAGACATGAAGGGGGCTTTGAGAAGTGAGGCGACTTTGAATAAGTTGGCTTAAATAGAGGGGTGTTCCTGAGATTTCGGGGCCCCTTCTACAATCTACGTTAGAACTCTTTCTAAAAAGATGATAAAATCTATGTGAACTCGTTTTTGTAAGGTATATAGCTAGAGGCAAGGCTATAAATTTCTGGGGGTTCGGGGGCAGCGCCCCCGAATTTTTTTAACGATAATTTTCATTAAGTGGCACTAAAAGAAGTGTAAATATAGAAAGATAAATAGCTAATGCACTATTATAATTGGGGGCTCCATGATTAGAGGAATTATAGAAATAGTAAAAATCGTTGATCAATATCTATTCATGGAGTTCGCAATAATTATGCATATAATATATATTTTTTTTAAATAAATACTAATATATAAAGGGTATAAAAAAATTTGGGGACCCTAAATTTTTACAAAAATTCGGGGGCCCTAGGCGACCGCCTACTTCTCCTCCCCTCAGAACCGGTCCTGCTTAAATAGAGTAAAAGTAACCGAATAAAATAATATAATTGGGTAGCTAATAAATAAAAAAAAAAATATATATATATATATATATATATATATATATATATATATATATATATATATATATATATATATATATATATATATATATATATATATATATATAGTAGAGAAAATTTTTGAAGTGAGGGGGGGCTTGAGTCCACCCTAGCCCTTGGGTGGACTCGCCCCTATATATATATATATATATATATATATATATATATATATATATATATATATATATATATATATATATATATATATATATATATATTTCCATCATTTTCTCAGTATTGTCCTAATCTCAATAATCAGGAATTAGGACACATATTTTGAACAATCAATATTGCAAATCTATATCGCCAGGCCCCCCCTCCCCCACCCCACACGTGGGGGCCAAAAAAACAACAAGAAAATAATTAAAAGGGAGAGAGATTGTAGTAAATAACGATCAAAGACAAACCGTAATTCTATTAGTGATGCAAAATTCAATCGAACAAGTGGCCGTAAACTTAAGAGTGTTGATCGATTTGAAAGATTATTTAACGTAATTGAAATAACTACAATTTTCGGTTGTTCGATTAAGTAAATTAAAGGAAAGCCAATGGAATTCGTAGCCTTTTCAATTTTTTTCGCTTTTATTTTTATTGTCTAAAATATTCACCAGCTAAGATCTTTCCGATGCTCCTTTTCGCCATCCATAAATTAAACCAATAATTAAGATGACCACCTATTTTATTCAACAAAAGTTGTAATAAACTCGAGTCCCATTATTCATAAAAAATATTATAAAAAAAACTCAGAGTCCCATAATTCATAAAAATATTAAAAAAAAAAAAAAACAACTCGACTCCAATTATTCATAAAAATATTTAAAAGAAAAAAAAAAAAAAAACTCGAGTCTCATTAGTTAGAGAAAAAAAGGAGAGAGAAATCCTTTCCCAAATTAAATGGCCCAATTTAGAAATGGGCTTTTTAAACAAACGTCTCTTGTAATGCTTTCGATAAATGGATTACAACGTTGGACCGTAGAGAATAGGCAATTGGGCCGTAAAATAATTTTATTTATTTATTTATTTTTATTAATGTTGAAACGTCAGAAATAAAACGGAATATTCCTTGCAAGATATCCCTCGTTTAAACTGAGTCGTGTGTAACACGCGCTTTTAATTGCTAGTGGTTAAGCTATCCTTGTCCACTTTACCAATAAATTGAACCAACTTACATTAGTTAATCAATTTTAATTTTTAAAAACATCATTTCCCATTAATTAGTTGCTAATTCCTTTTCCAAATCGGATGAATGATGATGCTTGAATTCCAAACAAAGCAAAGCCATAAAGAAAACAGAAAAAAAAAAAAATTTTTGAAAAAATTACGATATTAACACTAACCTTGGTCAATTAGTTTAATTAATTAATTATATATGTAAATAGAAATAAATATATAATTTTTTTAATTTAATATAGCGTGAAATGTATATTTTCAGATTGGCTGGCAGGCACATGCCGACAACTTTATTTCATGTGAGCTGCTGTTATACTTTGTACCAGTTTTGTTTCTTTCTTTCCAGCCCTATCTGTCGTCTTACTCCTCCTACGACACCGTTTTGCTTCTTACACTCGCAATCCTAGAACCAATCAGGGACTCCCACGTGGGCGTATATCCGGCGCCAACCAATAGATTTGGAGCGTGAATTCAAATCCGTTTGTTGGTGCGTGTATTGCATAATTTTTGTTCAATATGTTGACAGGGAAAAAAGAATTACATATACAATTATTGCTCAGGTTTAGGAGAGGGCTGTTAATGTTATTTACTTTTATGTCCTTCACTATTTGGACATCGAATTAGCTTTTCGCATGTGAAATGACAAAAATGCACCCAACCATGCGACTCATATTTGACTTAAAAATCATACCTCAAGGGGCAATATTGACTAAGATTATCACTCCCTTTTACAATGATTGTGAATTAATTTTAAGGTTAATTTAATGATTGAAAAAATAATAAGTTCCAAATAAGAATTAATGTTTGATAATTATAAGTGTAACAAGGGCAAATCTGAAGTGAAAAATAATACAACATTAGGGCAATGTTTGAAAGTGTTTTGGAACTTATTTTGATTTCATTTTGGGGAAATGTGTTTTGGGGGAAGAATTTGAGAATGAAAGTAATGTTTGTTTGTATTTTGGAAGGACACAAAATACAATGTAGCAGTCACATCATGTTTAAAAGTGTTAGAAAAAGTATTTTAGAAGAAAAAATTGAAAGATAAAGTAATATTTATTTGTCTTTTAGTGAAGACATTTTTTACTGTAGCAGTCACATCATGTCTGAAGGAGAGAAAAACTTTTGAGATTGTTTTGAGAAAATTATTTGAGAAGTGTAATAAATACAATTTTGTTTTGGGGAATCAATGAAAACAAAATCAAAATACTACCAAACATTACCTGTATTCTAGATTGATAGACGGTATGAAAAAATATACAAAGCAACAATTAATTTGAAATCGATCTAGTATATATCTATCCACCATATCTAGTGATGAAGAAATTAGCAATCAATCAACCTTATATGTGTATTGGGTAAACGTATATATACTCATATAATAGCTTAAAAATTATACGGCCGACATAAACCACATTAGGTTAACCATGTGTACGTGACAAGCTTCACCTAGCGATCGTTGTCAAATTAATTCGAACCTAAATCAGTTGACAGATGCTCGTTAGTTCCAACTGTTAGTCCGCCCCTTACGAGAGCATATGTTATGTTCCTTATGGTACTATGGCCCACATTCTAATTTATATTTTGAGGTTTCCGCATTGTTCGGAGGTCAATTATTAGTACAATAATTATCACTTTAAAACTTGAGATTGAGGATAGCAAATAATAATGTATCACAAAATCTTAGTTTTTATTTTAAATTATACCATAAATAATATTTTTTCACTGTAGTTAGTCAAAGGGTTAGTCTAGTCTTTCTAAAAGGGCACATCCGTCAAGTAATTTCACTCAAAATAATAAATAAAATAAAAATCAAATCAAGCTCCATTTTTTCTGCACCGTCCGATCGCATCTTAGCGGTGTGAATACGAATCGTACGGTCTCGATTTAGCACTACAAACAGGAGGGAAAAAATTCTGGCCGTCGATTTCCTACACTCTCAAATATAAAATCCCTCTAGGGCTAATACGCTCTCTCACTCCTCACTCTCTCACTCTCTCTTACTCACTTCTCTCACTCTAATCGATCGTGCAGACAGTTTTCGCTCGATCATCTCTTCGATTTATCGTGTTCGTAATCGCGTTTCAGAGGTAATTTTTCATCCAATTTGTTGTTTTTGCGTCAATTCATCTGAGATTTCTGAATTAATCACAGTTTTATCTGCAATCGAACTTGTGATTGTCGGTAAATCGAGTTCGTTTGGTGTGAAAATGCGTGTATATCGAGATAATTTCGCATGTTTCTGAGTTTTAGTTGAAAATCTCATTGCCTTTTGTATATTCTTAATATTCCGAACGAGTATTTGTAGATCTGATGAAAATATGGTAAGAAATAGTAATGAGTAATTAAGTAATGTAATTATGAGTCAGTTGTTTAATGTTCTGCAAGATATGTAGAAATTCAAGTTGTTCGAAGCTTTATGTTGATGATCTGTGTATCTGTAAATGTACGGTACTTATTACTCTTTCGATTAAAGAACCGAGGCTGTAGTTTTCTCTTAGATCTTTAGATTTAGTTATCTGCCGATGAGTTTGAGCAAATATCAATAATTTTTTTATGTAATTAGACCAAGTATTAGCAAAATCGGTAGTATCATATAATTGCAATGTGATACATGATTTAGTGTTATTTCCTAATATTTTTTTTTTCACGAATTGCAGGAAAAATGAGGGAAATCCTTCATATTCAGGGTGGGCAATGCGGTAACCAGATCGGTTCGAAGTTCTGGGAAGTTGTCTGTGACGAGCATGGTATAGATCAAACTGGAAGATACGTTGGGACCTCCGATTTGCAATTGGAGCGTGTCAATGTATACTACAACGAAGCGTCTTGTGGTCGGTTTGTGCCTCGTGCAGTCCTCATGGATCTTGAGCCTGGAACCATGGACAGTGTTCGAACTGGTCCATATGGCCAGATTTTCAGGCCAGATAACTTCGTTTTCGGTCAGTCCGGTGCTGGAAATAACTGGGCTAAAGGGCATTACACAGAGGGAGCTGAGCTTATCGACTCGGTTCTTGATGTCGTGAGGAAGGAGGCTGAGAATTGTGACTGCCTTCAAGGTAAATTTGGATCGATACCATGTTGTAGTTTCCCGATTCTTGGACTAACTATTGAACTGCAAAAGTATCAATTTTTACTACATTGGCTAATTGTCTAAAATTTTTGCATGGTATTTTAGGTTTCCAAGTATGTCACTCTCTTGGTGGAGGAACTGGTTCTGGGATGGGGACTTTGTTGATATCGAAGATCAGGGAAGAATATCCCGATAGGATGATGCTGACGTTTTCCGTGTTCCCGTCTCCCAAGGTTTCGGATACTGTGGTCGAGCCTTATAATGCCACACTATCAGTTCATCAGCTTGTTGAGAATGCAGATGAATGTATGGTGCTTGATAACGAGGCTCTTTATGATATTTGTTTCAGGACGCTCAAACTAACCACACCTAGCTGTAAGTATATTTTATTCTGTTTCTGGATTTTGATCTTTGTCTTTGCTGATTGTTTTCTTATTCTTAATTTCAACATACATTTTAAATATATGTTTTAAAAAGTTTGCACTTTGCGGTGCTTTTCTCTTTGCATTTATCAATTTCTTTTGCTGCTATAGGTCAATTGCTTTTCTCTTTGCACTTTGCATGTTTTGTAGAAGAATTTTTCGTCGTGACTAATTGTCTTACAGGCTCTGCTGAAATTTGTGTGTTTCATATTGTTATTAACGTGACTTCATTGTTGGAATTTAACATGATAAATCACGACCACATGATGTGATTCATGAATGAACTTTGCTTCTTCATTAAGTAGCTACAGTTTAAGGTTAAATTCTTAAATATATCAAAACTTAGATGCACATTTGCAATTTTGTAAATTCACGAGTCAATTGTTTGAACTAATTTTGTTGTTTTCATTAAGTAACCATAGTTTATGGTTATAATTCTTGCAACTATTGAAACTTAATGTTTTCAATGTTTTTTCGAGTCCAGTTGGTGATCTTAACCACTTAATTTCGGCAACAATGAGCGGAGTCACATGCTGCCTCCGCTTCCCTGGTCAACTCAACTCCGATCTCCGAAAGCTCGCAGTCAACTTAATCCCTTTCCCCCGTCTCCACTTTTTCATGGTCGGTTTCGCCCCTCTCACCTCCCGAGGCTCCCAGCAGTACCGCGCCCTAACCGTACCGGAGTTGACTCAACAAATGTGGGACTCCAAAAACATGATGTGTGCTGCCGACCCCCGCCATGGTCGTTACCTAACCGCCTCCGCCATGTTCAGGGGTAAAATGAGCACCAAAGAAGTCGACGAACAAATGATAAACGTCCAAAACAAGAACTCATCTTACTTTGTCGAATGGATTCCAAACAACGTAAAATCGAGCGTTTGTGATATTCCACCGAAAGGGCTTTCAATGGCTTCGACTTTTATCGGAAACTCGACTTCGATTCAAGAAATGTTTAGGCGAGTGAGCGAACAGTTTACTGCCATGTTCAGGCGAAAGGCTTTTTTGCATTGGTATACAGGTGAAGGTATGGACGAAATGGAGTTTACTGAGGCGGAGAGTAATATGAACGATCTTGTTTCCGAGTACCAGCAGTACCAGGATGCTACTGCAGACGATGAAGGTGAGTATGAAGAAGATGAAGAGGGCATTGAGGAAGATATTTAAGGAAATTAAAAATAAAAAATAAAAAACCCCCTGCTTTAAATATTGTGTTTCCTATGTTTTCGTTTGATTACGGAATTCGGAAATATTATTGTTTCTGTGTAATGTTTTCTTGTATTTCTGCTTGTTTTGGAGATCCGAAAACTGCCCAGTTTTCTGCGCGACCGTGTTTTAGTAGTGTAGCCAAAAGGGAAGTAGGGGGGGAGAGTCTTGATTACTGTTTTGTCACATTTCAATTTCTGAGTGTTGTTATATCTCTTTTTCTTCATGTTATTCTGTGTGAAATGTTGTTGATTCTCGGTTTTCGGTTTCGGTTTCGACTTTCGATACACAACGAAAATCAGTATACACGCTTTCACAAATTGAATATAAGACATGTTCGATTGGTCGGTACTGTAAATGAAGTAACTATTGACAAGGCAAATCTAAATACTGTTTAAAAAATTCAATTTTTTTAATTGAAAAATTGAATTAATTAAATTGAAGTAAATGTTCAATGAATATACTCTGGATCTTGGAGTTGCAATCTTTCTCTCTCTCTCTCTAAGATTGGGCCAGTGTTGTCAGTAGATTAATGTAAGTAGTCCCCCATGTGGTTTATCTTCTTGTGCAGAATGAGAGGCAGCCATGTGCTTTTCAGATAAGAGTTTTCATGTGCTACAATGTGGTTTTCTTATCACCTCACCCAAGGTTACATGCTTCTGTCGTTCTATTTCTTTTATATACTAATCATAACAATAAAAAATAAAAATAAACGAATCCGTATTACAATAAGCTTCACATACGTCGGCTAACCAGTGGATAACGTCTGTTATTGAAATTTTAAAATGACAGATAGAATATAAAACCTTTTTTTCGAATCAAAGCAACAATTGCTTTGTAGTTGAGGCATTATGGTGATTGCAAAACCTTTTAGAAACTCTTTCTGAGCTTTTAAAATCAGTTTTTACTTTTGCTTCTATTAAAATAAGTTGTTTTAAGCTATCCGTAGACCTGTTTTTCTATTTAAACTGGATTATTGGTATATCTTAAAACAACCAGAACTTTTAAAAAATAAGCACTTAATACTCACTTCTCACAATCACTAACTTATGCTTTTTGATAAGCTTTTGCAAACAACCACCTTACTCTCACCAAATATATATGGCTTGTGAAAGAAATCTTAGATCTAGAGTATTGCAAATAAGGAACATTTTGATCTTGTTTAAGTTTATTTAGTTTTCTTTTAAATAAATCAATCCACATGTCTAGAACACTGTACGAAGGATGCATGATTTATTTTTTAATGAAATTTATTACAAGTGTGCCCATAAATGCTCCAATTTTTCTCTTTGAGGTAGAACAAAATTTAACGGTCAATTTTTATACTTTTGGATGCGTTTGTTGTAAAGACATATTATACTGTCGATTTCGAAAAATAAATAAATAAAAAATCCAAATTGGGCTAAGTCTGGACCAACCCATGGACCTAATATGGCCCATTTGAGTACATAAAGTTCGGCCGAACTTGCCGACACAAATTAATTGAAATGGTCCCGCAGCCCGACCCGAGCCCGAACCCACTTGACAAACAACACCAAACTACATATATAAGGTTGCGGGTTATTTGTATGCTAAACACACTGAAGGTTATACGGAACGGTTTTTTTTTTGTGTTTTTTTGTTTTTTTTACTGTTGATTTACATACACCAACACTGATGTACGTATATTTGTGTATATCCGAATAGTAAATATTTATCGAATGTAACATTTATCGGGTGTAGCAGCGTAAACGAGGGTTGTGTGTGTTAATGGAGAGTTGACTAAAAGAAAATAAGAAGTCTCGTTAGTGGAAAGCAAAGTATGGGTGCGTTCACATGCAATTCGGGCCATTTGAGAAGCGTGCGCCATGTGCAAAGACACACACTGACACACGCTCACATAAACACATATATATTGTAGACACGCATACTTACTATATATATATTTATAGGGTAAATTACAACCATCTCCCTGAGGTATGATAAAATTATTAAAAGCCCCCTCATGTTTGGGTAATTACAACAACCCCCTCAACTATAAATTTTCTTACACGTCCATCTTTGCGGTTTCGAATTTAGTGGAATCTTCTTGTTTATATGGAATATTATTACTTCTGTGCCCGTTTTATCCCATTCGAGCTCCACAATTTGAAGCAAGATGATCGTAAGATGTGTTTTTTGGTTTGTATATATCAGATTATGGTGCATCAGAAACTGTATTTTTGCACGAAACGAGTACAAACTAGAGCACATTCCATTAAATCTAGATGATTATGCAAAATTTGACACTATAAGGGCGGATGTGTAAGAAAAAACATAGTTGAGGGGTAGATGTAATTATCCAAACAAGAGGGGTTTTTTCGTAAATTGACCATACCTCAGGGGTGGTTGTAATTTACCCTATATTTTAAATATTAATTAATAATGGGTATATATATTAATTAAGGTTAATTATTACACGATGATTAAACCCAACACAGCCCATGTTACGGATCTTGCCTTGTCTTTGAGGCACATAATACCCTCGCCTTCCCACTTAAGGGCAAATTACACATTACTTATGTAACTATATATTAATATATATATCTAAATTACGGAAATTATTAAAAAAAAAAAGTTTATTTATTTAATTAGTCTACCCAAATTATCGGTCAATTAAAAACCCTAATAAAAACAATCACACGTCTCAATATATAGTAGATAGTAAATTACCCTCGAAGTATCTCAAAATTATACAATTTCTCTTTTGTTTGTTAAATTACATTTAACCTACCTATTAAAAAAAGCCCTCCAAACATATATTATATTTTCCATGAAAAAAAATATTCTTTATTCTTTACACCAAAATGCTTCTAAAAGAAAATGCTCATGCAAATATTTCTTAACCATATATGGTAACCGTTGTCACAAATTGAAGTCGAGTTTGACAAACATAACACATATTTTTTTTCGTCATTGTCACTACTAGAAGATCGATAAATGAATAACTTCGCTAAGAAAATAATTTCTTTCGGTTCCGAATAGATGGAAAAATATTTAAATTATTAGTTCGATTAGTCACGACTGTATTAATTTATAGAGAGTTAACTGTATTTACAAATCATCTGAAAAATAATACAATTTACATTTATCTAAAAGATCCTCATCCTCTCGAAAATAAAGAGCCATATAGTTACGCTCATTTATAATTGTGTATAGACTTAAAGTCGAAAGCGTGCATCATTCACGTACAAGGGTGAATCTATAGACGACAACAAAACTGAGAGGATATATAACAAAAAATATCAGTAACAAAAAAAATGGGGGATATTTGTAATATAGTAATACCTAAGGGGGGTCGTTTGTAAAATACCTCAAAACATGTCCTTTTACTACAAAGTTACATAAAAAGTTTGACAGTGGATTATAGCAATACAAAAAGGTTGTCTATAAAAACGAGGTATTGAGAGAAAGACAAAAGAATAAGGAAAAAAAAAATGGCTTCTTGGGTTAGAACAATCACTTCTCCATTCAGAAAAGCTCGTACTTTCTTCAACCCAAACAACCCCCACAGAGACAAGAAATCCCAACAAGGTACCGTACCTTTTCTTTCTTTCTCTTACCGTACTCTTTTTTTTTTTTTTTTTTTTTTTTTTTTTTTTTAAATCCAATTTTTTTTTCAAGAAAATATTTTTATTATATTGTTCTAGCTTAGCTATTAAATGCTGTTGGATTTCTAGATGTATGTATGTGTCTAGAAGTGTTTGATGTTTAGTTTTCAAGATTTCAGATCTGCATAAAACTTGATTCATTGTGTGTGTGTATATATACATATATGTATGTATGTATGTATATAGCATATGTCCTGGAAAAATAGATCTTGGGAGTTACATATAGTTGAAAAATATTACAGTTTTCATCCTTCGAATTTGCATTTGTAATTTTGCATTTCATCCTCCATGTTCCAAAAATAACATATTTTGGTCCCTTTATGTTTTAATAATTTAATATTTTTGGTCTTTTTCGTCAGTTTAACATTAGTCCGTCAATTAAGGAAGTGATGGACACACAGTTGATTCGGTTAGTTTTAACAAAAAATTAACGAAAATGACAAAAATTGTTTAATTTTTGAAACATGAGGGACCAAATGTGTTTTCTTATGAACATGGAGGGCCGAATGTGAAATCATTGCAAACTTAAAGGGATGGAGAATGCATTTTTTTCACAATTTGAGTTATTATAGCAGTCAATATCTTTTTATTTTTGTTTCGTCAAAATACAACCTACTTCGGTTCTCACGTACATTTGGATTGAAGGATTTGATTATGCAGAAAACACGATACATTTCTTTCTTTCATTTTTCCAATTTAAAAAAAAAAAAACTCAAATCACCCACCATATGCACTAAAATATAGAATCAAAAAAATAAAAAAAATTAAAAATTAAAATCGAATGAATATTTATTACAATTGTTTTTTAATATTATTTACGAGTCTATGTATGTAAATATCTAAAATATCGTAAATAAATGTGCGGTTGGGATTGATTGCAGAAGAGCAAGAGGATCGAATAATGGCATTGCAGGGAGAAGTGATGGCATGTGGATATGAAGATGTCCAGGTCATGTGGTCTATTTTGGACAAGTCCAAGCCAAGAAACTGCATTATTAATTAGTTTTTATTTTTCTAATTAATACTTTTTTTTTTGTAAATATTTGCATTCACAAAAAAAAAAAAAAAAAAAAAAAGAATCAGAATCAGAATATTCTTGTCTATGTGGCTGGATAAATTAATCAGAAGCCCAAAGACAAGTTTGGTGGAATCCCTGTGATAAAAATTATGAGAAATCATGGTGAGATTTGTGAGTTTATTTTATATTTTGTTTTATGTAATATTGAGATTATGTATGATGACATTTTTAATGTCTCTAATCCTTTGGTATTATGGAAATGAGTCCCATTTTTGTGTCAATTGTGTGTGTGTGTGTGTTTGTTAAGAATTGTCTGAGAAATTAACAAATAAGTTCAAGTTTGTTTGAATTTTTATCGAGCTTGTAAGGTTTTGTTTTGTTTGAGCTTGATTTTGATTGATCGGTGATTTTGTCGAGTTTGAACGAATTCTTGAGAGATTGTACTTTGTAGCATCTTTGGGTTGAGGTGTATAACAAAATGTTGGCTACTCACTTTGAAATAAACATTTTACCAACACATGGAGTTGTTAATATTTAAGGACAAATTACGGCCACCCTTGGGTTATGGTTGAATTACGAAACCCCCTCCTGTTTGGGAAATTATAGTCACCTTTCTCAATTATGTAGTTGTATTACGAAAATACCCCTCCAGAGGTAAATTTAGGAATGCTAAATCGGTAAAACTAACTAAAATTCGGTACGCCAACATTTCATACCGTTTACCGAAATGAATATATGATTTGGTTCGATAAATAACCGAATTACATAAGTTTATATAAAAATATTGATAAGGAACGTCAAATTGGATTCGAATTGCACAATAAATATTCAATTCGGAGAAGAGTTATTAATGGGCATTGGTGGAAATATCGAAAGAAATTATGAAAAAATAAGGGTTTTCTACGAACTCAAATTGTATTTGACTACGAAACGAACTCTATCTCAAGTGAAACGGCGCAAGGAACAAAACTCATGAGCAAAGCTCATGAATCACGACAAATTTCAGCAATCGAACGTCGTTTAGACTCCTAAAAGTTCGTTTTTGCTAACTTGTTTTTGCTAACTCGTTTTTGCTGTTTTTGGTAATTTTTAGTATTTTCTTAGTTTAATTAGAGTTTTCAGTCTTTTATTATAAATAGCTGGCTTAGGACTTTATTTTAAGAAGAATTTCGAATTTTAATAAAATATTTAGAGTTTTCTCTATTTTTCTAGTGGATTCCAGAGTTTACGGTGGATTCCGAATGTTATTTTGTTCTATAGGATTAATTCGTGTAAATTAATTCTTTACTGTACTTCCGTTTTGCGTCAAATATTAATATTTAAAAAAAGGAGGTAGTTGTAATACCCAAACAAGAGGGATTTTTTTTTTGTCCACCTACACACAATCTAGATTTGCTCGAAATATACAAATATAAACAGTACAAACAAGTTTCGAGCACAAAACATTCATCGAGACTCAGAAAATCCTATACATACCCTCATTTGATCACTACTGAATTGACTCACCAATACATGTAGAGTCAACAAGAAAACTCTCAATCACTCATCAACCCAATATTTAACTCATAAATATTCAATCTACTAAAAGAGGACGAACATTAAATACAAAAAGTGGCTTGAATTTGAAAACAGTGCGTTGTTACCGTTATATCTCCCATTAACAACAGTATATATAGCCAACAAAGTAACGATTCGAAGCATTGAATATGCTGCGAGGGTTAACACCTCCCTATTTACCACGTGGATTATGTTCAGAATATTTATTTATTGGGCCTGCAATTTGGTTTTGGTCCTGGATTGGATCAAGGAATGGCTCAATTTTGGCCCATTCAATTTTAATGTCAATATGATTTTTTTTTTTTATTTTTTTTTTAAATAAAATATATTTTAGGTAGCAAGATCAAGTATGTAAGAAGAACAAGAAATAAAATCGATGTTTTGTTTGAATGCATCTACACTATTCATTGTTGAGTACGTGTCGAACTACTAATGGTACACACCAATAGCAAATACAATTAATATACCAAAAATAAATCATATGAAGAAGGTGTTAATGACACATACTAATTCTATACTTTCAAATAGAAAAGAAAATAAATGAAATGCAAACCGAATAACCCAACGAGTCTAATGGCTTTGACTCGACGAACGACTCAGTCCTCCGGATTATGTCCTCGTCCAAAGAGGAGAAGATGAAAGATCGGAACAGAATACAGGAGAAGAAAAGCCGTGGCGCAGCAATGAGAGAGACAGACTATAAACGAACCTGAGCTTAAGAGGTGATTGGGTTCCAAGAAAATGGGATGCCAAGGAGAAGTGGGCTTGGCCCGGTTATAACAAACCATTTGGGCCTCAAGTCGAACATTCACTCTCCATGAAATACCATAAATCTTGCTACATATGTAAACAGAGTTCTTTGAGAAATTTCAAAGAAGAAAAAGACATTTAACTAACATGCTCATACAACTATTAGGGAGTTTGAAACAAAAAATCTATCGATGCTTAGATCAATTTCGAGTAACTAGAGAATAGGAAATCGAGACATGAGTTGCATACCTTGAGATTGCGACAGTTATTAGATATTTATACGGTATTGATGATGCTAAAATATAGCTCACCTAGGGTAGTATAGAAAACGAGCAGGGAGAGCAAAGCTGATCAGTAGCTAGTCAACTCGATGTTCCTGAGGTCCCTACAAAATGAGCACACGTGAACTAAGCCGGGGGTTGATCCGGCGGAAACCCCTCCGACGCTCAAGTCAGATGTCCGGATAGTAGAGAGAGTAGAGAGAATAAAACTCGAGGTGAATTGTCAATTATCAGAACGTACCTTTACAAATGAGTAAAACACTTATTTATACATCGGTTATTGAGTTGGGCTTACTTTGTTGGGCCCAAGCCTTACTTTGAAGGTATTTGGGCTTTCGTGTAGTGGGCCTAATTAATAGATAAATTTGAGGGCCCATTGGGCCGGCCCATTTAGGTATATCATGTATATATTGTGAATTTTCTTGAACTTGACACATTAACTTGAGTCTATTTTAACTTGAGTAATCATGCTGGACTTGTTTAATTGAATCGATCACATTTTTGTGTATATTAATTTTAGATTATGACATTGCCCGTTAGGCCGTTACAATCAATAACGTAAGATTTACGTATCAAAGTTATTTATTTGAAGATGATGAATGAATTAATTACTAATTCATAATGGAAGACAACAAAGGTGGGAACTTGGGGTGACGGAAGATTGCTCAACGCTTTGTTATTTTAGCATTGCTTTTATTTAAATTAATTTTTTTAAAGAGAGAATTTTAGCTTTGCTATCTTGACTTAAAACACACACACGCAGAAACCCATGTGGGTGGGTTGACTGTGTGTGGATTTAATACAAAGCTGTTATTGGTTATAAATTGATAAATTTAAATAATAAATTTTAAAAGCTTAATAGCAATAATTCTAATATTTTTTTTATAATTGGTGAAATATATAATTAGCTAAATATTGCTAGAAAATATTTTTAGGTTCCACTACTTACTTTTTCTTTGTAAAATAAAATTTTTATTTTATTTTTTATTTTAATTAAGATAATATATGGTATACTTACTAATCTGAATACACTCAAATTCGTCCCTAATCATAATTTCTCATCAATGATATAATAAAGAAATATAATATTATATTATAATTTCAGTCGTTAAACAAAAAATCTTGCTTAAATAATATTTCTTCGTTCCCAATTCGGTACACATATAATCAATCAGTAGTAGTTTGATAATTTAATATTTTTCTATATTTATAGAATTTTGTTACTACAAAGTGTATTAATTTATAAAGATTTCCTGATACAGTTAAACCTCTATAAATTAATACAGTTGGGACCATCAAAATTTCATTAATTTAGCGAAATATTAACTTATCGATAAATTAATAATTATTAATTTATACATTAATTAATAACTTATTAATTTATGAAATTACTTTTATTATTATTTTCAATAAATGCATTTTTTTTAATTTTTTTTACGTGTATATTATTCATTGTACCATTAGTTCAATGCATTATAGAGTCCGTTTCACAAACGGAAGCTCTTAATGCAGCAATGGTATAAAACCATTTTATGCTAAGTTATGAAAAAATTATACCGAAAGTTCTAACCATGTTAAGAAAAGTGAGGGACGAGATTGATGGTAATGTGAACTTCAACAAGAAACAAGCGACAATTAAATTACATTGCATTAGACCTTCATAGATCTATAAAATATGTATTTTACCTTGTAATTTAAGAATTATTTTTATGCATTATTAATTTATATATTATATGGGGCTTCTTAAAATTTCCGAATGTGTATTATCTTATAAATTTAGCGAATTATTAATTTAGCACGTTGTCCCCGAGTCGGGACCGGGAAAATTTATTATTTAAGCGAGGTTATTAATTTATCGGGTATTAATTTATCGAGGTTCTACTGTATATCTATAGATGAGTATCACATGTAAGTAAGACTACATACATAGAACAAATATGAAGTAGGGTTCTTTAGTGGGGCAAGTTAAGTGAGATTATTTAATAATAATAATAATAATAATAATAATAATAATAATAATAATAATAATAATAATAATAATAATATGAAGTGAAATTAATAATTTTGTAGAAAAGGAACTCTGACAAGATTGTAGAACAAAGGGGTGAAATAAGGAGAGTCAAAAGAAGTAGGCCTTTATTAAAAGGACAAGTAGAAGAATGAATATAAGGGCCCAACTCAAAAGGCAAAATTCAATTCTGTAGAAATAATTTTTTCTTTTTTCTTTTTCTTTTTCTCTTTTTAATAAAAAAGCAAAAATTAATGTATATAAAACGTGTGCAGCTTAGATACGACCAGAACTGGTCAATTTTACGCGTTGACTTTAGTAGAGGGGTTGAGCTTGGTGGACCCTACACTAGTGCAGTATGTTGGATTTTGTATTATTTTTTTTTTATATTATAGAAAATAAGTGAGATTTAGGTATGTCTAATTATTTTGTAAAATTTCTTCTCTTTTTTATACAAATATCCAACGTTACTATACTCCGAATTACACCGGGTGACCCTGCATTATTAATATATACAAATAACTGTCCACTGAGCACGCATACAAATAAATACGTATATTATTATGTGTAAATCAATACTACGTGATTACGTCTGCAAAAAAGCCGAACATTTTCAACAATATTTGTGGTAATTTCTTGAATAGATGAATCTCCACCGCCAAACAAAAAATTCTTTGTTATCTAGCTATAGGTTTTGATACTTATTCGAGCACCAGCTTTTTTCTGACATATTGTTCGATTATATATATGATAATAAAATAGGGGAATATACTTGTATTTAATATTCAATGAAATAATTATTAAAAAAAAAAAAAAAAAAAAACAATACCGTCCATTTTATGATTATTAATGTGGTGCAAGTAATACCACGTTGGACTTTAACAAAATGTCAAACTTACTCCAATTCCATTACAGAAATCACTATGCATATAAAATTAAACATATGATAGTTGACTTTAAAATTTATTTTGTATATCAGTTTTCTTTTTTTAATTTACAAACTGTATTAATTTATTGCTTGTTAGTTAATGTTGAATTTGGTTGACTCCCTGCAAAAATATGACAATAGTGATTTATTTTTTTAATCTCCATTCAATTCAATTAAAGTTTCAAACTTCCTCACTATTAAGCTGGAAAAAAAAATTAATGATAGTTCAAATAAATTTAATTTTATTTCCTGAAAATGTATATAAAATGTTCCAACTACAAAGTCTAATGTTACATCCCATAATTCAAAAGAATTAGGGCAAAATGTCTATATATATATCTCTCATGCTTCGAAATTCTCCGATTCTTTAAACAGTTTTTTGTCGACTAAATAAACGGGGTCTAACCAGTTAGCTAACATTTCTTTCACCGACGAAGGTGAAAATTAAACTTTTCCGAGTATTATTTCGGAATTATATATTTATTATTATATTCAATAATTACAAATTCTATCGACGCACATTTGGTCGGTTCCTATTTTGATTGGCCGGCCTCATATGCTGATTCCTCTGTCCAAAATTCTGCTTCGGTAGATCGCGCAATTCCACTACTTGTATTGTTCTTTGCTTTTTCGCTGTTTCACCACAAAATAATAAAAAATAAATACACAAATAATACGCCTCGTTTGGTTGTCAAGATAGGATTAGCCAAGATCAGAATCGGATTACACAAATAATTTTCACAATGATCTAAGATAATAACTCGGGCAATCTTGAAAGTTATTAGACTAACCAAATGAAGTACGTCGAGATTGACTAATTAATTAATCATGGCTTATCTTGCAAACCAAACGAGGCCTTAAATAACATACTATATTAGAAATTTGAATTTATTTACTCAAAAAAAAAAAATTGAATTTATCCGAATTTCAAAAGCTACGGCCAAAAACTAACCGTTTTCAGCTTCTTGATACCGCTCCTGCAGTTTCCTTTTAGCAGCCTCTAATTTCATCCGAACCGAAGGCTCGTTGTTAGAATTCAACTTCTGCAACGCAAAAAATAATAATTAAATAAATAAATAAAAACTAGACAAGTAAAGTAAAGCAAGCTCAAATTACGATATTGACCTCCTGTTGTGTAGGCATCGGTTTCCTTTGAATTGCGCCGTTATTATTAGCCTGTGGTTTAATAGCAGCGGGCTTCGGTCTACCGGGGCCCGATTCGCTGCTCGGAGGAGGCCTATTTGTTCTAGAAGGAGGAGGGCATTGTTGTCTTTTCAACATTGCTTCCGGAGCCTTCCTCTCTTCGACGATTTTCCTTTCCTTTCTCTCGTCAAGACTCGATCTACGGGCGTCGGTTTTGACGAGATTAGGGTTTCTGCCGCTTCCTCGGTTCTTGTTCAATTCCCCATTGTTTTGAGGATCTGTAAACAAAATGTACATCTCCCCAAATAAGAAAAAACAATTATTGCAACGCTCGTTTTTCTTTTCGTTTTTTCTTTAGTGGGGAAATTCGACTAAAGAACCGATTAGCAAACAAAAGCCCAATATAAAGAGGAGAAACTCACTTCCATCTTCATCCATTCCGTCAAAGAACTGAAATTCACCGCATCCCAATTTAGAAACAAAAAAAAACCGAAAAAAAAAATCAGTCTTGAAAAAAAATCAGAAAAAAAAAAACGGGATGCGATGCGATATGATTGTACCTGTGAAAGCTCCATTGAAGAAGGAGTAGCAAAGAAAGCTCCTTCGTCAAGTGGCGGAGATGGAAGCCCTTCTTCCTCTTCTTCAACCGTAGATGTTTTCACCGATTCCGTCGCAATTGCTGCACAAATAAAATGTGTTAAAATTTCTCGCTCGAGACACCGTAGAAAGCAATTTCAAGAATACGTATTTTTGTAAGGACTTTTATCGAGACGAACTACCTGCAATGGCTGCTGTAGCATTAACCCAAGAATCAACCATCACTTTCCAATCCCTGCATTTCAGAATTCAAACCGATAAGCTCGACATATAAAGCGACGAGATTTTTTCTAGTTTAAAAAATCCTCGACGAATTATCATCAATCAATCGATCTTCGTATGAAAATGGCGAACTAAACAAGAAAAGGGATTTTTAATGCTAATCAAATGCCATCAAATTACCACGCGACACGTTTAACATAGAATTCTTCACTTTTTTTAACCGACAAAAAATAAAATGCAACAAAAAAAGCTCGTAGACGAGAATCCATACTCGATTAATCTCCTAGCAAGATCCCGAATATCCTTCAATCCATGCCTACGCAAACCGTTAACAGATTTCCCAATTTCTGTCGCCTGATCAAAACGAAAAGACACAAAATAAGCAACAACGATCATAATCGAAACATCCGACAAAGACAGCACTAATTCGAAATCTCGAAAGTCGAACCTTGAGCGTTTCGACAGAAAAGGG
This sequence comes from Erythranthe guttata, assembly GCF_056151865.1. Lineage (NCBI taxonomy): Eukaryota > Viridiplantae > Streptophyta > Magnoliopsida > Lamiales > Phrymaceae > Erythranthe > Erythranthe guttata. The sequence continues at coordinate 18,763,053 of NC_142542.1, forward strand.
CATAAGCTGAAGCCTCCTCAGCGACTCGAACAACGTCGAATCAGACTGCCGTAACAGATAATAAACAACGCAACAATCAAAACCAGACGACGAAAACAAACACCATCATCAAGTAAACGAATCGCAAACTTTTTTCTAATCCAAATTAATCAAAACACTAATCAAAAGAATAGTAATAAATAAACCTCGTCTTCGTAATTGTCGACGATTTCTTTGATCCTCAAAACCTCACCAAACAACTGAGACTCCTCTTCAATCTCATCGGTCAAAGCTTCAGCATCGCCATAGCTGTAGTTACTAACATGGTTCACATTCATTTCTCGGCCGTCCACGTCATCATCCACGTCATCATCATCTTCTCCTTCTCTAGTGCTGCTGTTCACCTTGCTCTCCTTTGTGTCTTTACTCCCACCGGCATCGGCGCCGCTCTTGTTGTACTTATCATCCTCGCTCTTCTCCAAAACGACGCCGTTTGGCACGGCCAATTCGATTCTGTCGCAGCCGAAACACTTGGTCATTTTGCAGGCGAACAGCATCTCGGCGATTCGATCCCTCTTCAATTTGAAGTCGTAGGGGCAATCGGAGGCGGCGACCATTATTGCATGCTCGATTATTCCGAAGATGTTCGAATTCGCACTCCGGAAATACTCCCTCCATTTATCCAGACTCGCTACGGAAGCGTTCGCCATCGTCAATTGATGAACAAACTCGATTCAATTGAATTCGCCCAGATCAGGAAATCGAGTGTTTTGATCTTGATTGATTGGCGAAAACAAAAAAAAAAAAAGTTCGGTTTCTCTATCTTCTATCAGTTTTGAACCCAATTTAATTTTTTTTAATTGGGCTGATAAAGAAGAGAGAGAAACAATTATCTTTTTTTCTTTTTTCAGATGAGCAGATAAGAATACAACAGTGAACAGCCGATGGAGTTGAACCAGATTTTCTGGATTTAAATTAAAAAAAAAAATTGTAATCTATTCCGATAAACCTTTATTCAGAGTAATCGCTAAAAAAAGAAAAACGAAATCTGAACTGGGTTTTACGATACAATCCACAGAAAATCAATGGAGAAATTTAGCAAATTTCTTTTTTTTTTAATTAAAAAAAAAAGGTTTATGGATGAGGCAATTGACGGAAATTCAGAGAAGAATATGTCAAAAAAGGTAAATGAGAGATTTTCTCTGTCTCTCTATCTCTCTCTCTCTCTGGTTTTGGTTTCTCTCTCTAGAATATAACAATACAGAGGATGTTGGTAGGGAGGAAGATGAAGGGGAGGGGAATTAAATTAATTTAATTTTCTTTATTCGGATTTATTTATTATTTTACTCCGATTAATTAATTAAAGATTGAAATCCAGGAAAATAAAAAAATTGGGGCAGGTGATCAACACAAAGAAACGGGTTCAGAGAAGGTTCAACTCTCTGTTTGTTGCTTACAATAAGCCGTTTTTCATTTAATAACAAAATCCCATTCCCGGTTTTTGCATTACTTTTACTCACAGAGAGAGAAAAAGAGGAGAGAGAAAGTAGAGAGAGAAAGTGAGGAGAGAGAAACAAGATTTTGTATTGTTGTTGGCTGCTTATTAGTGGTTGGATTTGATTATTTTACCCCTCTCCCCTTTTTTCAATCAAGAAATCTTTAGATTTTGTTGAATCCTTTTTTTTTGGAACTAAAAATAGTAAAAAGGAATGTGATCTTGAGTATTGTTTAATAGTTTAATTTCTATATTTTGAGATTATTTGGGTATTATATTCGAAAATAAAATGAAATTATGTTAACGAACGGTGATGACATTTGGCACGCGGCTAGCACGTTTATTCAAATAAGCTTGTAGTGTATAAAATACGTTTTACGACAAGATAAGGGAGAATCTAAACTGAAGTAATTGCGCCGCTAGTTAAATGAGTAGAAATCAATAAAGTAATTATCGAAAAATATAATGGCGGCGCAAAATGTATGACATTTTTTTGAATATCGTAACTTGGCTGTAATGTTATCGTTTATGTGTCGTTGCAGTGCTGAACATAGATAATATTGTACAAACAATCAAGTGAATGCACCAAATTAATCTACACTTGAATTCATGGCTAATGCAAGAATGATTAAATTGGAATTTTATTACAACTATTTATATATTTTTTAGTTTGTCAATTCTATTAAATTTGTTGTTGTTTATTTAAATAATAGTGGAATTTGAAAAATGGGTGGATTGGGTTTGTTGAGAAGGGGGTGTGTACAAGACTTTTTAGGCATGTTATTGAGACTCGAAATTCACGTGTTATCGTCTCATATGAGTGTGTGTGTGTGTGTTTTGTTGTTAAAGCGACGCGCCTGTTACGTACAGACAAGTTGGCGGTCACCGGTTTGGGTGGGCGCTATTAAATGAGCTTTTCGAAATACTCGGCGACCCGATTTTGTGACTCAGCGCGTCAGCTTCACGCGACGTTGAAATAGGAATTCCGACAAAAGATGCCCATTACAAGCATCGGGACCCACATTATGTGGTCCCTTTTTAGTTTTTATCCCTCCTTTTTTTCTTTTATATTATTAATTGTATTTTCCACCATAATTTTAATATACTTTTGGCTATATTAATATTTTTTATTGTGTGCTATTTCATACCGATTATTTTTATTTTTTTAATTAAAAAATAAGAATTTTTATTATTATAATGATAAAAATGTGAATGTGGTTCAAGATTTTTCTTTCTCATAATTATAGGTGTATGAGAAAGGTTTGAACACTTACTAAATTAAATGGAACATTAAATTGATTATAAAGTTTGAAATATAGTGAGTGAATTGATTACCATGCAATCAAAAATTTGCAATCTTCATTAAATATTGATTTTCATTAATATATTGATTTAAACTTTAAGCTTATCCAAAATTAAGTGTGTATTGCCATCACTTTGCTGCAATTAATTAAATCCCATGTTATGAAATATTTTTATATAATTGTTATATTGAAATCAATGGAAGTCATTATGAGAATATTTTAGTGTGTATTGCAAAGATAGTGGAGTTTGGTGGGGGGTAATTATGATATTTTGTGGTAAATTTATCATGGCAAGTCCAAATGAATAGCATAAATAGGAGGATCAAATTTGGTAAAGTAAGTTTATAATTTGATTTTAAAAGGCAATGGTTTGACTTTATTATTTTTTTTATTTTGGTAGGAAAACTTTAATTTTCTTTGTTTAAGTTAATTATGCAAGTTAGATTGGAGACTCAAAAAATCAAAATTTTAATTATGCAAGTTAATTATGCATGTTTGGCTTAGCTTATAGCTTCTAAAACATCTTATCAATGTAGAATTTTATACGATGTTTGAAAATAAGAAATAAGCTTAACCAAACAGGATCTTAATTGAATTAATGTGGATTAATTTGCCTAGTATAGTTCATCATAAAATGGTATTATTATTATTATTATTATTATTATTATTATTATTATTATTATTATTATAATTATTATTATTATTATTATACATGTGTTTATTAAGAGATTGATCGGTAAAAGTTGTTTGAGCTCAATTTGTTGATTTAACGAATCAAATCTAAAAGTTGTTTGAGCTCAACTTGTTATATATTTGGTTGCTAAAATAAATGATTAGTGTTGCTCGAGTTTGAATAAAAATGAACTTTAGCGAATTTGTTATGTGTCTGTCCGATTGAAACTCGTTTGAAATTATTAAATCCTTTTCAACGAATTGCCAAAAAAAAGAAAGAAAAATTCGAATCAATCATTTATTTCATAATTTGCTCACAATGATCACCAACTTTTGCAATAAAATAGAATAAAATAGAAATTTAATTTTGGAATATTTCACAACTATAACAAAGTCTAATTTAGTTTTATTAATAAAATGAAATTGGATTTGGTCAATTGCTATTGGCCACAAAATAATGAAACATTTTGCAAGTAATCAAAAAAAAAAAAAGAAAAAGAATATTGTATGTAGGACGTGTCTTATTGAAATACGCTTGTCCTACAAAAAAAGCACAGCCAAATGGATGACTCATCACCCCACATCTTATCTTCTACTATTGTCATTTTTAATAGCATTTTATTTAATATTCTTCCTTCTCTAGTTGTATTGCATTAACAAATAGTCAAATACCCTATAGTTTCCTAAATAAATATATAAATTACCCTATAGTTGTTTTTCACTTTTTAACACGAACAAATGTGTTAAAACATATATATATCTAGAGGTAGGTGTTTGTTCGCTACTACCGTATCGAACCAATCGAAAATTTCGATACTTTGAAAATTTGCAGCATTTAGTATTTACTGAACCGAATTATTAATTTCAATGTGGGTTTTTTACTAAATTAATTTTGTTTTTTTCCGTTGGATGCAGTTTTACTGAATAATTAAATATTTCGTTATTTGACACGTTATGATATAACGGCATCAATTGTCAAATCATTTTTCACAATTTATATTTTTCGGTAATTAATTATGTAGTGTGAGAAAATGTAATTAGTCAAATTAAAGTTTTGCCGTGAACTATTCAAACATCACAAATATCTGTCAAAAAATTAAAAAATGTGTTGGGAATTTGGTCAAAGACTCAAAATTCAAAGGTCAAGACCGCTGCCCAATTTGCCACATTCAATTTAACGCTGATTATTTAAAAGTCAAGGACAAGCCTATAGATTTTTTATTTTTTTAAATAAATAAATTTACAAATCGAAATTAAATTCATGATAATATAGGGTGATTAGTTTAACGAATACTTAATTGTTTGGTAAATTAATGAAGAAGACAGTCAGAAAACCAATTTAATAATTAATAATTAATTATTAGTAATAAAGTATTAGATTAATCAATTAACACGAAATAACAGACAAATTTCCACACAAATTTCATACCCTACAACACAATTCATCAAAATTACCGAATTACGGAGGAATTGCAACAGTTTCCGCGGCGGAAGAAGAAGGCGGCCATTCGCGGCGGAGCTCCTTCACCACGGCGGCCAATGATTCCGGATTTATCCCCATTTCGCAGAGTGCGACGAGAATCGAGAGCGTGTGGCGATCGAGGCCGGTTTCTAGAATGTTCGACATGTGAAACGCCAGGTCCAGTGAATCCCGTGCGGTTCGTGCGGTGTCCCGATCCATTTTGTACGGAGGATGGAGCTAAACTGGCGGCGCTGCGGCGGAGCAATGGAGATGCGGAGATTTGAAATTCGAAGTACAAAGACGAAAAAGTTCAAAATTTTGTATACAATCTTTAATTGGGCGAATTAGGCCCAATTAAATTACAGGCCCACAAATTATTACATTGGGCTAAATAGCGAGAGATGTGCTAGTAGGCCCAATTAATCATTTTATGAATTAATATGCGATTTATCAATTTCTGAAAATTTCAAAATTTACATTTATAATATCGATTTTACTATATATTTTGTATTGCAGATGAATACTAAAATAATATTTTCAAAGCCCGTGGGTTTCGGTCAGAAAAAAAAAAAATCGATTTTGAATCTAGTGTTTTTTTCTTTTTGAGTTTTGAAATTTCGTTTCCGATTTCTGTAAGAAAAATTACGAACATAAATGTGATACGGGTTGGATTGCCTCAAAAACCTTAAACAACAAAATCCTACTAATAAACATGAACCCACTCATCCGCAGCCCACTAAGCCAGCCGCTAGGCCATGTAAGGTAGCCATAGGTGACGGATGTGACTAAAGATAGACTGAAAGCCTGCAATGCAATGCAACATGGACCGAAACACCCACTTAACATTAAAAGGCAATGATAACATCCGGGAACCCACCCTGAGTCCCCATTTGAACTGACCCAGCTCGTAAAGAACAGGACAACACGGCTTCAGCAGACATGCATATCAGAATAATCTAATCACACCCATGTGTGAGTATAACTAGAGACAAAGGGGAGCCCACCACCCTAATCCTAAAGCAGGTATAAATACAACATTGAGAAGCAATGGACATAACTGGTACGAAAAATACACCTTATTCTCGTTACATAAATTGAAAATATTGGTGTATTATTTCTACACGATTCATAGTGACTTAACCATTGGAGTTCTAACGACGAAAAGTCTTTTCTGAATACTATTTTTTCGCAGGTTTCTCGGGATATTTGGGCTTCTTTTTTGGGCTTCTTCTATTCTAGGCCCATCTCATATCTTTATCTAGGGACCGCCCTCTAGGCCACATCAAATTGGGATTAGTTTTTCTATTTTGCAAAATCCAATTGTATTAAGTTCTATCCAATCATTGATTTACACATGTAGTGTAATATATATTCAAATATTGGAAATTTGGATTAGAAAAAAAGGGGAAACATTATACAGAACTGCTGACATCATTGCTGACAAGGAAGAATTGGTTTATTATTTATGAAAGAGTAAATTACAACCACATCTGAGGGATGGTTAAATTACGAAAACCCCCTCCTATTTGGATAAGTACATCTACCTCTCAATTATGAATCTTCTTACATCTCCACCTTTATGGTGTCAAATTCAACATAATCATCTAGATTCTATGGAATATTCTTTAGTTGTTCAAAAATACAATTTGTGATGCACCACAATCTGATATATACAAGTCAAAAAACACATCTTATGATTATCTAGCTTCAAAATGTGAAGCTCGAATGAGATACAATGGGTCCAAAATTGAGAATATTTTATATAATGTAGAAGATTTCACTAGATTTGAAACCGCAAGGGTGGACGTGTAAGAAGATTTATAGTGCATGGATGGTTGTAATTACCCAAACAAAAGAGGAGTTTTCGTAATTTGATCATAGCTCATGGATGTTTGTAATTTACCCTAAATGAAATTAACTTATATCACCATCTTGTACATCATGTGACCACAAATATGTCTCTTTCGTCATGAATTTATTAATTATTAATTAATAATCCCTCTCATCATTTTCAATAATTTCCATAGCCACTAAAATTTTCAAAATTCGAATCCAGCACGCACGCACGTCGGCACGTGCCAAGAAAGTTCAAAGCAACTTCACAGCCTTGTGCCCACTACTTCACTCACTTAGTCACTTGTACTCAAATACAAAATCCCATTACCATATTTAACCCCACATTTTTATTTATTTATTCATTTAGTTTAAAAAAACCCATTAATCAGACAAAAAAGCAATTCATGATTGGGTAAATTACCAAACCCCCCCATGAACTTAGGCAAAATAACAAAAAACAACCCCACCTATTCGTAATTACCAAAAACCCCCTGAAATTCGTTTCCGTCTTACACTAACCCCTTACAGTGTGACATTACACAATTTCAGATATTTTCTTTTATTTTTCACATATTTAACAGAAGGTATAATACACTGCACACGTTTTATGTTAAAAAAACTCAATCAACAGTTAATCAGAGGGAATTTTGGTTATCACAGATAGGTGGGGTGTTTTTCGTTATTTAACCTAAGTTTAGGGATATTTTCGTAATTTACCCTCTCATAATTTAAATCTTGAAATTGTTAAACAATAAATTTATTTAGTTGGTGAAAATTAAAGTAAGATTAAAAAGACATAGTAGACAATGACTTATCTCCTTTAATTTCTATAACACACACAAACACACACACGCACACACACACAGAAAACACACAGTTCCGCCATGGCAGCTAAGCTATGGTCGTCGTCAATCTGTGTAATAACCTGTGCAATTGTAATAACAATATCCGCAGCGAAACCCCACTTCGAATCCGACAAAATATCGAGTTTGCCAGGTCAGCCAAATGCCGATTTCAATCAATACTCAGGCTACATCGCCATTGACGAACACCAGCAAAGATCGTATTTTTACTACTTTGTCGAAGCTGAAACCGACCCTGCTTCCAAGCCTCTTGTTCTCTGGTTGAATGGAGGTACGGTATTTTCAAGCCAATCTAGTGTGTGTTCTGCGTTTTTTCTTTTTTATAATTAATTTAATTGTATTTAATTTGAAGGGCCTGGTTGTTCATCAATTGGAGCTGGGGCGTTCGGGGAGCATGGACCGTTTCAACCCAGTGGGAATGTGTTGGTTAAAAATAACTACAGTTGGAATAAAGGTTATTTAATTACCCCTAATCTTTGATTAGTGTCTTAAAATGTAATTAGCGTGATTAATTTTGATTTAAATTATTATTATTATTATTATTATTATTACAGTGGCGAACATGTTGTACTTGGAATCACCTGCCGGAGTTGGTTTCTCCTACTCTGCTAATAAATCTTTCTACCAATCTGTCGATGACGTCATCACAGGTTAGTAATAAGATAACAATTTTAGCGTAAATTACGGCCAACCCCTTGAGATAAGGTTAAATTACGAAAAGACCCTTGTGTTTGGATAATTATAACCATCCCTCAACGAGGAATCTTCTTACATGTCCATTTATATGGTGTCAAAATTAGTGGATTTTTCTACATTATGTGGAATATTTTCCAGTTTGTACGTGTTTATTCCCGTTCGAGCTCCACATTTTGAAACGAGATGATCATGAGATGTGCTTTTGACTTTAGATTATGGTGTATCAGAAACTGCACAAAACGAGTACAAACTAGAGAAGATTCCCACAGAATCTTGAAGATTCTGTTGAATTTGACACCATAAGGATGAACGTGTAAGAAGATTCAGAGTTGAGGGGTGGTTGTAAATACCCAACCATGAAGGATTTTTTCGTAATTTAACCTTTCCTTAGGGGGATGGCTGTAATTTACCTATAACTATGTGACATAACATTTATATATATATAAAAGAATAACATAAAAATGTTTGTGTGTTGTTTCATTTTCTTTAGCTAGAGACAACCTTATTTTCCTCGAGAACTGGTTGAAAAAATTCCCACAATTCAAAGGCAGAGAGTTTTACATCACAGGAGAAAGTTATGGTGGTATGTATGTAAATTGTTTCATCTCTGTAATGAATTTATTATATATTTAATTACTGAAAATTAATTAATTCTTGCTTCTTTTTAATTTTTTAACAGGGCATTATGTTCCACAACTAGCTAACCTTATAATCAAATCCAAATCAAAGCTCAATCTCAAAGGCATTGCAGTAAGTTAAAAAAAAAAAACCCCTCAAATTCAAATGTAATAATCTTGTTCCTATTTTTTTTTTTTTATTATTAAATATATATTTTTTATTTTTATGTATTATTAGATTGGAAATCCACTTCTGGAATTCAACACGGATTTCAACTCGAGGGCCGAGTTTTTATGGTCTCACGGACTAATATCCGATTCCACGTATAATCAATTCACTTTCGCTTGCAATTACTCTCAAATAAGAAGACAAGCCGCCACCGGATTTCTGACACCGGTTTGCTCAGGTGTGATAAGGCAAGTTTCGTCGGAGATGAGTAGATTCGTGGATAGCTATGACGTCACTCTCGATGTTTGTTTGTCTTCCGTTGAACTTCAATCTGAGGTTTTAAATCAATTGGTGAGTGCTCAAAATTTCCGATTTTTTTACGGGGTTTTCTTTAATACTATTTTTGGTTGGTTTTTGTAATGTCGATGTCCATTTTGGTCTTTTTACACAATGGTAGCAAGAGGAACGGAAAATAAATGTATGCGTTGAGGACGAAACGATTGTGTATTTGAATAGAGAAGATGTGAGGAAGGCGCTACACGCTCGTCTTATCGGAGTTAAGAGTTGGAGCATTTGCAGCGAGTAAGTTTTCGTCCTTCGATTTGCAGAAAATTACCTTTTTATGGCTTTTTATCTTATTTTTATTACTTTATTAATCCGTCGTTAATGTTAAGGTAAAACCCGACAAGATAAAATATCTAATCGGACATGCGTTTTGCTTCATTTACAGGATTCTACGTTACGACATGCAAAATCTAGAGATACCGACCATCGGCATTCTTGGTTCACTCGTTAAATCCGGCATTCGGGTATTAGTTTACAGGTGAATTCTCACAATTATTTACCTCAAATAAATAAATAAAAATCGATAAATTTCTTCAATTTCGTACAACTTATGTGTTAATGCAAAGAAATATTGTACAGTGGTGATCAAGATTCAGTTCTGCCACTTACCGGAACTCGAACACTGGTCAACGGTTTAGCGAAAGACCTAGGATTGAATACAACAGTGGGTTACCATGCTTGGTTTGAAGGAAAACAGGTCACAATTTTAATAATTATGTATGATTTTTTTTTTTTTTTTTTTGTGAAAAAAGATAAAATAAAAACTAATTGAATTGATTTTTTGCAGGTTGCCGGATGGACACAAGTTTATAACGAATATCTATCGTTCGCAACCATAAGAGGGGCTTCACACGAAGCCCCGTTTTCTCAACCAGAGAGATCGCTCGTTTTATTCAGTTCGTTTGTTGAAGGGAAGCCTCTACCACGAGCCAATGGCGTCACAAAGCAAAAAGATTCGCTCATTAGGCTTTTTTAATCCGTGATTACACGATAAATTATGTTCTTCGCAATTGAATTGTGCTTATATGCACACAATGATTTGTAATTTAATGAGTTATTGAGTCAACACAAGCTCTTCTTCACCAAAAAAAATTAATAATTAGCAAATTAATAAAGATTAATCAACCCAATAACAATTTCAGACGATTAGATAGAAAAAGGCATGGACAAAATATTTGAGAAGAACAATCATACTTCTGAATACGATTCTAGCAAACGAGTTCGAATCTCGAAATGACAGGCTAAAGCATAGTCGAAACGTTTAATTGATAAACATTAACGGTCAAGATTCTCGACAATGTCTTCATCTTTTTTTTTGCATGGAATAATAAGACTAAGTTACTCGTGCAACGTTCCAAGAATGTCCTCATCCCGGTAAAGATGGTACCTGAAAATCAAATAACGAAAGCATTTTCATATTAGCATCAAAAAGGTGTCGTAAAACAAACATAGTTAATTCAAAATAGAACTTAAAATAACGGTAGCATTTACATTTTTATTTGAAAGGCCTTGCCATTCTTCATTGAGAATGATATTTGAAAGGCAAAAATGACCATTTTATTATTTCGCTAGACATAGAAATGATCAAATTAAAGATAGTTATGTTCATGTATATCGAAATTGAAGATAATTATGGTAACCAGTAAGAGTATAAGGCTCTGTTTGGATCAATTTCATCACTATTTTTTCCTTATGAACGAAACAAGCATTCTAGAGGATTTCAAATTATTTGTTTTCATTTGCTTTTGGATTTTAGATTTTCCTTAATTTCAAAATACATGAACCAAACAGAGCCTAATATTTTTTTCATATACTAAATTAGGTAGAGCATGAGGGTGGCATTTTAGGCACAGATAAGACAGTTAACAATGCTAAACAGGTTATTTCAAGAATTAAAAATACACAACAAAATAAAAAAATAAAAAAATAAGAGAGCAAAACTAAGAAACAAGACGTACTCTTTTTCACCGAGCTTCACTTCAGTTCCTCCGTATTCAGGCAGCAAAACGGTATCTCCTTCCTTAACACTCACCGGAACGAGCTTGCCTTCTCGATCATGGGATCCGGGACCCACCGCAACAACCTTTCCCGAGTTCAGCTGAAATCATTGTTCACCAATCAAATTCAGCTCCAGAAAAAAAAAAAAAAAAAAAATCGACAAATCAAACTAAAGAACCGAGCAAATCAAGAAAAAGAAAAATAAATTCTAAGCTCTACGAAGAAAATTCCGACTCAAAGTTCGATATCCAAAGAACTAAAACCCCCAATTTCATGAAAATGAAGGTTTTATTTCATCTAATTTCATTATAATTCATCTATTTTCATTATATTTCATCTAATTTCACTTTTTACACCAAAGTCGCAGACAACCTGTAAATCTATTAAAAGACAAACAACAGTTCTGCGAGATCCGCTGATTTTTTTCTCATTAGAATAATCAGTAGAACTAAGAAATAAAACAGCCAGAAGAATTCAACAAAGACAATTTCATTAGGCTGCAAATTCAGAAACAAAACAAAATGCAAATTCTAGATCTTTTAGCTCTATCGATTAGATTAACATTTCATTTGTATCACTCAAATTTCAAACCAAATCCATAACCGGGATCAATTCGATTCAGTCGGAAATAATTTATAAAAAAAAAAATTCTAAATTTACCTTGTTGGTTTTTTCAGGGAGGAGGATTCCGGCGGTGGTTTTAGACGGCGGAGTGATTTTCTGAACCAAAACGCGGTTGAGAAGAGGGATCAAACGCTTAGCCATTTTTGTTTGCTGGAAGAAAGAGAAAATAAATTGAAGCGGAAGTAGAGTCTCTAGGGTTTTGGGGGATTAGGAAAGGGGTTTAAGAAGTGGCGAAGCATTTTTTCCAAATTTCAGGTTTGTGAAATGACTAAATTGACCCTCGTGTTGGGCATATTCTTTTTGCTGATTTAGATGGGCATAAATGACATTTACATATGTTTTCTTTAGTGGCTTAAATTTTGAGAGGCAAGGCCCATTGAATAATGTAGGAAAAGCCCATGAGAAAAAGTATGAGTAAATTTTTTTACTTGCTAGCTAGCTCTATACTAAGTTTAACAAGAGTAACGAGGGAAAATTACGGTCAACCCCCAGAGGTAATGTCGAATTAAAAAATTCTTCACATTTCGATAATTACAATCACCTTCTCAACTATGTATTGTTTTACACGTTAGTTGTTACAGTATCAAATTTACTTATTGAATGAGAGGTTTTTTTTTTTCTCGTGAAACAATACATAGTTGAGGAGTGACTATAATTTCCCAAATATTATGAGTTTTTTCGTAAGTTGACTTTACCTCAAAGGGGTGGTGACCGTAATTTGCTAAAGTAAGCGAAAATTGTAATAATTATAAGGGTGGCCACTCAAGAGTTGAAGAAAATACAATGTGAATTTTCATGTAGTAATAGTTGATGTTCAAATGATGTTAGTACCATGACTTTGACCAAATTGCAAAGAAAAGAGAAACCTTATAGTTGCTTGCAGAGCAATATAGATTTCCTTTGCTTTCATGATTTTGTTTCCCCATTCAAATAAATAGCTTTAGGTTTATTGCTATTTGGTTGTTTTCACCTCAATAAGTACATTTTATCGGTCTCGAAACATCGTGGCTCAAAAGCTATTAGTGAAATGTATTATCTAGTATTATATTTACACTCGAAATATTTGAAATGGTTGTTGTGAGATCCAAATTCAGAATCTTTTATTTCGCTCTGATATCATATTAAATGACCACCTCAACCAAAAATTTAAGTTATTAATGAAATGTATCACTTAATATTAATATCCAAAATGCAAATTTATTTAAATAAATGTAGTACAATATTAATGATTGTTGCATACTCACTCACATGCAATATGTTGTGTGTGTACATTTATAATACAAATTATAGTATGATTGGTCTCAAATGTATATTATTGCAATTGAGTGTGTGTGTGTGTGTGTGTATTGTGGCTGCCTCTTAATTATTTACAAAGATTAATAAAAAGATATACCATCTAGAGTACGTAGTAGTAGGTGCATGGTGGGAGATAATTAAGTGACGTGGACATGGTTTTATAATATTAGAGTAATTACTTGAAATTACCTTAAGAAATAATATTGACGTCATTATTATGTAATTTGAGTCATTGAAACAACATAATTAACAAAGAATTGGTGGTTGAGGTTTTAGTATGTATTAGTGAGAATAAAAATCAATAATATATTTAGGTCTAGAAAAAGTTGTCACCAGCTTGAGCTTAACTTTAATTATTATATCCTAAAAAATGTCTAATTAAAGTTTCAAGGTGGAATAATTATTAATTTATCATTTTATACTCTTTACTCGATAATTCATAATAAAGTAACCAATTTAGTACTACAAATTTGTTTTGGTTGCCATTTTTAGCTCTTCTATTACTGTAAATTATGTAAATAGAAAGAAAAAAAAACATGTGCAGCTCACGTGAATGTTCGAGAAAAATTATATGGGCACATCCTTGTCATGAGAAAATTACTCTTTAACCCCAAATTTATAGGATATTTACACATTTGACCCCAATTGTTTAAATTGGGATTAATTTTAATTCATATAAACTTATTGAGGTATGTATATATAGAGAGAGTTAGGTACAACTTTTAGGTTTGAAAAAGTGAAGGTGGAACCTTGATGCACTATTACTTATAAGCATGAGAAAGGAAGTATAGAGACAACATGATTTTTATCAAGAAAGTGAATCACCATTTATACAAATTTTTATTATATGCCTATCCCATCTTTGTGGGCCCTCATTTGAAAAAACCTAATTGTCTTAGTCTTTTATCAAATGATTATATGTCCATATATACTTAATTATCTTTGATCTATTTGATATTACATCTAATTACTTTCATCGGAACCTACACACCCTCGTATAATAGATTGTAGACCATACGAGAGACGTAGATCACACTAGGCTAACTCATGTGCGACAAACTCGACCTATCGACCGTTAGCAAAACGATTCAAACCTAAGTTAATTAACGTATGCTCACTTGTTCCAACCGCTAGGTCGGGACAATTTGTACGTGATTGACTGATTGATTGTGTGTATTTTATCGAATGTAGTATGTATAAGATCATTATATATCTTATTGCTCCCCTTTTATTTCTTATTTGCTATTATTTTTCCCAATTAATTGAGAACCTAATTTTGGCATTCAAAATTTAAAACTTTATGGTCAATTGAATGACAAAATTTTCATGAGGGAAATTTGATTTAATTATTGCTACCATTAATGTTTAGCACAATTCTATTCATCCTCTTTTGACTAATTGATTGCAGTTCGCTCCATATATATATATATATATATATATATATATATATATATATATATATATATATATATATATATATATAGGTACTCACAAAATGCAGTGGAACAGCTTGCTTTCCAAATGCAGAAAGTTGGGGTTCCATTGGCATAAAGCACAAGATTGTGCACGCCAGCCAACTGTAATTTATTTTCATAAATTACATGAACTATTCATCAATATTTCATTTATTTATATAATATTATTCATAATTTAAAAAAAAATTAGCGAAGCAACAAAATATTTGAAAATTTGTCACTCAAACATGTTTGTATTTTTTTAGAGATTGCAAAATAACCCATAAAAGCGTTCGACAGTGTACTCAATTGACTGATATAAAATGTGTCCGAAACGTGAAAACGTTAGTTGAAGTTTCCGTACTACATAGATTGTACACTTTGGTCTAATACCATATGCAACAATCTCAAAATCCATTTGATGACGTGTCAGAAGCGCCGATATCATGTGGACAAAATTTGGACAACGATTGAAACTTCAAACATATAATTGTCACACATTGCTTCCAAAAATTTAGTTAGATAAAGTTAGAATATCTTATTATTATATAAAAAAAATATTTATTAAGTTTTTAGGTATTAAAAAGTTCTAAAACAATTACTCCAAAAAAATTATGAACATGTAATTTGAAGAAAAAAATTATTGCTATCATATTCATATCATACCTTATGGCTAGTGTGGGTAGGGTTGGCAATTGAGCCATGTGAGTCGATTTTGGAGTGGCTCAAGACTTAAGCTCGGGTCATGTATCTTCTCGAATTTCAGGTTTATATCGAACCTTCGAACAATATATAAATACACATTCTGCAGTCAAATGTATTAAAAAAGAAAGCCCGAAAAGCAAAATCTAGAGTATTCTCAAAAGCAAAATAAATAAGATAAAACCCTTAAGTAATTCTATAACCAAAAAATGCATCAAAGTTCACTTAATTTCTTTTCTTTTGATTTTTTTTTTCAAAATAAAATAATCTAGTTGCAACTTGTATATTGACTCATATCATTAATATAATAAATATATTTTATGTTTAATTATTATCTTAATCAGCAGGACCTTATTTGGTTTGAGTCATAGTGGCCTCAACTTCGGTTCATAAATGGATCGATTTTAACTAAATGGCTTAAACTCGATCCATCTCCCTAAAAGTTAGACTCAACTCAAACATAATGGGATCCAGCAATCGGGCTTCGATTAGACCGGACTCAATTGGCGGTCATAATTGTGGGTAGGTTTGCCAACATTTCTTTAATTAGTATGCCATTTATTAATACCTCGAAAAAGATCTCCAACAGTTGATATTTTATAACTATATTGGCCAAATGTCCAAACGAAAAGGGAAACAACTTTTACCCGCAAGGGTGGCCTAGCGGTTGGAGCAAGTGAGCTTGGGTCAATTGACCCAAGTTCGAATCCCCTTGTCAACGGTCGCTAGGTCGAGCTTGTCACACATGGTTAGCCTAGTGTGGTTTACATCTCTCGTATGGTTTGCAAGCTATTATACGAGAGTGTAGGTTTACCCAGTGCACCTATATGGTTGGCTGCGGGTTCCTGCATTACCAAAAAAAAAAAAAAAAGAAAAGGGAAACAACTTTTTGGGGATCTGAAATATATGGATGACAAAATTTCCGGCTTTGCCATTTTATTTGTCTTTAAAAAATATATACTCCAATCCAAAACTAATTATTCACTAATTCTAATAAATTGTGATAAATTAATGTTAAAATTAGTCCAGCAAGGGATGGCCTATCGGTTGAAACAATCGAATATGTGTCAATTGACCAAAGTTCGAATCTCAATACCAACGGTCACTATAGCTCCTAACTTTGCACAAAGACATAATACATTTTCACCGGCCAAGAAAAGTTTCATATGAACAAAACAATAAGTCACTCTCCAACAAATAAAGTAAAGAAAGCCAAGAAAATGATGGATCTCACATGATCCAATTTTCCAAAAGATTGTCAATTAATATTAAAAAAATAATAAATAAATAAATAAATAAATGAGAGATTTTCATGTAATTAATTAAGTCAGCACTCACCATATAGCCCCTTCACTTCCCTTTCTCTCTCTATTTGTATGTGAATTTGTGCAGCTCTGAAAGCACCAAATTCCATGCAAATTCTCTCTCTCTCTCTCTCTCTCTCTCATATATATATAATATATATTTCATTTTGACTTGGCTGATTCTTCAAACATCAACAAAGACACACATATACATCAATCCAAACCTAATTAAAACCGGTCTTTGTTTTAGTAAGAGAGAGAGAGAGAGAGAGAGAGAGAGAGAGAGAGAGAGAGAGAGAGAGAGAGAGAGAGAGAGAGAGAAAGAGAGAGAGAAAGAGGAGGTGTTTTCTCTCTCTAGACGTTTCTACTATTAGCTACAGAGATTACAAATTCCATGCCATGAATTGTTGGGCTGCTTTTCATTACAAGAGAGAATCTTTTCATCTTCTTCTTCTTCTTCTGGTAATGATTTTACTGTCAGAGAATCCATGTTTAATTGCAGCAGATGAAAGATTCAGCACACGTGTCAAACTAATCCATAGAAATGTATACAAAGGTATTCTACCAGAAGATGATGTTTTTGTTGCTGAGAAGAGAAGAGTATACACTGGTCCAAACCCTCTACACAACAGATAAGTAGCTTTATATATCTATATCTATATCTATATATATTATTTAGTAGTTGTAGCAGAAAAAAGAAAATAATAATAATTATTCTTGATTTTCTCATTCAAGAATGTCCTATATAATTTTTATTTTTAATAATTATTTTTTAGATTTTGATGCAGCTAATTTTGTATATGTTGTGAGATTTTTGTTCAGCAGATAATGTTTTTTATTTTTTTATTTTATTTTTTGTTTGGTTGAAAAAAAAAAACAGAAACATAAATAAGAAGGCATAATTATATATATATTTGTTGTCTTTTTCTTCACATGTGTAGTGATGTACAGTGCAATAATTTGCAATAATCAATGCCTATTACAGTGGTTTGTTGGTAATATATGTAAATAGATACATACATATATATTATACATATGTGTGTATGTAATGTATGTATGTATAGCAGTTTCCTCTCAGAGATGGGATTTCACTTGGGAAAGGCTTCTCTACTCTTTCTTTCATTCACTCTATTTAGTTTCCAAATCAAGTGATAATAAAGTAATTTAAATTCCTTCCAAATAATTATGAAAATGAAATGGAATTTTGAAAAAAAAAAACTATTTCCAAAATTAGAAATTTTCGATTCGAAATCGGCGGAATTCAAAAAATCTATTTTTATTCAGCTATGTTATTGAAAAATATAATAATTTTTATTATACATATAATCTTCGGGGAAAATAATCGGAAGTTTTTTAGTTATGTTATGAAATTAAAATCAGATCGAAAATCGAAATTTCATTTCTATACCTCAGTGTATTAATTTTTGAATTTTCTATTCTAATGCAATATTATACATGACACGTTTCTGTATATGTATATGTAAATAAAGTATAGATGAAAATGAAACTTGAGTATCTGAGTCAGTGTTCATGTTTCCCCCTAATGTTTACACATTGTAAGAAATTTCAGTGTCTTGTTTTCAAATATTTAGACCCACCACTTCATTTTAAATAATAAAATCTATCTTTTTACTTTTAATTTCGTGGTTTAATAATTGTTGTTATCAAGTAAAATTTTGTTGGTAAAAGAATAAGATTTCATCGACTGTAAATTAATGACGTATTGTGTAGGTCATGCTGCCATCATTTTATTGCCATTACTTTCATGATACAGTAGAATCTCGATGAATTTTCCGATCCCAACTCGGTAAAAACATATTAAATCGTTATTTCGATAATTTAATTTCACACATAAATTAATAGAATTTTACCACTATCGGCTGTATTAATTTTGAGACTTATTAGTTTGAAAAATATTGCATTATAAAATGTACTAAAATTGACATAGATGCCCAGTTTTTCCAATGGTGCCCTTTTTAAAATATTTATAGAAAAGTCCTTTTCCAGAAGGATTTTTATTAAATAGACCTAATCATCACTCACTTTGTTTATTTCTCCTTGCCATTTTTCAAACTTCCCCAATTCGCACGGCATTGATTCACAATAATGTAAAGAATCCCGTACAACATCGATAAATTAATAACCTACTTAAATAATAATATTTTCCGACCCCGATTAAGTAACAACATGCTAAATTGTTAATTCGCTAATTTAATATTTCGCCACATATGACTGGAAAATTCAGAAAAAAATTGCAGCTAAATGAAAATTGTCAACTGTGATGTATGCTATATATATATATATATATATATATATATATATATATATATATATATATATATATATATATATATATATATATATATATATAAATAACAAGAACTCACTGTGATTGAATTGACTCTACAAACAAGTTAAAAGACTCCTGAACAAAAGAGGGCCCCAGTGCATACAAAAAAAAAAAACTCAGTAAATGAAATCCAAACAGATCATTAAATAAGAGATTTTGATAGCTCAATTAAATCATTTTTTTTCAGACAGAAACTGACTATGAATCAGCACCAGACAATGTTAGTCAGTGACTTTACAAGAACATGTCTTAGTTTAAACAAGAATGCAGTAAATATGGATCAAAATGCAGTAAAAATGCTTTCATTTCAAGTCAGTTTTCCACTAGAGAGAGAGAGAGAGAGAGATGATATCAGTTACCTTCTTGACGAGAGGATTAACGTAATTAGTCTCCGCGAACCAGGAAAACCTTAAAGCTTAGAAGCATTAGCCAATCTCCGACTCAAGGCAATGGCAGCTTTAGAACCAGAAGACCGGCCCAAATGTTGACAAATATAATCTCCCGCCAAAACGAGTTTCATAAGATCGACATTTGTCTTAACGCCCAGACCATTAAGCATATAGACAACATCCTCGGTAGCAACGTTTCCGGAAGCACCTTTGGCATACGGGCAACCGCCAAGGCCGGATATAGAAGAGTCCACTACGCTTATACCCATCTGTAAGAAAAACCCGACTTGTTAACCTTAATTAATATAACTTTTCATAAGACAGCATAAATATACATAAAAATAATAAATAAAATTAGTTCTTAGGAACAACGACAGCTCACTTGGAGTGATAAGAGAATGTTCGAAAGGGCTTGCCCGTAAGTGTCGTGAAAATGTACTGCAAGCTTTTCTACGGGAACAACATCAAGAACGGCTTCGAGCATTGGAATTACAGTACCTGAAATAATAGTCAAAGCGGATAAGTCAAGATATGCAGATAAAGATCGATAAGTCAAGATTTGGAAATTACCGGGAGTGCCGACACCTATTGTGTCACCGAGCGAAATCTCGGCGCATCCCATATTAAAGAGCTCTTCGGCAACATATGCTACTTTGGATGGAGGCACTGCTCCTTCGACCGGACAACCCACAACGCATGATATATATCTGACAAAATTGAGCACCACCTTTTTTAAAACATGAAAAATAATTCGACTTGTTCCAAGAATTTAAAGATCAACTATTAATCGAATTAAGATATGTAAATTCTATTTTTGACCATGTATTCCTTGGATCTTTCATAGGGAAAAAGCGAAGTGGCCTTTGGTTCTCATTTCAATTACGGGTGTTGCACAAATCGGCTGGAAAGCTAGGTAAATTCAAGCAAGGGCATAATATGGAACTTGAAAAGTCTTCGACTGTAAGCATATAAAATCTTATTATAATCAAAAGTAAAGCGTGTGAGAAATTCAAAGAAGGCATATTACGGCATACCCGCGAACTGGAATTGCATGGTCTTTGGCAGCAAGGGCAACATCACGGTATCGAGCAAGACTATCTTCGATGCTGCAATTTAAATTTGATCGAGAAAAGGACTCTGAAGCAGCAGCAAAAACAGCCACTTCTTTTGCTCCAGCTTCAACAGCTGCCTCAAAACCCTGGAACAAAACCATAAAGGATTACAAAAATATCCCTAACAAAATTCTTACGATGGGTGTTGAATGGTAATGTCGATGTCGAAAACGGTATCTTACTTTGAGATTTGGAGTCAAAACTGGGAATCTTGAATGCCCAATGCCCTGAATGGCTGACATTACGTCTTTCGCATCAGCTAACTGCAGTTGTATTTAATATAATCAATAAACTGAATATAATACTCCGATAGACCAGAGGGTAACTAGCAACTGTGATGACTTTCGTGGAGTTACAAAGCCACAAAACTGAGAGAAAGACGAAAAGAAAAAAGGCACATGCAAAATCCAAGAAGACCAAACGAAAAAAACGAGGACATGTGGTAAAACAAAATAAATAGAGGCATCTTAAAATGAGAAGAAAATAAACGGTGTCGGAAAATTGCTAATTTCATATCGGACTGATGAAAGATCATTTTTACCTGGGGCACCCATTTTGGTGAGACGAAACTAGTAGCTTCAACAACAGGCAAACCAGAAGAAGCAAGCATCTTTATTAACTCCACCTTCACAGCTGTCGGCACAATCTCCTTCTCGTTTTGCAGTCCATCTCTCGGACCAACTTCCACTATCTTCACATAGTTAGGAATAGAACCCAACAACTACATGATCAAAACAAAAATCAATCACAACTACATTATCTCATTAAGAAACAGAATACCAAAACTATGCACAATTGATTAATTCAAACGGTGGGATTCCTTTGCAATTCGCTTTTTGGTTAAACAAATAATCCAGGGGTAAATTGAAGGCAAGTATGTAAATTTTATAGAAACAAGAACGCATGAAACTTTTTCTCGTAAAATTTTGTTTCTTACGTTTCCGGAAGCGGTCGTAAACAGCAAGATTACCTTATGTTCTGCATTTTTTGTATGATGCTGGGAGCTGTAATGGCGGTTTAGCATTCGAGCAACACCGAATCCAACTAATCGAGGCTCTCGATTGAATAAATAACCGTAAGGCGTCGTCTTTGATTCTTTGTTTAATAGAGATGCTTCTTTTCCACTACCCTTGCCACAACAGTAAACATTCTAATCATTTCATTAGAACAACATTTAAACATAATTGCAATAAGTAATTTAATTCCACTTGAGCAAGATAAGATCATCAACAAAATCACAACAGATCCAATCATACGTTCAACATAACCTTTCTCCATAATTTTTGCATAATTAAGTATTAAACATATATTTGCTAAACGGATAAATAATCGGGTAAATCGAATTCTTCAAAGTAGAATGAAATAAAATTAAACGCAGGCCGAT
Organism: Erythranthe guttata; assembly: GCF_056151865.1. Classification (NCBI taxonomy): domain Eukaryota; kingdom Viridiplantae; phylum Streptophyta; class Magnoliopsida; order Lamiales; family Phrymaceae; genus Erythranthe; species Erythranthe guttata. The sequence goes on from NC_142542.1 coordinate 18,785,104, forward strand.
TAAATTCGAGTTACTTTAAATGTTTGGGGAAACTCCGATCGTCTCCTCCGTTGATCGTAATTGTACGCTCCATTTCATTCGCAATCGGAAACGAAGAAAAGTATTTTCTGGTGCCGACGGACCTCAATTTCGACAACTTGTTTACAAACTCTGGTAATAACATCGAATTAGCTGCAGAGGAGAAAAAAATCCGTAAGGAAAAAAAGTAGAAGATGAACAACGGTATCAAATTTACTTCAAACCATTAGATATATATACATACATACATTGGGGAAGAAATTATTGAGGAAATCGAAAGAGGGGAGGCGACTGTGCGACCAAAGGAAGACGACGAGACACGTGGAGGGAGGCCAAGGGTATTTCGAGAAATTGGAGAAATCTGGAGGGCGTTTATGTAAAATGAGTAGATGGAAAGGGGGAGAAGAACAAAATTTGATTTATTAATGACTAATGCTGAGTCATCATACTATTTGAGATTATTATCTAGACTTTATAAGTTGTAAACATATATAAATTATACTAGACTAATCTTGTTGAAAAGAATCACCTAACGATCGTTGTTAAAGGAATCGAAACGGGATTCGAACCTGTGTCAATTGACACTGGTAAAGGAAATCGAACGGGATTCGAACATGTGACAATTGACATATTTTCACTTGCTCCAATTACTAGGTTATCCTCTAAAGTGTATTTTTTACGTAGAAACGCCTCATTTCTCCAAATTGAAGAAGATTGTCGAATGATTATTTTGGTTCTCGAGTATTCATTAGAGGTTCGAAAATATATCGATGTGATTCAAGTAATTTATTGTTGACCACATCAAGTTGTATATAAATATATTAAGAATATATCTCTTAATCGACCATGAGGCCAAACTGCACATACTTCAAAATGCAATTTTTAACATATAATATAAGAAACTATTTTTTGGTTTCCATAAAAAAATTCATAGACTCATTTGTTATTGTATAGACTTGCAATTTATTTTTACATTTGCAGAATTTTTTTATTTAAAAATTCAGATAATATATTTCAAATGGAAGGTTGGGGTGGGATTAGAAATTCATAATCTTGGCTCTAATAAGCCAAGACTACTTATACAACTCCGATTTACATGAATAGATTTTACAGGAAGATGTAAATTCTGAAACAAATTATTACACTATAGTGTTGTACTTAATATATCTTTTACCATTTACTAACACACACAACAACAATTCAAGAACAGAGTATATATCTCAAAAATACGGTATCTAAAGAGAGGAGAAAATCGGAACACCAGGTAAAGTAGCTCCAGCTTCGACAACATAAACATTTCCAGACACATATTCGGAAGATTCATGGATCAAATAACGCACAAGTGATGTCAATGCTGGATCTGATTCACCGTACGTTCTTAAAGGGACTGTCTTCGTGGCAACATTTTTGAGCCAATCTTTTTCCATGAGATTCTCTGTTATCTCCGATTTAAAAAGCCCCGGGGATATAGAGTTCACTCTTATTCCGTACACCCCTAATTCGATCGCCATCATCTGTATGTAATGTAGTTTGTCAAGAGATGGAGTAGAAGTTTGATATATGTGACAGATTTCAGTAAAGATCTTGATGGCAAAACAGTAAATAGTGACAACAAAATTAGATATCCAAACTCTAATGCAAGAACACTGGCATGATTCGAGTTTCTTTGGATTTTCTTAGAATAAATTAAGGGTATATTACAACCACCCCCTGAGGTATGGTCAAATTACAAAAAAAAAAAAAAAAAAAAAAAAAAACCCTCTTGTTTGGATAATTACAACCACCCATCAATTATAAATCTTCTTACACGTCCACCCTTGCGGTTCCAAATTTAGAGGAATCTTCTAGATTATATGGAATATTCTCAATTTTGTACCCATTCTATCCCATTTGAACTCCACATTTTGAAGCAAAATGATCATAAGATGTGTTTTTTGGCTTGTATATATCAGATTGTGAACGAGTACAAACTACAGAACATTTCGCGGAATCTAAATGATTATGTTGAATTTGACACCATAAGGCTGGAGGTGTAAGAAAATTCATAGTTGAAGGGTAGATGTAATTATTCAAACAAGAGAGGGTTTTTCGCAATTTGATCGTACATCAAGATAATATTTCATTCGGAAGATCCATAGTAAGTCATTAACTTCTGAGTTGAACATCCGATTTTTAGTGGAAGTAGTAATATGGGAAGTGCTCTTACGACTTAATCATGCAGAAATATTTAAAATCAAAAAATTAATCAATGGTTCAAACAGGGCACATATTAAGAGTGTGTCATCGGAATTACCTTTGTCATGGTATTAACGGCAGTCTTTGAAGCAGCATAAGCGAGACTTCCAGGTAGTTGCCCACGATTAAGACCTGCAATCGAGGATATATTTACGACAGAGCCACCTTGCTTCGCATCACGCATATGACTGCAGACGTATTTCGAGACCAACCAGGCGCCAGTCTGGTTTGTCCTAACAATCTCGTTCCACTCATCTTCCCTCAAATTCAACGGTGTATGCACACTGCCTGTAAGAAACTCTTCAAAAAATCAGGATACATACAAAGCAAACGCCTCTAACTACAAGCCCGTTTTCATTAGACATTACCAATAAAAGCCAGAAAAAAAAAGAAAAGTCCCGAGAAATTACGGATCTATATTCAAAACCAAATCATTGGAAAACGAGCAAAATATCATTTCGAGAAAAGGTTGCACGAACGTAAAACATAACGGAAGATCTTACCAAAGACATTCGAGCACTACTAACTTAGAAACTACAAACCAACAACAACTTGATAATTGAATGTAATTATCCGAAAAAAGTGAACATGTTAACTCTAATCAGTTAATCTCAGGGATTATATTAGTGGATCAATCCAATTTTCACCAGGATTAATGACAACCAAATTGGATGATGTTGGAATAAGCTAGGGTTCCAAATAATTATAATTGTATTAACAATGATAAACCCCCAAACAAATTGGCAGCAGAATTCACTATATCTGAATATCAATTAGGGTTTATCTAACTAAGTAATTATCATCTAAAAACTGCTCGTACACATAAATTAAACTGAAATATAATAATTAGGGTTTACCTCTGACGCCAGCATTGTTGATCAAAGCATCGATTCTTCCAAAGGCGTCCCAAGCTTTCTGCACAGAAGCCTCAATTGTGGCTCCACCGGCGCTGACGTCAAGCTCAACAGCCACTGCTCTGGGTTGAACTCGGCTCGGCTCGTTGGACCTCGTTGAGCCTGCGGCGCCGTTGTTAATCTCGTCGCAGAGTGATTGCAAGCGGTCGATTCGCCGAGCGGCGGCTATGATCCTGCAGCCGGCTTTGGCTAAGTCCAAGCAGAAGTCGCGGCCCAGTCCGGATGACGCGCCGGTCACCATCACGACTTTGTTTCTCAGCTCAAGCCACGGCTCCAAGCTGCTGGACACGTGATTTCTACTCTCCGTCATCTCTGTTCGTGTTGTGTGTGTGCGACAGTGTGAGAGAGAGAAGAGATAGAAGGTGGGTGATTATTTGAAGTTTGAATTATTTAATATTTCTTCTCAAAAATAGAGAAAGAAATGTTTAAAACATTTATAAATTGCCTCGTCGCTTTCGAATACATAATTGGTGGCTGATTATTTGAAGTTTGAATTATTTAATATTTCTTCGCAAAAATAGAAAAAGAAATGTTTAAAACATTTCTATATGCGTATAAATATCCTTGTCGCTTTCTAATACATAATTGGTGGCTGATTATTTGAAGTTTGAATTATTTAATATTTCTTCTCAAAAATAGAAAAAGAAATCTTTTAACATTTATATATGCATATAAACTCCCTCGTGGCTTTCGAATACATAATTGGGAAAATAGCATTTTGGCACCTGTATTTTGCTCTATTTGTGCATTGCATTGCCACCTTAATATAAATAAGTGTAAATTCCACTTTTCCCTTTGTAATTTGGTTCGATATTACTTTACCCCATTCTACTCTCAATTGCATTAATTTGCCCCTTGTACTTTGGCTTGATATCACTTTACCCCCTTCTACTCTCAATTGCATCGATTTTCGCCCTTGTACTTTGAGTCGATGTCACTTAACCCTCTTCTACTCTCAATTGCATCGATTAGCCCCTTGAACTTTGACTCGATGTCACTTTACCCCTTCTACTTTCAATTGCCTCGATTTGCCCACATTTACTTGCAAAATTGTCTCAATGTGACCCTCATCGTTAGTTTTCAGATCTTTGACATTAACACCGTTTGATCTAAGTCTGAAAATTACTAAAAGGTCACCCCTCCTAGTTTAAAAATTAAAAAACAAAAAATAAAATAATAAAAAATTCAATACAACGAGAAAACATAGGCACGACACCAGCCGCAATTTTTTTTTATTTTTAATAATTATTTAAATTGGGAGGGGTGGCTTTTTTATAATTTTCAAACTTAGATCAAACGGTGTAAAAGGTCAAAGGTGTGAAAACTAACGGCAAGGGCCACAATGAGAAAAAAATTCAAGTACATGGGGGCAAATCGATGCAATTGAGAGTAGAAGGGGATAAAGTGATATCGAACCAAAGTATAAGGGGCTAATCGATGCAATTGAGAGTAGAATGGGATAAAGTGATATCGAGCCAAAATACAAGGGGGAAATAGAATTTACCCTAAAAAAAATGTTCGGGCGCGCCCAAACTTATTAATTTGAGACACTTATCAACCTCTATCTAATTTTCAGATGAATATTTCAATTTTCGGCAGACCTGCGAGGCACTCATTATTTGGACAGTTGTTTCCTCCGATTCAAAATATCATAGTTGAAATGGAGAGAATTGAGTCTTTGGAGAAGCTTTTCTGCTCTTGCCCACTCTTTAATCCGATTAATTTCTTCCCAAATTGGATATGCCGCTAGAAATTTCTCCAAAGGTAATTTTCATGAATATTTTTTAATTAATTATATAACTTATTTTGAGTTGAAAAGATGAAAAAACTCATGGACCTATCCATGTGCCTCGCGCATGCGCTAGAATATTTCAATATTCGCGTGAAATTAGACTTATGTGGTTAAATGGCTCGAAACAACAAGTTTGGACGTGTCTGTTCAATTTTTTAATGTTAAGGTGGCAGTGTGAAAATGAGGTAAAATACAGGTGCCAAAATGCCATTTAGCCTATATATAATATAATAAGGGGAAATATGTAATACCCCTCAAATGGAAAATATTTTGAACTAAACACAATTGACTTTTAGAGACTTTTGCTTACACCCAGGTTTCATTCTTAATTAGTGAGACCCCCTAATCAGTCATAATAAGACTAAAGTGCCCTTATGTGATTAGGTTTTTTAACGTGATACAATTTTATTTTGCTCTCTCTCTCTCTCTCTCTCTCTCTCTCTCTCTCTCTCTCTCTCTCTATTCTCTCTCGTTCTCAATTTGACGTCTTCCTCCTCTTTTTTTTTTTCTTCTTCTTCTGCAGATCTGTATACCCGCCGGCGCACTCCATCTTTTTCACACCACCGCCGTAATCCGCTCACCATAGTCACCGTTGTTCGTGCACTCGTCACCGTCGGAGCCAACAATACCTTTCAACCGCCGGTCCGTCGAAACCTAATGCAGGAGGCCCTTCTCCGTACAAGTGGTGGCGGCGGTGCCTCCCCCACCTTGTCGCCGCCCTTCGTCGGATGGGTTACATGGAGATTTCCCTTTTTCTTTCTCTCTCGATTTCTCAAATTTTTATGTTTTTTCAGATTTGTTCACCATCGCCACCGTAGCCACGTCCCCACTCTCTTTTTCATTCACCGTCGTTGTCGTCGCCTCCCCCTCCATCCCTTTCGTTATTTCGATTTTTTTCTTTTTTTTTTCTCTTCAGATCTGAAACAGCAGCATCAACGTGACTACTCTGATTCGAATATGACTATTGTTGATTAACTCGATTAATGATGTAATATTTTCTCGTGTTCGTTGCCTCTCTCGATTTCTCTCTTTTTACACCACCATCGTCTCCACATAGATTTGTACACCACCATTACCGTCGCCGCTCATTGCCGTTCGTTTCCACGTAAGGCTATTTCTCTCATTTTCATTATCTTTCTCGATTTCTCAGTTTTTTTTTTTCCTGATTTGTCCATCGCCACCGCCGCCGTTATCGTCGACTCCCCATGCCTCTCTTTCGTTATTTTTCTATCTTTATTTATGTATTTATCGATTTTTTTTTTTTTTTTTTGTGTTTTTGTTTTTCAGATCTGAACACCAGCAACAATATGACTATAGTCACATTCGAATATGACTATAGTCATATTTATGTATTTTTCGAATTTGTAGTCATATTGGAATATGACTATTGTTGAATATGACTGTAATCATATTCGAATATGTTCTATCTTCTCGTTTTTAAGTTGACTTCTAATAACTAGATTCAAAATTGTTATTTTTTTTGTGTGGATTTTTATTGGATTGTTTTCGTAAACAATAGGGAATATTCGTTGTTTTATATAATTTGGTAAACATGACTATACCACACTATATAATCGGAATTTTTAAGTTGAAAATGTAAAAAAATGTAATATAATGAAAGAATATGTCTACGACTCTACATAGTCACATATAGTCATATTCAACTATAGTCATATTCGGAGTTGTAAACCTGTCGAGAAAAAAAAAACGGTTTTTTGTTTAAAAAATAAAATTAAAAACTATTTTTATTAAAAAAATATTAAAAAATAAAAATAAATAAAAAAATGGATAAATAATCCGAAAATAATAAAAAATAAAAAAATAAAAAAATCATATTTTTTTGATTTGGTAGCTAATTTATAGGAATTTGGAAGCAGATTTTTAGGAATTAGATTATTGTTATGGAAAGATAAAAAAAAGGAATAATTGAGACTAATTATGCTAATTGATATAAGGGTAGAATTGGGAATACAATTTCTAAGGGGTTATCACAAAGAAAAATTTAAGGGGTGGACATATCACCATTTATTACCTATACGAGGGGTGTATTGCTAATGACCCCATATAATAAACCCATATTTTATGGTATGTGCAGAAAATGAATAATTTAAGAATTATTGGGCCCGATAGCCTGATTTTATTTTGCAACTATTTAGCCCATTGCCAATTTTACCATACGGCCCACCCAAACAAAAAATATGATAATTAATTAAAATACTCCAAATTTTGTGAAATAATTGAGTTTAGATTTAAATTAAAAAAATGGGCTCAGTCTTAATTAATCGGGATGTGATAAATGTCGTTCGAGCTTTAATAATACCGTTACGACTTCAAACGTGATTTTGATCATTTTTTTTTCCAAATTTTGCAAAACCCGAAAAATAGAATTTGTAGTATTCTTAGTTAGTTTTCTAATCCAACTTGAATCACCAAAATTGGATGTCGGACGAGAAAGATATACATGAATCAATGAATATTGCCCACAACTTTGATGTATTGAAGTATCTAAAATTCAAAATGTGACTCATTCATGCATAACTTTGTCACACGACATCCAATCTAGCGGATTTAAATTGGATTAAAAAACTAACCCAAAGGACTACAGTTTTCGTGTTTCCAATTTTGCCAAAATCAAAATAGAAATATGTCAAAATCAGGTTCGAAGTCAAAACGACATTAGTAAAATTGACATTTAACATTTCAGTAATCGATAATATGAAGTTTATTTGGTCCAAACTCAACCACCCTTCAAGATTATTCCAAAAATCAAGCTGCCTGAGTTCGATTCGTGTCGTAAAAAAAAAAAAACCGGAGTTTGATTCTTGTTCGATTCAATTAGAGTATGTTTGACCTCAATTCATTTGTACATCAAAGCAAACAAATTCAAACAATCATCTCTCCGATTCGATTCGATTCGATTCGACTCGACTGAGACTCGATCCATTTTACAGAGTTTGCACCCAATCTTTTTGTGTGCCCATCCAATGATTACATGGGCTCATGACACGTGGCAATTGTCTCAACACTCCCCTAAATTATTCCAGAATATCAGGATTTTATTCCTCTTCCCATGCTTCCTTTTAATATTGCCCTGTCACTCTCATTTCATGCTTTTTAAAATATGTTTTTTATTTTTTAAATTATTTTTTTATTGTTTTCTTGGATTTTTAAAAACCCTTTTTCAGTTCCTTTTAAGCATAGAAATAGATAAGACATTAACAGAAACAAAATTGTGTAGCAGCAGCCAATCAAATCATTTTTCTTTTGATCAAAGGTTTTTTTAGGCATTCACAGTGTGTGTGTTGTGTTGTCTGTGTTTGTTTACCAGATTCTTTAAAGGACCACACCACATAGTTTTACCAGTCTTCTCTTGTCAATTTTTCAATTCAATTTTTAATTCATCAGTCTTTGTTCAAACCTTTTAATTAATGTTGTATTGTACTATTTATTTATTTATTTATTTTTATTTATTTTTTTTTGCAATTTTCCTTTTTGGTTGCTAAATTGAAAAATATTAATTTTATGTTTCATTAGAATAGTAGTTATATAAAATGACTAAAGGTTCTTAATTGTTTTTTTGCAATATGTGTGAAAGAAATATTATCTGATGTTTTACACTAAGGTAAATTACGGCCACCCCTGAGGTAAGGTAAAATTACGAAACACCCCTCATGTTTGGATAATTACAGTCAACCTCTTCAACTATGAATCTTCTTACGCTTCCATCCTTATGATGTCAAATTCAGCCGAATCTTTTAACTATGAAGTTTCTGATGCACAAAAAAATCCTTCATGTTTGGGTAATTATAACTAACCCCTCAACTATGAATCTTCTTACAAGTCCACCCTTCTAGTGTCAAATTCAACATAATCTTCTACGTTATATGGAATCTTCTCTAGTTTATACTCATTTTGTGCAAAAATGCAGTTTCTGATGCACCACAGTCTAATATTTACAAGCCAATAACACATCTTATGATCGTGTTGTTTCAAAATGTAGAGTTCGAATTGGATAAAACGAGTACAAACTGGAGAATATTCCACATAATCTACAAGATGCATTAAATTTAACTCCGCAAGAGTTGACATGTAAGAACATTCATAGTTGATGGGTATGTTATAATTATCCAAATATGAGTGATTTTTTTTGTAATTTAACATAAATCAATTGATAAATAATTTGAAGAAAAAATTTGATGATATATAGGGCAAGTGTTTGGATCAAGAATGTCACAAAATTCCCCCTAGCTATGATATTGAAATTTGGACCATATATGGACAAATACAACATTCTCAAGGTTTATTTCATTATTATTATACATATTATCATTATTTTATTATTTATTTTATTTGTTTAATTTGTGTTCGTCCCCATTAATCCATTATATATAGAATGTTGTGCTGCTTTCTGCTTTGTCTGCTTTCTTACACTTTAAACACTTCACCTAAAAATTGTAGCCAAACTATGTTGAATCATCATAATTGCTTCTCACTTTTACTTTTGTTTTAGACTTTTGAGTGCCTATTATCAATTAATTTATTATTTTTGCCTTATTGAGCCCCCTTAAATTGTTCTTTTTTATACCAAAATTAGGATATGATATTAAAATCACAACCTTTGGTTATTTTATTTCAACATAACATATTACTAAAAAAATCAGTTCAATGTATTTCCTCTCTATAACAATGTTTTGACAAGATTAGGGGTGGAAATCGAAATGATATTTCCGAATTCAACCGACTCTGATTAAAAAATATTCAAATTTGGAACCGTATTTTCAATCGATTTTCTATTTTCTATTTTTTCGAATGGAATTGGAATTGATATAAAATTATCAAAAATTCCTATTTCTGATCCAATTTTAGTTACGGATATTTTAATTATTTCTCAAAATATATGATATAATTTTATGATATATTTTTTTAATTCCATAATATAATGTATTTTATATTTTATATGAAAAATATGGATACCCAAGTGCCAAATAGACTACAACCCCAGACATCATTAATAATAGGGTTGGGACTGGGTTGAGTCGGTCGATTACCAGTCTAAAAACCGACCCATCCGTCAAACCATTTTTGCTCAAATTTAAAAACCATTGCCGACCCAATCTTTGTGGGTCGGTTGATGGTTAGCAACCGAATATTTGGTTCCGAAATGGGTCGGTTGATCGTTTATACCCGCCACCTAGTTCACTTAAAAAAATTCAAATTTTAGAGTAAAAATATCCACATTTTGCGTAATGCCACGGTGCAATCATCATTTATCAGTTCCAAATAATTAATAACAATTTAAGTCAATTTTTTTTCCTTTGTTGATTGTTTTAAAATTTAAAATACCACTTATTTTGATAATTTGAATAACCTCTTAAGAAAACACGGCCTTTATTTTATATATTTAATAAAATTTTAATAGTATAGTTGGATAACCGATAACCATCGGTCGACCAACTTTTGATAATATTAGAAACCACCAACCGATCCATTATAGATGGGTTGGTTGAAATTTTCGACCCGATCCAATGGGTCGGTTAAAAATTAATTATCCGCCTAAAAATATGGTCGGTAATGGGTCGGTTGGTGGATAAAAACCAACCCAGTCCCAACCCTAATTAATAATAAAATAAGGGTAAATTACACCTACGCCCCTGAGGTATGTTAAAATAACTTTAAGGTCCCTATAATACTGCTAATTACAATAAACCCCTAAAACATTGTTAGAGATCCTAACGAATTGTTTCACGGGTGTGGCTGTAGTTATCAATAACATAGGGACCTTAAGATTATTTTACTACACCTCAAGGGTGTAGATGTAATTTAAGCTAAAAGTAATCGATGTAAAGAATAATATAAACCAATGTGCCCTACCCAAAAAGCCCTTTTGCAGCTGACAAATGAAAAGAAAAACAAAAAAAAGGCAAACTTTGTGCATAAATATCACTATCTCTCACATGAATTAAGGAAAGAGAAAAGTGACAAACTATTGAATGTGGGACCCACAAACAAAATCTCTTGTCTCAGACACATTTTTTGCAATCAAATTGGCAAAAATATTTGTTATGTATAACTCATGAGTACATCCTAAAATGATGAAATAAAATCATAATTTTTCTGAACTCCTCTGTTTTATGTTTTTTCCATTATTATTATTATATATAATATATATATTTTTTTAATTTTTAAATTTTTTCCCAATTTAATTGCTTTTTTGTTAGGCTCCTTTCTCTCTCTTTATCTGCTGCCGTTTGGCTCTATCACTTTCATGGCAAAATGAAAGCTGTTATTGTTTTTAAATGTTTTTTTTTTCCTTTTTTCTTTAAATAACTTAAAATTTTGAATTTTCTTGAGCTGATTTTTACACTTAAAATTAAGGGTAATTTACGAAAACCTCCTTGAACTTAGGCTGATTTTTCTTTAAATCATTAAAAAAAAAATTTCCGTCTTACACTGACCCCCTTATGGTGTAATTTTTCTCGGAATTTTTTTTTTTCTAGTTAAAATTTCTCAAAAAATGTCAATTCTACCTCTGTAAACCTTTCGTTTCTTCGTGCTACTTTTTAAAGATAAAAATTACCATCAGATGTGCAGTGGTGTACTGAAAAATTGTGAGTGTGTTATTTAAGAACAAGTAAATATTTTGTGTAAAAGTTATTGGAGGACAATTTACCTTTAAAAAGTAGCATAAATAAATGTCACGTCTGTAGGGATTGAATTGGTATTTTTTGGGAAATATTATTTGGACTAAAAAGATTCCATGAAAAATCACAGTATAAGAGAGTTGGTGTAAAATGAAAACAAACGTCGGAGGATTTCAATATTACGGATATGTGTGAGTAGTTTTCATAATTTAACCTAAGTAAAGGGGATTTTCGTAATATATCCAAAAATTAATTTGTACCTCATTAGTGATATTATGCACGCATATGTGATATGTCTAAGGATGAAAAATGGAAGAAAATCCCTTTTTGTCCCTCAAATTTACCTTGAATTAACATTTGGTCCTCCTTATTCAAAAAAAGAAAAAAGATTTAGTCCTTCATGTTTCAAAAGTTTAACACTTTTAGTCCTTTCCCGATGAAAAATTATACATATCAAATCATAGATATCAAATCAGAACTAACAGTTTCTGTTTCGAAAGTGAAGTGAAAACAATCGGTTTTAGGAAAAAAAAGAAAAGAAACTAGAATGAAAAAAACTTATTGCAAACTCGGATTTCTTTATTTTTTTCCGGCATTGACATGGACGGAAATCGGATTTACTATACGTGCAATTTTGGATAAAAATGGATTTTACATATTTATTTTCGAAAACTAAAAAGGATCGAAAATCGAAATTTGATGTATATTTTCCAATTTCATTTCAATAAAATTCAAACACTTAGTTTTTTAAAATTATTAGTGAAAGACATCGAAAATAATAATAATAAAAAAGGGTAAATAGCACTTAACCCCTTTGAGGTTTGAACTTAGTGCAACACACTACTCCTCTGTATCTTGAATATAAGCACATGACCCTATGTAGTTTAAACTTTGTGCATATGACCCCATGTACTTTTCATACAAGCACATAACCCCCTATAATATTCCATTTGATAAATAATTGTTCATTAGAAAGAGGAATTTTTTGAAAGTACCAAGGATGTATGTGCTTATATTAAAATATAAGGGAGTCATGCACTATTTTAAAAATATAAGGGGTTGATATGCACGAAGTGAAATTTTTGAAAGTACAAGGGACCTATGTGTTTATATTAAAATATAAGGGAGTCATGCGCTATATTGTAAATACAAGGGGTCAACAAAACTCAAACCACATGGGAATAAGTGCAATTTACCCAAAAAATCGGTTGAAATTGATAAAAAATATTTGAAAATGCATTCCAATTTTGCCCTCTACGCATGACACAAAGACTCACAGTACACTGCATGCATAAATGTCACTCTGTACAAAGAGGCGGCCTTTTTTCTCTCTCTTTCCCATCAAAAGACTATAAAATAAAATTAAATTAAAAAAAATAAAAAAAAGTTTCTCAAAAGAGCTTATCAGCTTTTACTTCTTTGTCTGCCATTTATTCCCCAATAAATTATTTCACACAAACCTCTGTCACTCCTCTCTCTCTCTATATATGTACCTTCACCCACACTTTCTCTCTCTACAAACCCCCCACTTTCTCTCTCCTCTCAAATTCAGCCACAAAATCCGGCCACAAAAAGCCGTTCCCCGGCCTTCTTCCATCACCACAGTAGTATAACCAGTTTCTCTCTCTCTATCTTCAACCACCATTAAAAAAAATGGAGTAAGTACTGAAAACTAAAACCCTAGAGAGAGAAAGTAAACAAAAAAGTGTTTTAATTAACCAATTTCCGTTTCAATTGAAGAGAGAGAGGAGAGATGATCTCGCTAACAGACCTGTACCACGTGCTCACCGCCGTGGTCCCACTCTACGTTGCCATGATACTCGCGTACGGCTCCGTCAAGTGGTGGAAGATCTTCACGCCGGACCAGTGCTCCGGCATCAACAGATTCGTCGCCTTATTCGCCGTCCCGCTCCTCTCGTTCCACTTCATCTCCTCCAACAACCCCTACGCCATGAACTACCGCTTCATCGCCGCCGACACGCTCCAGAAACTCATCGTCCTCGCCGTGCTCGCCGTCTGGTCGAGAACCAGCGCCAGGGGCTCCCTCGAGTGGTCGATCACCCTCTTCTCTCTCTCCACGCTCCCCAACACACTCGTGATGGGGATCCCACTCCTGAAAGGGATGTACGGCGAGAACTCCGGCACGCTGATGGTGCAGATCGTCGTGCTGCAGTGCATCATCTGGTACACGCTGATGCTGTTTTTATTCGAGTACAGAGGCGCGCGTATGCTCATCGCCGAGCAGTTCCCCGACACCGCCGCGTCCATCATCTCCTTCCGAGTCGACTCGGACATACTATCGCTCGACGGGAAGGAGCCTCTCCAGACGGAGGCCGAAGTCGGCGACGACGGGAAACTACACGTCACCGTGAGGAAATCCACAAGCTCGAGATCGGAGATCTTCTCCAGAAGGTCCCACGGCCCCAACTCCGGCGTCTCGTTAACCCCGCGCCCCTCCAACTTAACCAACGCCGAGATTTACTCGCTCCAGTCATCGAGGAACCCAACTCCACGTGGCTCCAGCTTCAACCACACCGATTTCTATTCAATGGTGAACGGGAAAAACGCGAGTAATACTAATATCAGCCCGCGGCAATCGAACTACGGCAACTTCGACGAGGAGAACGGCGGCTATGGAAATCAGCCGAGGCAGGGGAATATCAATACGGCGTACCCTGCACCTGCTAGCGCCGGAATATTCTCTCCGGTGGCGGGGCCCGCCGCCGCCGCGGCGGCGAAGAAGAAACCTAATGGGAATGAAGGTGGCGGGAAAGATCTTCACATGTTTGTTTGGAGCTCGAGTGCTTCGCCGGTTTCTGAAGGTGGGATTCATGTTTTCCGGGGAGGTGATTATGGTAATGAACTCAACGTTGGAGCTCACCCCAAAGGTAATATTAATTAATTAATTAATCAATTTTATTTTATTTATTTTTCAAATATTTTGACCTTTTGATTGTGGTCAAATGTTCATCTGGGATGTTGATTTCTTGATATGTTTATAACTACAGTTGACTATTGGATTGGATTTTGTGTTTACTATAATTACTAAACTCTTTGTTTTGAGTTTTCAATTGCCTTATTTTCATGAGGAAATTAATTATTTTATTTGTTTATTTATTTATTGGGTGCAATAACTGCAGAAGCCCCCTTAAATCTTGGTCTATTTGTCTTCTATATATAGTCTCACATGCCTCAATTTATTTATTTATTTTTTATTTAAAATTATTGTTCGTATGATTTAATCAGATTACGATGGTTTCGGGCCGGATCGAAACGGGCCGGTTCTGTCTAAGCTCGGTTCCAGCTCCACCGCGGAGCTCCACCCCAAGAACGGGGGTTTAGATGCTAAATCCACTGCCATGCCGCCAGCGAGTGTGATGACGAGGCTGATTCTGATCATGGTGTGGCGGAAACTGATCAGAAATCCCAACACTTACTCGAGCCTCGTCGGCCTCACTTGGTCTTTGGTCTCATACAAGTAAAAACATACACATTGCATCTTACGTGTAATTAATTAATTCGAGAAAAAAAACTTCGTTAAATTTTTTAATTTATTTTCTTGATAGGTGGCATGTGGAGATGCCTGCGATTATAGCGAAATCGATATCGATTCTGTCCGATGCTGGTCTTGGAATGGCAATGTTCAGCCTCGGTAATTTAGGAAACTAATTTAAACGAATTGATAATCGAGATTATATTATATAAATTAGCAATAATTTAATAAACGGGGTTTTTTCGCAGGGCTGTTTATGGCATTGCAGCCAAGAATTATTGCGTGTGGAAAATCGGTAGCTGCATTCTCGATGGCTGTTCGTTTTTTAACGGGGCCCGCAGTTATGGCTGCTGCTTCGATTGCTGTTGGTCTTCGAGGGGTCCTTTTGCATATCGCAATTGTTCAGGTTTGTTACATTGCATTACATTCTGTACTAAATTCAAATGTATTATTTCTTTTTAAATTTTGTTTTATTTCGGAATTTTCAGGCAGCGCTCCCGCAAGGTATCGTACCGTTCGTCTTCGCCAAAGAATACAATGTCCATCCCGATATACTTAGTACCGGGTTAGAATTTGATTTTTTTTTTTCCGACGATTAAATAAATTTAATTAAATTATTTGTTATTGATGGAATTTATTTTAATTGTTGCAGGGTTATTTTTGGAATGCTAGTGGCACTGCCAATCACTTTAGTCTACTACATCTTGCTGGGACTTTGAAGATGGGAATTAATTAATTATCACCAAAGAAAAAAAAATTAATGTGTTTTTATTTATTTTATTTTATTTTATTTTGCTATGGTAAATTGTTTTTTGGGGGGTTTCTAACAGATAGAAAAATCTAGCAGCAGAAATTGCAATCTTAAAAAAATCAAAGAGATTATTGCAGGGGTAGGTAGTATTTAATTAAGTGGTAGTTGTAATAGGAGATAATTATTTTAATTTTGTGCTTTACTGCTTCTTTTGTGAAGTTACTATTCTGCCCCCCCTCTTTCTCTCTTATTACTTTTGTTAGTTTTCATGAAGAACAAGAAGTGTGTATTGACTATTGAGAA